>NC_064927.1:70329178-71594178 GCF_023897955.1 Schistocerca gregaria | reverse complement strand
TCGTTTTCTCTCGCTGTTCCTTCGGTTACCATCGTTGAGAGGGCTGATTGGTGTCAGTCTCAGGAACCGAAGATGATCGCGAAGCTCGACGACCAGCGACCTGTGGCTTCTTCAACAACTGGTTGCTGCGTCGCTGGTAGGAACCTGGGAAGGGAGTGACCCAAGGGATCCCTTCCGAGCGAGAGAAGTCTAAGAAGACTTACGCTTCTCCGGCTTAGAAGTGGGGACTGGTGTTCCCGGTGGTTTAGTGGGTGCTGCTCCCGAGGTAGATGGTGTGGGAGCAACAGCAAGAGAAGGGGCCCCCATTGTAAAGGGAGCAGGTGAGGTCCTCTGACGCTGAGAGCTGACTGTCTGTGGTGCAGCTAAAGGAGCTGGAGCAGGAGTGACAGTGGAGGCATAAGATGATGACATGCGCACGGGATGTAGCCGTTCAAATTTCCGCTTAGCCTTAGTGTAAGTCAGTCGGTCCAGGGTCTTATATTCCATGATTTTGTGTTCATTCTGTAAGATCCTGCAGTCTGGCAAGCAAGGTGAATGAGGCTCTCCACAGTTGACACAGATGGGAGGCGGAGCACATGGACTATTGGGATGAGATGGGCGTCCGCAATCTCGACATTTAAGGCTGGAAGTACAGCGGGAAGACATATGGCCGAACTTCCAGCACTTAAAGCACCGCATCGGGGGAGGGATATAGGGCTTGACGTCACAATGGTAGACCATCACCTTGACCTTCTCCAGTAATGTATCACCCTCGAAGGCCAAGATGAAGGCACCGGTAGCAACCCGACTGTCCCTCGGACCCCGATGAACGCACCGGACGAAATGAACACCTCTACGCTCTAAGTTGGCGCGCAGCTCGTCATCAGACTGCAGAAGTAGGTCCCTATGGAAAATAACACCCTGGACCATATTTAAATTCTTATCTGGTGTGATGATAACGTTAACATCCCCCAACTTGTCACAAGCAATCAACCTGTGTGACTGGGCGGAGGATGCTGTTTTTATCAAAACTGACCCAGAGTGCATTTTAGACAAGCCCTCCACCTCCCCAAAATTGTCCTCCAAATGCTCTACAAAGAACTGAGGCTTCATGGATACAAAGGATTCCCCATCAGCTGTGGTACAGACGAGATACCTGGGCGAATACATGTCACTATCATTCATTGCCTTTTGTTCCTCCCATGGTGTGGCCAAGGATGGGAACGATTTGGGGTCATAAACTTTAGCTTTAAAATGAGCCCTTGAACGCTTAGAGACAGCTGGTGGCTGGCCACCAGCAAGAGATAATGTACCACGCTTCATTGTGGGACATCCGCCCTGATGCCACCTACTCCGACCAAGGGCCCTCCCCATGGGCGCCACCCAGCCACAGGAAGAGCCACCTGGCAGGATGGCCATTGCCGGGAGTCCTGATGCCCCAGGGAGATGGGAATCTACTCCTTGGCATACATGGGGAGTAAACGGCGCAGGCATCAGTAGAGCGATCCCTGTGTTGTCAGGGGGCTAAAAGCAACAGGGTACATGGCAGTCTCACCGCAACGGACTGGCTACCGTGCTGGATCTTAGGTGCAAAAATGTATAAGGTCGTCGTCGCAGCGAAAAGCAACACTGCACAGTACAGCGTGGTAATCGTACCCAGGGACGTATCCTCGCCCAAGAGATGGAAAACAAGCGGGACGCCATTGCAACAACGAGAAAGCTGGCTAAAGGTCTCAATGCATGTCAGATACAGTGCACCATGTAAGGCGCCCTTCCCCAATTGGCTCGCTCTTCGGAACAATTTAGAAAGATGGAGGACAAACCCGAGAGGGGACCATCATATAAGGCCGAAAAGGTTGAGACTCCTTTTAGTCACCTCTTACGACAGGCAGGAATACCGCAGACCTATTCTTACCCCCGAACCCGCAGGGGGGGAGGGTGCAAGCTATTCAACAGAACATTATTGATATGAGCTTTCAGAGCCGAAGGCCCCATTCGTGTACCCTTGATGACTGCATTATACAAGCTTTATATCTCGCCTGTGTCCATCAACACCGACACTGGACTGTTGATGACTGGAAACATGTTGTCTGGTCAAATGAGTCTCGTTTCAAATTGAATCGAGCAGATGGATGAATATGGTTATGGAGACAACCTCATGAATCCATGGACCCTGCATGTCAGCAGGGGACTGCTCAAGCTGGTGGAGGCTCTGTAATGGTATGGGTCATGTGCAGTTGGAGTGATATGGGATACGTCTAGATATGACTCAGACAGGCGACACATACTTACGCATCCTGTCTGACCACCTGCATCCATTTTCAAACCCACTTTGCATTCCGATGGACTTGGGCAATTCCAGCAGAGCAATGCAACAATCCACACATTCAGAATTGCTAGAGAGTGACTCCAGGAAAACTCTTCCGAGTTTAAACACTTCCACTGGCCAGCAAACTCCCCAGACATGAACATTATTGAGTATATCTGGGATGCCTTGCAATGTGCTGTGCTCTACCAGCTCGTACTCTTACGGATTTATGCAGGATTCACGGTGTCTTCCCTCCAGCACTACTTCAGACATTAGTCAAGTTTATGCCAATGCTCGGGGCGCCCTACACGATATTTGGCAGGTGTACCAATTTCTTTGGCTCTTCAGCAAATCTTTGGGCAGGCACCTTTCTCAACTATGGCCATGCAGCATGACCTAAGATAATTTCTTTGGCAGGAATAAGACTAGCTCCATCATCAAGTTTTATATCAGATACTGATTTTATGTCAAATAGTATGTCAGGCTGAACTACTAGGGACATCACACCATTAGGAATAGAAGAAAAGGTATTGTAGAGAAAAGGGTGCCAAGGGGGCTACACACTGGCATTCACTCAAAAAGAGTATGGCTTGCCTGGTCACGAAGGATATTTAGCATATTTAGCCAGCAGCAACGGATCTTTGCAGTAGTCCAACGCTGTTCGCCAACTGTGCTTCTTTACTTTATCCATCTAAGTCTTTAAAAATGGTATGATTTTTAAAACCCAATGGGCTACATTATTTCCCGGCAAGTGCACAGAGCAAAACGTTTTAAGGAAGGGCAGATTTGTGGGCTTATTTAATGTTTTATAATTAGCTCTTCTTGCAGGCACATTCTTCAACACATTATAAATCTATTTCAGAAAAGGTACACATCCTACTTAGTCTTTAACACTTCATTCTTGAAACTCTGGTCAACGGTATGAGAACAACAAGATCCCTATCAATAAAAGTTGATGCTCTGTTTCCATTAATACTTTTCAGATCAAGACACGAGTCCTTCAAGAATGCTGAGTTGACTTTTGGCCCATCCACTGATACTTCAAGCATGATAAGATTCAGGTTGTATGTTTCTTCTTTAAAATGGTCTAACATATAAGCAACAGTGGTATGGCCTAAAAATGTGGATTAAATGCAGTGCATTTCAAACTCTTTGCTTACTTTGTGCCAATATCTAAGAAGAATATCCATCTGCTGCAACTCAGCCACCTCATAAAGGAACTACATCTACACCTATACTCTTCAAATCACTGTGAGGTACCTGCCAGTGGATACATCCCACTGTACCAGTTATGAGGGTTTCTTCCTGTTTCAATCTTGTATGGAGTGTAGGAAGAAAGATTTACTGAATGCCTCTGTGTGTGTCCAGTAATTATTCTATCCTTATCTTCAAGACCCCTATGTGAGAGATAGGTAGGAAGCTGTAGTACATTTCTAGAATAATCATTCAAAGCCAGTTCTTGAAACTTTGTTTATAAAATTTTTCGGGGTAGTTTATGCCTATCTTAAAGAGCCTCCCAGTTCAATTTCTTCACTATCTCTGTAACACTTTCCCATGAATTAAACAAACCTGTGACCATTTGTACTGCCCCTATGTGTATACAATCAATATCCCCGGTTAGTTCTATTTGGTGTGGATCCCACAATACACTTCAACAATATTCTAGAACTAGTTGTACAAATGATTTGTCAGCAATCTCCTTTGTAGACTGATTGCACTTTATTCTATGAATAAACCAAAGCCTACCATCTGCTTTACCCACAAGTGAATTTACGTGAGCATTTCATTTCATATCCCTACAAAGTGTTACCCTGCAGGTATTTGTATTAGTTGGCCAATTCCAACAGTAACTTATTGATATTATAGTCACAGGACACTACTTTCTTTTAATTTGTTAATTTGTGAAGTGCACAATTTGACATTTCTGAACATTTAAAGAAGCCCCAATCCCTCAAACATGCTAAAATCTTATCCAAGATTTGATTGAACATTTAATCAGTATCTCACAGATAGTACTTCATTTTAAGTAACTGCATAATCTGCAAAAGGCTTGATTTTTACTTTTAATATTGTTTGCAAGGTCATTAATATAAAATGTGAACAGCAATGGTCCCAGCACACTTCAGTGAGGTTCACCCGAAGTTAATTCTACATCTGATGATGACTCTCCATCCAAGTAACATGCTGCATCCTCTTTATCAAAAAGACCACAATCCAGTCACAAATATCACTTGATATTCCATATGATCATACTTTTGACAATAAGCATAGGTGTGGAATAGAGTCAAATGCTTTTCAGAAATCAATACTGCATCCATTTGATTGCCTTGATCCCAAGCTTTCCGTACGCCATGTGGGAAAAATGCGAGTTGGATTTCACGTGATTGATGTTTTCGAAATCCATGCTGGTTCAATCCAGAACCTAAACAGACTAAACACAGTCATGAACATAAACAGACCTGAAACACAGTCACGAACCTTTCCTCTAAAAGCCTTAGCACCACAGAAGTATCAGTCTTTTCCAAAGGCCCCACCTTTGGCCCCACCCCACAATTCAATCATGCAGGACTTGTTAAAGACTTTCACTACTACTCCCAATCCCTACAGTGGAAACACTTCTTCAGCCAACAAACCTACCAATCGGACTCAACCAGACCAATGTTGAACCCTGCCTGACTCAGTTCACACCTCCATCCAACAGCGATCCACCCTACAGTCTCCAAATCATCACCTGTTAACTTACCAGAATTTCTTAAACTCAAACCTTGCCTCACCATCATTCCTCAAATCGCTCAATATGCAATCCACCACTTAAATAATTCCTGTCCTTTACAGCACAGTGCCCTGCTCGCCAGTTTTGATGCCATTACACTAACGTCCCTAATACCCATGGCCTTACTCCTATTGAACATTTTTAGTCCTGCCTACTTGTCAAATGTGATGTGTCTAGGAAACCCGTTTCCCAGATCGCTAGACAACAATTCAACCATATCGTATTAAAGAGTTTTATTACAAAACGAATCAATGACAATACTTAACTTTGAGAATGACATTTGGGGGAGGGGACCAAACAGCAAGGTCATCGGTCCTATCAGATTAGGGGAGGAAGTTTGCTGTAGCCTTTCAAGGGCACCATCTCGACATTTGCCTGAAGTGATTTAGGAAAATTGCAGAAAACCTAAATCAGGATGGCCAGATTGGGTTTGAACTGTCGTCCTCCCAGATGCGAGTTCAGTGTCCTAACCACTGAGTCACTTTGCTCAGTTAAATGGGTTGCAATATAGTGCGTTCATTTCTTCAAGTGCGTGAACTAGAGTGAAGTATCCGCAACATCCCTTAGGATCATAAACAGCTTGAGGTATCGAAACAAGATTTTGGCACAAGATAGTATGGGAAGAGGAGAATATTTGTTATATGATCAACATGCAGAACTTTCTTATGTACTCCGATATTTGAGTAACTGTAGACTTTTGCAATGGAAAAGATGTAACTTCTTAAGTCTTTGGATAGCTGATGAAATGAGAATAAGTGTGGCTTTGCTACAAGGTAAGTGAAGAAATTACACATTTGTTCTAATATAAAAAATGTGAAACTTCCAGGCAGATTAAAACTGTTTGCCGGACCACGACTCCTGCAGGAGGGCTTCTGTAAAGTTTGGAAAGTAGGAGACAAGGTACTGGCAGAAGTAAAGCTGTGAGGACGGGGCACAAGTCGTGCTTGGGTAGCTCAGATGGTATAGCACTTCTTGCCCACAAAAACAAAAGTCCAGAGTTCAAGTCTCAGTCCGGTTCACAGTTTCATATCAGCACACACTTCGCTGCAGAGTGAAAATCTCATTCCGGATAAAAAATGTGATTTTTCATAAGCTTTTGACCTGAATTGTTCTCAGTTTCTCATTTTATAAGCCACAGTTTCAGAATTCTGTCACAATTGGAACAGCGTTAGAATGTAAGTGGTGTGACATTATGCAAACTAAATTTTGTTTTGCTGGAAGAAGCAAATTGTAACATGGCAATGAGAGAAATGTAGGTGATACTCTAAATTCGCCACTGATGAACGAGTGGTTGTCAGGTGATAGCAAGTTTTAGTTGCTACAAGTATAATGATGGTGCTGGACCAATGACCACTTTGACAAACTTATACTATTGTATCATGAAATTGACACGAACATTACACAAGTGAGTAAAGGTCGGACATAACAGACTGTTTGTTTGCTTTGTTTTAGGGTGCAAAAACAACTAGAGACATACATGCCCATGTCAAAACTGTAGAACACAAATATAAAGAGGAGTTAAAGATGACTACATGTCAATCCAAACCGACAGAAGACAAGATAGCTAAAAAAAGGGACATGGAGAAAGGTCAATAAAATACGCCATAGAGAAACTGAGGTCCAGAACTAAAAATTAAATGGCCTTCGCCATATTACTACAATGGATAAAAAGTACAATGAGGTTGACAGCCCACACATCATTCACAAAAATGGCCCATAACTCACACATGGCAAACACAAATGAGAATGTAAATTGTTAAAAAAAAGGACATTCCATCAGGAAATAGCAGACCGTCAAAGGTTGAGCGCAATGAGTACAAGGTGATAGGGGAGCACCACTTAACAAATGGTGACAGGTAAAAAGACAGTTCCCGATGTGCAACCTAGCTAAAATAATCCCCTCATGGCGAGAGGGCCGAGAGAAGGTCATCTAATCTGCTGGGAGGGACTTCATTCCCTGGAGCTTGTTCCCATGAAGGGAGGACCAGTGGTGATGCCAAAGTGACACCACTAGTTGACAGATGGCAACACAGACATCATCGAAGGCATTGGAAGAACTAGGGGACCGAGGTATGAGGACTGCAGCCTTGGCAACAGCTTCAGCAGCCTCTTTTCCAGTCAGACCGACGTGACCAGGTACCCACATAAACATGACAGTGGCTCCATAAAGAGTGAGCAAGTGATAGCTTCCCTGAACCCACTGCACTAAGGGGTGGGTGGTGCACAGCACACAGCGGCTCTGAAGGGCACAGAGAGTCAGAGCAGATGACACAATTGAAAAGCCTGTGTCACTGGATATACTGTGTGGCCTCATACAGGATGACAAGCTCTGCTGTAAATACTGAGCAGTGTTCTGGAAGCCGAAACCAAAAAACATTGGTACCAATAACGAAGGCACACCCGACACCACAGTCAGTGCGAGAGCCACCACTGTACACAAAGATATTATAGCAAAGTTCCGTTCTAAGCTCGCAACACTTAAGGAGATAGAGTGAGGCTGGAGTAGTGTCCTAAGGAAGCGAATAAAGGCTAAGGCGAACATGGGCCGCTGCACGAAGCCATGGTGTTGAAGGGTTTACACCCACCGGGAACATTGCAGGAAGTGAGAAGTTAAACTGAAAGAGCAAGAGCCGAATGTGAACTCCAGGATGTAACAGAAGAGGGATGTGCCACATACTGGCAATCAAAGGAGGCAGCATAGGATGGGCGGCCATGCATGGCAGACAAACAACATGCATACCTACTGAGGAGAAAGTCATGGTGGTAAGACAGTGGGAGTTTGGCAGCTTCTTCATACAAACTCTCAACCGAGCTAGCGTAAAAGGTGCCAGTGGGCAAATGGATGCCACGATGGTGGATAGTACTGAGACGGTGTAAGAGGGACTGATGTAAAAATGTATTAATGAAACATTGTCCTTACAACCACATAATGTTCCATTCCTTGCACTTCCTCTTTACCACACCATGTTCAGGTCCCTTGGTGGACTGAGGCATGCCGCAATGCAAATCACGTGCACAGACATGCTCTCAGTGTTTTTAACCATCATCCTATCAAGGCACACTGCATTCAATATAAAGAGTTGCGTGCACAGAGTCATAACATTCTTTGGGATAGTTCTTTAAACAGTTCCACTCCCTCTTCCATCGTGTGGGCCAACCTACAATGGTTCTCTGGGACCAAAATCCATTCCCCAATTTCTGGCCTGGTAGTAGCAGGCGATGTCATCATGGACACTATTGCTATCTCCAACACTGGTCCACCATTTCGTGGAGATTTTGAGCTCCACCCACTATCACCTTGCCTTCCACCAGTGGAAACGAGCTGAGGCAGCTTGGGTGATACCCCTTTCTTCTCAGAATCGTGAGTGCTACAATGCCACCTTTATTATGAGGGATCCTCTGCCCCAGGACTAGACAATTTTCACATTCAGAAGTTGCAGCACCTTTCTCTAGTGGGCAAGTACTTTCTGCTTCATACGTACAACCGCATCTGGGCAGAGAGCACATTTCGAAGACGCCGGCATGCCGCTGTTGTACCCATACCTAAGCCCAGTAAGGACAAACACCTTCCTTCTAGATAAAGCCCCATTTAGAGAAACCAACTGTGTTTGCAACATGATGGAACATATGATTCATGCCTGCCTGGTATGGTGGTTTCAGTCTCGCAATTTATTAACCACTGAACAGTGTGGATTTTGAGTGAGCCATTCTGTAGTTGACCATCTCGCCACTTTGTTCACCTACGTCATTAAGGGTTTTCTGCAGAACTCCGAGGCAATGTCCATGTTTTTTATTTGGAGAAAGCCTACAACACCTGCTGGAGGACTGATATCCTCCGTACTCTCTACATGTCCAATGACTTGAAGGTGGGTAGTCAAGGAGATGGGTTGACTATGAATGACATCCCGTGTGAGCAGCACGACTCTCCCACGAGACGGATTGCCGTCCTCGGGGGGAAAGTCAAAATGGTTATGGGAAGAAATGCAAGAGCTCAAAGCAGTCAGGAAGATGCAATTTTGTTTCCTGGAGGCAGAGAACAAGAAATCCAAGAACAATCAGGTGCTGCAATTCTAAGAGAAGCTCTAAATAGGAGAGTCATGACGGGGAAAAAATGAAGGGACATCACCTCGGTAGCTGCCGAGGGCCAACCTTCAAAGACTCACTGCTACAGGGCACAGAGGCAGGAGAATCCTGCTCCATGAGGTCTACAGAAGTGTTGGCACTGTCCTTCTGATGGCCTGTGGAGTCTAGGGCAGAAAATTGGTTGGTGGTGCGCACCAGCAACACGGAGGTCAGCCAGGCAACGGTATCATGTGGCAACACCATTTGCCCTCGTTTGACACCTTGGAGCCTTTGCGGTTGGCACAGGAAGACTGAAATGTTGGTTGGCTGGAGGTATGTAGGAAATCTTCACAGGAGTATTCCTTCTGTCCTTACTGGGCTGCCGGTTGTGTACCTGGGGACTTCACCCCCTGAGGCGAAAGTTTGGTGGCCTGTTGCACAGCTGGAGGAGGAGACGGGGATGCTACCACAACGGTGGGCAATTTCACAACAGCGGTGCTAAATCTGAGGTCACATGTCTGCATGGCCATGTTCTTCAAGGAGCGAGATGTAGCAAAAACAGTACTGAAGGTACCAGATGGTAGAACGCAGGGTTTCTGAGTAGTCAACAACTTGCGAGCAACCGGGTGAAGCACTTTCTCCTTAACCCGGATCTCCTGGACATCCCGCTCATTGAGATAAACAGGACAACTGCGGGAGGACGCACGATGGTCGCCATTGCAGTTGATGCAGCGGGGAGGAGGAGGCGGACAATCGCCCTTGTGAGCATCCCTACCACAGGTTACACACTTGGCTGGGTGTCAACAGGACTATCGAGTGTGGTTGTAATCACGACACTGGTAGTAGCGCTTTTCAGGTTCAAAATATACAGTCCGACTGTGATAACTTTATAAGCTGCTTTGATCTTTGACAGAGAAACCTCTCTATCAAAAGTGAAATAGAGTGTGTGTGGGCACTAAGGAGGCATCTACGTTTTTCATCACCCGATAGACTGCTATGACACCCTGATCAGAGAGCTATGTTTCGATATCTGCCTCTGTCAGACAATCGAGCAGCCTTGTGTAAATAACACCCGCAAAAGAATTCAGTGTTCAATGGGCCTCGACATGAACAGGATAGCCACGGAGGAGCAAAGTTGCAAGCCGTTGAGCCTGAGAATCTGAAGTAGTCTCTAAAAGGAAGTGCCATTCCATAAACAAGAGCAGGAGTTGACAGGGCCAGCAACTACATCAACACCTTTCTGAACAAATTTATTTACCATAGCGAAGGACTGACCGCCTTCAGTACATGAAACCATTAGAAACCTTGGTGTAACTGGAAGGGTCTTTGAATCATTAGCTTCACTCTGTTTAAGTTTCATAGCCGGTGACTGTGAAGATGATTGGCTCATTGCGAGAAAATCCCCCGCGTCTCCAATGGTGCGATCCTTCCAACTGGGAACCCCCTCCACAAGGGAGCACACCCACCTTAGGTGATTATTCAAATCTCAGGTCACACCTCTCAAACACCTGACAGAGGGACCAGTCAGTAATTTGGAAATGTAGCAGCTCAGGCAATCACCCCTCCCTGGGCCTTGCCTATACCAGGGGATACATGCGAACCCTACCTATTGAGCCGGGACTGAGAATTACGTGTGACCCGGTCACGCGTTCCGTGTCAGATACGTGGGCCAGCCTTCAGGAGAGCACAGGGAAGAAGAAGAAGAAGAAGAAGAAGAAGAGTAGGAGGAGGAGGAGGAGGAGGAGGAATCTCAAATGCTGAAGCAGAAGAATGAGACGAGAAGGGGGGTAAAAAAAATACATATTACCTTGCAGCTGCAAAAAGAGATTTAAAACACCTTTGATGATTTCAGAAATGAGCTTAGGAAGATGTAGGCATCATGAAATATGTGTAAAATGGCGGTATGAGTTGTATAAAGGTCAAATTCTTCTGCAATAAATTCCTTTTGCAGTGCACATCTTTCTGAAGAGTTTGGAATATATAAAACATATATGTTTGATCTTAAGTGTGACAAAGTACAGTGCCGTGCACCTTCACACGGCATTCTTCTATCGCATATCACTGTAATCTGCTCTGTCGAATTCAAAAGTGTATATTTTGTAATGGAAGCCATCAATCATATACTCAGGATAGTGGAAATGTAAATGTCCGTTGAGGCCTCTCCTACTCCCAGGTGGCTGGTTTGACATCCTAATCCTAACAACCTCAAAGTAAAGGAGAAGAAGAAACTGGATGGGATTATTTGTGGCCAGGAGAACAAGAACTCTTTAAAAAATTTGCACTCTTTATTGCCTATTAGCTAAAAGTTTTCTATTTTGCGTGACATAAAATTAAATACAGGAAACATGAAACTAGTAACGACAAGAGACAAGCAATACAGTGCACATTTCTTCAGTCCTTAGGTCCCAGCATTTTTTCCTTTCTAATCTTGCTAATGCTTTACATGGCATGCTTTCCCTTCTGTGAAAGGATGTATTACCACTTGAAAAGTTCGTCAAATATTTTGCTACATGAAAAATCAAAATGTCATCATCTAATACTGAGAAAGCTATTAATACAGATAGTACCCAAAACTGGTGTGGTTTGTTAATTTGATTATGTATATTTTGTCACTGTCTGCTAGATAAAACAAAATAGGCCTTTCCAATATTGCAGCAATTGGAACACACGCCAAATAAGTGAGACTGTTTAGGTACAAATGGTCATTTTTATCTGCCACATTTACACAAATAACACGACAGCATCTAATTCATGAAGTACCAATATTAAATGCCTATTAGACCTATTACAAGTAAAATGTTTTATTTTAGGAAATAGTTTCATATTTCAGTTACATGCTCCAGTTTTGTAAGCATGAGATCGAAAAGAAGCAGTAGTAGTAGTAGTAGAAGTAGTAGTAGTATAGTACAAAATATTTGTATAAATCTGGAATCATCATATTCTTCCATACAATTTGCGTGATGTCCATGTTTCTTCTCCTTTCTCATTCTAACAACCAATCTTGTCATAACTAATTCTCTAACTATTCCTGCCATTGTCAAAACTTATTTTCCAGTTAATTTCACTAACCCTGCCAGAATCAACAGTTCAGTTATCCTGCATATTCTCCAGTTAGTCGTTACTATGAGTTTGTACAATTCGTTTTCCATGCTGTTCTGAGAATAGAACTTAAGTGGATGCTAACCTGGGACTGTATAACTGGGCCTTAGTAGTGTAGCATTCTGGTAAAATTTTTCTGTTATTCCTGAATTTATGGATTTCGTTAATAATTATAACAACAATTATCATTCGCACACCCAATCAACCATATAAACCGTTTGAGTTTATTCGGCTCAGTTCAAAGCCCTGTCCCCATTCCTCTGCAGGAAGCTTTTTATTTCTTGTTGTGACAATGGGGATTCCCATGATAGCTGCATCATGGAGTCAAACAAATGAGTATATCTCTGGAAGTATTGTATTGGTGGTAGTGAAACTTTATCAACATGTATTGGGGGCATGTGTGAATATTCATACAAAATTTCATCAAAATCCATATGGTCGTGTGGGAACATATACACCTTGCAGACGTGCAAAAATTAGCCTATGATTAGATCAGAACGCATTCAAAAATCTTCAGAAATCAACATGGATGCATTTCAAGATCATATGAATAATTGATAGATCTAAGTGTGCTGGGTGCTGGGCACTTCATGAAACAAAATTTTTTTTCTTCAAGAATAGGAACTGGGTGCCCCCTGAAATTGCCATCTGGGGCAGGCAACTGAGTTTGCTGCCCCCCGCCTCCCCAGTTCCGGGCTTAGTGAACATCACTGATATGCAATTGGCAGAACCAACTAAAATGACTGGGTTAACAGAAAAAGATGCTGCCACCTTGGCACCTTTGCCACTTTGGCAAATTAACCACCTATAACTGTAAGTAAGGGATGTATTTTACTTGTGAAGCACAGACACTACTGTGTCAAAACACTATCGCACCAAAAGGAAATCTTTTTGATATTGGTGTTGGTGGGTCAAGGAAAGGGGGGGGGGGGGGGGGGGGACTTGGCTGAACAAAGCCAACTAGGTCATTGACTCTTAAGACACCTATGTAGATAGTTTCCAAGTGTAACTGTGGCCTGCAAAAGGCAGCTGTAGGAACATTGTATCTGAGGACAGACGAAAATTCTAAATAAGGGTCATTCCATGCCTAGTGGTCTTGATGTTCCCACATGACCATATGGATTTTGATGAAATTTTGTATGAATATTCACACATGATCCCAATACACGTTGATAAAGTTTCACTACCACCAATACTTCTAGAGACATACTCATTTGTTTTACTCCATGATGCAGCTATCAATGGTGCACCAATGAGTTTTCAACAACTTGCAACTTTGCGATATTTTCGAGTGTGTGTGTGTGTGTGTGTGTGTGTGTGTGTGTGTGTGTGTGTGTGGGCGCGCGCGCGCGCACGTGCAGGGACATTGATGCTTAAAAATGTGAAGTTTAGCTTTTATACCTATGGAAGTGATTGCGAGACAAATCTGAAACTTCGCACATTACTTATCACCACAAAGTCCTAGAATGTGAAATTTCATCATCTTTCTCCTCTTAGAAAACAAAATTTTGTTCTCCTACAGTTTTCCAATAGTTTACGAACTGAGGGCAAAGATGGCGATTTATTTACAAATGCTCAAAATGGTTATTTCTGGTCTACTTTTACAAAAGGTTGTACTTGGTTTCACAATGCAAGCATATAAGGCCCTCAGAAATGACGACACAGTGGAGGTGCATTAAAAATGGGTCTATGTTCTGCTGGTACTTGAATCTTTTTTACACATTATGCATTTGGTACCCTCTGGGAAGACAATATCAGAAGTCTTGATGACTTGGAAGTGAGAGATAGTCCAACTAACTTGAAAAACTTAAAAAGGGCGGGGAAGGGGGCGGGTGGGAGGAAGGGTGTATTTTTGCCACAACTCACTGTGACATATTTCAGTCTGTGTTTCTGCTACAACTAAAGAATCAAACTGATGATAAACTTCACCATTTAAATGTCCATAATCAAGATATTTGAGATCATGGCAGTGAAATTGTTGCATAACAGCTGCACCATACATCGTATAAACAGCCTTCAGGTTTTACACCATCGTCACAGTATGTAAATTTTGGACAAGTTCAGTCTTCAGGCCATTTTTTGTAATGGATTCAAGTGTTGGACAACTATTAGTATGTCTTTTTATTGTGTAATGCCACTGATGTGCTAGATTAATTCCCCTTTAAGGTAGGGTGAAGTGGGGTTAAGTGTAACCATGGGGTTAGTGTAACCACGGCTTATGGTGCCTTAAAGAAGCTGTATTTTTACCTCCGACCTATCACACATATTAATTTACTCCTTTTTTTGTTATATTTAACCATAAGCTGTCAAATCTGACATAAATTGGTAATTAATTTTTGGACTTGAATTGACATCTACATTTTCACTCTGCGAGTGAGTGACATGCTCCGAATTTGGTGGTCTGTCATTTTGCAACAAAATGTAAGAAAGTTCATTTTATTGGCCAAGTTACCAAAATTTGTGATTTAGGAGATCCCAAAGTGATTTTCCTCAGATGCAAAAATAAGACAAAGCATTGGCACCACATTCTACTGGCCTGATAGAAGAGATGAGACGGAAATTCCATCCTCTGATGTCATTTCAGTGCTGCCTGAGCCTACTTTGAGTCATAGGGGAGACGTGACATTTGGTTTTACATTTGATTCATACAACATTCAGTGACTAAATAATGGTCAGGCCCTAAGTGTGAATATAATAAGCTGAATTAGGGCAGTTTAGCGTTAAACACAAATTGCCAACAACTTTAGTTCAATTACCATGAAAAATAGTAGAAAGTGAACTTAGAAAGTGCATTTTTCCTTTTCTCTTGATACTAGATATTTTATTATTTTTGTTAAATTACCTACTGAAGAAAAAATATTACTTTTGTAGAATTTAAACTAATAAATTACTGGCCCAAAACAAAAATAAATCATCTATGAAGCATTCTGTTTCAGTGTTTTAGGGTTTAGGCTAACACTTATTTTTTGTGTATTTGCTGTGTATTTCATAATATACAAAGAGGCGTGTGCAAAAAAGTTCATATCTCGAGTAAAATTTAAGATATTTTAATAATTTAAAAATCCTCAAATTCAGTAAAAAATTGGGTAATCAGGTCACTTACCCCAAGTCTCTTTTACAATGCTCTGTATGGGTACAACAGTGCGAGGTTACACTTGCCCCGAACCATGCCGCAAGTGTAACCTCGCAACACAAAATTTTGAAAACAATTAATTGACCATATAATTTATTTTTTCAAAAACAAAATGTAGATTGTTTAAAAGTCAATAAGTCAAACTTTGAACATGAGAAATTTCAAAATAATATCTTCAATAACAAGTTGGCAATTTGGTGTCAAATTTGAACAAAGCCAAAACGTGGTTACACTTACCCCACTTCACCCTACAGCATATGACCAATAGCTGTGTAACAGCAGCCACAGTTAGTTAAGGTACAGGTACAGCATGTTTCGTTGGTTTGTGGGATTGAAGGGACCAGACTACTATGGTCATCAGTCCCTTTTTCCAAAAAACTAAAACCACCCAAAGAGAATAAAAAACGAACAACGGGACTGACAGCAGACAAAACAGGACAAGAAATACTCTGACAAGAGACCAGACAAAACAAATTAAAACACACAGTGTGACGGTGGTTGGGCGACCATAGAGGAAAAAAAAAGAGGAAAAGCCATCCACCAAGAACACATTAAAACTCAGTTTAAAATCAGAGGCTAAAAGCCAGAATCAACACTAAAAAACAAACACTCAGATTAAATGATAAAACCCCCCTGCCCGAATAAAACGCAAAACCAAATCCACCATGGCAGAGTCTTCTAATAAAAGAGCAGCGCAAACATCTGCCTGAGCACAGATAAAAGTGGACAGTCCAACAAAATGTGGACCACTGTCAATTCCAAGGCGCAGCGGCATAGAGGGGAGTCCACACGGCGCAATAAGTGGCCGTGGGTCATCCGTGTGTGCCCAATGCGCAGTTGGCAGAAGACGACCAATTCCTTGCGAGAGACTCGCAAGGAGGAGTGCCACACAGTCGTCGTGTCCATGACGGCACGGAGTTTGTTAGGGGTGGCCAGACCGCGCCATTCAGCATCCCAAAGC
This sequence comes from Schistocerca gregaria, assembly GCF_023897955.1. Taxonomy (NCBI): domain Eukaryota; kingdom Metazoa; phylum Arthropoda; class Insecta; order Orthoptera; family Acrididae; genus Schistocerca; species Schistocerca gregaria. The sequence continues at coordinate 71,577,863 of NC_064927.1, read as the reverse complement.
GAGATAACTTTGCGGCGTCAGACTGCCCTCAAATCAGTCTCCAGGAGGCCCATGTATAGAGTGGGGTCACTGGTGCCCTGTTTGGCCAGGCAGTCAGCATGTTCATTGACCGGGATACCGACATGACCGGGGGTCCATACAAAGACCACAGAGCGGCCGCAACGGGCGGGCAACAGTATGTAGGGACTCATGGATAGCCATCACCAGACAAGAACGAGGGAAACACTGGTCGAGAGCTTGTAAACTGCTCAGGGAATCTCTACAGATAACGAAGGACTCACCTGAGCAGGAGTAGATATACTCTAGGGCACGAAAGATGGCGACCAGCTCAGCAGTGCAAATGCTGCAGCCATCCGGCAAAGCATGTTGTTCGGAATGGTCCAGTAGAGTTAGTGCATAACCGACACGACCAGCAACCATCGAACTGTCGGTGTATACAATGCCAGAGCCCTGATATGTGGCCAGGATGGAATAAAAGCAGCGTTGGAAGGCCTCCAAAGGGACTGAGTCCTTCGGGCCCTGTGCCAAGTTGAGCCGAAGGCAAGGGCGAGGAACACACCATGGGGATGTACGCAATGTGGCCCGGAAAGGAGGTGGGACAGTGAGAACCCTAAGCCTGGAAAGAAGCTCTTTGACTCGGACCGCGATCGTACAACCTGACCAGGGCCGACGTTCTGGCAGATGGACGACCGATTGCGGGAACAGGAGACGATAGTTGGGATGCCCAGGCAAGCTAAAAACATGGGCAGCATAAGCGGCCAGCAAACGTTGGCACCGTAACCGCAGGGGAGGGACACCAGCCTCCACTAGTATGCTGTCCACAGGGCTGGTCCGGAAGGCACCAGTGGCAAGTCGTATCCCACTGTGTAGTATTGGGTCCAGCACCCGCAACGCACATGGGGATGCTGAGCCATAAGCCTGTCTCCCATAGTCCACACGGGACTGGATTAACGCCTGGTAAAGCCGTAGGAGAGTAGATCGGTCGGTGCCCCACCTGGTGTGGCTCAGGCATGGCATAGCATTTAGATGCCGCCAACACGCCTGTTTAAGCTACCGAATATGAGGCAGCCAAGTCAACCGGGCATCAAAAACCACCCCCAAAAACCTATGTGACTCTACCACTGTAAGAAGCTCGCCGTCAAGATAAAGCCGCGGCTCCGGGTGAACAGTGAATCGCCGGCAGAAATGCATAACACAGGTCTTGGCTGCCGAAAACTGAAAACCATGCGCTACAGCCCAAGACTGCGCCTTTCGGATTGCACCCTGTAGCTGACGTTCAGCAGCTGCAATGCCAGTAGAGCTGTAGTAAAGTCGTCAGCATACAGGGAAGCGGAGACAGAATTTCCCACGGCCACAGCGAGCCCGTTAATGGCTATTAAAAACAGACAGACACTTAAAGCAGAACCCTGTGGCACACCGTTCTCCTGGAGTTGGGAGGGACTATATGAGGCCGCGATGTGCATGCGGAAGGTACGATACGACAGAAAATTGCGGATAAAGATCGGCAGAGGGCCCTGAAGACCCCACCCATGAAGCGTAGAAAGAATGAGATGACGCCATGTCGTATCATACGCCTTCCACATGTCGAAAGACAGCAACCAGATGCTGACGGCGGGCAAAGGCACTTACGGATGGCCGACTCCAGGCTCACGAGATTGTCGGCGGCAGAGCGGCCTTTACGGAACCCACCCTGAGACGGAGCCAGAAGGCCCCGAGACTCCAGTACCCAATTCAAGCCCCGGCTCACCATCCGTTCAAGCAACTTGCAAAGAATGTTGGTGAGGCTAATGGGACGATAGCTGTCCACCTCCAAAGGGTTCTTCCCTGGTTTCAGAATGGGAACAACAATACTTTCCCGCCATTGCGATGTAAACTCACCCTCGACCCAAATACGGTTGTAAAGGTCGAGGAGCCGTCACTGGCAGTCCACTAAAAGGTGTTTCAGCACCTGAGAGTGGATGCTATCTGGCCCAGGAGCGGTATCAGGGCAAACGGCTACGGCACTGCAAAATTCCCACTCACTGAATGGAACATTTTACGATTCTGGATGGTGGGTGTGAAACGAAAGGCTCCGATGTTCCGTCCGCTCTTTAATGGAGCGGAAGGTCAGGGGGTAATTCACAGAAGCGGAACTCATTGCAAAATGCACTGCCAAGCGGTTTGCAATGACGTCTGAGCCAGTACAAACTGCTCCATTCAGTGAGAGTCCAGGGATGCTGACAGCGGTCCCATAGCTGTAGACGCGTCGAATCTTGGCCCAGACCTGAGGTGGAGTGACATGGAGGCCAATGGTGGACACATACCGCTCCCAGCACTCCCACTTGCTTTGGCGGATAAGGAGGCGGGCTCGTGCACGCAGCCGTTTGAAGGTGATAAGGTGGTCTATGGAGGGATGGCGCTTGTGACGCTGGAACGCCCGCCGTCGATCTTTAATCGCTTCAGCAATCTCAGGCGACCACCAAGGCACAGTCCGCCGCCGAGGGGACCCAGAAGAACAGGGAATGGCGGCGACCCAGAAGAACGGGGAATGGCAAATTCGGCGGCAGTAACGATGCCTGTGGTGACCGACTGAATCACTGCATTAATGTCATTGTTAGAGAGAGGCTCAATAGCGGCAGTGGAGGAGAACAAGTCCCAGTCAGCCTTATTCATAGCCCATCTGCTAGGGTGCCCTGAAGGTTGACGCTGTGGCAGTGACAGGAAGATTGGAAAGTGGTCACTACCACACAGGTCGTCATGCACTCTCCATTGGACAGACGGTAAGAGGCTAGGGCTACAGATCGAAAGGCCAATGGCGGAGTATGTGCCATGTGCCACACTGATGTGTGTGAAGGCACCATCATTTAATGTCGAGAGAACGAGCTGCGCCATTAAATGCTCAACCGTGGCGCCTCACCTGTTGCCACTGACCCACCCCACAGAGGGTTATGGGCGTTAAAGTTGCCCAGTAACAAGAAAGTTGGCAGAAATTGGGCTATCAGAGCAGCCAAGACATGCTGTGCGACATCATCATCCGGTAGAAGGTAAAGACTGCAGACGTTAACAGCCTGTGGCGTCCACACCCGAAAAGCGACAGCCTCTAAAGAGCTGTGAAGAGAGTTCAGGACATATATGCAGACGCCACCAGACACCCTTTCATAAGCTGTCCGGTTCTTAAAATAACCCCGATAGCCACGGAGAGCGGGGGTTCACATTGCTGGAAACCAAGTTCCCTGCAGAGCAATGCAGAGGAAAGGGTGAAGGCTGATAAGTTGGCAGAGTTCAGCTAGATGTTGGAAGAAACTGGTGACGTTCCACTGGAGGATGGTGTTGTCCATGGCTGAGAAAGGCGTGACGGGAATGGGAAGATTACGCCACAGGGTCACCTGCTGCCTCCGATTGAGCACCTGGGATAGTGCTTTCCATGGTGTCTGAGGGACCGGCGAGATCGAGGTCCTCAGCGGATGCCAGAATCTCCACCTCGTCCTCCGACGCAGAGCTGGAAGGTTGCGGTGGGATGGCTGCCTCCGCGAGTTCCTTGGGCTTGGAGCTCTTCTTCTTGGGTTTCTCACGCCGTTCCTTGGGTCGCACTGGTTGGGAGGGCTTCACTGATTCAGTCTCCGGGACAGAGGAGGATCGTGAAGCCCTACGACCAGCTGATTGTGGGCACTTACGCCACTGTCGGTCGGCAGCCTTCCCGCTGGTGGAAACCTGGGAAGGGAGGGACCCAAGGGAGAGAAGCCGAAGAAGTTGGACACTTCTCTGGCATAAAAGTGGGGACGGACGTCCCCGATGGGTAGGATGATGTTGCTCCTGAGGTAGGTGGCGCAGGAGCAACCCGTTGGGGAGGCCCCCCCCCCCCCCCCCCCACTGGTGAGGGGGCAGGAGGAGTTTTACTACTCGTTGATCTGGCCGCAATTCGAGAAACGGACGGGGCTAGCACAGGTGTTGTAGCAGCAGCGTAGGAAGATGTCATTCTCACAGGATGGAGTCGGTCGTATTTCCTTTTGGCCTCAGTATAGGTCAGTCGGTTCAGGGTCTTGTATTCCATGATTTTACGCTCTTTCTAGAAGATTGGGCAGTCTGGCGAGCAAGGTGAATGGTGCTACCCGCAGTTGACACAGATGGGAGGCGGGGCACATGGCGTATTGGGATGTGATGGGCGTCCGCAATCTCGACATGTGAGGCTGGAAGTGCAGTGAGAAGACATATGGCCAAACTTCCAGCACTTAAAGCACTACATCGGGGGAGGGATATAGGGCTTAACGTCACATCGGTAGACCATCACCTTGACCTTTTCCGGTAATGTATCCCCTTCAAAGGCTGAGATGAAGGTACCGGTAGCGATCTGATTTTCCTTCTGACCCCGATGCACGGCGGACGAAATGTACACCTCGGCGCTCTAAATTGGCGCGCAGCTCGTCATCAGACTGCAAAAGAAGATCCCTATGGTGAATAACTCCCTGGACCATATTTAAATTCTTATGGGGTGTTATCGTAACGGCAACATCCCCCAACTTGTCACAAGCGAGTAACCGTCGTGACAGGGCAGAAGATGCTGTTTGTATCAGGACTGACTCAGAGTGCATTTTTGACAAGCCCTCCATCTCCCCAATGCTCTACGAAGAACTGAGGCTTTGTGGAGAGAAGAGACTCCCCATCAGCTCTCGTACATACTAAGAATTGGGGCGAATAACTACTACTGCCATCCTGAGACTTACGTTCCTCCCACGGTGTGGCCAGGGAGTGAAACGTTTTCGGATCGTACTTCTGAGCGTTAAACTGAGCCCGAGAACGCTTAGAGACTGCTGGCGGCTGGCCACCAGCGAGAGACGATGTACCACGGTTCATAGCGGGTCATCCGCCCTGATGCCATCTACTCCGACCAAGGGCCCTCCCCACAGGCGCCATCCAGCCACGGCAAGAGCCACCTGGCAGTATGGCCATTGCCGGGAGTCCCGATACCCCAGGAGGATCTACTCCTTGGCATATGTGGGGAGTTAACGGCGCAGGCATCAGTAGAGCGATCCCTGTGTTGTCAGGGAGCTACAACCAACAGGGTACATGGCGGCCCCACCACAACGGACTGGCTACCGTGCTGGATGTTAGGTAACACGTGGTCCATGGTCGCCGTCAGTGCAGAAAGAGGCACTGCACAGTGCAAGGTGTAATCTGCACACAGAAACAGAGTCATGCCCAAGAGATGGAGAGTGGGCAGGACTGCAATTCAATGGCAGATAAGCTGGCGAAAGGTCTGATCGCAATATGGACACAATGCACCAAGTAAGGCGCCGTTCCCCAATAGGATCGCTCTTCAGAAAATTTTGAGAGATGGAAGTGAAACCCAACAGGGGACCATCACATAAGGCCGAAAAGTTTGAGACTCCTTTTAGTCGCCTCTTACGACAGGCAGAAATACCGCGGGCCTATTCTAACCCTCGAACCCACAGGGGGATACAGCATATTTAGCATAGTCTGCAATTTATGAGGAAATTTAGGGTACTGATGAAGAACTGTATAGATGTGTTGCTATGGTCCACTGCTGATTCCTTTTAAAGTGCGAAAACCAGCATCCTTAACATAGGTGCCATGTCCGATAGCTGTGTAACAGCAGCCACAGGTAGATTTCTGTACCACAGGTTCCCAAATCTGATAAGCGCTTCTTTACTCACGATCCCAAGCCTGATGATAGATTTCCATATGTGTCAGAGACCGAAGATAGAAACGGTCTCTTTTAGGACTCTTAAGCTTATGTTTATGTCACACTACATGAACATTTTTTTTTTTTTTTTTTTTTTTTTTTTTTTTACAGGTTTACGTAATTTGCTGTAGCATGTCACAAGGAAAACCATACTGCTGGCCAGATGATGTCACTGATGGGAATGTTTGAGAAGAAGTTTTAATAAAACAGAAACCATAAAATTACACTTTTCATATGTGATTACCTCAAATTATTAGAGCCACAAAAAAGAGAGACCTGTTTTTTCCTTATTCTATTTCATATTTTTATAAATGCATTTTGAAGAGCTGAATGCTGTAGAGATGTCTTAAAAAAAGAACTAATTATTTGCAGTTTTTGTGGCTACAACTCATTTCATGGCCATCAGGACTTTTGATATTACTTTCCACAGATGAAACTAAAAAATATTGTGGGACATAATAAAAGATGCCAGATTTAATTTGAGTACTTGTAAAATATAGACCCCATTTTCAATGCACTCCCGCAGTGGCCTCATTTTTTAGGGCCTTTCAAAACCACATACAGTTTCTTTTAGGTAGTTTAGAACATGTTTTTTTCCCAATAAAAAGAGTTTATATGAGTTTACAGAAGACTCTTGTTTATAAAAGTAGTCCAAAAATAACAATGTTTGGTGTTCTTAGAAAAATCGCCATCTCTGCCCTCAATCTGTAGGAGAATGAAATTTTATTTGTATTGGTAATCTGTTGCGTGTAAAGTTTCATGTTTATTCTGCACTTATTTTTGGAGATACAGAAAACTAAACTTCACATTTCTTTTGAGTGTGTATTTTTTTGGCCAATGCTCCTTAAAATTATCCACTGAAAATTGCTCATGAAATTATTATTACCCCCTTTTTTTTAAAAAAATAAATAAATAAATAAATAAATGCTCGAGAGAGTATGATAGTCGTATGAGATGACCTAGTTCTGTTTCTTTCACAAAAATACTACTGGAGATATTACATCTCAAAAATTCAAATATGCACTGCTGATAGCGGTGCTATGGAGTCAAAACAATGGTTATATCTCTGAAGTATTGAACTGGTGATCGTGAAAACAGAACATTTTGAAACCAATATTTGGATGTTGGTGTTCTATTTATACAAAGCATCAAATCTTAACTTACCGAGAGCCTCAACTACCTTTGTGACCCACAAAGCTGCCTGCAGCCCCCTGTGGATCCCTGCTATAGGGGCCGATTACAGCACACAAAGAGGCATTTAATAATAACAATTTGTAGAAGATAGGTTTGGAGGTAGAACCACAGTTCTGTTGTTGAATAACCACCATGTTGGGGGCAGCTCGTGTGCAAATCAACTGCAACTTTGCCACCCACTGTACTGGCATAACCATGATTTTGTTCTTTTATTATGACTCTCATTACAATGTAGCCTGAGTAAAAAGGACTCCAAGTCATGCAAAGAAAGGCTTCTACCTGGCAGTAACAAAACGCTTAAGGTGATAAACTGAGGTAGCCCTCATTGTTTCATACACAAATTCAAATTCCAAATCAAAGTTTCCGACACTAATTTTAGCAGCCTCTTCATGTTCCAGCCATAGCTGTTTCTGCACAACTTTTTAATTTTCAACTACAGCTTTTATTGTGATAAAAACAGTACAGAAACCATCTTCAGATATCACTCAAACAATGGCAAAAATACACATATGGTGGTGGTAATAGTGACTTATGTACCACAGAACAGCCCCCACCCCCCAAACCCACACATTTAAGAAGAAATACAATAGGATTCTTACCATCTTCCAGTTTCAAGAACCCATGATTTGTGTCTCTGTGCAGTTGCTGATACTTTAGCATTACATACTCTCCACAGTCTTCGCATTTTTCTGTTCGGCTACCACAGTAATTCTCATGTTCCGCAAGGTCTGCAGCTTTTGTCTCTATATGACAATAGCTGCAGCATATCTCACGCCTTGAGCATGAAGAATTCTGAAATGACATAATGATTTGAAATTAGATAACTACAACACGAGAAAACAAACAAGACATTATAAGTAGGTAGCAGGAAGAATTTGAAGAACGAGCAACAAAATAGCAGTTCAACAGAACTGAATTCTTTCTAATAAAGCTTCTAGGCTGTTCTGGTAAATCGTCTCTCTCTGGCCCAATACTATCAATGACATAAATGTATTAATCACTGATCCAAGACTAAAATCTTCATGTCTTCAATTATGCTTAAACTGTAAGGCCGATCCATAAATACTGCACACTTTTTCCTTTACATACACAATGAATGATTATACAATATCTATTTTGATCACTCAATATATAGCCTTTCTGCCTCTCGGCTGACAGTTAAGGTACCGGAGACCGAACTAGAATACATTTCAAGCACACATACTGTCAAAGCTGCACAATATTTCTGAAATAAATGATCGTCAAATTTCCTGATAGTTTATCTTAAGCATCAGTAGGATTGATTGATTTTCTCAACCTACTTGACAAGTTTACACCATGATATCCAAATAAAACAGATAATAATTTACTTATAGCACTACTTTTTACTGTTCCACATATAAATTGAACAATATGTTTTCCATACACCACACTAACTATGAATGAAAACGGCACCTTCATTTAATTTCTCTATTGCTAATAATTATTATCTACAGCAATCAAATGTGGTTTCAATTTAAAAAAAAAAAAAAAAAAAAAAAAAAAAAAAAAAAAAAAAAAAAGATTTTATTTGGAAACTGCTTATATTAACTGCAGAATCTGAAAATTAGGTTTGGTATGGCAGTGTACTATGGGTAGGCTTGTCTGAGACCCCAACTACCCCACCTGAGAGCTTATGACGTGGGAATTCTTGCCCTGGTAAAGAGTGCTGATCATGAAGGGACTCGGGCAATCCCTGTACACTAGGGCGCTCATACAGCTACTTGCATACCCACACCATCTTATATGTAGTTGGGATGTATAAACAACAATTTCAACCTGAGAGACTCAGCAGCTTATTAATGCAAAATTAAGAAAAAAGTTTAGAATTATTCTTTGGTGAGAATTATTGTGTAGATGTCGAAAATTATTAGTATTTGCTGAGAGCAATACCACGTTAGCCCTTATAAATTCATCTACATATATAAATAAAATAGAAAGAAACTTCCACATGGGAAAAATATATTAAAAACAAAGATTCCAAGACTTACCAAGCGGGAAAGTGCCGGCAGACAGGCACAATGAACAAAACACACACACAGAATTACTAGCTTTCGCAACTGATGGTTGCTTCTTCAGGAAGGAGAGGGAAAGACGAAAGGATGTGGGTTTTAAGGGAGAGGGTAAGGAGTCATTCCAATCCCGGGAGCAGAAAGACTTCCCTTAGGGGGGGAAAAAAAAGGACAGGTGTACACTCGCACGCACACACGCACACACGCACACACACACACACACACACACACACACACACACACACACACACACACACAAGCATGTCTGCTTGTGTCTGTGTATGTGCGGATGGATGTGTGTGTGTGTGTGTGTGTGTGTGTGTGTGTGTGTGTGTGTGTGTGTGTGTGTGTGTGCGCGCGCGCGTGCGAGTGTACACCTGTCCTTTGTTTTCCCCCTAAGGGAAGTCTTTCCGCTCCCGAGATTGGAATGACTCCTTACCCTCTCCCTTAAAACTCACATCCTTTCGTCTTTCCCTCTCCTTCCTGAAGAAGCAACCATCGGTTGCGAAAGCTAGTAATTCTGTGTGCGTGTTTAGTTCATTGTGCCTGTCTGCCGGCGCTTTCCCGCTTGGTAAGTCTTGGAATCTTTGTTTTTAATATATTTTTCCCATGTGGAAGTTTCTTTCTATTTTATTTACATCTACATATATATTTACACTGAAGCACCAAAGAAACGGGTATAGGCATGTGTATTCAAATACACATATATGCAAACAGGCAGAATAAGGCACAGCAGTCGGCAACACCTATATAAGACACCAAAAGTCTGATACAGCTGTTAAGATTGGTTACTGCTGAGTTTGAATGTGGTACTACAGTCGGCGCACAAGCTATTGGACACAGCATCTCCGAGGTAGCTACCAAGTAGAGATATTCCCGGTACGACCATTTCACGAGTTGATGACTTGAAACATGTTGCCTGGTCGTTTCAAATAGTACTGAGCTGGTGGATGGGTACGGTTATGCGGAGAACCTCATGAATCCAAGGTCCCTGCATGTCAACAAGGGACTGTTCAAGTTGGTGGAGGCTTTATAATGGTGTGGGACATGTGCACTGGAAGTTATATGGGACCCCAACACATCTAGATAAGACTCTTACAAGTGACACGCGCATAAGCATCATGTCTCATCATCTGCGTTCATTCATGTCCACTGCGCATTCCGACGAACTTTGGTAATTTCACCAGGGCAATGCGTCACCCAACACATCCAGAACTGCTGCAGAGTGGCTCCAGAAACACTTCGAGTTTAAACACTTCTGCTAGCCACCAAACTCCACAGACATGAACATTATTCAGAATGTTTGGGATGTCTTGCAATGTGCTGCACTCCACCCCTTCATACTCTTACGGATTTATGGACAGCATTGCACGATTCATAGCATCAGTTCCCTCCAGCACTACTTCAGACATTAGTCAAGTCCATGCCATGCTGTATTGTAGTATTTCTGCGTGCTCGCAGGGGTCCTACACGATATTAAGCAGGTATACCAGTTTCTTTGGCTCTTCGGTGTATATTATGCTTCCACTTCCCTCTTCTGTTCATGAATGATGTTCAGCAAGAAGTCTCATACGAGGCCTAATTTTGGAAAAATTAGATCTCTCCAATTTCCTCATTACAGCCATCTGCAAAAGGTATACTGAAGGAGGTGAAATGTTGCCTATCTCTTCTTATAACATCTCCATGACATGTAACATCATGTACCATCTGGCAGTCTGATGAGTATTTCCACAACATTCTCGCATTTAATAATTGAACTCTTAAAGAAACATGCCATTCTCCACATCTTCTCTCTTTCTCCTATTGATTATACCTGATAAGGCTCCCGGACTGACAAGTTAAGTCCAGCAGTATGTAAAAGGAGAGTAATACATTCTCTTTTATGAATGAATCATATTTTCTTATGATTGTTCCAATGACTTTCAATTTGGGATCTGCAGTCCTACTTTTAGTTTTATATGGCTGCTTTACTTTAGATTACTCCAGATGCATACATCTACAAATTTAATAGTTTTTACTGTGATTTGTTATAAATATTACATCACAGGGGTAATTAGTACTTACAACTACTTATGCACACTACTTTACTTTTATGCATACTGAGAGTCTATTTCCAATCCCCCCCCCACCATGTGTCGATTCTCTGCAGGTTGTCCTGCATTTTGCTGCTGGTTTTTGACTTCACTCCTTTCCCGTATACATTAGCATCATCTGCAAACACCTCACGGAGCTTCTGACACCATCCATCAGATCATTTATATGTATTTCTAATGTTAACAGCCCTGTATCACTCCCTCGGGGTACTCAAGAAGTTAATTTTGCAAGTGAAGATCTCACCCATTAACATTGACATTTTGAGCACTACCAGGTAGGAAGTCCCGAATCTAGTCACAAAGCTTGATCAATATTCCATAATCTCGTATTTATCACAAAGAAATAGTGTACAACTGTACTACATGCCTCCTGAAAGGGGAGCCATTATCAGTAGCCCTCTGGGTCTCTCTGAGAACAGAGATGTAGATGTAGTGAGTTGAGTTTTACAAGATCTGTGTGTCCAGAATCCACACTGCCTCCTTTAGATAAGATTTTTCTTCTGAAAAAGTCAAATATTAAATGAACTTTGCAGGAACCAAAAATGAGACCAAGTACACTTTATCAAGCATTAAAGAAACTGTACAGGCCACAACAGTCCTAAACTGGAAGCAAACTTATGTAGGTAAAATGTTGCCAGTTCGATTAAGCAGCATAATTTCAGCACCTTAGAAAATGATCGTCTTACGAACTGGGGTTATCATTTTCTTCAGACCCTATGCACACATCAGTCCAAATCTGTCTTCATACCCTTTAGTGTTCGGAACTTTTGCAGGGCTACTAGCGCACAGTCATCATTCTTGTGCAAGAGCTTTACCAGCAGTGTGAGATTCTTCACAGAGACAGTCACGTTGGGTGTATGCGATGCAAACTGAGGGTACGCCCATGTGCCTGTCAATGTGTATTTTGATGCTTACAGCACTACCTATTACTCAAATTTGCATTAATTTCTTTTTGTTCACTACCTTTCCGATCTGTGTCAATAATATGTTGTTCAAATTTGACATCATTTTCAGCAGTGCTTTTCTTTCTACAGCATTTTGAAACTGGAACTTTAACTATGGACACCCTGTATACCTCCCCCTCAAAGTTAAAACAGTTATGTGTGAGCATGTAATAAGTTGGTGGGTTTTGAGCAATGAAGACAGCATAACACGGGCATGGGGTATATAGATGTTGTAGGGAAGTAGCATCAACAGTGAGCAGGGATCCAAGTGGTGATGAGGTGAGAGTCACTGAGATAATGGTTAATATCTTCAATTTCAGGTACTAGGATGCAGCTTTGAAGGTGTTGGTTGGCATAAGTTTATAACAACAAATTTCAAAAGTAAAATATTTACAGTTGAATTCACGTGCCAAGAAAAATAAAGGTAAAAAGCTAATTTAGGAATGTCCTTTTGATTTAAATATAGAACCAAGACCAACAGTTGTCCACAGAATGCAGCAAAACACTGCCACACCTATTGATTAACTCAAAATAGTTTAGACAATGAAATGGATCACATTTGTAACGAAATTTTCAAGTGTTCTACAATCAAAGTCTATACAAATTTTGAACTGTTACTAGGCACATTACATAGCATACTTATTTGGGATTGTACTGTTTTATGGACACATTAAACTGCCACTTCAAACACTTTATTGGAGACTGAAAAAGGTACTAACAACTGTGCTGTCTCTACAGCTGTAATAAGGAAATTGATTTGAAACTACACACACATTTCTACATCTGAATGATGGATGATTTAGAAATTGATTCACCAGGTAAGTATATGAAATAGGCTACTAATATTAAGTTCAAGCAATATTCTGTACCCATGGGTTCCACTTTCTTTTGGCCAAGACCATTGAACTAAACTGGGAGTGGTGGGGGCATTTGATGGCAGTTCATTAGAGGAAAACCTATAAGATTTGGTTTTAAATTTTGTTTTAGTGCAAAGTCTTACAGTTATCTAGTAAAGTTCTCACTCTATACAGGAAACGATGATACGTATATCAGCAAAATGTTGGGCACTTCAGTTACTGAAAAGCTTTCCACAAGTTTTATTTAACCTGGAAGCTGCATTTATCCAGATAAATATTTCATTTCTCTGTCTCTGTTGCCTTTGCACAAGAAATGCTTCACTTACAAACCTTGCCAAAAGTCCACGTGGTTCCCCTCATGCAGTACAAACTTTGGGCAATGAAATTACTCTTCTGGGATGGAATGATGGTAGTCCGGTGACAAGTGGTATAAACATATCAGAAGATGCTAATCCACACCCTATAGTGGCAAACATAGAATGCAGTTAAGCATTTATGCATTCCTCAACCAACTATCGTTCATCTCTGCAACCATGCTATGGGAGTAGCAGATCTCTTCACCAGCATCAAATCCTATACACAATTTGAGTCAGATCAAATATGTGGTGGTGGCCCTATTGCACATTCTGCCAAAGTGATGCGATGGTCAACATGTGATTTTTATACTGGAACTTTCACCAGGTATTTCCTATTTAGGTTTGATGTGAGGAACAACACTGGGATTATCAACAGCTCTGAAGATAAGAACACCAAGTGCTATAACCCTGAGCAGAATGAACTTAGTACCTCCAAATATCCATTATAATGGAGTACACCACCTTGTTAAAATACAATCTACTAAGTGTTATCATGCATCTTGTGAAATGTGTTACATTCCATGCTGCAAAGTCTAATGTAAGGTTACATCTTGATAAATGGTTTGTGAATCATCAGGTATTTCAGGTATTACTATGTATAATGCAGTGGCCGACAGCCTTCACTTAAAGACCGAGAGCAGCGGCAGTTACGTTGTGTTGTCAGTGTTAATAAACAAGCAACACTGGGCTAAATAAATACAGAAATGAATGTGGGCCATACGACAAACATCTGTTAGGGCAGTGCGCCGAAATTTTGGGTTAATGAGCTATGGCAGCAGATGACAGTCACAAATGCCTCTACTAACAGTACGACATTGTATGCAGAACCTCTCCTCAGCTTGTGACCATTTCGGGTTGGACCCTAGATGACCAGAAAACTGTGACCTGCTTAGCTGAGTTCCGATTTCAGTTGGTAAGAGTGGATGGTAGGGTTTGAGCATGGCACATACCAAATAAAGCCATGGACCCAACTTGTCAATAAGGCACTGTGCAAGCTGGTGGTGGCTCCATAATCGTGTGGACTGTCTTTTCATTGAATGGAGTGGGTCCTCTGGTTCAACTGAACCAATCATTGGCTGGAAATGGGTATGTTCAGCTTCTTGGAGACCTTGTACAGTCATTCACAACTTTACGTTTCCAAACAACAATGGAATTTTTGTGGATGACAATGTGCACGTTACCGAGCCACAACTTTCACAATTAGCTTGAAGAATATTCTGGACACTTTAAGCAAATGATTTAGCCACCCAGATCGCTTGACACAAATTCTATCATAAATTTATGGAACATAACCGAGAGATCAGTTTGCGCACAAAACCCTGTACCAGCAACAGTTTTGGATGGCTATACAGGCAGCATGGCTCAATATTTCTGCAGGGGACTTACAGTGACTTATTGAGTTCACATTGTGTTGAGTTGCTGCACTATGCCGGGCAAAAGGAAGTCGAACACAATATTTGGAGGTTCCCCATGACTTCTGTCATCCCAATTTACATTAGAGTTCATTAGACACAATGGTAAAGGGGCCAAACAAAATACAATTTTCAAAAATAATAATGAATGCCATGCTTACGCACCAAAAAAAATTACACAATAATTACTCAAAATTAGAAAAAAATGGTGTATTGAGGCATTAATCAGTTAATTGGCTGAGAGGAAACCAAAATTTGGATAGACCATAGCCAAGTACATAGCTAATTTAAAGTTAACAGGGGGAGGAGAGAATTGTATTTGTAATTATTTTGTTGACTTCTTGACAAAAATAAACAATGTCAAGCACATGACATAAAATATTATTCTTATATTTATTTCTCTGGCCAGCATAAAGATTTTTTTTAATGTCCATCAGCCGTTCACTTATGTAATAAAGTGGCACACCTACAGCGGTCCTTACAATGTACCAGATTTGGTGCTTCAGTGTGCCATCTTCAGGCCTTAAGTCATGCTGGCGGAGGGGGTGGGGTAATGTCTATCATAAACATAATTCAACAGTTGGTAGTTGATGGCTGGAGAGACAATGTCGTCATTACAGGTAGTCTGCGAAAACCAGTTCATAGGTGTTGGCCACTGATGAATTGTACATACAATTGGAGTTAACCCCTTAGCATCAGTTAAGGCCTGATGATGGTGCACTGAAGCACCAAAACTGGTAACCATATAATAAATAACATCGTAAAGACGGCAGTAAGTATTCCATTTTATTACATAAAGAATTTGTCAGGAACACGCATTCCACCAGGCAGAGAGAAATATTAATTCCATTAAACAAATAAATTTGAAGAGCACACCACAAAACAACTTATTATTAATGATGAATAGAAAACGCAATAACTCAGACAATGGTTCATCAATTCACCAGAATCAGCCTACAAACTTGCAAAAATTTACACTAGATATGGAGCTCTTGGCACTCAATGGAAGCAAAAAGGTTCAACCACCTCCTTTCAGGACTATCATTTCCACAGGCATAAAGGTGAAAATCAGTAGGTATCATTATCTTGCCATAATTTTTGATTGGTCACACGAATCTCAAACCAATACAAAAAAATAAGAGAATCATTTGCTGAAATAGCAAATCTGTTGAAGCATGAATACGTGTCTACCAAAATTTAAGGATGACAAGGCAATTTGATGTTCGATGGTTACTTGTCTACGTTAGCAGAATTTAACAAAAAAAACATCATCAGTGATGTGAACTAGAAAACACAAGGTAGGCCAACCACTAAATATAACAACATTCAACATGCCACCATCAACTATCGCAAAAATAAGTTACGTACACACACATACGAACCGCTATTATCATTTAACAACTGTTTTCAGAAACTGGTAGAATTCATCCATGCATGAATGCGACAGAAGACTTAGTAAATTACGTATAAAGCGCAGAGTCCACTGATGAACAGTCAAGACTTCCGCAAACCTCTACCATTTCTAACCCGGAAATAAAACGGTTTAAAAATACAACACAAAATTCCAGAAGCACTTGTAATAAACAACACACCTTATGTTCTTGCAAATATCTTTGTTCCAACTGAAGACCACAGTCCGGACATTCGACTATGGAATGAAAATTCGCATTGTGAGCCGCATATTCACTATGCGGAACTGGCTCATCACACTTCTGGCAAAGAGCAAGCTTTCGCTGACAGTGAATTATATGCATCATGAAATTTCCCCCTGGGATTTCTCTTTTGCTAAAACAAAAACATGGTTATTACTTCAACATTCAATTCGTCTGTTAGCGCGCCGTATGACAGCTATGCTACTAACCTAACTTACCAATTAGAACAATACTTCACTTCGTTTTCATTCATTGTCGCTCAATAATTTAAGCAATGATGCGATCTATATTTGCTAAAACCCTCTATTACAAGATACCTTACATTCACACTTCTCTGCACTGATACAAACTACGCTCGTTAGTGCGGGGGAGCCCTGTCACAGTCTTTACAATTTTCAAAGCACTCCGCTTACCGTTCTTAAATATATTCGCTCAGGATGCAGTACTAGTAGGAGTTGACCGATTCAAACAATGGTAGTACTTGTAGTATCGGCACAAATTAAAATAAACCGTACTGCTAAAAATAGCTATGCTTGTGTAAGACCTTTAATTGTTTAATGAAATTGTATTCAACGTTCTAGACAAAAACGGGAACGACAGTGGCATATTCGTCAGTTGTTCTACACGCGGTCTAATTACTTGGACGACAAAGTACACTGCTCTAATTTAGATATTTTTAGACCATGTCCCTCGTGCGGAATTTGCTGTCCTCGACACCGTCCCGAATCTACTTAGCTTGTAAAAATAGACAAATCATTCGTGTCGAAGATTTTAACCCGTTTTGCTTAGTAAAAAAGTTTATCCCCTGCACAATAGTCAGGTTTTGTTGTTGGACTCCACTTTACATGATTTTCATTGATGGCCTTTTTTCCAGTGGGCTATATTTACATGATACACTCATTTTATTCTCAAAAAAATGTAGATGGAAAAAAATCAGCATTCCCGCATTTATACGCTGTCGTAGCCATACTATATTCGGACGAAATCAATACGGGCATTTTCAAGAAAGCTCGCTATATTAACATTGCGTATCGACAACACCACAGAATCATAATCTGTTGAACGTGGTTTCAATTACATTTCATATAGATGGCTAAAAAGTTTATATGCTAGAAGCCAATAAAAAGGGAAAAAAACCATTTCAAATAATGCCTTTTACTCCTACGCGCGGACTACATTGTAGGAAATCGCTTGCTCCACATTTTAAGAACCTGGACCTTGCGCAAAATGCTAGTGAAGCACTCTTTCTGACTTTAAAAATATGGTAGAGTGAACTTAAGTCTGCCGAAACTGGTGCATATTTCTTCTATAGACTTATTACACTCTCCAGACATTTATTTGCAGAATAATTCAACGCAAAAAAAAGTTATCAACTTCCCGTAGTTAGTCTGTGCTACCTACAGATCCACAGTCCGCATTGGATTTGTTATTGGCAGCAGGTGTGGTCACAGCCTGCGAAAGGGAGCCTGGAGAGTATTCGCTACAATTAGGCAGGTGCAAGCCTATTTGTGTGGGTAAGAAACAAAGTATCATGTGTTAAACAGCTAGTAATTTTATACAACTGCCATTTTTGAGGTTCTTAGTTTTCATTATACTTTATGCTCTGAACATTTATCTGATAAAATTTGGAAATGGGTCTGTCTCTCATCATTTAGTTGATTCAGACTCCATGAATTAAAGTACATCAGTTTCTTATGCACTGCACTATCTCCCAAAGACTTTCTAGTTTCGAATCAATTACTTGTGTAAGCTTTCGAAACGTGGTGCTATAGAAGAATGCTGAAGATTAGATGGGTAGATCACATAACTAATGAGGAGAATTGGGAAGAATAGGAGTTTGTGACACAACTTGACTAGAAGAAGGGACTGGTTGGTAGGGCATGTTCTGAGGCATCAAGGGATCACAAATTTAGCGTTGGAGGGCAGTGTGGAGGGTAAAAATCGTAGAGGGAGACAAAGAGATGAATACACTAAGCAGATTCAGAAGGATGTAGATTGCAGTAAGTACTGAGAGATGAAGAAGCTTGCACAGGATAGAGTAGCATGGAGAGCTGCTGCATCAAACCAATCTCAGGACTGAAGACCACAACAGCAACAACAACATAAAAATACAAATCCTATTGGATCTACACTTAAAAACCTCCGAGTTTGTTGTAGTTGTGAGCTCTACCAAAGACAATTCTTATTAGATCAGCATGGTGGGACTAAAACTATTTTAATCTAAACATTTTTATACATGGTAATTATTTAAAAAATGCAATGTGAGAAAGTAACTATAAGAAAAATGAAAGTGAAAACAAAGGTTAGAAAAATGCTCTGTGAAATATGTCAGACTAGCTGCTTACTGCTTAAAGCACATGAATGAGTGTGAGCACTGAATGTCTTGCATACCTGTATTTTGAGTGTGACATGTAGACAGATGTGGAGCAAATCAGTAAACGTGTTTACACTTTTAAAATATATTATTTTCCAAACTTGTCAGTTTTTGAAAAATGCAGATATCTTAAAACTAAGAGTATTAAAAATGAAAAGGAATTCTAGAAAATTAGTAGTTTTGTGTAACATGCTTGTCAGTGGGCCCGTCCTTGTAGGGAGGCCTGCAGGAAACATTCCAGCTGGGAAAGGCACACATTTGCTGGCCTACCATGTCTGCTGTCAACAACAAGATTTGTGACTTCAAAGATAGCATCAAGAACCACATGTTCCTATCATGTCTTTCTTGCATATTAAAACATAATTTGACTCATTCCATGTCACTGAAGGTTGTCCTTTCTCGATAGGATCCATAGAACATGATGAATGAATTAATTAATGACCAGAAAATTGCATAAGGCAAGACATAAAGAGAAAAAAAAAATGACTTGACTTTCCAGATGTCAGCAGAAAGAAACAGCATTCCCCTCTCTGACTCACACTTGGAGTCTGTGGGTATGCATTCACACTTATAGTGTTAAGTGAAATATTCGTAACGATAATTGGACACAATGAGTTTGTTTTGTGTAAATTATAACAATGTCAAAATTACTGGTGTTTGTTGAAATTATAGATCTTAAATAAATTTCATGTGCATTTTCTTGTCAAATTTTGGAGCAAATCCTTTTCAAATGAGATATTTTCATGCACTGCTATTTTTTGGCAGCAACAGTAAAGCAATGTGTTAAATGTGGATGTAAACAAATAATTGTAATTATTATTATGTATTAAAACATTTCATTGTTATTGGGGGTAGACATCAGGTTGTATGAGGAGGAAGAGGCAGTAACCTGTAACTCTCTGAACCAAACCATGGATCCTTATGTTGCCATACACACACCCAATACCTCATAAAACTCATTATCACTTACTTGTTGATGCAAACTGCAACTGTGGTTTAAATTGAAGCTTTGTTTGAGCATAATACGTAACCAGTCACCTTTTTAAATTCTAGATACAATTTATTTTTCGTACCATTAACTAGTTTTCAGTCAATGTAGGCTCACCATCAGTTGCACATATAACAGGAACATTATCAGGACAATGGGCAGCTACACGCTGTGTGACATGCTGGCAAAAATAACAGAAATTTTGTGTTTTATAAACTTGCAGTTGTTGGCAATTAAATTTTAAGTATTTCAGCTAGCTTCACGACCACATCTAGCAGCACATGGTCCATTCCTGTAACATCTACATCTAAAGATGAGTCCATTGTGCCTGTTAATGGTAGAGAAAGTAAACTGTATCAAAAATTTTAAAAAAAGGACTTGTTGCACATTACAACCAATTAAATCAACAACTATCCATCATATTTATCCCAATGACACACAAATTATAATCAAGTCCACAGGTAAACAGTAATCATATTTTTTTTAAAAAAAGTTGGTTATTTTGCATAACCAAACTACAATGCTTACCAAAGAAGAAATTCCTGTGTTGGTCCATTTCTAAACTGAGTCCAGATTTCCTCAGAGAAAA
The DNA here is from genome assembly GCF_023897955.1 of Schistocerca gregaria. Taxonomy (NCBI): domain Eukaryota; kingdom Metazoa; phylum Arthropoda; class Insecta; order Orthoptera; family Acrididae; genus Schistocerca; species Schistocerca gregaria. The sequence continues at coordinate 71,557,694 of NC_064927.1, read as the reverse complement.
AAAAACCACAAATATTAGTCTTGTAATAGACCAAGTACCACTAACATCCTTTTATGCTGGATATTAAGCAAAGTGTAATGTCTTCTTCTTCTTTGTGGAAGTGCAAGGTGTAATGCATACAAATGCCTTATTCTTGTCCAAAAAAAAAAAAAAAAACTACGTTGAATCAAAATGAATGACTAAACATATTACACTCTATATTCTCTCTACCTTCCCCTGGGTTGTGCACTGTTTGCCACCAGCTACTGTATGCCACCATAGTAAGTAGACCTTCAAAAACTTAGTACTGAAACAGTTGAGCAGCTGTAAACTGCACGAGTTTGGATCACCAATATTAGTAATAGCAAAATTTTGATTCCAATCAGAAATAACAGCAACTGCACAATTTCTCTTTACCAATCAAATAGTTTATTTACATATATCCAGTTTTAATACAGTCAAGACTTCAAAATACTCCTTTGCTTAAGTTCCAGAGAACCTCAATTTCCTATTTTCTTTCAGATAGGGGTAATAATATCTGCATAGTATTAGTAACAGAAATTTGGCTGAAACTGGAAGTGCATAGCAATGGAATCCCTAATTCAGAATGTAATCTGCATTGCAAGGATGGGCTACACACAGTGGTGGTAATCCATTTATTACTGTACTCTACTGTATCTAGGAAGGTTTTTGGTGAAATTAAGCATCAAAATTAAGGTAAACATCGAACTGGATGCTTTTATAATCCATCTGTGTCAGGAGCTGTAGACGCAGAGTGCTTTACAGACAGTGTGGACAATGTGCTAAGTTTTCTGACCATACTATTGCAATAGTGGGATGTTTCAACTTGCTACAGAATGGCAGAGTCATACAATTAAAACTGGTGGCATAGACAGGGATTCACATGAGATTCAGCTACCCAAATGTTCTGCAAATGGCTGTGAAGTGCATGGCACACTGGACTTAGCATGGTACCACATGTCAGGGTCTTTTCTTGCTCCAGTCATGTATGGAGCATGATAAATACGACTGCTTTGGTGTACGCCGTAATTATTATAATCTTGTCTTCACAGTCCCAATTGGAGCAATATGTATATATATATGGGGGAATGAAAATAATCTCTAGAATCTTCATTTAATATTAGTTCTTGAAATTTTCCAAGTGTAACTGATATCTGTCTTCCATGATGTTTTCCTGTGAGTCAAGCAAGGTGATCATTCAGGCTGCCATTCCTTTTATATATTCAATATCCCTCCATTGCTCATATTTGGTGTAGTTTCTACACACTTGAGCAACATCCTAGTATGGGTCCTAGGACCTTTTTGTGTGCAGTCTCCTCTATAGGTTTGTTGCATTCTCCCTGCATCCTGCCAATGAACCTGTCACCAGCCTTACCAATGACTGAACCTATGCATTTCATATCCCTATAAATTGTCGCACCTAGGTATTTTTATGAATTGGCTGATTCTAGTCGTCATTGACACTGTAATCATTGGATATTACCTTTCTTTGTTTTGTGGAGTGCACACATTACATTTCTGATAACTGAAAACAAGTTGCCAGTGTTAGCACCCTTTTGAAATTGCATCGATATCTGACTAGATATTTGTGCAGTTTTTTTTTTTTTTACAGACAATACTTCATTATGGACAACTGCATCCTCTTAAAAAGTCGGAGGTTGCTGTTAATGTTGTCTGCCAGGTCATTAATATATGCTATGAACACCAACGGTCGCAACCCACTTACCTGGGACATTCTTGAAGTTCCTTTTACTTCTGTCTTTGACTCTCCACCCAAGACAACATGCTGTGCCCTCCGCACCAAGAAATCCTTGATCACATCAGTATTTGTTTGATACCCCAAATAATTTTACTTTTGTTAATATTCATTTGTGTGGTACTGAGTTAAATGCTTTTCAGAAGTCAAGAAAAACTGTGTCTACAACAGGTGGATATAATGTTGCAATGGTAGTTTTGTGAATTACTTCTGTTACTGTTCTTGTAGACAAGTGTAACCTGTGCTTTCTTCCAATAACTGGGTGCAGTTTTTTTTATTCAAGGTACTAATTGCATTTTATGGTTCAAATAGGAGCTAACTCAACAGCAAATTCTTTATAGGAAATGACAGGGATTCCATCTGGCCCTAAAGTTCTCTTTAATTTTAACTGTTTCTCAATGCACTAGTATTTTTATCTCTCGCTTATGCAATGGCACAAGAAACTGGAATTCAGTATTACTCCATTTGCTTTGCTACCCTCCATTTCAGATATTTTTATAAGATTCTGCTACGGTGTTCATTGAACAGTTCACATATTGCCCTGTTGATAGCCAAAAATGTTTCATTCAGCATTTCTATGGTGGTGAATAAAAGAGTGCAGTCTCATTTAACTGAACATAACATGTTAACTGGCTCTCATCATGGCTTTTGAAAGAAGTTTCTCAATACAGAAAGCAGTAAAGACCTCTCATATGTAGTGCTATCTGAGCTAACTAAGTATAATTATCCTGCTGGCATATTATGTGACCTTGCCAAAGTCTTTGATTGTGTGGATCACAAAATTCCTAACACACTTAAGTGTTGTGACATTAATGGCATCCCTCTTGCAGGGATGGAATCTCACTTTCGTAACAGGAAGCAGAGAATGTCATTAACAGACAGTATCTCAGGCATAAAACTGACATGCGACTATCACAGAGGTCGGTACTTGGCTCATTCCTGTTCTAGCCTACACAAATGGTCTTCCAATGACTTTAAATGGTGGTTCAAAAAAAGTAATGTTTGCTAATGACACAAGCGTACTAATCGAAGATACAAGCTCAAACCTAGCACAGTTCAAATGGCAGCCAAACAGGACTCCAGGAGAGTCAAAGTCAACACTGTCAAGTCTTAATCTAAGAAAGGTACATATTACGTGATTACTAACCAGCAATAATGGCTTGTTAACATCAGAAGTAGACATTAGTATGTGACCATTAGACTCCCTGCAAATGTTTTCACACTCTAGTGAAGTGGTAAAAGATTTTCTGTGTAATTTATCTGAAGATATCGTTTAAGTTAAGACAATGCTTTCTGTTGATAAATTCTGGAGTATATAGTTGTCAAGCAATTTTTTATTAAACTGATAAGATTTAAAGGGGTTTAACATAAATGATTTTTTTATTAATGCGAAAAATGTGACCTCAACAAATCAAACAATGGAAACTCCAGATAGGAATATCAACAATGTACGAAAAGACAGATTGCTATTTACTATAAAGGAGACACATCAAGTTGCAGACAGGCACAATTTAAAGACACTAACATAAAGCTTTCAGCCATAGCCTTCACCAATAAGAGAGACACAGAAACCATTCACATACAAAAGCAAGCACAACTCTCACACACACGATCATCGACTTTCGCATTTCGGCCCAAGATGCTGGAGTAGCCGGTCATGTATGCATGTGCGTGCGTGTGTTTTTTTTACTGATGAAGGCTGTTGCTGAAAGTTTTATGTAAGTGTCTTTTAATCGCGCCTGTCTGTAACTTGGCATGTTCTTCTTTGCAGTACGTAGCAATCTGTCTTTTCCTACATTGTTGTTGTCAAAAAATATAACGGATGGGTATATTTTCATTTGCTACGTAACCCTGACAACTAAGGAAATAAGACAAAAACAGGGCCTATACAGTACTGTAAAAATAAGCTGTCAGTAATTGATGTCAAAGCTGGCAAAAAATTATGCCAAAATTGGCAAAAAATAATGAAATGAGACATTAAAAAGGTTTTTTTCCCTATCCTCACTTGCAGTTGTCACTGCCAGTTTTTTTAAAAAATTTTTATGAATGATAAGAAACTGCTGACTAAAGCAAAAGATTACGATGGAAAGATATAAGTTAATGTACAGTGTTTATTGTTTTGAATGTTTTGTAAAACAAGCTTTGTAGTATTTGCATTCAAAGCTATTACTGCAGTATTTTAAACTAAGCTAACTTATGTAAGTTTTCTGATTATCCCATTGTGACTGTCCTTACCTTAATAAAATGACAGTTAATCTGGGTAAAAATTTGAAAATATCATTGGTATCGTATCCCTTATAGTGGTGTTGGCAAAAATAACCATGAACGGATGGTAGTAGTATTGCCAATTCATGACAGTCTTGCAGATGTTTAGTCCCTAGGGGTGAGAGTAGCAATAGGCATCTAAAGCATAACTAAGCTATGTGTACAATGTTTGATTGAAGTAGATCAAACTGGACCTACTTCAATCAAACTTTGTACAGATGGCTTACTACACAGAAAATACACTTTGGTGGTAAGAGGTCCCTAGCTGCCTTGTTTGGAGGGAAGGTGAGGAGTGGTGGCATATTGCTCAGCTGTAGAATGCCTGGGAAAATTTTGATCAAACTTGATACAAATAGACTTAGGAATAATAATAATAATAATAATAATAATAATAATAATAATAAACTTGGACATCCCTAGCATACCTGAAAGATGAAGCTAGTGAGGAAAGTGGGTGTAGTTAAAATAACTGGAAACAACCAGTATTAGCATCAAATTATAATTTTTTTGTGTTGCTAGGCTGACCAGTGGCAGTTCAAATGACATTTCATCCCTATACAATTGGTGGGAATGGGTGTGAAAAGAATCAAAAATGACATATATTAGAATTGTATCCATAGAATTTAGGGTTGCTAGGCTACATGGTAGCAGTCCTAATGACAACTGATACTGATTGTGTGTACATGTGTTTGTTGGAAGGAGGGTGAGAAATAAAGAATAAATGTGGGATGTGCGGAACAATTTCACTCAAACTTGGAGCACGTACTACTTTGGGAAAACACGGATGGTAATAACTGCCTAGCACTCATGGAGGTGGGAAGATCGTGTTATATGGGAAGCAATTGAAAACAACTACATTTAAGTCATATCCAAAGGCCTTCAGTCATTTGCTGAATAATGATAACCCCCATGATATGTCACCATAATGGTGGGGTAGAGGTAAGAAAGGGGGTTTACGCGGAAATAAGCTATTGGCCTGACAAGTAACAGCAAATACAGCTATAAAACGAGATGCTTCAATGTGTGAACCTCAGAACTGATCTCATACACTGTACACTCGTTTTATGATTACAGACTGTTAACACCATGCAGGCCATCCAGTTTCTTCTTTAGCACACAAACTAGCTACAGTTGCTTCTAATATGGAGTATAGAAGCCCTAAGCCTCTGATCAGAAAGAAGGAAACTTACATGCCAACACTTAGGGTGAGGGTTGGTGAAAGGCCGGTACATGGTTGATGAAGAGACTGAAAAACTGAATGATGCGAAAAAATAAATTATTCAAATTGTTAAAGAAAACATTTCATTTTAATGGGTCTGGAATTTTACATGGGAAAAGAAACAGAAGAGATAATAGACTGGGGGAAAGAAATGAAAGGAGAAGCCACCTCGTAGAATTTTGCACAGTCCACAATTCGCTAACTGCTAACTTGATAAAAGAAACATGAAAGAAGGTTGAAATCAAGTAATGGAAAATCCAGGATGGAACGTAACAATATTATGAGAAGGAAAGTTGCTACTCACCATATACGGAAGATGCTGATTCACAGATAGGCACAACAAAAAGACTCTCACAATTAAAGCTTTTGGCCATTAAGGCCTTCATCAAAACACACACACACACACACACACACACACACACACACACACACTCTGCATTTCCAGGGGAATTTCTGGAATCTGAGTAAGTCTAGGAATGAACGAGATGGTACCTGAATAAATTGGCAGAACTAGTGATTGTTGACAGTTTAAAAGAGAGCATTGGCCAACTACTGACTGAAATAAGGGAAAGCAACATAACAGAAGATGTACGGGTAGCATTAAAAATGATACAGTGAAGGCAATAGAGGGTGAAACAGTCCAACAGAATTCCTGGGATATTACATGATATTGAATTTAGCTGATGAAGAGAGAAAATACAGATATGCATCACATGAAGGCATCCACAACACATTACGTATGTCTACAAAAAGAGACAGGGAGGAAGTGCAAGAAGGCAAAGAACAGAAGTAGATAAAGCTGTAGATGTCTGCATGATTATGAGAAAGTTAGATGCCACCAATATGAAAGTTAAAGAAATCTTTGGAGAAAAGATAAGCAACTGTATGAATATCAAGAACTCATTGGCAAACCAGTGCAAATCGAAGACAGAAAGGCTGAAAAGTGGAAGAAATATGAAGGAGGGCTACACAAGAAGGAGAAATTTGAAGACAATATTATGGACAAAGAAGAGAAAGTAGATGAAAATGATGACTGGATTGGTGGAATTAAACAGACAAGACCACAAGGTCATCGACCCCTTAATCCTTAGTGTGTAAAACTGGGAACAGTCCCAAGAGAGGAAGTGCATGGAAGACAAATTCCAATGGACTCGACTGTATCTGAGGTGATAATGAGCTGGAGACATGATTCTGCAAAGAAATTTGATAGAGGACTGGAAGATGTAAGTCAAAACAAGACACCTGGAGTAAACAACTTGCCTTAACAATTATCAAATTCTGTGGGAAAACCTAGCATGACAAAACATTCAACCTGGTACCCAAGATATATGAGACAACTGAAATACACTCAGACTTCAAGAAGAACATAATAATCTCAGTACATGAGGCAATGCTGACCCTGCAACTTATCTAGAAAGATAGTCTGAAGAGAAGCAAACCAATGTTTATTGAATTTAAAGATTGGGAGAAAGCTTTTGACAGTGTTGACATGAATACTTTTTGACCTGAAGGCAGCTGGAACAAAATACAGATGATGAGAAACTTGGAAAAGGAATTTTAGTTAATGGTGGAAGAAATAAAAAACTTTGAGGCTGTCAGTGACATTTTATTACTGTCAGAGATGCCAAAAGATAAGAACGATCAGTTGAACAGAATGGATAATGTGTTGAAAAATGTTATAACATGGACACTGACACAAGCGAATCAGGGATAATGGAGTGCAGCTGAATTAAATCAGGTGGTGCTGAGGGAATTAGACTAAGATACGAGATGTTAAAAATAGAAGAGTTTTTTTTTTTTATTTGGACAGAAAATAACTGATAATGGCAGAAGTAGAGAGATTATAAAATGCAGACTGGCAGCAGCAAGAAAGCATTTCTGTAAGACAGAAATATTTTACCATCTAATATAAATTTAAGAATTATGAAGTCTTATTTCAAAGTACCAGTCTGGAGTGTGTCCTTATGTGGAAGCAAAATGTGAACAATAAACAGCTCATAGGTGTACAAGAAGAGAATACAAGATTTCCTAAATCTGGTGCTACAGAAGAATGCTGAAGATCTGATGTGGAGATCATATAACTAATGAAAAGATACTGAATCAAATTAAGGAAAAAAGAAATTTACTGCACAATTGGACCAATAGAAGATATCAGTTGGTAGGACACATTGTGAGGCACCAGGGAACGTTTGAAGTGAAGTAGTTCAAGTGGATGTATGTTGCAGTATTTGTTTAGAGATGAAGTGACTTTCACAGGATAAATTAACTTGGAGAGCTGCATCAGACTTCAAACTGAAGATAACAACATATCAAATGAAAAGTGGCTCAGAATTCCAAGTCAGTATATGAAATGGTGGAAATAATGAGATTCAACAATGTGAGCAAAATGAAAATGATTAATTGCCACTAAGGTAATAATTGATTAAAGGGAGATCTCTTACAGAAATGTGAAAAATATAATATCGCTTCACCACCCAGTCACAGCTCCCAAGTAACAGAGCCAGTAATAAACCCTGCCTGGAACAGTTCCAATCACTTTTCCGAAGGATTCTCCTCTTCTCTGCCTAAATCAAACTTTGCAGGCATTCAAGAAAAAAAAAATATCCCCCCCCCCAACCTCTCTCTCAACACTGTACAGCATGAAACTCATTCCCTCCATCCAGGTTGAGCTGCAGAAAATCCCAAGAGCCCTGAGCTTCTCACAGGATCTCACAATTATCTCTATAGAACTGCTCACTCCACCTGAGCCACATTTCTCTATCATCTACCTATCACCCAAAATCCAAGAAGAGAACCTTCCTGGTCATCCCATTGTAGCAAGCTTCAAATCCCCAATGGAAGAACTTCTCAGCTCTGATAGACCAGCACCTCCAACCTATCATCCACAACCTCCCCTCCTACATCAAAAACACTAACCACTTCCTGGGACACCTCGAATCCATCCCCATGCCACAACCTGAAACCTTCCTTGTCAGCACATTGCTGCATCTCTCTACAAAACCATTGTCTCTGCCATCGAGCACTACCTCGCCCAAAGCCCACCTGAAAGCCTCCCAAAAATTTCTTTACTTATCAATTGTGCTAACTTATTCCTCACTCGTAATTACTTCACTTTTGAGGAACAGAGGGGTTAGTTTTAATGACCAGGATGGCCCTGTCCTGTGCCAACCACTTTGTGGGACACTTGCAAGAGGCATTCCTTAAGACCCAACAGCTGCCTCCCCTGGCTTGGTACAGGTCTATTGATGACATCTTTGTGATTTGGACTCATGGCGAAGAAAAACTCATTAAGTGCCTTCGAGATTTCAACTTCTTTTCTAATCTAAATTTCACCTGGTTCTCTAGAACCCACACCACATTCCTGGATGTCCCAACCTCTGTCCATATCAAATCCACAAATGAACAGCAGTACCTTCACACTGATAGCTGCCATCCCTTCCACATCAAATACTCCCTTCCCTACAACCTAGGCATCTGTGGTAAATATATCTGCTCTAACAACAAATCCCTCAACAGCTCCATCTATAACTGGTCTAATAATTTCATCTCCTACAACTAACCTGCGGACTTTGTCCATAAGCAGATCACCTGAGCAGATCCATTCCCCCACTTTAGCCACGATGTTCCTATCCCCTTTGTTGCCCAATACCATCCTGGCCTTGAATGTCTCAATTAGTCTCCTCAGCTACAACTTTTCAAATCAAGCCGTGAACTGAAGATCATCCCTTCACAACATCCTCCCCACACCACCCAGAGTGGACTTTTATCATCCACATAACGTCTGTAACATCCTTGTCAAACCCTTCCCTACATAAAGGCCCCTGCCCCCCCTAGACGTGTGTAATATAGAGATCATTTCTTTCTCATCTTAGTGGTATTCAACTTGCCTACATCTCTTTACTTCTCAGTCTATATTTTTTGACCTTTGAAGGTGGCACAGTACTTACAATGTACTATCTTTGACACCATTTACTCCATCTTTGCTTACCTTTCCCTTGTTACTCCATAATGTAGGCTGTGGAGTGGTCTGCGTCTAGTTTTCCTTCTTTCCCCTTTACTGCTCCCTGCTCTCTCCAACCTGATGAAAGAAAAAGTTTCCGAAAGCTAGGTTTTATATATTTTTATCAATTTTGTGTGACTGTCTTGCTGTGCTGAGCTAAAGTAAGCACTGACCAGCCCATCTGTTACTGCGAATTTTTCACAAAACTGCCACTAGGAACATGAGAGACCAGAACACATGTTGAACAGCAAGTCTGTCGTTGTAAAATAATTCAGTGAATTACCCATCTGATACATACAATAAAAGGAAGCTCAGCATTATCATTTGATATGGAGACTTATCTCAATTGGACAGTAATAGGAAAGGGAATGGTTGTGACCTGTTTCTGGAAATCTCAAAGCATTCTTCAGTAGTGATGTAGGAAATATCCAAGCATTCTTCAGAAGTGATGTAGGAAAACTGCAAAAAGATTAATCTAGTTCAATTTTTTGGGAAATTCGAACATTGCTCATCCTGAACGTTAATATAGCTTTCATATCACATTTGTTGTTTGCCACTGTTCTGTTATAGAGCAGAGTTTCTTAAACTGCGTTTCTTGCAACCATTGAGTATTGGGGAGATCACTCAAGAGTTCTGTAAAACTTAGGTACCTTTAAAAATGAAATAAAAATTAATGCAGCCAAAAAATAAAAAAAAGATGTAGAACAATAATTAATCCTCACTTCCCCTTGACATTTTGGATAGTCAGTATTACTACCTGTGTCTGTGTGTCTGTAGAAATCTCCATTTTTATCCTTAGCCTAATAAACCAGTACCAATTATCTAATTACCATTTAAATGTCCTGTTTTATTATGCATTTTAAATTTACTTAATTTTTGGGCTGAATTTGGAATTACTCTTTATAACAAATAAATAATATTTGAATTAATTAATGTTGCATTAAAAACATACCAGGAGTTCCACGAGGACTGTGGACATTTTGGGGTTGCACTTATGGAAAAGATTAAGAAACACCATTCTTGAGCATACTGTGTGTGTGTGTGTGTGTGTGTGTGTGTGTGTGTGTGTGTGTGTGTGTGTGTGTGTGTGTGTGTGTGTGTGCGCGCGTGCGTGTCGTGTCATTTAATTCATTCTTACTGACTAAATGATTGTCATCTTGATAAAGTCACAACCTTACAGCAATTACTCGTGTATATAACCTATGTATGTCCCCTTTCACAGCTCGTGTTCTACCTGGGATCCAATGAAAGATGCTACAATCTTTCAGTTTATGTAACTCCACAATGATGACAGTCAATCTTATGGGCAGATTTTGCACCAGTACATAATTGCTTCAGAGAAGAACCTAGTCCTGTTACTTAAAAGCTTCTATTACGTCTTGTGCATCTCCACTTAAAGTTAATAGATATAATATTCCAAAATTATGTTGTATCACACTGAAGTATACTGCAATATCAGAAGTACATGTTGTAGCTGCTTTTAAATCCACACTGAAGGAGGAGTATGTAAAATTGTATTTCTACATGCCTCTATGCCATATTCAACAGTTTCTCTTATAATATGAGAACTGGCCTCTTCTCCGAATCATAATTTAATTAAAAATACAAGTTTCTAACGAAACTGACAGTTCAGTAATTTCAAACAGTTCATTTATTATAACATACAGAATATATTACTTGACAGTACAATAACACAAATACACAGACTACTCATTTGTTTTATTCCATCTCACAAAGTGTGTGACATCACTTATCACTCCCAACTTTCTTGAAATCTTAGATGGCAAAGTCTTTTCTCTAAAGTAACATTTTCCGGAAACCTCCTTGGCTTTTCTTTAATTTTCTCAGCCAACCACTGTTCATGTTTCTTCAGTTCCTTTGCATGCCCACTTGACTGCTCCTAAAAGCAAAAAAAATTTGAACTGATGGAATAGATCAATATCACTAACAAAGCAAATCTACTAGCAACAATAAAAAGAGCTGTCAAATTCATTTAGAATATTTAGTCAAGGACACATTAACATTATGAACTCTCAAGAAGTAAGTGTAAGAAGAATTACAATTATCTACATGAAAACACTGTGAGCAAAATATAGTTAAAAACTTAATTATTATACTATATGAATTTAAAAAAAGCTTAAGAACTCTCATTAATTTTTATGTCCAATTGAACTTATTTATACACAAAATTCACTTTCACTCTCTGAATACACTAGGAGCTGGCAAACAAATTAGTTAACATAGCCAATACCAACAGTACAACAACTGAAATTTTTTTTAGAGCCAAATTTTTTAAACTTAATCTGTAAGTACATTGATATTATCTTAATTAACAGTATTCCAAAGCTGGCTTCTGTGAAAAATGTCCTCAATCTGATTATGGCAAGTTCAGTGAGATCGACCCCTTCCAACTCCACCATTTGCACTTGCCCTGTATCAGGGTTGCCACAAGTTCTGGAAATCAAGGAATTTCAAATATGTCAGGGAAATTTGGAAAATTGCTGGAAAAATCTTGTTTTTGTCTCAGTAGATGAAATGGTTTGTTTATTGCGGTGTCATGCATCATCACTGGCTGGGCACAACTGAGTATGTGAGCTGCTTCCCTACTCCCTCATTCTTACTGCTTCTCCTGTTTCTACCACTTCCCTCAGCTTGCAGTCTGTGCTGCCACCACTCCTTGCCTCTAGCCAGCAGGTGCTGACGAGAGGCAGGGAGGTATGAGTAGTAGTTTGTTTGGATTTGATTCTCAGAGACTGTTGACACAGAGACTGGAGACAGTGTTAACACATTCAGGAGTTGTGTACGAGTGATTGTGTGGATGTGTGTGTCGTCTCGTTTTCTGACAAAGGCTATGGCCAAAACTTTAGTTGTGAGAGTATGATTGTCTTTTCTGTGTGCCTGTCTGCAGCTCAGCAATTATTACCGATTCTCAGAGTATTTGAACAAGTTATCTGTTGCATGGATTTATCAGCGTTGTCTCATTTCATCAACATGCTGTCTGTGGCTCGTGAATAAACTGGCCACATGAGTGGATTTCTGCAACAGGCCAAAACTGCAGGTCCTTTCTGCGGGTACCTATAACGGATCAGGCCTTCTGATCTGAAGCCATTCGGTTCACAGTAATGTGCAGGCCCTGCCTGTCACATCTAGTCTCACCGATCTGCTCACAGGCTGCGTCTGTTTGTGTCTGGTGTAATGCAGTGGATTTTCATGGTTTCTCCATGGACCCAGGACTGGGGTGCTCCTCGGCAGGCCAGAAGCCACGGGCGATGGATTTAAGGAATTGTGACTGTCTCACCACAAGTGCATTGTACAGTGTGGCATTTTATATACATTTTATTTACTGTAGTAAATTTTGGCACTTCAAAAACTTTTTGCATTAGAATGTATGGATGGTAAGAAGAAGAAAATTGTGGCAATCGCTGGCAGTTTGTACACTATGTACTCATGTATTTCTTGAAAGAAAAATCACGGGTAATAGCCAACAATGATGAACATAGTAGAACCAACATTTTATTGGCAGTCACCTGTAGTGTTGGTTTACACAACTCTTCAGGCCTACTTTTTTTCCTGAGGCTATTTCTGAAATCAGTGAAGGTATTTTAAATCCATCTTGCAACTCCAACAAAATGTGTTTCGTTTTATAGAAATAAAAAAACATCAGTGGTCTTAATGAAACGTATGTACCATTTGGCCTGCTTTCACCATCTAAAAACAGTTCACTACAAAAGATGTTGATGTTAGTACTTAGGATTTTCACTCACACATTTAAAAATACAGAACTCCTTACTTTTTTTGCCAATTTATGTCTTTACTTTACCCTTGAGCTCTCAACATTTGTTTGGGAAAAATGCTAAAACTTGTGTGAATCAGGGAATTTCACTTGGTGAAACTTGTGGCAACCCTGTGTATACTTGCTTCATCTCTCTTGCTCGTCCTCTCGATATATGTCCAAATCATGTCAGCATACCTTTCTCACCAATCGACAGTACATTGTATTACACTCCACAACACTCCTTAGAATAAAACTATAGTTGACGTTTTAAGACTAGGTTAAAATATAGGCGTGTTAAATAAAATCTGATAATATAGCAACAAAAACAATCAATTTTTGACAGAATAATTCAATTGCATAGATAAAAAAAAATTACTCACCAAGTGGCAGCAGAATACACATATAAAAGAAGGTTGCAATTAGGCAAGCTTTCAAATCCAGTGGCTCCTCCTCCAGAAGGGTTGAAAGGGAGTGAAGAGGGGTGACAGAAAAGGACTGGAGAGGTCTAGGAAAAGCGGTAGATTTTGGGAAAGTCACCCAGAACTTCAGGTCAGGGGAGACTCACAGCTTGGGATGAGGAGGAAAGACTGATTGTTGGGGACTGCATCAGATGAGATTTGAAAACCTGAGAGCTTAAAGGTGGGAGACAGGGTAGTATGCAGGACGAGATCACCGTATAAACATCAAGCATGAGTTATTATGAGTTATTAAGAGTGAAAAGCTAAGTGCATTGTATGTAACAGAGATTTGGGGGGGGGGGGGGGGCAGTGAAAAATAGATGGGTAAGACAATGAAAAATGTAGGGAACTAAAACGGAGTGAAGAAAAAGATAAGTTACTTGAAAAAATGTGGAGTCAGAAAAAATTAATGTAAATTAAGGTCAGGTGGGTGGTGAGAAGCAGGACATGTTGTAGCGCTAGTTCCTACCTGCGGAGTTCTGAGAAACCTGTCTGGATGAGAATCCAGATGGTGCGTGTGGTGAAACAGGTGCTGAGATCACAACTGTCATGTTGTAGAGCCTGCTCTGCAACAGGATACTGAGTGTTGTCAGTATACTCCCTCTGCCAATGCCCATTCATCCTAATTGATAATTTAGTCATAGTCATGCCAATATAAAAAGCCGAGTAGTGTTATATGACATTTGTCATTTCACAGGTGGCTCTCCCTTTGATAGTATATCTTTTTCCAGTTACAGGGCTGCTATAGGTGGTGGTAGGAGGGTGCATAGGACAAGTCTTGCAGTTGGGATGGTCACAGGAGTAGGAGCCACAGGATAGGGAGATGTGTGCAGAAGGAGCACTGGATCGGACAAGAATATTGTGGAGACTTGGAGGGTTACAAAAAGCTAATCCAGGTGTGGTGGGCAAAATTTCAGACAGAATGGATCTCATTTCAGCACATGATTTTAAAAAGTATAGGCCTCTCGAAGTAACTAGTTAATACTTTCCAGACCAGGATAATACTGAGTCACCAGTGGTGTGCTCATAAGTTGGTTCCCCCCCCCCCCCTTTTTTTTTGAGGATTCAGTATTACCAGAATTGGATGTGAGGGTCTAGGAAATTTGCTTTGAACTAGGCTTGTGGGGTAATTAGAGGCAGTGAAAGCTGAGGTGAGAATGGTGGTGCCTTGCTGTAAAGAGTATGCATCCGAACAAACATGTTTGCCTCGGATGCCAAGGCTGGATGGGAGGGAACGTTTGACAGGGAAAGGATGGCAACTGCTAAAATGTAAGTACTGTTGTTTGTTGGTATGTTTAATGTGCACGGAAGTGTGTAACTAGCCTTCGGTGCGGACGAGATCGAGATCAATATCAAGGAAAGTAGCATGGGATTCGAAATAGGACCACGTGAAATTTAATTGGGAGAAGGTATTCAGAGATTTCAGGAAACAGGTCAGCTTCACCATGAGTCGATATGCTAAAAATGTCATCAATGTATCTAAACCAAACTAGGGGCTGAAGACTTGTGGATCCCAGGAAAGTCCCCTCCAAGCAACCCTTGAAAAGGTTGGCTTAGGAAGGAAGTATCCTGGTTCCCATGGCTGTATCCCTGATCTGTCTGTATGTTTGCCCCTCACAGGTGAAGTAGTAGTTGGTAAATATAAAGCTGAATAAGGTGAATAGGGAGGATGTCATACTTAGAGCCATCTGTGAAATGACACCTGTCGTACACCAGCTGTTATGTAAATACTGTTTGGCCTTTTACATCAGCATGACTACCACCAAATTATCAATTGGGCATAAGCAGAGGGCGTTTACTGGCAACATGCAATATCCTGTTGCAGAATATGCTCTACAACATGACAATCAAGATCTTAGCACTTGTTTCACTATACATGCCATCTCTATTCTTCGCCACGACACCAGTTTCTCAGAACTCCTCAGATGATAACCAGTGCTACAACATGTCCTTGGTTCTCACCTTCCATCTGACATTAATTACTTCTGTCTCAGCATTTCTTTAAGTAACTACTGTTTTCTGCGCCCCATTTAAGTTTTCTACATTTTTCATTGTCTTACCTGTCTATTTGTTTTCAAATCTTGTCCAATGCAGTCATCAGCAATCAGTCTTCCCTTCTTATGCCATTTGGTAAGAGTGCGCTCACTCGCCATTCTGGGTTATTTTCCCGATCTACCCCTTTCCCTAGACCTCTCCAGTCCTTTTCCTTCACCCCTCTTTGTTCCCCTTCAACCCTTCTGCCTGAGAAAGGAGCCACTGGCTCCGAAAGCTTGCAGAGTTACAACCTTGTTTTATGTATGTGTTCTGTCGCCGTTTGGTGAGCAGATTTTTTATCTATCCAATCAAGTAAAACTTGATACCATACTTCATAACGATACTACCTTCTGATACAATCAAGTTGTAAGGTGTCCATAAAATTAAAGCATGAGAATGACTGACAAACACTAGTATCAACAATGGCCTAGCATCTCCTTGGAAAGTTTTGGCAAGTCAAGTTTGTCTGTTGTTGTTTTTAATTTTAGGCATGATTCCATGTTCGTTTCAAAAGATTTATCAATTTACTTTTGATAAAATTCAAGCTTGAAAATGATTGTTCACATGAAAATTTAGACCTGAAAACGGAAAGAACAACAAATTCTATATCTTTCAGCTAATTGACACAGGGATACTATTTCAAGTTTTAAAAATCAACATATCTTCCTTTCCAGGTCTTTCAAAGCAAACAACATGTGTTCTGAACTAATATTACATGCATTTTTAATTCAGTATGAAACCATCCAAATTTCGAGCTTCAAAATTATTTGTCTTTTAAATCCAGCATTGGAATTTCACAGTTGCCAATATTAATATTTACGGGGGAAATACACAGTTCTGTCACAGTACCATTTTTTTTACAAAAGGCTAACATCACTTTGTGGTTTCGGAATTCCTGAAGCCTGTTGAGAAACGCTTCCATCCTATTTAAAAGTATTATTTCCAAATAGCAAGTGTCAATGTCTAAATCATTTTCTTGGTGATGTTTCAACAGGCTTGTAAAGTGAATCAAAGTTTTTTCTTTCAAAATCTTGCGCTAAAAGAAAGAATTTGTTTTTGAATAAAATAAAATCTTCTACCACCAAAACAATTGTTTCCTTTCCCCCTCAATTTATGATTAAGCTGGTTCTTATGAGCTGTAATGTTTATCACAAAATAAAGTGTTTGTATCCACTAATCATCAGCTCAGGATAATGAACATTCTTTTTAAGAAGAACTGTTTTAATTTCTGTTCATAAGAAAGTGAAACTTTTCAAAATGTTTCTCCTTGATAACCAACATACATCATAATGCAGCAGATCTGCACATTCACTCCCATTTAAACTAAAAACTCTTTAAACTGGCAATGATTAAGAGCTTCAGCTGTAATAGAGTTGATAATCCTAAACATCAGTTTCATAACTTTGCAAAATTCTTCTGGAAATATTTGCACACAAAGTGCTTCTTTATCAATAATACAATAGTAAAGAAGTAACTCACGAGTAATTTTTTCCTTCAAAAGAGCTACAAACCCATTCCTTATGGTGGTCATACTCTTCATCCCCTCTATTGAAACTCAGACCTTTTTTTGTGGAATTTGATGTTTTTCAATGCATTCAATTATGGTGTTCGACCTTTTGAGCGGCAATAGTACTAAAAGTTCTCCTTAAGGACTATAGTTGAAATAAACTGTACAAAAAATGAATCATATGCTGTACCATTTATTTCATACATCTATGACTACTGATAAAGATGAAACCAGTTTAATAACTTCAACTTGCCGGTTGGTAGTATTCAAAGAGAGAGTGTTCTCTTCGGATGCATGTATAGAACAAATTTTTGTCTAGAACAAATTTTTGTCTATCTGCCGTCTATATATAGTTTGCCTTCCTTAGTAATCTCTTGACGAATCGAAGAATTTGCAACATTAATATTATTGTAAGGCTGCATCTAGAAATTAAATACATAAATTAATTTTACTTGACTCTTCTGAAGTTCCTCAACTGTTTTCTTCTCCGCACCACTGACAGGATATTTAGTGCTAAATGATGTGTGCTTAGTTGTAAACTGTCTCTAGAAATTTGATTTCTTGCTATGAGCAGATTTTTCCTGATAACCAAAATGAATCTGAGACGGAGTGCCAGTTAAGTTTTTATTAAAACACATTTAACTTTAGATTCAGAGTTTTCATCTCAGATCTTTCTTTGCTGCTTCTTTGTAGCCGTGTCAAACAATGTACCTAAAAAGTTTGATTTTATGGTAATAAAGCCACCAAAAGAAAATAATTACAGTATTTTAAAATTGATGACAAAAATATCTGTAGGATTTGGAGCTGATTGGAAAAATAAAGATAACTTAATGCTTCAAGTACATACTTCCATTGCTTGGGTGTAGTTCATGAACATGAGCGATACTAACCTGTGTACAGTTCGAATGCTGAGGTGACTGGCTCACTAAAGCAATCGTGGTTATCTCCCCAGTGCATAAAGCAATCGTGGTTATCTCCACAGTGCATGCAGGCCAACTGAAGCCTCATATGCCCTAAATGTGCAAAACAGCAGTGAGTCGAGGGGAAAGTGCCACTACTGGAGGAACTTCAGATGGGAGCCAAAGCACATCAGACAGGCACAAGTGGAATTGCTGATCTCACGGATGTGAATTTTAACTACCTTTGTAGTCTCTTGCACATGAGTCAAATGGATCTTCAACCGCATTGTATTTTGTGGACAAGCCACACTCAAGGTGCCAAAGAGCTGCATGTGTCTTGTGAGCTGCTGTTTACCTACCACTGGCATACACCTGATGCTGAATAAAAGCACTTGTATCAGATAAATGTAATTTGCTTACACGAATATAAAAAATGGTTAGCCACTCACCACAAAAATCACGAAGTTCCTTTCTTACAATGAGTACCTAGGTTTTAATGTATTCAGCAGTATATAAAAAATTCAATACTTCTAGTTTATGGGTATTTACTACTTTTTTACCTGGCAAACATCTGCTATCCACCAATAAATCACACACACTGACAAAAACTAGTTATGCAAGACTGTAGTTCAATGTTTCTCAGATACTGATGCAATCTTTCGCTTTACTCTAGACCTTCAAAGTATTACAACCAGCAATCCTGTAATAAAATCCACATTTTTCTGCTACTGTCTTTCATATACTTTCCTTCCAATTTTGACAATGTGAGGGGGAGGGAGGAGGGGGGGGGGCTATGCCCTGGTGCACAATAATTACACATTACTGATCTTCACAAAACATTTTTAGCATTGTAACATCAGAAAAACAACTTTTCCCTTTTTTCAAAGGTGACTTACATGACCAATTTCAATACAACAGGAAGATAACCATACTACTTTTTTAACCTAGAGAACAATGATTACATTGACTGCTTCTTGTGTCTTTCATAGTAAGAACCAGGTACTTCATTCTATGAGCAGTTTCCAATTCTAACAACACTGCCAAACATGCAAATTAATGATCAATAAGTGTAACATCGCACATGTTCAGTGAAGGTGCCTCAGCAGGAATGAGGCCATTACTGCAGGCCAGTCGCACAAACATCCGTAGTGAGCCAAACAAAAGGTCGCCCCCCTCTGCCTTATTTTGTTGATACTCAACTGCCGCTAGAAGTGGACTCTGCAACACATGGACACTGTGTTTGTTTACTGCACCAGACTCTGAACTTCTGGGTTCAATCAAGTCACTCCTATAAAACTGCACCTATGGAATGCTTGTAACAGGATATTCGTGCTGGACTTTAATGCTTCCACTTTGGAAAGATCTCGGACTAATTTCTATTGAGACTGTGATGAAAATTCCATCAAGAATTGTTTCTGCTTGATTGGTGGACTAATTTGTTATTTGCATGTTACAAAAGTTGGAGGCCTGATTTGCCTCTGGGAAGACTGCAGCGGACTTGGTCACCCATCAGTGGTTAAATGCAGTTATAGCCAATGGCCCTGTCTTGCTGGTAACACTGGTTCCCACTCGGCAGGATGGGCCGCGGGAGCTCACAGTCTTGGCCTTGACGCACGTTTTCAAAGAATAAAGTGTACTTATCCAGTATTCCACTTTTATTTTGAGGATATATTGGTAGACCTATATTCTAAGTTGCCAATGTAGACCACATTTTCCTCACTGAACATTCATTTTGAGAACTGGTTTCCACTTGGCTTTATGAATAAGAATATTAGAACAGGATTGGCGTTTTGTTGAAGTGTATTTGTTCCATAATGCAGTCACAAGCCTATTAATGCACTGAGGATACCTAGGTGAGGCAGCTCATCAAAGTGTATACCAATACAAAAAGGCATTTAAGGAGATAACACTGATTATCATCAATGAATTTATAGTTATTCAGGATTTCCTGGTGATATGTTGACATATTAAATAACTGGGACTTTTGCCAGTTGTTAGCATCATCAGTCTCACACAATATTTCTATTTCCTTAGGTGGTCCTGAACCACCCAAGGACAAATCTCAGGAAGCGCTTGAAAAAAACAGCGAGTCACAGTGTCAAAATACTGTGTGAGAACGATGTGAACAACTGGCAAAAGACCTGATAATTCAGTATGTCATCAATGAATTTCATTTAATAATAGTAAAAACATCATGAAAGAGGCTGTTAAAATTATACTTAAAGCAAATATTAGGCGACTTCAATTTGTCTCAAAGGAGTGGCTGTTTTCATTTTGTGTGTGTGTGTGTGTGTGTGTGTGTGTGTGTGTGTGTGTGTGTGTGTGTGTGTGTGTAGAGAGAAAAAAATTACCACAGTTTAACTAAAATAGCTTACTAATGTGAGGAACGGATGCCGTAGGTAAAACATGTTCTGCTCCTCACGGCGGTAGTCACTAACAAGATCCTTCTTTGCTTTGTCATCTGGAATCCATACAAGTCGATATTTTCTGTAACAAAAGAAGTGATAATTTTCATGGAAAGTTTGTAATGCCTTCATTATGACCACAGATGTAGACTGTGTCTTTTCCACTTTCATTAATACATTATGTTGCATAAATATGATGACTAACAAGACCTTTCACATATGAAAAACTGATAACAATGAAAGAAAAAATAGAAAGTTATACATTGCATTTAAATCAAGTGTGCTATGTTTGATGCATGTTGCACCACTGGGTGGTCATTCGCCTTGATGGACAACTGGTTGGTAGGTACACCAACATAAAAGGCTGTGCAGTGGCTGCAGCAGAGTTAGTATATGACATGGCTGCTTTCACAGGTGGCCCGGCCTATGATGGAGCAGGACTAGAATAGGAGGTGCTGGGTGGGTGGATTCGGCAGGTTGTGCGCCTTGGTCTGCCTCAGGGATATGATCCCTGTGGCAAGGGGTTGGAAGTGGGAGTTGCACATGGATGGAATAGGATACTGTATCAGATGGGCAGGTGATGGAACACCGGTTTAAGAAGGATGGGGAGCATCTTGGGTAGGATGTCCCTCATTTCAGGAAAGGAGGAGAGATAATTGAAGCCCTGGCAAAGGACATTGTAAGTTGTTCCAGTCTAGGATAACATCAGATAATGAAGGGGAGCACCCTTTGTAGCTTTCTTGGCAGTGGTAGGAGGATTCGGGGCGTGTGAGAATATGGCATGGGATATTGAGGACAAGATTTGGAGGCCATTGTGTGTCCATGAAGGCCTTTGTGAAGCCTTCAGTGTACTGGGCAAGGGAGTTCTTGGCACTGCAGATATATCATCCACTGGTTACCAATGCTGTACAGTAGAAATTTTTTGCTGTGGAAGGAAAGAAGTGTTTGAAATGCAGGTACTGTTGGTGGTCAAGGAGTTTAATGTGTGCAGAGGTGAAGATGGAGCCATCAGAGAGGTAAAAGTCAACGTACATGAAAGTGGCACACTGGATAGAGGAGGCCCAGGTGAAAGGGTTTGGGGAAAAGGAGATGAGGTTATGATGGAATGTGGATAGATGTCTTGGCCCTGAGTCCAGATCATGAAGATGTCATTGATGAACCTGAATCAGACTAGTGGTTCGGAGTATTGGGAGGACAGCAAAGTTTCCTAAAGATGGCCAAAACAGGTTGGCATAGGAGGGTGACACCCATGTGCCCATGGCTGGGCTCGGATTTGTTTGTAAACCTTCCCCTCAAAGGAAAAGTATTTGTGGGTCAGGATACAGTTGGCATATGGAATGAGGTAGTGGGTTTGGAGTTTGAAAGACTTTGAAAGTAGTAGTGTTCAATGGCAGTAAGGCCTTGGCATGAGGGATTGTCGATGTTTGGGAAAGTGGCATCAACAGTGATGAGTAGTGGTCCAAGAGGTAATGGGGTGGGCGAGGTTGAAAGTTGTTGAACGAAGTGGGTAGTATCTTTGATATGGGAGGCTGGGTTTTAGGTTGGGTGTGTAGGTCAACAAGAGCAGAAATTCTTTCAGTGGGAGCACAATAGCCATCTACAAAGGGGTGTCTAGGATTGTTGGGTTTGTGGATTTGGGGAACAGGTAGAAGGCATGTGTGCAGGGTGCTGGTGGGATGAGGTACAAGATGGACTCAGGTGAAAGGTTCTGGTAAGGGCCAATGGATTTCAGTGAGGATTGTAGATTACGTTGGACTTACAGGATGGGATCACTCTGGCAGAGCTTGTATGTGGCGGAGTCAGACAGCTGGCAGAGACATCCCACAATGTACTCGCTGGGACTCATCAAAATAGTAGTGGAGACTTCACCTGCAGGAAAGACAATTAGGTCTGGATCTGTTTTCAGGTTGTGTATGGCTGTCTTTTCTTCTGCCAAAAGGTTAGTGTTCGTAGCAAGGGCTCCGGAGGAAGGATGGTGAGGCCAAGTTTGAGGTAAGGAATTCTTGGAAACTGACTAAGGGATGGTTAGGTGAGAAGAGGGAGGGTTACAGATTCACTGTGAGGTACCCATATCTTCCCCTTCACGACCAACATCTCTGAACTATGCAGATGAGAGTTATCCTTATAACATATCCTCAACTGTCCTGGTGTAAATCTCAGGTAACCCTCTGCCCATACAATCTCCACACAAGTTTCCCCTTCCTACATCCTACTACTCTCTCCTAATTTGTGCTCCCACATCATCTTCAGCATATGCTACTTCCCACTGGCCGCTTCAATGCTGTCAGTCCATATATCCGCCACCCCTCTCTCCCACATTCCTAGCCAGCAAAGTGGCCATTCCCTCTGAGTCACTAGTGGGCTACACCTGTCCCTCTCCCTGCCTCCATCTACCCACCCTATCCAACACTATTCCCAAAAGAACCAGTCCACCTACTGCACAACAGTGTTCCACTGTCAGTCTACCTGACACCGTGTAGGAGCATAGAAGCTTTCAGAGGATAAGCTGAAGGCTTGTAAGTTTTCTTTCTTTTGTGCATGCCTATTGATAACTCAATGCTTCTGTTTTATGGTGAATGGTTTCCTTATTGAAATTAACTTATATTTATTCTAAACAAAAATTTCAAATTAAGACTATCAGCACCTGCTTCACACGCATTCCTAATGGTCTTATTGCCGCCAGTCTATTCATGAAGATTTGTTACATTGTCAGGCAAGCAACAGTGGTAAATGCTAGTGACAAGAGATCAATAGTGTCCTGCATCCATCGTGCATCATGGGAAGCTGCAACCAAATGGCAGTTAGTAGCTTCAAAATATGGTTTGTGAATTACACTGTTTAGTTTTGCTGCTATTCCTGCGCTAATTGCCTCATGGTGTACAGGATATACGATTTTCAAGTATTAGTCTACATGAGCCAAAATGTTTGCATCCAAAGTTAAGATGGAACTGCAGAACAGTCTTGAAAAAAAGAGCATAGGTGTTTGGTCTGCTCACCCATAACCTGTGCCTGAAGTTATTTAATACATTCAGTTTTTTTTATATCTTTGACCTTTTAATCATTCAAGTGTAGCAAGCTTGTACATACATCCCTCATCAAAAGTAGCACCCAGAAACCTTACAATTTTTCAAGTAAAGGTCTACCTCATTTTGTGTAAAAGTAGAGCAATGGAAAAAATTACAGCTGACATACACGTCTACAAGGGAAATATAAAACCCATGCTAACTTCCCATTCCAATCATATTATTGCCATAATACTGCAAGATCTTCCGAAAACTATGAACATTGAGACTGAACCACAGCTGACATCATTAACTGCTGCAGTGAACAATTCATACTTGAAATAGATCTGTGTTGAGCTGCGATCTCTTGTTTGAATCTGAAAGTATCACAAACTTGATATTTAAAAAACTACCTGTCAAAGGACCATACAAAGTTGTACGAAGCTGTCCATAAAAATGTCATAGACCTTAAAAAAACTTCTATGCAGTATTATGTGCAAAGGAAAGAGTGATGTATTGCCATCTCCAGCAGTGTGAGGTAACCGAGCACTGAACCATAATGACCCACAGGTCCACACTGGAAGCAGTAACATTATTTCTTGGATTCTAGTTGACCTAGTTCTGATGCTTGCTGATCATATGTTCTAATCAGTTCTTTGTTCAGTTACTGAGCAAATTACAGTCATTCCCTGGCAGAAGGAGAGGAACCATAATCTCCAGTAATCCAAATTGTATTAAAAATAACTAATAGGATTTAGTCTGCCTGTTTCTTACGATTGCATTCGTTCATTATGAGATGTAGTCTCCCTGGCCTAATAGAATGCAGAATCCAACTTTCTCAATGAAATTGAGCAACCACACTTGTTAAGAGTTTTTGGAATGGATGTACCAACTACCCCTCTCCATTACATTGAAAAGGTAATGGAAAACTTGAACCTGTCTTTGAGTGGCGGTAATGTCAGTTTCTGGTTATATCTCCAGTTGCACTTTGGAGACACTCCTTTCAGTACCCAATATATTGGTGACCTAACATTTGGTAGAAATACTCCCTATGCCTTCCCACATCTTTTAACAACTAATGAAATAAGTTATTGCATCAAGAAACAATTGCTGAGACACTTGTCCAGCCCTCTTATTGTTCTTTGTGTCTGTACCACTGTAAACATAAAGCCGACAAGAGAAGGATGTCTAATCTTAACTGTGGGCTATACTTGTTTCATGCTACCTCTGAAGTCTGTCTGAGGAGTTTGGGTTAGACACATCAGCCTGATGTGTGACTAATGTTATTCCTCACAAAATCCTGCTGTGGGCTGCACAGTATGCAATTTTCCCTACTGAATATCTGCTCTGACAACTGTCTTTTGTAGACTGAACCAATCAGGGAAGTGGTCACATACAACAAGCAATCAACCACATCTCTACGCTATGAGCTGAAATGCATAAAATGAGTAGTGTGTGTGTGTGTGTGTGTGTGTGTGTGTGTGTGTGTGTGTGTGTGTGCCCTCTTAAATTTTTAAATGATACCAGAGCTTTTACACCATATTTACACAAACATGTGAAGATTTCTGTAAGATCAGTAGCAACTTAAGATTAATTATAGCAATACTGACCATCATATTTGGCCAATGACATTATCAAAATGGTGGGCATAAATGACTCATCAAAATTCAATATGCATAAAATTAGCATCACAACAAAAATTATAGCAATTCTTTTGACACCACTTTCGTTGGTTCATCAACTTTCATTCTGGTCTCACCTATCAAACTCCCCAGTGTGGGCACAAAGCGTAAGTTTGAAACTTATCCATCTAAAATGCAAGCAATCTTAGTTGCTAGCAGAAGACTTGTTAACCCTCAGTTCAGAGAATCTTTTTCACCATTAATCCTAAACTACACAGAAATATCCTTTTCTTCTTCTGCAAAGAACTTTGGGATAAGTCTGGACCATCATTTAGACTGGACTGAACACCACACAGTCTGTGAGATGGTTTCAGCATCACTTCACTCACTACTTAAATGTAAAAAAAGTATTTCCTTCTGGGCTTACAAAGAAGCTAATAGACACTAATACTCCCCATAGTTGACTTGGTGATGCCATTTTCCAACAACTTTCATACACAAAAGCCCACACAGGCTGGAACTAGCAATAAATGCTTGTGTATGATACATTTGTGATGTACACTTTTTCAACCTTATCACAGCAGCCTAAGAACAATTATCATGGATACATGTCAGTACACATAAAACATATACTCCATGTTTGACCTAAAATAATCATTCTTAACATTTAAGGAAAATTCTCTCCATACCATTACACAGCACTGCCATGTTTTCTAAATCATTTTCTGAATCGATGCAACTGCTCAACATCTTCAGGTGATGGTACTGCTCGACATCTTCAGGTGATGGTAGTAACTACTGTCACTGCTGCAAGAGGTGACTGATGATAATTGCGCTGTGGCGTCTAAATTTATCAGGCCAGGAGCAGGCTATAAGTGTGTGCGGGAAGACGCTCGCAGTTGGAGGAAAGTGCACTGCTAGCCCCCCCCTGTTGGAAGCCGCACAAAATTCTTCTGCCCGTGGGCAATGACTGTGCTGCTGGACACTCCTGTGGTTAAAAGCTGAATTAAATCTCAGCAAAGTGTTGCACTGAATCATGAATCTTAAGTTCTTATTTTCCTCTTTTGATGTAATGGCACCCAGTGGTGGACTCCACGCAGTCTTCATTGAAAACACGCATGCCTCTTGAAAAGATTGTCTGCTGTACAGATCCATATGGTCTCCTGAACAACAATGCCCCAGAAAGATGATGATGGGGGTCTGCCCAGTATAAGATTTTCCACAGTGGCATGGGATCTTATACACACCACCTTTCCCAAGAAAAAATTTTGCTGATGGCAAAAAAACACAGCAGATGTCATGCCTTTCGAGTTGTGTAAATTTCCTGCCGTGTGAGAGGACACGTTATACACGACGGATCTCTTCAAAACTCTGAGCTGTATCCTGGGACTGGGTAGATAGCATCACCTGAACACTTGTTGAGTGGTCAAAACAACAAGCCAAGGTTCACCAAATGTCAAAGTATACACATCTTGAGGCCCAGTCACAAAAAAGGAGTGCACCACATCGCTGCACCATGTTTAGTATCGTGGACAGAATCCTGGAGGGCGCAGAAGTTGCAGTGCTCGAGAAAGGTTTAACTATGCACTAACATCATGGACAGGTCTAATCTGTGATATCATGGCTGGCATAGAACAAGCTACTTTGAAGCTTCCCACTGATGTTGCAGAATGGATTAAGAGAGACACCTGCCAAATTTTAACAAGAGCTCCACCACGATAGTTTAACATCAGCTCAGCAAAAAATGAAGCATCTGCGACGCAGAAGAGAGGACAAACCCATTGTTATTTTACCTACTGAATAGGGGAATGCCACAGTCCTCCTCTCACAAGCTGAATACAACAGCAAGGTGGAGGTGCTGCTCAATGGTCCTGCTTATTGCAAGGTAAGAGAGGATCCTACTGGCAAGATCCAGAGAAAAATACTAGCCTTCACAAGAAGAGTTCTATTCCTTCTACAGTAATTAAGAGCCTGCACCAACAGGTTGCAGCCCCCCAGGACTGTATGGTCTACTGAAGATACATAAGGGTGAGAGTCCTTTTCGCCCAATAGTGAGTCTTATTGCAGCTATTACCTATTTTCTGGTCAAATATCTTACTATGGTATTGGGACCTCTCATAAGCAAGTGTAACCAGATGACTTCATAGGATGCCTGAAGACACTTAGTCTACACCATTGGATCTTTTGATTAGCTTTGATGATGTATCTTTATTTGCAAAAATATATCTGCCTGACTCATTAGCACTTATCAGGGGCCAGTTTGAGAAAGACATTGTGGCACTGTTTATACATGTACCTATCTCGACTTACTTCTTATTCAATTACCAGTATTTTGAACAAGTGGATGGTGTTGCTGTGGGAAGTCCTCTGCCCCCATGGTGGCCAACTATTTTCTGGAATACTTTGAGGAAAAAGCAATGCAGTTGGCAAGTCTCACACCTTCCTGCTTCTGGCAGTACATAGACGATACATTTGTGGTGTGATCCCACAGAACAGAGACATTACCAGTGTTTCTCAGGCATCTGAACTATCTCCACCCGAATATTCACTTCACAATGGAAGTGGAAAAAGATGGCATTTTACCATTCCTGGATGTAATGGTCAGATGAATAGCCGATGGTACATTGGGACATAGTGTATATTGCAAACAATTCACAGAGAGCTATATTTGCAGGCCAGATGTTGTCAACATCCTGCACAACACAGTAGTGTCTTGTACTCACTCTGGTGCTTAGAGCACATGTGGTCTCAGAATAGCTATTCAGATAGACAGATACACCATGCATTCCATTCTAAGCAAATTCAAAGCAGGGATGTAAAAGAAGATGTGGAGGCACCCACTGCAACAGCATTCTTGCCTTATTTGGCGGCACATCTTCAGGAGTAGAAACAATCCTCAAAAAGTACGACACCAGGTGTGTTTTTCGGCCACCAGCAAAACTGAGGAATTTTTGTGCTCAGTGAAAGACGACCTTAGCCTTAGGATCGTGGCATGTATAAGAGGGTCAACCAATGCGTCCGATTCTACCCATCGACTTTGGCCCGTGACTTAAGGCTGTTGTGGTGTGCGACTTCATGACGGCGCGGAGTTTAGTTTTTGGGAGTGGCATGTTTGTAGGTGTCGTTTTGATGTGATCAGTGGTGCTCTCTGATGGTGTGTTTATGTGTTGGTGATGTTTTTGGTTTAGTTTGCACTTGTGGCATGTTTATAGGTGCGTATTGTTGCAGTCGGTGGTTCTCTCTGGTGGTGTGTTTATGGTTAGTGTGTTATGTGGCATATGGGGTTAATTTGCGCGGTAGCATTGCACATGTGTGGTACTGGTGGTGACTGTGCTTTCAGCGGAATATTTTTTAGTGAGTAAACGATTTTGGTTTTGTTATGTCAACGTTATAGTAGTTTTTGTTTTGGTTTGTCGTGTGTGAATGTAGGTAAATCGCTTTGTTTATGTCTTTGGTAGGTGTGGATATGGCTGACAACGTCAGCAGTTTTCAGTTGTCGGTGATGATAGGGGAGTGCGTTGTCTCTAATAAAATTTCTTCAGCTATTCGGTCTGTTGGTTGAAGTCGCGAAGTGTTCAGTGTGTCGTGAAGAAATGAGCCTTACTAAAGTTCCGGAATCTCAGATCAGGGACGGCTATATGTGGAGATGTCTTAAGGATAACGGGTCATGGGTAAGTGTTCGATTCTAATTTTGATTTTGTAGGTAGTTTTTTTTGGTATGATTAAGTGTGGTGGTGGTGAAAGTTTTGAGACTTATAGTGTGATATCGGTAGTTGCTGTAGTTTCATTATATTTTCGTAGGAATATACATTTGATGGTTTTTTGATCTATTTTTGTGTTTGTTGTCATGTTTACGTAATGTCATAGTCGCAATATGGGAGTAGTTGTGAATGGTCATTTCCACCATATTGGTGACATCATTGGCCAAAACAGACGGGTGGAATCGAACGTTTCCGTTAACCCGTATAAGATTCCGTGTTACTGTGGAAAATGTTATATTGAGCAGATCTGCCAAACTATACAAGAACGTCGTGTCGGACAGCATTGTCATGCATGCATACCTGGGGCAACCTGATAAATCAGTGATAGTGGAGCATTGCCTGGACATGGGGCATCGGATGTTTTATGAAAAGACAGAAATTTTATCTTAAGTGTCATCTTTCTGGGACTGTGTTGTTATGGCCCTACATATCCGTACAGCAGACAATCTTATCAACAGGAATGCAGGTTTTCAATTACATGCTGCCTGGAATCCAAAACTGGCTGCCATTAAATCAGAACAGGGAAAGTAAGAACTTCCAATTCACGATTCAACACAATGCACTACCAAAATTTAATTCAGATTTTAACTACAGGAGTGCCCAACAGCAGAGTCATTGTCCACGTCACATGCGGAAGATCTTTCTGCGGTTCCCAGCTGGAAGAACTAGGAATGACTGAATGCTTTCCTCCAACTGCGAGTGTCTTCCTGCCCATGCATACTGCCTGCTCCTGTTCTCATGAATTTCGACGCCACTGTGCGATTATCATCAGTTGCATCTTGCAGCAGTGACAACAGCAATTACCACCACCTGAAGATGTCTAGCAGTTGCATTGAGGAAATATTGCGGGATTTACACAATATGATCCAGAGGCAAACCTGAGAAGTGTATTATTAATCTAGGCCTCTGGCTGTACTACTGTGTGACAGCATTCGAAAAATTAATGTATACAAAAACAAGTATTTCCAGTATTTTGTTATCCTATTTCCACACTATGACCTCACATACCATATCATTACATCACAGGTCAAAGCCAACATTGCCTTAAGTTCAGTCAATTAACACATTACATACATATCAATATCTCCTACAAGTAAAAGTGGTTTGAGAAAGTAGGGAAATGTTTGTAATATAAGGTCATATACACAAAAGCAAGACTTCATTAGATGGCAGAGATAACACAGCATAAGATTACAGGAAACATGCATTTTTGTAGAAACTACTTGAATGGTGGTTTTACTGTGCACAAATCGAGTGGCATATGCTACAGATGGCCTCGTCTTAGCCCTGTACCCAGTGATGCCCTTTGGGGAATTTGGAACCTCTATGACAGGATCACTGGCTTTAAAATATCTCCTATTTTCATAGGTGAGATGTCTAAGCTAACATTTCCTCCACACATGTTCTGAATCCACACACATTCTATTGTATTATACAGCAGAGTTTTTTCAATGAGGCTTTGGTCTTCCCTGTTCCCTCCTACATTCATATAATAGAGTGGCAACTGGTGGAATCGAATTTGTTGCTCCAGTGGACCTCAATATATTTAAAGAGTTGTCCCCAAAGGTCACTGGTGTCTTAAACCATTTTTCAGGTACTCCCTACTCTGTTTGTAACTAATTCATTCAGCATAAGTAATAGGCTCACTAACAATTTTCTTTTGTTTTGTCAATGACCGCAATCTAAACTGATGAACACCCACAGTATCCCCATCCTAACTGGGAAAGATATTGCAAACAGAAGGATTCAACAGTTTTGTATTATCTATGTAACCACCTCAAATTTGATGGACTTAAGTCACCTTCGTTTTTTTTATTGTTTTCTTCAACTGTGGGAAGATAAAAGTATTTCATTTCATACACTGGCTATCAACTCAAGCAGTCAATACACAGCTCAAGAGCAGAGCATGCTGTTCTTTTGGCACAAGAAAACAATGTTGCATATTCTGTCTTTTCCCACACATTCACATCATATAAAGGTGTTCACACATTTCTGGAATTTCAAACATCTCAGTAAGTCTGAAGTGTGAGGTATTTCTTTTTTTAAAATATGAGACAAGTTTCTACATAATCTGTAAATATAGTTTACTTCCACTGATGTTTGGATTTTATCGAGGAGGGTGGTTTCTGTGCAACCTGCGTGTACATGTCAACATTTGTACCTGCAATCCACCTTCCGTCGTGTAGGTGCTACACATCTACCTTTTAACAGATTTCATATACCTGCCAAAATCTCTGAAGCACTATGAACATATTTTCTGACAATGTATGTGGCCTGTTACGAAATGTTGATATCTACGCAGGAGGGCTACTTCCGCTGGACCATTGTGGAATGTGCGTTTTTATTGCCTACCGAATACTCCATAGCGCCAAAGGCATATGATACTCATAACCTACAATCACAACTCAATTTTAAAATCACAGAACGTACTACACAATACCAGCTCACAAACAACCGTAAATTAATTAGTGACTGGGGCAGGCAATTGCATTATGCGTTGCGATTAACACAAACCCTTTCCATATGTGTCCTCTTGGAAGTTTCTTCCGCAGAAGTTGCAATGTTAGTCGCATCTTCTTTCAAATAGTATTAAACATAAACAACATGCGGCAGTACGTACAAACAATTGACAATCAACATTGTTTTGATGGTATCGATAGATCTCGAATGAGATTTGCTTTGTGTCACTACAATTTGTTGCCCATTCAAAAATAATTATCTTACATAGAATTCCTCTTTCTCATATTAATACAGAAATTCATCGTTATAACTTTATAGCAACAAATAATTTTGTTATGGGGCTGGTTGTAGAATCATGAGAATGAGGAAGGAGAAAAAAAGATAGATGACGCCGATTCCGAATTTTTATTCACATTTCGCTTATCGAAGGAAACCGTACTTCGTCTTCATCCATGCAATTTTCCTGGACCTGGTAATTCACGATTTCAGGAATGTGCAATGCGTTTAGTTCCAAGTGCTACACTGCGCTCAAAGCCTGTCAGTCTTGTATGTGAGAAGCTGGAGGGTATGACGGATAGGCGAGACTATTTGCCTGTCTTCTTAAATAATACTCTGTAATATGCATTTGATTTCAGTACTTCGTGAATTCTGTCATGTTATTTATATATAAATCAGGCACATTAAAATGAAGATTCATGCAACAATAGTCTTGTTTATGTGGCTTGTGTTACACTGGTTGCGGTAGTGAAAATGACTGTTTCGTTTCATCTCACTGCCAGTGCCATATTGAAAAACCATTGCAGTTATTTGTACTATTTCTATTCACAGCTTTTTCTGTTGTAGACCAAACATCGAAGTTTTGTGTTGCAAAACGTTTTGATAAAACAGTAGTATGCCTGTTTAACGTGATAAGATTAAGCACACAAGGCCAGCCAGATGTATTATAAAATAATAGCTATATATGTATGTTATAAGAGCAGAACAGGAATCTAGTTACTGAATCTCTACGGTGGTGGCATGTGCAGAAGTGCCTGCAATACTATGTTTTTAACTTTCTTTGAATATCAATTTATTTTTATCGCCCTGCTTTATGTCAGACTCAAGATAAATTAAATTGAAATACCTTATACCATACTTGTGTGAAGTGCCATTTTTTCTGAAATTGATGGGTTATTATAAATGTTTGATGGAACAAAAAAGTTTGAGCGTATGTAATGTCGAGAGTTCACTCAGCCATATCTGTAACAGAAAATACTGTTCACTCTTATCTCCCATTAGGACAGTTCACTCTTGTCTCCCATTAGGACAGCAACTTTCCATCTTATAGTGAATGATTCAGAGCAACAAAATTATCCACCACGTAGCATTGTTCCCATAAGTATATAATTTATTTGTCTTGCTCAAGCTCAGTTTAACACAGTAAAATTAACAGGAAAGTCAGTTTTGAAGCTGTAGCAGATAGCTGTTGTATTTCTCATAATTGTTATCTTTGTGTTATAAGAGCATAGGTACTTCTCACTCATCTAACAGGAATCTTTACTTATTGAATCTACACAATTATAACAGTAAATGGAGTAGCTGACAAGTTCAGTTTTTAAATTACTCTTGAATTACCTCATCTTATTCTTTTCTTTTTTCAAAAATGACTGTGTTCCGCCAATGAACTGTCTATTAGAGACACTCAAATATTTTGCCTCTGGTGATTTTCTTATGTCCATTGGAGACTTCATTGGTACTGGCAAACGGACAGCCTTCAGGATCATCACTATATGACCTTGGGCAACATGCAGAAGAGGCAGTTTTCTTAAATACAGTTATCTGATGTGATTAAATGAAAATAAAATGAACAGCTGTATGTGGATTAACATATTTTTATTCTGAAATCATTTGTTTTAATTCTTATTTTCTGATCATAATTTTGAGCGTACTTATTTTTTTATTTTTTTACCGTTACAATTCTTCCTTCTGTGGTTCTGGTCAAAGCTACTTCTGGAACAACACCATCTGAAACTCTGCTAATTATTTAATATTTAAAAACAGGTATTTTTATTCTGAAATCACAAGTGACAGTCCTAAGCAGAGATGACTGTGAGAAAGAAAGAACAACACAATGAAGGTATCACGCCTCTAGTTATTTCCCCTTCCCTCCCACATTACATATAGCTCATAGAGATGATTGGACAAGAAAAATTATGTATGAAATAGTTCCTGATCCTTGGACATTAAGGGTGAGATACAATAACCACCTTCAGTTTGATATGTTCAATTCTACATTTCTACAACAAAATTATAAAAAATAACAGTTGTTTGTTGTGAATGTTGGCATCTTATTCTTCATGTACACCCACAATATAATTAATAATCACCACATCATAGAAATACGATTTATATATTCCCAATTACTAAGTGCAAAAGTGGATGCATAATGGTTATCAGTAATTCTGCAAGGGTGTTTTCTGTAGAACATCCATTGTTGCTGTAAAGAATTAATCATTCTAAAATGTAAATACAACAGCAAGTAACACCTCAAAGAATTTTCAGCCGAATCAATCGCCATGACGTCTGCATTGTCACAGTTTGTTGAAGAGACTGAAAAGATAAATTATTTCATGAAGCAGACCGCATTCCACAGTTGCTTCTGTAACATAAAAGAAGGTAAAGTCGATCAAATTTTACGACTTTTGATTGATTTTGAGGTTATCTTAAGAAATCAAATGACCAGAAATTTAATAGTTTATTACAGAATTCTTTCTTTATCGGATGCCTTTAAGAAAAATAGAATTGCTGTTTGTAAGCACTTGGTCACAACAGTCAAGAGTAGGTATTCTGGGTGTGATAAATTTATTAAAAGTCCATAACAGTGTCTCATTCTGACAGGGTATAAATTCTGTAAATATTAGCAGTTCCAGTTTACTGTAACGTATTCACCTATTTTGGGAATCTCCTGACTAATGATCAGGAACATATTCAAACATTTTATGTTTTTCACATTAGATTTTCTGACATGGCCCACACCCACGAAAATTATCTCATTTTGAGTCTATCGTCACATCAAGACACCATCAAGGTTTCTGAGGAAGGAAGTTTTGCTGGTTGATGTCATCCATCTGTTGTCGATCACATGAACCCAAGCTCATTTTCTTCCAAAACATGGCCATATGCAGATCTCCATATTTCATTTTTTGTGGTTTTAGTGGTTAATATCAGTTGTTTTTGTTTGTTATTTGTTAGAAAATTGTTTTGTTACATTATTCCTTTTGTTAACATGTATAGTAAATGACGAAACATTAACTGAAGCAGTGAGGCAGCAATCTGAAGGTAGGATAGTAAGTATTAAGCCAAATGCTTTATAGTTTTTACATTAGACTTTTTGACATGTTCCACTTGCACAAGAATGATCACATTTTGTGTCTATTGAAAGAAAACTGAATCTAATCTAATCTCAAAGAATTGCAGCGGAATTTTTTCAGTCATAAAGTTGCGCCTACTATTTTAGCTGTGAATTACTGTTGCAATCTACTGAAATACTAAAATTTATCAAAGATAAAAACTCAATATGGAGAAAGTCGCAAGTGATCGATTTTACCCAGATGATTCATTTTATCCTCTTTTATGGTTTTACGTGACTACTTACAATTCACCATCTACCACTCACATACATTTGATGGACTACTGTTCACTGCATCTGAATCGAATTGATTGTAGCATCCTTCTGTTGACAACTTTATGAAATACTGTACATAATATTTATGTTTCTTTCTCAGAAAGGAAATATGATACAAAAGTATGTCTGTTGTAGCTGTTCTGTAGATCTTTGTGAAGTTGTTTACGAATGGAAACTGTTGCATATTTTTTTCCATACTTTATTTGGATATCTAGAAAGATCTCTTGGTAGCCAAACAACAAATATCTGATAATTAAACTAATTTCAAGTTAGATCATCATGTAGTTACACATGTAAGAACCCATCCAATTTAGTTAAATGTTTTGCACTAATATCTTCATTGAATGAGAGTGCAGCAGTTTTCTTGTTTTCTGCTACAATCTTGAACTCATTCACAGTGTCTACCAACGTCATGATACCTTCAAGCATATAGTATTGCGATCTGGAACTCATCACTCATGTTTGACACACTATTTATGCAAAAAACTACCAAGTATATATGAAAAAACGTACAGGACTCTTCAGTTGATGTCTATTTAACTGGACATGAACACTATTCTGGAAATAACTAACCAGGGAATAATATGGCGTCGTACAATGTGCACTCCAAGTTAATCCCTGATCAGCCTATGCAAATGGCTATATAACGCATACCTATCAATTAGATCACAACGATACCTTGTGCGAACATTTACTGCCACAGTATTACTACAGTATTGTTTGGATGCAAAGGCCAGCAAAACCATGAAAAACAAATACTGCCCAGGTGATGTATTCAAGTTTTTGCCCATTCAACAAAGGAGCATATGGGCAACAAAGCATGTGCAATGGAGTGGGCAGTTCGTGACTGTTACCAGGTGACACCATAATTTGTGCAAAGTAGTGGAGTGCCATGCTCGTTTCGATATGAGTTTGAAGTCGAATTCTGAACCTGTGGTGATAGCACCCAAAAAGGTAGAATGTGTTACAAAATATAATCTCCAGTGGCAAAAAAAAGAAACAGTATTTCGCTGCTGGCAGAGGAGTAGCAAGAGAGGTTCTTATTATGCCTACCACTGTGGATGTGATTGTGATCTAAAAATTAAGTTAGGAAAAAGTGAGCATGTGAGTGATTAATTGTGGTGCCCAGCAAAGACAAACTAAACTTACTGAAATGTCATCAGTTAGTGGCAAACGAAAATTACATGACATAGTTAAGGCCAGTGAAACTCGTCTTGCTAGTTTTGTTGCAGAGTATGGTTTACCACCTTGGGCTATTGAATATTTACTGTAACTCATTTAGGTAGTGTGTCCTGATTTACAAGTAGCGAAAGATATTCATTGTGTCATAACACATGTGGGTGGAATCATATCTAATGTTACAGCCAAGGCAAGTTTTATGAAACTAATTGACATGTTTAAGACAAATAAATTTAGCCTCACTATTGGTGACTCAACAGCTGCATGGTTCATAAAACATTTGTGTTTGCCAGTATATGTTCTGACTGAAGTTAATGAAATGACTGATGCCTTTCTTGAACTGATTCCACTTACTGATGCCACTACTCATACATTATATGAGGAGACTGTGAAGTTATTCTGTGATACTAACATTCGTTACAAAGAGAATATTATTGATTTTGCAGCAGAGGGAGCAAATGCTATGTTAGGGGTCCATCATTCCTTATGCACTTTGTTTGAGCAAGATATTTCAGAGCTGTTCGTGATGAAATGCATTTGCCATTATTTGCGCTATGTACTTCCTATACTTGCTTAACCCTTCCTAGATGTATAGAAGACCTAGTGAGGGATACGTATAATTATTTTTCAGCATAGACCTAAACACATTGGTTAACTAAAAGAGTTTCAGAACTTAGTAAAAGTGAAACAGCACAAATTACTTCATCCCAGTCAGACATGCAGGCTCTCTTTACATAAGGTTCCATCTAGGCTTCTCTAGCAGGATTATTCTCTGAAACTGTTTTTCATTGATGTTGTGGCTAACGACAGATTTCTGACAGGCGATACAAGTCTGCAGAAATGAAATGATAATACTACAATACTCTTTCTTAATTTTTTGGTTTTTGTGTTCAGTACACTTAATCTTAAGATGCAATCAGAATCTCTTCAAATCCACACCATGTATCACGATGAAACTTACTGGCAGATTAAACCTGTGTGTCCGAGCAAGACTCGAACTTGGGACCTTTGCCTTTTGCGGGCAAGTGCTCTACCATCTGAGCTACAGAAGCATGACTCACGCTCGGTACTCACAGCTTTACTTCTGTCAGTATCTCGTCTCCTACCTTCCAAACTTTACAGAAACTCTCCTGCGAACCTTGCAGAAGTAGCACTCCTGAAAGAAAGGAGCTTCTGTAAAGTTTGGAAGATAGGAGACGAGATACTGGCAGAAGTAAAGCTGTGAGTACCGGGCGTGAGTCCTGCTTCGGTAGCTCAGATGGTAGAGCACTTGCCTGCAAAAGGCAAAGGTCCTCAGTTCGAGTCTCGGTCGGGTACACAGTTTTGATCTGCCAGGAAGTATCATATCAGCGCACACACTGCTCCAGAGTGAAAATCTCATTCATGTATCATGATGTTGAGGCAACATTGAAAATGATGTTAGAATGTTAGAAAATTATCTAGAATCAACCCCATGAAAAAAGTTGAGTTTCAAAATCCTACTCATTTTAAAACTCTTGATGAACTGTATTTAAGACAAAGGTTTTGGTGAACATTGATGAACATACAGATCTGACTTGTGACCAACTGAAAAACTTTGAAGTTTGATGCTTAGAGTTTTTGACTGAGAGTGCTCAACATACATTCAAATGGTCTCCTTTCAGTGATAATGTTCTAAAAGATTTGGGTCCACTTTACCCAATTTGCATGAGAGACAATAGAATTCCGACTCTTGATAGTCTTTCATCAAAGTTTCCAAGTTTAGTTAAAAATGACATTCAAGAAATTGGCACTGCATGGAGGTTTCTGAGAAATACAGATTGGACATATCCAGCTGAATTCTGAAATGCTGTCCATAAGCTGAAATGGGGAGATGGGATACCTATGTTCCCCAAGTTATCTGCCCTGGTGATGTCATTGTTGTGGTTACCCTATTCATCAGCTGGTACTGAAAGGATATTTTTGGCAATAAACAGACTGAAGACCAAATTAAGAAAGAGACTGAGCACTAGAACGAGAACAGGACTCGTACATTCCAAAAGGAATACGAGATATGTGTCCTGTAATGACTTTCCATTCGGCATGGAATTTTTTTGTCTGATGATTAATGACATTTACAAGGATGGTGGGGAGGAAGAAGGAGAAGTCTAGAATGGTGGATGAAAACAATACAACTCTCCCAACATTACTGTTTGTTATATTGACCCATAACTGGTATGATGGGCTCATGTGGACTGGAATTTTGTATTTTGTTCAGTTTTAATGTTTTATCATTGTAGCACTGCAGGTCTCACAAGGAAACGATCCAATCTGACATGTCGAAACCCATCCTGAAATTTTTTATGCAGGAAGAATACAACAAAAGGAATGCACTGTAAAAACACTGTTGCAGATTTTCTTCTATCCTAGGCTGAATGGCGTTACCTTCTCATAATGAAATAAAAGTATCTGACCCTAAACTCGATGAATGTGTACAGTTAATGCTTGATGAAGTAGAGAGTGAGTTCAGCTTCAACCTATACTCTGATCCTGATCTAAATTATAGAAGCAAATATTTACAGTGATTCAGAGTTAAGTAAGGAAGAGGAAAATGAAAATGAGGTGGAAAATGACGAGGGGTTAGAAGCAACTAGGTCAAAAGACAGGAATACAAAAGTTTGCTGTTTTAGTTGTAGCACAACAGTATGCAGCGACTGTTTGTAGGAACTATGTATAAACTTCTACTTGGTTACATTTACTTTGTGGTTGAAGACGTTTACAATTTATATTATTTCATTGCTAAGGATACTATTGTTATAGTTCATTTCAGACTTAACAATTTTGTGATAGTAAAAATGTACCCATTTCTTGGACATATTTAGAATTTTTATTACTTTAGAGTGTTCATTTAAGAAGAAAATGTTATAGTTCAGTCTATGTTACTTTTTTGAAGTATTTTCACCATAAAGTACCTAGGGCCTATTAAGATTAAATTAATTAGGTGATTGTTATTGCTTGTATTAAAGGAATAATTCGGCGAACAGTCAGTTGTAAACAAGTGTTGAAGTACTCCTGTCTCTTCTATTACCGATAGTACAGAGAATATGGCCACATTCGTCCCAAGATGCGTCCACATTATCAATGGAGACAACTTTCAGTTGGAAACATTGTTTCGTGCAGTGTTTCACACCTGTTTCTGTCTTGTTTTTTTGTCTCATGTCTCTGTTTCTGTCCACACTCACAGCCAGCTTTTCTCAGCGTTTTCACGTCGTCTGCAACGCTATTTGTTGTATTGTCTGCTACATCATGTGTAGAGATGAGGAATCTGTGATACATATTATGACTGTAATATGTCCTGCTGCATTACGAAAATACTCGAAGGTTCATGCAAGCAAAACGAAATGTGCAGTTTTTTAAATTTATTTCTCATGATTTTTGCCCAAAAAGTTGCATTTATCAAACAATTTCATAATTTGTTTTAAAACTACGATATTATTTTGAAGAAGAAGAGTTTAAATACCTGGTAATGGTTGTTAACATCGGATTAGTTGTGTGAAATGAATTTGCTACTTTGCATACAGTCATCACTATTGTTATCATCCAAAACTCAAACAACATCCAAAACATCTTGGTGACTAGTAAATAGAGAAATAAGTAAGGCTGGTATTACACTATCAAATTTCTTTGTCAAATATCTTTGTTCAATATCTTTGTCAAAGATATTTGATGGTGCGATAGGGAACTTCCTCAAATGTCATCCAATATTTGATCAAATCTAGGGCCTCGCTATAGATTTGATCAAAGAAGTCGCTTGTCTTCTGTTCACTGCAATGTGACATGTTACCACATGGAGCGCTAGCATTGCTGCATTCTGTCGTCTGTAGTGTTTTTATAAACATTGCGGGTAAATACAATTGGTGTGTGCCGACAACTACAAAATTAATAGAGATATATGGAGCTGATGAGGCGCTTTACAATGTGAGACATGCTGAATACAAAAATAGATTACGAAGATTGAAGACCTGACCTAACCTAACCTAACCTAACCCTCTCCTGTACCAAGGAATCGGAGTGTTACAGTGAGCCTGTCTTCTGCAGATGTAGCAGTTCTTAAGGGAATATTGTGCTTTGTGATATGAGGATACTCTTCATTGAGCACATACAGAAATGTATGCTCATCCATTCTTAAGTAATAGATCTATACCTTGACGTCCTTCACTATAAGCTCACGTAACAAGTTTTGTTGAATGCTTTTATCGTGTCGTCATAAAACCCATGGCTTCACCCAGCTGTGTTTTCTTTTTTTTTTCCCCGCTTCTCTTCTGCATATGCATACAGTGCAATTGTGGTACATGCAACTGCTGCGGTTAAAACAAGTTGTTGTTGTCAGCCATCTTGAACTTTGACGATAAATATGATGACAGTGTAATACCACTTCTAGCGCTATATCAAAGTTCTTCGTCAAATATATTTGATAGAATATTTGATCACATCTTTGATCAAATCTTTGATAAAGAAATTTGATAGTGTAATACCGGCCTAACTTCGGGAAACATACAACAGAATATTATTTGCTGATAAATGGAACAATAGAAATGGATCAGAATAAGGTAGCATACCTGTTTAACAATTGTTTTGCCTCTGTTGCTTCCAGCATAAATAATCAGCTTAAGAATTACAAATATAAATCTAGAGGAACACCAGTGTCAATAATGAGAGTATTAGTCTGCACTCTCTTCAGAAATGTTTTCATAAAGTTGCCTCACATTTATCAGCAATTATCAGCTTACATATGGAAGTTGGTCTACTTCCAGATGACTTGAAAATTGCTCGAGTTTTGCCCATTTTTTAAAAAAAGAAAACAGAAATCTAGTAGAGAACTTTCTACCTATGTCTATTCTTCCAATTATATACAAAATCTTTGAGAAAGTAATATACATAAGAATCTGGAACTTCCTGGAAACCAAAAATTGATTTCTAAGGAGTGGTAT
Source organism: Schistocerca gregaria (assembly GCF_023897955.1). NCBI lineage: Eukaryota > Metazoa > Arthropoda > Insecta > Orthoptera > Acrididae > Schistocerca > Schistocerca gregaria. The sequence goes on along the minus strand of NC_064927.1, from coordinate 71,516,739 downwards.
GGGTTTGCCAAGAGTCTATCTAGCATTGTAGCAGCATCCAACTTAATCGAAGACATCATTCAAGCAATAGATAATAAAGAACATGAATGTAGCAGCTTTCTAGACTTACAAAAACCATTTGTCTGTGTTGATATGACCATACTGCTGGACAATCTGTGGAACTATGGAATTTGAAGCACATTCAATTATCTGATTAGATCCTACTTGACAAATAGGAAACAGTTTGTGTGTATTAGCACTTCAGAGGGTGTATACAAATCAACAACTACGAACATTAATTTTGATATTCCACAAGGTTCCATATTAGGACCACTTCTCTTTATTTTTTGTGTCAATGATATCCAGTCTATAATAAATCCCACTACAGCTATATTATATGCAGATGATACAACGCTAATTTGGCATAAACCCAGCTATTCACAACATGAAGTGGAATCCAGTAAAGCAGAAGGCATAATTCAGGAGTAATATAATGAAAACAAACTTAAATTAAATACAAATAAAGCAGTCGATATTGAATTTTATCTTGGGAGGGATAAAAGTCATGAAAATCAAAGTTTAATGGGTAATGAATACCTTAAAAAAGAATACTCTACCAAGTTTCTTTGACTGATGCTTGATGCAGAGTTACATTGGTCTGATCATGTAAATGATATTTGCAAAAAGCCATCTACTGCCATATGTGGTGTAAGAAAACTGACACATTTTGTAACATTATGACTCTTAGACAAACATTTTGGACTATTTGACCCTATCTATGCTTCAGGATAGACGTATGTGGACCCAGCAGTAAAGGTAATATGCAAAGTGTACTTATACTACAGAAGAAGGCTGAATTTTCTTTAATGACTTTAAAGTACTACCTGTTCATGTACTTAAGATAGTCATTATGACAGTAAACTGTAACAGAACACTTACTAAAGACCTACATGAACACAATACTAGAGGTGGAGAGAGACCCCACAATATCTCTCATGGCTACACTTAGTGAGCCATGTCTTCACTACGTAGGCATGAAACTACTGCATTGTGTCCACCGTAATATCTCCAAATTTCCCATTGAGGAACTAAAAAAGAAACTAAAATTATGGATCCTATACAGTTCTGTGTATTCAATAGATGAGTTTCTAGATATTGGACAGTCGTACGATGGAAGACGATTTTTCTAAAATCTCATATCTTAGCTGTGTCACAAACTGATAATTTCTTAATCTATGTATTGCAACAGGAAATTATTTTTACATGTAGTCCATATATGTAACATTGTTCTCTCAACCAAATTTAGAAAAAATTATGTAGATAATGATACTAGGCAATAACATGTAACTCTAGTAATTGAGGCTCTGACTTATTCACAAGACTGGAACAAAATAAAAATTTTTGTAATCAGTTCATGTTGGTTAAAAAATAATAAATAAATAAGTAAATAAGAAAAATGCCAATTACATAATTTTTCAATGAGATGGAATTGCTTCAAAAACAGACTGGAAACTTTTATTTGACTACACAGCAGTATCTGATATGTTTTTAAAATATGTATATCACACATAAATTACCATAGTCTATGTAATATTACATGTGAATGCATACCAAATATATGGTTTTCCACAAGTTGAAACAAAAACATTTAAAGCTAAAAACTTAATAAAAGGTCTGTAAATACTAAATAATCATAACACTGTTGGAGAGTTTAGCATTGCATACATATGACAAATTTAAGCTGAGTAATAGGCATTGGAAAAGTGAACTAATAGGAAACAGACATTAGATAATTAGTCTGTCAGTAAGTTACGTTTTAAAGACAGCACTTGTAAAAAAAACTTAAACAATCTAAAAATGGTTACATGTGTAGTATGCGAAACGACATTTTACTTTCTATGTCGAAAGGTGGACCCTCTCTGATAGAATAGAAATGTGACACCTCTAGAAATGGATTAGGCAGAAATATTCCATTAATAAATAGGTATTAAGTGATCAACAACATTACACTAATTGTATGGAATGGATGAAATGCAGAGTGACTAAATGACTAAACATTTGTTTTTGTTGTGGAATTCAGTCCATAGACTGGTTTGTAGCAGCTCTCCATGCTACTCTATCCTGAGCAAGCTTCTTAATCTCCCAGTACCTACTGCAACCTACATCCTTCTGAATCTGTTTAGTGCATTCATCTTTTGGTGTCCCTCTACGATTTTTAACCTCCATGCTGTCCTCTAACACTAAACTCGTGATCCTTTGATGCCTCAGAATATGCCCTACCAACTGATCCCTTCTTCTAGTCAAGATGTGCCACAAATTTCTCTCCCCTCCAATTCTATTCAGTACCTCCTCATTAGTTATGTGATCTCCCCATCTAATCTTCAGCATTCTTCTGTCGCACCACATTTCGAAAGCTTCTATTCTCTTCTTGTGCAAACTATTTATCGTCCACATTTCACTTCCATATATGCCTACACTCTATGCAAATGCTTTCAGAAAAGACTTCCTGACACTTAAATCAATATTTCCTTCTTCAGGAACGCTTTCCTTGCCATTGCCAGTCTATATTTTATATCCTCTCTGCTCCGACCACCATCAGTTATTTTGCTCCCCAAATAGTAAAACTCCTTTACTGCTTTAAGTGTCTCATTTCTTAACCTAATTCCCTCAGCATCACCCGACTAAATTCGACTACATTTCATCATCCTCGTTTTGCTTTTTTTGATATTCATCTTATATCCTCCTTTTAAGACATTGTCCATTCCGTTCAGCTGCACTTCCAGGTCCTTTGCTGTCTCTGACAGAATTACAATGACATCGGCGAAATTTAAAGTTTTTATTTCTTCTCCGTGGATTTTATATTCCTTCTCCAAATTTTACTTTTGTTTCCTTTCCTGCTTACTCAATCTACAGATTGAATAACATTGGGGATAGGCTACAACCCTGTCTCATTCCATTCCCAACCACTGCTTCCCTTTCATGCCCCTTGACTCTTGTGCGGTTCTGGCGCTGCAGTCTGGAACTGCGGGGCTGCTACGGTCACAGGTTCGAATCCTGCCTCGGGCATGGGTGTGTGTGATGTCCTGAGGTTAGTTTGGTTTAAGTAGTTCTAAGTTCTAAGGGACTTATGACCTAAGATGTTGAGTCCCATAGTGCTCAGAGCCATTTGAACCAACCCTCGACTCTTATAACTGCCATCTGGTTTCTTTAAAAATTGTGAATAGCCATTCACTCCCTGTATTTTACCCCTGCCACTTGCAGAATTTGAAAGAGAGTATTCCACCCAACATTGTCAAAAGCTTTCTCTCAGTCTACAAATGATAGAAACATATGTTTGTCTTTCTTTAATCTATTTTCTAAGATAAGTGATAGGGTCAGTATTGCCTTGTGCGCTCCAGAATTTCTACGGAATCCAAACTGATCTCCCTCAAGGTCGGTTTCTAGCAGTTTTTCCATTCGTCTGTAAAGAATTGGTGTTAGTATTTTGCAGCAGTGGCTTATTAAACTGATAGTTCGGTAATTTTCACATCTGTCAACATCTGCTTTCTTTGGGAATGGAATTATAATATTCTTCTTGGAGTCTGAGGGTATTTCGCCTGTCTCATACATCTTGCTCACTAGATGGTAGAGTTTTGTTAGGCATGGCTCTCCCAAGGCTGTCAGTAGTTCTAATGGAGCGTTGGCTACTCCCATGGCCTTGTTTCGACTGAGGTCTTTCAGTGCTCTGTCAAACTCTTCACACAGTATCATACCTCCTATTTCATCTTCATCTACATTCTCTTCCGTTTCTATAATATTGTCCTTAAGAACATCGCCCTTGTATACACCCTCTGCTTTCCCTTCTTTGCTTAGAACTGGCTTTCCATCTGAGCTCTTGATATTCATGCAATTGGTTCTCTTTTCTTCAAAGGTCTCTTTAATTGCCGTGTATGCAGTATGTATTTTACCCTTCGTGGTACATCCCGCTAAATCCTTACATTTGTCCTCTAGCTATCCTTGATTAGCCATTTTGCACTTCCTGTCGACCTCATTTTTGAAACGTTTGTATTCCTCTTTGCCTGCTTCAATTACTGCGTTTTTATATTTTCTCCTTTCATCAATTACATGCAATATCTCTTCTGTTACCCAAGGTTTTCTATCAGCCATCGTCTTTTTACCTAGATGATCGTCTGTTACGTTCACTATTTTATCTCTCAAAGTTATCCATTCTTTTTCTACTGTATTTCTTTCCCCCATTCTTGCCAATCGTTCCCTAAGGCTCTCCCTGAAGCTCTCTCTTTTAGTTTATCCAGGTCCCACCTCCTCAAAATCCCACCTTTTTAGAATTTCTTCAGTTTTAATCTACAGTTCACAACCAACAGGTTGTGGTCAGAGTCCACATCTGCCCCTGGAAATGTCTTACAATTTAAAATCTGTTTCCTGAATCTGTGTCTTACCATTATATAATCTATCGGAGACCTTCCAGTACCTCCAGGCTTCGTCTATGTACCAACCTTCCTTTATGATTCTTGAACCAAGTATTAGCTATGATTAAGTTGTGCTCTGTGCAAAATTCTACCAGGCGGCTTCCTCTTTCATTTCTTAGTCCCAATCCATATTCACCCTCTACGTTTCCTTCTCTCCCTTTTCCTACTACCGAATTCCAGTCACCCAAGACTATTAAATTTTCGTCACCCTTCACTATCTGAATAATTTATTTTATTTCATCATACATTTCTTCACTTTCTTTGTCATCTGCAGAGCTAGTTGGCATATAAACTTGTACTACTGTAGTAGGTTAGGGCTTCGTATCTATCTTGGCCACAATAATGCGTTCACTATGCAGTTTGTAGTAGCTAACCCACATGCCTATTTTCCTATTCATTATTAAACCTACTCGTGCATTACCCCTATTTGATTTTGTGTTTATAACCCTGTACTCACCTGACCAGAAGTCTTGTTCCTTCTGCCACCGAGCTTCACTAATTCCCACTATATCTAACTTTTACCTATCAATTTCCCTTTTTAAATTTTCTAACCTACCTGCCCGATTAAGGGATCTGACATTCCACGCTCTGATCTGGAGAATGCCAGTTTTCTTTCTCCTGTTAACGACATCCTCTTGAGTAGTCCCCGCCTGGAGATCCGAATGGGGGACTATTTTACCTCCGGAATATTTTACCCAAAAGGACACCATCATCATTTAATCATACAGTAAAGCTGCATGCCCTCAGGAAAAATTACGGCCGTAGTTTCCCCTTGCTTTCAGCCGTTATCTATGATTAAGTTATGCTCTGTGCAAAATTCTACCAGGTGGTTTCCTCTTTCATTCCTTACTCCCATTCCATCCATATTCACCTGCTACGTTTCCTTCTCTTCCTTTTCCAGCTATCGAGTTCCAGTCACCCATTACTATTAAATTTTCGTCTCCCTTCACTATGTGAATAATTTCTTTTACCTCATCATGCATTTCATCAATCTCTTCGTCATCTGCGCAAATTGTTGGCATATAAACTTGTACTACTGTGGTAGATGTGTGCTTCGTATCTATCTTGGTCACAATAATGCATTCACTATGTTGTTTGTAGTACCTTACCCGCATTCCTATTTTCTTATTCATTATTAAGCCTACTCCTGCATTACCCCTATTTGATTTTGTATTTATAACCCTGTATTCACCTGATCAGAAATCTTGTTCCTCCTGCCACTGAATTTCACTAATTCCCACTATACCTAACTTTAACCTATCCATTTCACTTTTCAAATTTTCTAACCTACCTGCTCGATTAACATTCCACACTCTGATCTGTAGAACGCCAGTTTTATTTCTCCTGATAACAATGTCCTCCTGAGTAGTCCCTGCCTGGAGATCTAAATGGGGACTATTTTACCTCTGGAATGTTTTACCCAAGAGGAAGTCATTATCATTTTACCATACAGTAAAGATGCATGCCCTCGGAAAAAAATTATGGCTGTTGTTTCCCCTTGCTTTCAGCCATTCGCAGTACCAGCACAGCAAGGCCGTTTTAGTTAGTGTTATAAGGACAGATCAGTCAATCATCCAGACTGTTGCCCCTGCAGCTACTGAAAATCTGCTGCCCCTCTTCAGGAACCACACGTTTGTCTGGCCCCTCAACAGATACCCCTCCATTGTGGTTGCACCTACTAAACATTATGGAAGACAATGGGTTTACACGTCCATTTATAATCATGAAATACACCTGAACATGAAATTTAAGAGTTTATCTCAAGTTACTGCACTAGAAGAAGTTGCCAAACAGAATGTTCTTTCATTAAGTCTTAAACTTCAAGATATTGACTACATGTTGTTGAACACATGTGTGCTCACTCGTGTATCAGCAGCATTTTTGGATCTATCTAAAACAATTTCCTGTGGTAGTGATCCACTATTTATATCACAGTGGACAGTACTTGTTTAGATAGAACAACTCTTTAGAATACCGCTTGAAATTCCGTCAGCATCATAGGAGCTTTTCCTTCTGAGAAGTTTCATTATTCTATTAATTTTACTGAAGGATTTTCTTGCTATTCCAAGTAGATTTTGTGGAAGAACATATTTAATATAGTCTCCTGCTTCTTCTACTGAAACTTTTAATCTAATCTTTGCTGTAACATTTAGAAAGTGATTGTTAAAAATACAGCCTGTATGATCAGTCTCAACATTGTTATTTGGTGTAAGTATGATGGCATCTTGGACAACTTCTGTTTTACAATATTGCACATAGCTTTATTCTTATTATCTCAATTATCAATTTCTCCCATTATATGCATATTTTTGGACATTTTAGTGGCTTTCCTTAAAATGTTACAGCATTTCTTGTACAATACATATAGCATTGGATCTTGATTTGTTCTGACCTCTATATATAAATGTCCCTTTCCTCTCAAATGATATTTTAACGCCATAGTAATTCAAGGGTTGCTTTTTTAGGAAAGTAGATTCCATTACTGATACAAATTTACTATTGAATGTAATTAATTGCACATTAGCATTTGTTTTCATCTATATCTCACACAGACCACCTCTTTGAATTTAGTCTTAAAACATTGTATTCTAAAATTTCTACTCTTTGTATTTACTGTTTGAAAACTTATTTTTATAGCTTATGGAGCGAATGAGAAGTACTGAACTGTATATACCGTGTCTTGTCAAAATTGAAGGATAATCCATTTACCTTAAAAATCATGTGGTTTTTAAGGTACATGGAATATCCTTAAATTTTAAGGCTGGGTATATACAGTTCAGTACATCTCATTCATTTCACAAGCTTTAAAAATGGGTCTCAAACAGTTTCAAGAACACTACCTAAGAAAAAAATGAAGCACTCAGATGGGGAGGCAGGAATAAAACAAAATAATGTGTTGTGTTATTTCAGTGATTACAGATTAAATTCAGATTTACTATGAATTTGTCAGTATGAGTCCATTTATCAGCATAACATTGCACCACATCAGGCCTGAATACAAATATTGAGTTGGTTGGAAAGGGTGTCATAAAGCCACTCTATTCTCTCTTGAGGCAAGGTGCAACACAGCTGTTGTACCTGGTCCTTGATATCCCAGACACTGACATCAGGACAGAATTGAAGTCTAGGTGGGTTCCATGCACTTTATCAGGGAAAGATCTGGTGTCTTGTTCGCCATAACAGTACCTCAATATTATGCAGACAGTTCATAGGGACACATGCCATGTGTGGACCAGCATTGTCCTATTGGAAAATGGGATCACAGTACTGTGGAATGAGAGGTAACAAATGAGGCTGCAGGGTGTTTGTGGCATACTATCTATAAAAACTGATACATAAAAACTGGTTCTGAGCCGTGTAAAAAAGATTGAAACTAAGGCCTAAATTCAAAGAGATTTAGGTTTTCTCTCAGAATGTGTGTGAAGTACAAGAAAAAAATGCAATTACAAGTATCTTTTGAGAACCATGTAGACGCTAGTTCATTACGTAGAGTATTGTCTCAAAGTTCAAGAAATTGTTAATTTTTGGCATTTAAGTTGTAGTATTAAAAAGTTATGCTGAAAAACTACTAGAAATGGAGCACATAATGCAATCCCATAATTATAAACCATCACTTGAATGTCAAAATGCATCATATCAGTATTTACTTCAAAACTAGTTGCTGTATTATAATCCTGCAGCTCAAAGCAGCACAATATTTTGCTATACTGATTTCTTAGAACTCTGTAGCTTATCATAAACTGATGAATATATTAAAATGTTGTAACATTAAAACTATAAACAACATGTCTATAAAAATAACAGCTACTAACTCCTCTTCAAACAGTGGCCTATTTGTTAATATGGATGTGTTACATGGCACATAAAATAATATCTTTAAGGCAACATCAGATCAAAGTGCTTTGTATTGAAAGTAGCCACATCAAATACTTTTAAGCAGACATCACAGTTTTTGTACAAAATATCAGTAGAGGGAAAGATCAATGTAGGTTCTTTCAGATGTCTACACCATAAAACCGTTGTAAGGGCTGTTTGTTGTAATTGATGTTAGGAGTAAAGTACACGATTTGACTAGATTGAAAAGTCCATGACTGTACTACCAGTCCATAGTATCCAACAGGAACAATATTTCAGTGAAATTACCAAATAAGCAGTAACCAGTTGCAAAATCATGCTCTCTTTATTTACTTTTGCAAATCGATTTCAACTGATTAACAGCCATCATCTGTGCTACAAATACAAGAATAAAAATAAAAATAATTAATAACAGTGACCAAATGAATAAATGTACATAAAGCAACATAAAACCAATTAAATGTATGTAGAAGCATTAAACCATTTAAAATGTACATAAAAATTTACCTTTCAATGTATATGGTCCCTGAGTAATAACACTGTCTAAAGCACTGGTCAAACATAAAGTGATATATAGAGAATAGACTATGACAACGAGAAACCATAAGGAGGTGCTGCAAAGCAAACCCGCCCTCTATGCGAAAAGATACAGCTAAAATAAAAATGAGAAGATGAAATGACATACAAAGTGCAGTAAAATGTAATGTTAAAAAACTAGAAACTGGATACAAAGGAGAATCGTGTTATGGAATACAAACGGACCAGGATTTTAATGCAGATTGTCAAATATTGGAACAGAGTCATTAGAGCAGCCATCGAAATGCCCATGAGGAATAATCTTATCAATTGAGACTGTGGCTGTAATCTGAGCAAGGTTTGGGAACCAGCACTGTGTGTAATTAAGAAGACTGTCAGCAGGCGACTTATGCAGGACAGAGCAAATATACTGACACTACCACAGACATCAATGCAAGCGCCTTTACGACTGCTGACATGCATCTTCGGATGAGGACTACGGGAAGGGGGGGGCGATGGCGTCCAGTGGGAGGGGATATAAGTTGGCTGTGCAGTGTTCTTCAGCACACCTGACGATGGCGAATGTCTGATAGTGTGCCCATTGGACACTACAGACCAGCAGTACACCTCAGGACTATTCAGTCAACAAATATGGCAGGAGAAACAGAAGATTAACAGGAGTTTACTTAATTTTATCCTTTGCTGTCAGTGTTTCTTCCATAACTATATCAATTTCATAAAATAAAGGACAACTACCTTCAGTCACAATCATGATATTACTTCAGTGCATGATGCATTTCGAGCTCTGGGGGTTAGTTCATAGGTACTTCAATAGTCTACATAATTTTTTTTTCCAAATTTAGATTGATTCTGGTCATGGTAAGATTACACTGGTAAATGATAAAGTGGCACCTTGTAAATATAACTTTATAAAACTAAAACACTTAGAAAAATATCTTATTGTTTCCACTAGTGGGCACAAGATTTTGAAATACAGTCTTTACGTACATATCTTCACTTTCCATTATACAGCACATTTGTGTATACAAGTCAGAACAAGTTGAACAATTTCCAATGTAAAGATTTTGCATCTCAACAGCTACACGGGTCTTATCATTTATAGACGATACAAAACTGTTATATCATTAATTAGACAGAGACATCATTTATAAAACAAATATTTGTGAATATGTCGAATATGGATGTATGTTATCAATGATTGCACTATGAAATATTTGTTTATTTAGGAAAAAATAAACCTTTAAAACTAGTGAAAGAACTCCGCTGCAAAAATTCATGTATTCAGAAGCCTTTTATGTGTAAGATTGTTTCTGAGTGTTCTAGTACATCAAGTCTTTAACTATTGTCTCCTGTGTGGAGAACAGTTAAGACTGTTGTAGAAGTCACTCAGCCTGTGCCCACTAAGGTCTGATACGTGTGGTTACCTGTTAGAGATTTATCAAAGTAGTTACATCTAGAAGCATTAGTGTGTTCTTTGTAATGTGTATAGAAACTTATTCCTGTTTCACCTGTATAAAATGTAAGGAAACTGTTACCCTGCAATTGATATATTCCACTTTTAACTGTTATTGGGGTGGGATCTTACATGTTAAGATATAGGGTCCCTTGCTTGTAGAAGAAATTGAAGCTTGTAAGTCAGCGCAATCAAAAGCTATGGCCATTCATATCACATATTTTGATACACAAAAACTGACTCATTAAACCCATAGGTATTTACTGTTGTCCTAGAATCATGAAATTTGGGAAGAAGCGAAGTTCAAAAGTAGAAAGAAGTAAAGGGAAAATTTCTGTAAAACTTTAATTTACAATTAGATAACATTGACTATATACATAATTAAGTTTACACAAAACCCTTAGATCATGAGCACTACCCTCCTCTAGCCAATTATTTGTAATGATATGCCTAAATAGGGAATGCTTGTGAAGCTGCGTGTTATGTCATTTGTTACTCCCATAGTGCCTGCGTTACAGATGTTGGCCTGTATTTTCTTAGATAGTTAGTTAATTTATTTTTATTAATTATTTACTGAAATTGCTTTGATCATATCAATTTCATTTGCCATTGCTTTGGGTTTTAAAGGTAATGTACGTGCCCACTTCAACATGGATCTAAGTGCAACATACTTGTGTGCACTGGGGCAGCGTAATGATTCATATATTGTGACTTCAGTGTAGGTTGGTTTCCTGTAAATGTAAGAATTATGTTCTTGCTGTTGATTAACAGTCACGAGGTATAAGCAATTTGTCAACTGATCTGTTTCACGTTTATTTGTGAACTTTACTTTATTGTGGAGTGAATTGAAAAATGTAAGAACCTCAGGTTCATCTTTTGTACCATCAACAAGGGACAGAGCGATATTCACATATTTTCTGTAATAAATATTTTTTCCAACGAGTTTATTTTTCCCTTAAAATAATTTATTTTTAAGTGGTTGATGAATATGTCAGCCAGGCGCCTTGACATGTTGTTATCCATCGCTAAGCTTTGTTTCTTATGGTAGATTTTATCATTAAATGAGAAGTATTTGTGGAATAGTACTAGTTAAAGCAGAGTAGTCAGCTATGGACTCTCTTATATGGTTAGTTCTTGTGTTTAATAAGGATTTTTCTGATAATTTCAAGTATGTCTTTGAGAGGTACATTTGTGAATAGATTAAGAATGTCAAATGAAGTAGATCTAGCTTCTCTGGGGATTTTTCACCCTTTTATGAGCAGAAGTGTAAAATTCTCTATGGATATTATTTAACAGTTGGAGTATTCTTGGAGTTAACTGTTGGCCTAACTGTTGAGTCTTGTTTGGGGATCTTTGGTTGTGCTCTGATTTTGGGGGCAGTTGGAATCACATAACAGTTTTGTATTTTCTATGAAATAATAAAACCTATGTATTTGCAGTAGTGCAGCATTTTTACATCCAAAGTTATTTGATGTGTCTTGTCTTGTGTTTTCAAATGTGCTGTATAATAAAAGCATGAATATGTACATAAAGATGTCGAGTCATACTGTACTTCAGAACTATGTACCCACTACCAGAAACACTAGTGAATATTTCGATTTGTCTTACTTTTGTAAACTTTTATTCACAATGTGCCACTTTGTAATGTATCAATGTAGGGGCCAAATCACATTGGCTATTGCATCACATCATGTCATGTTCGTCCTGTCAAATATTGTGCAATGCTTTTCAAATGGTGGCATCCACACTATCTGCCCCATCACGCCACCTCTCATTGTAACACTGTCAGGGTTCCTGGGAAGAAAGTTTTGAGTGGTTTTTGTGGTTGATATCAGTTGTTTGTTGTTTGTTATTTTTGTTACTTATTATAAATTATTTGTTTAGTTATTTGTTCTGTTAAAAACTATAATTTTATAATACATGGTGAAAGATTAATTGAAGCAATGAATAGCAGTCTGAATTGCATGATATGAGTACACTAAAATACTTGCCATCTAGTGCATTTATAATGTGGATTTTTACACATACCAGTACTGTATTTATATTTTACAATGCCATGGATTACAATATGGCTGTAACTTGAAGTAAAAAAATACTGTGAGTAGAATGAGACTATTTAGTAATTGGAATTTATTTGTATATTGTCAAGCATTTGTAGCGTTCCATGAAGAAGTGGATTGAAACCTTCAGATACAAACAGTGGCTAAATGCTTTTTTTTTTGTTAAGTATACATCTAGTACTACATTATAGTTGTTTGTTTAAATATGCGTTTGTGACATGCTTATTTATTGTTAAGTATAGTTCTGCAAGAATCAGTGGTTAATTTGTATGTGGTTCCCCTGGTTAACCCCTGTATAAATAAAGCACTTGAACTATTAAAGGCCAAATACAAGATTTAAACAAAATCTCTAAACTTGAAGAGAAAAGTTTGAGGGAGATATGACAAATGCACAAATATTTTTCACAGGATACAATGGCAAGTCATAACACTGTGTTGCTTCCAATAATTCTAGGATACTTATAAAACGCAGATTTCTCTCCCTCACACTCATTTTATAGTGTGTGAAATTCCCTATCTGTACCACTTCACCCTTTATAGAAATGATTACACTATAAAAATTCTTAATTTTCCTGTAGAATATTGCTGAATTGAACCATTACTCATCAGCTGAATTCCACAAAAAATTAAAGAAATTGCTTAATTTATGTAACTTCCTCCTGCCTGAAAAATAAGGGCAAAGTTGCACATTAAATTACAAATAATAACAAGTAAACATAATTTTTTAGTCATTCCTGGTTTGAATGTTGCAATACTGTTTGTCCATGATAAAGGATGACAGCCAAAACAGTTGCAAGATAAAAATTTATTAAAATTCTTGACAAGGTTTCGGTACGTATAAATATACCTTCATCAGAAGTAAAAAACGCTGAACAGGAAGACACTTTCATTAGAAAAGCCTTAGCATCGGAAGTGAGAAACACAAAAGCTTAAGTAACAGAGTAATACAGGCACAAAATATTTTAGTTACGTACTAAAATTACATCATGCAATGGAGATTAATAAAACAATTGTGCCAAAGGCGTCTTCAATAATTAAGACTGTTTTGTACAGCATGACTATGGGCACAGGGTCAATGCGAACAGTTTAGCACCAGTACTACGCCTATGAACTATCGAGACAACAGTGTGAAAGCACTCGGGAAAATGGTTTCGCCGAGAGAGGGCCAGACACTCGTGCATATTAAAATCCATGAATATCTACATAAGCGCATCAAAAATTATTAAAAGTTGTGCTAATTCAAACTTTCTGTCTTAATAAATAAAACATATCAGACCATTTAAAAACATTTATGTGAAATAGAAAATATGGAACCAAATTACTTGTGTCCTAGTGTCAGACAGATGAAGATTGCACTATGGAACACATCTAACGAGAGAGGGCACTAGTGTAATGTGCGAGAATCTCGCGTATCGTAGGCGGTGAAATACATACAAGCGAAAACAACCAGAATGTTACGATAAAACGAAACCAGCTGTCGTTGTGAATAACACATACTAGTCAATTAACCACACATACACATCGAAAATCACAAACAGCAAACATCAAAAATACGTAAGATTCCAACAAGACATGAAAAGCTCATTTCACCGGCATCAAAAAGCAAGAAAACTAACTTCTACTCAGCCAGACTATATTACATTAAGGCAAGAAGGGGTTTGAAACTGTCTAAAAAAATTTTCTTTCTAAGCTGCACCTGTTCATTAAGAAGAAAACCATTTTTTAGAGACAGATGCTTGAAAATCTCTAATTGTTCGAGCAAGTCCAGTTTGTAACCCTTATCTGCTTCATGAAGCAACTCTACATCATCTAGTTCACGTGGCGTATGCTGTAAGAGTCATAGATGTTCGGCAAACGTGGAATTATGTACGTTTTTCCCATTTTTACCCAGCATGTGTTCTTTATACCTTACTGTAATAGGCCTACCTGCCTGTCCAATGTAATAGTTTGGGCAGTCGTTACAAGTAATTTTGTATACACCAGATTTAGTGCCTAGTTCTTCCTGTGCTCCAATAGTATCAATTACTCTTTATTTCAGGCTATTATTTACGGAAAAGGCAACTCTGTAACCATATTGTTTCTGTAAAACTCTTCTTATATGAAACGTTCCCCAAAAGTGGAATAGAAATAAAGTTATTACCCTCATTCTTTTTCGCAGTGTTATCTCCTAAAGTTGAACATTTTACAGCTGTTTTTTCGTAACTATTTGTCAATTAAATTAGGGTTGTATCCATTGTTAATAGCCATCGATTTTAATAAAGATATTTCTTTTTCTAAACAATATTGTTCTAAAGGTGTGCTCACAGCACAATGAACTCCAGAATGAAAGAAGGCGACTTTGTGAGTTTGAGGATGACAAGAATCTACTGGGATAATATTATCAGAAAAAGTTTCTTTACGAAAAATGTCGAAGCTAATCATGTTACCAGATAACTTAAGTTTCAAGTAAAGGAAATGGAGTTCTCTGTCATTATTATGTACCGAAACCTTGCTCAAGAATTTTAATAAATTTTTATCCTGCAACTGTTTTGGCTGTCATCCTTTATCGTGAAGAATTTCAACAGTTGCTGTTGCAGCCATGTTTAAAATCTTGAAATACTGTTTGTCTCAAATTAGTTAACTAAATCTACAACTGTATTCAGTTTTCCTAGGATGAATACATAAATGTGCCATTTTTAGTAGAAGCCAAAGTGAGGAGGGGGAAAGGTAGTAATTATCACATATATGTGTGTAGAAACTTTTGATGGGCATAACAGTTGGTCCAATGTTATAACAGAAGTTGAAGCCAATTTGGAGACATTGATGAGTGAAAAGGTTCAGAGTATTGGGTTACTGTGTGATTGTGAGAAAGAAGAACTACTAGAAATCTTGAAATGTGAGCAAAGGATTTTTTCTGTCCAACCTGTGGTGATCAAAGGTTACAAGTGTAAGATGAATTTAAAGGAAATTTTTTGACAGACCCTGTCCCATACTGCTGGCACTTCTACCAAAGGCGTACAATAACCCTTTGTCAGTTGTTACGAAACAATGAAGAAACACATGATTAGTTCTTGATGTGCATACATTGAAACAATATATAGAAATGGAAAGAGACTGACCTGAAACAGTCAAGGTAGAGAAGATAAAATATATGAAACGCATAGGTTTAATGGCATGGTAATAGCAAATTCTCCTCCACATGGATTCCAGGCCAGTGACAGCTTTTCTTTTTGAAGTCGCTCTTACGATCTTACTGTTTTGTCTGGCAGCTTAAATGTTTCAGTAAACATATTTATAATGGCTTTAGACCAAGCCTTGGGTCCTAAGTTGTTGCAAAAGATCTTGGTATATGAAGATGAAGTTATGAGTATTGTAAAAACATGGACATAACACAAAGCGATAGTAATAGAGGAAAGGAATAAGAATCAAATTAAATAAGTTCTCCTTTGGGCTACAATAGATCAGATATCTAGCACATATAGTGAATAGTGAGAGAATAAGACCTGATCTTAAACAGATTGAAGCCATAATAAAATGCCCTTATCCAAGTTTCAAGAAACAATTGAAATCATTTTACAGATGGTGGATTTTTACAGGTGCTCTTTGCCTGGACTTAGTACAATGTATCCATACACTATGACACTGTTAAAACAAGAAAGCAAGTGAACTTGGTGTGACTTAGAAAGGGAAGTGCTTGCTAACATAAAGAGAACATTTTGTACAGCGAAAAGTTAATCGGGTCTTTAAATGTCTTCTGAAGTATCTTAGTATGGCATCTCACGTGAAATATTCCAAAGGAAATTCAGAGATCCTGAGCACCACAAAAGCACTGATTTTGTTTCTAGAATTATGCGCCAATATGGATGTAATTACACCTGTACAGAAAAAGAAAGTCTTGCAATAATGTGGGGGTTCAAACAGTTTCGATAGCAATTACCTGGAAACAAAACAATAGCATACACTGACATAAATCACTTTCTTTATTAATGAATTACAGATTGATAGGATAGATTGAAGCGTTGGAGAATTTGATTCTGGAGTAGTATATGTAGAAGAAAAGGTAAACTTTATTGCCAATAGATTATCTTATTTGCTTACAGGGACAGAAAAAGATCAACAGTGCCACCAGGAAGAGAAACTGTTCAATATTTACTTTCTGAACTATGGATCAAAATGTTAATGAGAGGAATGTAAGCATAATGCTTACACAGGAACAAGGTACAGACCGTTACCCACCTAAGATAAAACAAGCCTTAAAAACAACGAATGGGCAGGTGAGAAAATTATTATTAATAAAGAATTAATAAGGCATTGATTAACATGGAACGAATGTTTGTGTTGTAGGAGTGATGTGAAAATCAATCAATGGCGAATAGTGTATATTCAGGGCCAAAGGGTGCTGACATCAGGACCAGCACTTTATTTGTGGTGTCATGTTACATCTATGACAATTGCGCCTAACATCAGCAGCATCTCTTGCCGAGATCATAGAGGGGAATGGGAGGCATACCCATCCCCATGCCACATGCCCCCTCCAGTCCACTCACCCCCACACCCATACCCACACCTGCACCCCCACACCTACTCAGCAGCCAAATATGATAAAGTATATGAATAGCCAAAAATTTTATCAATTGTGTTTACATCACTGACTTCCAAAAATTCGTTTAAAGACTAGCTTACCAATCACATTGGAAAATCTTATTTCAAGCTATAAAACGTTTTCCTTGGGATATTGTGACGAGTAAACAGCACATTTCTCTACAAATAATTAAAGAAAACAACATTTTCTTGTAAAATATAAATAACGAATTAGGGATTCGTGTTTGTTGAAAATGAGTTTTACCTTAACACTGTACCACAAAACAGGAAATAAAAGCAAGTTCTGCTCATGTCCTGATAAGCTCCTCTCACCAGTACATAGCTGTACTAACGAATGCTTACTGCCACTAGCAGATGGCTGAACTGTAAAACGATCGAAATGAATGCATGGTTAGAAACATGATGGAAACGTGAATTAATTTTTTCCCCTGCTGCAGCCTACATCCTTCTGAATCTGCTCAGTGTATTCATCTCTTGGTCTCCCTCTACGATTTTTACCCTCCACGCTGCCCTCCATTACTAAAATTGCTGATCCCTTGATGCCTCAGAACATGTCCTACCAACCGATCCCTTGTTCTAGTCAAGTTATGTCACAAACTCCTCTTCTCCCCAATCCTATTCAATACCTCCTCATTAGTTATGTGATCTACCCACCTAATCTTCAGCATTCTTCTGTAGCACCACATTTCGAAAGCTTGTATTTTCTTGTTCTCCAAACTATTAATCACTGTTACACTTCCATTCATGGCTACACTCCATACAAATACTTTCAAAAACAACTTCCTGATCTAAATCTATACTCGATGTTAACAAATTTCTCTTCTTCGGAAACGCTTTCCTTGCCATTGCCAGTCTACATTTTATATCCTCTCTATTTTGACCATTATCAGTTATTTTGCTCTCCAAATTGCAAAATTCCTTTACTACTTTAAGTGTCTCATTTCCTAATCTAATTCCCTCAGCATCAGCTGACTTTATTCGACTACATTACATTATCTTCGTTTTGCTTTTGTTGATGTTCATCTTATATCCTCCTTTCAAGATATTCTCCATTTTGTTCAATTGCTCTTCCAAGTCATTTAGCTGCAGAAATATATGTATCAGCTAAAAATGCTGCCCTAAGAAAGCAAATGGAGAACTGAATCGAACTAATTAAGTCTAGTCTTGATGTAAGTCAAAACACATCCTAAAATTGAGTATATCCACATTTATGTTGTTCTGAAGCACCATTTTAGGAGAGGAAGAGATAATCGAACAAAGTGTTATTCATTAGAAAAAATATAAATTGTGCTGCTGATGGCAAGTTATTGAAATTAATGCAAATGATGCAGATCTAGTGATGGTTATGTAAAATAACACCAGTTAACAATCAGACCTATGGTAGTAAAATACAACAGTCATAAATTTATTTCCTTCACATAAGATGTTGATACATAATAAAAATGTTTGCAAAATACATAGTCAGCAGAAAATGTATGATGTTTTACGCCAAGTGTGCAGGCCTAGTTGAGATTAATAAATGAAAAAAACTCTAAAACTCTCAAACTAATGAATTTGATGTCGCAAATGGCTGCAATGTAAAAGGAAATTCGAGCTAATTTCACATATACACATATTCGCCAAATTGGTACCTAAAACAGCAAAGCTCTGTGTCCCAAAACTAAATTTCCACATCTAATAATAGTTGATATTTTAGAATTTAGACCTAATAATTCGATGTCATAAAACTAACTCGAGCAGGCGTATAACTGAAGAAAACCACATGTGAGTTAAGCAAGCAAATGTAAGTCACAACACACCCTCAATGTAAATATTCCGACACTGAAATTGTTGTTAAGCTCCATTTTGAGAGAGACAAATATATTGCATTGTGTTATTCATCAGCAAAATATGAATGATGCTACTAATTTTAAATTATTGCTATTATTACAAATGACACAAGCCTACAGGCTAGGTATGATAACATCTCTCTGCAGTCAGAAGGCACCTTAAAAACTTTATATACCATGTTTTTTTCTATATGATTGCTATCAGTATTCTAAAATACATCAGTAACGTGCAAAGCGCTTTGTTCATGTTGCTGCAGTATCTAAATACGAGTGTTGGAAATTTGTAGGTGGCAACTTTTTATTTACAGCTCATACAAAATAGATACATGCTTCAAAGTTTTACTGACCTTCAAAGTAGTAATGCACATTATGTATAACCTACTGCCAGCGATGTGGAAGTCGTAGGATAGTCTTAGCAGTGCCAGTTGTGTTGACAGTTCGAGCAGAACGATAAATTGCGCGACGAATTTGTAGCAGTTCTGAAGCGAATGCCATGAAGTGTTTCCTTTGGTTTACAAATCGAGTTGAACTTACAAGGGCTTAAGGCAGGGGAGTGCAGTAGGTGGTATAGCACTTACCAGCTCAATCGATCAAACAAATCAGTACCAGTTGGCACTCTACATGCTTGAGCCTTGTCCTGCAAAATGATGGTCAGGTCCTGCTGAAAGTGTCATCACTTCTGTCTCTAAGCTGGTCGTAGGTTGTATTCGAGAAATGAACACCATACAGACAGAAATGATGACACTTTCTGCAAGTAGGATGTTTTTGTAAGTCTGGACCACTAGACAATCTTATAAAAGATAAAAAATTGCTCATTGACACATTTTTTATTGACCACAAGATTGATCTAATGATCCATAACCTACAAAAACGTCCTACTATCGCTTTTACCTAATAATAATATAACATAATAAAATAATATAATAATAGCTATAATAAAAAATCATTTATTTTACATACATTTCCCATAGGTGAATTAATGTAATTAGAGAATTAACTATTATTTTCGAAAAATTTTTAGAAAGCATTTTTCACATCGTTATCTTAGGTCCAAAAATTGTCCTATTTTAGACTTTTGAGAAAAACGTGTATTTTCAAATTATTTACTTTCTGCCTTAGCAGCCATAGAGTGTTATGAGTTGTTGCTTGTAAATGTTTTTTTGAGATGGTTTATTTATAGTTTTACCACATTCACTAGTAACTTTAATTTTACTCGTTCTTTGCAGCATTCTTTACGTACATATCTATGTCCACCTGTTCGATATTTATCGTTATGAAATTTTTCAATACTTTCTTTAATCACACATTCACTACATTGCATTAATTGCATTAACTGTAACATAATGTTGTCCATTTAAACAAAATAAATTAATTAGAAAAACAATTTTTTAAAAGTTACACATTATGAGCTATATATCATGAAATTCATTATTTCTATTTTTAAGTTTCTTCATTCCTTTATATTTCAGTTTCATTTGCCATTTTCTAATTATTACAAGTTCCCAAGGATTAAATAATTTCTATATCAATTTAGTGAATAAACTATAAAATCATTATTAGGCTCCATTTAAACTTTTACTCCATTTCTAGTATTTAAATATTCCATCATTAATATTACATAAAACATTTATTGCTCGTTCAGTTATTTTTAGTCTCTTTTGAGACCCTAACATCATTGAGTTTATTGATTATAGTCTCCATTTATAAAGAAAAAAAATTATTAGATTTATATATAATAATTGTTATTAAATTTTCATTAATGAGTAATGAACATATGGTAATGTATCTAATTTATTTTCAATAAATATCTTTTATTATCATAGGGATTTAGTAGTTTTTTATTTGAATTGTATATAGTTAACGTTTTTGACTTTTAATTAAATTAAATTTTCTATATAGTTCTATACTGTTAACCAAATAATCCTTATGATCTTCTAAACTTATTTTGTTTTTAACAACACAATTTTTAATTCCTTTAGATTTCTTTTCTATTTTGTCACCAACTTTATAAGCATACATCTTTGCTCTTAAACACAAAATTCTTCCATTATTTTTCCATTATATACATCTTTCATTTTATCAACAACTTTCTTGATTATTTGTGGAATATTATATATATTATCAGTTGGAAAATCACTTGAATCAAAATAATCAATAACCGGTTTTACTATTGTAAATATAACTTTCTGTATCTCGATAACAAATTCAATATTTACTTAATATTTAGGTTTCATAACTCTATAGTGAAAGTCATACATTAATTCTTTAGATATATCAAGTACACGTAATCCAATATAAATAGGTTTATTAGATATTTTTTTAGTTTTATTCATATGGACAGCAGTTAGATTTTCATTACATATAGTATAAAGTTTGGTTTAGTTACAAGTTTATCACATATTTTACTATCTGAAACAAATTTTATATTTTGTCTGTTTCTTATATGCATCTAAACACAGAATTATTGAGTAATTTATAGAAATCTTTGTAAAAATCCATTTAGCTGTAGTTCTTAACCGTGTGTTTAGATCTATATAATTCTCTAACCAATTTGATTGTTTAAATTTTTAAAACTTTATGTATTTTTGTAAGTTGCATTCCTAAAGATAAGTTTTGTTTAAGATTTCTATAATATACTACAAAATTACACTTTTTATCTGAAGTAATTATGAAATTACTTTCATTAGTACTGGGAACAAGTTTTGCTTCAGGAGCTAGTGGTAAATCTTTTATGTAAATCATGTAATTCTGTTGGATATTGTAGATCTACTTCAAATATAAATCCACCAGCAGGTAAATATTGGTTCATAGCATGACCATATAAATTATTTGCTTCTAGATTCATTATTTAATTTCATATTTCTTTATTATTAAAATCTTTTAAATATTAATTTGCTTTTACATATATTTTACAGTATTGTGAAATTCCTCCTGTTATTTCTTTTTCAACCATTAGAAGCATATCATAAGCATATAATAATTCAAGTTTTTGATCAGTAAATTTTTAACATATCATTCCAAGATAAACCTGGAGCTGTAAAATTCCAATAAAGATTTAGATTATATGTTTGTTATTCTAAAATATTCAAGAACTTCACTTAAAAATAATATGTCAGTTTTAAGATATAAATCATGATATTCACAAACAATTTTAATATTGAATTTTCACAAACTAATTTTGCCTCATCACTTACGTCACAGTTATTTAATTCACTATACAATTTATCTATTATTATTAATTGTGTATTATTAAATTTTTTCCAAGAATTCATGTAATCATATGGAAATATTATATTTTTAATGGATTTTTATTTAAATTTGATGAACGTTTATCAAGTGAATTCATAAATCCAAATTTATCATCAAATCTCATTTTTTTCGAATATTAACTATAACTTAGGTATTGATTTTTCCTTATTTAGAATTAATTTTATTTCTTTATCATCATAGCCAAGTTCTTTTACAAAAAGGTGTTAATCATATCCAGATAAATTATGTAGATAAATAGGAACAAAATTAGTTTGTTGTAGTTTTAAATTAGATGTATTGCATAACGGCGCAATAAATTTTCCAGTTAAATGATCATGTTGACGAACTTTTTTATAATTTTTTGTACAATGACATTTACATAGCATAGAAACTGTAGTTTTATGATACATGTTGTATTAATCAAGTGTAAGTGGTTTCATTTCTTCAATTTCAGAATATATTTTTCCAATTTCTTCAACTACTTGTTTTATACTTTCTATAAATTTTTAAGAATATTTGGTCCTCTAAAAACAACAAATCTTTATAATTTCCATATTTATATGTAATAGGTTTTTGATACCCTTGTTTTTGATATTTCATTGGATATGGTGTTTCTGGATTTGGTTCACAATTATCCATCTTTAAAGGTAAACTTTAAAAGTCAGCTTAAATTACAAATGGAACTTTTTGTGTACATTTTTAAAATATACAAATTCTCCTTCAACTGGCATTTCAACTTTTAATGGTTTATTAGTTAAACAATTTTTGTGTGTGAATCTAAATTCTTTAACTACTAAAATGTAGTAAACATATATCACAAATAAATTTTACTGGTTCATTTTTGCTAATTTGACTTGATATAAGTCTTGCAATTTTTTTAATATAACAATAATGTGAATTATTATCTTTCTTGAAATTAAGTAGATTTACATGTTTTGCTTTTTTAGATTTCTTTTTATTTAATGCTTGGTAATTTTCACCTTCATCATCAAATGTGTACTCATTAATAGATACATTAATTATATTTTATATTTTTGGAATATGATCATCTAATACAGGAATTTCAATATTTTCAACTTTTTTTATCAAGATCAAGACCAACACTTTTATATTTTTTGTTATTCTATCAGAATGATCATGTACAGGAAACAAAGCTTATTTTATAATATACAGAAAACCCTTCGAATCATTATTCCTTACATAATTAAGTACTTTTTTATTTTAATTTTATCTGTCAATCCAGCTTAAGGTGAACTTATAGTGGAACATATTTATTAATTGCTGGTTGTAAATGAATAACTCTATTTAATACCATCGTGATCCTTGTGCTTCAAAATTAGATATATTTTATTAAAATATGTCTCTCCCCATATTTGAATTTTTTAATTAAAATATTTTTCTTCTAATGTAGTATAATTTGGAGTCTGTTTTCTAAATCTTGAACTTTTTCAACTTTCACTTTTTTTGTATATATTCGCAATAAAAATTAAAATTTATCTTTACACAATAAAGGTACTCTTAAATAGTCTTCAACAATTTAAAATTCTTTTTGTTTTTACTGCATTTACGAAATGATTAACCTCAGGTATAGCAATACTGTTTTATTTATATTTTGTAATCTTTCTGCAAATTTTTTTCAAATAAGGAATATTTAATTGTTTTTCTCTCTCTTGGTTTTATAAATATATTTGTAGAAAATGGAAATATTCCTTTTATGGTTTATCTTCTTAAGCTAGAAAAACATCATAAATATCATAAAATGGTAACTTTTTCGATAGATTTTCACTAGGTTCAGCTTGATAATTTTTAACAATATTTGTTTGGTTTACACTTTCATCTTCAGGTATATAAATGTTAATAATATTTTTATAGTTTTAAATATTTTTTTATTTTTAATTACTTCATATGTAACATTATTTGTAACACGATTTGTATAATTTTCATTTAATAGAGTTGTATTATTTCTAAATATATATGGACGATAGCTAATAATAATTGAATGATTACTAATGAAGAAACCAATTAAATCAGCTTTTAATATTCTTGTAAATAATTTTCTTTACAAAATTCATCAAGTGTTGCTACAGTATGTTGTTGTAACTAATAAGCAATTTGTGCTAGTTGAACAATAATGTATTTTACATTTTGCTCTTCCATTTATTGCAAAATAATTATTAGATTTATAGAAAATATTTATTTTAATTATTTATTAGATGGAGAAGGACTATTATTTAATAATTAATAAACAAAAAGAGAATTAGTTTAACCATAATTTAGTTCTTTAACATTTAGTTTAATGATCAATCAGTTTTTAAACAACTAGTTTATTATTTACTTAAAAAATTAATTTTTGAACAAGTGTTTTGGCAATCAATTAGATTGCTCATCTTTAAATACAAAAAATTCATTAGATTTGAGAAAAAATATTTTTATTAATAAGATGATAATTATTTAATAGATAATTAAACATAATGCATTATTATTTAAAGTTATGATATTCTTAATACATTTTAAAGTTCATTTCTTACATTTATTATAATGTTTATCTTTATATGATGGATTTATATAAAAAGAATTTAAATCTTTAATTTCTTAACAAATTTTATATTTCTTTTTTTCTTCACTTATTTCTTCTTCATTATTAATTGATGATTACTTTTCCTATTTCGTATGTTCTTCACTTGGATTTCGTAGTACATGTTCCTTGAAATAATATTTAGTAACACTTTTCCCTCATGTACAAGAAATTCGATTTTTATTGTATTGTTCTACATGATTTTATTTAAACATGGTCTACATATAGTTCTATAACCAATTTTTGTATACTCTTATAAAGTGAAATTATTAATTCATTTCTCTATGTTACAATATTTTCAAAAATGAGTTTTCAGACGACAATTTTGTTGCACTTGCTCCATTTATACAGAAAATAATTTATTAGAATTGTAAAAAGTAAATTTTTTGTTTTAAATTATTCATATAAATTATTTTAAAAATAAGAATCATCAGAATCATATTCAGATTCATAATGCTGATTTCAAAATTATTGTGTTCTATTATTTATAGGATTGCAAAATTGTTCAAGAGATGTAATTACAGTTCCTGGTATAGAATTAAGTGCATCTAATATATCTTCTAATGTTGGATCATTATTTTTAATAATAGTTCTACAAAGTGGACAATTTTGTTGTTCCTTTAACCAATCTTCAATACATTCTTTATGAAAAATTTGATTCCAACTTATTTTAGCAAATTGATTATTATTTTCATCACTTATTAAAAGGTCAGTCAATGTTTTTTTTGACATACCTCAATTAGTACATAAGTATTTTGCATTTTGTTTTTGTTTTTCATTTATAAGAAACAATTTTTATTAGATTGATGAAAAAACTGATTTCCCTATGTTTTGTACTGTATATCTACTATTTATTTTTTGCAAGAATAATAAATAATATTTCTCTTAAATGGAAGCAATTGTTGATATCATCAACAACAAACTTACAACAATAAGAAAGTTTTTATGATTATTGATGAAAGGAACAATCCTTTTTTAATCCAAATGAAGTTGCTGATGTGCTAGGATATAATCGACCTAGAGATGCAACTAAAGATCACGTTAAAAGAAAATAATGTAAAAAACACGAAAATTTCAATAGTGGTATTCCACCAGTTACAAAATATTCATCCTCATACAAAATTCATCAATGAACCTGGTCTTCATTCTTTAATTATGAAATCCAAAATGCTGTTTCTAGAACATTTCCAAGATTGGGTTTATAAAATGTTCTTCCTTCAATTACTATACATGGAGAATATAAATTAAAACTTTTTTACAAAGATCACTTAAAACACAAAGATAATTGTATACAACAACTTCAAGAATATAATATTTTAAACATAGAAATAATTCAATTAAAGGAACATAGAATTAAAATGAAAGATGATCATATTCAAAATTTGAGAGAAATAATTAATACTGCTTCAGAAATAATAGGTAAAAGAAATGAAGAAACAAATAGTTTATAACCACATGTAGTTCCTAAAACAGTTGATGATAGTTTAAGACCAACATTAAATCTTTTTAAATTATTCGCAGATGATATGATTTTTTTAATGTCATTCGAACACCATGACAATATTTACAGAAAGAAGTACATAAAATTGAAGACAGATATCGATATTGTCAAAGACTGCTTTAGCAGTCGCTCATGAAACTACTTTATCTTTATTTACTTTATTGGTGTGTGTATTACCACAACCTAAAGATTTTACAAAAACTTTATCTATTTTAAAAGTTTTGGAACCAAGTATACAACATGATATATTCTATTCTTAAGTTCTTGTTCATAAAAATTTCTGTTTATAAATTTAATTTTTATGTAATTGGATTAGAATAAATAACATCTTCAGTTTAAAATACTTGTGTTGACCAATTAGCTGTATATAATTATCAAAAAGACCTTTAAGTTTACTAATTCTAACTTTATCGCCTTTTTTAAATTTAGCTGATTAATTAGATACAATTTTACTTTTTTAAAATTTTTTTAATTTACTTCTACTGGTTTCGCTTTTATTGTAGAATGTTTTATGTTATTATATTCATAAATTAGATTTGTAACTAGATTCATCCATTTATAATTTCCATCTAAAGCAAATTTCTTCCACACCTTTTCTTTAAGTGCTCTATTAAAACGATCAACAGATGCTTTTAATTCTGAAAAAGTTGAATAATGTTTAATGTCATATTTCTTCATTAATGCTTTATAACATTTGTTTGTAAATTATTTGGCTTTCTAATTTTAAATATTTTATGAAAAGCATCAACTATGATTTGCATCAAGGAAGACTCAACTTCTGATATTGTTGTTTTTCTATGCAAACACGGACCAAATGGAAGAGTTCCAAGATAAAATTATCAACTATGTTTTTAGCCATTTTATCTTATTGGGAACAGGAAACACATATTTTGTAAAAACGTCAACTATTGTTAATAAACATTAGTAACCTTTATTTAATTTTGATACACACTTAAAATCACCAGATTCCATCTTTACTAAATCAGCTTGGCATTAATCATCTATATTAAAAGAAACAACGATTCTCGTTTTAAAATTCTTTCCAATTGGTTTCTGTAATTCATTAATTATTTCTTCACGACTATTATTACTATTTAGAACTTCACCATTTACATTTTTTTTAAGAAAATTACTCTTTTTACTTTTACATATTGTACAAAGACCTTCAATTTATTATCTTCCTTTTTAGCTCTTACTCTTTGTGGATAATGTGTTTCTTTAAATTTTTACTCTTTAAACAAGAAATATGATCTTTAAGAACTAAATGTAAATTGTGATTATTCATTTATATAGATAAATTTATATAGTAAATTTTAAATTTTGTCACTATTTATAATTTACTGAATCTTTTAATTCTACAAATAAATTGCTTGATTTGTGTACCAGTGGTGACTGATTATTATCACTTATTTGATATTCCTTAGTAGATACACTTACTGATATATCAAAATTTTAAAGTTTAAATACCTTTTTGTGTTTTTACCAAGAACAATAATTCGTTTAAGTAAAAAATATATTCAAATTGGTGCATTTTTAATTTATTAGCTGGTGGAAAAGTAAATTCAATATTTGTTTATCATATACATTTTCTTAAAGATTACTGAATTGTTCTAAGTATTGAATTAAATCTGCTTTTCAGAAATAATCTAAAAAGCTTTTTCTTCCTCTTTTTTAGTAAAATTATTATTGAAGTGTGTTAAAATGCTTCTGTATTCAGGTTTTTTTAGATATACTTTTTCTAAGTATTGATTTTAATTACATCTTTTTCATCAATTGTATCATTTACATTAGCAAGTCTTCTATTTTTAAAACCAATATAACCTTTAGTTATTTTAAGAATAACATTAAATTCTTTTTGAAAGTGTTTAATAGCATTAATTATCTTTCGATCTATTGATGATTGTAGTTGTTTAGTACTATTTTCTAAATTTAATGTAGATGTATCTTATTTCAAAAATGTCCATTTATTAATTTTATAATATCATTAATATTATAATTCTAACAAATCAATTTTAAAACAAACAGATTTAAATGACCACATATTACTTCATCAAAATTTTGCATTCTTTCTATATTGTATTATTGTGCACTTCTTCCTAAATAGTTATCTAATTGTTTTGGTATATTCCTACTAAATAAAACAATAACAAATGCAATGTGCACCAAAATTATCAGAATTATCTAAATTTACAATGTTGTTGTTGTTGTCTTCAGTCCTGAGACTGGTTTGATGCAGCTCTCCATGCTACTCTATCCTGTGCAAGCTGCTTCATCTCCCAGTACCTACTGCAACCTACTTCCTTCTGAATCTGCTTAGTGTACTCATCTCTCGGTCTCCCTCTACGATTTTTACCCTCCACGCTACCCTCCAATGCTAAATTTGTGATCCCTTGATGCCTCAAAACATGTCCTACCAACCGATCCCTTCTTCTAGTCAAGTTGTGCCACAAACTTCTCTTCTCCCCAATCCTATTCAATACCTCCTCATTAGTTACGTGATCTATCCACCTTATCTTCAGTATTCTTCTGTAGCACCACATTTCGAAAGCTTCTATTCTCTTCTTGTCCAAACTAGTTATCGTCCATGTTTCACTTCCATACATGGCTACACTCCAAACAAATACTTTCAGAAACGACTTCCTGATACATAAATCTATATTCGATGTTAACAAATTTCTCTTCTTCAGAAACGCTTTCCTTCCCATTGCCAGTCTACATTTTATATCCTCTCTACTTCGACCATCATCAGTTATTTTACTTCCTAAATAGCAAAACTCCTTTACTACTTTAAGTGTCTCATTTCCTAATCTAATTCCCTCAGCATCCCCCGATTTAATTTGACTACATTCCATTATCCTCGTTTTGCTTTTGTTAATGTTCATCTTATATCCTCCTTTCAAGACACTGTCCATTCCGTTCAACTGCTCTTCCAAGTCCTTTGCCGTCTCTGACAGAATTACAATGTCATCGGCGAACCTCAAAGTTTTTACTTCGTCTCCATGAATTTTAATACCTACTCCAAATTTTTCTTTTGTTTCCTTTACTGCTTGCTCAATATACAGATTGAATAACATCGGGGAGAGGCTACAACCCTGTCTCACTCCTTTCCCAACCACTGCTTCCCTTTCATGCCCCTCGACTCTTATTACTGCCATCTGGTTTCTGTACAAATTATAAATAGCCTTTCGCTCCCTGTATTTTACCCCTGCCACCTTTAGAATTTGAAAAAGAGTATTCCAGTCAACATTGTCAAAAGCTTTCTCTAAGTCTACAAATGCTAGAAACGTAGGTTTGCCTTTTCTTAATCTTTCTTCTAAGATAAGTCGTAAGGTCAGTATTGCCTCACGTGTTCCAACATTTCGACGGAATCCAAACTGATCCTCCCCGAGGTCTGCATCTACCAGTTTTTCCATTCGTCTGTAAAGAATTCGCGTTAGTATTTTGCAGCCGTGGCTTATTAAACTGATAGTTCGGTAATTTTCACATCTGTCAGCACCTGCTTTCTTTGGGATTAGAATTATTATATTCTTCTTGAAGTCTGAGGGTATTTCGCCTGTCTCATACATCTTGCTCACCAGCTGGTAGAGTTTTGTCATGACTGGCTCTCCCAAGGCCGTCAGTAGTTCTAATGGAATGTTGTCTACTCCGGGGGCCTTGTTTCGACTCAGGTCTTTCAGTGCTCTGTCAAACTCTTCACGCAGTATCGTATCTCCCATTTCGTCTTCATCTACATCCTCTTCTATTTCCATAATATTGTCCTCAAGTACATCGCCCTTGTATAAGCGTTCTATATACTCCTTCCACCTTTCTGCCTTCCCTTCTTTGCTTAGAACTGGGCTGCCATCTGAGCTCTTGATATTCATACACGTGGTTCTCTTCTCTCCAAAGGTCTCTTTAATTTTCCTGTAGGCAGTATCTATCTTACCCCTAGTGAGATAAGCTTCTACATCCTTACATTTGTCCTCTAGCCATCCCTGTTTAGCCATTTTGCACTTCCTGTCGATCTCATTTTTGAGACGTTTGTATTCCTTTCTGCCTGCTTCATTTAATGCATTTTTATATTTTCTCCTTTCATCAATTAAATTCAATATTTCTTCTGTTACCCAAGGATTTCTAGCAGCCCTCGTCTTTGTACCTACTTTATCCTCTGCTGCCTTCACTACTACATCCCTCAGAGCTACCCATTCTTCTTCTACTGTATTTCTTTCCCCTATTCCTGTCAATTGTTCCCTTATGCTCTCTCTGAAACTCTGTACAACCTCTGGTTCTTTCAGTTTATCCAGGTCCCATCTCCTTAATTTAGCACATTTTTGCAGTTTCTTCAGTTTTAATCTACAGGTCATAACCAATAGATTGTGGTCAGAGTCCACATCTGCCCCTGGAAATGTCTTACAACTTAAAACCTGGTTCTTAAATCTCTGTCTTACCATTATATAATCTATCTGATACCTTTTAGTATCTCCAGGGTTCTTCCACGTATACAACCTTCTTTCATGATTCTTAAACCAAGTGTTAGCTATGATTAAGTTGTGCTCTGTGCAAAATTCTACTAGGCGGCTTCCTCTTTCTTTTCTTAGCCCCAATCCATATTCACCTACTATGTTTCCTTCTCTCCCTTTTCCTACACTCGAATTCCAGTCACCCATTACTATTAAATTTTCGTCTCCCTTCACTATCTGAATAATTTCTTTTATTTCATCATACATTTCTTCAATTTCTTCATCATCTGCAGAGCTAGTTGGCATATAAACTTGTACTACTGTAGTAGGTGTGGGCTTCGTATCTATCTTGGCCACAATAATGCGTTCACTATGCTGTTTGTAGTAGCTTACCCGCATTCCTATTTTCCTATTCATTATTAAACCTACTCCTGCATTACCCCTATTTGATTTTGTGTTTATAACTCTGTAGTCACCTGACCAGAAGTCTTGTTCCTCCTGCCACCGAACCTCACTAATTCCCACTATATCTAACTTTAACCTATCCATTTCCCTTTTTAAATTTTCTAACCTACCTGCCCTATTAAGGGATCTGACATTCCACACTCCGATCCGTAGAATGCCAGTTTTCTTTCTCCTGATAACGACATCCTCCTGAGTAGTCCCCGCCCCGAGATCCGAATGGGGGACTATTTTACCTCCGGAATATTTTACCCAAGAGGATGCCATCATCATTTAATCATACAGTAAAGCTGCATGTCCTCGGGAAAAATTACGGCTGTAGTTTCCCCTTGCTTTCAGCCGTTCGCAGTACCAGCACAGCAAGGCCGTTTTGGTTAATGTTGCAAGGCCAGATCAGTCAATCATCCAGACTGTTGCCCCTGCAACTACTGAAAAGGCTGCTGCCCCTCTTCAGGAACCACACGTTTGTCTGGCCTCTCAACAGATACCCCTCCGTTGTGGTTGCACCTACGGTACGGCCATCTGTATCGCTGAGGCACGCAAGCCTCCCCACCAACGGCAAGGTCCATGGTTCATGGGGGGAGGAAATTTACAATACCACATTCAATTTTAATTGGTTTATTTGATAATCCATCAATCATGGATACACTACTAAGGTGTTTAATTTTTAATTTTATGTTAAGTTCTTCTATATCAAAATTACTTAGTGCATTAGGATATTTAAGAATTACTTTTGTGTTTTCTTTATTCCATTTCCTGCTTTTTTCTCCATTTTTAAGTTATGTCTGTTTGGTTCTTCTAATTCTTTATCACCCTTTATTTATTTATTGCTTTGTAATCAAAAATTGGAGATATGTTGATGCTGAGTGCAACTACGTAGAAGGCGCTCCTTGTCCCATTTTGTCAGTGCTGTTTCTTGGGGCAGCTCAGTTACTGTCATGCAGCCAACAAGTGAACATCTGGTGGACAACCTGTGCTGTATGGGCGCAGTTTGCCATGTGTCTCCATCCAGTGAAAAGCAGGGACTGACTAATACATTTTCGAGCCATGGCCTGATCTTGTGGCTTTCAGCTGTACTGGATTTTTCGTTCACTTGAATCCTGTTGCGAGCCAAGGTACACGGATTTGCAGACTTTTAAATAACTTAAAAATGTGACTTTTTCAGTACGAATGCTTCCTTATTTGTTGCTGATTTGCAGTAAGACATTTCTGTTAACTTGCATGGCCTACTGAATTCCCGTTGCTATGGGTTCTTTCAAGAATGACTGTAATTGCTTCTGTTTTCTTAGATTTTCAATAATGTTTTTAACAACAGGTATAGATAATGTAACAAGTAAATTTCCACCAACTTTCTTTTCTTTTTTGCTTTTTTAAACATCTGTTAAAATTTTCAATTGTATTTAATTGTTCATTACTTAACTTAATTTAATTGATTTTGGTTTTGTTTTGCCACTAGGTAGTAAAGTATAATCAGTTTTGGAATTATGTATTTATATAGTTAAAAATTGAAATAACAATTTTTAAAATTTATATCCCCATCCATTTTCATCGAAATCAATTCCCATTCCTAGTTTCCTTTTACCATATATAATACCTCTATCTGCTGTTGCTGCAATTTTCTCTTTCAAACTAGCATCACTTGCAATCATTCTTCCTTTTGCAGCTAAGTGAAGATTTTATCTGCTTTGTGTCAATATTGTAAATCTTTATGATCTCTGTATGCAATGTCATGTTGCTTGCAAGCTTCATTTAATGGATTTATACTTTGATCTCCTTTAGCTAATCCTTCTTCTAATTTTGTACATGGACCACAATAATTATAACCTGGAAGATGCATTTCAAATGGTAGTTTGTTAATTAAGGTATTTACTAATCCTTTTCCATATTTATCACTTTTCCAAAATGTATGTGGAAGATTATTCAAGAATCAAATTAAATATGAAATTCCTTTTGGGTTACCAATTATAAAATCGCTAAATTTATTTGTTAACATTTGTGCAATACTACCGTATTCGTTATGATAATTCTTATTTCCAGCCAATGCTTCACCATTAGACTCTGGTAATCTAACAATTGTCTTACATCATTCATCCAAACACATTCAATTGATATTTTTTGATATTTATTAATTAAAACATTACTTATTTTTCCAAGTGAACTAGATTATTTAATGTTCTGCCATATTGGTTTGATTATTCATACACGTTTGTCACTTGTACTGGATTTAGGTTTATTCGAATTTGGATCATTATTTCTGTATAGCATTTGTTAATATTAAGATGTCTCCATAATTATCGAAGGCGTTTGTTTCATATTCATCTTCACCATTAGTTTTAGTTAAGAATTTCATTAAGTTATCAGTTGCTTTATAAATTTTTTCATTGATTAAGATGTTGTCATTGTTAAATTTAGCTTCAGGATCTCCTTTAGAGTGTTTACCATTTTCAAACTGTAATGCAAAACCTTTATCATTGATATACCCAAAATACTTTCTTATTGTTGGATCAATATATGTCGTTTGAGGTTTAATCTTTTTTGACTCTATTTTAATTTTTCTTTTCTTCTGCATTTTTCAGCATTTCTTCAAGTTTTTTTCGTTTTTGTGGTGATGGACTTTCAATATTAAATAAACTTTTTTCAAATGAAGATTATGAACGTGTTTATGGTATCTGGAAAATACATAATTATCTTCATGGTAAGTAACCATTTATTTTTCAATTTCTCTATTTTCTTCAAATGCTTGTATGACATTATCACCTAAACTCTCAATGCCTTGTTTTACTTTTTCAATAGCATCAATAACAGGTTGATCAATATTTTTATATTTCTCATATTCTGCTTTTGGTTGCATTTCCCAAAGCTTAAATCGTTCTTACAAATTCTTCAGCTATCTTTATATTTTGTTTAGCTCTTTTAACAACTTCTTCATCATACTTGGCAAACATTTATTAAGGAAGAAAACATTACTTATATTTATGTTTATCATTTTTTTTATTTTGAGCTTTTCCTCATACAGAGGCTTATCTCCAACAGAATAATTTACTTGGAAATTACAATACAAACAATAAACGTTCTTAAAATATATTTTCAAAATATTCCTCCAGGTGTTTCGATTTTGTGTGTCCTCTTCCTCTGCGCCCATTCTCCTCATTGTGTGATGCACATTCTGGAGCCAGGTGGTCATAGGTTGTCCCCTTCTTCTCCCCTCTGGTTCCCACTCCAATATCAATTTTGGTATTCTGGTTTTCTCCATTCGTCATACATGCTCATACCACTGTAATTTCTTCCTATCCATTACGTCATATATTCTTTCTTTTATTTCCATTCTCCTTATTATTTCGGTGTTCCTTATCTTTTCTTTCCTGGAGATTCTTGCTGATCTTCTCCAGAAATCCATCTCTAGAACTTGTAATTTTTTAATGTGCTTCATGTTATTTGTTCAGGTCTACATTCCATACAGAAACACACTCTCTAATATCGATTTGTATATTAATCTTTTAGTTCTGCTAAATTTCTATTTATGTTTACATTTACATTTATGTTTAATATTAAAGTTAATGTCAATGTTTTTATTTAATATTTATGTAGTTGAGCAATATTGTATTTTATTTGAAAGCTTACCTTCCAACATTTATTACACATTTCCTTAAAATAATCAAACTTTGAATCTCCACCAGCAAACTGATGGTAAATATGATTTTAAATTGATTCATCGTGTCTAAATATATTTAAAAAATTAAATTATCTCTAACTGTTTTGATATTTTTGAATAAGTTTGAGCTGCGTAAAAACAATCTATACCATTGTGCCTATGTCTAGTAAAATATTCTCTTATAATATGTTGATTTTCTAGAATAAAATCATCAAATACAACAACTGAATTTTCTACACAATCATGCAATGGAATAATTTCTTCATTATTTTCAATAAAACTAAGAAAATGTTTATTAGTTTTATCTTCAATCTGTTTTGTTCATTTATTTAATAAGATTTTTTAATAATAAATGTGCTGCCTTTTTCAACTTAGTGATAAATCTAGTATACTTAGAAAAATATTAACTGTGATAGTGACAGTTATTCTAATGTTTCATTATTTGGTTTTTATTCAACTTTTTTAACACCAAATATTACAACAAAAATAATAAACTTTATTGTGATGGCGAAACGATAGAAATTCCTGTAGTTCAATATAGTTTTAAAAATTTTAAAAATTATTCATTCGAGAAAACCTAATATACACATTAAAGCAGATGAAATTTTAAACAGAATTGTTACTGATATTGTTGTAAAATTGTATGTGGATATAAAAGATAGTATTGGAAATTTACATGGTTTTAGTAATCAAGTTGTTGAAGCGAATGAAAAAGCTACAGGTAAAGATGTTCCTAAAATAATTCCTTTTGAACTAATAAATATAAATTTTAATCTCGTTGATGGAATGTATGTAAAACGTAATGATCATTTTCATAACCATAATGCAGAGTTTGGTGGACCAATAATTTATGAACCAAAATATCCTGTAAATGTTCCTATTTTTAATACAATTCAAGATTTAGAAGTTACTATACCTGATGACAATGATAATTTAATTGACTTTAATGGTGCTACTGCAACAGTTGTTTCAGGAATATCTTAATATCTTATAAATTTTTTCCTTAATAAATAAGTAATTGCTGAAACAGTCAAGAATAAAATTGTAAGTTGTCAGATTTACTTATTCTCAATGAACGAGAAAACTAAAAATAATTTAAATGTTCCTAACAAAGATTACAAAGAAACTATTTTTTAATGAGACTTTACCATAGTTTTTACATGTCGTTCATCTTCTGGAGATGGCTTGATAAAAATGATGCTGGTGTTGAAATAAATATACATTACCTAAAGAAGGTAAACTTGTTATAGAATCTATGGAAATTCGTGTACCTGTTGTTAAATATGAACCAAATTATGAACTTGAACAACAAGAAAATATTTTAAAAAATCCTAAAACTCCTGTTTCTTTTTGTGAAGTTCAAACTGAAGAAGTTGCTGGATTATCTGGTAAGTATAATGTTGAACCAGATATTACAAATTACTATAACTCTACAGAATTTTGTATTTCATATTTTGTTTTTGTTGTATTGCAGCAAAATCGTAAAAATAATAAATTAGCTGATTGATCAGTATTTGGTCATGTTAAACTACAGAATATTTATTTTAAAAATGTCAGAAATGTAGCTATTCCTCAATAAATGCGGAATATTAATCCACCAAATAATTTTCTTAAAGCATATGAAGCATTTTTAGATTTTAAACGAATTACTTTGCTAAAAGCAGATATTGATATTAGTCCATATTAGTTTATAGATAGTTATCCGATTTATGTAAACAATATGACACGTAGAAAGAAAGTTGCAACTACACAGAAAACTACCATGAAACTTTGTGCAACTTTTAATGATTAACTTCCGAATGATACACTTGCTTATGTAATTGTGTATCATAAAAAGAATCTTACATATGAAGCACAACATAGATTGCATACTGAAAATTTTTAATTATTAACATTTGCTTCTGTATAAATGAATGAAAAACTTATAAAAGTGTTAACTTTATGCTTATAGACATTTCTAAAACATTTTAAGAAAGATAGAAAAATAAAAACTGAAAATTTTAGTATGTTTCTTATTTTATGACTTCAGATTTATTTTATTAACTTGTTTCTGGATAGCTCGTTTTATGTAGATTATGCTAGCATTTTGAATTTTTTAAGTCGGTTATTATTTGACTGAGAAATTAACAAAATATATTTTTCCCCTTGCTCTGTGAGTTATGCAACCCAACTTATTTCCGTGTATTTCGTGTAGCGGTTTTTAAGGGGAAAAGGATCTAACCAAAAATGCAATCAGAATTCAAATATCTATAAAAATAAAAATGTTATGGTAAAAAAACGAATTGACATAGTCTTGAGATTAAACAGAAAATCACAAGTCCAAAAGTGCTGAGTCATAGTAGATACATTTTGCATATATGAAACTGCATTTTATATGTATCAAACTATACTTAGAGAGAGATCTGTGAGCATTAGTCTGAACTAAGTATATTCTAACTTGTGTCAACAGATGGCACTGATCTTAGTTCCATTAACTTTAATGTGGGAACAACCTCGATTTTATTACTGATTACTTGTCTTTCATAATGTTAATTTGAGTATGGTAATAATCATTACATGTAATCTATATTTCATTGCTTCAAACTAAATAAGAAATTTTAAACAAAATTATTTATTTACATCTGAAATAAAGAAACGAAAATGGATAAATTTGTAACAACTTCATTTGTTGAATACCAACTATATATACAATCTTCAAGGTGCTTTACTTCAGCCAAACTTCACACACTTCATTGACCAATGTGAGTGTGCATATCAATGGTCATAATACTGTATTTGTGTGGAGAGTGCTAGCCATTTGGCTAAAATATCCAACACACTCGCCTATGTACTTAATAAGAGCCTGAATAAAAGCACCGGTTCTGTTAATTCAGAACTTAATCTTGATGTGACACTGTGTATATAGGGGCAAAGGAGTCTGAAACACAGAAAATGTGTAGGACATTGTGAGGATGTTTTGCAGTTTTTAGATGGTGAAAAAAATTTATATTCTTTAAATGGACAACACTAAGCCACTGTTAAGGCAATGTAGTAGTAAATGTATGATAAAAAAAGTATGGAAGAATTTCATTAAGGTAAATATCGAACAGGTGGACATAGATATGTATGAAAAGAATGCTGCAAAGAACATAGTAAAATTAAAGTTACTTGTGAATGTGGTAAAACTATAAGTAAACCTTATCTCAAAAAACATTGACAAACAAGAACTCATAATAATCTTATGGCTGCTAAAGCTGAAAGTAAATAATTTTAAAAAGCACATTTTTCACAAAAGTAAAAAAAAATAGGACAATTTCTAGAACTAAGATAATGATGTAAAAATGCTGTTTAAAAATTGTTTTTATAATAATAATGAATTCTGTAATTACATTAATTCTCCTATGGGAAATGTAAGTAAAATAAATGCTTTTTATTGTAGCTATTATTATATTATTGTATTATTTTATATTATCATTAGGTAAAATGGATAATAGAATGTCTTTGTAGGTTCTGGATCATTAGATCAATCTTATGGAAAATAGAAAATGCGAGTTTTAATGAGAAATTTTTTATTTTTTATAAGATTGGTCTAGTGGCCCAGAACCTACAAAAGCATCCTACTTCTGCAGGACCTGACCATCATTTTGCAGGACAATGCTCAAGCATGTACATATGGGGTTGGTACGTTCAATACCGCCTACTTCACTCCCCTGACATAAACCCTCATGAGTTCAACTCGATTTATAAACTGAAGGAAACACTTCATGGCATTCGCTTCAGAACTGCTACAAATTCGTCAGGCAATAGACAGTGCAACTCGAACTGTCAACACAACTGGTACTGCTAAGATTATCCAACGACTTCCACATCGCTGGCAACGGGTTATACACAATGCTGGTGACTACTCTGAAGGTCAGTAAAACTTTGAAACACCTTTCTATTTTGTACTAGCTGTAAATAAATAGTTGCCACTATTAAAGCTCCAACCCTCGTATTTAAAGCATGTATTCAGTTTGCACAGTAACATTTCCAGAAACTATGGCTCACGAAAATAAAAATCTGTAACCAACTACACCACCACAAATACATGCACTATACTACTGCCTCATTATGCAAATAAGGAATTACCAAAAAATGTCACTTAAAATGGAGAGGGGCATGAACTTCTTGGAAACACATGACTAAAGACGATGGCAGCAAGAGATGTGGCGTTTCCAAAGACAATGTCAGAGTTGATATCTCTGAAAATACATAAAACGTCCTACCTTGTATTGTGAGAGTTTCACACTTTGCAAGCTTCACTACCCAAAAACACTACTACTTAGGGACAATTAACCACCTATGGATAATGACAACAGACAAATATGACAAATACAGGTGAACTCCTGCAGCAACGCAAAATTATCTGGCCCTTATTTTCCTCTGCCCCTCAAACCACTACCGTTTGTTCACTTTTCTTCCACTATCTATCTGCTCGATGTGACCATGTTAGTGGGTAATCCTACACAGACAAACGGATATTATCATGGCCCCACATCCCATGAAGTCCTCGATTAGTAAGTAACAAATACAAAGGTGACAGTAGATCTTTTGAGATGGTCACCATGTCGCTGTGGGCGTACTGGGGCTCCAGCCTTTACTTATTTATTG
Organism: Schistocerca gregaria; assembly: GCF_023897955.1. Lineage (NCBI taxonomy): Eukaryota > Metazoa > Arthropoda > Insecta > Orthoptera > Acrididae > Schistocerca > Schistocerca gregaria. Next base: position 71,477,472 of record NC_064927.1, on the reverse strand, counting down.
CTTTGTAAGCAAAAATGGGATAAACGTTGATGTTGAGCACAACTGCGCAGAAGGCGCTCCTTGGCCCATTTCGTCAGTGCTGTTTCCTGGGGCAGCTCAGTTGCTGCCATGCAGCCAACAAGTAAACATCTGATGCACAACCTGTGCTGTATGGGAGCAGTTTGCCGTGTGTCTCCATCCAGTGACAAGCAGGAACTGATTAATGCATTTTCGAGCCGTGGCCTGATCTTGTGGCTTTCAACTGTACTGGATTTTTCGTTCGCTAGAACCCTGTTGCACGCCAAGGTGCACTGATTTGCAGACTTTTAAACAACTTCGTTTTTGCCAAGTTAAAAATGTGACTTTTTCAGTATGAATGCTTCCTATTTGTTGCCGATTTGCAGTAAGACATTTGTGTTAACTTGCATGGCCTACTGAATTCCCGTTGCTGTGGGTTCTTTCGAGAATGACTGTAATTGCTTATGTTCTTCCTGGCCCTTGTGTTGTATATTGTGTATTTTGTGAGTCACATTTAAATTAAAGTGATCATCCACATTTCAGTTGGTTTTGCGCAACTGTTAGCCTGAGTCTGAAACTGTAGGCGAGAGTTATGGATACTGATGTAGGTTTGAAAAGAAATATAGATGTTATAAATCTATAATCTCAATGCTATCTCTTTTAATTCTATGAGTTTAAATAATTTGTACAGTATTTTAACTGTTAATGTAAGTGGTGCTTCCTTGCATCTTCTAGTTAATTGTGCATTGGGTAATTATGCTTTGTAGTAACAAACTTGTAACACTAACTGGGGCTTCCTCTCCTGATTGGGTTTTGTTTTTACATTTATTTTCTGTGTGGATAGTAAAAAAAGTGTTTTTTGACTATTGTTATGCACACCTCTCAATCCAACACCACCACTCCCCATCCACTGTAACAGTTTGGTAGGAGAGTGTGGGTGTGGCTGTAATGAGTGGTGTGGATAACTGTAATTTAATAGGTTGAGTATGTTTCTCCAAAAGTTATAATTTTGATCGACAACTTTGTTTGAGAACATCTGTTAGGAAGGTGTCTGGTATCGCTGAATTGCATAAGGACGAGATTGCCATTGGAGGTTGTAATATTTCTGGGAGTATGGCCATGTACCAGCCAAGGGATGCAACCAATGACACCATGACCGCACCCATCTTGGAACTGGCTGAGGTAAGAAACGCCATTTTCAGCATTCAGTGTACTCTAGGGAAGTTTGTTTTATTAATGCCATTTTTCGAATCCGGGCACATATATGCATTATGCGGTCTGCCCCTGGTAACTGAGTGGTCAGCGCCACAGATTGTCAAACCTAAGGACCCGGGTTCGATTCCCGGCTGGGTCGGAGATTTTCTCCGCCCAGGAACTGGGTGTTGTGTTGTCCTAAACATCATCATTTCATCCCCATTGACGCGCAAGTCACCGAAGTGGCGTCAACTCGAAAGACTTGCACCCGGCGAATGGTCTACCTGGCGGGAGGCCCTAGTCACAAGACTTTTTTTATGCATAATGCTAACAAAGTTTGGGAATTGTGCAGTCTCAGCGTGGAAGATACATTCTGTAAACAGTTACAAGATCCAGCTGAAGAGTCGATCGCATGAATGCAGAGGATAATCAGTTGTACTGATGACTCTGGGGCAGTGGAAAAACTCTGTCAGGAGAACCAGTGTGTAGTGAATGACTTAGCCAATAACTGTCTGTACATTTTTTCAGACTGTTTACTAACTTTCCAAACCATTTAACGCGACTGCTGGGGGAAACGGGAGTAGTGTTAGTGATGTGCAGAATCAGGTTGAATGGTAACTGTATTTTCTTTAGGAATTGCAGGGACGTGGCGTAATGTTTGGTATGAATTATGAGCAGTTTGCCAAATTTTGTTTCATGGTCGTGATTTTTAGACCAATTTTTGAAGAGGGAAACTCGGGTTAACTTGTCCTTTTGTAATTTAGGTAGTCAGTATGTAAGAATTACTTGTTTGCAGAAGTGCAACATTCAGTTGACAGAAAATGTGTGCTTTGGTGAGCAGTGGCACAATGAGTTATTGGAAAAGTACATACAGAGAGTCAAGGAAAGACATAGAAGTATGTGTTTTGATGAGATTATTTACAATATTCGGAAGGAATATATCCCAGTGACAGGTCGAATGTTGATTTTAGTAAGTGGCTGAGGAGCATCCAACAGCAGCAGAGGTTAATATCAGAGGTGGACACCATGCGCCATACTGATGATACTCATTTGGGTCCTATAGTAAGGGGTCAGCTGCCATAAGAGGGAGAGGTTGTTTGCTGACGATGCCTTGGTGTATGGTAAGGTGTCGAAGTTGAGTGACTGTAGGAAGATACAATACAATTTAGACAAAATTTTCAGTTGGTGTGATGAATGGCAGCTAGCCCAAAATGTGGAAAAATCAGACCTGTAATGTTCAGATACAGTATTCCTAGTTGTGTGCTTGACACAGTCAAGTCATTTAAATATCTGGGCATCAGGTTGTAAAGCAGTATGAGGTGGAATGAACTTGTGGGAACTGTGGTAGGGAAAGCGAATGGTCGACTTCGGTTTATTGGGAGAATTTTATGAAAAAATGGCTGACGTATAAAGAGGACCACTTATAGGACTCTGGTGTGACCTATGTGTTTGGGATCTGTACCAGGTCGGATTGAAGGAAGAGATCAAAGCAATTCAGACACGGGCTTGTAGATTTGTTACCGATCGGTTTGAACAACACATAGATATTACGGAGATGCTTTGGGAACTTAAATGGAAATCTCTGATTGGAAGACGTCGTTCTTTTCGTGAAACACTATTGAAAAAGTTTAGAGAAGTGGCATTTGAAACTGACTGCCGAACGGTTCTACTGCCTCCAACATACATTGGATATGGAGGCAAACACATAGTCGTTTTTCCCTCTCCCTGTTTGCAAGTGGAACAGGAAAGGAAATAAGTAGTGGTACAGGGTACTCTCTGCGAGCAACGCACAGTGGGTTGCGGAGTATCTATGAAGATGTAGATGTAGGTGTCCAGGTGAGGGGCTACCTGCTATGACAAGGGAGGAAGGGTGTCCTGCTGAGGGCCCAAATTTGTAAAAAGTTGGTGGTTACTTCCACTTCAAGGGTGCCACTCGTGTGTAGGGGCTTTAATGGATAATTTTTAAAGGGCACTTTGGGATTGTGGGAGTTCTTTGAGCCTACTTAACGACGATTGGTATCTGGTACATCAAGCAATATGCAGGTTTCCTGAGCTCGCTGGAGAGATTGTCATGTGGAGTAGCAAACTCTAGAGGATGCATTTGCTGGGAGAAATTCCAGTCAAGGTGCAGATTCAGAATTTTACCCTAGTGATTAAAGTGAAGATGGCTAGGAATTTGTCGGTTTGCACTATTCCAGGCCTAATTCCCAATTGGAGGAAAGATTTATTTTGACTTTGATAGAGCAGACCCTTACAACTTTTGCAAAAATCAGTCGGTAGGAGATGCCAACAAGCAAACAAAAGCGGTCATGAGAGGTGCGATTATGGTAAGAAATGCGATTATGATTTTAGTCATATACCCCCTAAACAGGACTGTGTGGTTAGCTTCGCGATGTCTTATCTAATCGTTTGGATGAACTGATAGGGGAAAGAATATAAAATAGAGTTTCTAGACGATATCCCTGTAAGGCATTCGTCATGTGGTCTCTCTCGACCTTGTATTAAGCTGCTTAAGATCACCATAGATAAGGTATTCAGGGAGGGATTAGGCCACCTAGATCATTCTACTTTTTCAGCATATCTGTCCTGTCCAAGGGGCAGGGTGGGTTACATCCTTGTGTTGGTAGCGAGTCTTAAACAAGAAAGTTATTCTTCAGTCAGTACCATTACCTGACCTGTATACTTTTTTTGGATGGTTTCAAAAGGCAACTACTATTGACCTTAATTGAATGGTTTACCAGATTCTGCTAACCAAAGAACCTCCACCTGATTTAACCACCAACTAGGATCTTTATTAGTACAACAGAGTTCTGGTAAAGCTGCCTACAGGAGCCATGGTTCTCTGCCGAATTTTGAACGAAGTTTCTTTGGATCTAAAGTTTTGCTGTATTATCACCACCGTGATGATCTGGTAATTTCCAATGAAAGTTTTGGTAAATAGTTTGAGCCTGTAATAGAAGTCCTGCAATGTCTTCACAATCCTAGGTTCACTGTTAAGCCATCAAACTACGCCAAGAGATTTCCATTTCGAGGCATCTCTTCTCTGCTCAAGGTGGATCAACTTTTTTAGAAAATTTATTTCCAACTTTCTCAGCTTGTGGCACCCCTTAATTACCTCAGAAAAATGGGGAGGAAATTCGAGTAGGGCATGTAGTATGTAGCTGAATATGAGACCTTGAGGGCAGCTTCGTCGAGTGCTCCAGTGTTGGGTATGCTCGACATTAATTAGGAATTTATAATCCAGACTGAAGCATCGATTCCAAGTGTTGGAGCTGTTCTTACACCTTGTGTGCTCTTGCTTGCTTGAAGCCAACTATTCCGTTCTCAGGCTAGGGAGATTGGAAGTGTTATTCGCAATTGAGATGTTCAATACCACTTTTGTTTTAAATGCATGCATTTGTAATAATAATAATAATAAATTTATTTTTGGAATGTTGTTGTGCACATCTCTTTGTCTGGCACCATCACTCCTATGTATCACAACACCTATATTTAATTTGACAATTTCAATTTCCCTCTTCAAATTGAAATTCATGGCATTTGTTTTTTATGTTCTGTGTCTGTTTATTTCACATTGGTCAATTGGAAACTTCTTGAGCGTCACCTTTCCTTTCTCTCAGCCTCAGTGGCTATAAAATTGTTTCACGAGCAAAGAGATTTTTGCCCACCACTAACATTAATGTTGTTGTGCACATCTCTTTGTCTGGCACAATCAGTCCTATGTATCACAGCACCTATATTTAATTTGACAATTTCAATTTCCCTCTTCAAATTGAAATTCATGGCATTTGTTTTTTATGTTCTGTGTCTGTTTATTTCACATTAGTCAATTGGAAACTTCTTGAGCGTCACCTTTCCTTTCTCTCAGCCTCAGTGGCTATAAAATTGTTTCACAAGCAAAGAGATTTTTGCCCACCACTAACATTAATGGAAGTTTTTCATTGAGAGCTGAGTTAAAGTTAATGTTACGTCTACTCTTCGTACCCTATCTCTTAGGTATAAGGGGAACCACTCATTAGCTGTACAAATTATTACAAATTATTCCATCTTATTTAGTAGAATCTCATGTTCATCAAGTTTGATGTTGGTCATCGATGTAGTTGGTGATGCATGACCTCATAAATAAGTTATTATTCTCACACACGTACAATATTTCATAAAAGATTATTGGACTACTTAAGGAAATGCAGGTTGACGCTTCAGTAAATGAACAGCTAACAATAGAGCACTAATGGTGCTTGTTCATGGTGTATCGAAACGAACCGCCTTCAACTCAGTTAAAACGGCCAAAAAACACTTCCATAACCCTATTAATATAAGAGGACTAATGGTTATTAAAATAAGGATGGTTTAACGTTAAATACAAGATTATTACTCACGAAACTGACACAGTATAATGAAATTACACCCATCCTAATTGGCGTCCAGGGTGGCGATAAAGATAATTAAAAAATAATCTCAGAATGATTCTCTGTTACAGAAATAATTTTCCACTGAAAGGATGATTGGTATAGCATCACTGTATTATATTTACTTTGTTTTAAGAAAATGACATTACGCTATGAATATTCCACTTCATAAACATTACACAGCAGCTCACAAATAATAATTTATACAATAACATTGTCTGTCAATGTATTAATGTTCGAGATGTGGGGTTATTGCTAATGCGCGGAGTCAAGCGTCAGCACCCCAGTCGAGAACGACAGGGAAGAGAAGGCTGTGAGAAGAGGTTAACCAATTGTACACTGATAGACTCCCCTTCCAGGACGACAACACGACAGCAGTGGCTCGAAGTGAAGACGATATATGCGCTGCGCCCGACTGGTGGGTTCCACTTCAATAGCAGCTTCAAAATTAGCGACTTGCATAGCAGCTTTAACGTTAGCCACTTCGATAGGAGTTCAGGAAAGGCTTTTGTCAGTTAGAGATCAGCAGTCACTGCAAAGACTGATTATTTCGTATGTCACCCTTTGCTTGCAACAAATCTGTGCACTCGTCAAAGTTAAGTATCTGTAATTGTCTTTTTGTAATAAAACTCATTAACATGAGTTGTTTGATTGTTTGTCTAGCGAACTGAGTAGGCAGAATTCTTCATTGGAGAACAGGGTGGAGGTCTGTTGTGTTTTTTGATGAAATCTGGTTCTGCCTCCGTGCTGGTGATAGCCATGGGTTCGTTAAAAGGAGGCCAGTTGAGTGCCTGCAACCACCCTATCTGCATGCTAGACACACTGAACTTACACGTGCAGCTACATAGTCTGATGTGAGATTTCATGTGACAGCAGGAGTACTCTGGCCGCAGTTTTGTATGTAAATTTAGTGATTCGACCTACAGTGCTGCCACTCGTAAACACCATTCCAAGGGTATTTTCCAACAGCATAACGCTGACCCACATACCGCTGTTGTAACCCAACACTCTCTACAGAGTGTCGACGTGTTGGCTTGGTCTGCTCGATCACTAGATCCGTCCCCAATCAAGCACGTTTGGGACATCATCGGATGAGAACTCCAGCTTCATCTACAAACACCATTAACTGTCCCTGTACTGAACTGAGCAAAGTCCTAAGAGACATAGAACTCCATTCCACAAACTGACATCCGGCACTTGAAACAACACAATGCGTGCACGTTTGCTTGCTTGCATTCAACATTCTGGCATTACACAGGATGTTAATGTAGGAGCACTTCACATTTGCAATGGCTTATCTAGCTCTTACATTAACCAGTGATCTTTTAATGTAAACCCAACTTTTCATTACTTTACATTAATTAATTTCTGGTGTTGCAATTTTTTCCGTCCGTGTAATTATGCATAAAGTACAATGATGTTACTACAAATCACAGAGCATAAAGTCAGTAAAACTGCACAAAACTCAGTAGGTTTATAATTAATTGTTTGCACGAGACATTTAAGTCTCTTTTATTATCTACGATAACGATCGAAGCAGACGAAATGGATTAAAATTTGTGCTATGGCCAGGACTCGAATCCATGTCTTCTCGCTTGCCAGGCACAAATGCTAACCATTACACCACCGCAGTAAGATCGTCAGCACTACTGCTCAAACTACCTGAGTGCCCTCCCCAACACAAACTTCAATTCATTTTTCCCTTACATATTGTCACTACTGCTGGAGTGATCGCCAATATCGGAAAGCCGTAGCAGTAGTGACAATATGTAACGTAAAAATGAATTGAAGTTCGTGTTGGGGAGGGCACTCAGCTTAGGTAGTTCGTGCAGCAAATACGACCATTGTACTGCGGTGGTGTAGCTTTTCTGCCTAGCAAACAATTACTGGCACGGTAGCTCAGCGTGTTCGGTCAGAGGGTTAGCTGCCCTCCATAAAACTAAAAAAAAAAAACTGAGTTAATCGATCAACACCGAGCTTAAACGGATGTCTTACGACGTCCACCCCGAGCAGATGCAACGAACAAAAGCGAACAAAATGAGATTTCTTTTTAAGCAAGCGAGAAGACCCGGGGTCAAGTCCTGGATGCCGCACAAATTTTAAATAATTTCGTCTGCTTCGATCGTTATTAGTAGGTTTAGATCATGTACTAATGTGACCACTGAAGCACTGGATGGAAAGTATTCAGGCTCCCTTGACAAACGTAATAAATAAGACATTCGCACTAGGAAAATTTGCAGAGTATTTAAAACTTCAAGAGTTGTGCCTCAGCTAAAGGAAGCTAGTGTAAAAGGCTTACAAATCTACTGGCCTATTTCCGGGCTTTCATCATGCTAAAAAGTAGTAAACTCAACAATGAAAGACAGAGCTATGAATTATTTGAGCAAACACAACCTTGTAAGAAAGGCACAGCTTTGTTTATAGTGTTTCTTTCTCATAACCCACTCACGTCGAACATTAATATATGGGCAAACAATGTTATTGTATAAACTATTATTTGTGAGCTACTGTTGGTTGGTCAGTTAGTTGACTTGGGGGGGGGGGGGAGGGGACAGGGACCAACCAGCTAGGTCTGATTGGGGAAGGACAGTGAAGGAAGTCGACCGTGTGCTTTCAAAGGAATGATCCCGGCATTTACCTGAAGCGGTTTAGGGAAATCACGGAAAACCCAAATTAGGATGACCGAACGCTAGTTTGGACCGTCTTTCCCCGAATGCGACTCCAGTGTGCTAACCACTGCACCGCCTCACCCAGTTTGAGCTACTGTGTAATGTTTATGAAGCAGATTATGCATAGAGTAATGTCGTTTTGTTAATGCAAACTAAATATAATACAGCGATGTTACATCAGTCGACATTATATCAATTTTTGTAACAGGGAGTCTTGCTTTGATTGATGTTCGATACCTATAGTCTCTTTATGGACGCCGACAAACTTAGATGTAAGTTCACTGTACAGCGTTAGTTCTGTGAATAATAATGTTGCTGTTAATCTCACACCATTTTTATTTCGTTCTGTATTAACTGAATTATAAAAGTGCTTTTTGGTCACCTTAACTAAGTTGGAGGCGTTAACTGTTCGTTTACTCAACAGTGAATCTGCATTTTCATCACTAAGTGCGATAATCTTTTACAAAATATTTTATGTGTATAGGAATATGACACTTATTTGTGTTGTGATGTGTCACCAAGCACACCGAAAACCAACATCAAACTCTGGGCTGCACTTTTTCTTTAGAACTAAAAATATTCAAAAATAATTTATCAGGAAGCTTGAGCAAGCAAATTCATTTAAATGGGCTCAGTGACCGCAAAAGATAAAGAAAATTTGTTCCATCGATGTTGAAGTGGATCCTTTGGCTGACTGTTTCGAAATAGATCAATACATTAAAAGCTAACTAGTAGCACGGAAAGAAACTGAACATAGGAGTTTAGAATCAGCTATAACAGAATTCACAAAAGTGCTACTTGATGCTCATAACAAAGATGAGATTGTCGCAGGCATGTTTTAGATACTTCTATGACTTTGATACTATTGAACATAAGATTCTACAAAATAAGCAAAAATAATTAGGAATAAAGTCTAAAGCTAATTATTGGTTTCGGCCATAACTAGTAGATAGGGTGCAAAGAGTAGAGGTAACATATACATTAGGTGGTGGTAAATGTTTTGTGGAAAACCTCCAGAAGTGTTAGGTATGGGGAAAAATCTTTCTAATGAGGGAAATATTACAGCAGAGAAAGCAACTGTAGCCCTCAAGAAAGTTTCCAGTTGGTCAGTGCGATATAAAGTGGCTTTGAACACAAAGAAAACAAATGCCGTGAATTGCAGCTTGAAGAGGGAAAATGAAATAGTTAAACAAAATGTAAATGACGTGATGGTGCATGGGAGTAGTGTTGCGAGGTTAAGAGATGAGCACAACGACACTAAAAAAAAGTATATTTACTCCAACGCACAATGCATTAAAAAATACGCCATAGCACTGGGATAATAGATTTATGACATATACAATCCTTTTTAAGACAACTTCAATATCCAATGCTTTCACATATGATTTCAGACTCAGACTTCAATTCTTAGCCACCAAAAGTAAGAGGGAACACTTTCATTTGAATGGGGGTCCAGCAAATACACGATAGTCAACAAAAGAGCCAGGAAAGCATAAGCAATAATTACAGTCATTCTCGAAAGAACTCACAGCAACAGCAATTCAATAGGCCACTTAGTTTAACACGAATTTCTCGCTATAAATTAGCAGCGGATAAGAAGTATTTGTACCAAAAACAGCCATCTTTTTAGCTTGACGAAAACGAAGGTAAGTCAGCGTCTAACAGATGAGTGCAGTTTGGCATGCAACAGGTTTCTAGTGAGCCAAAATTGGTGCCAGGTTGAGAGGTTTGAACAACAATATTCTAAAAAAAAAAATATTATCAACGCAAATGGATGCATTTAATACGTTCGTCAACCAGCACCTATTATGACGTCAAGCTCGGGTTCTAAACATCGCTATCGTCCTCCAAAACAGAAAATTTTGGCGATATTGGCATATAATAATTACGGAAAAACTACCATCGACAGAAGTGACTTGATGGCGTCATACGCCACAATGATACATAGTACGGGAAATTAGCACTACATCTGATTTTAGGAACTAGTATGTTAAATGGTCATATCGTGTACAAGAGGGCCACAGACAGGCAAAAAGAGAAATAAGAAAATTTCGGGAACGTCTCGTTACCGCATGACTGTTCGCAGAAAATGCTAAGCCCAACAGTAATAGAAATAAGACAAGGAAAGTGTCTCACCATTTGGAGATTGGTAAGAATCAGCACGGCATGCCTATAGGAAATATATGTACCCTTCATCAGCAGAAGAACAAGCAATGTGCCGAACGTCAAGAAGCGAAGGAAAATGTAAACCTATTGTTCCAATTGTCCAAAATTTCCTCAAATGTGTTTAGCGTGCTTTAACGATCATTATGCGACACGAAGAGGCAAATCAGAGCCAAAGAAACTGGTACACCTGCCTAATATCGTGTAGAGCCCCCGTGAGCACGCAACACGACGTGGCGTGGGTTCGACTAATGTCTGAAGTAGTTCAGATGGTTCAAATGGCTCTGAGCGCTATGAGACTTAACTTCTGAGGTCATCAGTCCCCTAAAACTACTTAAACCTAACTAACCTAAGGACATCACACACATCCATTCCCGAGGCAGGATTCGAACCTGCGACCGTAGCGGTCGCGCGGTTCCAGATTGCAGCGCCTAGAACCGCTCGGCCACACCGACCGGCTCTGAAGTAGTGTTGGAGTGAATTGATACCATGAATCCTTAAGGGTACGAGGGGGTGGAGATCTCTCCCTAACAGCACATTGAGTGTCATCCCAGATATGCTCAATAATGTTCATATCTGGGGAGTTTGGTGGCCAGAAGGTGTTTAAACTCAGAAGAGTGTTCCTGGAGTGACTCTGTAGCATATCTGGTCGCGTGGTGTGTCGCATTCACCTGCTGGAATTGCCAAAGTCCATCGGAATGCACAATGGACAGTAATGGATGCAGGCGATCAGATAGGATGCTTACATACGTGTCACATGCCAGAGTCGTATCTAGACGTATCAGGGGTCCCATATAAATCCAACTACCCACTCCCACACCATTATAGAGCCTCCACCAGCCTCAACAGTCGTCTACTGATATGCACGATCCGTGGATTCATGAGGTTGTCTCCATACCTGTACACGTCCATCCGTTCGATACTATTTTAAACGAGACTCGTTCGACCAGGTAACACGTTTCCAGTCATCAACAGTCCAATGTCGGCGTTGACGGGCCCAGGCGAGGTGTAAAGCTTTGTGTCGTGCAGTCATCAAGGATATGCGAGTGGCCCTTCGTCTCCGAAAGCTCATATCGATGATTTTTTTGATGAATGGTTCGCAGACTAACACTTGTTGATAGCCTAGCATTGAAATCTGCAGCAATTTTAGGAAGGGTTGCACTTCTGTTACGTTGAACGATTCTCTTCAGTCGTCGTTGGTCCCGTTCTTGCAGGATCTTTTTCCGGTCGCAGCAATGTAGGAGATTTGATGTTTTACTGGATTCCTGATATTCACGGTACAATCGTGAAATGGTCAAACGGGAAAATCCCCACTTCATCTCTACCTGGGAGATACTGTATGCCATCGTTCGTGCGCCGACAGGAAAGGAGGGGGGGGGGTGAGGATCAGGGTTGATAGGAGGGATAAATAGTAGATTGAAGTCATGTTGTTGTGGTCTCCAGTCCTGAGACTGGTTTGATGCAGCTCTCCATGCTACTCCATCCTGTGCAAGCTTCTTCATCTCCCAGTACCTACTACCACCTACATCCTTCTGCATCTGTTTAGTGTATTCATCTCTTGGTCTCCCTCTACGTTTCTTACCCTCCACGTTGCCCTCCAATACTAAATTAGTGATCCCTTGATGCCTCAGAACATATCCTACCAACCGATCCCTTGTTCTAGTCAATTTGTGCCACAAAATTCTCTTCTCCCCAGTCCTATTCAATAGCTCCTCATTAGTTGTATGATCTACCCATCTAATCTTCAGGATTCTTCTGTAGCACCACATTTCGAAAGCTTCTATCCTCTTCTTGTCCAAACTAGATATCGTCCATGTTTCACTTCTCGTTTTGCTTTTGTTGATGTTCATCTTGTATCCTCCTTTCAAGACACTGTCCATTCCGTTCAACTGCTCTTCCAGGTCCTTTGCTGTCCCTGACAGAATTACAATGTCATCGGCGAACCTCAAAGTTTTTATTTCTTCTCCTTGGATTTTAATACCTACTCCGAAATTTTCTTTTGTTTCCTTCACTGCTTGCTCAATATACAGATTGAATAACATCGGGGAGAGGCTACAACCCTGTCTCACTCCCTTCCCAACCACTGCTTCCCTTTCATGTACCTCGACTCAACTGCCATCTGGTTTCTGTACAAATTGTAAATAGCCTTTCGCTCCCTGTATTTTACCCCTGCCACCTTCAGAATTTGAAAGAGAGTATTCCAGTCAACATTGTCAAACGCTTTCTCTAAGTCTACAAATGCTAGAAACGTAGGTTTGCCCTTCCTTAATCTAGCTTCTAAGATACTTCGTAGGGTCAGTATTGCCTCATGTGTTCCAAAATTTCCACAGAATCCAAACTGATCTTCCCCGAGGTCGGTTTCTACTAGTTTTTCCATTCGTCTGTAAAGAATTCGCGTTAGTATTTTGCAACTGTGAATTATTAAACTGATAGTTCGGTAATTTTCACATCTGTCAACACCTGCTTTCTTTGGGATTGGAATTATTATATTCTTCTTGAAGTCTGCGGGTATTTCGCCTGTCTCATACATCTTGCTCACCAGATGGTAGAGTTTTGTCATGACTGGCTCTCCCAAGGCCGTCAGTAGTTCCAATGGAATGTTGTCTACTCCCGGTGCCTTGTTTTGACTCAGGTCTTTCAGTGCTCTGTCAAACTCTTCACGCAGTATCGTATCTCTTATTTCATCTTCATCTACATCCTCTTCCATTTTCATAATATTGTCCACAAGTACATCGCCCTTGTATAGACCCTCTATATACTCCCTCCACCTTTCTGCTTTCCCTTCTTTACTTAGAACTGGTTTTCCATCTGAGTTATTCATGTTTGTACAAGTGGATCTCTTTTCTCCAAAGGTCTCTCTAATTTTCCTGTAGGCAGTATCTATCTTACCCCTAAGAGATAAGCCTCTAAATCCTTACCTTTGTTCTTTAGCCATCCATGCTTAGCCATTCTGCACTTCATGTCGATCTCATTTTAGAGTCGTTTGAATTGCTTTTTGCCTGCTTCAGTTACTGCATATTTTATTTTCTCCTTTCGTCAATTAAATTCAATATTTCTTCTGTTACCCAAGGATTTCTACTAGCCCTCGTCTTTTTACGCAATTGATCTTCTGCTGCCTTCACTATTTCATCTCTCTTCTTCTACTGTATTCCTTTCCCCCATTCCTGTCAATTGTTCCCTTATGTTCTCCCTTAAACTCGGAACACCTCTGGTTTAGTCAGTTTATCCAGGTCCCATCTCCTTAAATTCTCACCTTTTTGCAGTTTCTTCAGTTTTAATCTACAGTTCATAACCAATAGATTGTGGTCAGAGTCCACATCTGCCCCAGGAAATGTCTTACAATTTAAAACCTGGTTCCTAAATCTCTGTCTTGCCATTATATAATCTATCTGAAACCTGTCAATATCTCCAGGCTTCTTCCATGTATACAACCTTCTTTTATGATTCTTGAACCGAGTGTTAGCTAGTCACAACCGACAATAATTGTATGAGTGGGGTACCTATTTGAAATGAGACTCAAGTTTTCTTTGAACTATTCAGCAACCATATCTTCTGAGCCGTGGGGTCGGTAGAACTATCCAATTAATAGTTTATGTTCCGGCGTAGCGATAAGCGACGGCACGAAGATGAAGAACACAAGAGCAAAGAAGGCGGTGAGACGAGATCAGCCAGTAGCCCCCTGACAAAGACTGCACCACGACAGGAGTGCCCTATAGCCGAAGAGAATGTAAGTGTTGCAGCTGCCAGCCTTGGGCATTAGTAGCACAGTAGTAGACCGACACTACGATAACAGTTATCAGTGATGCACATCAATTACTTGCATGTACATTGTATAAAGGGTGTTACAAAAGTTACGGCCAAACTTTCAGGAAACATTACTCACACACAAAGAAAGAAAATATGTTATGTGGACGTGTGTCTGGAAACCCTTACTTTCCATGTTAGAGCTCATTTTATTACTTCTGATCAAATCACATTAATCATGGAATGGAAACACACAGCAACAGAACGTACCAGCGTGACTTCAAACACTTTGTTACAGGAAATGTTCAAAATGTCCTCAGTTAGCGAGGATACGTGCATCCACCCTCCGTCGCATGGAATCCCTGATGCGCTGATGCAGCCCTGGAGAATGGCGTATTGTATCACAGCCGTCCACAATACGAGCACGAAGAGTCTCTACATTTGATACCGGGGTTGCGTAGACAAGAGCTTTCAAAAGCCCCCATAAATGAAAGTCAAGAGGGTTGAGGTCAGGAGAGCGTAGAGGCTGTGGAATTGGTCCGCCTCTACCAATCCATCGGTCACCGAATCTGTTGTTGAGAAGCGTACGAACACTTCGACTGAAATGTTCTAGCAGCACAGGTAGAGTATCCTGTATGAAATCATGGTAATGTGCTCCATTGAGCGTAGGTGCAAGAACATGGGGCCCAATCAAGAAATCACCAACAATGCCTGCTCAAACGTTCACAGAAAATCTGTGTTGATGACGTGATTGCACAATTGCGTGCGGATTCTCGTCAGCCCACACATGTTGATTGTGAAAATTTACAATTTGATCACGTTGAAATGAAGTCTCATCCGTAAAGAGAACATTTGCACTGAAATGAGGATTAACACATTTTTGGATGAACCATTCGCAGAAGTGTACCCGTGGAGGCCAATCAGCTGCTGATAGTGCCTGCACACGCTGTACATGGTACGGAGACAACTGGTTCTCCCTAGCACTCTCCATACAGTGACGTCGTCAACGTTACCTTGTACAGCAGCAACGTCTCTGACGCTGACATTAGGGTTATCGTCAACTGCACGAAAATTGCCTCGTCCATTGCAGGTGTCCTCGTCGTTCTAGGTCTTCCCCAGTCGCGAGTCATAGGCTGGAATGTTCTGTGCTCCCTAAGACGCCGATCAATTGCTTCGAACGTCTACCTGTCGGGACACCTTCGTTCTGGAAATCTGTCTCGATACAAACGTACCGCGCCACGGCTATTTCCCCGTGCTAATCCATACATCAAATAGGCATGTGCCAACTCCGCATTTGTATCCATTGCACTGAATGCAAAACCACCTTCGTGATGAACACTCACCTGTTGATGCTACGTACTGATGTGCTGATGCTAGTACTGTAGAGCAATGAGTCGCATGTCAACACAAACACCGAAGTCAGCATTACCTTCCTTCAATTGGGCCAACTGGCGGTGAATCGAGGAAGTACAGTACATACTGACGAAACTAAAATGAGCATTAACATAGAAATTAAGCGTTTCCGGACACATGTCCACATAACATCTTTTCTTTATTTGTGTGTGAGGAATGTTTCCTGGAAGTTTGGCCGTACCTTTTTGTAACACCCTGTATATAGCAAAGGACTTTGACTCGTTTGCCTGTCGCCCATCGCTTGTGACACCGTTCAAAGCTAAGCATTGTCAATCTTCTTATTTGTAATAAAAACTATTAATGTGATTTGCTTGAGTTGAAAGCATTCCGAGAATCCAGCATCCTTTAGGCACCCTATAAGAAATGGGAGGGCAGGACCCCTCATTGGCGACGAGAACTTAAAGTATGGTAGCGGTCGTTCACCGCCCAAAATCACACACTTCAACGATCGAATACCACTCATACCACAGACATGTGTGCCTCCTTCCAGAACTCACGAAAAGGTCAGAATAGTTCCCTTGACCTCTTCCCTCGAAAAGTTCGAGTCTTCACTTGACTTCAGCAGTGTTTCGCCACCGTCCAACTCTTATTGGCTGAAGGCCATCCCCACCAAAAGTAAATCGTCCTCAGATTCTAAGGAGATGATCTGACTCAACATGAACGCTTCCTGGGCTTATCTTATATGTCACAACAATATTTAAATAAAGAAATACCATAAGCATTCTGCTACACAGATCATAATTATACCAATTATTTATACCAGATTATTCATAATACTTACAAATAAAGGTTTGTTCATTAATAAATAAGTGTGCGGCAGATCCCGGCGGAGGTTCGAGTCCTCTCTCGGGCATGGGTGTGTGTGTTTGTCCTTAGGATAATTTAAGTTAAGTAGTGTGTAAGATTAGGGACTGATGATTGCTTGAAATGTCTCTGAGCACTATGCGACTTAACTTCTGAGGTCATCAGTCACCTATAACTTACAAGGGAACCTAGCCATCGCACCCCCCTCAGATTTAGTTATAAGTTGGTACAGTGGATAGGCCTTGAAAAACTGAACACAGATCAAGTGAGAAAACAGGGAGAAGTTGTGTGGAACTATGAAAAAAATAAACAAAATATACAAACTGAGTAGTCCATGCGAAAGATAGGGAACATCAAGGAATGTGGGAGCTCAGAAGCGCCGCGGTCCCATGGTTAGCATGAGGCAGCAGCGGTTCCCTTGTTAGAACTAATTAAACATAACTAACCTAAGGACATCACACACATCCATGCCCGAGGCAGGATTCGAAACTGCGACCGTAGTGGTCGCTCGGCTCCAGACTGTAGCGCCTAGAACCGCACGGCCACTCCGTCCGGGTGATGACCTTAGCAGTTAAGTCCCATAAGATTTCACACACAAAAATAAATAAATAAATAAGCCATCATTCTTGTACAAGTGCTCTTACACTAAATGGCAACAGACTGCCTCTAAAAATGGCTTAAACAATTACTTATGCCCGCTTGACAGAAGAATGTTCTGGCAGACGCCTTCAGTTGTGGAATCCGGTGCCACATGCGATTGGTGACTTTTAAATTAGCACATTTTTTAATCACTTGCAATCAACATTTAAATAAAGTTACTGGCAATATAGTGAACTTTTCATTGAATAAAAACACAAGTACAGCAGTATGTGAGGTACTGGTGCTGTGTTCATTTGCTATGTATATGTGGAGAATACAATGTTCTGACAAACATTTGTGTAATGAAAAAGATGAAAATAAAATGGATACAGATACGAAGATTTCAGGGATGACACCTACAGTGGACCATACGCATTGTGCGCAGAGGCGGTGCCAGCACCAGCGGTCCAAACTCACGGCCCTGGGGTTCACCTGCTTCCGGCGACGCGCTCACTGTGCCTGCACGCGGCTAAAGGCGGGCGGCCAGCTAGGCGGCGGGGCCAGCACCAGCCGTCCAAACTCACGGCCCTGGGGTTCACCTGCTTCCGGCGACGCGCTCACTGTGCCTGCACGCGGCTAAAGGCGGGCGGCCAGCTAGGCGGCGGTGCCAGCACCAGCCGTCCAAACTCACGGCCCTGGGGTTCACCTGCTTCCGGCGACGCGCTCACTGTGCCTGCACGCGGCTAAAGGCGGGCGGCCAGCTAGGCGGCGGGGCCACGTCCAGTGCTGAGGCGTGGTCCCGTCAGCGTCCAGAGGCGCAGCAAATCCATCTCAACTCATAGCAGCTCTAGGTGGCTGATTAGCTCGCCTAAATACGCGTAATGTTACACACCCATTTTAAAATCATCGTAACAGATAGTCAAACTGGTATTTCCAAAAATGCAAAAACCATGTCAAACACGTGAAAACGAACAATTACAGCGCATGACAGCATCTGCATGCACTGTAACTGTTCGTTTGGACATATCTGGCATGGTTTTCCATTTTCGGAAATACCAATTTGACTATCTGTTACGTTGATTTGAAAGTGGGTCCTGGCCCGAAAGTAGTCATCGAGTGGGTAAAAAAAGTGAAATCTGCAACTTTGGCTGATTTTTCGTTGTATTGGGACGTTTCTAACATGGTGCTCGACTGTACACACTTTTCCAATAGCTCATCATGCCACTACACACCAAAGCAATTCTTTTCTGTCAACTGATGGCGCGCCAGTGCGGACAAATACGAACTGACAGCCTGAATTAAAAAGGTGGATTTTTCCTGCATTGGCCCCTTCAAAAATAGGTCCAAAGGCTCCGTGAACACCGGATAAAAATTTGGTAAAACTGCTCATTACTCAAAACAAGGATTTCACCACAGTCCTGCAATTCGTGAAGAAAACACAGTGACCGTTCAAGCTGCTCATTCACATTATTGAGAGTACTAACCCTTACTGCAGTAGTGTTGTAAAGGGTTTGGCAATTTAGTAAATAGCCTAGAAAAATGCAGAGACGATTATCCGCTAAGTCGCTCACTATGCACTTGTTCTTCTGACAAAGTTTTCCCTCTGCCCTGGAGTTACCAGTAAAACTGATCTGCACTCTCACGATTAACTCTTCAGCTAGGTCCTGTAACTGCTTACAGCATACAGCCTCCATCCTGAGGCTACACATACCCCGAACCTTGTTAGCATAGTGCACTATATGTGCCCTAATCCTACTAATTCGTGAATGTGAAGGCTCAGGCATTTCGGAAAATAACACTAGTAAAACAAGCTCCCCTAGAGTACTCTGAACGCTGGCGATGATTTCCATTACCTCGGCCTATTCCGAGCTAGGTGGGGTCATGATGTAGTCAGATGAATTCTTCAGATGGCACACCAACATGGCCGTACACTTGGAAATGTTGCAACCTCTAATGGAAGCTTCGTAGTCAGTCTCATCCTTATACAATTCAGGTATACCCAGCACTTTCATAGCAGACTTTCTGAAACTGTCAACAAGTATTGCCCTAATAATAAAGCAAATAACGCAGGAAAATACGTATTAAAATCCAGAAACGTGACAACTTTTGGAACTCAACATCCCCGACCCCAATAAACTCCTCTACCTCTTCACACCGCCCACTACAGCGACAGCCACACTCTGTCACCAACTTGTAATGGTAGATGGTAGTGGTGGTGCCAAGTTAAGAGCACACCGCGTACCACAGCCACAACCACGCTCTGCTACCAAAATGTGAGCAGTACATGGGAGTGAGGGTGGCCGATACAGAGGTGGATGCAACAGTCCAAAAATCGGCGTTTTTTATTCTCCACGTAAAAATTTACATTTAAAACAAAATGAAATCAAGAGAGGAGGTTCCACTTAACCTTACAAATTTATTACTATAAATTATAATTACCTTAGTGCCCAATCAATTAAACAAGGTACGAGAAAGCACCACTTACAAAGAGGATTAAAGGAGTTAAAAAAATTAAAACTCACAATTATCAGAAGCAGAATTAAAGGCAATAGCATTGAGATTAGATGGGTATAACACATACATTCCTTTTCGAAACAAAACCAATATCCATAGCTTTCAAATAAGATTTCAGACTCAGACTGACAGTTACACAAAACCAACTTCAGTTTGTAATCTCCAGAAGCATGAGGCAACTCTTTTATTTAAATAGGGTCTACCAAATACACAAAAGGCAACACAACAGCCAGGAAAAACGTAAGGAATAATTACAAGCAATTTCGAATGAATCCACAGCAACGACCATTCAACAGACCGTGCAAGTTAACACAAATATTTTACTACGGATTAGCAATGGACAAGACACGGGAATATCAACTCTACATGATTCGTATATCAGTTATGCCTGGGTACAACTGTGTAATGAAAACAGTCACAAATTTTAACTTGACTAAAACGGAGGTAATTAAACGTCTGCAAATCAGTCCACTTTCACGTGCAACAGGGATCCAGCGGGCCAAAAATCCAGTATACTTGAAAGCCACAAGATCAGAACATGTCTCGAATATCCACTGATAGGTCCACACCTGAAAAATAAGAAGCGTCGAAAGAAAGTTTTTAATTAAGAATGGGAGGCGCAGAAGACAGCTGGACATTGAAACTGAATGAAGTTAGCAGCAGATTAAGGAAGAGGCAGATGACACAGAAAAGTGTAGAGAGTACTTGACATCCATCACAATGAAGGTACATCAAAGAAGAAAACGTTATTGAATTTTGCAGCAAGGGGTGAGGCTTCAGATGTAAAGGAGTAGAAAGCAAGTTTAAGGCAGAACAATTGAGAACGGCTGAAAGTGAATTTGTGGAATGGAATATGCGTGACTGATACGCTACCTGGCAAGATAAAGAGAAGCTCACAGAAGACGTGGCCGCACGTCAATGTAACATGGTACACGTGCTCAACATCGGTGGGCGTGTAAATGATTAGAGTTGCAATTGTCTGTGACAGGCAGAACAGTGAGTAGAGTCCATTGGTGTTGATCGCGTTTTACGTTTGTCCCCAGGCGTGGTATGGAGTATAAGGGGCATGGATAGCATCAGATGTAGAGCTGTCACAGTGAAGGACACGGAGATGCCACATATTTACGTGAGAGAGTGTTATCAGCGCCTGGTCGTTTGAAAAAGGACCCATTGCAGGCCTCCATTTGGCAAGCTCGAAACGTGCAGTAGCCAGACCTGTGAGACATTCGGGTCGACAGTGGCTTGACGTTGGGTGGGAGGGGAGGCACACCCGCTGTCGAGGTTTGCAGTGGACCACGTCTGGCCACCAGCAAGGAGCAGCGCCGTGCTGCCGGCAGGGCACACCGTAGCGCCTGTCGTGGACTTCCTGCCACGTTCTCCTTCATCCCGTGCCACTGTCATTACCTCCCTTTCCTGTTCCAGTCGCGTATGGTTCTCGGTAGACTTCGAGAAAGCTTTTGACAATGTTGACTGGAATACTCGTGATGGTCGAAGTAGAGAAAATATATAGACTGGAAATGGCAAGAAAAGCGTTTCTGAAGAAGAGAAATTTGTTAACATCGAGTATAGATTTAAGTGTCAGGAAGTCGTTTCTGAAGGTATTTGTATGGAGTGTGGCCATGTATGGGAGTGAAACGTGGACGATAAATAGTTTAGACAAGAAGAGAATAGAAGCTTTCGAAATGTGGTGCTACAGAAGAATGCTGAAGATTAGATGGGTAGATCACATAACTAATGAGGAGGTATTGAATAGAATTGGGGAGAAGAGGAGTTTGTGGCACAATTTGACAAGAAGAAGGGATCGGTTGGTAGGACATGTTCTGAGGTATCAAGGGATCACAGATTTAGCATTGGAGGGCAGTGTGGAGGGTAAAAATCGTAGAGGGAGACCAAGAGATGAATAAAATGAGCAGATTCAGAATGATGTAGGTTGCAATAAGTACTGGGAGATGAAGAGGCTTGCACAGGATAGAGTAACATGGACCTCTGCATCAAACCAGTCTTAGGACTGAAGACCACAACAACAACAACATGGTTCTCGGGAAGAACGACTGCCAGAAAGCCTTCGTGCGCTCTCTAATCTCTCTAATTTTACATTCGTGATCTCCTCGGGAGGCATAAGTAGGGGGAAGCAATATATTCGATACCTCATCGAAAAACGCACCCTCTCGAAACCTGGACAGTAAGCTACACCGCGATGCAGAGTGCCTCTATTGCAGAGTCTGCCACTTGAGTTTGCTAAACATCTCCGTAACCCTATCACACTTACCAAATAATCCTGTGACTAAACGCGCCGCTCTTCTTTGGATCTTCTCTCATTCTTCTGTCAACCCGACCTGGTACGGATCCCACACTGATGAGCAATACTCAGGTATAGGTCGAACGAGTGTTTTGTAAGCCACTTTCTTTGTTGATGGACTTCATTTTTTAAGGACTCTCCCAATGAATTTCAACCTGGCACCCGCCTTACCAACAAGTAATTTTATATGATCATTCCTCTTTAAATTGTTCCGTACGCATACTCCCAAATATTTCAGAGAAGTAACTGCTACCAGTGTTTGTTGCGCCATCATGTAATGATACAATAAAGTATACTTCTTTCTATGTATTCACAATACATTACATTTGTTTATGTTAAGGGTCAGTTGCCACTCCCTGCACCAAGTGCCTATCCGCTGCAGAGCTTCCTGCATTTCGCTGCAATTTTCTAATGCTGCAGCTTCTCTGTAAACTACAGCATCATTCGCGAAAAGCCGCATAGAACTTCCGACACTATCTACCAAGTCATTTACATATGTTGTGAAAAGCAATAGTCCCCTGTGGCACGCCAGATGTTGACACAAACGGTAGTGGTGTCATTACCGGGAAACATGGGCTGTCGAATCGCAGTCGAAGAGAATGGCCGCGTCCTGGGGAGATGTTACATTCTTCCAATGATTTGGAAAGGCACAGCGGTGTTTCCAGAATGAGATTTTCACTGTGTAGCGCTGATGTGAAACTTCCTGGCATATTAAAACTGTGTGCCGGACAGAGACTCGAACACAGGATCTTTTCTTTTCGCGGGAAGTGCTCTACCAACTGAGCTATGCCAACATCACTCACGACCTGTCTTCGCATCCTTACTTCCGCCAGTACCGTGCCTCCTACTTTCCAAACTTCACAGAAGCTCTCGTCCAAAACTCGATGTCATAGTGTGAGGAATCACCTGAAATGATTTCAGGTCACGGCTGATAATGACTGAGGGGCGTCTGACGACACAACGGGACGTCAGGACATCCCA
This sequence comes from Schistocerca gregaria, assembly GCF_023897955.1. Classification (NCBI taxonomy): domain Eukaryota; kingdom Metazoa; phylum Arthropoda; class Insecta; order Orthoptera; family Acrididae; genus Schistocerca; species Schistocerca gregaria. Next base: position 71,454,706 of record NC_064927.1, on the reverse strand, counting down.
TGTCCTTGTCTTCTGCCTCTCGGGAGACACTATCGCCATGACATTTTTCAGCAGGACACTGCTCGTCTACATATGACCCGTCTCTCTAGTACCTGCCTACGTGATGTTATGGTACTTTTGTCACCAGCGAGGTTCCCAGACCTGTCCTTGAAAGAACATGTGTGCAACCACCTCATGTGTCAACTGTGTCCCATATATCAAGGGCCAGTTGCAACAGTTGTGGGCCACTTGCCTGTAGAGAGGACGTAACGGTTTTATGTCACCACTCCCAAGCGAATCAGTGACTGCATCCAGGCCAGAGGAGATGCAAGCTCACACTCATAAGTGGGCTGATACCTTGCAGTTCTTTTGAAATCTCACTCGATTTTGTAATCACTGGAATAACATTACATGACATGTCCTGTCAATCCGTGAAGCTGCCTCCTCCTTTTCTGTGTGCTTCAATTTCTTTGGTCAGTTAGCGTATTTGCAGAAGAGTATTTCTTACCCGAGTGATTCGAGCAAAGAGTTTCTGAGCGCTTCTTTCAGATTCGTCGATATATTCCGATCAGGTGGATTGCATTAATCGACCACGAGACACGACGTTGCAATGGTACAGGAAACAGCGGATTACTTGAGGCCTGTCGTAGCCGTGGGCGTTTTTAACCGGCGACTCGTGCGATTCTCCAAGGTCTCCACAACAAAGTGAGGGAGGTGTGAGCCTTGGAAGTTCCACACTTACTGACAAAGATCAGATGGTACGATACGGCTGGTGGCGCAAGGAAATGTTTGACAAATTCGGAAGCAGAACACTTCGCAGTGACCAAAAACGCTGCGGGCTACGAACCTTTGTTAACATGACGTTCTGAACACGTAAGTTGGAAGATCACAAAGTATCAATCGCCATCCGAATATCTAATCACTCTAAAAATAAATGTGATTGATTTTGTCGCCGTCAGGGGAGTGCTGCAAAGTGCAATGCTTGTCCGGGAAAGAAGTTCACTGCCGAGTGGTGCGTGGTACCACATCTGCCTCTGGCACAAGTGTTTAAATTCACCCCCAGCTATAAGACCTGATAGTCATATCACTCATTAAGAAAGTAGGACGCAAATATGAAGTCAGTGCATAGCTACAGTAAACCTAATATTTATAGAACACGCTTTCTACGGACGCGATCTTGTCTTGCGTACACGGCATACGGAATGTAGCCAGATGTCACAAGCACCCTGAAAAAAGGTCATAAACGAAAAATTCGGAGTAGGTATTAAAGTTCATGGAGAAGAAATAAAAACGTTGAGGTTCGCCGATGACATTGTAATTCTGTCAGAGACAGCAAAGGACTTGGAAGAGCAGTTGAACGGAATGGATAGGGTCTTGAAAGGAGGATATAAGATGAACATCAACAAAAGCAAAACGAGGATAATGGAATGTAGTTGAATTAAGTCGGGTGATGCTGAGGGAATTAGATTAGGAAATGAGACACTTAAAGTAGTAAACGAGTTTTGCTATTTGGGGAGCAAAATAACTCATGATGGTCGAAGTAGACAGGATATAAAATGTAGACTGGCAATTGCAAGGAAAGCGTTTCTGTAGAAGAGAAATTTGTTAACATGGAGTATAAATTTAAGTGTCAGGAAGTCGTTTCTCAAAGTATTTGTATGGAGTGTAGCCATGTATGCAAGTGAAACATGGACGATAAATAGTTTGGACAAGAAGAGAATAGAAGCTTTCGAAATGTGGTGCTACAGAAGAATGCTGAAGATGAGATGGCAGATCACATAACTAATGAGAAACTTGACAAGAAGAAGGGACCGGTTGGTAGGACATGTTCTGAGGCATCAAGGGATCACAAATTTAGCATTGGAGGGCAGTGTGGAGGGTAAAAATCGTAGAGGGAGACCAAGAGATGAATACACTAAGCAGATTCAGAAGGATGTAGGTTGCAGTAAGTACTGGGAGGTGAAGAAGCTTGCGCAGGATAGAGTAACATGGAGATCTGCATCAAACCAGTCTCAGGACAACAACAACAACAACAAACGAGAATGAGATTTTCACTCTGCAGCGGAGTGTGCGCTGATATGAAACTTCCTTGCTGATTAAAACTGTGTGCCCAACCGAGACTCGAACTCGGGACCTTTGCCTTTCGCGGGCAAGTGCTCTACCATCTGAGCTACCGAAGCACGACTCACGCCCGGTACTCACAGCTTTACTTCTGCTTTTTAACAACAAACGATTTTGACGGCTGAAGACATAAATGTATTGCAATACACACAATAAAATTGAAACCAATGTTGACACTCAAAGCTGCTAAGCCAAATACGTTATTTTCAACCAGTTTCATCCATATAACATCATCATTACGCCCAAACAATTTCATAATTTCAGTGTTCGTGCATTACAACCATGACTTCTAAACCTTTGTCGATATCCATCTTTTATCGGATATGACGTAACCTACTTGCAAACATCAGTTTGATAAATTAGATACTGACGTTGGATAGAAATGAGAACCAAAGTCGTAAAATAGTAATTCATTTAATACAAAGTTAAATATTGTATATAACACAAAATAGCTTTCAAAAGAAAACTAATTCATTCCATGTAACAAAACATAAGTGATACACATTATCTACTAACACACCAGACTAACATGCTGCAAGCTACTTAAGCGATAACACATTTATTTCTCCGTTTATCGTCGTTTCTGCTGTATCATTGTTGACCTCAGTATGGAAAAAAGCTTGTCATTTATATTAATATGCTTCGTCGTTGCTTACGCGTTATGGATAATCAGAGCAAATAAACGTTTCAACGTGGATAACATGCTGATTGCTCCTTATGTTCAGTTATCATAAGACGATGGTGTACGCAGGTTCCCCCTAATACAAAAACGCTTAGTAAGAAATAATTCTTCTGATTTCCATTGGCTTTAATTCCATCTCTTTTTCAATATTCCTTCTGATAACAGCATTATACAGGCAGAGAAAGTACGGTGGGTAGTTTTAATGCCAACATAAATTTGAAATGTTTCTGATGTTGGTTCTAGGCGACGACAAATAATCTGTGGGAATCGCAGACTATTAATAGATCAGTAAATGAATGCAAGGCACACTACCAGCTGAAAAAAAGGTAGTTTAATTCAATCTTGGTGGTTTGCCGGCCGGGATGGCCGAGCGGTTCTAGGCGCTACGGTCGCAGGATGTGTGTGTGATGTCCTTAGGTTAGTTAGGTTTAAGTAGTTCTAAGTTCCAGGGGACTGATGACCTCTGAAGTTAAGTCCCATAGTGCTCAGAGCCATTTGAACCATTTGAACTGTGGTTTGGACGGGTGTAAAACCGCCTTCTTCAAATACACTTAGGTGGCAAAAAAGTCGTGGGACGCCTCCTCATATCGTGTCGCAGGTCCTTTTGCCCGGTGTAGTGCAGCAACTCGACCTGGCACGGACTCAACAATTCGCTGCAAGCCCACTGTGGAAATACTGAGCCATGCTGCCTCTACAGCAGTCAATAATCGTGAAAGTACTGCCGGTGCAGGACTTTGGAGACGAACTGACATGTTGATTATGTCCCATAAATGTTTGGTGGGATTCGTGTCGGGCAGTCTACGTGGCCAAATCATTCGCTCGAATTGTCCAGAATGTTCTTCAAACTAGTCGCGAACCACTGACTTGGCGCAGCGTGATCCATAAAAATTCCATCTCTCTTGGCTGCAAGTGGTCTCCAAGTAGCCGAACGTAATCATTTCGATTCAATGATCGGTTTAGTTGGACCAGAGGACCCAGTCCATTGCATGCAAACACAGCCCACACCATTAAGGACCCACCATCAGCTTGTACAGTGAATTGTTGACAACTTGGGAACATGGTCTCGTGAAGTCGGCGCCACGCTCTAAACCAAACATCAGCTCTTACCAACTGAAATCGGGACTTACCTGACCAGTGCACGGTTTTGCCGCTCTAGGATCCAGCTGATTTGGTCATGAGCCCGAGACAGGCGCTGCAGGCGACATCGTGCTGTTAACACAGTAACAGAGGCACTCGTGTCAGTCGCCTGCTGTTGTAGCCAATTAACGTCAGATTTCGCCGATCTGTCCTAACGGATACGTTCGTCATACGTCTCACATTGATTTCTGCGGTTATTTATCTCAGTGTTGCTTGCCTGTTAGCACTGATAACTCTACACAGACGCCGCTGCTCTCGGTCGTTAAGTGAAGGCCGTCGACCGCTGCGTTGCCTGTGATGAGAGGTAAAGCGTGAAATCTGGCATTCTCGGCGCTGTCCTGACACTATGGAGCTCGGGATTCTGACTTTCCTAACGATTTCAAAAGAGAAATGTCCCTTGCGTCTAGCTCCAACTACCCTTCCGCGTTCAAAGTCTCTTAGTTCCCGTCGTGCGACCATAATCGCGTCGGAAACATTTTCACACGAATCACCTGAGTACAAATACCAATGCACTGCTCTTTTATACGTTCTGTACGCGATGCTTCCGCCATCTGTATGTGTGCATATCGCTATCCCATAGCTCTTGTCACCTCAGCGTACATGTAACTAAAATTTCACATTGGAAAATTACCAGATTAGAATTAGTGTTAATTAGGGGCGACTAGACACTTCAACAAGAACAACAAACAACAGGATTAGCGTTGCCACAACTTAACAAATAGCAGCTAGTCCCCTAATGTTACATCAATGGCCGTTCACAACTGGCCATGGTTGATTGGCTAATGGAGATTGGTGCTTTCAATAACTGCTTTCACAACATTACTCACTCACGTAATTTATTAACAATAGTTCACTGAAATACAAGTCTTAAAACACTTCATAGAAAGGCTGGTTAAATAACTGTTCCTTTAATCAAAATGTCCACGGGTGTACTGCCGGTCTACAGTGTCCAACGGGCACAATATTTCGGCGATCAAACATGTCGCCATCATCAGGTGAACTGACGGACTGAGCTCCTGTGAACGTGCCGGCACGGAGATCCGTACGCTATGGCTGCTCAGGGGGAACTGGGTTCGGTCGCGGCGGCGGCCGATTTAAATACCCTCCGCCCGCGGCGCGCTCCCTCCGCCGTCCGCGCCCCGCGCCACGGTCTCGCGGTGGAACAGATTGCGACGGCGTCTGAGATGACGTCGGTGTGATGGCTCTGTCCGCCGTGGTCGTCACAACTATGCGTTTGCTCGATTTACTCTTGATTAACCCAATCGATGGTTCCCAAGCCTTGCTAAGATTATAGCCACAGTCACCGTTTATGAGGTCGTCATTGGTGCGAATTTCGATGGCCTCTCTAACAACGCTGTCCCAGTATCTCGACGTCTGTACCAGAATCTTCGTGCGGTCATACTCCATAGCGTGATTTTCCGACGAACAATGTTCAGCGACCGCCGACTTGCTCGGATACATTAGTCGAGTGTGCCTCTGGTGTTCACGGCATCGATCCTCGACAGTACGCATCGTCTGACCAATATAAGACTTGCCACATTGACACGGAATCTGGTACACGCCAGCCTTCCTCAAACCGAGGTCATCTTTGGCGCTCCCCACCAGTGCACGAGTTTTATTCGAAGGACAAAACACAGTTCTGACACGGTGTTTCTTCAGAATGCGGGCGATTTTCCCCGAGAGTGCGCCTGTGTATGGAATAAATGCAGTGCCTACCTCCTCCCTCGTGACTTCATCCATATCAACAGGTTGTGCTGCAGTGGTTGGGCGGAGAGCACGTTGGATCTGCCACTCTCAGTACCCATTTTTTCGAAACACAGTTCTCAGATGTTCCAATTCCTGGGGTAGACTGTCTGTGTCAGAGATAGTGCGGGCCCTATGTACTAGAGTTTTAAGTACCCCATTCCTCTGTGAAGGGTGGTGGCAGCTGTCGGCGTGCAAATACAGATCAGTGTGTGTTGTCTTTCGATACACCCCATGACCTAGGGTGCCGTCAGCCCTTCTCCTGACCAAGACGTCACGGAAAGGTAATTTACCCTCCTTTTCAGTCTCCATAGTGAATTTGATGTTGGGGTGTATGGAGTTTAGATGTGTAGAATGTGTAAGGAAGTCAAGGAGTTTATCCATACCATGTGGCCAGATGACGAACGTGTCGTCCACGTAACGGAAAAAACAAGTAGGTTTCCATTCGGATGACGACAGGGCTTCCTCCTCGAAGTTCTCCATGTACAAATTCGCCACCACCGGTGAGAGTGGGTTACCCATGGCGACTCCCTCCGTTTGTTCGTAGTATTCTCCATTAAAAAGAAAATACGTGGAAGTCAAGACATGCCTGAAAAGTTCAGTGGTATTCTCGTCAAACCTCTGACCAATCAACTCTAGCGACTCTCGCAGGGGTACCCTCGTAAACAAGGAAACGACGTCAAAACTCACCATGATATCTGACTCATCCAACCTGAAGCTATCGAGGCGTTTAACAAAATCTACGGAATTACGGATGTGATGAGGGCATTTACCCACATAAGGACTTAATATTCCCGTCAGGTATTTGGCCAACAAATATGTAGGTGCCCTGATGTTGCTGACAATGGGGCGTAATGGTACCCCCTCTTTGTGAACCTTCGGGAGTCCATATAGTCTAGGCGGTACCGGACCTTGGGGTAACAATTTCTTAGCGTCACCCTCCGGTAAATCTGCGTCCTTGAGACCCCAAGGTCCGGTACCGCCTAGACTATATGGACCCCCGAAGGTTCACAAAGAGGGGGTACCATTACGCCCCATTGTCAGCAACATCAGGGCACCTACATATTTGTTGGCCAAATACCTGACGGGAATATTAAGTCCTTATGTGGGTAAATGCCCTCATCACATCCGTAATTCCGTGGATTTTGTTAAACGCCTTGATAGCTTCAGGTTAGATGAGTCAGATATCATGGTGAGTTTTGACGTCGTTTCCTTGTTTACGAGGGTACCCCTGCGAGAGTCGCTAGAGTTGATTGGTCAGAGGTTTGACGAGAATACCACTGAACTTTTCAGGCATGTCTTGACTTCCACGTATTTTCTTTTTAATGAAGAATACTACGAACAAACGGAGGGAGTCGCCATGGGTAGCCCACTCTCACCGGTGGTGGCGAATTTGTACATGGAGAACTTCGAGGAGGAAGCCCTGTCGTCATCCGAATGGAAACCTACTTGTTTTTTCCGTTACGTGGACGACACGTTCGTCATCTGGCCACATGGTATGGATAAACTCCTTGACTTCCTTACACATTCTACACATCTAAACTCCATACACCCCAACATCAAATTCACTATGGAGACTGAAAAGGAGGGTAAATTACCTTTCCGTGACGTCTTGGTCAGGAGAAGGGCTGACGGCACCCTAGGTCATGGGGTGTATCGAAAGACAACACACACTGATCTGTATTTGCACGCAGACAGCTGCCTCCACCCTTCACAGAGGAATGGGGTACTTAAAACTCTAGTACATAGGGCCCGCACTATCTCTGACACAGACAGTCTACCCCAGGAATTGGAACATCTGAGAACTGTGTTTCGAAAAAATGGGTACTCAGAGTGGCAGATCCAACGAGCTCTCCGCCCAACCACTGCATCACAACCTGTTGATATGGATGAAGTCACGAGGGAGGAGGTAGGCACTGCATTTATTCCATACACAGGCGCACTCTCGGGGAAAATCGCCCGCATTCTGAAGAAACACCGTGTCAGAACTGTGTTTTGTCCTCCGAATAAAACTCGTGCACTGGTGGGGAGCGCCAAAGATGACCTCGGTTTGAGGAAGGCTGGCGTGTACCAGATTCCGTGTCAATGTGGCAAGTCGTATATTGGTCAGACGATGCGTACTGTCGAGGATCGATGCCGTGAACACCAGAGGCACACTCGACTAATGTATCCGAGCAAGTCGGCGGTCGCTGAACATTGTTTGTCGGAAAATCACGCTATGGAGTATGACCGCACGAGGATTCTGGTACAGACGTCGAGATACTGGGACAGCGTTGTTAGAGAGGCCATCGAAATTCGCACCAATGACGACCTCATAAACGGTGACTGTGGCTATAATCTTAGCAAGGCTTGGGAACCAGCGATTGGGTTAATCAAGAGTAAATCGAGCAAACGCATAGTTGTGACGACCACGGCGGACAGAGCCATCACACCGACGTCATCTCAGACGCCGTCGCAATCTGTTCCACCGCGAGACCGTGGCGCGGGGCGCGGACGGCGGAGGGAGCGCGCCGCGGGCGGAGGGGAATTTAAATCGGCCGCCGCCGCGACCGAACCCAGTTCCCCCTGAGCAGCCATAGCGTACGGATCTCCGTGCCGGCACGTTCACAGGAGCTCAGTCCGTCAGTTCACCTGATGATGGCGACATGTTTGATCGCCGAAATATTGTGCCCGTTGGACACTGTAGACCGGCAGTACACCCGTGGATATTTTGATTATCAAATACGCCGGGAGAAACTCAAGAATCACATCATACACCTTTACGGGGAGGAGATGTATCGCAGCATGAAGAAATTTGAAAAGTTGCGCCACCGTAGATGTCGTTTGCTAAGTACTCTTGCCTTTCTAAAGAGATGTTGTTCCGAGAATGTTGTTCCAAATTTTGCTAAGGTTATGCATCACATCGATTCTGCAGCAGCTAAGAGAATCAAGAAACGAGCCAGCCTCGCATTGGTATGTGAGAGAGTGCAATTCACCCGCCGGAGCCTTGAGTTTATCTCACAGGAATTACTCAAGTTACATTTGCAACTGGCTACTAAGTTCACTTCTTTTTCTTGGGATTGGATTGATGGTGTCACCTGGGTGTCAGCTGATTCCGCCCATAAGAAGGCTACGGGACGTCAAACAGCTAAGTTCTCACGTCTCCTTGACAAACCATCTCTGCAGGTTCCGTGCAAGACTGTCATCAATTTGAGTGGCACGGTGTTGAGTGATGATGCGGTCTCGGTTTTGCAGAAAGGTCTCAACTTCGCTCCCACCCCCAAGTTCACTCCGGTCGCAGAAATTGTTAGTGCTGTTGAACAGGTTGCAGCTCGACTTCCGCCAGAATCAGCCGAGGAAATACGTCGTGAAACTTGTCGTGCGTTGACGAAATCCAAGCCGATGAAGTCAAATATCAGCAGTAAAGAGAGGGCGGCCATTCGTGATCTGAGGGAACGCTCTGAAATTGTTGTCTTACCGGGTGACAAAGGCAATGCTACAGTTGTTGTCTCCCGTAAGGACTACACTGATAAGATGCAGAGCCTGCTAAATGACGATTCCTACCGGAAGATCAGCGTTGACCCTACAAAGAAGGTGGAGAACAAGACGAGGGTTCTTCTCAAGGACGCAGATTTACCCAAGGGTGACGCTAAGAAATTGTTACCCCAAAGTCCGGTACCGCATAAACTATATGGACTCCCGAAGGTTCACAAAGAGGGGGTACCATTACGCCCCATTGTCAGCAACATCAGGGCACCTACATATTTGTTGGCCAAATACCTGACGGGAATATTAAGTCCTTATGTGGGTAAATGCCCTCATCACATCCGTAATTCCGTGGATTTTGTTAAACGCCTTGATAGCTTCAGGTTGGATGAGTCAGATATCATGGTGAGTTTTGACGTCGTTTCCTTGTTTACGAGGGTACCCCTGCGAGAGTCGCTAGAGTTGATTGGTCAGAGGTTTGACGAGAATACCACTGAACTTTTCAGGCATGTCTTGACTTCCACGTATTTTCTTTTTAATGGAGAATACTACGAACAAACGGAGGGAGTCGCCATGGGTAGCCCACTCTCACCGGTGGTGGCGAATTTGTACATGGAGAACTTCGAGGAGGAAGCCCTGTCGTCATCCGAATGGAAACCTACTTGTTTTTTCCGTTACGTGGACGACACGTTCGTCATCTGGCCACATGGTATGGATAAACTCCTTGACTTCCTTACACATTCTACACATCTAAACTCCATACACCCCAACATCAAATTCACTATGGAGACTGAAAAGGAGGGTAAATTACCTTTCCTTGACGTCTTGGTCAGGAGAAGGGCTGACGGCACCCTAGGTCATGGGGTGTATCGAAAGACAACACACACTGATCTGTATTTGCAAGCAGACAGCTGCCACCACCCTTCACAGAGGAATGGGGTACTTAAAACTCTAGTACATAGGGCCCGCACTATCTCTGACACAGACAGTCTACCCCAGGAATTGGAACATCTGAGAACTGTGTTTCGAAAAAATGGGTACTCAGAGTGGCAGATCCAACGTGCTCTCCGCCCAACCACTGCAGCACAACCTGTTGATATGGATGAAGTCACGAGGGAGGAGGTAGGCACTGCATTTATTCCATACACAGGCGCACTCTCGGGGAAAATCGCCCGCATTCTGAAGAAACACCGTGTCAGAACTGTGTTTTGTCCTCCGAATAAAACTCGTGCACTGGTGGGGAGCGCCAAAGATGACCTCGGTTTGAGGAAGGCTGGCGTGTACCAGATTCCGTGTCAATGTGGCAAGTCGTATATTGGTCAGACGATGCGTACTGTCGAGGATCGATGCCGTGAACACCAGAGGCACACTCGACTAATGTATCCGAGCAAGTCGGCGGTCGCTGAACATTGTTTGTCGGAAAATCACGCTATGGAGTATGACCGCACGAGGATTCTGGTACAGACGTCGAGATACTGGGACAGCGTTGTTAGAGAGGCCATCGAAATTCGCACCAATGACGACCTCATAAACGGTGACTGTGGCTATAATCTTAGCAAGGCTTGGGAACCAGCGATTGGGTTAATCAAGAGTAAATCGAGCAAACGCATAGTTGTGACGACCACGGCGGACAGAGCCATCACACCGACGTCATCTCAGACGCCGTCGCAATCTGTTCCACCGCGAGACCGTGGCGCGGGGCGCGGACGGCGGAGGGAGCGCGCCGCGGGCGGAGGGTATTTAAATCGGCCGCCGCCGCGACCGCCATGTCCGGACGCGGAAAGGGAGGCAAACTTGCTGCTGTGGCAAAGCTTCTGCTCACGCTGGCAGGAGACGGCCGCGGCAGCAACAAGAAGAAGAAGCGCAGCCGACCGCAGCACAAGAGGCAGTGCTACCGCTGCCAGAAGATGGGACACGTCGCCAGGTCGTGCAGGGAAGCAGTTGCGTGTTTGAAATGTGCAAAGGCACACGATACACGTGACTGCGACAAGCCTTCAGACGTCGCGCCGACGTGCGTAAACTGCGGCGGCTCGCACGCCGCAAACGCACGCAGGTGCGCATATCTGAAGCAGCGGAGACCACCAACAACAACCGCCAAGAAAGCGGTACACGAAGAAGAGGCGGCCGTTCCGCCACCCCCGCCCAAGGGGGACAACGGGGCGGCCGCAATCTCGCCCAGCGCCGCTACCGACGACGCCGTGGCAGCCCTCAAAACCGCGATGGCGGCAGAGAGAGCGGCCATGCAGAAGGAGATCGTCGGTCTACACCGGCAGCTGCAAGAGTTGCGAGAGGAGCTGCGACTTTTCAAGACGGCGCCGCCTGTCCCTGCTCCCGCCGCCCCCGTGAGGCGGCCAGTGGGGGTAGACGCCGCCACACAGACGTCCACTGACTCGCCTCCTGCAACGATGCAGGCGGCTTCGAGCATGGAAGTCGACGTCTGGACGCCTGCGCTGTCCACTCCCTCGGAGACAGACGTGGAAGAAGCAGCACAATCCGAGGAAGAGATGCCGCCGGCTTCTTCGCAAGTCGAAGAAGAGGAATCCGTCGAAGAACTGCCCCTTCAGCTTCCGGACGAGCGGAGCGTGCAGCCCTTCCTGAAAAAGATCGTGGCGTCGCTGAAGGACGGGTCGTATCCTCATGGGGACAACCCGTACCCCTTCACGCCGGCACATGCAAAACCATCACTGCCTCACCAACCGTGCGATCTTCGCCACACGCGAGGCATGTTGCGTGAGGTGGTAACAAGGAAGGAGCTAATACTGCTCAACAGCCGCCCCATCTTCACCCCCTCCGACTGAAAACACATCTACCAGGTCGCAGAGAAGTGGGTGAAAGAGGAGTGGCGCTCCGGCAGGCGTAAACCTGCCCCAGAGGACATGCCAGCCACCAACTACTTCGCTGCTTTAAACTCAGCGGAGTAGCCAGAGGCCCTTTCAAATCGTGAGGCCATCCACACCACAACACAGAGGAGAAAGGAGGAACAGCAGCACCGCTGCTTAGCCTCCATCATCTCCGGACAGAGGATGTCCGTGAATTAAGCGAGACGAGACGAGACCGAACCCAGTTCCCCCTGAGCAGCCATAGCGTACGGATCTCCGTGCCGGCACGTTCACAGGAGCTCAGTCCGTCAGTTCACCTGATGATGGCGACATGTTTGATCGCCGAAATATTGTGCCCGTTGGACACTGTAGACTGGCAGTACACCCGTGGATATTTTGATTATCAAATACGCCGGGAGAAACTCAAGAATCACAACTGTTCCTTTGATTAATCGGGTAATAAATTCTCAACCAATAACAGAAGCAAACAACATCACTTCCAAATAAAAACTTACTGAACCGTAATGGTAGAAAGGTACCTTACAAACTTCAAAATTCACTTTAATTTAACACGCAGATATAAAAACATATCCAAAACTCACAGTTAGCATATTTGTCAAATTCCAGTATTTATAACCCGCTGAACTACAGCGTAGAACTGACAATTTCAAATCTGTCCAATGAGTAATCCTGAAAACCGAAAATTATGTTCACAAATAAGAAATATAATAACTTTATGACAACGCCGATCCGGCATTGGCCACACTTTTATACAATCTTAAATTTCGTTGAAAAGTGACACAGTTAAGTAAACTCACAACGCAGAAGTCACTGAAGGTTAATACACGTACAGTATTCCACTGGCTCAAATGGCTCTGAGCACTATGGGACTTAACATCTGAGGTCATCAGTCCCCTAGAACTTAGAACTACTTAAACCTAAGGACGTCACACACATCCATGGCCGAGGCAGGATACGAACCTGCGACCGTAGCTGTCGCGCAGTTCCACACTGAAGCGCCTAGAACCGCTCGACCACAACGGCCGGCTGTATTCCACAACTTCCAACGTCATATCCTTATTGTGGGCAAACATGCTACAGCACAGCGTGTTCAAGTTGGGCCCACGCTTTCTTGTTTATCTGACGTGGCAAAACACCCACAAACGACTTCGGCCACAGCTCGCCGTAACTCGTATCCATACAATTGCTGAGCCCACGGCTTATCTTTCCACAGCAGCGTTGAATCCCCAAGCGTCTCTGTTTCACCATCAGTTCACTACCACAGAGAGCCAAAATTCTTAATGCACAATTGGGACCATCCGGACCCCACAACTCTGCCGTTCTGTCCTTCTCGCTCGGTACTCTCCAACCCTCCTCTCCTCGTCGCCAACGGCCGCTAGCCGCGAGGTCAGTGTCGACCTTAACACTCGCGGCCGGAACGCAACCGAACCGAAAATCGGCACAATACTAATGCCATCAGACATCTGTCCAATGTCTGAACTATTGTTACTTGTCAATCTCTGATCTTAGGGCCCTGACAGCATATTTTAATTGGAAAAATATTTGATCGCTTCATTATTAGGTGTTTTTCCAATGTGGAATTTTAGTAAGTAGTTTTTATTCTTTTGGTTATATTTTATATGTGATATTGCCACCCCTTTGTGGGAACTGAGTCTCTGTTAGACTCCTAACTGTAACATGTATGTTTTCGGGTTTGAAGATTTTGCTGTTATATTGTTTTCAGGTTACATGTATTACTGGTTTACAGCCTTCGAAACCATGGTCAAAGTCTGAATGAAACCACCTTTTGTTTCAACTGGTTGGCCACTTGGGATTCATGTACTATCTTCTAATTACTTCAGGCGACGATCAGACGTTGGATCGTAGACTAGGACATTTTAGCATTCGCTGGACATGTGGAATGGCGCTATATATCAGCCCTTTTAACTTTGTTACTACGGATTTATCAAAAGGGCAGAGTCTTCAAAAGTACACCTTATCACTTCAGGATCTTCCTACTGGAATTTCCATAGAGATACAGTTAGTCGAAAACTATGTTCTTCAGAAAGTCATTGCTGAATTCAGTTCGAGGTTCTGTACAGTAATTGCTGCGGAAGGAGAGCACTCTGGAGATCTTGTGTATCAGTTTTCCAGTTCTAAGTTGTAGCATAAATATGATAATAGGAATCTATCACTTCATATAATTTCGTAACAGACACACACTTTCGAGCACCTATTTTGTGCCACCTTGTGTCAGTGGGGCCTGCGCAAGATACAGTGCAGACAAACATCATTCTTTTGTCTTGACCGTAAAAATGCCAGTTGAAGAGAGTGGGTGCGATATTTGTGAAATTTGTCCCAAAAAGAGGCGTAGGATGGTTATCAGTGGAAGGGAGAAGAATTTTACAAAAATTAACACAAGGTCCTTTGAGATAAAATGTGCAACCACTTGTTTTTCTTAAAACAGATTTATTATCAGTCTTCATTGCTTTGATTTCGTACAATGACCGGTTTCGATTCGTGTTATGTGACGTAGCACGAACATTCGCTGATATTCGGACAGTTTACTCTCGTAACCAATAAGATCAGATCTGAGAATAGTTCATGTTGACCCGGAACCGATCACTTTAGCAAGTTAATGGAATCAAGACGAATAATAAATCTGATGAGAAGGACGTTGAAGAAGGCTATGAAGCGAGAGGCAATGAATCAAAACTTACACCTTTTACGTATCCTTCTGGGTTTGGAATTGAAAATTCCAATATAATGCCAGATGTAGTAATACAACCCTGCTGTGAAGTTTTTATGTCGGATAGATAGTTTGGGGAAATCGTCATAGAGAGAAACTCATATGCATCACAGAGATTAAAGAGTGGATAATCGCTCCACTTAGGCAAATGGACAATGACAAACAGAACTGAAATAAAATGATTTTTGAGATCTATAGGGGAATGTTTACGAAGACTAGGATGTTTACGAGTTTGTGTGTGTGAGTGTCTGCATGCAGCGCTCACTGAATTAGTCTTTGTACTCAGAGTAACTGTACTACACTGCGTTACCGGACGTCTGTGATAGTTTACTGTACACAAGTAAGAACAGAGGTTCGCACAGTAGGAACATGAGAAGGTCGCATACACACAACTTAACATTACAAATTACTCTGGAAGTAATTAACATTTTAGAATATAAGAAACGGCATTGATTAAGTATTTTGTTCTGTTTTCAGTTGCACCAAAATAATAACAGGTTTCCATTTAAAAAACACAAGAATGTGTTGAAAACCATACGTCCGTGCATATCCCAATGGTTTGTGTTAACCAATTACACCAACCCCTCTCCTCACTTTGGGTCTGCGGAATTGGTTATCCGTGTTTGTTACGGTTTGGGAGGTGTTTCCAGTGGTAATGTTAGGTGACTCACCCTGTGTAAAACGAGTCAGGGGACGAGGAAAACAGTGCAGTCATTGTTGTAATGTCGAAACGGAACAATTTATCTGAAGACAAAAAGGGCATGATCATAGGCTTTCGGGCCAAGGATGGAAACTCTTCCGAAATGGCTAAGTCTGTAATCTGTGTTCACATACTGCTGTGGAAAAAGTATGCCGTGCATGGCAAAATGTAGCTATGTAAGACCAGTGGCGAAGCAACTGTGATGCGCCACGGGGTATAGATGACACGGAACAACGACGGCTGTGGAGGGGTGTGCGGGCGATTAGAACTGCAACTGTTGAACAGGTGACGGTCCATACGCACAGAGGAACTGCCAAGAGTGCCTCCTCAACGACTGTTGAGGGAACGTATCTGCGTATGGGCCTCTGCATAGGTTCATGCACCCATGTAGACTGCTGTTCATGTGTGAGGAAGGCTCCATCACGCCTTAGCATGAAACATCCGAAAGTAAACATCCTGCCACAGTCGTCGGAAGAGTCCAGGACGGAGGGCACTCCCTGGTGATCTCGTCATTCTGGAAGGCATCGTGGACCAAAACAAGTAAGCAACATCTACAGCTACATCTACATAATACTCCGCAAGCCACCTGACGGTGTGTGGCGGAGGGTACCCTGAGCACCTCTATCGGTTCTCCCTTCTATTCCAGTCTCGTATCGTTCGTGGAAAGAAGGATTGTCGGTATGCCTCTGTGTGGGCTCTAATCTCTCTGATTTTATCCTCATGGTCTGTTTGCGAGATATAGGCACGAGGGAGCAATATACTGCTTGACTTCTCGGTGAAGGTATGTTCTCGAAACTTCAACAAAAGCCCGTACCGAGCTACTGAGCGTCTCTCCTGGAGTCTTCCACTGGAAGATCTATCATCTCTGTAACGCTTTCGCGATTACTAAATGATCCTGTAACGAAGCGCGCTGCTCTCCGTTGGATCTTCTCTAACTCTTCTATCAACTTTATGTGGTACGGATCCCACACTGCTCAGCAGTGTTCAAGCACTGGGCGAACAAACGTGCTGTAAACTACTTCCTTTGTTTTCGGATTGCATTTCCTTAGAATTCTTCCAATAAATGTCAGTCTGGCATCTGCTTTACCGACGATCAACTTTATATGATCATTCCATTTTAAATCACCCCTAATGCGTACTCCCAGATAATTTATGGAATTAACTGCTTCCAGTTGGTGACCTGCTATATTGCAGCTAAATGATAAGGGATCTTTCTTTCTATGCATTCGCAGCACATTACGCTTGTCTACATTGAGATTCAATTGCCATTCCCTCCACCATGCGTCAATTCGCTGCAGATCCTCCTGCATTTCAGTACAATTTTCCATTGTCACAGCCTCTCGATATACCACAGCATCATCCGCAAAAAGCCTCAGTAAACTTCCGATGTCATCCACAAAGTCATTTATGTATATTGTGAATAGCAACGGTCCTACGACACTCCCCTGCGGCACACCTGAAATCACTCTTACTTCGGAAGACTTCTCTCCATTGAGAATGACATGCTGCGTTCTGTTATCTAGGAACTCTTCAATCCAATCACACAATTGGTCTGATAGTTCGTATGCTCTTACTTTGTTCATTAAACGACTGTGGGGAACTGTATCGAACGCCTTGCGGAAGTCAAGAAACACGGCATCTACCTGGGAACCCGTGTCTATGGCCCTCTGAGTCTCGTGGACGAATAACGTGAGCTGGGTTTCACACAATCTTCTTTTTCGAAACCCATGGTGATTCCTACAGAGTAGATTTCTAGTTTCCAGAAAACTCATTATACTCTAACATAATACGTGTTCCAAAATTCTACAAAAGGTCGACGTTAGAGATATAGGTCTATAGTTCTGCACATCTGTTCGACGTCCCTTCTTGCAAACGGGGATGACCTGTGCCGTTTTCCAATCCTTTGGAACGCTACGCTCTTCTAGATCCTACGGTACACCGGTGCAAGAAGGGGGGCAAGTTCTTTCGCGTACTCTGTGTAAAATCGTACTTGTATCCTATCAGGTCCAGCGGCCTTTCCTCTTTTGAGCGATTTTAATTGTTTGTCTATCCCTCTGTCGTCTATTTCGATATCTACCATTTTGTCATCTGTGCGACAATCTAGAGAAGGAACATGCAGTTTTTCCCCTCAGGATGATGGCATCCACCAGCAGGACAACGCAACGTGCCACACAGCTCACGGTATACGTGCGTGGAGAATCAGGGTGAGTTTACCGTACTCCTCTCGCTACGAACCCCCCTGATTTAATCCAGTCGAGAACCCGTGGGACCACCTCGATCGTGGTGTTCCCGCAATGCATCCTCAACTGAAAAGCCTGGCGCATCTGGCCACAGCACCGGAGGTGCTTTCAGCACGTCTCTTAGCGATCCACTCAGCAAAGGTTGGTTGTTTAGGCTTTTGACAAGCGGTCACATTAATGTGACTGTACATTGTAATTTATGTATTGATGAATCGTTGATTCAACTTCGTGGCGGAACCGTATTTAGACGACATTTAAAACAAAAGCGCCACAAATGTGGAATTAAAATATGTAAGTTGTGCTGTGACTCTGTTTGGACGAATAAGCAGGGAAAACTCAGTATACTGAAAACAGTACGCCCAGTAAAATCGTAATACCTCTTTGTAGAGATGTATTCGACAAGGGACACGCGCTGTATGCCGACATCAGGTATACGAGTTCTGAATTGCCGCACACGTTAATCGATGAAGGTATTCATTTGGTGGGAACATTACGCTCATATCGACAGAAGAAATCGCAGCAGATTGTATCGATAAAATTAAAAGTGGTGCAAAATATATCAAAGAAGAATGAAGGGCCTGCCGGAGTGGCCAAGCGGTTCTAGGCGCTTCAGTGTGGAACCGCGAGACCGCTACTGTCGCAGGTTCGAATTCTGCCCCGGGCATGGATGTGTGTGATGTCCTAAGGTTAGTTAGGTTTACGTTTTAGGGGACTGATGACCTCAGATGTTACGTCCCATAGTGCTCAGAGCCATTTTTGAAGAATAGAGAATGAATAACCATCTTAAATTGGAAAGATAAGCTGGATATCTTACTACCGTCAACAAATCATCCACCGAAAATGGTGAATGTTGAAAGCTTATTACAACACAACTTGAAACCACAAACTGTTGTCGACCTTAACACGGGAAAGGCAGCTATCGTCTTACCCAACCAAATTGTCTATAATAATCCACTATGCAGATCTTTGAAAGGATATAGAAATCTTGCCTTTGAGCTCTAACTGAACACTGTAATTATGAATGCTTTTTTATTTAAAAATATCACAAAGAAGAATGTCAGTATGACCAATTTCCTAAGAAATTAGCTATACATCTTAAAAATTACCACGACAAAGATGTTCTCCATCTAGCAGAATTCCAAGTACTTCCCACGAGACAAACTAAAAAGAAAGTGGAAAAGTCACTTCTGCTATGAATAAAAAAACCAGTACAACTTTGTGGAGAAATGGCCAGAAAACTGTTTAAACAATTTTTTGGTGCCTGCAAAGGAAAACCGTTTTGTATGTTCACCGCGTTTTTATAAAATCAGTTAAAATTTTATTTTAGTTTTAATGCACATTTAAGTACATTGATGACACAATCATACAATAAATAAAAATTATGTAAATGTGTTAATAAATTGTAAGTAATTAAGTAACACAGTATAATTTTAAATATATCATTAAAACAATGTATTTATTTTCGGTTTCATGTTGCATTTTACACTGTGAATAACCGGCGACTATCGCAGCCTGAACGAAAAGTTTAATGTCAGTTACCGGTGAGTTTTGCAGGCTGAACGGAAGGTTTTGTGGCAGCCACTGGTGAGTGATGTGACCCCAATGGGAAGTTTAGTGCTTCCCACGGGTGACTGTTGTGGCCTGAACAGAAAGTTTAGTGTCATTCACCAGTGACTAACATGGCCTGGACAGAAAGTTTTGTGTGTCATCAGCGACTGTTGCTGTCTGAACGGAAAGTTTAGTCGTAATCACCGGTGAATGATGCAATCTCAATGGAAAGTCTAGTGTCAATTATGATGTCTGTCGCGGCTTGAAGGGAAAGTTTAGTGTTACCCACTGATGACTGTAGTCTGAACAAGAAGTTCCGTATTAATCGCTGGCGTCTTGCATGGCCTGAATGAGAAGTTTAGCTTCAGTCATTAGTGACTAACACAGCCTGTACCAAATGTTTAGTCTCAGTGACAAGTGACTGTCAGAGATTGAACAGAAGGTTTAGCATTAGTCTCCAGTGACTGTTGCGGCTTGAGCCGAAAGTTTAGTGGCAGTCACCAGTGACTAACATAGCATGAACAGAATATTTAGTGTGTTACTAGCGACTGTCACAGCGTGAACGGAAAGTTTAGTGACAGTCACTATGGGATGACATGGTCTGAATGTAAAGTTTAGAGGCAGTCAGCTGTGAGTTCAGTGTTAAGCGCTGGTGGCTGTCGTGGCCTAAACAGAAAGCTTAACGTTAATCACAAAAGTTAAATACCACTGGCTAAGGCCAGGACTTGGATAGGTGATCACCTGCGTATGATGCACATTGAAGACAAAAAAAAGTTAAAATGTGTGTCAAATCTTATGGGACTTAACTGCTAAGGTCATCAGTCCCTAAGCTTACACACTACTGAACCTAAACTCTCCCAAGAACAAACACACACACCCATGACCGAGGGAGGACTCGAACCTCCGACGGGACCAGCCGTACAGTCCATGACTGTAGCGCCACAGACCGCTCGGCTAATCCCGCGCGGCTGCACATTGTAGACAATTTTCCCTTTGCCATTATGGCAGAGGGGACTGGAGGGGTGGTAGCGTAAAGTCCCTGATCACCTGTCTCAGCACCAATGTCCTAAAGTCTGTTCCAAAGCCCTCCACGATGTCTCGTCGAGTGAGGTGATGCGACTCTGTTGATGGGACGTTAAGCTCGTTGGTTCCCTTAGTGCTCTTCTAAAGAAGAAGGCTACTTGCCGGCACACACACACACACACACACACACACACACACACACACACACACACACACAGCAGTCATCTACACTTAAGAGATACATCCGCGCACCCAGCTCTCATTTGTTGTGAAGGGAGGGTGCCTGTGAGCTCAAAGGATAGGAAAAACATTTCCGTTTTCGCGGGCCACCCTCTCCTACGTAGTCTCCTAGTCGTTCATGCCATAAAACTTTGATTTTTACAAATTCATTAAAGCGCAAAATCAGAACTTTTGAAAGATCCTTGTTGATTTCATATCAATAGATCTTTATTGATTGCATTAATAACAGTAACTGTGATATCTCTACAGCGAGTTTTTAATTCAGTTCCACTTTGACTGAAGGAGGCGCCTGTTGCTCTGGGGGCCGTATTGAGTCTGTGTACATCGTACACGTGACATGACGGCTTCTGCGAAGACTGTTATCGAAGTCAGTAAACCCCTACCCCCATTCCCGATTCTTTAAAGAATGTAACTCCTATGTATAAAACATCCGTTCCACACACTTCAACGT
Source organism: Schistocerca gregaria (assembly GCF_023897955.1). Classification (NCBI taxonomy): domain Eukaryota; kingdom Metazoa; phylum Arthropoda; class Insecta; order Orthoptera; family Acrididae; genus Schistocerca; species Schistocerca gregaria. The sequence goes on along the minus strand of NC_064927.1, from coordinate 71,433,809 downwards.
TTATGACGTCGTATTGTAACTGATTGGCTTGTTCTATTTTGTATACAGGTCACCTATTCTTAAGTTTCGTGTGTGTATGTATTGTAGCAATTTGAGTAGCGCTTAGCGCCACAGTCACACAACGAACTCTTCCAGATCGGTTACTTCAAGGACAGCTCCGAGCCAGAAGCCTTGTAGCGTGAATTCGAGTGCCCCCAAACGACCGCCACTTGCGATTCAGTGGTGTAAACAGAGAGCTCATTGGAGGGCAGAGTGGTGGTCTGTTGTGTTTTCTGATGTGAGCTGGTGCTGCCTCGGTGCCAGTTATGGCCGAGTGTTGGTTAGCAAGACCCCAGCTGACGGCCTGCAGCCAACTTGTCTGCGTGCTAGACATTGGACCTACACCTGGAGTTGGGGTCTGGGGTGCGATTTCATGTGAGAGCAGAAGAATTCTCTTGGTTATCCCACGCAGTATGACTCCAAATTTGTACGTGAATCTGGTGATTGCACCTGTTGTTCTGCCATTCGTGGACAGCATTCCAGGGGATGTTTTCCAACAGAATAACGCTCACCCACATACCGCTGTTGTAACCCAATATGTTCTACGGACTGTCGACATGTTGCCCTGGCCTGCTCGATTTCCAGGTTTGTATCCAGACGATCACATGTGGGACATTATCGGACGACAATACCAGCGTCACCCGCAGCCAGTATTAACCGCCCTTGTGTCCGGCGACGTAGTGCAACAGGCACAGAACTCCATCCCACAAACTGCTATGCGGCACCTGTACAACATAATGCATGTATGTTTGTCTGCTTGTACTGGACATTCTGGTGACTACACCCACTGCTAACGTATCAACACTTCAAATATGCAATGGCTTGTTTCATACTTACGATAACGTACGATCTTTCAATGTTAAACACTAAAAATATATTGTCTAGACAAATGTATTCCAGGAATTTCATTACTATACATGAATTATTTTGTGCTGTTTCGTTTTTTTTCCATCCGTGTATGTGGATACTGCCTGCAAAATGTGCTGTGAACAGATGTGTAGTAAAGAATTGATACACTGTTAATGTGATCAAAAGTATCCGGACGCCCCACAAAAACATACGTTTTTCATATTAGTTTGCATTGTACTGCCACATGCTGCCAGGTACTCCATATCAGCAAAACCTCGGTAGTCATTAGGCATTGCGAGAGGGCGGAATGGGGCGCTCCGCAGAACTCACGGGCTTCGAACGTGGTCAGGTGACTGGGAGTCACTTGTGTCATAGGTCTGTACGCGAGGTTTCCACGCTCCTAAACATCCGTACGTCCACTGTTCCCGATGTGATAGTGAAGTGGAAACGTCAAGGGGCACGTGTAGCACAAATGCGTACAGGCCGACCTCGTCTGTTGACTGACAGAGACCGCCGACAGTTGAAGAGTCGTAATGTTTAATTGGCAGACATCTATCCAGAACAAGCTGCCTCAGGATCCACTGCAAGTACTGTTAAAGATAAGCGGGAGGTGAGAAAACTACGATTTCATGGTCGTGCGACTGCTCATAAGCCACACATCACGTCGGTAAATACCAAACGACGCCTCGCTTGGTGTAAGGAGCATAAACATTGGACGATTGAACAGTGGAAAAACCTTGTGTGGAGTGACGAATCACGGTACACAATGTGGCGATCCGATGGCAGAGTGTAGGTATGGTGAATGTCCGGTGAACGTCACCTGCCAGCGTGTGTAGTGCCAACAGTAAAACCCGGAGGCGGTGGTGTTATGATGTGGTCGTATTTTTCATGTAGGGGGCTTGCACTCCTTGTTGTTTTGCGTCGCACTATGGTTCAAATGGCTCTGAGCACTATGGGATTAACATCTATGGTCATCAGTCCCCTAGAACTTAGAACTACTTTAACCTAGCTAACCTAAGGACATCACACAACACCCAGCCATCACGAGGCAGAGAAAATCCCTGACCCGCCGGGAATCGAACCCAGGAACCCGGGCGTGGGAAGCGAGAACGCTACCGCACGACCACGAGATGCGGGCGCGTCGCACTAACAGCATAGACCTACATTGATGTTTCAAGCACTTTCTTGCTTCCCACTGTTGAAAGGCAATTCGGGGATGGCGACCGCTTCTTCCAACACGATCGAGCACCTGTTCATAATGCACAGTCTGTGGCGGAGTGGTTACATGACAATAACATCCCTGTAATGGACTGGCCTGCACAGAGTCCCTGCGGAAGTTCGGGCATGGGTGTATGTATTTGTCCTTAGGATAATTTAGGTTAAGTAGTGTGTAAGCTTAGGGACAGATGACATTAGCAGTTAAGTCCCATAAGATTTCACCCACATTTAAACATGTCAACTTAGTGCCAGGCCTCACTGACCAACATCGATACCTCTCCTCAGTGCAGCACTATGTGAAGAATGGTCTGCCATTCCCCAAGAAACCTTCCAGCACCTGATTGAACATATGCCTGCGAGAGTAGAAGCTGTCATGAAGGCTAAGGGTGGGCCAACACCATATTGAATTCCAGCATTACAGATGGAGGGCACCACGAACTTGTAAGTCATTTTCAGCCAGGTGTCTGGATACTTTTGATCACACAGTGTAAATCAAAACGTCATGCATGTTGCCGAAGTCTTGCAGCATCATCCGCAAAAACGCAGTAAGAGACTATCTTCTTTCCTTTCGTTGTTCTGTGAGAGCACTTCAAATTCTTAAATTCGGTTTGCAAGTATATGCCATATTGTTCATATTTGTATTGTCCCAGGAAGTTGTTAGATAGAAAACTTGCCATGTGGGAGGGATACTGCGTACCGTTTTAGCCGCTTAGTGATGTCGATAGCTAAAAGCTGGTTGAAAGCGTAATTTTGGCTTGCGAGAGGTTGAGAATTCCTTTTGTGAACAGCTGCCAACACTGGGACAGTGCCTTGTTTCTCACCATTTCAGCTGTTCACTAGAACCTCCGGGTGTTAAAATCCACCCTATTCTTCAAAAACGTGGTTATCAATCTTCATGGTTTCCCATCCTTTTTTTGTGTCTTGTAATTCTTTCCACGCCGTTGAATTTTGTTTTTTCGTCATTTGCTTCCAATCCAACTTCCGTTGCCTCTTTACATAGCTTTCTTGGCAGTAATTCCAGATCATCTAGATTTTCGGCGAAGGCCAGTACATTCACTTTTATTCCAATGTTAATTCACTCTTCTATTCGCTTGATGCATCCAGTGCTTCCCGTATTATAGTCCCGAACAAGAGTTGTGATATTCTATATCCTTGCCTGACTCCATTTTTTATATAAAGCACCAAAATTTATATTATTTCTCTTTTCTTTGCTAGCCTGAATTTTATATTCTCTCTACACTGACCATCATCAGCTATTTCACTATGGAAACAGCAAGACGTATCTACCACTTTCATCGTCTCATTTCCTAACCCAAATCCACGCTTATCACCTGACTTAATTCGACTACACTCCTTTACTATTGTTTTATATTAATTTATGTTCATTTTACAAACACTTTCAGGAGCCTATCCATGCCGTTCAACAGAATGTCCACGTTGTTTACCTGTTAGACGTCTCGCACTACTATGTGATCGACACAGTGAATGTTTTAGGCCATCTTCGTGAAGTTCAGTTATTTTTCCAAATTTCTCCTTAGTTTTCTATACTACTTGATTTTTATACAGATTGAATAAAGTTGGTAGCAACGTTCTTTTGCTTTCGCTTTTATAACTACAACCTGGTTCGTGTACGAATCGTAGGAAACCTTTCGCTACCTGAATTGGTATTGAGTGTTATAAACTTAATGAGTATCTTGTGGCTCGTCTTCTATAAGAATACATGTTACCAATGGCTCTAAAATGTCACCGTATATTTGAGATAAACTGGTTCGATGTCTTACCCAGTATGAACCGGACACGTTACGAACCATAACCAGCCTACTGGACTATATTCGCCAGTTCCATTCCTTGTTGTTTCATCTTGGAGATACTTTGCACTACCTACGTGTGGTGATTGTTCTCCTTGGTGACTGTAAGTTGGAAACACGAAGTTCGAAATGCTGATTGAGTCCTGACGTCACTTACTATTCTATCGTGGCAACTGATCTCAGGTTTCCGCTTTTTGTTTGCATAGGTGAGTCGATACACCGTTACAGGAAAACATCATAACATTGTGAATACAGATACTCAAATCAACAGATACCTCTTATCGTAAATGAAGCTAGTCACACGTTTGTCTTTTTCCACCACCTTCTCTACCTTGTCTGGGGGTAAATGCACCAAAGCGTGCGCAGTGCCAAAGAGAGCGCGACTTGTATTGTTGACACTTGACTAAACTGATCAGCTCGCCACTGACGTTGTAGTGTTCAGAGTGGTATCAGAAACACCTCGTAGACGTTATGTGATATATACATATATATATTTTAATTTTTGTTGAATTGAATTGAGATGGATGGAAATATTTAAAAATCAGCCGTTCTCTGCCGCATTTCGCTGGTTGGAAGGCGAAAAGCTTACTGACAAATTTCACAAAAGGAAAAGTAGGACGGAAGGTCTCCCACTGATTTAAATGATTAGAAAATCAGGTAAAACGAACAATGAGGCTATCAGAAAAACACATTGCTGTTGTCAGTATGATGTTGCACTGCCCAGGGCCTGTAATGATAAAGGCCCCGTTTAGGTCAGGCATATTGTATACAGAAGTGGAAGAGAGAGCACCACTAAATTCTGCAATCCGTATGCATTGCATACACACAGAAATTACTATTACAGTGTACTTACGGAGCCCAGTGGGTTAATTGCGTATTTTCCGGTGAGAAAGAGCACTGACAAACAGTCTTCGCTACATTAGGTTACTTAAATTGGTGTCACTCTGAGCTAGAATTTATGGTCAGCGACTAAGTGTAAGGTCAATGGGTCGGATGTGGGTTTTGCAACTGTGAAATACTTTCCCATATTACAGAAGCGAATATTAAATTTCAGCTAATATTGCGAATATTTTGAACTTGAATAGTTTAAATGAAAATCTTTCTGTTTATTGCAAAGGAAAACAACAGATTTTCTAATTCTCTGTCATACACAACTTGAAACAGGTCACGTCGACCAAATCATATGGAAGAACTGACAGCGACATATAACGGAAGGCAGTAAGATCGCTTCGCTTTTGGTTTGGCAGTATTCGACAGCCATTTCTAGGCGCAAGTAAATGAAGAAAGACAGCACATTTTTGTTATCAAGTGACGTCTTCATCAATAACTTCAGTTTTAGTGTAATCTACGAGTAATTGCTGATGTTTGATATTAACATGAAAATAATTCCGTAGGCAGGGAAAGAACCTGTTCTTGGGCAAGTACTTCTATAATGACCAAAAGGCATTAAATGATGTTCAAGCACATGTGTTCCAGCAGCGGTATGAAGAAACTGATAGTAATAATGACGGTAATAATCGAATTATCCGGTAACTTCACACTTAACAGTGGACATTCTCGAACTAAGAAATTTGCTAAATTAGTGAACATTTCAAATGGCATCAAATGGCACACGAGTCTTTACATCCAGTTGAAACGAGAACAGCATAAACTCCACGTCAGAATCTTGCTTCTACTCAACCATTTAATATACTCGCATTTTTTCAACCGTGACTAATTTTGTAAGCTAAGCATATGATCCGTTACAGCACACTCCTGGGGCTGGAAAATGTGGCCACAATGGTCTGGTGGAACGAACTATCACAGGTGCAATGCATGGATTCAGGCATTTACTTTCAAGAGGCACAAACAGATATACTTTACCTCTGGTAGCCTCAAGAGAAAGACGTTATAATTCAGAATCCTCATTAAACATCATGTTCCTTCATTACCAACTAGGCAAAGCCGGTTTACGTTGGGAAATGACATAGGCGGAAGTCATGGTAAACAGAAATACTGTCGCCAGTTAACTTACTTACATTAGAAAGTTTTATTTTATTTGATGAACCGATAGTCATTTAAAGGAACAGGGCTCTTATTTTACTTGTACTTGATTGAACTACAGACGTTGAAAAATTTGGTGCTGGAATGTGATTTGAATTCGCATCTCCTCTTTCGAGGATCTGAATCTCTCGGAACAGTATAGTTCAGTCATTTCGTTCCTTTTCCCAAGAATGCAATCTTCTCTAGGTCTCCTCCAAAGGCATGTATGTGGCTCCAAATACTGATCCAGTATAAAAATATTCATAATTTCATTTCAAGCCCTATCACGGCCTGCTAGTGAAAATTAACGTGCATTTTTAATGTCTGTTCATGTGTTGCCAACATTCGCAATAGGTGTCGTTATTTCTGGTCAAACACGCACACATCTTACTGTTGGTGAGTAACCAATTGAGACTTAACCGATATTCGCAGATGATAAAGAAGGGCGGTAGGTGTGTGGTTCGATTGTCGCTCAGGCACAAAAATTTGTATCCTTATTTTAGATTCAAACACCTAGCAGCTGGCAAGAAAAACGGATACATAATATTTGATTTTACTTAGTTAACTATCCAATTACGTGTTGGGTTCGTATCTTCATCACAGAACTTCACATCATGCGCTTCATCTTTAAATGAATGACAATTTGTTACTTCTGAATGGAGGTATATCAGACATCTTTCGTGATTAGTTAACAGGGACGAAAGGTCTTGATAGGAGTACCGGTTTATTACAAAAACTGTGGTCTTTTAATTTCAAGTTTTGATTTGGTTACTGGTATTGGTGAAAATTTCGGTAATTCATGACTCTTCATGGCTAGTCACCAATACGATTACATTATATTTGATTCGATTAATATTTGTTCCATAGATCATGAATACCACATGATTCTCTCTCTCTCTCTACCACACACACACACACACACACACACACACACACACACACACACACAAACATTGTTTTTTTTATTTGTTTGTTGTGCTCGAAAACGCCCATGAATGAGTCTCTTAGTTTTGAGCACACTTCCGAAAGAAATATAAAAACAACTATGAAAGTTACTGATTTATGATATTTAGTTTGTAGTCAGTTCTAAGTATTATTAGTAATCAGACGCATGACGTATTCCAGTCCGTGCCTCCCGCGTCTTTGAGATATCAGCTATGGTCACTGCCCAGACCTCTGTAGAAGCACATCGGTTCATCTTCTTCCTGCTGGTACTGTAACTGAGATTAGGCAACAAGGCAAGGTACGTTTGGCAACTCTGTGATCGACGAGTTACGTCCTGGTGTGCACGGAACTAAGCCTCAAAGTTCACTTGATTTTTCCTGTCATTTCCATTGAATAATCTGAGTTATTATCGCTTGAAGTGTAACTAAAGATTGTAAATTTACGGTATTCAGCCCAGGAAAGTCGTTGCACGTGGAAATCGCAACTAATCTTGTCCTTTAAATAGCAGTTTACGAGTTCTAGTCATAATTTGCCTAATACACTCCTGGAAATTGAAATAAGAACACCGTGAATTCATTGTCCCAGGAAGGGGAAACTTTATTGACACATTCCTGGGGTCAGATACATCACATGATCACACTGACAGAACCACAGGCACATAGACACAGGCAACAGAGCATGCACAATGTCGGCACTAGTACAGTGTATATCCACCTTTCGCAGCAATGCAGGCTGCTATTCTCCCATGGAGACGGTCGTAGAGTTGCTGGATGTAGTCCTGTGGAACGGCTTGCCATGCCATTTCCACCTGGCGCCTCAGTTGGACCAGCGTTCGTGCTGGACGTGCAGACCGCGCGAGACGACGCTTCATCCAGTCCCAAACATGCTCAATGGGGGACAGATCCGGAGATCTTGCTGGCCAGGGTAGTTGACTTATACCTTCTAGAGCACGTTGGGTGGCACGGGATACATGCGGACGTGCATTGTCCTGTTGGAACAGCAAGTTCCCTTGCCGGTCTAGGAATGGTACAACGATGGGTTCGATGACGGTTTGGATGTACCGTGCACTATTCAGTGTCCCCTCGACGATCACCAGAGGTGTACGGCCAGTGTAGGAGATCGCTCCCCACACCATGATGCCGGGTGTTGGCCCTGTGTGCCTCGGTCGTATGCTTTCCTGATTGTGGCGCTCATCTGCACGGCGCCAAACACGCATACGACCATCATTGGCACCAAGGCAGAAGCGACTCTCATCGCTGAAGACGACACGTCTCCATTCGTCCTTCCATTCACGCCTGTAGCGACACCACTGGAGGCGGGCTGCACGATGTTGGGGCGTGAGCGGAAGACGGCCTAACGGTGTGCGGGACCGTAGCCCAGCTTCATGGAGACGGTCCTCGCCGATACCCCAGGAGCAACAGTGTCCCTAATTTGCTGGGAAGTGGTGGTGCGGTCCCCTACGGCACTGCGTAGGATCCTACGGTCTTGGCGTGCATCCGTGCGTCGCTGCGGTCTGGTCCCAGGTCGACGGGCACGTGCACCTTCCGCCGACCACTGGCGACAACATCGATGTACTGTGGAGACCTCACGCCCCACGTGTTGAGCAATTCGGCGGTACGTCCACCCGGCCTCCCGCATGCCCACTATACGCCCTCGCTCAAAGTCCGTCAACTGCACTTACGGTTCTCGTCCACGCTGTCTGCGGCATGCTACCAGTGTTAAAGACTGCGATGGAGCTCCGTATGCCACGGCAAACTGGCTGACACTGACGGCGGCGGTGCACAAACGCTGCGCAGCTAGCGCCATTCGACGGCCAACACCGCGGTTCCTGGTGTGTCCGCTGTGCCGTGCGTGTGATCATTACTTGTACAGCCCTCTCGCAGTGTCCGGAGCAAGTATGGTGGGTCTGACACACCGGTGTCAATGTGTTCTTTTTTCCATTTCCAGGAGTGTAATAGGAATCCAAGGCACATACTTTTGCGCTATCTATGTGGTAACGTGCTGACCTGTAAAACAAGCGTTCTGGTTCTTGATTTCAGTCTCGCTAACTGTGACGTTTTTATGTATTTTGTGAAAGAGCTACAAGCAGTCAGATCAAACATCGATAAGTAAAACGCAAGAAAATACTTTCGGCTCATAGGGCAATGGTGAAAAACGTACAATGCTGCACAACAAGTAATGGCTCTTTCCGTTGCTCACAAGCAAATGTTGGGTTTCTAGGATTTCATGACTTTATTTATGAAATGCTACATTTGCATACCTCTTGAATGTGACATAGCATATCATTTAAACATAGACCCTATCGAAATCTAAGTGAGTAATATTTTACTATTTCGGTCCGATAGAGGCACGTTTGTGTACAGATACTCAGCTGTATTAAAACTATTAAAACAGAATTTCATCGTAAGGTTATCATGGGTAGTTTTATTTCATTTCTTATAATACAGTGCACAATTTTCGTAGGGTTTCTTTTTGTGTTGTTTAAACGATAGTAGACATGAGAGAGAAATTAATCATCAACGATATATGCGATTTCTCTGATGTTATCTATAACAGTCTGACAATGAACATGCAGTTTATTGATTACATGTAGAAAACTTGTTCTGAGTTAAAGGTGTCAAACAAGGTTTGAAGAAGAAGAAATGCCACTACCACGCGACAGCTACTGTAGAAAATAGTTTTTTGACGTATTTTGGCATGATGCGCTCTCCCCATACATAATACTAAAGTTTCGAGATGCACCTGCTGCCTGGCGGCCTATTAAACCTGAAAAGAACAAAATGTCGCAGTAGTTGGTCCTTCTTCCACACGCAACTATTTTGGGTTGAGAAGTGAAGAGAATTATGTTCAAAGTTCCGTTAGATTGATAACTTCAGCAGAATTGCGTTTTAAAACATGCACCAGTGAATGTACTTGAACTCGCGACGCTTTGCCCGCGGTGCACTACACTTACCTTTACACTACTAGCTGAACCGTAGCTAGGGCACCCACAGGAGTCTACAACGGCTCCTCAGGAACTTCCGTATTCCACAGTGTTGTGAGATAATGCATACGGCCTGAGGTCGTGGTCGTGGTTTTGGGGAAGGAGACCACACAGCGAGGTCATCGGTCCCATCGGATTAGGGAAGGACGGGGAAGGACGTTGGCCGTGCTCTTTGAAAGGAACCATATCAGCATTTGCCTGGTGCGATTAAGGGAAATCACGGAAAACCTAAATAAGGATGGCCGGACACGGGATTGAGCCGTCGTCCTCCCGAATGCGAGTTCAGTGTTTAACCACTGCGCCACCTCGTTCGGTGCGCATATGGCCGGATGTAGACTTCTGGGGGGCAGACAGTTACAGCTTTTCTTTTGCACTGCACGACGTTTTCAACGAACAGAAAGCGCAACAGAGTAGCTCAAGTGGGAAGGAGCACTTCTTATTTAAATTTCTGCATCCTACATTGTTGGCAGTTCTGTGTAGGTGGCAGTTACGTGATTTTATTTCGGTGATTACAAAATAGAGTCGAATGTATGCACTGGGTAACTGAGGCAGCTAGTTCATGGCGATTCGGTCAACCAAGTAAATGAATGTACTGAACATGCTACAAACCACTACAGGGAGCCTGTGTGTCAGAATTCTCATCCAGTGTGGCGCAACGGCGTTATGATAGAAAAATGAGATGCAGAGCAGAGGATTTGGTGGTCTGTTGGATTGGTGATAGGTTCATATACTTATGGTCTGGGTTCGATTCCAGCTTCCACTGATGATTTTTGATAGGTAGAGACAGATTGTATCCTCTTTTGGCTAAGCCAAGTGGAGAAGGTATAATGGCATTGTGGTCTGATATTCACATTAAACTTGATATTCCTTCTCTATCAAGTACATGTCAGTTTGAACCACAATAAAGTCTGGAGTGGCGACATGTAGAAACTCTATCACCAGTAACCTTTCTTATACTAGTTATTTATTTATAATGACTAAACAAACGCTACGTAGTGTCACAGGACAATTAGTCCATATTTTATTTGAGCTTCTGTATGTCGATAAAATTGGTTCTGAACTGGGAATGCAATTCAGACCACCCTTAACGCGGAATTTGATCCCTTCGTGACAACACAACTCGGCTACAATTTGTTGTTTGTTCAAAACTGCAGATTCCTCAACATCTCCACATATTGCGCGTGAATGGGTTCGAATCCTGGACCGGCACTAAAGTTTTCATTATGTATTGTCAAGCTCTAGCATGAGAACAACTATCTGCTGGTGGATAATAATTTTGTTTTTTAATGTATTTTCATTCGTTGTCTACACTAACGATATCTGGCGTTTTTGACTCTCAGTGAGACACAGAACTGTTTGCGAGATCACTGTAAGTTCAAGGATGTTATTCCGAGCTGTTGGTGGAGAAAAATTTGGTATCTGACGTCTCTTGGTGTGTAGTCAACGATATGTATGGGGTTCGATTACCAATCAGCACTGAACTCTTCGGCATATTATTTCTAGGTCAAACATGCTCACATGTCGCTGCTGGTGTAGCAAACCAATATTTAACACTCGTTTTCTCTAGAATATAACAGTGGTAGGTGCCGGGTTGGAGTCTTGGGAAGAAAAAATTAATGTTTCGTCTCGTCATTTCAGTTAAAACATCTTGCTATTGCCAAGAAAATCCAATATGTCACAGTTGATTCTGCTTCGATAACAATCCGATTAGGTTCTGAGTTCGAATCGCTGTCCAACACAAAGCTTCACCTCACGGCATTTCAAGTAAGTTACCTGTGAGGAGGCAATATTTAACATGTCCCGTAGTTCGTTAACAGGGACAATAGATGCTGGGTAGGAATTCGCGTCCGTTAAAAATGTTTACGTTATGTAATTTAAAGTTGATATTTCCTAACTGATACTGTCTAAAATCGAGGTATATCATTCTTTGTATGCCTAGTCATGAATGACTGTTAGTTTCCGTCAATCACGAAATCTTTGCTTAGTCTGCATGACCTGGGTTTGAATCCAGACAGTTCTTCGTGTCATTTGAAGTTAATACATATTCTCAACTAGCAGCTCGTGAATAACGTAAATTTTTAATGTCACTTTGTGTTAAATAAAAGGTACGGTATGTTACTTTGAAGAGCAAATCATGAATACGACGAACTTACTACGTGCATTACGTATCTGACGTAATAGTGAGAGTGGTAACATTTCAGGTACGTCATTTATTGTAATAAAGGTGAGCTTACAAGCCTTAAGGACAGTCTTATCTGTGATGAGGTGTTCCCTAATATTTGTAGTATCGTGGTATTACTTTACATCTTGAGTTATTGCGATACAGAGCAGTGTTTTCAAGTGGTGATTTGTTGGACCCATTTACAATAGTCAAACGACTGCACCGAAGAGCGAATAGAGAATCTGCTAGACAGCTGCGTTATGAGGATTGTACGCGAATCAGGCGAAATGCAATTCAGGTCGTTCGGATACTTTTGAGCGCGACTGTACCAGGCTGAACAGAAACTGTGACTGTTGAATGGAGTTTAGGGCCCTTAACAAAACAGTGGAGGTGGTCTATGAGCACCATCTTTGACTATTAGCCCAGGTTCCAATTACAATCCCAACCACTCCTTTAATTATGAATAAAAACTCCCCGCATTGAATATCGGAGATATCGAGTATTAGAAGCCATTCTCGTTCTACCGAAGGGTTTGTCAAAGGCTGTAGGGGGATACATAATGGTTTGCGGTACCTTTATACACTTGGGATGAGAAATACTCATGTAAGGAGAAAGACTTAGCTATGATTAAAGGCGTAAGAACACAGAAGGCGATGAAAACCACAGCATTGAGGACACAAAGTGTATCCACAGGAAATGTGACATGCAATTCAAAAAGTTTCATGATGGTCTCTCCGGTGGCAAAGACTCCGGCTTTATCTGCCATTCGGATCTCCGGAGGGGGACTGCCAAGGAGGAGATAAACATGAAAAATGACATAATTACCAGAGAAAGGGTAACATGCTACTTCATGGAGCGTGGAATGTTAGAAGTTTGAACGTGATAATGGAAGCTACAAACCTGGAAAGGGCTACTGATCCCTCACTTAATTTGAATGTGAGATAAAAACAAAACGTAAATGCTCCAAATCACCAACCACATCTCGCTGCGGAAACCGCGGAAGGAGAGTCAGAACGAATTTGCCAAGATGTGATACCGACTAGGAACACATGTGATTGCCGAACTCACTGCAAAGCCACTCAGAGGTAAGCTTGTCGGTGTCTGCAGCAGATGCAAACACCGAAGTGCAACTGGCAGAATACGACTGACGCTAGCCGGCGTTTCCACAGTTCGCAAGTGTGTTACCAAGCTACCTGGCAACTGAGAGAAACAACTCCAAAACACATTCACTTCAGGAGAATGTAACTCCACTCTCGTGGGACACGACGACCCGATGGGAACCTCTAATACCAACACCTTCCTACGAAATTCCTTGCCTCAGCGATTCAAGGAGGAAAACACGTAACTCCAGAATCGCTAGAGGAGAGCCATAACGCTATAGAATTCCAATCCACTGCACGCTATAAAGCATGTTCTGAAGAAACCAAGAAGATGGACTCTTCTTCTGATTAAAGTGTTTTTGCGTTTATGACAGGTACATTAAATGGACAGAAGAAAATTGTACCTATAAAAAGGCAAATACTTTTTGAAAAATGTGCTTCTGTTCACTCCAAAGACCGTTTGTTTTACGTAGGTGTAACCTTGTTACCTATGTAAAAAGCGACTCGACTTTGTTTCTTTCTCCCTTTGGCAGCGGCACGATGCAGGTGTGTCTTCGTTGTAACTCTTTGCCAAACATGATTGGAGCGTATTGTAACCTCCCCAGAAAATAAAATAATATAAATAATAGTCTCATTTAGTGTAACTTCCCTAAAAATAAGTTGCGTAACCTATCAATAATAAAATGTGACAAACCTCTCGATAAAATTGTCGCTCACTTATAACCTTTCAATAATTGACTGTGAATTTAAACTGGTAAACTTTGGACGTCAGCAGTGCTGCGTCATGGCCCTGAAAATTCATTATGAATAAACTGGAAAATCTTACCTCAATTAGGTCGCCGGATAACGCGGATATATATGCTCCTATAAAAAATTTCTCTGGCGCAGCTAAGTGCAATGCTGGCCGATAGATTTGTCTTATATAAAAGGAAAGAACTGATTTTTCTTTTCAATAATCGGGATGACCAAGGATTGGAGAAATTAGTAAATTCTTTAAATTGAAATGAATGATTGTCAAAAGTTACTATTTATGAGAAAGATTCTTATTAAGCGATTTTTTAAAAAGATTTACATGGGACTTGATATAACAATACTACATATGCGCGAGGCTGCTTTTACCTTATCCTACAACGCTCAGGCTCCGCCATCGCTGCACACTACCGGCCCAGCCAACACGATACACCAGACTGCTCGCTAGCAACAACTTACTGCTACTACCACACAGTTCCTACTGCAGTCAACACTGCTCTGTGGTCTCAGATTCTCTTACAGCTTACATATCGCAGGCAGCGCGTGAGCAATCCGTCGAAATTACATCAGCTCGAGTGCGCTAACAACAAATTCCTTAATCATGGACCTCTTACATAACCGTCCACTGAGGGGGGGGGGGGGGGGGGCAAAAATTTGGAAGCGATGGTGAGTCAATTGGACTTGCCATGAGCAACAAATTTTTCTGTAATCTATTTAGTTACTAAGTCTACAGTCTCAGAGTATATACATTATTGATAAGTGCAGAACATATAACGAAATGAAATAGAGTGCACACGCCCTGAGTACAGAACATATCAAGAAATGACACAAGGTGTACAAAATATATTAACGAATAACATAAAGTGCACACGTACTGCACAAGTCTTTTGCATTTTTACATGAACTGATCACATTAACAAATGAAATAAAGTGCACACGCACTATAAAAGTTTTTAGCATTTTGTAAGTGCTGAATTCATTAAGAAAAGAAATAAAGTGCACACGCGCGATAAAAATCTTCAGCATATTTAGGACAACTGATCATATAAACAAATGAAATGGAGTGCATACGCCCTGTATAAGCCTTTGCATTTTTTTTACAAGAACTGAAAGCATTAAGCATAAGCATTAAGCATAGATTAACAAATGAAATAAAGTGCCCACGCACTGAATAAGTTTTCAGCATATTTAGGACAACTGACCATATTAATAAATGAAATGAAGTGCACACGCACTGTATATGTTTTTATCACTTTACAAGAATTTAAATGCACTGTATAAGTCTTTACCATTGTACAGGAACTAGGAAAGGAATGGGAAGTATTGCATCATGGTTGTAGCACAGTAGGTTGCATGTAGCTGCACTGGAAGTCCATATATTTCTACAGAAGCACAACACCAAGTGAGACAATCTGAAGTTCTCTTCCCTGAAGTATTTATCAGTGTAGCCAAGACACTGAAATGTTGTATTAATATTCAATGTTATTTTTTTGATAGTACATTAGGTACACCAAACAGTAGGACCATAATAACATCTCCATCGTTCAAGGTGGTGGACAGCTTGATATGTCAACACCATGTTCTTGTAGAATCCATACTCTTACAGCAACGTAGAATTAGTGCAAAAACCAATATAGTGCTCCATGATCATGAGGATGAACAGGACAAACGGATATTGCAGTAATTGCTGGTAATTAGGTCAGAAGGTGAATGACACATTAAGTCTTATGCTAGTCATCATAGAATTACACCAGTGTATCAACTGATCTGAATAATTATTGGCATTCATTGGCTAGTTACTAAAGATGTAGCAAGTATTGAGTACTACGAAACACTATTCATAACTCATCTGACTGCAGTAATTATTGGCACTCATTGGCCACTTACAAAGTATTCATATAGTGTTACAAAACATTATTCAGTGTTATTCACAAGTCCTCATTTAAAACAGGAGCTATTGAATTATTGACATTCATTGGCTAGTTACAAAGTATTCATATAGTGTTACAAAACATTATTCAGTGTTATTCACAAGTCATCATTTAAAACAGGAGCTATTGAGTGTAACATCAAGCTACTCATGTTTATATATGATATCATGTAAGTGACATAAGACATATTTAAAATGTAGGACATTGGAACTATTACTCGAGGTCAGTGGTCCAATAATACATAGACATAATGGAATCAATACACAGAAAAATTTGAATTTTATTTAAGACAAAAAATATATCTTAAACTGGTAGCATTATTTAGTTGTATACTAGTAATAGTTGTGACTGTTTTTTTTTTTGTGCTAGCTATGCATTGCGTTGGGATCGATAGTTGCTGGGCATGAAAATATTTGCTTTTGACTTATTGCTGGAAATAAGGATTTATAACGTCATTCGTCATGAGTCAGCTGTAGCAAGATTATGGAACAAGTACAGTTTATGTGATCACATTCATAAATGATAGACACAACTGGGTAAAAAAATGCAAGTACTAGAACAGGTTTAATAACTAACAGCTTATAGCATATTAATATCCTGAAAAGCTTCTCCTGGAAAAATTACAAAATGGATTATTGAGCTGAAAGAAAAAATGTATATTATGCTGAAAAGTAGTAAACTTCGAATTAACAGGTAATGAGATGTGTACTTAATATGTATGTACTCTAGTTGGCTTTCCCAAAACATTCAGTCATTATACTATGCAACATAAGACATGCTGCAACAAATACTTAAATAACTACATAGCATTTCTTAACTAACAGTAAATATATAAATGTCATCATTATCATCACCTGCAAAGAAAAACTTCATTATTCATATTAGCATATTCTTCATATAACTATTCATCATCATTTATTATCATCTGCAAAAAATAGACAATTCATTATTCATATTAATATTACCATTTACTTCATACAGCTATTCATAGTATAGAGTTTCTTACTTCTAGCATACATCATCACTAAAATTAATATCTGCAGTTCTGTCTGACAGAATTAGTCAAGACTGCTATCATACGATGTGTATATTATATTCTGGTTAATGCTTGTTAATTCTGATCCATTTACTCTTCATGACAAGATGTTGCATTTTCTTTCCTTCATTCTCATGGTAAAATTTCCATTTCATAGTAAACCACTGTGGTTGTTTAATTCATTTCTTTTACACGGTATTGCTTTCTGAAAAATGATGAATAAGGATTAATATCTTGCATTTAATCACATACTCATTAAATGAAAACTTGTTTCTAGTGATATAATTAAGCATAGAGCATAGCATGACAGAAAACGTATTAGGTCAAAAACATAGACAGTTTTTAAGTGCATAAAATATACACAGAGTATCATAATGTAGTAGCAAAAAATGTAGAATAGTCAAGATGTTGAGATATCATAAGGCAAAATATCAATGTCAACTGGTGTTTGTTACATCTTAAACATTTCATAGTGCATACAGACAAAATTCTACTTTCGATAGGAAAACAATCATACATACACAAAAAATCGAAAATGTGCACGGTCTGATATATAACGACAATAAAAGCGACCTGCTAACCTTACCTTGCCGGGCACTTGCCAGGAAAAAATATGATAATCATCAGCAAGTGTTCATATCAATAACCGGAAAAGGCATTAGAGTGTGATAAATCATAAAGTATGTTCATTCAATAAAGGGTTTAATATTGGAGACATGGTGATTGCCTTTGCTTTTTCTGGTTCTCAAAGTTTCAACATGTACCACATTGGGATGAGGAATGCTGCGAATTCTGTATGGACCTGCGTATAGAAGTTCAAATTTACTGCATCTACTCTTTCCTCTGTTGGATAAATAGTGTGTGCGTACTAATATCTTCTTTCCAATGTGAAAGTCACGGCGTGTACAAACCTGTTTTTGCTGCCTACTCCGGCGCTCTGCGGCACGTTTGATGTTGTTGAGCGCAATATCAATTATTTCATGGTGGCGTAATCGACGAGATGTAGGAAAGGATACTAATTCTTTAATTTTGTTAGGTGGTTCAACATTTTTCAATATAAAAGTCGGAGATAGCATAGTAGATTCATTTTGTATGGAGTTAATTACATCCTGGAATGAGAGTATGTGTGTATCCCAATCAATATGTCTTTTATGGCAGTACATTCTACACAGTTTACCACTTTCTTTCATCAGTCGTTCACAAGGGTTCATAGAAGCGTGATACTTGGATATATAGATCGGACAAATGTTTCTAGCTCGTAACATACGTGTCCATATCGCAGATAGAAATTGTGGTCCATTGTCGGAAATTACTTTCAATACATGCCCTACATGAAATAAAAAATGTTTTACAAATGCATTCGAAATAGATTTAGCAGTAGCTTTGCGCAACGGAGTGAAGGTAACAAATTTCGAAGTGAGTTAAACAGCA
Organism: Schistocerca gregaria; assembly: GCF_023897955.1. Classification (NCBI taxonomy): domain Eukaryota; kingdom Metazoa; phylum Arthropoda; class Insecta; order Orthoptera; family Acrididae; genus Schistocerca; species Schistocerca gregaria. Next base: position 71,415,536 of record NC_064927.1, on the reverse strand, counting down.
ACAAAGATGTAGCAAAAACCTCTATTAGTTCTGGGAATCGGTCCAAAAGTGTCTACAGCGGCCATGTGTCTCAATTTAACAAGTACAATGGGATGTAACAGAGGAATATGTGAAGTCGTGTCTGATTTAGCTTTCTGGCAGATTTTACATGACGCTAAAACTCGTCGAATTTCTTTTCTCCATGTTCGCAAAATAACAGTTCTCTCTCAGTACAAGAAAACATTTTCTGGCTCCATAATGTGCGTAACTTAAATGAGTATACCAAAATAATTTGTTAACAAGTTCGTCAGGAATGCATAATAACCAGTTGTTGCCGTCAGGGCGAGAGCGGCGGAACAGAATGTTATTGCGTACCGTGTAATGGTTTCTAATGGTAACGTTATTCTTATCTTGCCAAAGATGTTTAATTTCTGTCCATACGTTGTCTTTACTCTGCTCTTGTGCTATGTCTCGTAATGACGATGAAATGAAATTTTCAAATGCGACATGTTGAATATACACTCCTGGAAATGGAAAAAAGAACACATTGACACCGGTGTGTCAGACACACCATACTTGTTCCGGACACTGCGAGGGGGCTGTACAAGCACAAGCACGGCACGGCACAGCGGACACACCAGGAACCGCGCTGTTGGCCGTCGAATGGCGCTAGCTGCGCAGCATTTGTGCACCGCCGCCGTCAGTGTTAGCCAGTTTGCTGTGGCATACGGAGCTCCATCGCAATCTTTAAGACTGGTAGCATGCCGCGACAGCGTGGACGTGAACCGTATGTGCAGTTGACGGACTTTGAGCGAGGGCGTATAGTGAGCATGCGGGAGGCCGGGTGGACGTACCGCCGAATTGCTCAACACGTGGGGCGTGAGGTCTCCACAGTACATCGATGTTGTTGCCAGTGGTCGGCGGAAGGTGCACGTGCCCGTCGACCTGGGACCGGACCGCAGCGACGCACGGATGCACGCCAAGACCGTAGGATCCTACGCAGTGCAGTAGGAGACCGCACCGCCACTTCCCAGCAAATTAGGGACACTGTTGCTCCTGGGGTATCGGCGAGGACCATTCGCAACCGTCTCCATGAAGCTGGGCTACGGTCCCGCACACCGTTAGGCCGTCTTCCGCTCACGCCCCAACATCGTGCAGCCCGCCTCCAGTGGTGTCGCGACAGGCGTGAATGGAGGGACGAATAGAGACGTGTCGTCTTCAGCGATGAGAGTCGCTTCTGCCTTGGTGCCAATGATGGTCGTATGCGTGTTTGGCGCCGTGCAGGTGAGCGCCACAATCAGGACTGCATACGACCGAGGCACACAGGGCCAACACCCGGCCTCATGGTGTGGGGACCGATCTCCTACACTGGCCGTATACCTCTGGTGATCGTCGAGGGGACACTGAATAGTGCACGGTACATCCAAACCGTCATCGAACACATCGTTCTACCATTCCTAGACCGACAAGGGAACTTGCTGTTCCAACAGGACAATGCACGTCCGCATGTATCCCGTGCCACCCAACGTGCTCTAGAAGATGTAAGTCAACTACCATGGCCAGCAAGATCTCCGGATCTGTCCCCCATTGAGCATGTTTGGGACTGGATGAAGCGTCGTCTCACGCGGTCTGCACGTCCAGCACGAACGCTGGTCCAACTGAGGCGCCAGGTGGAAATGGCATGGCAAGCCGTTCCACAGGACTACATCCAGCATCTCTACGATCGTCTCCATGGGAGAATAGCAGCCTGCATTGCTGCGAAAGGTGGATATACACTGTACTAGTGCCGACATTGTGCATGCTCTGTTGCCTGCGTCTATGTGCCTGTGGTTGTGTCAGTGTGATCATGTGATGTATCTGAACCCATGAATGTGTCAATATAGTTTCCCCTTCCTGGGACAATGAATTCACGGTGTTCTTATTTCAATTTCCAGGAGTGTACACGACGCTAGAATTTGCTTGGCAGAAGTCGGTTGCGATGTCTTGCTGATTGTTGCAGAGAGAACGGGATAGTGCGTCTGCTACAATATTTTGTGTACCGGGAATGTGAACAATTGTAAAATTAAATTCCTGTAAATACAATTTCCATCTGCTTAACCTGTCATGAGTAAATTTAGCGGAAAGTAAAATCTGGATAGCTCTATGGTCTGTGAAAACGGTAGTATGTCTTCCATAAAAAAATGCCTAAATCGGGTAAATGCCCATACAATACATAATGTTTTAAGTTCTGTAACAGAATAATTGCGTTCAGCAGGTGACAGAATGCGACTTGCAAAGGCGATGTTTTTAATTACTGTATTATCGTCTTCTTCAATTTCCTGAAAAATGTGTACGCCTAAAGCTGTGTTAGAACTGTCGGTGGCAATGGAAAAATTTCTAGTGAGATCTGGGTGTGACGAAAGAGGTGCATTCAACAAGGCATGTTTCAGATTAACAAATTCAGAATGTGCTTGGCTATCCCAGGACCAAATAGCGTTTTTACCCGTCAGTTGGCACAATCTAGGGGTGTCTAAAGCAGAGTAATGAATAAATTTACGGAAAAAGTTAATTAAACCCAGAAAGCTGCGTAGTTGTTTCTTCGTCGTTGGAACAGTAATGTCACGTAAAGCTTGAAGTTTTTCCGGGTCAGGCGCAATGCCTTCTGCTGAAATTACATGTCCAAGAAATTTTATGTAAGTTTTGCCAAAGTGTGATTTGCTAAGATTAACTGTGAGTCCTTGTGCACAAAAAATTTGCAACAGTTGTTCAAGAATCAGATTGTGTTGAGACCAGTTAGCTTCTGCAATAAGAATGTCGTCTACATACGTTGTGATTCTGTCTTTCATGCAAAAGTGTGTCTCGGATGTCGTCAAAAGAAATAACATTTTCGTGAACAAGATTCTGTGTGTCAAAAGTATTGCTTACGTTGCTGGAAGATGCAACCTGTACTGTATCTACTTAAATTCTTTCTGACGTGCTGTTATTTGCGGGAGGATGCTGTGGCATTTCGACTATTTGTACGGTTCTGTTATTTCTTCCTGACGTATTAGGTGCGGGATGATACCGATTGTCTGGTTCATTCACGATAATCTGTTGTTGCGGATGATTCTGCTGCTGGTAAGACCTACTGTTATTAAATGTACGCTGAAAATTGTGCTCATTACTTTTACGTCTGTCACGATAGTCATTGCTATACGGCGCATTGCGATATGAGTTAAAATGATGCGTATTCTTTACGTAGTGATTTCTTTGTTGCTGTGCGTTACTATTTGGTGGAGCCGACGCTATACGTGTAGGCGGCGAAACATTAAAGCTTGGTTGACCTTGCAGACTGCATTGTTGGTTAGGTATGCTAACCGGCTGGTTTTGATGCTGTTGCGGAGAAAACCCTCTATTGTAGCCAAAATGTGTTTGCGATTGCTGTTAATTTTGCATATACTGATGATTAAAATTTTGTTTGTCATTCTGGTGGTTATCATTTCTGGAGCGTATAATGAAAACTGTCACTTTCGGTAAAAACTTGTCGTATCAGGTTTTCTTTACTCGTACCTAATCCTAGATAGATCGATAGTTGAAGAGCTGTTTTGATAGATATAAAGGATAGTAGAAGAGAAGGCAGCAGTGCAGAAAACTAAAGATGAAATAGCACTACTACGGCTCGGGGCCCTGTGCACGCTACGGCACATATTCATCGAAGCGTAAAGAATCCCCTGAGGTCACTTACGCGCTGCAAATAAATTTTAGTTTCTGCATTACAGGCAATGTCGGTGAGAATTCAAATGCAAATTGTTGTATCCAGGCCAATTCTAGTTTCTGCATTACACGCCAAGCTGATGAAAATACAAAAGCAAATTGTCGTATCCAGTCCAAAGGATGTATTTGTGTTCTGTCATTTTTAAATACCTTAAATTTCCTAACGGATAGAATGTGCTTGTAATCAAAATTTTCGTCTCTGAATGTCTGAACAGGTTCAGGATTGTAGGTGGTGGTGGTGGTTAGTGTTTAACGTCCCGTCGACAACGAGGTCATTAGAGACGGAGCGCAAGCTCGGGTTAGGGAAGGATTGGGAAGGAAATCGGCCGTGCCCTTTCAAAGGAACCATCCCGGCATTTGCCTGAAACGATTTAGGGAAATCACGGAAAACCTAAATCAGGATGGCCGGAGACGGGATTGAACCGTCGTCCTCCCGAATGCGAGTCCAGTGTGCTAACCACTGCGCCACCTCGCTCGGTTTCAGGATTGTATGAGAATCTATTTGTCTGTATCTGTTCAGATTCTAAGTCACGTAATCTCTGTAAATTACCTAAATTATACTGGCTCTTTGGGTGTGAGAACTGTTCGGAAAGTGGCGTATGCGGTGTCGTGTTACAGGCTGACATTTTTCATCTCCGTCACTTCTTGCTGTAAAGACGACACTTTTCTACGCAATGTATTATTAGACGAACCTATCTCACTGATTGTCTGCTGTAAATTTTGGAATTCGGGTGTTTGATTAAACGAAACTAGTGAAGTATCGTTTAATTTGATGTCATTGTTATTTTCGATAACATCAATACGACTGGCCAATTCAACATATTTTTCAGTCAGTGCTTTTACTTGATCATCGTTTTTAGTGTCACAAGCATTAATTTGTTTTTGTATTTTACGTGTGGTTTTATTCAATTTCTTAACGTCTGCTTTGATGGCATCAGGATCCTGTATCAGTTCCAACTTTTCAAGTCTGTTGGTCATTGTCTGAAAGTCTAATGTGTGTGTGTCTTTTTTGTTTTAAGATCGGAGATTTCATCATGCAATTCTGTGTTCAACTGTTTGATTTCGTCTGATACTGTAGCAATGTTATTGTCTACGTATGTTTTTGCTTTCGTAAATAATTTACGCTTATCTTCCTGTCTCTGTGCAGTAATTGTTTCCATGACTTGTTTCTTTACTTTATTCTGTTCTTGTATAAATTTACGGTAACGCATTTCACTGTTTTGTAGGTGGTGATTAAAACGTTCGTCAACTTGGCTGTTTTGTTGTTCAAATTTCTTGTCTACTTTCGCATCCAGTGTGCGTGAAAGTTCTGATGACATTAATTTAAACTCGTTGCATAACTGTGTTGCGTTTTCAGAACATTGTTTAGCGACTGCGCTAATTTCATCTTTAAGTAATTTTGTTGTGGCTGCATATGTGTTACTTAATTCTTGTGCAACGGATCTAATTTCTTCACTACTATTCCTAGCAAAAGCCTTAATTTCCTCACGTAATTGTTCTTTAGTATCATGACATTGCACAGCGACGGCTTTAATCTGTTCACTAAGTTGTTTGGAATTGTTGTCTAGTTTTTCATTAAGTTGTTTGTAATTGTTGTCTTGTTTTTCATTCGACTGTTTGGAATTGTTGTCCAATTTTTCATTAAGTTGTTTGTTCGATTCATTAATTTGTTGTTTGAGATTTTCATTAAGTTGTAGCAATAATGCCATAACTCGATCCATGCCAAAATTAGCTGCTGTATTCTCTGCGCTGTGTGATGGTGTATCTGCATGTGTCACGTTTTGTATAACCATTTGGTCATTGTCTGATTCACCAAAAGGTTTGCTAATCGGATGTGCTCTGTTGGTCACTACAGCGGAATCAAATAAATCTGACGTGTTTTGTGTATATTGGTCACCTTCGTTAGAAACAATTATCTGTTCGCTACGTAAATTTTGCAACTCAGGTGTTTCAAACTGGACAGCGTTCATTGTAACGGAACGTGCCGCGTCATCAATTGTCGTTAAATTAACAGAGGACTCAATTGAATTTGTCTGCTCATCATTAGCATTAAAATCATTACTAGTGGTCGGCACGCACTGATTATCTGTGATTAGAGGGTTATCACAATTATACTGAGTGTCGCTAGTATTATCGGTCAAATTATTCGAGTCAGCTTTTTCACTCATTGCACATCACGATGTATTGTTAGCAGTTTTGCGAGGGATTTCACAAATCAAACTTAAGTACAAAATCAAACAAGGACAAAGCAAAAATGGAACAAATACAATAAAAACAAAGAGCAATAAATTGCCGATGATCTGTGAAAGAAAGAGTGACCAGTTAGTAAATGGGTTGCGCCAGATGTAAACTACATTTAAAATTAAGTAAATAAGAACAGATATATAAGTAACTTCTCCTCAGAAATTCACAAAAATACGATCCTGGCCGGTTGTCGAGAAGTGTAACTTCCCCACAAAATAAAATAATATGAACAATATTCTCATTTAGTGTAACCTCCCTAAAAATAAATTGCGTAACCTATCAATAATAAAATGTGACAAACCTCTCGATAAAATTGTCGCTCACTTATAACCTTTCAATAATTGACTGTGAATTTAAACTGGTAAACTTTGGACGTCAGCAGTGCTGCGTCATGGCCCTGAAAATTCATTATGAATAAACTGGAAAATCTTACCTCAATTAGGTCGCCGGATAACGCGTATATATCTGCTCCTATAAGAAATTTCTCTGGCGCAGCTAAGTGCAATGCTGGCCGATAGATTTGTCTTATATAAAAGGAAAGAACTGATTTTTCTTTTCAATAATCGGGATGACCAAGGATCGGAGAAATTAGTAAATTCTTTAAATTGAAATGAATGATTGTCGAAAGTTACTTTTTATGAGAAAGATTCTTACTAAGCGATTTTTTAAAAAACTTTTACATGGGATTTGATATAACAATACTACATATGCGCGACGCTGCTTTTACCTTATCCTACAACGCTCAGGCTCCGCCATCGCTGCACACGACCGGCCCAGCCAACACGATACATCAGACTGCTCGCTAGCAACTACTTACTGCTACTGTCACGCAGTTCGTACTGCAGTCAACACTGCTCTTTGGTCTCAGATTCTCTTACAGCTTACATATCGCAGGGAGCGCGTGAGCAATCCATCGAAATTACATTAGCTCGAGTGCGCTAACAACAAATTCCTTAATCATGGACCTCTTACAATATTGTTTCAAAAATGAATTTTTATTTTTTGAGGTGAATAATCTTCCGGTTTCGCTGTGCAAATATTTTAATCAAGTGATTTCTGGTCATGTATTTTACGTTGCAAGCAATTTGCTTCGTGACGAAACGATCGATCTTTGTAAGCGCTCTATCTGTGGTTGTTTTATCTTTTCACAGTCGTGCCTGCGTCTTTATTCCGAGTCCGATTACCATGTTACCAAGTAATTTCCTTTGAATGAAAATTAGCTACATACACAGTTATGCATCATCAGGTGCACCGCTAACCAACAATGACCAATTTCAATTGAATTTAATTTTCTATTTTTTGAGCGGTTTGGCGGTAAATTTAGTATGTCAGATATTATTGAAACTGATAGTAATCAATATTTGTAAAACTATCAGCAAAAAAGAAATGATCTGTATCTTCCATTTTTTACCGCTTTTGATGTGGATCGCCTTTCTTTTAAGACTACGATACACACAAACAAAAACGTCATCAGTTTGTGTCAAGGGAAGCCACTTCAACGTCACAAAAGGAAAGACTGCATGTCCTGCTGCTGCTTGCTGCAAGACGCAAAACGACCCGCCAGGTATCTCCAATGACATAGAGAAGTCACACTGTAGGGAACAGGATTCTAAAATCTTCGAATGTACGTACGTACGTACGTTTACTTGAGTACATCTTTCATTAGAGTATTTTATCATTTGATACTCCATGTTTATTATATTATACTCAGACCATTGGTTGTAGGAAGTGATCTGTGGGGTATGTGTTTTAGTTAATTCTAACTTTACCTTTAAGGTCAGCAGACTCTACTTGATGAACTGTCCCTGTCTAGCATGAAATCCGTTCTGTTAGACTGGTTGTAGGCACATTCGAATTTTCTGCTCTCTTCTAGCTTACAAATGGTGGAGGGCTGAACTGCTGGCACGCACAGGACAATGGTAGGGGGAGAATTGAAGAACAAAGAGAGAAATGGTGGCAGAGAACCCCAGCACTCGCTGTCTTATTGTACCTGACTTGGAGGGCTTAGGTGGAACCATAGTGGGGCTGTGGCAGAGAGTTGCGTATTCTGATGAATCCCGATACCTTCTTCATCGTGCCGATGGGAGGGCGCGAATTTATCGTGTTCCAGGACGACACCTCCTAGATACCTGTACTGCGGGTCAGAGACAAGCTGGCGGAGTCTCCATTATGCACTGGGGCTAACATTCACTTGGACATGTATGGGTCCAGTGGATGTCGTGCAATGCACCACTACGGCCAAGGAATATCGCGCGCACTGGTTACAGACCATGTACACTCCTTCTTGACTTCCATGTTTCCCGAGGATAGTGGCATTTTTCAACAAGATAATGCGCCATGTCACAAGGCTAGGAGTATGATGGCGTGGCTCGAGACACACAGTAGAGAGTTACAATTGATGTGCTGGGCCCTCCCAGCTGGCCAGATCTGAACCCGATCAAGTGCATCTGGAATGTCAGAGCTCATTGGCCCCCTTCCCGGAATTTACGGAAATAAGGCGACGCGCGCGCGCGCGCGCGCGCGCGCGCGCGTGTGTGTGTGTGTACGTGTGTGTGTGTGTGTGTGTGTGTGTGTGTGTGTGTGTGTGTGCAGATGTGGTGCCAGCTCTCTCCAGCGACCTACCAAGACCTCATAGCCTCATTACTTTCATGCGACAACGCGCCGCCGCGGTTATCCGTGCCAAAGGTGGACATACCGGCTGTTAGGAAGGTGGTCATAATTTTCTGGCTGAGAAGTATACTTCACAAATGCGTTTTTCTTGGACATTTCTGAAGCGTTTGGCTGCTATACTTTAAATTTGTACGGATCGGCTCAAACTTTGCACGAATGTAGATAAATGGATAAAAATCAAAACTACTTTTTTTTATCTAATAATTTTTATCCGTCGGGATTAAGATGAATCAGATAAAGAAACTGAGAACTCTCTCTAAATAATACACCTTAATCGGATTTACTCGCAAGAAAAAGTTTTTGACGTTTTTTCGAATCTCTCTTCTATGATTAAAACTTGTATGAATCGGTTACTATTTTGTAAGAAGGTAGACAAATATTTGTAATTAACAGTAGTTCTGTTGCTTTGTGAAATCTTTATCCGTTGCCGTGATATAGGCAACATGGTTCGCAGGACAACCTGTACTGTATCAGTCGTTGCGCAAGTCAACAAAAATCTACATCAGCTGCCAAGTTATGGTAGTCTCATGTCAAAATTATGGTAGAACAAAAGTTGAGAACAGAAATACTCGAGTTGTAGCACAAAACAGGCGAATGTGTCCTGGGAATAATTAGGAATGTAGAAGAAGGGGACTGGCTTTTCGACTCATCTGGTAGCTTCAAAGACATTTAAGTCAAAAAGTACTGACGTGTTAGCGCTCTTTCACCCCTGCTTGTTCAGCACAGTGAACTCTCTTAACTGAAAGCTGCTGCAACACATGCTTCTTGCAACTTATAAGCTAAATCCATGATCCCGTGCCCAAAATCCAGAAGATCATAAATAATACATTATATCGTATGGCTCAAGAAAATATAAGTCAAGTCTATAAAAGTTTTTCTGGCTGGATAAAATATCTAGGGACGGGTTTCTTCCAGGGGGTGAGTGGTGGAGGAGGGGGGGGGGGTACGGGGGGAGGGGGACACTAGAACAATGTTTTGATTTCTGGATGGGGGGTGGAGGTAGATTTGGTTTTCTCCCTGAGCATACCATTTCTCGAGCAAAACCACCCACTGTTAGCCGGCCGGGGTGGCCGAGCGGTTCTAGAAACTACAGTCTGGAACCGCACGACCGCTACGGTCACAGGTTCTAATCCTGCCTCGGAAATGGCTGTGTGTGATGACCTTAGCTTAGTTAGGTGTACTGATGACCACAGCAGTTAAGTGCTCAGAGCCATTTGAACCGTTTTTGAACCACCCACTGTTACATGTAAATAGGCACCAATTTATGTGCTTCTAGAGACTGGGCTGCACCAAGACCCCGAGAGTGGGGTGGATGTGTTACGGGAATCATTTCAGAATGGTGATGCATGAACCCCAAACTTTAATGATACGTTGTCTTCTATCGCATGACATGACAAATGTTAATACGAAGTATCACATGTACCATGTTACTTTCCTTGACACGATGCATTGTACTATATGACATTGGTAATAATACTAACGAGAAAAAAAAAACTAGGAAATTGTCAAGGTGTTTTGATTTAAATGTTTTCGAAGCTGCCATATAAACCTAAATGCTAGTTTTCTTGTTTTACATTCATAATTCTGCCGATGACATAGTCGCCTACTTTTAAGCCATAACAGGTGCATTCATCATTCTAGTACACCATATGTAGAAGGGCCAAGAGGGAACAATAACACTGGAAGACCAAGAACGAAGCGCTCGCATTGAAAATGTTGGAGGACAGGGACGTAGCCTTTCGCCCCTGTTGTTCAGTCTGTACGTCAAAGAAGCAATGACGGAAATAATAGGAAGATTCAAGAGTGTGATTAAAATTCAAGGTGAAAGGACATGACTGGTAAGATTCCCTAATAACACTGCTTATTCCTAGTGAAAATGAACAGGATCTGTTGAATGGAATGGCTAGTCTAATGGATATACAGGGTGTTACAAAAAGTTACGGCCAAACTTTCAGGAAACATTCCTCACACACAAATAAAGAAAAGATGTTATGTGGACATGTGTCCGGAAACGCTTAATTTCCATGTTAGAGCTCATTTTAGTTTCGTCAGTATGTACTGTACTTCCTCGATTCACCGCCAGTTGGCCCAATTGAAGGATGGTAATGTTGACTTCGGTGCTTGTGTTGACATGGGACTCATTACTCTACAGTACTAGCATCAAGCACATCAGTACGTAGCATCAACAGGTTAGTGTTCATCACGAACGTGGTTTTGCAGTCAGTGCAATGTTGACAAATGCGGGGTTGGCAGATGTCCATTTGATGTATGGATTAGCACGGGGCAATAGCCGTGGCTCGGTACGTTTGTATCGAGACAGATATCCAGAACGAAGGTGTACCGACAGGAAGACGTTCGAAGCAATTGATCGGCGCCTTAGGGAGCACGGAACATTCCAGCCTATGACTCGCGACTGGGGAAGACCTAGAACGACGAGGACACCTGCAATGGACGAGGCAATTCTTTGTGCAGTTGACGATAACCCTAATGTCAGCGTCAGAGAAGTTGCTGCTGTACAAGGTAACGTTGACCACGTCACTGTATGGAGAGTGCTACGAGAGAACCACTTGTTTACGTACCATGTACAGCGTGTGCAGGCACTATCAGCAGCTGATTGGCCTCCACGGGTACACTTCTGCGAATGGTTCATCCAACAATGTGTCAATCCTCATTTCACTGCAAATGTTCTCATTACGGATGAGGCTTCACTCCAACGTGATCAAATTGTAAATTTTCACAATCAACATATGCGGGCTGACGAGAATCCGCACCCAATTGTGTAATCACGTCATCCACACAGATTTACTATGAACGTTGGGGCAGGCATTGTTGGTGATGTACTGATTGGGCCCCATGTTTTTCCACCTACGATCAACGGAGCACGTTATCATGATTTCATACGGGATAATCTACCTGTGCAGCTAGAACATGTGCCTTTACAAGTACGACACAACATGTGGTTCATGCTTGATGGAGCTCCTGCACATTTCAGTCGAAGTGTTCGTACGCTTCTCAACAACAGATTCGGTGACCGATGGATTGGTAGAGGCGGGCAATTCCATGGCCTCCACGCTCTCCTGACCTCAACCCTCTTGACTTTCATTTATGGGGGCATTTGAAAGCTCTTGTGTACTCAACACCGGTAGCAAATGTAGAGACTCTTTGTGCTCGTATTGTGGACGGCTGTGATACAATACGCCATTCTCCAGGGCTGCATCAGCGCATCAGGATTCCATGCGACGGAGGGTGGATGCATGTATCGTCGCTAACGGAGGACATTTTCAACATTTCCTGTAACAGAGTGTTTGAAGTCACGCTGGTACGTTCTGTTGCTGTGTGTTTCCATTTCATGATTAATGTGATTTGAAGAGAAGTAATAAAATGAGCTCTAACATGGAAAGTAAGCGTTTCCGGGCACATGTCCATATAACATATTTTCTTTGTGTGTAAGGAAAGTTTCCTGAAAGTTTGGCCGTACCTTTTTGTAACACCCTGTAGAATATGGTTTGAGAGTAAATCGAAGAAAGAGATGAGAAGTAGCAGAAATGAGACCAGCGAGAAGCTTAACATTAGGATCGGTGATCAAGAAGAAGATGCAGTTACGGAATTCAGCTGTCTAGACAGCAAAATAACTCATGATGGCTAGAGCAAGGAGATCATAAAAACCAGTCTAGCACTGACAGAAAGGGCATTCCTGTCCAAGAGAAGTTTAGTATTATCAAACACATGTCTTAATTTGAGGAAGAAATGTCTGAGATAGTACTCGCGGAACACAGCGTTGTATGGTAGTGAATGATGACTGAGGGAAAACTGGACAAAAAAGAACATCAGAGCGTCAGAGCTATGGTGTTAGGAATGGATATTGCAAGTTTGGTGGACTGATAAGACAAAAAATGAGATGATTCTCCATAGAATCGGCGACGGATGGAACATATGGAAAACACGAACAAGAATATGGGACAGGATGGTCGGACATGAGAGGCGACCAAAGGGAATAAGGTCCATGGTAGTAGTGGGAGCGAAAAATACATAGAGACGTGCATACATATCTAGCCATCACAGGCCTTGCTAACTACGCGAAGCTTCTACAAAATGCTTCCATTTCTTTGTGTTTTTGTGCTCGGGTCTAGCAGACGTCTTTAGTCATCATGGCTGCCACGTCCTTCGCGAGGGCCTTATTCAGACCTGTCGTGTTCGTGCTGTGGGGCGTATAGCGTTTAGTTTCCCCTGAAGCGCCTTTTTCACTTGTCTTTCTTCTGGCGTACGGGTTTCTTCATCCACCCACTGAATTCTTTTGCTCTGTAACATTGTTGGTTGTTGCATCAAGAGCAAGATTTCCTGGTTAGCCTCCTCCACTTTCGTTTATCGAAGATTGGTCCCCATATCTTCCTCATTACTCTTATTTAACAGTTTTTCCTTCGCTCATTTATAGTCATGCTCCAGGTTGCTGAGTCTTACATGACTGATAGGCATTAGAGGGTAAACAATGTTGCGGAAGACAGAGTTTGGAATACATTTAACAAATAATTGAGGATGTAGTCTGCCTGTGGTACCTGCTCTAATATGAACAGGCAGAAGCCTGATCACCCGAGTCACGTGACCTGACGTGCCTGGGTTTCTTGCTCTAGAGGCGTATGAAGCAGCTGGTGTACGAACCAGTTGTGGAAACGGAAGACGACCTCGTAGCGAAAACTCCCTTCCGTGCCGATACCACTGCGGACAGGCCAGGAATCTTCGAACAGACACACCAGCCAAACGTCCGACGATGTAATGCGTGCATACAGGCCAATGGTCGCGCATTCGAGCAGTTCGTATGAATACCACTGATGTACTTTGACGCTACACTACCTTCTGTGTAAATTTCCCCTTGTCTCAGAAACTGCCGCCAGGGACCATGTGTACTACAATCAGATATAATTGTTTTAATGTTCTCTGTCTCCTGTATTAATCTGAACGAACCTTGCATGCCTGCCCATATATGACAGTTGTCTGCTTACCTCTTCATCACGAATGCTCTCATGTCCACTATTACAAATCTGAGGCTAATATGGAGTCAATATATTCCTTACTGCTTCATGCACTAATCTTCACTCTTGTTATATTTGACTTAACTAGAAATTATTGCTACTCGAAGTCCCAATCAGACAACTGTTCAAGTTTCATAAATTTGCATTGGTCCCATGAAGTAAAAAGTAAAAGTACTGATGTCTATTTCCAGCCACAAAATCAACATTTGCGTATTTAATGTAAGGCCGGATTCGTCTCTGGAAATTTTTTCCGTGTTATCTCTCGTACAATATTTCGTTGCGGTCGAATAAAAATACAAAATGGTTCAAATGGCTCTGAGCACTGTGGGACTCAACATATATGGTCATCAGTCTCCTAGAACTTAGAACTACTTAAAACTGTCTAACCTAAGGACAGCACACAACACCCAGTCATCACGAGGCAGAGAATACACAGAATTAGTCTCATACTTCCTTCAAGCTGATGACAACTATTAAAATTCTACTCCATACAAGAATATCTGTTTACAGAAAACATTTATTATAATAAAATTTAATGACGTTTCTATTTCTAGTACTCTCAAACATAACTGATTCTAAAAATTGTAATAGTGAATTATATAACACGTAAGATTCAAGAGATTTAATGATAGACTTTTAGCCAGGCTTGTTCATAACCTCTAGAAGTAGTATTAATTCTCAACGGCATAGTATTTCACCCTTATGTCATTATTCTTAACTGTTTCGATTATAGCAACACATCAACAGTAAGGCGATAACGAGTGGACTGAAGCTATCCGGACTGCGGCTCGTCATCGAACCAGGACAGGATCGCAACAATACAGTATGGCTTGAAGCTGCGTCGGCTGTTGCATAGCATCAGTTCGATTTTGATTCGAATACGCGTTTGTTCGTTATCGTTTAGAGATTACTTATTCGTGGTGAGAAAGACTGTAATTTGATAGAGGAGTGACTAACAGCCTAGTATCTCGTCTTGAGAAGCTGCAGGAAGCAGTTTCTCTAGACGGGGAGTCGATCTGCCTGAAATCAGGCAGGTGTCCAGCGATCATAGCTGTCCTTGCTCACGGCTGAAAGACACGTGAGTTCTAACCCCGGCCGTTCGGGGCCAACTGCACGGTCCGAGTGCAGCAGCCCCCTTTGACCAGTCACATTCTTCGTGACGTCGTTATTTTACGATAAGAAGGATGTACGCAGCCTATTACTAAATGTTAACCATGGTTGTCTTAGTGATTAGTGTAAACTGCGCAGTTTATTGCAAATATGTCGTACTTTAAGAGAGAGTGGTTGAGCTAGAACCTGCGAGCAGACCCCAAATTGTTGCTAGAGAAACGAGTAGCCATCATATTTATAAATTTGGTTCTCACAACTATTTGGTTGTTTCTTTCTGTATGTGGCAATATTTCCGCGGATAAGGTGAGACAGGAACCTACGAGCACTTCTTAAACTGGAATGAGATTTTCACTCTGCTGCGGAGTGTGCGCTGATATGAAAATTCCTGGCAGATTAAAACTGTGTGCCGGACCGAGACTCGAACTCGGGACCTTTGCCTTTCGCGGGCAAGTGCTCTACCAACTGAGCTACCCAAGCACGACTCACACCCCGTCCTCACAGCTTTACTTGCGCCAGTACCTCGTCTCCTACCTTCCAAACTTTACAGACGCTCTCCTGCAAACCTTGCAGGACTAGCACTTCTGAAAGAAACGATATTGCGGAAACATGGCTTAGCCACAGCCTCGGCAAAGTTTGGAAGGTAGGAGTCGAGGTACTGGTGAAAGTAAAGCTGTGAGGACGGGGCGTGAGGCATGCTTGGGTAGCTCAGTTGATAGAGCACTTGCCAGAAAAGGCAAAGGTCCCGAGTTCGAGTCTCGGTACGGCACACAGTTTTAATCTGCCAGGAACTTTCACTTCTTAAACTGTCTGCTGGTGAAACGATTAATGATTATACTTATAATTTTATTTGTCACTAATTTTTTCTGTTTCTCATGTGTGGTATGTGTTCCGAGGAAGAGGTTAGGGAGGAACCTACGAGCACAGATCAAACTGTTGCGACTGAAACGAGTAGTCATCATACATATAATATTGGTTCTTACAAAGATTTGGCTATGTTTTTTCCTAGTGTGACGTCGTGGATGTGCGACGTATTGTAAATGGACTCTTTCTGTAGGCGACTTGTTGTCAAGTTAAATTTACGATACTCATTACTTTTGTGTTGGCAGAAGAGCCAACATCGTGTTACGAGTGGAGGCCGAAAGGCACGCGTTTTAGCTCACGCAGGCTGGCGTGACGAGGGAAGAACTATACTGACGTGAGGTCTGGAACATGACAAGCAAATTAGAATTCAGAAAGCAGACGTAAGTAGTTTGATACTTAACTTTAATCCATTAATGAGGAACGTCGCTCTTGACGGTACGTGGTTCACAATATTATCTGTTCAGAAGCAGAAGAAGTAGCAAATGACGTAGCTGAAGGGTATGCTAAACTGTCGTCTCGGCAAATGAGAGCGTATGTAGTCAGTGAACCATCGCTAGCAAAGTCGGCTGTACAACTGGGGCGAGTGCTAGGGAGTCTCTCTAGACTAGACCTGCCCTGTGGCGGCGCTCGGTTTGCAATCACTGATAGTTGGCGACACGCGGGTCCGACGTATACTAACGGACCGTGGCCGATTTAAAGGCTACCACCGAGAAAGTGTGGTGTCTGGCGGTGACACCACGATTACTATAGTTTTGTGGCGGGCGGGGGAAGACGAGCCTGGCATCGCTGTTTCCCTTTAAACTAGGCTGAGGGAAAAAAATGCTAGACTAAAAAATAATTAATATGGAGTAATGAAATTTCGGGAATCCATTTATTTAGGTAATGTATTTAAGAAATTAAAAATTCAAGATCACAGGTTAATGTAAGTGCGAGATAAGCCATTGCAAACGTGAAATACTGGTACATTAACAACGGGTGTAACCGCCAGAAAGCTGAATGCAAACGTGCACGCATTCTGTTGTACAAGTGCTGGATGTCAGTTTGTGGGATTGAGTTCCATGCCTGTTACACTTGGTCGGTCATTACAGAGACGGTTAACGCTGTTTGTTATGACGCTGGAGTTGTCGTCCGATAAGGTCCAACATGTGCTCGATCTGAGATAGATCTGGTGATCGAGCAGACCAAGGCAACATGTCGGCACACAGTAGAAAATGTGTTGCAAGAGCGATATGTCGGCGAGCGTTATCCTGTTGGAAAACGCCCCATCGGATGCTGTTCATCAATGGCAGGACAACAGGCCGAATCACCAGATTCAGGTACATATTTGCAGACAGGGTGCGTGAGATGACCACTAGAGAGCTCCTGCTGTCATACGAAATCGCACGTCAGACTATAACTCCATGTGTAGGTCCAGTGTGTTTAGCCCGCAGACAGGTTCCTTGCAGGAGCTCATCTGTCCACCTTACGAACACATGGTGCAGAGAGAGAACCGGCTTTCACCAGGAAACACGAAAGACTTCCACCCTAGCCTCCACTGATCTCTAGCTTAACATCACTGTTCTCCTTCAGCACCTTGATTTTTCACTTCCTGCAACCTTTCGAGTGGGCGAGAGCCAAACGCCACCTTGACTCCAGGCTCAGGTTCGCGTTCACCTTGACCTCAGATCGCTCCCAAAGGAGGTTACCACAGCTTCGGTATACCACTCGCGGTTTGTTGAACTTCGAAGTTCATTAATGTAATCTTCATTTATACAGATGGGTCTAAGACCAATGACGGTGTCGTTTTATTGTCGGGGCACACAGTTTCAAATACCGGCTCCATGTCCATTGTTCGGTCTTCACAGCTGCCCTCTATCAGGCTGTTCTTTACATCCCCCGCCACCGACATTCTGCTCTGATTCAGAGCCTTACTGATCCGTATCCGGTTCACCCTTTCGTGCAAAGGATCCAACGCTCTCTTCAGCAGCTGGTGGACGACGGTTCTCCGGTTACCTTTATGTGGGTTCCTGGCCATGTCGGGATCCCTGGGAACGAAGCTGCAGATGCCGCGGCCAAGGCTGCGGTCCTCCAGCCTCGGACAGCTTCCTGTTGTGTGCCTTCGTCTGATTTTAGCAGGGTCATTTGTCAGCGCATTTTATCGCTGTGGCATGCCGATTGGGGTACACTTACGGACAACAAGCTTCGGGCCTTGAAACCTCTTCCCACGGCTTGGACGACCTCTTCACGTCCTTCTCGGCGGGAGGAGGTCGTTTTGGCCAGGTTACGAATTGGACACTGCCGGTTCAGCCATCGCCATCTGCTGACGGCTGCGCCGGCGCCGTTCTGCCCTTGTGGGCAATTGCTGACGGTTCGCCACATTTTAACGTCCTGTCCGGATTTTAGTACACTGCGCGTTGATCTTGGCCTTCTATGTACTCTGTGTGCTATTTTAGCGGATGACCCAGGAGCAGCTGCTCTCGTTCTTCGTTTTATCCACTTGACAAACGTGTCTAAGGACATTTAATTATGCTGTTTTCTTTTAATCCCTTGCCTGTTAATATGTCTTTTATAGTGTTGTCTCTTTCAGTTGCTGTTTCAATCTTGTGCCTCGCGGTGCATTCCTAACTTAGTCTGGGCGCTAATGACCATTGTGGTTGTGCGCCCTAAAAAAAAAAAACAACAAAAAACACTGTTGTACGAAACGGCTTTGGTTTGAGGTCGGTGTAGTGAGCGCTGCAGAGCACTGGGCTCTAAACTGCCGCTGAAGTAGCCGATTTGTAACAGTTCGTTGTGTCGCTGTGGTGCCAACTGCTGCTGCAGATGCAGTACAATGTGCCAGAGCCATATACCGAACGAGACGATCAATCTTCTTGGTACTTTCACATGGTCGTTCGGAGTCTAG
The DNA here is from genome assembly GCF_023897955.1 of Schistocerca gregaria. Lineage (NCBI taxonomy): Eukaryota > Metazoa > Arthropoda > Insecta > Orthoptera > Acrididae > Schistocerca > Schistocerca gregaria. Next base: position 71,397,032 of record NC_064927.1, on the reverse strand, counting down.
GCATATTGCTGTGAGCACCCTTGCTAGCAATTACGTACAATGGCTATATGCATGCCAGGTCTTTCTGCAGTATCACAGAAGGAACATTTAGCTTCTTCTAGCGCTACTACACCACTTTTCTCAAAGTCAGTGAGGTACTGATAATGGTGGCTTTGTCGCCTTAAGGTATTCATGATTAATATCAGTTCAAGTGGAAAATATAAAAATGCAGAAGCTAACGCTCATAACCAAATACCGTGTTTTTAAAGCAAAACTGATTTACGTCATCATAGTGGCGCTAGCAGCGCCACCTTACGCAATTGGCTCGAGGTTGGAACAGACACTGTTTCTCTGATGTAGGAACGCGCTTACCAGCTTTCGTGTAACTCGCAGAAATCCTTATCGCTTTTTTCCCCGTCGATGCCTATAGGTCAAATAAAATATTCGATACTGGTTTCCGTGCGTGTGTGTGTGTGTGTGTGTGTGTGTGTGTGTGTGTGTGTGTGTGTGTGCACGCTCGCGCGCGCCCTTGTATGTTTGCGTGTGTGTTGGTTTTTTATTTTGTTTATTCTGGAGGAATTTATGCCTGATATTTTTGGATCATTTTGTTATCTTATTGTCGTATTTTAAGTCTTTCGCGACCCGCGTGTATCCCGTTAGGTTCGTTTCAATAAGTGACTGACACATTTTGCGTATTTTTAAGTTTGTCCTTACAGATCCACGAGCAGTAGGGGTCTCTCATAACCCGTATATCAATGATCCTAACTGATTTATCAATTTATTTTGAGTTTTGTTGGCTATAGTAATAAAAAAAAGTCTCATTGTCAGCGAGAGAGAAGAAGAGAAACTGGAGCGGGGGTAGGGGTGGTGGGGGGAGGGGTGAGGGGAGGGAGTTTTTACACATAGAGAGGGGGAAGTAGGTAATGGGCAAAGATAGGGGAAGGAGGAGATTAGCACATATATCCAGTTCCCATACATGTTTACCTATTGTGAAGCATTACCAAGTTTGCTCGTGAAATATGTATGGTTGCAGAGAAATGGGAAAATTTGAAGTCAGTATTGGGGTCCAGGCAGCGATTGCAGAAGTTAGTGAAAGCATCAGACTGTGTGACAGTAACAGATATTTAGGTACCATGGCTCAGCGCAGAGAGTGCAGTTGCAATATGTGTACTTTACCGATATGGTGACAGTTTGACAACTCCACAATGGAGTTTCTGTGACACTCTCAATTTCTGACCACTGTCAAATTCTGCCCCCAAGCTATTGCAAGGAAAGTTTGTAATTTTCAGAGACTGGTCTGGCAGTAAAGATAAAGCGTAATGGAATCTTAAAGCGTCTATATAATCCGGAAAACTATGATGCCACCGCAAACTGTTGTCGAAAGAAGTCTTTGTATGGTGTGAAAACTTGCCTTATAATTATATCTTGGCTGTCAGGGCATTTAAAGAATACTCCATCACCTTCAATTTCATCTGTACAAACTTCAGATTGTACAACAACTGAATCCTAAAGATAGTATTCTGTCCCTCCACATTTGTTAACGATTGTTGGCTAAAGCCAGTGAGGATGCAAACTTCATTCAAAACTTTGGCTGTCCTGTGAAGCCCATTATCAATGCCAGTGTTTATGCGAATCACAGAACTTCCATTAAAGGTCAAAGAATCCCTTCTCAGCTTCACCAGTGTCGGTTACACAATAACGAAGTTACTGTATTGTGTAATGTCAAATCATGAGGTGATAGGCCGTGATTGTCTAGCTTGCAATCGCCATCTTCAAGGTTGTGAGCAGCCTGTTACTGAATTTTATCTGTGATTTTCTGAGTAAATAGAGTAAACGATACTGTTTATTCGAAATTTGACGTCACGTGTCAAGACAGACAGGTGGAATCGGATAGTGCGCCACGTCCCTGGTTGACACACGGAACTTATCAATTGCGCATTCGAGCTGTGAATCTGCCATTTAAGATGCGTCAAATGATTTAGATTGCGAATCAGAACGTCTGTTCAGCGACGTGTACCTTCATCCACCAGTTCGGTTATGCCAGTTGTATGTTACTGAAGGATACAGCCCTCGTACCGCTCATACGTACAGTCTTAGACATGAAACCCTACTTCCGCCCGCCCTCCTCAGACACTAAGTCGGAGTCGCTCACTTAATGCGGTCAATGTAACAGCCCGCTCTTCAGAATCCTGTCTAGGCATATGCACAGTCTGCCAGCACTGTAGGATGTGTAACTGTATGGAGCAAGTGTCTGTGGTGTCACAGCCAGACACCACACTTGCTAGGTGGTAGCCTTTAAGTCGTACGCGGTCCGGTAGTATACTTCGGACCCGCGTGTCGCCACTATCAGTAATTGCAGACTGAGCGCCGCCACACGGCAGGTCTAGTCTAGAGACTCCCTAGCACTCGCCCCAGTTGGACAGCCGACTTTGATAGCGATAGTTCAATGTCTACATACGCTCTCATTTTCAGAGACGACGGTTCAGCATAGCCTTCAGCTACGTCATTTGCTATGACCTAGCAAGGCGCCATATTCAGTTACTACACTCCGGGAAATGGAAAAAAGAACACATTGACACCGGTGTGTCAGACCCACCATACTTGCTCCGGACACTGCGAGAGGGCTGTACAAGCAATGATCACACGCACGGCACAGCGGACACACCAGGAACCGCGGTGTTGGCCGTCGAATGGCGCTAGCTGCGCAGCATTTGTCCACCGCCGCCGTCAGTGTCAGCCAGTATGCCGTGGCATACGGAGCTCCATCGCAGTCTTTAACACTGGTAGCATGCCGCTACAGCGTGGACGTGAACCGTATGAGCAGTTGACGGACTTTGAGCGAGGGCGTATAGTGGGCATGCGGGACGCTGGGTGGACGTACCGCCGAATTGCTCAACACGTGGGCGTGAGGTCTCCACAGTACATCCATGTTGTTGCCAGTGGTCGGCGGAAGGTGCACGTGCCTGTCGACCTGGGACCGGACCGCAGCGACGCACGGATGCACCCCAAGACCGTAGGATCCTACGCAGTGCCGTAGGGGACCGCACCGCCACTTCCCAGAAAATTAGGGACACTGTTGCTCCTGGGGTATCGGCGAGGACCATTCGCAACCGTCTCCATGAAGCTGGGCTACGGTCCCGCACACCGTTAGGCCGTCTTCTGCTCACGCCCCAATATCGTGCAGCCCGCCTCCAGTGGTGTCGCGACAGGCGTGAATGGAGGGACGAATGGAGCCGTGTCGTCTTCTGCGATGAGAGTCGCTTCTGCCTTGGTGCCAATGATGGTCGTATGCGTGTTTTGCGCCGTGCAGGTGAGCGACACAATCAGGACTGCGTACGACCGAGGCACACAGGGCCAACACCCGGCATCATGGTGTGGGGAGCGATCTCCTACACTGGCCATACACCTCTGGTGATCGTCGAGGGGACATTGAATAGTGCACGGTACATCCAAACCGTCATCGAACCCATCGTTCTACCATTCCTAGACCGGCAAGGGAACTTGCTGTTCCAACAGGACAATGAACGTCCGCATGTATCCCATGCCACCCAACGTGCTCTAGATGGTGTAAGTCAACTACCCTGGCCAGCAAGATCTCCGGATCTGTCCTCCATTGAGCATGTTTGGGACTGGATGAAGCGTCGTCTCACGCGGTCTGCACGTCCAGCACGAACGCTGGTCCAACTGAGGCACCAGGTGGAAATGGCATGGCAAGCCGTTCCACAGGACTACATCCAGCATCTCTTCGATCGTCTCCATAGGAGAATAGCAGCCTGCATTGCTGCGAAAGGTGGATATACACTGTACTAGTGCCGACATTGTGCATGCTCTGTTGCCTGTGTCTATGTGCCTGTGGTTGTGTCAGTGTGATCATGTGATGTATCTGACCCCAGGAATGTGTCAATATAGTTTCCCCTTTCTGGGACAATGAATTCGCGGTGTTCTTATTTCAATTTCCAGGAGTGTATATGTTTTCTGAACAGATAATATTGTGAATCATATACCGTCAAGAGCGACGTTCCTCATTAATGGATTGAAGTTAAGTATCAAACTAATTATGTCCGCTTTCTGAACTCTCATTCCTTGTCATGTTCCAGATCTCACGTCAGTATAGTCCTTCCCTCCTCAAGCCAGCCTGCGTGAGCTAAAACGCGTGCATTTCGGCCTCCTCTAGTAACACGGTGTTGGCTCTTTTGCCAACACAACGATGTGAACACACTTCACGAGACGAGATCCACGAAAAAGAAGACACTGTCGGTGTTACGAGTGCCAGCAGCCGTGTGCGACGAGCAGCGAGTAACTGTTTCGGGTGAACTTAACAATTCTTAACAGCACGTACAAATGAATGCAAGTTGTCGATAGCACAGACAACATTATTCCTTCAGTGGGTACCGTTTCGATTAAATATTGATTTGCCATGCGCCCGGCAAGGAGCCGATCGTTGGCGAAGTGTGGCGAAGCAACCAACTAGTGTGACGTCACAAGCGCGCTGCAGGTCCATATATCTCGTTGGTCCCGTCACGAGCTGTTACAGCGCTGTATCTGCTGCCAGTGTAGTGGTAAGCGTCGCGCAATATAGATATAAAGCGTAGTAGGCTCCTTTCCGTATATTTTTAAAATGTATTTTGGTTGGCTGTTAAAGTTGTTGTTGTTGTGGTGTTCAGTCCTGAGACTGGTTTGATGCAGCTCTCCATGCTACTCTATTCTGTGTAAGCTTTTTCATCTCCCAGTACCTACTGCAGCCTACATCCTTCTGAATCTGTTCAGTGTACTCATCTCTTGGTCTCCCTCTACGATTTTTACCCTCCACACTGCCCTCAGGTACTAAATAGGTGATCCCCTGATGCCTCAGAACATGTCCTACCAACCGATCCCTTCTTCTGGTCAAGTTGTGCCCCAAACTCCTCTTCTCCCCAATTTTATTCAATACCTCCTCATTAGTTATGTGATCTACCTATCTAATCTTCATCATTCTTCTGCAGTACCACATTGCGAAAGCTTCTATTCTGTCCAAACTATGTATCGTCCATGTTTCACTTCCATACATGGCTACACTCCACACAACTACTTTCAGGAACGACTTTCTGACGCTTAAATCTATACTCGATGTTAACAAATTTCTCTTCTTCAGAAATGCTTTCCTTGCCATTGACAGTCTGCATTTTATATCCTCTCTACGTCGACCGTCATCAGTTATTTTGCTCCCCAAATAGTAAAACTCCTTTACTACTTCAAGTGTCTCATTTCCTAATCTAATTCCCACAGCAACACCCGACTTAATTCGACTGCATTCCATTATCCTTGTTTTGCTTTTATTGATGTTCATCTTATATCCTCCTTTCAAGACACTATCCATTCCGTTCAACTGCTCCTCCAAGCCCTTTGCTATCTCTGAATTACATTGTCATCGGCGAACCTCAAAGTTTTTATTTCTTCTCCATGGATTCTAATACCTACACCGAATTTTTCTTTTGTTTCCTTTACTGCTTGCTCAATGTACAGGTTGAATAACATCGGGGAGAGGCTACAACCCTGTCTTACTCCCTTCCCAACCACTGCTTCCCTTTCATGTCCATTGACTCTTATAACTGCCATCTGGTTTTTGAACAAATTGTAAATAGGCTTTCGCTCCCTGTATTTTATCCCTGCCTCCTTTAGAATTTGAAAGAGAGTATTCCAGTCAAAATTGTCAAAAGCTTTCTCTAAGTCTACAAATGCTAGAAACGTAGGTTTGCCTTTTCTTAATCTAGCTCCTAAGATAAGCCGTAGGGTCAGTATTACCTCACGTGTTCCCATATTTCTACGGAATCCAAACTGATCTTCCCCGAGGTCGGCTTCTACCAGTTTTTTCATTAGTATGTAAAGAATTCGCGTTTGTATTTTGCAGCCGCGACTTATTAAACTGATAGTTCGGTAATTTTCACTTCTGTCGACGCCTGCTTTCTTTGGGATTGGAATTATTATATTCTTCTTGAAGTCTGAGGGAATTTCGCCTGTCTCATACATCTTGCTCACCAGATGGTAGAGTTTTGTCAGGACGGGCTCTCAGAAGGCTGTCAGTAGTTCTAATGGAATGTTGTCTACTACCGGGGCCTTCTTTCGTCTCAGGTCTTTCAGTGCTCTGTCAAACTCTTCACGCAGTATCGTATCTCCCATTTCATCTTCATCTACATCCTCTTCTATTTCCACGATATTGTCCTCAAGAACATCGCCCTTGTGCAGACCCTCTATATACTCCTTCCACCTTTCTGCTTTCCCTTCTTTGCTTAGAACTCGGTTTCCATCTGAGCTCTTGATATTCATGCAAGTGGTTCTCTTTTCTCCAAAGGTCACTTTAATTTTCCTGTAGGCTGTATCTATCTTACCCCTCGTGAGATAAGCCTCTGCATCCTTACATTTGTCCTCTAGCCATGCCTGCTTAGCCATTTTGCACTTCCGGTCGATCTCATTTTTGAGTCGTTTGTATTCCTTTTTGCCTGCTTCACTTACTGGTTTTTTGTATTTTCTCCTTTCATCATTTAAAGTTAACCTACTGGAATGTCAAAGATAATTAGATTCGATTTCTAAACCACCTGTAATGGCGAAAATTCTAGAAACCGTCCTGCTATACAGCTCATGGCTACGAGAAGATCTGTTTGCGCTCGCGAGTTCCATCGCTGTCTAGCGGCCACCAGTTACCGGCTACCGGCCACACGCGACTCGCCGCCGGACGTCAGGGGACGTCCGACCAGCCGGCTGCTGAGCAGGTCGGCGCTGTGAGTGAATTTATCAAGTGTCATCATCTTGTTTGAACTTGTAGTATTCATCCTGCACTTACGTGCTGGAGTTCGCATATTTGAAACTTGAATGTTCTTCAAACGTTGTAAAACTGAGTCGCAAGAGGAAAAAGGTCTAATATTTGTGGTGTATTCTTCGCTTTCGGTTGAATAGAAAAGGGTGGACGCTAGTGTAGACCTTTATGTTGTGTGCGGCGCGAGTGGTTTTGTGTAAAATACGCTAGAAGAACATCTTCTTTCTTGAAATATCGTTCTGCATGGATGATTTTCTATATTCAGGAAGCAACGATAACTGACATACGTCATGAACTGTGTTGTGTCCATAGTTCGGCGTAGTCAGCGCGTATTCGACTTTCCCAATAGAGCGCGCACCGCGTATTAATGTGTCACGCAGCCAATGAGATTGCTGCTAACGTAGAACCTTTTCTCCTCGCGGATCACACTCGCGCAGTGATACCTGAACGCTCGAGGTATTATAACGAGTGTACAGACCTCCGATTAGTCAGTCTGCATTAGTCTGTAGTCCAGTTTCAGTCTGGGCCTAATAAGATTATCATATTCCTGTACATAGCCATGAAGAGAAATGTATAGATACTTTGTCAAGTATCAGAGATATGTGAGAATGAGATTAACGTACCAAGACCAAAGGAACTTCAGATTGTCAATTGTAAACAGCATCCAGAATCAAGTTACATAATATCTATCATTTTTATTATTTTAATAAATGTGTGTGAAAAATTAATCAAGTTCTCTAAAGTTGGTCACCGTCAATCTGCTACTGTAAGCGTGCAAGTGGCATTTCTATCGTCTGATCTAACAGCAGAAGATAAACACGCCACGATAAGACCACAAGACTTATTGCTTACACTCGCCTACTTCGTTAGAGCGACAAGTCAAATCTGATGGTGTGTGTACCGAAGGTCTTACAGTACGCACACCACAAACTGCGACCATTAAAGCTTTAGTGTGATGTTTACATTCTGTTGACAAGGTTAAGAAGTTGGTAGAAGAAGTACTGCATGCTTTATTTCCAAGCAACAAAACCCAAAGGCGTGACTGTCACTGCATTGTTGCTTCTACGTCATCAATTTACGCGTTGAACATTCCTCTGCAATATTGTTACTAGTTTATGATGCATTTATGTTAATTTCCTAGGGAGATATTAATGGCCGAGCCCCAACACTCGAACAGAGGGGCCGGCCGTAGTGGCCGAGCGGTTCTAGGCGCTACAGTCTGGATCCGAGCGACCTCTACGGTCGCAGGTTCGAATCCTGCCTGGGGCATAGATGTGTGTTATGTCCTTAGGTTAGTTAGGTTTAAGTAGTTCTAAGTTCTAGGGGACTGATGACCTCAGAAGTTTAGTCCCATAGTGCTGAGAGCCATTTGAACCATTTTTCGAACAGAGGGCAGTGAGCACATGACATTTTACATCCGGTGGCTCAAAAATTATATTGTTCACCATGAAATCTTGCCCAGGGCTGTGTCCATTGCAGGTGGCATTCGTTGCCAACAACTCGAGACATCTTTTGGTCGCAGTGTAAGGAAAACGACTGACAAAACTCCATCACCTCATGCCACTACTCGATAACGCACTCTGCTGAATTCAGAAACAAAACTGTCCAGAATTTTGTTTACGAAGTCATACGTCATGCACTTATTTCTCTTAGCTTATGCCCTCAAATGTTTACCTTTCCCGATTCGTAAATAAAAACAGTCAAGAAAATTACTTTTCAGGTGAAAATGCACCTCTAACCTGGTTCGACGACATCTAACTCAGGTCCAGTAGGTATCTACGGGCATGGAATTGGCAAACTATCTGAGCATTCTCATACCGCTGTAGATCATGTGTAAGAAAACATAGCGTGTTCCAAAAAAGTATGTCAAAAACAGTGAGAGGTGGTAGTTCTCATCGAAACCAGAAAAATAAGTCCAATAAACATGGGTTCGGAAACGCTTTTGCAGTCGGTATTCAACGTGGCGTCCATTCATGACAATGCACTTGTCTGCCGTCGGTGTAAGGAATGACGCACCCTTTGAAGTATAACCGGCTAATCAAACGTCTAGGTGATTCAGTTCTGGGGACCGAGCAGGCCAAGGTGTGCCCTTCCTTCCCCCACCCCTGCCCCCCCCCCCCCCCCTTTCGTTTCTCTCTCCGACCAATCCAGCCGTGCTAAAATGCCTGCATCAGATGTTCGCACACATCGTGACGAAAGTGTGCTGGTGCGCCATCGTGCATGAACCACATTTGTATTCGTGCTCCAGTGGCACACTCTTCAGCAACGTAGACAACACGTGAATGAGAAAGTCCAGATAATGCCCCCAGTTAACCTTTGTGGTAGCACTATCGCCCTATTAATCTATTACCTAGTACCCCTGCCCATTCTGTGATTGAGAATCGGTACTGTTGCCATTTTTCCCTGAATTTCTTGCCCATACATTCTGGTTGTGCAAGTTCACAGCGCCATCTCTTGTGAACCCTGCCTCATCGGCAAATAAAATGTTGGATGTGAGCAGTTGATTTGCGCCACACTTCTGCAACAGCCATTGACAGAACACCGTGTGCCTTGGTGATCCTGTGGGCTTAGTACCTGAACGCCCTGTAGGTGGTACGGGTACAGCAACTGCTGTTGAAGTACCCCCGCCCCCTCTCCCCATGTAAGGGACTGACACACGCCTTCAGCTCTCACACTGGTCCCAGGGGTTTCCTCCGCCGAACGTAGCACATGCTCCTCCATGTCAGGCAAGCAGACTGTGTGGGGACTTCCACTGTCAGTCACCTGAGGTACAACGATACCTGTTCCCCTCAGACACTGGAAAAGTCTACAGAACAGCTTGTCAGAGTGCACTGTGGATATATTTCAGCGCAAAGTGCGCGGTCACGCAGGATACATCCATTTGCCAAACCATCTCAGAATATCATGTTCACCATTCCACTTGTCGAGCGGTAGGCTTCTATTGCCAACAAGTGGTGGAAGAGACAAAATGTAAAGGTACTTCACTATATGTACGTACAAACAGCGCAATCAAACTAAACACACAAACGAATCCGCGTTTGGAAGAAGCTAAAACACCGTCATATGTAGCCAGGGTTGACAGTACAGTACAATAAGGCACACAAACAAGACGAAAACTGACTTAGCCTACAGCACGACTCTAACCACACAACTGACTGCCGACCAGCTAATGGTAGGTAGAGTCTCTGAGTAAGACATCGTAACACCCTGCCGATACATTTGACGGAGCGCGAGTGCAACGAATGTGCTAACATCCGAAACCAAACGTTGCGCAGCCCTCCCTATGTTTATCTCAGAAGGTATGTGTATCCGGACAGTTGTTTATTGGACTCATTTTTCTTGTCTCGGTGAGCACTACCACCTCTCAAAGTATTCGACATTTTTTTTGTCATCCTGTATTGTTAATGATTGAATTCTCTTTTATGATCACTGTTGTGTTTAACAAACTAATAGAAAAGCTGTTAAAATACGCACTCTACTAATGTAAATGGATTCAGTGTACCACAAATAACCTTATTTAAGTAAGACATAAGGTACTTCTAACTAGAAACTGCCTATATCGTCACGAATGAGTAAAGTATTAGCCACTCTGGACTTCTAAACGGTCTATGTGTACTTGTTGTCCTGGATCACTCTTACGTAATAAGAATATGTGACTTTTCATAAACAAAATAAATAAGGTTCCCTTATTGATATTTGATTTGGCTACCCGTACCTATGTGACAAAACGGCTAAAATTCGGGCCTTGATCGAGAATGGAACCGTAAGCCGAAGTGGCTTTTATTTTACAGGTGACCACGTTACATCAGAGCTAGCGACTAGCTTTTCCTTCACTTCCCGAGTGGCGATTAGAACAGATTAATGCCAACGTAAAAGACGAGATACTTGCAATTTTCGCGTGGAACGATATTCCTGAACTCGAAACGATAAAATAACGTCCTTATTTCACACCTTGTATGAAAATCACTCAGATTATTCAATGAAAACCGTAAAAATATATAAAGTGCATTTTGTAGAATAATTCTGCCATACAGGACATAGTTCGTCGGTCACAGATTTTCCACACCTATCGTACGTTGTTGCCAAGATTCAGGAAGAATACCAGCCAATACAGGGTGTTACAAAAAGGTACGGCCAAACTTTCAGGAAACATTCCTCATACACAAAGAAAGAAAATGTGTTATGTGGACGTGTGTCCGGAAACGCTTACTTTCCATGTTAGGGCTCATTTTATTACTTCTGATCAAATCACATTAATCATGGAATGGAAACACACAGCAACAGAACGTACCAGCGTGACTTCAAACACTTTGTTACAGTAAATGTTCAAAATGTCCTCCGTTAGCGACGATACATGCATCCACCCTCCGTCGCATGGAATCCCTGATGCGCTGATGCAGCTCTGGAGAATGCCGTATTGTATCACAGCCGTCCAGAAAACGAGCACGAAGAGTCTCTACATTTTCTACCGGGTTTGCGTAGAGAAGAGCTTTCAAATGCTCCCATAAATGAAATTCAAGAGGGTTGAGGTCAGGAGAGCGTGGAGGCCATGGAATTGGTCCGCCTCCACCAATCCATCGGTCACCGAATCTGTTGTTGAGAAGAGTACGAACACTTCGACTGAAATGTGCAGGAGCTCCATCGTGCATGAACTACATGTTGTGTCGTACTTGTAAAGACAAATATTCTAGCAGCACAGGTAGAGTATCCCGTATGAAATCATGATAACGTGCTCCACTGATCGTAGGTGGAAGAACATGGGGCCCAATCAATACATCACCAACAATGCCTGCCCAAACGTTCACAGAAAATCTGTGTGGATGACGTGATTGCACAATTGCGTGCGGATTCTCGCTAGCCCACACACGTACATTGTAAAAATTTACAATTTGATCACATTGGAATGAAGCCTCATCCGTAAAGAGAACATTTGCACTGAAATGAGGATTGACTCATTGTTGGATGAACCATTCGCAGAAGTGTACCCGTGGAGGCCAATCACCTGCTGATAGTGCCTGCACACGCTGTACATGGTACGGAAACAACTGGTTCTCTCGTAGCACTCTCCATATAGTGACGTGGTGACCGTTACCTTGTACAGCAGCAACTTTTCTGACGCTGACATTAGGGTTATTGTCAACTGCACGAAGAATTGCCTCGTCCATGGCAGGTGTCCTCGTCGTTCTAGGTCTTCCCCAGTCGCGAGTCATAGGCTGGAATGTTCCGTGCTCCCTAAGGCGCAGATCAATTGCTTCGAACGTCTTCCTGTCGGTACACCTTCGTTCTGGATATCTGTCTCGATACAAACGTACCGAGCCACGGCTATTGCCGCGTGCTAATCCATACATCAAATGGGCATGTGCCAACTCCGCATTTGTAAACATTGCACTGACTGCAAAACCACGTTCGTGATGAACACTAACCTGTTGATGCTACGTACTGATGTGCTTGATGCTAGTGCTGTAGAGCAATGAGTTACATGGCAACACAAGCACCGAAGTCAACATTACATTCCTTCAATTGGGCCAACTGGCGGTGAATCGAGGAAGTACAGCACATACTGACGAAACTAAAATGAGCTCTAACATGGAAATTAAGCGTTTCCGGACACATGTCCACATAACATCTTTTCTTTATTTGTGTGTGAGGAATGTTTCCTGAAAGTTTGGCCGTACCTTTTTGTAACACCCTGTATGTCGCTGCAACGGACTGGGAAGTGACCACAGCGTGTGTGTAGAAGACGCAGCTGCCGAGGGTAAGAATACCCAAGGACACGTCAATGAGCTTTGTTCGCATTTCAGTAACCAGGCACAAAGGCTAGAGCGTAGTTCCCAATACTACTCACATTCACTGACGACAAACTAAGCGTCATACATCAATAACTATGACAATTGTTTGTGTTTGTCCGCCTTAATACTACTGAAAACTAAGAAGGTCATTCATAAGAGGCGATTCACATTTTTGGAGCAACTCCGTATTTACACAGCAAACATTATGAGTAGGCAGCACATCAGTTATAATTCCAGACTCAGAAAACCCTTTTCCCGGAATTGCTGTCGTTGGCACTGTCCCAAAAAGCGGACCTTGCTAATAAAGATACAACCACACAGAACTGTTTGCAAAATCTGAATATCCTTAGGGAGACTTCGCAAACTTCGAACATCATAAAGTTCCGTACCAAAAAAATTCTGCTGTGAAGGAAACCACATGCAATGACAGAAAATGGGGATGATTAATCCTTTGAAAATGAAACCACTGAACACATGCAGTCCACGTTCCATTTCAGCTTTTGATAATACGAAAGGAACTGTAGATGTTATCAGAACGCAACAGGAAAAGGAAAACGCTGACGGTAATGTCTAGAATAACTCATCCTCAACCAAAACTGTCACTCAGTCTACAAACAGTGAAAGAGTGACAAGTATCATGTACTCGTTATGAGTACAATATATCGGCTGCTGACGCATTGTCAATGATAGCGGAAAGCGCCTATGTCGAAGAACTTTCCAGTGTGCAGTACATTTACGATAGAGCGAACCAGTAATAACAACAGGTTCACCAAGGTAAACATGGCGCTGAGATTCCACGCGTTGCCTGCGCACAGTGTTATTAATGTAGCTGATGACGTTTTCGTATGAACGACGCCTCTGGGCTACCACAGTATTAACATGTGAATCACTGAGTAGTAATGCGACGTGGTAGAATGACAGTCGGTTGTAGGACTTTCCTAAGCTAACCACATGCTGCTGGTACACAACGACAAATTACCACTATGTCGGATTATAGCCCAGACTAAATTTTTGCCTGTGAGAGAATTGATCAACAGTGGGTGAATAGCATCAACACCCCTGCACCCACCTACAACATAGCCCTATTGTACGCCAATCAATCGCAGAACGCTATTCTATGCTTGTATTTTTTTGCTAGCGACATAATTTCTTTCGCAGCAGACTGCTACCCCCGTTGCAAAGGCAAGAAACGGGTGTTACCGCCTGCCACAACATCGTTCATGCCCACTCGCTTCCCCACCAACAACATTCATTGTGGATGACTCATATCTTATGACACTGAACCAAGATTTATAACTACAGGATGATTCGGTAGTGGTGGTAGAAACTTTAGGGGATGATAGAGAAGAATAAATATATCAGTGTGAAGTAAGGGGCCCTGGTCCGTAACCGACTGGGGCGAAAATTTGTAAGCGAAGACCATTCTAATGCCTCTGACAACAGCCCTTTTGTGCTGCAAGCTCTTTGCTTTCAGTCTTTTGAGAGGAGGTAGTATGGACCGAAAAGAGACAGAAATGTCCAATAAACATGGACTCTAAAGTCAGCAACATGAGCGCTCGTTCATCTTTGCTGCTGCGAAACACCACTTTTTCACTGAACAAGTGTTCAGTAGCTCTTAAGGTATGCATCTTAAAGCCCATATTTGCTATCCCATTTCTCCTTCTTTTGATCCATACTTCTTCCTCCTAGAACGTGGAAAGAAAAGAGCTGGCAGTGGAAGAGGTCCAATGTTAGTGGCATGAGAACGAGTTTCGCTTACAACTTTCGGCGCGGTCGTTTCACGTCCAGAGTCCCATATCTCAGATCGATACATTTACACTTCTCCGCCACCCCTGAACGTTTGTAACAATTCCGCGGACTCTCCCTGTATATTGACCGGCTTCTTATTGTCAGCTCTTCTGACTGGTTATTCTGCCGTTGCTCTGAAGATACGAATACTGCTTAATGCGAACATCCGATCATTCCATCGTTCCAACTACATCAAAATAATGCATCAAAATAGTGACACAAAAGCTGCTATGAACTAATAAATAATAAATAGTGAACATGTGGCACTCTCCATCAGACATCTGACGATTATGAAAGGTTACTTTCTTTGCTGCACTGCAGTACGAACTCAAAGGTTTCTGAAGATCCCATTATTTAAATTCGTTGCTGCCGTTTTGAGTTAGACTAGAGGAATAGGGAAAACGTCTGACTTTAAAAACACATTTGCAGCGGGATTTGCATGTATGGCTACAGTTGCAGTAGCACACATCCAATGTGGCATCCAGAATGTGAACGTTTTCCCATTGTTGTGGTAGAGGCTAAGGCAGAAAGAACCAGATTTTATCAAAGAGTAAATAATCAGTGACTTTGTGATTTACTCGTAAAGTAACCTTCTTGCGCTCGAAAACTTACAGTTTGAAACCCACTGCCACTTACTGCGCTTGGCGTGTTCATATTATTTAATCACAATTACAAGTAAATAACTAGTGGACCTATTAGGATAACACAGATCCTGTCATGGATGTCCGTCAACTATCCCTGGATTACCAAACATTTTCTGTATGGCAGCTTGTATATAATAGTTGAGACAATACAAGTGATTTGCAAACATTTGGCTTGTTATCTGTGTAATAACACTTTAACGGCATCCTTTCCTTGGTCACTGTTTTGTGATAGCGATAACCCATGCTCACATACATGTCAATCAGAATGCAGCGCCTAGCTATTCAAATAACTGAAGGTCAGTATATTTCAGAACACTGGAAGCAGGACTATATCGAACTAATTACTTAACTAACTGTAACATGCAAGTATAAAACCTGTGAATTAGTGTCGTTGCTGTTGCAAAACTGACAGTGATATTTGTCGAGCAATTGTCGGCAGAATTGATATACACTCATGCTCATAAATTAAGGATAATTGCAAAATGTGGTGCCACACAACGTGGCACTACACAAAACTGGCGCTAATAGCATAAGCATCTACATCTACATCCATACTCCGCAAGCCACCTGACGGTGTGTGGCGGAGGGTACCTTGAGTACCTCTATCGATTCTCCCTTCTATTCCAGTCTCGTATTGTTTGTGGAAAGAAGGATTGTCGGCATGCTTCAGTGTGGGCTCTAATCTCTCTGATTTTATCCTCATGGTCTCTTCACGAGATATACGCAGGAGGGAGCAATATTCTGCTTGACTCTTCGGTGAAGGTATGTTCTCGAAACTTCAACAAAAGCCCGTACCGAGCTACTGAGCGTCTCTCCTGCAGAGTCTTCCACTGGAGTTTATCTATCATCTCCGTAACGCTTTCGCGATTACTAAATGATCCTGTAACCAAGCGCGCTGCTCTCCGTTGGATCTTCTCTACCTCTCCTATCAACCCTATCTGGCATGGATCCCACATTGCTGAGCAGTATTCATTCAAACAGTGGGCGAACAAGCTTACTGTAACCTACTTCCTTTGTTTTCGGATTGCATTTCCTTAGGATTCTTCCAATGAATCTCAGTCTGGAATCTGCTTTACCAACGGTCAACGTTATATGATCATTCCATTTTAAATCACTCCTAATGCGTACTCCCAGATAATTTATGGAATTAACTGCTTTCAGTTGCTGACCTGCTATTTTGTAGCTAAATGATAAGGGATCTTTCTTTCTGTGTATTCGCAGCACATTACACTTGTCTACATTGAGATTCAATTGCCATTCCCTGCACCATGCGTCAATTCGCTACAGTTCCTCCCGCATTTCAGTACAATTTTCCATTGTTACAACCTCTCGATATACCACAGCATCATCCGCAAAAAGCCTCAGTGAACTTCCGCTGTCATCCACAAAGTCATTTATGTATATTGTGAATAGCAACGGTCCTACGACACGCCCCTGCGGCACACCTGAAATCACTCTTACTTCGGAAGACTTCTCTCCATTGAGAAAGACATGCTGCGTTCTGTTAACTAGCAACTCTTCAATTCAATCACACAATTAGTCTGATAGTCCATATGCTCTTACTTTGTTCATTAAACGACTGCGGGGAACTGTATCGAACGCCTTGTGGAGGTCACGAAACACGGCATCTACCTCGCAACCCGTATCTATGGCACTCTGAGTCTCGTGGACGAATAGCGCGAGCTGGGTTTCACACGACCGTCTTTTTCGAAACCCATGCTGATTCCTACAGAGTAGATTTCTAGTTTCCAGAAAACTCATTATACTCGAACATAATACGTGTTCCAAAATTCTACAACTGATCGACGTTAGAGATATAGGTCTACTGCACATCTGTTCGACGTACCTTCTTGAAAACGGGGATGACTTGTGCCCTTTTCCAATCCTTTGGAACACTTCGCTCTTCTAGAAACCTACGGTACACCGCTGCAAGAAAGGGGGC
Source organism: Schistocerca gregaria (assembly GCF_023897955.1). Lineage (NCBI taxonomy): Eukaryota > Metazoa > Arthropoda > Insecta > Orthoptera > Acrididae > Schistocerca > Schistocerca gregaria. Next base: position 71,380,100 of record NC_064927.1, on the reverse strand, counting down.
AAGTTCCTCCGCGTACTCTGTGTAAAATCGAACTGGTATCCCATCAGGTCCAGCGGCCTTTCCTCTTTTGAGCGATTTTAATTGTTTCTCTATCCCTCTGTCGTCTATTTTGATATCTACCATTTTGTCATCTGTGCGACAATCTAGAGAAGTAACTACAGTGCAGTCTTCCTCTGTGAAACAGCTTTGGAAAAAGACATTTATTTTTTCGGCCTTTAGTCTGTCATCCTCTTTTTCAGTACCATTTTGGTCACAGAGTGTCTGGACATTTTGTTTTGATCCACCAACCGCTTTGACATAAGACCAAAATTTCTTAGGATTTTCTGCCAAGTCAGTACATAGAACTTTACTTTCGAATTCATTGAACGCCTTTCGCATAGCCCTCCTCACACTACATTTCGCTTCGCGTAATTTTTGTTTGTCTGCAAGGCTTTGACTATGTTTGTGTTTGCTGTGAAGTTCCCTTTGCTTCCGCAGCAGTTTTCTAACTCGGTTGTTGTACCACGGTGGCTCTTTTCCATCTCTTACGATCTTGCTTGGCACATACTCATCTAACGCATATAGTACGATGGTTTTGAACTTTGTCGACTGATCCTCAACACTATCTGTACTTGAGACAAAACTTTTGTGTTGAGCCGTCAGGTACTTTGTAATCTGCTTTTTGTCACTTTTGCTAAACAGAAAAATCTTCCTACCTTTTTTAATATTTCTATTTACGGCTGAAATCATCGATGCAGTAACCGCTTTCTGATAGCTGATTCCCTGTTCTGCATTAACTGTTTCAAATAGTTCGGTTCTGTTTGTCACCAGAAGGTCTAACATGTTATCGCCACGAGTCGGTTCTCTGTTTAACTGCTCAAGGTAGTTTTCAGATAAAGCACTTACAAAAATTTCACTGGATTCACCCGTTATGAACGTTTGAGTCTCCCAGTCTATATCCGGCAAACTAAAATCTCTACCCAGAATTATAACATGGTGGGGAAATCAACTCGAAATATTTTCCAAATTATTCTTCAGGTGCTCAGCTACAACAGCTGCTGAGCCAGGGGGCCTATAGAGACATCCAATTACAATGTTTGAGCCAGCTTTAACCGTGACCTTCACCCAAATTATTTCACATTTCGGATCTCCGTCAATTCCCTTCGAAACTATTGCACTTCTTATCGCTATAAACACGCTTCCCCCTTCACTGTCCAGCCTGTTTCTGCGGTATACATTCCAATCTGAGTTTAGGATTTCATTACTGTTTACGTCTTGTTTCAGCCAACTTTCTGTCCCTAGCACTATATGGGCATTGTGACCGTTTATTAATGAGAGCAGTTCTGGGACCATTCTATAGACGTTCCTGCAGTTTACTATTAGCACATTAATATTGTTATTCTCTGTTGCATTTAGCCTACTCCTACCTTGCCGCGTCTCAGGAGGCGTCTTGTCGGGCCTAGGGAGGGAATCCTCTAACCTAAAAAAACCCCATGTGCATTCCACACGTACTCCGCTACCCTTTCAGCCGCTTCCAGCGTGTAGTGCACGCCTGACCTATTCAGGGGGACCCTACATTTTTCCACCCGATAGCGGAGGTCGAGAAATTTGCACCCCAGATCTCAGCAGAATCGTCTGAGCCTCTGGTTTAAGCCTTCTACTCGGCTCCAAACCAGAGGACCGCGATCGGTTCTGGGAACGATACTACAAATAGTTAGCTCAGATTCCACCCCGCGAGCGAGGCTTTCCGCCTTCACCAATTCCGCCAACCGCCTGTACGAACTGAGGATGACCTCTGAACCCAGACGGCAGTAGTCATTGGTGCCGACATGAGCAACAATTTGCAGTCGGGTGCACCCAGTGCTCTCTATCGCCGCCGGTAGGGCCTCCTCTGCATCTCGGATGAGACCCCCCGGCAAACAGACAGAGTGAACACTGGCCTTCTTCCCCGACCTTTTCGCTATTTCCCTAAGGGGCTCCATCACCCGCCTAACGTTGGAGCTCCGAATAACTAATAAACCCATCCCCCGTGTGCCTGCTCGTACTTTACTGAAGGAGCAGCCACATGTCCACTCACAGGCAGAGCGTGCGATGCCACACGGCAAGCTTCCACATTGACCCTCGGCCTCGTGCGCCGCGAACGCTGCTGAACCCGCCATTCCTCTTGGGGAGAGGGTGGCCCAACCGCGCCCGGTACCCGCGGAGATGTCTCGACAGCAGGGATAGTGGGTGTAGCATCTAACACCTGGGGAGTACCTTGCGACGCACCAGACTCCCAACTGCCGCTACACTCAGAGGCAGCAGCCTGAAGATGGCTGACCGCGGCCATCAACACGTTCAGCTGTTCGCGAACAGTGGCCAGCTCCTCCTGCGTCCGTACACAGCAGCCACACATCCTATCCATCCTAATAAATCAATTTACTGTAGAGAGTTAATCAACTTTTAACTAGAGTGCTAATTCACTAAAGGCCACTTCTTGTAGAAAACAATGAAAATAGCACTCACTACCTGTCTCTGGACTGTATTGAAAACAAACACTAGCACTACTGGCATTATGGCTGACTAAAGGGACTCTCTCTGACTGTATTCAAAACAAACACGAAATCTATTGAACACTATCAATAGCACTCGACAATTAAAGCTTCCTAAAAGCAAAAACACACGGAAGAAGAAGTGACAAGTAAGAAAAATACAGTTAATAATTAAATTAAGGTAGCTCGCTGCACAGCAGACGTGAAGCAGATGGTAGTTACGACGACACATAGCACATAGGAAACACACACGATACAGATCTGTAAGTCCACGATATTGATGGTAAGTTGAGAAAACCGTCCCGAAACACGTGTACTACAAAACGCCACTGTTTCCTGTGCATGTACCTCGACATCAATATGGGATATGATCACCATGCACACGTACACAGGCCGCGCAACGGGTTGGCATACTCTGGATCAGGTGGTCGAGCAGCTGCTGGCGTATAGCCTCCGATTCTTGACCCAACGCCTGTCGGAGCTCCTGAAGTGTCGTAGGGGTTTGAAGACGTGCAGCGATACGTAACCGAGAGCATCCCAGACGTGCTCGATGGGGTTTAGGTCTGGAGAGCAGGCAGCCCACTCCATTCGCCTGATATCTTCTGTTTCAAGGTACTTCTCCAGGATGGCAGCTCGGTGAGGCCGTGCGTTATCATCCATCAGGAGGAACGTGGGACCCACTGCACCCCTGAAAAGACTGACATACTGGTGCAAAATGACGTCCCGATACACGTTATCTGTTACAGTTCCTCTTTCAAAGACATGCAGGGGTGCACGTGCACCAATCACAATCCCACCCCACACCATCAAACCACGACCTCCATATAGGTCCCTTTCAAGGGCATTTAGGGGTTGGTATCTGTTTCCTTGTTCACGCCAGATGAAAACCCAGCGACAATCACTGTTCAGACTCGTCCGTGAACATAACCTGGGACCATTGTTCCAATGACTGTGTACTGTGTTCTTGACACCAGGCTTTACGGGCTCTCCCGTGACCAGGGCTCAGTGGAATACACCTTGCCAGTCTCTGGGCGAATAAACCATGTCTGTTCAGTTTGTCTGGAGGCAACTGTCCCAGTGGCTGTGGTAAGGTGCCGAGCAAGGCCACCTGCAGTACCTCGTTGCCGTCAGCGGGCACTAATGGTGAGATATCGGTCTTCCTGTGGTGTTGTACACTGTGGACATCCGGTACTGTAGCGCCTGGACACGTTTCCTGTCTGCTGGAATCGTTGCCATAACTTGAGATCACACTTTGTGGCACACGGAGGGCCCATACTACGACATGCTGTGTTTGACCAGCCTCCATTCGCCCTAGTATTCTACCCCTCATAACGTCATCAGTATGTGTTCTTTGAGCCATTTTCAACACACAGTCACCATTAGCACCTCTGAAAACGTCTGCACTCTTATTCGCTGCACCGTACTGACATGCACCAACACACCTCTGCGTATGTCGACCGCTGCCAGCGCCATCGTGCGACGAACGCAGGTCAAATGCACCGCATGGTCTTACCGCGAGATGATTTATATCCACAAACCGCCCGCCAGAGCGTTGTTTCACCATGTGTCATCATTATCCTTAAATTATGAGCATGAGTGTATTTACACAAGAATGGACTTGGTGCGTGCTTGGTGCTAGCGAGGCAGGTATTTCGCATATCAGACTTTGCAGATTTGCGGGTGCTTCCCTTCAAATTTTGGAAAGTTTTGGTTCCACTCAGTGATTGCTCTTGAGAGGAATGTGAGGTGGCGTAGTAGGCCTGGCGTTTCTTGTGGCAAATCAGTGCATAGTGAGAGCTACCTTGCGCGACAGGATGAGTGAGATAGATAGAGCTTAGTCAGGGTTGTTTCTCATATGAAACGACGAAGCCACCATGCTATCTTTAAGTAAGTAGTCAGCGCTAGATTAAGAGCTACACCATTAACGTCATTCAAAGCACGTGGACAGCAGAACACCACTATATTCATTAAGCAACCATAGCATTCTAATCATATAGATGTTGCTATCATCTACTAGCAATGATTACAATATGACTGCTTCTGATGCTTTACCAAGAAAAGGAAAAAGCGCCTAATGATTGATGTTGTGTATTTGCAGTAAGCCTAAAGTATAGAGACTTCAAAATAATAACAAGTTAACTGAACGGAGTGAATTGCAGTGTCTCCACGTATTTCTCGAGTGTTTGTAGTTTGGTCTTTGTTAATTCCTGATAATTGCACAGTAATGGTTCCTTTTGCTATCAGAAGGGAATTCACACGAGAATTATCGAAGAGCAATAATTAGAACACTACTGTAGTTCTCCATTTTTATGTGGGCTATGTCTCGGAAATCGACGTTAATTTCACTTTCACTCCGTCACCTGAGGATTTGCCAAATGAGTTCTGAGCTGTTCTGACATTTCTGTTGCCCGTCACGTGAATTATATAGAGTTTTGTGGCAGCTGGTTGTCAGTTCTGAATGGAGTGCAGACATGCTCAAAGATCTTCACTGTGTAACCGATACTTTACTTTGAAACATGTCCTCCATACGATAATTGGTAAAACGCTCATTGTGCTGTAAACCTCGATGTCCACATGTCCTTAAACAAGAATCTGCGAGCATTGCTAATGTATGAAAGGAAATCTTGTGAACATGTGTTCTAAAACACATGCCTTAAGCGAAACTGAGCATTTGTTCAGTGGAAGAGATGTGCTTCGCAGTATCAATAATGGGCAAATGCTCATAGCTCTGATTTTAAAGTCCATGCTCATTGGACATTTTTGTCTTGTTTTGGTCCATACTACCGTCTCTCATAATATGAAAGACAAATAGCCTGCAGAAGAAGAGGCCATTGTCAGAGGTATCAGAACGATTTACGCTTATAAACTTTCGACCCGGACGGTTCCGGACCAGGATCCCTTACGTCAGCTTGACACATTTATCCTTCTGCGTCATCCCAGAATATTTGAATGAGACACTCACAGTGCGTGTCGTGAATGGGCGTAAACTGTTGGGTGCTAGACCATAACACTTGTTTCTCGACTCTACAACTGGGTGACAGTTTGCTGCGAAAGAAGTTAAGTTGTCAGCAGAAAGATACAAACATAGAGCATTTTGCTGCTATTAATTGGCATGTAATGGGTCTGTGTTGTATGTGGGGTGCAGAGGTTTCGATGCTATTCACCCAGTGATGCGCAATTCCTTCACAGGCAGAAATAAGACCTCCCGCCGTAATAGTCATTTGCCGTTATGAAACAGCACTTATGGACAGTCTCGATAAATTCTATGACCTTCTATCCATCTACACCGTCGCATTACAATTCGATAATTTTCATACGAATGTTGAGGCAGCCTAGAGCGTCGTTCATTTGAAAAAGTCAGGGACTGACTTCGCCAGAAGATGGGTAGTATGACGTTTCCCGAAACGTCGCGAGATATCAACGCTACCAACTGGCTGGAGACCCGAGAAACCTTAATCAAGAGACTAAATTAATAACAGTCTGCGCAGACGCGGCTTAGAATGCCAGCACCACGTTCAACTTGGTGAATCAGTTGTTATTTCGGGTTTTCTGTCTATTAAGCGTACTGCAAGTTGAAAACCTCTTCAAAATATATATTTTACGATTTTATTGACAAAGCATCGGAACTGATAATATTTTAATTGTTACAAGTTGATAATTTTAGTCGTTAATCGTTCTTCCAGTATTTAGAGACTGAATGACGGTTTTGCTACAGGACGACTTATGCCAGACATTACTTTCAACGTTCATGTTAGCTGGTTTGATTTTCTCCATTCATTTTGGAAGCGCTTTTTCGGACAGGGTATTTTGCTTTTGTGCACAGTAGACTACTTGATTTGGAACTTCTTGTTATACATAATTTACAAAGTCCCTCTGTGAATATTCACGTATTTCGATCAATGCTGTGTGTTTTCTCATTCGCGTTCCTTGGTTTTGTGGATGGTGCCAATGACAGCATTCTAAAGAAAAATATTTTCCAAATGTATAATGATCAAAATTCATGTTGCCTGCTCATGATGATTACAGTATAGCGACTGGAACACTCCAAAAACGTAAATCTTGTTCGGTGAATGAGACTTTCAGTATTCAGTGTGTTTAAGACAGAACGTCGGAAGTGACTGTTACAGTTATTGGTTTATAGTAATTAATTTGTAGTTTCTGCTAGTAACTGTTATTACCAACTAAGCCCTAGATCCTAAATCACGTTGCAGAAATGGGAATAAAGCTCAGTAACATATACTGCTGGTATTGCGACCCTCACCAGCCGCATATTTGGGAAGTAAGCTGTAGTTACTTCTGAATTCGCTCACGGCACGCATCAGTTGCTGTTCTTTCTGCTGGTAGTGAAACTGAATCTTGGCAACAACGCGGTGTATGTTTGGCAACTCAGTGCCAGATGAGTTACTTCCTGGATGGTGCACAATGATCGCTTCATTTTGTGTGTTACTACCACTGAATAATCTTTGTGATTTTCATTTAAAGTAAGAAGCAAGGGTATCGGTTTATGATTTTGAGTCCCGCTAATCTAGTCTTTCACGATGGGATAAAAGTCTTCTAGCCGTTACTAAGACAATAAGTAGTAGTAAATACTGCAGTTGTTCGCTACCTCTGAGGTCATGTAATCGCCTGCCAGAAGAGGGCTGTATTGACTTGCCGCTATACTTTTGGGCGTTCTGTTACAGAGCTACAAGCAGCCATATCGAAAATCAGTAAGGATATCGTAAGAAAACTCCATGAAATTCGTCTCACCATTTCCAGTACTTCATAGCGTAAGGGCGAAAACCATGATGCTGCACAATTGAATCTGTGAGTGCAGACACCACTTCTGCCACAAAAACGCGAAAAATCGTTTTTGATGAAAAATCGTTGATAAAAAGGTGCTTAGAACGGCAAGATGCGTTTTAAGTGCAAGAACGACGTTAGTCTGTTTAGTAGATCCATAGATACAGCGTGACTTTTTCGAACGCTGAGCGCACAAATAATATGAGTCAGTGACTGACGTGGTTTCTGCTACCAACGCTAGATCGCATGACCTGTCTTGCCCCTTTTACCGAGCATGCGCCGTGTGTTTACAAGCCTAAACAGCTGCTCTTGTCGAAGTCTTTGTTTTGTTAATTGTTTTCAACGTGGTCCAAGTTTGTGCAAAATGTCAAGCAGTGAAAGTGATCATGAAACAGCTTCTAAGAAGAGAAGGAGAAATGAAGAGAAACATCGTAGAAACGTCATTAGAACCTGTAAAGTTCGTGAGGTTGAACACATCAATTGGAAAGGGCGTCTCATCCCATATAGAATAACAGCTGCTGCTTTAACTGTAATTACAATGCTTTACTAAGTTCAGTGATGATGAAAAATCTGAATTTGCTTCTAATTTTAATCAGCTGATATCAAAAGTCGAGCAAGATTAGCACGCCATTAAGCACTGTAGGCCTCGATCTGAACAGCCTAGAGAAACAGCAGCCAGTTTCGAATATTTCTTACTATACAGAGGAGAAAGGAGAAGGGTATGTAAGAAAGCGTTTATTTCATTCTATAACATTTCTGAGGGCAGGGTTCGAAGGTTTACTGACCTCCTAACATAGGGTAAGTTACTTCAAGATAAAGGAGACTAAAATCTCAAGAAGAACACGATTTCTGCCGAAGTTTATTCTACATTACATACACTCCTGGAAAACTTGGGGAATCCGCGAGAGATATCTCTGAAAAGTTGAAACAGTCCTGTGGGCAACATTCCTTATCAAGAGCACAAGTTTGGTACAACTTACACTCCTGGAAATTGAAATAAGAACACCGTGAATTCATTGTCCCAGGAAGGGGAAACTTTATTGACACATTCCTGGGGTCAGATACATCACATGATCACACTGACAGAACCACAGGCACATAGACACAGGCAACAGAGCATGCACAATGTCGGCACTAGTACAGTGTATATCCACCTTTCGCAGCAATGCAGGCTGCTATTCTCCCATGGAGACGATCGTAGAGATGCTGGATGTAGTCCTGTGGAATGGCTTGCCATGCCATATCCACCTGGCGCCTCAGTTGGACCAGCGTTCGTGCTGTACGTGCAGACCGCGTGAGACGACGCTTCATCCAGTCCCAAACATGCTCAATGGGGGACAGATCCGGAGATCTTGCTGGCCAGGGTAGTTGACTTACACCTTCTAGAGCACGTTGGGTGGCACGGGATACAGGCGGACGTGCATTGTCCTGTTGGAATAGCAAGTTCCCTTGCCGGTCTAGGAATGGTAGAACGATGGGTTCGATGACGGTTTGGATGTACCGTGCACTATTCAGTGTCCTCTCGACGATCACCAGAGGTGTACGGCCAGTGTAGGAGATCGCTCCCCACACAATGATGCCGGGTGTAGGCCCTGTGTGCCTCGGTCGTATGCAGTCTTGATTGTGGCGCTCACCTGCACGGCGCCAAACACGCATACGACCATCATTGGTACCAAGGCAGAAGCGACTCTCATCGCTGAAGACGACACGTCTCCATTCGTCCCTCCATTCACGCCTGTCGCGACATCACTGGAGGCGGGCTGCACGATGTTGGGGCGTGAGCGGAAGACGGCCTAACGGTGTGCGGGACCGTAGCCCAGCTTCATGGAGACGGTTGCGAATAGTCCTCGCCGATACCCCAGGAGCAACAGTGTCCCTAATTTGCTGGGAAGTGGCGGTGCGGTCCCCTACGGCACTGCGTAGGATCCTACGGTCTTGGCGTGCATCCGTGCGTCGCTGCGGTCCGGTCCCAGGTCGACGGGCACGTGCACCTTCCGCCGAACACTGGCGACAACATCGATGTACTGTGGAGACCTCACGCCCCACGTGTTGGGCAATTCGGCGGTACGTCCATCCGGCCTCTCGCATGCCCACTATACGCCCTCGCTCAAAGTCCGTCAACTGCACATACGGTTCACGTCCACGCTGTCGCGGCATGCTACCAGTGTTAAAGACTGCGATGGAGCTCCGTATGCCACGGCAAACTGGCTGACACTGACGGCGGCGGTGCACAAATGCTGCGCAGCTAGCGCCATTCGACGGCCAACACCACGGTTCCTGGTGTGTCCGCTGTGCCATGCGTGTGATCATTGCTTGTACAGCCCTCTCGCAGTGTCCGGAGCAAGTATGGTGGGTCTGACACACCGGTGTCAATGTGTTCTTTTTTCCATTTTCAGGAGTGTATTTCCTCATTCCCAACCTAGATTTCCTACTATGGCACCAATGACTTCAGTTATCTTGATGCCCACCTTGATGTTAAAAAATGCATTCATTGTTTAAAGAAAAGTGCCCTCATTTGGATGTAAAATATGAGTTTTATGTTACATACTTTCATGACAACTTTTCATTACGGTGAATAATGTGAAGAACTTGATGTAAAAATCCAGAGCTCCTCTATTGGTGAGGCAGTGAAAAGGGCTGCTCTTGCTGATCTTACTAACCACAAAAGACGAGCCAATAAATTTTACAGTAGACTTCAAAGTATCACCAAGTTATGTGCAGAATGTGAAGACACAGTCGCACTTTAGTTTTATGCAAAATCTCTCCCTTCCATCGATCCCAGTTCAGGATATATTTTACTTGAGGCAACTCTGGGTGAACTGTTTTGGGGTAAAAAAAACAACAACCTAAAAACTATCAAATCCGAAATATTCCTGTACCACGAAGGAGTAGCTCACAAAGCAGCCAATGAGATATGTAGCTTGCTATTGAAATACATTGACCCTAATATTCCACAAAATGTTAAAAATCTTTATTTCTTTTCCGATGGCACCTGCGGGCAGAATCGTAATCACACCATGATAAGAGTCTGCCTTGCTCTTGCAGATGCAGGTCGTTATGAACAAATTTTTCATTACCATCTGGTTCGAGGGCATTCATATCTACCAAACGATCGACATTCTGGTGCTAGTAAAAATGATCGGATATATGCATCTGATGAATATGAAGAGTTGTGTGCACAGTCCAGTAACAACTTTCACATCGCCAAGCTACACACCACTGATGTAAAAGATTTTGATGATTGGAGGAAGGAATATTACACAAAAATCCCATTAGCCAGAGAATGTCGAGGGAAGAATGTGCCAAAAGAAGCAAAATTCAAGTTTGCTCCCACTCAATATACAGAATTGCTCTATAACTCTAAAGAAAAAGAGGTAATCGCAGCATACACTTCCACTGATGGATTACAAAAACACAGCTCTCAGCTGCTGAAACCTGCTTCCCGGAACCTAGATATTGATTTTCTTTCAAGTATTGCCGGGAAAGTTCCAATCAACATCAAGAAAATGGAAGACAGCAAGATGATGATAATTCATATTCCTGAAAACTTCAAAGTTTTTTATGATGAACTATTTACCTGGCCAATCACTGCACATGACAATGATACAGTTGTCGAGAATGATCTATTTTAAGATCGTTTTACTTTGTTAAATTCCTGTTTTCTGATAACTTTGCAATACTGTAACTTCATTTTTGATATAATATGAAAAAATATTAATTTTAAATGAATTATTGCCTTTTTCCAAGTTTTCAGCTGTCTGTAAAAACCAGTTGAGTGCAGAAACAGGATAACTTCGGATCAAATTTTAAATTTTCTTGAGCATAAATTTATGTCGAAATTAGGAAATTTTTACACGACAGTAACATAAATGCATGTTATGACAGAGGAAAAAACGTTAAAGTATTTGATAATTTGGAGAAATTATGACGTTTTTTCTCTCTTCTGAAAAATTTGCAGTTTGTGACTGAAGTGGTTCCTGCACTCATAGATTCAATTGTTAATGCCTCTTTCCGCTTGTGCTGATATAAATTTTGGTTTTTGTGAATACACAGCTATGTTTATGAAATTCCACATTTTCATAGTACTTAAGTATGACACAGGAAGGCAAGTAAACACGGACCATATCGAAACTCGAAGTGAATAACATATTACTAATTCATACTGATATAGACACGCTCGTTTAGAGATATTTCATGTTTTATTAAATTAGACTTTTGTCGTAAGGTTATCGCGGTAAGTTGCTTTTCATTTGTATTGGTATTCTCTCACATCATCTAAAATAGTCCAAAAATGTTCAGATAGTTACCGATTCCACACCTTTACAAACCCAGCAGTTTTGAGTAAAGGATGTCATCAAAGGAAGTCGGAAGTGCAGTTTCGTCCGCAAAAAAATAACCTTGACGGTTGTTCGATAAGAAAAGGAGAAGTGTACATTTGAGGGCATAAGATCAGAGTTCAAGTACATGACGGATAATTTCCCAAACAGCCTCCTGCATAGTTTTGTTTTCCTAATCGGCACAGTGCAATATAGCGTAGTAGCAACACGCGATTCAATTTTGTCTGTCGTTTTTCTTACACTGCAACCGAAAGGTGTCTCAGGTGTTCGAAACAAATATCAGCTGTGATGGACACACACCTGAGAAGACGTTCCTAGTGCCCAACACTTTTTTTCAGTCAGCAGATGCAAAGTACGTTCAGACTGACCTTTACTCGAGTATATGTCGCTTTTTACAGCTCGGCCTTTAATTTCTTCTTATGAAGTTGACAGACATCATAACTTGTCACCAGTAACAGTATTGCATAGGACACCTAATGTATGAACTGATGGCGTCCAAGGAAAAATACAGTAATAATCGCTGTTTTAATTTTTGTTGGATTGAATTAGAGCGTAGAATACTCCTATACTCGATCTCTGAACCTTGTCTGTTGAATGCAATTGTCGCACGACTCTTAAACGGTGGCAGTTTATCACATACAGTTCATCACGTATGTCAGCTATCGACACTTCCTAAATGTGGGAAATCATTAATGCCAGAACGATCTTTCTTGAAAGGGGAAAATCCATTTTTGACGCGTTTTTCCCAAAAGCACTCGCCCCACACATAATACAAAGGTTTCCCTCTGCCTCTGCCTGCAGTGCCCCTGTATTAAATTCAAAGAGAACAAGGTATCACAAATTCTAGATCTTTTTCCACTTGCCAGTGTATTTTACAACTCTTGAACAACGTTCATAAGTTTCAAGCAGGCAAAATCTAATACGTAACCGCAAGGTTACTGTCAGAGACAGCAAGGGACTTGGAAGAGCAGTTGAATGGAATGGAGAGTGTCTTGAGAGGAGTATATAAGATGAACATCAACAAAAGCAAAACGAGGGTAATGGAAAGTAGTCGAATTAAGTCGGGTGATGCTGAGGGAATTAGATTAGGAAATGAGACACTTAAAGTAGTAAAGGAGTTTTGCTATTTGGGGAGCAAAATAACTAATGATGGTCGAAGTAGAGAGGATATAAAACGTAGACTGGCAATGGCAAGGAAAGCGTTTCTGAAGAAGAGAAATTTGTTAACATGGAGTATAAATTTAAGTGTCAGGAAGTCGTTTCTGAAAGTATTTGTATGGAGTGTAGCCATGTTGGAAATGAAACATGGACGATAAATAGTTTGGAAAGGAAGAGAATAGAAGCTTTCGAAATGTGGTGCTACAGAAGAATGCTGAAGATGAGATGGGTGGATCACATAACTAATGAGGAAGTATTGATTAGGATTGGGGAGAAGAGAACTTTGTGGTACAACTTGACAAGAAGAAGGGATCGGTTGGTAGGACATGTTCTGAGGCATCAAGGGATCACCAATTTAATATTGGAGGGCAGTGTGGAGGGTAAAAATCGTAGAGGGAGACCAAGAGATGAATACACTAAGCAGATTCAGAACGATGTAGGTTGCAGTAGGTACTGGGAGATGAAGCAACTTGCACAGGATAGAGTAGCATGGAGAGCTGCATCAAACTAGTCTCAGGACTGAAGACCACAATAACAACAACAACCGCAAGGTAAGTACTGGAACTGCAAATACAAACGACAATTGAAAAATAAACCCACACAACAGCGCCGCGTTCACATGGCGGCAGAGCCTGGCGTTAGGCGGTGGGTGGCGATTTTGGTGCAGCCACGAGCTGTTTGGCGAAACAGCTTTCGGAAATTTGTGCTATTACAAATCGGTCAAAAAGTGAAGGTTCTAAATGGAATGGAGTCGAATCCAGGACTTAACATCTACATTTAGTGACATTTAACTCCTCGCCCAACCTCTCTTTTCTTTCTTTCTTTTTTCATTTTTGCACTTTGAGTGACCTTCAGCCTCCCTTTCAGCCTGTCCTTCCGCTCACGATTCTTGGTTTCTCGTCTAGTCTTCAATGCCATCTGTTTAGGTTGTGAGAAATAGATACTTTGATAGCAAGACAATAACTATCTCTCTTCTTTGCTCTATCTAACTCAGAAGAGAACGTCTGCACTGTACCTACCTCGGCTGACGACGGCTTCAAAGCTGTCTTCACGAAGGTGTGTCTTCCAGTTCATTCTGCAACATCTCCATGAGTTGTCCAATGCAACCGTCGTTTGCTGAGTTGTCTTTTCTTAACTCCGAGCACGCCACTCGCCGGAATCTCTGTACTGCCATTTTGGATGCTTCAGATGATGACTGTATCTCAGAACAGAAGAAATTAAGGCAGTCTCTTCTTCTGAAGAAAAGAGGTTTTGGCGCACGGAATAAAATAAAATAACATAAAAAGTACGACGTCTACTGTGGTGAGGATAAAGTTTTCCTTGAGATTGCTTCAACGCAAAATAAGAAGCTCCTGAGCTGTGTATTTTAGAGCAAATTTCCGTTTCCTTTTGCAAAGAAAATTCGCCGCAAAAGGAAAAAAGATGAAAACAAGAATTTTTTATTTTGTTCTTGAGTTTGTCTTGTTCTGTTCATTTTGTAGACTAAGTTTCACGTAATTATATTTACTCCAAAAATTGTAATTTTTTTATAGTCTTTTGTCTTCATTAGGTTACGAACGGGAAGGAAAAAGACACATTTGGAAATCATCTTTGGTTCCTTTTTATTCAGTCAGGAGGTAATGTATTGTTTGGTCTTTTTGCCAATTTACAGTATTTCTTTCTGCGGATGGGTATGGCACATCACTATAATTCAAAATATCGACAGTCATGGTACTGAGAGGGGAAGAGAGGGGGCGGGTGGTACTGTTAGCTTTATCGTGGCTTTTCTGATAATTTACCAGATGTCCTTCATTTCAGTGCACACATACCTATGTTATTCTATATCTATTAGGCCACTATTGTCATGTGTTTTTGAATCATCCAGGTGGATGGCATGATGTTGCACTTTGGTTGCTGCTCTTCTGTTTACTGCCTTGTATGAAGGAGTTTTGACGTTTGTTGCCTACTGACAAGTGCTGATATTTAATCCAAATGACATTCCAGTTGCAGTACAAGTATTTTTGTTCGATTCCAGTTTTTGTTTTCCATTAATTTCATGTGCATGAACCTAACTTTTACCATATTCGATGGGGGACTCTGGTTTGGATACAACTGAGTTCGAGTAAAAATTCTTGAAAATGATAAAAGCCGTTGGGGATGTGCCACACATCTATGGGTGGATACAAGGCAGCGGGAGGAATTTCGTGTACAAAGTGGGATGCGAGACTGATGGTTGTAACTTGTGACTTCCTCCCAGTATCAGTGAGATTTAGACTCCCGCCTTGGAATGGGAGAGTCAACGTGTCAAACATGACTCTGAAAATTTTACCACGAGCTACAAAGCTCAGAGAATTCTTGCTGCTGTTTCACGTGATATGTGTAAAACATGTGCCACATAGTTTACTTTCAAGACTATGTGCATATTGGCAAAGGCTGCACATTTGGATGTCGTCAAGTCTTTGCGCGCTATGTTCTTTGACGCTGGCTCACACTCTTGCAACGTTTTTCCTAGAGTTTGCAGATTAGTTTTGGACCTGTGGTCCTTGTTTAGAATTTGCAAGTGGGTCACCAAATTTAATTCTTCTCTGACCGCTCAGCTACCCCGTGCGGCACAGCCAGAAGTCACACGGATTAAGATCTGGCAATGGGACCGGCCAGGTTGTAGGGTAATGGCGGCTGATAATTCTAGCATTTCCCAAACGGCACTTCAGCAGGTGCTTAACTGGATTTGCAATGAGCGGAGATGCGCCATCTTGCATAAAAATGATTCCATCCACACATCCACGCTGTTGGAGAGTTGGAATGACGTTGTTGCGCAGAAGACACACACAGCGCTTACCAGTGACGGTACAGGTAACAGGACCGGAAGCACCTGTCTCCTCGAAAGAATATGGCACTATGATAAATGCTGCCGTAAACCCGCATCTCACAGTGACCTTTTCAGGATGAAGGAGTACTGGTTGATTTGCGTGTGGATTTTCCGTTGCCCATATTCGACAATTCTGTTTATTCACGTATCCTGTCAGATGGAAATGGGCTTCGTCTGTCCAAAAAATCTTCCAAGGCCAATCATAGTCCACTTCCTTACGAGCATGAAATTCTAAACCAAAGTTCGCTCTTGCTGCCAGGTCAACAGGAAGCAACTCGTGCATATGGGTAATTTTGAATGGACAGCAAAGTAGGAGGTTTTGTAGGATTTTAGCACCTTGCTCCGGGTACGTCCAGTGTTCGGGTGATTCTCACGCTTGAACGCTACCACTCGCTCCTCCTGCGTTACTGTGGCCACTGCTTTCACTGACGTCGAATAAATTCTTTTCCTCCCTCTCCCAGCATGCACACGAAGGCAACCCGCGTTTTCGAATTTTCGTATCATTTGCTCCAGACCCACGGCTGTCATCGGACCAATGCCTTTTTTCAAACCCTTTAATGCATGGAACTTCTGCAGAGTTACGAGCGCACAGTCATCATTCTTGTAATACAGCTTTACAAGTAGAGCTCGATCCTGCATTGAGACAGTCGTGGCGAACGTCGCAGACGCGAAAGGAGGAAAAGCCGTGTAGCCGGCGTGTTTATACCAACTTCAGTGGGTCGTGCGCATGACAGATGTTTTCATTTACGTATTCTGACACATACAGCGCCACCTACTGATCAATTTTCACAGAATTTTTTTTTTCTATCGTACGTTGTCACTTTCTCCCATAATATTCCGCTTCAATTTGACGTCATTCTAAGCACTGATGTTATTTGAAATTTTAACTTTAATTATAATCACCGTGTATATCAGAAAAGTTATTGTCGGAAAATGTTAAGAAATGGCGGCACTGCACAAATTCTCGTGAGACGTGCTGAATTTGAGGCGATGTGCGGCACATATTTGAATTTGGAAAAAAGGTTCAAATGGTTCAAATGGCTCTGAGCACTATGCGACTTAACTTCTGAGGTCATCAGTCGCCTAGAACTTAGAACTAATTAAAACTAACTAACCTAAGGACATCACACACATCCATGCCTGAGGCAGGATTCGAACCTGCGACTGTAGCGGTCGCTCGGCTCCAGACTGTAGCGCCAAGAACCGCACGGCCACTCCGGCCGGCTGGAAAAAAAGAAAAACAATCTATGTAATCTGCATGAGTGTAACTAGTGACTCAAGGAGGGGATTAAAAAAAACATAAAACAAAAAAACATTGATTTTTGTGTAATTGGTGAATGTTTGATAACAGCGTTCAGTTCTCTACAAATGGGACTGCCATTTGTTAATAAATAATGTTTAAAATAAACAGTCGAAAATCCTCCACGTTTTTACTCTGGAATTCTGTTTCAAAGTTGTTGTTAAATTTTAAAGTAAAAAAGATTGAAAATTTTTGGATTTATGTTGCGCGCCGTTTCGAAAAATCATATTCCGAGAATAACGCGTTTCAAGTTTTGCTTTTAGGAAACTCTTACCATTAATCTTCTATCCAAGCACTAGCCTGTCGTTCTCTTACCGTTGCGATCGAAATCATATCCACTGGTTTATCGTGGAATGATTGGCTAATCGGCCGTGGCAATCCCATGGACACGCAAAACTTTACAGTTCGTTTACCCCCAGTCCAAGCAGGCGTGTCGCTAGGTTGATTCCAATGCTTTCCGTACAAACTTACTACATGGTGTAACAACTGCTGGTCAGTTTGGGTAAGCAGTAATTATCGGGAAGTCTCAGCCTCGAGGACTTCGTCCTTGCAACGTGACGTCTACATATCACCATTGGAATTTCGGTGTTGAGAAACACCAGAGCAAACGTTCTAGTCAATCGATAATGCAGATTTCAATGCTGGTCATTGTCTCTCAGTTTCTCAGCAGAGGCACTGACTTCTTCCAAACTGCTCTCATCCTGATATCTTCTAACACTCTGCGTGGTGTCTGCTTGTTCTAAGTCGTGTCTCCCTACCACTTTCGCGCAACGACGCTCTGAGCGTGTTTTTTTAGGGAATTGACTAGTTTGAACCTGGGACCTGTTGCTGGTAAAGAGACGCCACATGACATGTAGAGTTCAGAAGAGTTCAGTGAGACTAGCGATGATATAATCAAATACTTAATGATTTCAGCGTCAGCTCCACTGCACAGCCTGTAAAAGTATTTTAATACTAACTAAATTTAGTGGAAGGACTTCAAAGCTTTCATATTTTTAGTTAGCTGATAAAATAACGTCGAAAAAGCAGTTAAGTTTACCATTGGAATTTTTATTCTACTAACTAAACATTGTTTATAAATTGCACTATTGATAAAAGGAAATATTTTTATGCAGGATGATAAAAACCAACTGCGTTCAACAAAAATGTGAACGAATATTCCCTGAATGGGATTCCAAGTTCTATAATGGATCGAAGGATGACATCTATAATCTAGGTTTAAGTTAACTTTCATAAAAGAGAAAACTATCAAAATGGTCTACAGTGACCCTCAATTATCTTTAATTCCTTATTTAACTTGTCGTAAATTACAGTGGCTGAGGTGGCTTCTCAATAATTATATAACCGAAAAATCATCGCGTTTCAGATTTTAACTTCTAATAGCCAATGTGCATACCACGAGCTTTAATTGACGATCGACACTAGTATTACGCAAAAAGGGGGTGTAACAGATGAGACTTGTGGAGTTCTGAGTGAAGCATCGCGTGCGTTCATTACCTTGTCGGTGGTTAGGCAGCGTCAGGGGGCGGCGGGCGGCGCAGCTCCACACACCTCGCCGTCTCGGAAGCAACTCTTTCTAACTTCTCCTTACTACAATTTACCGAAGTTGGTTTAAGAAAAGGTATCTGGCTGTGTTTTCAACTGACCAATCAGGGTCTCAATGTTAACCTTAAGCTCCGCCTACAAAAATTCTGTACGTCCAATGAGAAACGTTATACTTTTCGTGGTGGGACAATGTTTTTAAGCTTTACAACATAACAGAGACGAGTATAGTCTCACGCTAAAACATGCAGTTGGTGTGGCCCTTTTAGTGTTATCGTAGGATCTGTACTGTTCTTTTGGAGGGCTCTATCTTTTAACATTTGCTGGGGGGCAGGGGGGGGGGGGGTGGTCTTCGCGGTCGGCCGGAAATGTGGGTGTCCATCGCTTCTCGTAGGGCCTTCCAGCTTAACACGGTTCTGCTCTCGGCTTCTGTACTCGTTTATCCCCCCGGAACTGTTTCTGTTTCACGGTGGGAAGGTATGACATGTATTTAGGCGTTCTTGTGTTAGTCTGTGGTATTCCATTTGCTCACTCGTTGATCGTATTACTTTGGTTAATTTAATGTCAGGATTTATTCGGAGCTATGTGACATACTGCCGGATTTGCTATGATGTCAAGGTTTTCATGGAAGGTGTTGGATTTGTCTGACACCTTACAATCTATTCTCTGGATGGTTTGATGAGATACTGCTCCTACAACCGCATTGGATACGTGTTTTCGTACCTTTTCTGGCAGAGTACACTTTCCTACCATTCATTGTTACTCGAAAGAGAAAACTGTACACAGATGATCTATCAAAAGTCAATACTGCACACAAAAATCAAAAACTGAAGCGGAAGAATTGTCTCGTTCGTACAAGTACTGCCCCTTGAAGACGCCAAGCTGACGCATTACTATATGAGAAAAAGTACCATAACAGCTGTGTCTTTATAATGTCTTTACTGCATCACGTGACTAGTTTCGGCGGCACATTACCGCCATCCTCAGGCCCCGCCGCTGCCAAGAGAGTATTTGATTTCTTGGCGCATTTACTGTTGGATCGTAGCTACTAGCACACGTGGGCTAGCTGTAGTCAATGGCATTGGAGACAACACGGTGTCGAGGATAAACTCCCGATGAAAGCTAGCCCACGTGTGCTAGTAACAAGGATCCCACAGTAAATGCGCCAGGGAAATCAAATACTCCTTTCGCAGTGGTCGGGCGTGAGGATGGCGTTAATGTGCCGCCGAAACTAGTCGTGTGGTAAATAAAGGCACTCTCAAGATACAACTGTGATGGTACTCGTCCAGGCAATTGGAAGGAAATTCATAAATTAATAACGAATTATTGTTTTTAAATTCTTCTAAGTATGCCCAGACACTGCAGAGGTTATCGATTTGGCGCAGGTTTGCCGGTTCTGGTTATCCGAGGCGCCAGAGCAGGAGCTCGGAATTCCATAGAACAAATTCTTTTCAGGGATTAGACATTTTGAGTCATATCTTAGAAGGTAAAAAAGCGTTTCAAAAGGCAATAAAATAATGATTTTCTTGAAAATTTTACAATTTCGTTGCTCCTTAAGCGTTGCCTTCTTAACGCTCTTTTTGCTTGTGTCACCTTCCACCGGTTTCATTCGGATATCATTACCACAGCATCAAGCCTTTCGCGTGCAAACACACTTCCTACAGGTCTGTCATATTACTCATGTCAACTCACATACTCGTACGTATTGATGTTGTGGGGTTAGACATGGACGAGTAGAATCCCTTCTGACAACCTCTCTAGTCTAATTACTTCTTGATAGTATGCTATGGGACAATTTCCTCGAAGTTACATTCATTTACGCCTTTCTTATTTACTGTTATGAGTTTTACAAGCTTTACAGAGTCTTTCTGTGCGATGGAAAGGTTATGAAATACCTGTCATCATCGTCATCTCAGAAAGAAAACTAGTGTACATTCCATTAACTGAGTTGACAGGACGATTGATTTTCTCACAGACATATTAAAGCTCGTTTAGATCGTTTGTATGATTGCTTTTATGGCATTGCCACAATACCGTCACAAAAAGTACAGGCGACGGGTCTTCTTTATCGCCACAGGCAGTGTACTTTACTGTGGTGCCTACGGTCATGTATGATACGGAGTGAGCTACATCTCACTCTTCCAATCAGTCCTTTTATATACCGAATTGTAACATTTCACCGTTGTTGAAATAGTCGTGAACGGAAATATCGATACGTCATGATCTGAGAGAAATACACTGACTGATCAAAAGTATCCGGACACTCACAAAAACATACGTTTTTCATATTAGGTGCATTGTGCTGCCACCTACTGCCAGGTACTCCACATCAGCGACCTCAGTATTCATTAGACATCGTCAGACAGCAGAATGGGACGCTCTGTGGAACTCATGGACTTAAAAGTGGCCAGATAAATGGGTGTTACTTGTGTCATACGTCTTTACGCGAGATTTCCACACTCCTTAGCCTCCCTACGTCCACTGTTTCCGATGTGATAGTGAAGTGGAAACGTGCTGTCCGTGAGGAATGGGCTGCCATTCCCCAAAAAACGTTCCAGCACCTGATTAAATGTATGCCTGCGAGAGTGGAAGCTGTCATCAAGGCTAAGGGTGGGCCAACACCATGTTGAATTCCAGCATTACCGATGAAAGACGCACCGGCCGCAGTGGCCGAGTGGTACTAGGTGCTTCAGTCCGGAACCGCGCGACTGCTACGGTCGCAGGTTCGAATCCTGCCTCGGGCATGGATGTGTGTGATGTCCTTAGGTTAGTTAGGTTTAAGATGTTGAGTCCCAGAGTGTTCAGAGCCATTTCATTTGAATCACCTAAGGCTGATAACGGGATAAAGCGCCATGTGATCAGTAATATGCAGAATATATACTGTGTGTGTGGGCTTCTGAGAACACTTTAGTTTAATGAGAAACAGGCAGCTTGGTGTATGCCCATTTCAGTTAAACTTAAGAACACCCAGAAGGAAAAGTGATACAGCGCCACACCTATGGTACCGGTTGGAGCCAAAACGAATCTGTGAGTCGTCAGTGAGCTTTTCTTTCGATGCCACGACGGCTGTACTTTCTTCTGGACGACGCTTTGTAGCGACCATTTGAATACTTAGCCCGTAGCGACAGCAATACATGCCGCTAGTTCGTTATTCACAATCGGTCTTTGTAAGGTGGTTTGTGGCAATGATAAGCTATTTCACTTTGTAATATTTCCATAAATAATACATGTCCTGCGGCAACAAATTCGGAGCATTAGTGTATTTGTTTAACGATCGATTTTTGATGTTGACATTTGTAAATTACTTATGTTTAATATTTCTACTAGTATTTCGACGTAATACAGTAAAAAACAGTCACTAAAAGAAATACTGAACTCCAGCTTCCGAGAGACGTGCCCTGTTTTACACCATCTACATATATATATATATATATATATTTAAATAGAAATATTGGCATAAAATACAAATATTTAGTATAGCAAATCTGTATATACAAAAGGTAACGTCCTGACTGACTGATCGCCGCCCTGGCCAAACCTGTAAGGACAGAAACTTGGAATTTGGAGAGGGCGATGATCTTATACTAAGGACTCTGCTTAACAAGTAATTTTTCGAAATTCCACCTCTAAGTGGGTTTATTTTATCGGTCAAAATTAAAAAAAGAAAGATGCATTCTTATGGATTTTTGTATATTCCACGAATAAGGGTATAAAATATTATGTGAAAGACTTTTTGAAAATATATCATTATTAACGTTTTGTTGTAGAAATAGCAAACAGCTAATCGGGTGCAAACTGGAAGGTTTATTAAAACCGCTTTACCATTGTTTTACTTCTTCACAAAGAGATACAGACAACTGGATCACATGTTGTGGCAAAGGTATTTTAAACACAGCCGAAAGGTATCAGCCGGCCGAAGTGGTCGTGCGGTTCTAGGCGCTGCAGTGTGGAACCGCGAGGCCGCTACGGTCGCAGGTTCGAATCCTGCCTCGGTCATGGATGTGTGTGATGTCCTTAGGTTAGTTAGGTTTAACTAGTTCTAAGTTCTAGGGGACTAATGACCTCAGATGTTGAGTCCAATAGTGCTCAGAGCCATTTGAACCATTTTTTTTTTGGTATCAGTTAAATATAAAATTTCACCTCCATAATAAATTAAAACATGCACAACATGTTGCTTGTTATATCGTATTTCATCGCCAAAGTACAGCTGGTGCACACGTTGAAACCATGGTAAAGCCATTATAATAAACTTCCCAATTTGGAACTGACTGGGTGTTTACTGTTTCTCCAAGAAGATTTCATTTTACGGTTGCTGCACCAACCATGCACAACATTTTATAACATTATTAAAGTAGCAATAAAGCATTTTTAAAACTACATCTATGAGAATTGGTAGTTGACTTCCCGGATAATTTTATTTTTAAATAAAATGTGTTTCAATGTTTTTGGAAACGCAACCCCCTAAGGGGGTTGAAACAGTATGAGGATTTTTATGAGAATAATTCGTTATATTGAAACATATCTGAAGTTAATCTACTAAAGTTTGTATTTGACAGCTAAAGAAATATATATTAAGGGATGAAAGTTGTTACGGATATATCACTACAAGAACTCAAAAGACAGCATTAATTAAGACCTCAGACTCTAGCTGCCAGAATCGCTTTTTGGCCAGAAGTACACTCCGAAAATACAATGTTTCTATGGCCTTAACTATCGCGTAAAGCTTAGAAAATTCTGAAATTTGTGAACATAAAAATTCGGTTAAAGGAAAAATTTTAAAAACACTGCAGAGTGTTCAATCGACACGAGCCAAGCGGTGGGCGCTAAGCCAGTTTCTTAATAATATATAAAAAACTATCAGCCTCGATTGCGGTAATAAAACCAACCATTACCTAGGTTTCAGCCCAAATAATTGAGCCTTCTTCAGAAGATATAGCTGAATCTATAATCTGTCTAAGAGGGAATAGTCTAGAAATAAAACTAAAACAAACTGAAAATGTGACTACACATATTCAGAGATAAACACTCTTTCTGGCAGCGACCTCGTGAAACGCAGACGGTGGAAGTATTGCCAACTTAGGTCATACGTTGGAACAGTGCCAACCATGACACAGCTGAAGAATTTTCGCTACCTGTTACCAAACTAACGCAAACAATACTCTAATTTATATTCCACACATATCACGAAAATGGATATGAAAGTATGTATGTGTGATGTGTTTTTGTGCATGTGTGTGTGTGTGTGTGTGTGTGAGAGAGAGAGAGAGAGATAGATAGAGAGAGAGAGAGAGAGAGAGAGAGAGAGAGAAAGAGAGAGTACACCTGATGCACATCTCCTCCTAAACCACGGGACCTATTTCAAGCAAAGTTGTAGCTTACCATCAGACAACAGTCACTGTGGGATAAGAACCACCGGCTGGCAAGAGGGTGGGGATGGGGATGAGAAAGCAGCGTGGCCAGCGCCTTGTGAATTCTCAGAATCTATTTGAGAATGACAGCACTTAGCGACTTGCAACAAACTTTACATAAAATTTCAAAACTTTACGAGATTTTTTATCTTTGACAATCACTGCAAAATGATGAAAGGAAATAAAGTTAATCGCTTACCACTTTTCCGCTGCTCATGCAGTAAAAGTACAGTATGAGGCATGACGTTATGATTTATTACTTCTTTACTACTATCTATATCCGCATCACATTTCGCAGATAGTATGCACATATAGCACTGAATGTAACCCAAAAACTATATTTTGTGGGACACGTAGTTCAGGAGTATGACGTCATAAGCAATGATATGAGTGAAACAGTGTGGCGTCGTGCATGACGTTTAAATTTATTACTTCGTTACTGTGAAACGCATTTGGAACACATTTTTGCAGACAGTACCCACATACGCCTTAATATTGCCTGCAAAATTATATCATTGTACGAAACATTGTTCAAAAGGCATGAAGTTATGAACATTAAGCAAAGACCAGACACTGCACGGTACGGGCGCAAACACACAGCTATAAATAAATACTTGGGCAACGCAAAGTTTCTCTACTAGTGAATCAATAAAATAGCGATAGATAGCGCTTAAGTGTATAATTTCAGTACTGTAAACACTTTTACAATCGTGAGTATCCTAATGTAACATTTAGAAGAATTTTTGATCACACTATAAACCGGCGGCGCATTTCTGCTTGCCTTATCGCTGGTAAGTTACAGCTAGAGCATCTCCAACAATAGTCCAACAGGGGCCTGTCAAAATACCAGTAGGCCACTTCCCTGCGTACCATACCTCTTCTGAGTGAATGCAATAACGTGATAAAATAGCTCGAAGCGTTCGTCAGGAAGAGTTCTGCAATATTTTGGGTAGAAGTCGAGGCCGGTATGAGGGAAGTGTCTTTTTAGAGAAATGTTACAGCAAAGACAATAGTTCACCCACAAGTGACTTTTAATTATATGCTCTCTTATTGCCCACGTAACTGAAGCAAACGTTATTGAAACTTTCCTAGGCAGCGTCCTTCTCTCATCTAACGTTTCATCAAACTGCTTGTCTCTGGACAGGTCCGGAATCTACGGGTCAACGAAGATACTCTCTTTCACTTTTGATTCGTTCAGTTGTGGCAGCTTTTCCCTCAGTTCCGTATAGACCTCACCTTCGTGATTCATTTTCCTTATAAAATTTTTCATGAAACATATAAAAATCAGTTTAGAAGAAAACATAACTATAAGTTATTGTAACTGAAACCTTCTCGTCTCCTCTATACCTCTTTTGTTAATGATAACCTTCCCTTTTACAATAAACTATGAAACCTTTCCTTAGGATTTCTATCTCTTGCTTAATAATAAGAAATGAAATCTTCCCTTTGAAATTTATTCTCTTTCTCAATCTTCGCATACAATTTTAATTGCTGCTTATTAAAAGTGATTTTCTGATTATTTCGACGAAACATAGAATGTGTCGTCGTCGTGGCCCTCAGTCGTTATCTGCAACAACCCAAAACTGTTCCTTACCTTTTTTACTGTTACTGGATCGCCATCTGACTGTTACATCGAACTGCGACATGAATATACTTATTGTGTTTTACTATACTCTATTATCTGCTGGTGAGCTGTCATAATAAGTGGTTGTATTTATTACCAAAGTTGACGTTATTCTTTAACAGCAAAGCTGACGTTATTCTTTAATTAATTTGACTGGAGTTACGTAATTCGTAGTTACACTTTTTCTTGACAACAAAAAAATTTTTGCAGAGTTCTATGTTGATGTTTTTGGGATGGCTTATAATCAGTAATGCAACATAACTGGCAATAATTAATTATATTCTGAAAACGCTTCAAATATTTACTGTTGGCAATGAAATGATTTTACAAACGTTCAAATGGGACTTACTTTTTACAATAATCTTACCACTAGCATTGCGCAAACGTACCTTCAGTAGTCTTGAGTTTCGCAAAGAAAAAAATTCAATAATATTAGTTCCTCTTATGATAATAGTTAGTTGATGTCTCTGTACATCCGTTTATAATCTCTTGTGAATCATAGCTGGTGGCTGGCAGGCACACCGCTCCTCTCAAACTCTCGCTTCAGATCTGCTACCAACTCGCTTCACATCTCGCTTACTACTGACTTCCTACGAAAGCTAAAGTGCGGTATCTCCTGCTAACAATGCTTTCTGGTGCAGACAATCCCTGCTACCATTACAAAATGTATCAATGCGCTGTCTTTCCCGTTCTTTTCTTAAAATGTATCCATACGCGGTCTCTCCCGCCCTTTTCAAAATTATATCAATTTGCGGTCTCTCTTGTCAACAATACTTTGTTGCAGACATTCCCTGCTACCACAATTATTTCCAGCATGACAAATATTAATTATTCCTACTTAATCCTCTCAATAAAATATAAATATTTCATAAATTGTGATTTGACAATAGACAATAGAAATACACACGTCTTACATAACTACCATCTACAGTACTTACTGACGTAATATACTGAAGTAATATGATCTGAGCATTGAATAATGTTTGCATTACATAGTTTCATTTTTTACGTATGTATCAGTTATAGGTACATTGGCAATAAATTTCTTCTAGATTCCTTTGTAAAATGAATGCCTAAGCTAAGTTTCATTTTTATTTCTTATATACGTTGTTAGCACAATGTAACCAATAAAAATTGGGTATTTCATGCGATCTGAATTTTCGCTATAGTCCGGTGCTACCTAAATCCTTTGATCTCTAGACTTCGCGTCGTGATGTCACCAGTGTTATATGAGCTTGCAGCATTATGCGTTGCTATAACTGTCAATTGCAGCTGAGGTTCTCAACTACAGCTAATGTGCTTTCCGTCCACAAGTATGTGGCGGAAGCTCCATCGCTGGTTTTGGTGCTGTGTGAGGGGAGAGGAGGAAGAGGAGAGGAGAGTCCAGCAGAAGGAGCAGGAGGAGGGGGAGGAGGGGGCGTCCCGTCCAGTTACTCTGGGGGACACTATGCAGGTGACGGTCGCCGTGGTTCGTCACTATAGAGGGGTTAAAACACAGCACTGCTTCGCAGCAGCCATATTGTGTTTAGCATGTCCGGGGCGTTATACGGTATCGTGATTTACTGTTACTGCTTCTGGATAGCAGCAAGATTACTTAGCCGGCTGGGGTGGCCGAGCGGTTCTAGGCGCTTCAGACTGGAATCGCGCGACCGCTACGGTCGCAGGTTCGAATCCTGTCTCGGACATGGATGTGTGTGATGTCCTTACATTAGTTAGGCTTACGTAGTTCTAAGTTCTAGGGGACTGATGACCTCAGATGTTAAGTCCTATAGTTCTCAGAGCCATTTGTACCAAGATTACTTAGCGACACATAGTTTTAAACACTGTTGTTGTTGTTGTGGTCTTCAGTCCTGAGACTAGTTTGCTGCAGCTCTCCATGCTACTCTATCCTGTGCAAGCTTCTTCATCTCACAGTACCTACTGCAACATACATCCTTCTGATTCTGCTTGGTGTATTCATCTCTTGGTCTCCCTCTACGATTTTTACCCTCCACGCTGCCCTCCAGTGCTAAATTAGTGATCCCTTGATGCCTAAGAACATGTCCTACCAATCGAACCCTTCTTCTAGTCAAGTTGAGTCACATACTTCTCTTCTCCCCATTCCTGTTCAATACCTCCTCATTAGTTACGTGATCTACCCATCTAATCTTCAGCATTCTTCTGTAGCACCACATTTCGAAAGCTTCTATTCTCTTCCTTTCCAAACTATTTATCGTCCATGTTTCACTTCCATACATGGCTACACTCCATACAAATACTTTCAGAAATGACTTCTGTTACCCAAGGATTTCTACTACCCTTCGTATTTTACCTACTTGATCATCTGCTGCCTTCACAACTTCATCCTTCAAAGCTACCCATTCTTCTTCTACTGCATTTCTTTCCCCCATGCCTGTCAATTGTTCCCTTATGCTCTCCCTAAAACTCTGTACAACCTCTGGTTTAGTCAGTTTATCCAGGTCCCATGTCCTTAAATTCCCAGCTTTTTGCAGTTTCATCTGTTTTAATCTACCGGTCATAACCAATAGATGAGTCCACATTTGCCCCTGGAAATGTCTTACAATTTAAAACCTTGTTCCTAATCTCTCTCTTACCATTATATAATCTACCTGATACCTTTTAGTACTTCCAGGGTTCTTCCAATGATGATTAAACCAAGTGTTTAAGTTGTGCTCTGTGCAAAATTCTACCAGCCCCAATCCATATTCACCTACTATGTTTCCTTCTCTCCCTTTTCCTACATAACTATTAAATTTTCGTCTCCCTTCACTCTCTGAAAAATTTCTTTTATTTCATCATACATTTCTTCAATTTCTTCGTCATCTGCAGAGGTAGTTGGCATATAAACTTGTACTACTGTAGTAGGTGTCAGCTTCGTATCTATCTTGGCCACAATAATGCGTTCACTATGCTGTTTGTAGTAGCTTACCCGCATTCCTATTTTCCTGTTCATTTTTAAACCTCCTCCTGCATTACCCCTATTTGATTTTGTGTTTATAACGCTCTAGTCACCTGACCAGAAGTCTTGTTCCTCCTGCCACCGAACTTCACTAATTCCCACTATATCTAACTTTAACCTATCCATTTCCCTTTTTAAATTTTCTAACCTACCTGCCTGATTAAGGGATCTGACATTCCACGCTCCAATCCGTAGAACGCCAGTTTTCTTTCTCCTGATAACGACATTCTGTTGAGTAGTCCCCGCCCGGAGATCCGAATGGGGGACTATTTTACCTCCGAAATATTTTACCCAAAAGGACGCCATCATCATTTAATCATACAGTAAAGCTGCATGCCCTCGGGAAAAATTACGGCTGTAGTTTCCCCTTGCTTTCAGCCGTTCGCAGTACCAGCACAGCAAGGCCGTTTTGGCTATTGTTACAAGGCCAGATCAGTCAATCATCCACACTGTTGCCCTTGCAACTACTGAAAAGGCTGCAGCCCCTCTTCAGGAACCACACGTTTGTCTGGCCTCTCAACAGATATCGCTCCGTTGTGGTTCTACCTACGGTACGGCTATCTGTATCTCTGAGGCACGCAAGCCTCCCCACCAACGGCGAGGTCCATGGTTCATGGGGGGAAGAGATTAGTGTTACGTAAGTCTAAACAGTTTAAGGGAAAATAGAATAAAATTGTGGAAAGGAAGAGAGATAAAACTTGTACCATTCAAAAATAAATTCTAAACTAAAATATAATCGGAAAAAATACACGTAGAGGATATGCCAGTATATATTAAACATGAATTAATTGTAAAAAACGAATGATAAAATAATCCCACCAGTCGCAGTCATGCAACTATCTTGAATCGATAAATTGCAGCATTTTCGCTCCTACTTATACGAAACGAAGCCCATATTCTCGAACAGATATTTACAAGCTTCCAGTCCTTTGATTTTGTCCTAACAAATAAAGTTAGGGAACAGCTGAGTCATTTCTCCACTACTTCGTTGAATGTGTCTGAGTAAAATGAGAGAGTGGTGTTTGCAGGCGCTGGTCAGCGTCACCAACCATAAGACACAGTATTGGCATGCGATGTCTAATGGAACGAATACATAATTCTGGTTACAGTTCCTTAAGTCGATATTGTCTAATTTCACTGAAGCTTGATAACTTTATTGTGCCTTTAAACGTATTCATGTTAAATCAGCGAGTATAGTTAGATTTTGGCTAACATGCATCTCATCAGTCGTTTTGTTCACAGGGTAGTCCCATCTACCTCGGCGATTTCTGCGGGCTGTACGGTGGGCTGCTCTTGATTCTGACTTTGGAGTCATCTGGGGTGAGTAGCATTGGCTCTGTAGACTTAGGTCGTACCATAACGTCGCAGGCTGTAGCTGTACGTCCACTTGTTCCCTTCCGTTCATAACCGACAACAGAGATTTGCCCATTAATTACTTCGGTGCTCAGTTAAACAGTTAAGGCTGCCATTATCATCAGATGACACTGAGATTTTCTCACGTTTCTGAGTCCTTGTCCCGACAAGTAATACACTTTGTGGGAGAGTGGACTATCCACAGAGCTGGAAAGAGCTGTCTACTGCTTGCCAGGAGCGATAGGCAGTTCACTTACACACTTATTCGTGTAGTGTCAGAAGGGTAGTACACTTAGGCGCGATGTTAAACACCAGTGTATCTTAATTCAATACGTGTGGATGAAAAGCTACAGTATATGATAACGTGCCACGACAGTGCGCCCATAGCCCGACAGGAGACTCAAAGCGACGCGGTAAACAAAGCGCGTGAGCGCGCCAGCGGCGAGTGGGAAATCATTCTAGCGGCAACACGCGCCAAAAACAGGGATATCATAAGAGACGCTGGCACAGGGCGGATTGTTACCGCCCGGCGCCTGTGAACAAGCATTTCGGCAGCAGCGAAGCTGGTCGGGTGTAGGTATGCTACTGCCTACTGCCGTGAGCGTCTATGGAAAGTCGTTTGAAGGACGGCGAGCCGGCCGGTGTAGCCGAGCGGTTCTAGGCGCTTCAGTCTGGAACCGCGAAACAAAGAAAGAAAGAAAACGCTGAGCGAAAGGTCTGGTAGGCTGTAGGAAATTAGTGGGTCTCGATTACTTTAGGGAAATCCAGGAAAACGTAAATCAGTCGCACTCCCGAATGCGATCCAGTGTGCTAACCACTGGGCCACCTCGCTCGGTAATTTGACATTAGGAAGGGTAAAGGCACTGTGTTGCGTCTGATAGTGGTACCAAGACTTTAGAAGAAATTTTCGTAGCTAGATTGGTCACCCAAGGATCTCGTCAGCCGCGCGAGGTTAGCCTGCGGTCTTAGGCGCTGCAGTCACATGAACTGTGCGGTTGCTCCCGGCGGCGATTCGAGTCCTCCCTCAGGCATGTATGTGTGTGTGTTGTGCTTAGGATAATTTAGGTCAAGTAGTGTGTACGCTTAGGGACTAATGACCTTAGCAGTTAAGTCCCATAAGATTTCACACACATTTGAACATTTTTTTTTTTTTTAATCTCGACAACTGCACATTACACTTGCCATTCAAACTGAACATAAGTAGTGTAAGGATCATATTTCAACGGTCAGGCAACATTGTTGTTGTTGCCGTGGTTTCAGTTTGAAGTCTGGATTGATACAGCTATTCATGCAAGTCTATCTTGTGCAAGCCGCTTTATCTCTGAATAGATACTACAACCTTCGTCCGTTTGAATTTTCTGAATATTCATTCCTTGACTATCCCTACAAGTTTCTTGATAGCTCAGGATGTGTCCTATCAACTGATCCCTTATTTTTGTCAAGTTGTACCACAATTTTCTGTTTTGACCAGGTAGATTCAGTACCTCTTTATTACTTATCCGATCTAGCCATCAAATGTTCAGCATTTTTCTAAAGTCCCATATTTCAAAAGATATTATTCTCTTTTTGTCTTATCTGTTCATCATACGCGTTTCACTTCTGTACACGGTTATATCCCTGACACTGGTCTTGAGAAAACATTTTCTAACGCTTTAAATTTACATTAAATGTGAAGAAAACCATTTTCCTTCCAAAAATTCATTATTTATTATAACTAATCTGCATCTGATCTCCTTCCTACATCACCCGTTGTCAGTTATTTTGCTTATCAAACATCAGAACTCATCTAACATTTTTAGAGTATCATCTCCTAATCTAATAGCCCCGGAATTGTCTGAGTTAATTTGAGTCCGTTCCATATCCCTCTCTTTACTTTTGTTGACGTTCATCTCATAACCACTTCGTAAGGGCTATCTTCTACGCTGAACAGCTCTTTGAAGGACTTCACTGTCTGTGACACAATTTAGAAGTCATCCGAAACATCGATTTTTTTTTGCCCCTACAGCAATTCCTCTTTAAAATTTCTCCTTGGGTTCATTTGCTGCTTGCTTGGTGTACAGACTTGGTAACAACGTCCTTGGGCTCTTAAAACGGTAGCAGGTTTCTGTGCAAGTTGGATATAATCTTTCACTCTCTGTATTTTATCACTGCTACCGTAAAATTGCGAAGAATGCATTCCGGCCACTATTGTAAACAGTTTTTCTTAAAGGTAGGTTTCCCAAATTCTGTTTTGTGAAACACTGGTGTTAAACAAGAGCTCCAGAAAAAAATGGTCAATAACATGGTGGTATTTTCCGATATGTTGCCATTCTGGAAACAGCGATGGTGTGAGACCCAACTCGCTTTATTTGTTTATGAGACCCAGAAAATATTAGCTACAGGCTCCCAGGTAGATGCCATTTTCCTTGACTTCCGGAAGGCGTTCGATACAGTTCCGCACTGTCGCCTGATAAACAAAGTAAGAGCCTACGGAATATCAGACCAACTGTGTTGCTGGATTGAAGAGTTTTTAGCAAACAGAACACAGCATGTTGTTCTCAATGGAGAGACGTCTACAGACGTTAAAGTAACCTCTGGCGTGCCACAGGGGAGTGTTATGGGACCATTGCTTTTCACAATATATATAAATGACCTAGTAGATAGTGTCGGAAGTTCTATGCAGCATTTCGCGGATGATGCTATAGTATACAGAAAGTTGCAGCATTAGAAAATTGCAGCGAAATGCAGGAAGATCTGCAGCGGATAGGCACTCGGTGCAGGGAGTGGCAACTGACCCTTAACATAGACAAATGTAATGTATTGCGAATACATAGAAAGAAGGGTCCTTTATTGTATGATTATATGATAGCGGAATAAACACTGGTAACAGTTACTTCTGTAAAATATCTGGGAGCATGCGTGCGGAACGATTTGAAGTGGAATTATCATATAAAATTAATTGTTGGTAAGGCGGGTGCCAGGTTGAGATTCATTGGGAGAGTCCATAGAAAATGTAGTCCATCAACAAAGGAGGTGGCTTACAAAACACTCGTTCTACCTATACTTGAGTATTGCTCATCAGTGTCGGATGCGTACCGGGTCGGGTTGACGGAGGTGGAGAAGATCCAAAGAAGAGCGGCGCTTTTCAAAATAATGGTTCAAATGGCTCTGAGCACTATGGGACTTTACATCTGAGGTCATCAGTCCCATAGAACTTAGAACTACTTAAACCTAACTAACGTAAGGACATCACACACATCCATGCCCGAGGCAGGATTCGAATTTGCGACCATAGCGGTCGCGCGGCTACAGACTGAAGCGCCTAGAACCGCTCGACCACCACGACCGGAGGACGCGTTTCGTCACAGGGTTATTTGGTAAGCGTGATAGCGTTACGGAGATGTTTAGCAAACTCTAGTGGCAGACTCGTGTAGTATATAGATGACCTAGTGGATAGAGTCGGAAGTTTCATGCGGCTTTTCGTGGATGATGCTGTAGTATACAGAGAATTTGCAGTATTTGAAAATTGCAGCGAAATGCAGGAAGATCTGCAGTGGATAGGCACTTGGTGCAGGGAGTGGCAACTGACCCTTAACATAGACAAATGTAATGTATTGCGAATACATAGAAAGAAGGATCTTATATTGTATGATTATATGATAGCGAAACAATCACTGGTAGCAGTTACTTCTGCGCATCGCGGTGTAGCTTGCTGCCCAGGTTTCGAAAAGGGTGCGTTTCTGGATGAGGTATCGAATATATCGCTTCCCCCTACTTATACCTCCCGAGGAGATCACGAATGAGAGATTCGACCGCGCACGGAGGCTTTCCAGCAGTCGTTCTTCCCACGAACTATACGGGACTGGAAAAGGAAAGGGAGGTAATGACAGAGTCACGTAAAGTGCCCTCCGCCACACACCGTTGGGTGGCTTGCGGACTATAAATGTAGATGTAGTAACTACATTTAAAAATCTTATTGTGGTCTTTGTGTTAGCAGCTATGGTTTAAAACTGAAGTAAGCACTGAATAAAATAAAGGTTTCTCTGATTTTTAAAAAATTATTAACCTTGAAAATAAAGAAGGTATCCCATCGAAGCACCAGGAATCTCAAAGTTTTCTGTCAGAGCAGAAGTTTGGAACCCCGTTTTCTAAATCTACCTATGGCAAAATCCTAGGTTATCACAACTGCAGCGAAATTGCCTGTTGTTTCGCAGAAATTTGCCAGTGTTGCTAGTGCGACCCGCTAAGTGTGGGCCCTGTCGTGCAGGACACGTCGGCCCCAGCCCTCGCCGCCTACTACTCCGACAGCCGTTGGGAGGCGCCGCACCGGAGGTGGAAGCGCCGTGAGGAGCTCCGCCTCCGCCGCCGCTCGCCGCCGCCCAGCAGTTGGACCTGCAGCAGCGAGGAGAGGCGGCGCGTGTCGCGGAGGCGGAGCCGCCGCTGCCGCCCCTGCGACTGCAACGTGGCCGCCGCGCGCCAGCCGGGCCGCGCCAGCCTGCGGTGTAACTACAGGCTGTGTCCTCGCAGCCGGCGCTCTCTGACCCACATGTGCTTTTTTTTTCTTTCTTTCCTTTATTGAATTTTAAGAAAAACAGGCCGGTGACTTAAAGTGTAAAATGGTGGAGAATTGTGGAAAGTTAAAACAGGAAGCAAAGGGGTTGGCAATGTTAAAAATACACAGGTATTAGACAAGTAACATAGTAGACACACAATTTAAAAAAAAAACATGGCGACAGTCTGGTTTTTGTTCGCAAGAGATAAAAAAAAATCACACCCTGCGACAGTATGAAGGCCGTTCGCAACACTTCCCAAAAGACACACAACACGGAACGCTCACTGTAAAACACTCACTGTAAAACACTGCACGAAAATGTCGGCACAAAGATGACACTCCCTAGCCAAGGGCAAATGAGGGGGGGGGGGGGGGGGGGACCTGGAGGAGGGGGAAAACAGGGCGGAGAAGAAAAAACGAAAAGGGGGGGTGACCAAAGGAGGGAGACGACTCATAAGGGGGGACATACGGGGGAATAGGGGCAGGGCAGATGCGAGAGGGAATGGGAAAAGACAGAGGAGGGAAATCCAAAAGTACTCGGGGGAGAGAAGGGGGGTAGAGAGAGGGGAGGTGGAGAAAAAAGAGATGGAAGGGGGGGAGAGGGAGACTGGGAAAAGGACAGAGGAAAGGAGGGGGAGTTAGGATCAGAGTTGATAGGAGGGAGGGAGGGCATCATCTTGGAGGGGGAGTTCATGGGAGCCACCTTGGGAAAGGAGATGAAGGGTGTAGAGACGAGTAGGGGGACACAACAGTAAAGATGTGGCATGGGGCGGGGATGGGAGAGGAGAGGAGCAACTAGGGGATGAGGGCGATCAAGGCGGCGGGAGGTGTAGAGGATGCGGCTATGTTCCACATCTGTACCCTGCTGTTGTTCTTGTAGTCTCACTTAGGGGTCCTAGACACGCACCAAAAACGGACCGATCAACTTCGTGTGCAACTTTCACACGACCCGACCGACTTTACTCAGCCATTACAATGACGGAGTTAAAAACTTTTGGCGGCGGTTGGAACGACAGCGCTACAACTTCACCGTTATTTTTAGTAAAAGGGGAAGGGCGGGGGGGGGGGGGGGGGGGGGTGATGGAAGCAGTGATGGGATGGCGAGGCGCGGCGACTCCAGCGCACCGAGAAGTACTCCAGCCTCTAGTTCTCAAGCATTCCTCGAGAAGCTCACGAGAAACGGCTAGTCGGCGTGTGCCGCTGCACGCCAGTTGGCTGCGACAACACACGCCGCGCCGATGTTGTTTTATCAATAGAATGCCGCCGCTAGACAAACACGCTCACTGTGCTCGTAACTAGTATGTCTCAGGTTTCATTAGAGTAAAGTTGTTATTCATATCAATATATTGTTGTTGTTGTGGTCTTCAGTCCTGAGACTGGTTTGATGCAGCTCTCCATGCTACTCTATTCTGTGCAAGCTTCTTCATCTCACAGTACCTACTGCAACCTACATCCTTCTGAATCTGCTTAGTGTATTCATCTCTTGGTCTCCCTCTACGATTTTTACCCTCCATGCTGCCCTCCAATACTAAATTGCTGATCTTTTGATGCCTCAGAACATGTCCTACCAACCGATCCCTTCTTCTGGTCAGGTTGTGTCACAAACTTCTCTTCTCCCCAATCTTATTCAGTACTTCCTCATTAGTCATGTGATCTACCCATCTAATCTTCAGCATTCTTCTGTAGCACCACATTTCGAAAGCTTCTATTCTCTTCTTGTCCATTTATCGTCCATATTTCACTTCCATACATGGCTACACTCCATACAAATACTTTCAGAAATGACTTCCTCACACTTAAATCAATACTCAATGTTATCAAATTTCTCTTCTTCAGAAACGCTTTCCTTGCCATTGCCAGTCTACATTTTATATCGTCTCTACTTCGACCATCATCAGTTATTTTGCTCCCCAAACAGCAAAACTCCTTTACTACTTTAAGTGTCTCATTTCCTAATCTAATTACCTCAGCATCACCCGACTTAATCCGACTACATTCCACTTACCTCGTTTTGCTTTTGTTGATGTTCATCTTATATCCTCCTTTTAAGACACTGTCCATTCCGTTCAACTGCTCTTCCAAGTCGTTTGTTGTCTCTGACAGAATTACAATGTCATCGGCGAACCTCAAAGTTTTTATTTCTTCTCTATGGACTTTAACACCTACTCCGAAATTTTGTTTTGTTTCCTTTACTGCTTGCTCAATATACATCGGGGATAGGCTACAACCCTGTCTCACTCCCTTCCCAACCACTGCTGCCCTTTCATGCCCCTCGACTATTATAACTGCCATCTGGTTTCTGCACAAATTGTAAATAGCCTTTCGCTCCCTGTATTTTACCCCTGCCACCTTTACAATTTGAAAGGGAGTATTCCAGTCAACATTGTAAAAAGCTTTCTCTAAGTCTACAAATGCTAGAAACGTAGGTTTGCCTTTCCTTAATCTTTCTTCTAAGATAAGGTGTAAGGTCAGTATTGCCTCACGTGTTACAGTATTTCTACAGAATCCAAACTGATCTTCCCAGAGGTCGGCTTCTACTAGTTTTTCCATTCGTCTGTAAAGAATTTGCATTAGTATTTTGCAGCTGTGACTGATTGTTCGGTAATTTTCACATCTGTCAACACCTGCTTTCTTTGGGATTGGAATTATTATATTCTTTTTGAAGTCTGAGGGTATTTCGCCTGTTTCATACATCTTGCTTACCAGATGGTAGAGTTTTGTCAGGAGTGGCTCTCCCAAGGCCGTCAGTAGTTCCAATGGAATGTTGTCTACTCCGCGGGCTCAGTGCTCTGTCAAATTCTTCACGCAGTATAGTATATCCCATTTGATCTTCATCTACACCCCCTTCCATTTCCATAATATTGTCCTCAAGTAGATCGCCCTTGTATAGACCCTCTATATACTTCTTCAACCTCTCTGCCCTCCCTTCTTTGCTTAGAACTGGGTTTCCATCTGAACTTTTGATGTTCATACAAGTGGTTCTCTATTCTCCAAAGGTCTCTTTAATTTTCCTGTAGGCAGTATCTATCTTACCACTAGTGAGATAAGCCTCTACATCCTTACATTTGTCCTCTAGCCATCCCTGCTTAGCCATTTTGCATTTCCTGTCGATCTCGTTTTTGAGACGTTTGTATTCCTTTTTGCCTGCTTCATTTAGTGCATTTTATATTTTCTTCTTTCATCAATTAAATCCAATATTTCTTCTGTTACCCAAGGATTTCTACTACCTCTCGTATTTTACCTACTTTATCCTCTGCTGCCATAACTACTTCATCCCAACAAAGCTACCCATTCTTCTTCTACTGTATTTCTTTCCCCCATTCCTCTCAATTGTTCCCTTATGCTCTCCCTGAATGTACAACCTCTGGTTTAGTCAGTTTATCCAGGTCCCATCTCCTTAAATTCCCACCTTTTTGCAGTTTCTTCAGTTTTAATCTACAGGTCATAACCAATAGATTGTGGTCAGAGTCTACATCTGCCCCTGGAAATGTCTTACAATTTATAACCTGGTTCCTAAATCTCTGTCTTACCATTATATAATATATCTGATACCTTTTAGTATCTCCAGGGTTCTTCCATGTACACAGACTTCTTTCATGATTCTTAAACCAAGTGTTAGTTATGATTAAGTTGTGATCTGTGCAAAATTCTACCAGGCGGCTTCCTCTTTCATTCCTTTGCCCCAATCTATATTCAACTATTACGTTTCCTTCTCTCCCTTTTTGTACACTCGAATTCCAGTCACCCGAGACTATTAAATTTTCGTCTCCCTTCATTATCTGATTAATTTCTTTTATTTCATCATATAGTTCTTCAATTTCTTCGTCATCTGCAGAGCTAGTTGGCATATAAACTTGTACTACTGTAGTAGGTGTGGGCTTCGTATCTATCTTGGCCACAATAATGCGTTCACTATGCTGTTTTTAGTAGCTTACCCGCATTCATATTTTCCTATTCATTATTAATTCTACTCCTGCATACCCCTATTTGATTCTGTGTTTATAACACTGTAGTCACCTGACCAGAAGTCTTGTTCCTCCTGTCAGCGAACTTCACTAATTCCCACTATATCTAACTTTAACCTATCCATTTCCCTTTTTAAATTTTCTAACCTACCTGCCCGATTAAGGGATCTGACATTCCACGCTCCAATCCGTAGAACGCCAGTTTTCTTTCTCCTGATAACGACATCCTGTTGAGTAGTCCCCGCCTGGAGATCCGAATGGGGGACTATTTTACCTCCGGAATATTTTACCCAAAAGGACGCCATCATCATTTAATCATACAGTAAAGCTGCATGCCCTCGGGAAAAATTACGGCTGTAGTTTCCCCTTGCTTTCAGCCGTTCACAGTACCAGCACAGCAAGGCCGTTTTGGTTATTGTTACAAGGCCAGATCAGTCAACCATCCAGACCGTTGCCCTTGCAACTACTGAAAAGGCTGCTGCCCCTCTTCAGGAACCACACGTTTGTCTGGCCTCTCAGCAGATACCCCTCCGTTGTGGTTGTACCTATGGTACGGTTATCTGTATCGCTGAGGCACGCAAGCCACCCCACCAACGGCATGGTCGATGGTTCATGGGGGGGAGGAGATTAGGGTTACACAAGTCTAAACAGTTTGCCGGCCGCGGTGGTCTCGCGGTTCTAGGCGCGCAGTCCGGAACCGTGCGACTGCTACGGTCGCAGTTTCGAATCCTGCCTCGGGCATGGATGTGTGTGATGTCCTTAGGTTAGTTAGGTTTAAGTAGTTCTAAGTGCTAGGGGACTAATGACTACAGCAGTTGAGTCCCATAGTGCTCTGAGCCATTTGAAGCAATCTAAACAGTTTAAGGAAAAATAGAATAAAATTGTGGAAAGGAAGAAAGATAAAACTTGTAACATTCAAAAATAAATTCTCAACTGAAAAATAATCGGAAAAAATATACGTAGAGGATGTGCTAGTATATATTAAACAAGAATTAAATGTTAAAAACGTAACGAATGATAAAATAATCCCACCAGTCGCAGTCATGCAACTATCTTGAACCGATAAATTGCAGCATTTTCGTTCCTACTTATACGAAACAAAACCGAGCGAGGTGGCGCAGTGGTTAGCACACTGGACTCGCATTCGGGAGGACGACGGTTCAATCCAGTCTCCGGCCATCCTGATTTAGGTTTTCCGTGATTTCCATAAATCGTTTCAGGCAAATGCCGGGTTGGTTCCTTTGAAAAGGGCACGCCGATTTCTTTCCTAATCCTTCCCTAACCCGAGCTTGCGCTCCGTCTCTAATGACCTCGTTGTCGACGGGACGTTAAACACTAACAACCACCACCACCACCACGAAACGAAACCCATATTCTCGAATAGATATTTACAAGCTTCCAGTCCTTTGATTTTGTCCTAACAAAGAAAGTTAGGGAACAGCTTTCTCTCTCTCACACACACATACACACATTATGTTTTTTATTTGTTTGGTGTGCTCCACTATCGGCGAGGCACGAAAATTTCCGTGAATGAGTTTCTTAGTTTTGAGTACAGTCACGAAAGAAATATAAAAACAAGAGTTACTGATTTATGATGCTTGGTTTGCAGACAGTTCTTAGTATTATTAGTAACTAAGCTGCAGTCCCTGAACCTAGTTGCACAAGTATAAAATGCCACTACGAGACGACAGCTAATGTAGAAAATACTTTTCTGACTATTTTGGCACGATGCGCTCTCCCTATACATAATACAAAAGCTTCGAGATGCATCTGCTGCCTGGCCGTCTATTAAACCTGAAAAGAACAAAATGTCGTAGAAGGTTAGCCCTTCTTCCACATGAGACTATTTTGGGTTGAGAAGAGAAGGGAATTATGTTCAAAGTTCCATTAAATTGATAACATCGGCAGACAGCAGAATTGCGTTTAAAAAAATGTAGCAGCGAATGTAATAGAACTCGCGACGTCTTATCTACGGATCGCGACGCTTACCGTTGCGCTACTAGCAATCTTGTAGCTACAGCAGCTCCAGAAGTCAACAACAGTTTATAGCGTCCCCAGTGCTATATGACGAAAAGACTTAAAAAACAGTATTAATACAGAAGAGACATTTAAAAACTGAATAATATATTTTTATCATGTAGCCATAAAATAATAATTTCTCTATGTAAGTTTCGATTGCAAAGAAATAATTGATGACAAAATGATCTAAAGAGGTGACAAGATACGCTCTT
The DNA here is from genome assembly GCF_023897955.1 of Schistocerca gregaria. NCBI lineage: Eukaryota > Metazoa > Arthropoda > Insecta > Orthoptera > Acrididae > Schistocerca > Schistocerca gregaria. The sequence goes on along the minus strand of NC_064927.1, from coordinate 71,339,552 downwards.
TTGTCAATTTTTTAGTCGGCTTCACTCCTTCTCTTGTCTTGATTGTGTATAGACGGACATCTTGCGAGTGCTGGCAAATGTAATCATATTTGTACGAGTTAAGCAGATTATATATATATTCAGTTAATCTTATTGTGCACTTTTAATTTGTTAGAGGTGATCCCGATTTAATGTCCGCCTTCCTTGAATTAACCTGCATTCAAGTAATTTACAGTTCAACAATCGCAGCTGCTCATGCAGCCAACGACGCCATTACTTATGAAAAATTAGCGGAAGCGAAATACTCGTCCGCTATTACCATAATATTAATTCTTCTCCGCAGCCGCACGAAGTTGCACAAATACGTAGCTTTAAGATTCTTATTTTCAGTACCATAGCCGACAGCCAGAGCCAGACTCCGACTACGTGGCAATGGTTAACGGAGGTAAGAGAAAAAGTACTCTCGCGCGTGTGTGGGCCGCAATTGTTATTAATAAGTAAAGATCTTTTGCTTTAAAGTGATCTGACTAGCCGAGGAAATTAATACGAAAAGTTTATTACATTGTTCAGCTTATATACTCATGTTTTAAGATTCAGCGAGTCTATCATTCATTAACGTAACAAATAATTTGAGATTAATGTTGTTAAAAAGGAGAACTTTAGGAAAACATTTAATCGTAAATCAAAATTAAATGAAATATCATTTTTATTAAGGCTTACCACATAAGTCAGCAACAATAAAAAAATAATAACAACAATAATAATATATTAAATTACGACGGCCGACGGACGCGTGATTGGCGCCGCAATTTTGGGGACCGATCAGTATGATTCTATTGTAATGAATGTAATAACGTATGTGTCTAATTGTTGTAAAATATTAATGCTTATATGAATTCTTTTACATGTACAACAACATAACCACACCCTGAGGAGATCTGGAGAAGAAAAAGTGTAGAAAAGAAAAAGGATTGCGAGAAAGAAAAATAAGTAAGGTAAAGCCTATTGTGCAAGCATCCTGTGTAGCTCTGTGCGGAATATCGAACCATTGTGCACTTGAGATACTTTCGGTGAAAAAAAATAGTAAGTAAAGTGGTAATTAAAATTTGTGTATTTATACGTTTATTTTTGAAGGGGATACTTATTCGTGTGTGTATCGGTGTTAAAGATTCGTCAGTGACTTAAAGTGAATTTATTGTGGGTAAGATAGGACAAGCTAAAGCATCCGTACCAGACGAACAAAATTTTGTTAATATGGAAAGAGAGGGTCATTTGCAATACGCAAACGAATCCCAAGCCACCGCCTCGGATAACATAATTTCCGGAGCGGGGGGCGAGGATCTGTGGACGGTGAATGACGCTCCACAGCAGAATGGGAATAGAATAACAACAACTCCACTGCCTGGGCAGGGGGGCAATCAAGTGCTAGATTAAGCGGCAGTATGCTCACCAATTGCAGACCCTTTTGCTGAATTTCTGCGTAGACTCGAAGAAAGAGATAGAGAAAGAGACGAAAAACTGGCTCAGATGCTACATGAGCGGGAGAAAAAATTAACGCAAAAGCTCATTGAGCAAGAGCAGGGCAGTGAAGCGAAGCTAGACAGTATCCAAAGCGAAGTTGCGGAGATGCGGGACGCTTGCAAAGAAATCCCCGATGTTGTGCAAAGCTTAGCCGGCGAGATGCAAAAATTATAGATATCGCAGGCTAGGCTTGAAGATAATGTCCAGACTTTAACCAACCGCGTGGATAATGTGGGGATAGATGCACGGAAAAGTATTGATACATATTTGGAAGTGCAAGCTCAAAAAGAATTCAATGAATGGCTAGAAGTAAAGGATCGCGAGGCATCTGCAAAGATTGAAAGCGACGTAAAAACAGCTGTAGAACAAGCGACTTCGGCCGCGAGTGTAAATATTGACGCTAGCGCCGCCGCACTACATGCCGAATTAACACAGATCAAATCCCGTGTGACTGCGGAGTTGCCAAATTGGCAACAGGAGGTCGCACGGAGACTGTCTGTGTTGGAAAGCAGTGTAAACAGTGGCGGACAGATAATGAATCCGACTCAGCGTACTGACGACTATAATAACGCAGACTGTATGCAGGGTGCGAGTGCCAACCGCAGCCTAATGTGAATTACGGGCACGAACAACATGCGATACCGTGCAGCTCACATCACGAAGTAATGAATGTCACAGAATGTAGCAATCAGATGTGCAAAAAAGGGGACAATGTAATAAAACACAGGACATTCCCACCCTTCAATGGCGAAAGTCGAAATGTCCATCCTGTGGTATTTATTAAGAGCTTCAGGAATGTGTTTCTCAGGACATGGCCGGAAACACAAACAATACAGTTCGTGGTCTGTGGGCCACCGACGTGTCCGAAAAATGTCTAACGATGCAACAGTTTGAAGGTGCATTCTTGCAAAAATTCTGGTCCGATAGCGTCCAAGAAAGACTACACAAGGAGTTGTACAGTCCAGAAATGTTCAATCCTAAGATGGGAACGTTACGCAAATATTTCGAAAAGTCTATAAACAAAACCAGGTACTGGGACAAGCCAATGTCCGATCGTGACATAATCAGATTAGTAAAAATGAAGTTGACCAGTGAAATTAAAAGATAGTTCATCAATGTGCCGGAATACGATATAGAACAATTCATGGAAATAGTGGATTCTGTTGACTTATTGATCGAAGATATGAAAACCGAAAACAAGTGGAACCATGCAAGCTGTAATCAACAAAAAACCGATTACAATAGCAGCCACAGTAACGGTAGTAACTTAGTACCAAATCGTAACAGGAATAGGAAAGAGCACCGGTAACAGAATCGAGGCACAAACAATGGCAATGGTTATAACGGTAACGGTTATAATCGTCAAAATTGGAAGAGTCATCATGATGGACGCATGACTTAATAGATATAACGGTAACGGCAATCCACAATGGCGGAACAACCGAAACCAGTGGCGTGGTTGTAATGAACCGACACCACAGTGGCAACAAAACACAGCGCCACAATGGAACGCCAACCCAGGTCCGTCACAGAACATGTCAGGAAGTTACAACCGACCACCGCAAAACCAGAGCCATACACAGTATCAAAATACACCATCGGGGAGGCAGGGCGGCCAACCCAACAGTGGCAACAACTACAACCAGAACCACAATGTGAGGTTAGTGGAAGTGGCAGACAACTGTCAACCCACTAATGCTCATCCGTTAAACTGAAGACAGCCACAATACGCTCTCCGTTGTTGGCTGCAGGATGGTGTAGTGACAGCCATAAACTTTGTATGCTGAGATACAATGAGGGAATAAAAATAGAAAAGGAGCTTGTAGACATACCGTAGAAATGTAACCAAACCGACAAAAGTGTTGAGCAGGCCATATTGCAAGCAGATATGTACGGAGCACCAATACAGATAATAGGTGGTACCGGTGCGTCAACCAGTGTCATGAGTGCAAATTTTTACAAGTACTTGAGTCAACATAATAGAATACCAGTATTTCCAGTGAAGAATTGTCGTAACAGTTGCAATAAGTGCACAATCTCATGTCATAAAGCACCAGGTGCAAGTTGAGTTTACGGTAGGAAATGAAGCAATGAAAAGCTTGTTCCTAGTAGTTAAGGGATTAGGTGTTGCTTACATACTGGGGATGGAATTTTTACGCCAGAGGGACGCAAAAATCGACCTCTTGTGCGGGGAAGTAAGCCTTATGAATGAGGGTATACGTGTAATTTTGCCATTGTTGAGGTCACGGGAAGTGCACGGTAAATATTGCCGGAACTTTCAGTCTAGATTCGAAGGAATACAGGTAATGAATTTATATTCTGACATAAGTACAAGACAAGCATATTATAAAGACTTTATTACTGAAGACAAAGAGGAAAAAAGTAAACTGATAGCCATGAAAGTCAGGGAGCCAGAACATTTGACTGAAGGACAACAAAACGAATTGACTCAACTACTTACAGATTATGAGAATGTGTTTTCGGAAAAACCCGGTGTTATCGAGGGCTACACCTATAACATCGGAGTGGTACCTCACGATACTGTCTGTCACGCAAACTACACCATCCCGTGGTCAAAGAAGGAGGCAGTTACGAAGGAAATAAGAAAAATGCTCGATTGGGGGATAAATGAACCATCTCTATCCCCGTACAGCAGTCCGCTCGTGGCCGTAGCGAAAGCGGACGGCAGTATACGTCTCGTGCTTGAAGCTGCCAGAAAACATGGATGAACAGATACAGAAGTTTTATGGAGTTAAATATCTGACCTCTATCGATATGCGTTCGTCGTATTGGCAAATCCCACTAACCGAATCATCAAGAAAGTACACTGCATTTGTGTTTGCCGGCAGAAGTTACCAATTTAAAGTTTTACCATTTCGATTAAATGTTGGTGCAGGTGTCTTCATTGCAGCGCTCGATACAGTATTAGGACCAGATTTGTTGGACCGAGTATCGTTGTATGTCGATGACTTACTAATAGCTACTCCCGATTGGGAAAGCCACATGGACACACTGAGATGCGTACTAAAAAGATTTTCTGAGGTAGGCGTAACAGCAAACCTCGCAAAATCCAAATTTGGCAGGGAGAGAATAAAATTTCTTGGTCATGTAATATCACCTACAGGTATTGTGTCCGATCCAAAGAAAATGGCAGCAATTGAGAACTTCCCTCCTTCTAGAACCAAGAAACAGTTAAAGGCATTTCTGGGTCTAGTGTCGTTTTTCAGACGATTCATACCTGACCAGCTTTTAAATGATAATACCCTGTTAAACTTGTTGAGAAAGAATACTCCCTGGATATGGAATGAACTGTGCCAGCAGTCATTTGAGAAAATACAACAAGTCCTTCTAAATGCTAATCTACTGTCACATCCTGACATGTCAAAGGAATTTTGCCTTGCTACAGACGCTTCCACTGTCGGACTGGGCGCTTGTTTATTCCAAATCGATGAGGAAGGTGGAAACAAGAACGTAAGAATAATCGGTTTCGCAAGCCGAGTGTTGTCGGGTTGTGAACGATCATATACAGAACTCGAAACAATAGCAGTAGTATGGGCCATGAAGAAGTTCAGATATTATGCGTACGGAAAAAATGTAAAAATTCTCTGTGATCATCAGGCCTTAAGTTTTTTGCTGACATGCATGTTAATGCACGACAGGTTGACTAGGTGGGTGCTTGCTCTGCAGGAATATCAATTTCAAATAATGTATATAAAAGGTTGTGACAACGTAGTACCTGACGCTTTGTCACGGTTTTCTCAAGGTCTACCTGAGTTAACAACAATACTAGAACAGGCAACAGAGTACAAAATTTTAGTTATGAAAGACTCTACTTGTCGAAAAAGTTCCTGCAGGCGTGCAAGCAACTGCCTAGTTTACAGGACGAAGATCCCGCCTTGGGAAAACTCAAACAAGAACTCCCAGCTTCGGGTGGAAATCAGATAGGTAGCCATTATTCTGTGCAAAATAGGGTATTATATTACCGGGAGGATGTTAACAAGGACTTGTGATGTATCTGTGTACCGGAAGTATGTATCAGCGATTTAATCTGGCACGTGCACCTTTCGTGGGGGCACGTGGGCATTGAAAAATGTAGAGCACTTCTCGCAAGACAATGTCATTTTAAGAATATGAAAAGAATAATTCAGAAAGTTATACGGAAATGTGTAGTTTGTCAAAGGACGAAACCTACAAATCTGCCCACTGTAAGTGAATTGCACCCTGTTGTTCCTAAAAAACCATTACGACAGGTTTCTGTTGACATTCTAACGCCACTACCCACTGGCAGAGGTGGTGTGAAATATATATTTACTATATATGATGCCTTTTCCAAATTTCTAAAATTGTATCCTGTAAAAGCTTCAACGGCCACACCCCTCATTCAGAAATTACGAACAGATTATTTTGTTAATGTTGGCAAACCACAGATCATATTATCCGATAATGCCACCTATTTTACTGGTCTCAAATGGAAAACGTTTCTACAAGAGCAATGTGTTAAACACATTTTTGTAGCTCGATTTCACCCGGAGAACAGTCTTGTAGAGCGTACCTTTAAAGAGTTGAACAGGTTCATGAGAACTTACATTCCGAATCGCCACACCAAGTGGGCAGAATACGTTTCGACTTTTGAGGAACTACACAATAGATTGCCACACTCAGCCACCGGTTATACTCCACTAGAAGTCATGTTTGGAAAGAATGAAACCGACAGCTGGCTGTCACCATTAGCAACTGTACCACGACAAGTTGTACCTCACGAACAAATTATAGCTGAGACTTTAAATAACTTAACGAGGTGCGCGGGGCGCCGAAAGGAGAAACATGACAAGAAAGTAAAGAAGGTAACAGTGTATCAACCAGGTGACTTGGTGCTAATAAGGACTCATCCCAAGTCATCTCTGTTAGCGAAAAAGAATAAGAAATGGCAACCGGTGTATGCCGGGCCCTACAAAATCATAGACACACCACATGGATGTAGCTATTTGTTGGGCGACGTAGAATCGGAAGAGATTAAAGGACTCTATCCATACAAAGACTTAAGGAAGTTCGCTCAGTAGAGCAACGTTTACATATGTGTGTAGTAGGTTAAGTTTAGAGTGTATGTTTTTCTGTGTGTAAATGTTCAGATTGTAGTGTAACATTTAAAGACAATGAGGCACACAAGATTAGTGCGATTCAATTTTGCAGATGTTAAGGAATAACAGTATCTTTAAGCAATTACATTTTGAAGGATTAAATGAACGTAGGTTTAAGAATAATTTACAAATTTCATTTTTAAAAATGATTTAAAAATATTTGTTAAAAAAAGTTCAACAGCATGTAATGATGAAGAAATTTTTCATTAGTGTGTCATGAATGTTTTTGATCTGTAGCAGTAACGAAACTTATGAAATTCAATATTATAGTGTATACACTCCTGGAAATTGAAATAAGAACACCGTCAATTCATTGTCCCAGGAAGGGGAAACTTTATTGACACATTCCTGGGGTCAGATACATCACATGATCACACTGACAGAACCACAGGCACATAGACACAGGCAACAGAGCATGCACAATGTCGGCACTAGTGCAGTGTATATCCACATTTCGCAGCAATGCAGGCTACTATTATCCCATGGAGACGATCGTAGAGATGCTGGATGTAGTCCTGTGGAACGGCTTGCCATGCCATTTACACCTGGCGCCTCAGTTGGACCAGCGTTCGTGCTTGACGTGCAGACCGCATGAGACGACGCTTCATCCAGTCCCAAACATGCTCAATGGGGGACAGATCTGGAGATCTTGCTGGACAGGGTAGTTGACTTACACCTTCTAGAGCACGTTGGGTGGCACGGGATACATTCGGACGTGCATTGTCCTGTTGGAACAGCAAGTTCCCTTGCCGGTCTAGGAATGGTAGAACGATGGGTTCGATGACGGTTTGGATGTACCGTGCACTATTCAGTGTCCCCTCGACGATCACCAGAGGTGTACGGCCAGTGTAGGAGATCGCTCCCCACACCATGATGCCTGGTGTTGACCCTGTGTGCCTCGGTCGTATGCAGTCCTGATTGTGGCGCTCACCTGCACGGCGCCAAACACGCATACGACCATCATTGGCACCAAGGCAGAAGCGACTCTCATCGCTGAAGACGACACGTCTCCATTCGATTCACGCCTGTCGCGACACCACTGGAGGCGGGCTGCACGATGTTGGGGCGTGAGCGGAAGACGGCCTAACGGTGTGCGGGACCGTAGCCCAGCTTCATGGAGACGGTTGCGAATGGTCCTCGCCGATACCCCAGGAGCAACAGTGTCCCTAATTTGCTGGGAAGTGGCGGTGCGGTCTCCTACTGCACTGCGTAGGATCCTACGGTCTTGGCGTGCATCCGTGTGTCGCTGCGGTCCGGTCCCAGGTCGACGGGCACGTGCACCTTCCGCCGACCACTGGCGACAACATCGATGTACTGTGGAGACCTCACGCCCCACGTGTTGAGCAATTCGGCGGTACGTCCACCCGGCCTCCCGCATGCCCACTATACGCCCTCGCTCAAAGTCCGTCAACTGCACATACGGTTCACGTCCACGCTGTCGCGGCATGCTACCAGTGTTAAAGACTGCGATGGAGCTCCGTATGCCACGGCAAACTGGCTGACACTGACGGCGGCGGTGCACAAATGCTGCGCAGCTAGCGCCATTCGACGGCCAACACCGCGGTTCCTGGTGTGTCCGCTGTGCCGTGCGTGTGATCATTGCTTGTACAGCCCTCTCGCAGTGTCCGGAGCAAGTATGGTGGCTCTGACACACCGGTGTCAATGTGTTCTTTTTTCCATTTCCTGGAGTGTATGTTGTTCCATGTATTTATGTCTATACCGATCTTGAAATATGCTCAATCATAATTTACTAAACAACATGAGTGCATGGTGTACATCACCCAAGGTACCTCATGTGTTGTGGACAAGGTACAAAGCAAGTCAGTAAACGCGACTACCGCTAAGCACTGTTAAAATATATTGCCATCTGCTAAGGCAGAGATTTGCACGAATTTATCGTGTAAACAAAAGTCACAAATCTAACACTAATCTAGGAACTTGCACGCTAGACCTATATTATAAAATGTGTACAATAAAGCGAGAGGCAAAGTTTTGTAAAGTCGACCCTGGCTCTGGAGAGCAAGTACGCAATGAATGGGCAGACGTGACATGGGGACTTACATCAGATGAGACGGATAAACAATTGTATAGTAAAAAATAAATAAATAAATAAATAATCTGAAGGCAAGTACGACTCTAAGTGGAAAATGAAAAGAGATAATTAGTGCGAGAGACTGGTAAAATCCAGCACGAGCAAAATCCAGTTCAGGCTGAATGAAATACGTTAGTGTTTGTGAATTAATCGAAACAGTTACTTTAAGCAGTGTGAAAAACTGTGACGGTGAAACTGTGATACGGACAGTGAAGTGCTAGTACTGAACGTTCAACAGCGGTGAAGACGCCAAACGCCAATATTACGCACGAAAAACTGTGAATTTGCTTATAAAAGTGAACTGTTAACGTGAAGTGAACCCACAGTCAATATTTTTTGGACAGGCTGTAGTTTCAGTGAGCACAATAATGCGAGATTGGAATGCGATAGCGACCGCAGAAACGGCGAATGTTTGTGCTAAGCTCGTATTGGGACACTCACCAGTGCCTGCGAGTGCGGCGAAAACAGAAATAAAATATCAAGACAAAAACTGACGTGTAATGGAAACAGTGGCGCATCAAAACTTCATTCACGGAAGAACATGCATGTCATGTATTCTGCAAGACACTCGGAAACTGGCGAAAACTTAACAACTTCCGCACTAATACATGCTTCTTTCCCACTAGCGTAACCATCTGCAGCGGGAAACAAACATTACGTTGGTTGTGTGTATGTTTCATGTACTACGTCGGAGATGCGTAGCAGAGCTGACTCCTACCAACAAGTGCACGGAGGGGGGGGGGGGGGGGGGGGCAGATATCATCCCACTCCGCCACGCCGGGCTGAGACAGAAACGCATCGCCAACCGTGCAGCCTATCAGCTGATTCTGACGTTCCGCGACGGCGAGAGACACGCTGGCGAGGAACGGGCGTTGACCTCTCCGCAGCCGCCGCGAACGCCGAGCACCTAACACACCAACGGGCGCCGTCGCGAGCTGAACGTCGCGGCGTAGATCATCAACGACACCGCAATCAATTGTTAAAATGACCTCATTTCTTTACATAGTGCAACAAAACATTATTCGTAATGTATGCACGTCCTTTACTCCAATGACATCTCAGAAACATTTAAGTGAAGGTAGCCAAAGCGCCGCTCCGCCGAGGTTTTCCCCAGGGTTTCCCTACGGCCGCTCCAAATGGGGAGCGAACAGTTGACACCCCTGGGACTTCAGATATTCCAGACTAACTCGTGATTGTATACCTTGAACACTGCAAAAGTTGCAACCCTAAGAAGAAGCAGCCAAAATGAAACTAATTGTATTGTATGTCCTTTTCTTTTGTACATGACTGTATACGTAACCAATTGTATATTACATTGTTATGTAAATAGCTTCATCTGTATTACACTTTGTGTGCAACAAACCTCAGTAATTACAACGGTTTAAACATACGATGTGACATACGTAGACTGTGAAAGAAAAATCTGCGTGTGGAGACTGTGGAAATGAAAGAGGAAAAATTTACGTCAAAAAACACGAAAATTTTTTTTAATGACATAAACATTTCGGTGGGCAATATAGCGTCCCCAGTGCTATATTACGAAAAGACTTAAAAAACAGTATTTATAAAGAAGAGACATTTAAAAATTGAATAATATATTTTTATCATGTAGCCGTAAAATAATAATTTATCTATGTAAGTTTCGATTGCAAAGAAATAATTTATGACAAAATGATCTAAAGAGGTGACAAGATACGCTCTTTTGTCAATTTTTTAATCGTCTTCACTCCTTCTCTTGTCTTGATTGTGTATAGACAGACATCTTGCGAGTGCTGGCAAATGTAAGCATATTTGTGTGAGTTAAGCAGATTATGTATATATTGAGTTAATCTTATTGTCCGCTTTTAATTTGTTAGAGGTGATCCCGATTTAATGTCCGCCTTCCTTGAATTAACCTGCATTCAAGTAATTTACAGTTCAACAATCGCAACGGCCGATGCAGCCAACGGCGCCATTACGTGGCGATATTAATTAGCGGAAGCGAAATACTCGCCCGCTATTACCATAATATTAATTCTTCTCCACAGCCGCACGAAGTTGCAGAAATACGTAGCTTTAAGATTCTTATTTTCAGTACCATAGCCGACAGCCAGAGCCAGGACTCCGACTACGTGGCAATGGTTAACGGAGGTAAGAGAAAAAGTACTCTCGCGCGTGTGTGGGCCGCAATTGTTATTAATAAGTAAAGATCTTTTGCTTTAAAGTGAGCTGACTAGCCGAGGAAATTAATACGAAAAGTTTATTACATTGTTCAGCTTATATACTCATGTTTTAAAATTCAGCGAGTCTATCATTCATTATCGTAACAAATAATTTGAGATTAATATTGTTAAAAGGAGAACTTCAGGAAAGCATTTAATCGTAAATCATAATTATGAAATGGAAGACGATGTAGATGAAGATGAACTCGGAGACATGATATTGCGTGAAGAGTTTGACAGAGCACTAAAAGACCTAGGTCGAAACAAGGCCCCCGGAGTAAATAACATTCCATGGGAACTACTGACGGCCTTGGGAGAGCCAGTCTTGACAAAACTCTACCATCTGGTGAGCAAGATGTATGAGACAGGCGAAATACCCTCAGACTTCAAGAAGAATATAATAATTCCAATCCCAAAGAAAGCAGGTGTTGACAGATGTGAAAATTACCGAACTATCAGTTTAATAAGTCACAGCTGCAAAATACTAACGCGAATTCTCTACAGACGAATGGAAAAACTAGTAGAAGCCGACCTCGGGGAAGATCAGTTTGGATTCCGTAGAAATGTTGGAACACGTGAGGCAATACTGTCCCTACGACTTACCTTAGAAGCTAGATAAGGAAGGGCAAACCGACGTTTCTAGAATTTGTAGACTTAGAGGAAGCTTTTGACAATGTTGATTGGAATACTCCCTTTCAAATTCTGAAGGTGGCAGGGATAAAATACAGAGATCGAAAGGCTATTTACAATTTGTACAGAAACCAGATGGCAGTTATAAGAGTCGAGGGGCATGAAAGGGAAGCAGTGGTAGGGAAGGGAGTGAGACAGGGTAGTAGCCTCTCCCCGATGTTATTCAATCTGTATATTGAGCAAGCCGTGAAGGAAACAAAAGAAAAATTTTGGGTAGGTATTAAAATCCAGGGAGAAGAAATAAAAACTTTGAGGTTCGCCGATGACAACTTAATTCTGTCAGAGACAGCAAAGGACTTTTAAGAGCAGTTGAACGGAATGGATAGTGTCTTGAAAGGAGGATATAAGATGAACATCAACAAAAGTAAAACGAGGATAATGGAATGTAGTCGGATTAAGTCGGGTGATGCGGAGGGAATTAGATTAGGAAATGAGACACTTAAAGTAGTAAAGGAGTTTTGCTGTTTGGGGAGCAAAATAACTGATGATGGTCGAAGTAGAGACGATATAAAATGAAGACTGGCAATGGCAAGGAAAGCGTTTCTGAAGAAGAGAAATTTGTTAACATCGAGTATAGATTTAAGTGTCAGGAAGTCATTTCTGAAAGTATTTGTATGGAGTGTAGCCGTGTATGGAAGTGAAACATGGACGATAAATAGTTTGGAAAGGAAGAGAATAGAAGCTTTAGAAATGTGGTGCTACAGAAGAATGCTGAAGACTAGATGGGTAGATCACATAACTAATGAGGAAGTATTGAATAGGATTGGGGAGAGGAGAAGTTTGTGGCACAACTTGACCAGTTGGTAGGGCATGTTCTGAGGCATCAAGGGATCAGCAATTTAGTATTGGAGGGCAGCGTGGAGGGTAAAAATCGTAGAGGGAGAAGCAGATTCAGAAGGATGTAGGTTGCAGTAGGTACTGGGAGATGAAGAAGCTTGCATTAGATAGAGTAGCATGGAGAGCTGCATCCAACCAGTCTCAGGACTGAAGACTACAACAACAACAACAATTAAATGAAATATCATTTTTATTAAGGCCCATCACGTAAGTCGGCAACAATCAAAAAATAATAATATCAGTAATAATATATTAAATTACGACGGCCGACGGACGCGAGACGTTCCTCCAGAATGCAATAGAGTAGCTCCTGTTTAAATTTCTGCATCCTACACTGTTGGCAGTTCTGTGTAAGTGGCATTTACGTGATTTTATTTCGGTGATTACAAAATATAGTCGAATGTATGCACTGGGTAGCGGAAGCAGCTAGTTCATGGCGATTCGGTCAGCCAAGTAAATGAATGCACTGAACATGCTACAAACCACTACAGGGAGCCTGTGTGTCAGAATTCTCATCGAGTGTGCCGCAACGCTGTTATGACACAAAAATGAGTTTTACAGAAGTGATTTGGTGGTCTGTTGGATTGATGCTAGGTGCCTATGATGATGGTGTTGGTTCAATTCCAACTTCTGCTGATGATTTTTAATTGGGAGAGACAGATTCTATTCTCTTCTGGTTACGCGAAGTGAAGAAGTTACAATAGAATTGTTGTCTGAAATTCACATTAAACACGATATTCCTTCTGTACCAAGTAGACGTTAGGTTGAAAGACAATAAAGTCAGGAGTGGCGAAATGTGGGAACTGTACCACCAGTAACGTTTCTTATACTAGTTATCTATTGCTAGCGACGAAACAAACGGTATGTACGCTCACAGGACACTTATTCCATCTTTTATTTGAGCTTCTGCATGTCGATAAAATTGGTTCTGAACGGGGAATGCAACTCAGACCACACTTAACGCGGAATGTGATCCCTTCGTGACAATACAGCTCGACTACTATTTGTTGTTTGTTCAAAGCTGCAGATTCCTCAACATCTCCACATATTGCGCGAAAGTGGGTTCGAATCCTGGCCCGGCACTAAAGTTTGCATTATGTTTTATCAAGCTCTATCATGAGAACACCTATCTGATGGTGAATAATTATTTTGATTTTTAATGCATTTTCATTCGTTGTCAGCACGAACTATATCTGACGTTTTTGACTCCCAGTGAGACACAGAACTATTTGAGAGATCACTGTAAGTTCATGGGATGTTATTCCGAGCTGCTGGTGGAGAAAATTTCGCTATCTGACGTCTCTTTGTGTGTAGTCAACAACGATATGTGTGGGGCTCTATTCCCAGTGAGCACTGAACTCTTCGTCATATTATTTCTAGTTCAAACATGCTCACATGTCGCTTCTGGTGTAAGAAACTCATATTTAACGTTCATTTTCCTTAGAATATAACAGCGATAGGTGCCGGGTTGGAGTCCTGGGAGGGAAAAAAGTAGTGTTTCGTCTCTTCATTTCAGTTAAAACATCTAGCTACTGCCGAGAAAGCCGGCAGGAGTGGCCGAGCGGTTCTAGGCGCTACAGTCTGGAATCGCGCGACCGCAACGGTCGCAGGTTCGAATTCTGCCTCGGGCGTGGATGTGTGTGATGTCCTTAGGTTAGTTAGGTTTAAGTAGTTCTAAGTTTTAGGGGACTCATGACCTCAGAAATTGAGTCCCATAGTGCTCAGAGCCATTTGAACCATTTTACTGCCGAGAAAAACCGATATGTCACAGTTGATTGTTCTTCGATAACAATCCGATTAGGTTCTGGGTTCGAATCCCTGTTCAACACAAAGCTTTACCTCACGGCATTTCAAGTACGTTACTTGTGAGGAAGCAATATTTAACATCTCTCTTAGTTCGTTAACAGGGACAATAGATGCTGGGTAGGAATTCGCGTCCGTTAAAAATGTTTGCGTCATGTATCTAAAAGTTGATATTTGCTAACTGATACTGCCTCAAACCGAGGGATATCACTGTCTGTATGCCTAGTCTGGAATGACTGTGAGTTTCTGTCAGTCAACAAATCTTAGTCTGCATGACCTGGGTTTGAATCCATATGCAGAACAAGGCGGTTCGTCGTTTCATTTGAAGTTCATACATATTCTCAACTAGCTGCTAGTGAATAACGTAAATTTTTAATGTCATACTGTGGTAAATAACAAGTATGGTATGTTACTTTGAAGAGGAAATCACGAATGCGACGAACTTACTACGTGCATTAACTATCTGACGTAATAATGAAAATGGTAAACATTTCAGGTACGTCATTTATAGCAATAAATGTGAGCTTACAAGTCTTAAGGACAGTCTTATCTGTGATAAGGTGTTCCCTGATATTTGTAGTATCTTGGTATTACTTTACATCTTGAGTTATTGCGATACAGAGCAGTGTTTACTAGTGGTGATTTGTTGGAACCATTTTCAATAGTCCAACGACTGTACGGAGGAACGATTAGAGGACGTGCTAGACAGCTGCGTTATGTGGGTTGCATGCGAATCAGGCGAAATGCAATTCAGGTCGTTCGGATACTTTTGATCACGACTGTACAATGTTATTCACATTTCTCCTTGTGTTGTGATCTAGTTTTTACAACTAAATAACATAATGAAGTAAGTACCCTTTGTCAACAAGGTATGGAAAGAATTGTTTACAAATCAAAAATTCAACAAATATATACAAATTTAAATTCACCTGAAGATAGAGAATATAAGACAAAATACATCATAACTAGAGCACTAGACCCTGAGGCGCTTATTAAACACAAATGTTACCGCATAACGAAAAGGAAATTTATTGAGTAAATCATAACCTAAGGTAACAATGCAATTAATTGGCCACTGTGTTCGCGTCACTCAGTGTCGTGTGTTTTTGTCTCAAATCGCTGTGCTCAATAATTTCTAGTTGTTCCTCAGGCGTGCGTGTGAATCGGTGTCACAATCTACACTTCGTACTGCAAACTTCTTTAATACCTTCTATCTTAATGACTATAATATTCAGCATCAGCGTTCTGCAATCATGTCTTCTTTCTTCAGTCAGGTACATAAATATTACTTAATTAATATTAGTATCCTCTGCCTGTCATTCTTCTGTGCATTCCCTTAAAACTATTATTTACATGTAGTTATTCTGTGTTGTACTTCTTAATGTCTTTATGCGGATATAATCCTATGATCTTGTCAATTCTCCTGTTCTTTAGTAAGTACGCTCCTGGATGCGGTATCCCGTGGATTATGTATGGACCGTCAGACAAGTCTCCACTTAGCATTCCTATGCATCAGAGCTGAGGATTTGTGGTGAGTACGCAATAGTACAAGTTCACCTTGCATGTAGTTTGGCCTTTTCTTAGTTAGTTTACTGTAGTGTCCTTTTCTTATCTTACTTCCCCTTTACAATGTATTGTAGATTTCTCTTAGCTTGTCCTCTAGTGGGATTTCTCAGCTTCTGTATTGGAGTACTCCATTCATTTCTTTCTGCTATGTTAAACATGATTTCCATAGGTGTATAGGTAGTGTCATATATGTTTAGATTATTGTGCACATCCTCAAATGAGATCAATAGGCTTACCCATTTGGTTTGCTTATTTTGTATACAAGTCCTGATAAACCGATTGAATTCCCTAAATACTCTTTCTGCTGGGTTACCTTGTGGTGCAAATTTACTAATGAATATGGGTTGTATGTTGTTGTCGGATAAAAATTTCCTCCAACGAAATCCAGTATAGTATGTGGCATTGTCCGACAGGATTTTAACCGGTTTTTCTACATGTGGTATGTAATCGTTCTTAAATCTCATGATAATGGCATTGGCTGTTGCAGATTTCAGTGCAAATAATTTTATTTTGCTCCTCGAGAGCTTGTAGGATGAGGTCCAGATATGTCAGTACTTATTATTTCCAATGGTTTGGTAGGCAGTATTGAATGTAGTTCTGTTCTGTGTGACTGGTTACTTGCTTTTGCTTTCTGACATACGGTACAAGTTTTGAGTGTGTTATCTACTTTTCTCCTCACGTTCGTTAAGTAACAGTATGAGCTTAATTTAGAAAAACATTTCTTAGATCCACAATGACCAAAGAGAAAATGTGTATGCCAAATAAGATATCCTTCATATTCCTGGGGAATACAAACGGACCAGTTTTTACTCAAAATGTGTCTTCTGTAAAACAATACTCCTCTATCTAGTTTATATCTACTACACAGTGTGTGCTGAGGCTGATCTGTGATAACGTTCCTAATTTTTGACCAGTGAGGGTCTGCCATCTGTAGTGTTACCATGTTTGTACACAAGTCTTTGTAATACTGTGTATAATTGCTACTCTGCATTAGCAAAATTCTGTAATCATGGAGGTTCTCTGGTTCTGTTGTATCCTTACTTAATCCTTGTGGAAGTCGTGATAGTAGGTCTGCTACGACATTATCTGTACCTTTAATGTGAATTATTTCAAATGAGTATCCTTGAAGGGAAATCGCCCACATGGCTAATCTGGGGTGTAAATGTCAACGCATGATGATCTGTGTATACCCTTGTGTGCTTGCCAAAAATATAATAGTTAATTTTCTTGAAACCCCAGACTATGGCTAATATTTCTAGTTCTGTAGTTGTGTAAGATCTTCCACATTCGACCAAAGTTCTGCTAGCAAAACCTATATTTCTAACTTCTTCCTTACCACCTTTATTTACAACTTGGAAAAAACATGCTCCTAAACCATAGTTGGCTGCATCACAAGCTAAATAGAATACTGAGTTAAAATCTGGGTGGCATAATATGTCTGCATTCATTATTGCATGTTTAATTTTCTCAAAGCCTTCCTGACACTCCTTACTCCAATGCTAAGTCTGGTTTTTCTTATGTCTTTTGAGTAGATATGGGTTGTTTAGAAATGGGTGAGTAAAAAATTTCTAAAAAATGAGAAAAATCCAATTAGCGACCTTAGTTGTTTTTTTGCTCTAGGTGCTGGGAGATTCTTCAGTGCATTCAGCTTCATGGGATCTGGCCGTATGCCTTGTGAATTTATTATATGTCCTAGAAATTTTATTTGTTCACAAGCAAACTTAGATAGATTCACTGTTACACCATATTCCGTAAATCTGTTTAATAGCTTGTTAAGAATGTACGATTTTTTCCCCATGTGTGGGTGGCTATCAAAAGATCATCCATGAAGTGTGTGACAGAATGTTTTAAATCTTCATTCAGTACCGTCTCTAAGACTGAGATGAAAACACCAGAGCTGATATTCAAGCCAAAAGGCAGTACACAAAATTGATAACTCTTTCCATTAAACGAAAAAGCTGTGTGTTTTGTACACTGAGGTTCCAGTCTTGTTTGACAGAAGGAATTGCCCAGATCTAAGGAACTAAAATATCTCGCATCTAGAAGTTTCTGCAGTTGCTCTTCAAGGTTCTCAGGCTTAGTTCTAACAGGTAGTATAATCTGGTTTATTGCCCTAGCATCTAACACAAGTCTAATGCTACCATTAGCTTTCTTTACAACTAATAGTGGGCTGCAATATGAAGATCCACTCCAGCATCTGTTTTAACTCTTTTCAAACTGCTGCTTTCTGTGAGTGTGGTACACTATATGAATACTGAATGAGGCTTCACTTCAATGTGATAAGAATATGTGTTAATTACTGCTGGTCTATTTGAGAAAACACTGGCATATCTATGCAGTAGTTCTGCTGTTTCACTTCGTTCGTCCTCAGACAAGGCCGATGACTGCTGTACCTTACTCTGTATAGTTGTATCTGTCTCAAACATGTCTTGCTTAAGTACTGGTGTGTATGTCTCTATCATCATGTTCATGTATTATCTGTAATTGTATCCTGGATAGTGTTTGTCATGGATTACTTCTCTAGTTTCTAAGTGCATGGTGTACTGATTGCCAAAATCCTTAAAACTACATGTTTGTGCAGAAAAGTCAATTATAGCTTCCTTTTCACACAATAAATCCAGTCCCGGTTTAGCATCACATATTAAATTAGGTACAACTAAGAATGCCCAGTTGATCGATCCATTCTCTACTTAAACTGGTATATAAACTTGCTTCTTAATACTAATAGGCTTGTTACCTACAGCAGTCAGTATATTGCATCCTTGCACTGGGAACACATCCACTTGTCCATGTTCTTGCATTAAATTGTAAAAATTCTCAGATAATACGCTTACAGCTGCACCAGTATCTAATGTGAGACATGTAGTTATACCTCCTACTTTTACTTTACTGGAAGCAAGTAATACTATTTTGGGTGATGACTGGCAGATATTGTTATCATTTTCAATGAGTTCATCTGATAAATTTTGACCATAATTATAACGTAAGAATAACACAGGTTTATGCTTGTAAATACTTCTTACTTTTTCTTGTTCAGTACTTACTGTGTCACTCTTAAATAATTCTTGTAAATCAAAGTCGCCCCCATGGTATTCCTCAGCCACAACTTGGGGTCTAGTAATGGCTGTCATTAGTTTAAATGTCTGTCTTGTGTTCTGTCAGTCTGTCTTGGTGTATGTGGGTTATTGTCTACCTCTATTATGTTTCCATTCGGGTACTCTCTATTCCAGTCACCCGCATTCCTTCCTTGTTGCTGTGTAAAATTTGCATTGGGTGTCTGTTGTGTTGTGTTCTGTACTGCATTGCTGTAATTCCTTTGTGGCGGCCGCTGTGATTGAGTTGGGTGTTGCCATGCGCCGTTGTTTACACTCAGTGGCTGCGGGTATGCTGGATATTGCATTCCGTAGTTTGGGTTATTACTGTACCAAACCTGACCCTATTGGTTTTGGTTACCGTTGTAATTAAAATTTTGTCGGTTATTTTGCCAGTTTTGGCCATTTTCATAATTGCGGTTTTGTTTATTGTTCCGCCTGCGCTTGTAGCCATTGTCGCTATGCGAAAATGTGGGGTTAGTGTTCAAGGTGGGTGGTTGTATATTAGGTACACTGTTGCCAGCATAATTTGCATTCGCTGCAGGGCCAAATTGGGGCGCAACATATGCTACGGTAGGTGGTGTGCGTTGATGAGGTTGGCTATCCTGCTTGTTTTGGTTGGAATTGCGACTGTCATAAGGTTTGCTGTCATGTCGGCTGCTACGCTGATCTTCAAATAACGGATCAACAGTATCTAGAGCCTGGAGAAAATATTCTATGTCGTAATCTGGGATATGTAACAATTTCTCTTTGATATAGAACGGTAAACGTGCTTTCAACGCACGGAGCAGATCCTAGATGCGACAGGTTCTGACAAGAAATGCGTCACATTTATATACTTCTCAAAGTAACGTTTAAGATTTCCGTACTTTGGATTAAATGGTTCGGGTTCTACGATCTGTCTCCTTATTCTTTCCTGCACGATATGTGACCAGAATTTTGACAGGAAAGTATTTTCGAATTGCTGAAAAGTTTGGCATCTGTCTACCTCATCATAAGCTTCCTTGTGTGTAAGATACAGTAAATTAATTTTCCTCCTCTCACTCCACGTGTGAGGAAATGCGTCTTTGAAAGCTTTCATGAAAATTACAGGGTGAATGGTTTTCTTGTCTGAAGTAAAAGGTTGAAAGGTTCGGTGTTTTATAAAACTTTCTTGCTGTCTGTCAGATTGATCTCTGTTTCCTCTTCTCGTCCTTTGTCTCTGATACATTTCAGGACAAGAAGACTGTGGGTCAGAATCATTTCCGAAATTTCGGTTTTGTTCTACTTTTCTATATTTACATCTGTCTGAGTTGTCTGAATAAGTTTCTCTCTTTTGTCTGTTACGTCTCGAAAATTTATGTCGGTTGTGTGTTTGAATGTAACTATCACTGTGATCTGAATTGTCTGTACTGTCAACATCGTGTACACATTTGTTTACACGTATTCTTGTGTGTGCGGCATCAGGTACTTTGCTCGCTTTCGTTAGAGCATATTCATCTACAGTTTGTTTGACTACTGCTGGTAGGTTTGTCCTAATGCATTCGTCAAGATGTTTGTCTTTTCTGTCAATCCACTCATGAAATTATTCATTAATTTTAGAAAAATGTCTGTCTGTCCTTAATTTGATTGTCTGGTCAATTGTCTTTGTCATGGTTTCTAAATCTGTCTCTACTTGTGTGACACGCTTCGTGATGTCATCATGAGCAGTGACGCACTTTTATACTTTTGTCGTCTCGGTGTCACACGTGCTACTTAACTGTTTGACATTGGTTTCAAGAACATCGATTTTGGTTTCATTATGTTTTGCTAAAACAGTTAGTTTTGAAAACTTCGTGTCCATTTCATCGATCCTTTTGTTTAAGTCACTACCAATTTTGGTTAATTTAGCGTCATTACCGTCAAGTTTTTCGTTTATTTCCTGAAATTTTTCCGTAAACTGTTTGTCATTGTTCTGTAAACTTGTATTCACTGCTGAAATTGTTGCATGATTACATTGATAAATTGAGAGAAATTTACTGTTTGAACATTATCTGCCCCGGTAAATCGTGAGAATTTACTGCTTGTGATTCAGTTTCCATATCTTGCGTCTCTATGTTACTGTCTGTTGCTACGGCTAGATTGTTTAGGTTCTTTATTTGATTTACTGATTCGCTTGTTTGAGCATTAGTGTTTTGAGCAAGCGTAATTTGATTCTGTGCTTCTTCATTGGATACGGAACTTGCAGTAGGCGAACTGTTTATGTTATCCATTCTATTTGCCATACTACGAGTCGTGACCATATCAATAGCAAAAATGTAATAAATTTTTTTGAAAATTCAGTAAAGAAAATGCGTGAAATATTTTTAAACTCGTCTCTACAGCAAATATCTACAATGTTTAGGTTGTATGTAACTGTTATTCAAACAATGCATAGAGTTGATCTATTATTGACTATGTATCTACATGCCATGTTGTCTCTACTAAGCTGTGTATCGGCCATATTGCAATAATTGTTGTCGTACTTTGAAAATTTGAATAAAATTTTGAAAAAAAATCACACTCGGTAGTAAAAATCACTTCTTTTTTTTTAAAAAAAAACTTTTGCAAAACTTCATTATATACCGCGAGTTAATGAAAGATTGCGCCAGAGTCAAATGCGATACATATGATAAGTCTGTCCTTCCTTCTCTGTTGTGGTGATTGTTGTCACAGTCTGACCAGATTTTCCATTATGCTTTCTGGATTTAATATTCTTTCCATTCCTTCTTGTTGATTTCTCCGAGTAATGTTTGCGATGAAACATGCAACAAAAAGAAATTATTAGCTCTCAAATAACCTCCTGGCCAACGTATCGCCAATGTAAATAATTAAATATGATTATTTATATTATTTTAATTTTTGTTGAACTGAATAGAGATGGATGGCAATATTCAAAAATCGGTGAATATATTTAAACCATGATAAGGTGGCATTGGACATATACTTTGAGAATTTTGTCGCCGTAAGGAGGTTAGTGGGCCACATTATTTCTGAGCTAAAATGAGATAAATACTGAAAATACAGTTTTCATATAGTGTTGAAATTTTAGGATTGTGGATTAAACAAATAATTGAATCGCAATAGCGTTAATCATAACTATAATTGCTAAATTGGACTATGCTACTTACATTGGGAATACAATATTAATCACTAGTGATATGTTGATTATCCGCACGTCGGTATCTCGTCCGTGCGCAGTGGAAATTTCCTTATGTAATTGCTAGTATGTGCGAGTATGCGCCCTGCAGTACGCAGTGACTTTTTATAAAATCAAAGAGTTTAAATTAGAGCGGCCAGTCTAACACGCGAGGCTCTCCCTCGACAGAAGAAGTAATTGACAAAAGACTAGACGTCCTTTCTGTGTCTCACCAGCGCGCGATCACATGCGACAGCGCACAAGATAACTTGCATTGGCTTTCATGCTTTATTAAACGAGGTTCTCTGATTAATTAAATAGATTTACGTGCTATGGCTAAAATTGTGTCTTTAAAGTTTCCGAAGTGAAATACGAAAGAACCACTTCGCAGCTTTGTTGATGTAGTTCTGGTACTCTGTTGCATAAGTTATACACAGAATACAAGAGCAATAGCCTTTAATTCTTGATTGTATTTTGACAGGTTGGCTTGCACTCTAGCATAATGCATCCACGTATTTCACAAGTGTGACGTGTGCTGCCATCTGTTGATTTCACATGGAATCATTGTCTGTATGAAAGAGCCCGCATATATAGCCCCCAAAGAGTGCATGCGTTCTCTTTACGGCACAACTGCAGATTTGTACCTCTTGAGTGTGTTGTACATTCCGAAGGATAGGTTTTGTTCCTGATGACTTCAAATTAGATTGCTGCTGCTCCTGGCACGAAGTAGTTTGCTTTAATGAGTAGACAGAAAGCTGTGAGTAGAGGACATAGATTTTGGCGTTTCCAGCTGACTGGATCCAGTGCATTAAGTGTGGGAGATGTTGGCCGGTGTGGCCGACGGTTTCTAGGCGCTACAATTAGGAACCTTACGACCGCTACTGTCGCAGGTTTGAATGCTGCCCTGGGCATGGATGTGTGTGATGTCCTTAGGTTAGTTAGGTTTAAGTAGTTATAAGTTCTAGGGAACTGATGACCTCAGCAGTTAAGTCCCATAGTGCTCAGAGCCATTTGAACCATTTTTTAAATTGCGGTCGTTTGTGACATTTGGCCATGTTATACGTACTGTTAAGTGCAGGAGAACGAAAGAGCGTGCAT
Source organism: Schistocerca gregaria (assembly GCF_023897955.1). Taxonomy (NCBI): domain Eukaryota; kingdom Metazoa; phylum Arthropoda; class Insecta; order Orthoptera; family Acrididae; genus Schistocerca; species Schistocerca gregaria. The sequence goes on along the minus strand of NC_064927.1, from coordinate 71,316,399 downwards.
TTCCTGTTTTTTGTATTTTTGAAAATTTCGATAAAAGTATTACCTCTCGGCTGCTGTAGTTTTCTGGACAAGTAAATTTTGTGTTAATAAATACAAACCAGAAATAATTTTGTTCACCTATTGGTAATAACCAAGATAATTAAGGCTTTTTCTTAACTGCGCTCTCTTAGTATCGTTCCCCTAATGTTGATGAACTGGAGAGCCCCTCACTGCGGAATTTCGTAGCTGCAAATATATACCGGGTGATCAAAAAGTCAGTATAAATTTGAAAACTTAATAAACCACGGAATAACGTAGATATAGAGGTAAAAATTGACACACATGCTTGGAACGACATGGGGTTTTATGAGAACCAAAAACAAAAAAAAAAAAAAAATCACTAAATGTCCGACAGATGGCGCTGGACACAAAACGTCAGTGACTGCACATGACAATCGTGTATAAAAGGAGCTGTAATGAGAGAGAGAGAGAGAGAGAGAGAGAGAGAGAGAGAGAGAATCAGATGCACGAGCAGTCGCAGCATGTTGACGTAACCTGAAAAGGCGCTTTTAATGAAGCTGTATTATGAGAATGGGGAATGTGCTAGTTCAGCGTTACGATCCTATCGCCATAGGAAGGGGATTCCAATGGATGAAGCTGTGGTGAGAATGATTTCAAAGTTCGAAGCCACGGGTTGTTTAGACGATAGACCCCGTAGTGGCCGACCGAGCACAAGACGCAATACTGCTGAGACAGTTCACGAAGAAATGGAGACTGTAGCGAGTTCGTCTATGCACAGGGAAGTCAGCGCTCATGCAGTCGCATGTCACACCGGCATTCCATACACTACAGTTTGGTTGGCACTTAGGCGTACCCTCCGATGCTGTCCGTACAAAATCTATCGCCATCATGAACCGTTACCTGACGATTTAGTGAAGCGGAGGGCATTTGCAGTGTGGGCGTTTCAAAAGATGGAGGAAGATGACGATTGGTTGAGTAACGTGTTGTGGACCAACGAAGCTCATTTCACGCTCCGAGGGTCTGTCAATGCCCACAACTGCAGAATTTGGGCTACCGAAAATGCTAGAACTGTCATGAAAACTCTATATCACGACGAGAACGTCATGGTATGGGTTGTATTTACCACATCTACCGTTATCGGGTCTTTTTTCTTCGAGGAAATTCACGATTCTGGTTTTGGAACTGCTACCGTGACTGGTGAGAGGTACGCCGATATGTTACAGAATCACATCATCCCCAGCCTGGCTGATAAACACCTGCTGGAATGTACGATGTTTATGCAGCATGGTGATACACCCCATATTGCTGGACACGTGAAAGATCTCTTGCGCGCGTCGTTTGGTGATGATCATGTGCTCAGCTGCCATTTTCGTCATGCTTGGCCGCCCAGGTCCCCAGACCTCAGTCCGTGCGATTGTTGGCTTTGGGGTTACCTGAAGTCGCAAGTGTATCGTGACCGACCGACATCTCTAGGGATGCTGAAAGAAAACATCAGACACGAGTGCCTCACCATATCTCCGGACATGCTTTACATTGCTGTTCACAACATTATTCCTAAACTACACCTATTGTTGAGGAATGATGGTTGGCATATTGAACATTTCCTGTAAAGAACATCATCTTTGCTTTGTCTTACTTGTGTTATGCTTATTATTGCTATTCTGATCAGATGAAGTGCCATCTGTCGGACATTTTTTGAACTTTTGTGTTTTTTTGGTTCTAATAAAACCCCATGTCATTCCTAGCATGTGTGTCAATTTGTACCTCTCTATCTACATTATTCCGCGATTTATTTAGTTTTCAAATTTATACTGACTTTTTGATCACCCGGTATATTCATTTTTTTAAGGCTAGTGTAAAAATGCCGGGAATAAGCAAGAAGCTGGAACGCTGTAAAACATATTTGGCACGTGCACAGAAACAGTGTCGTAATTCTCGGTGACAAAGCGTTATACTGCAATACACAGCAGAAAGCTAAGCTCCGCTCTCTGCTACTGAAAGATGATAACGAGAGATAAAGTTGAATCATTGCCAGTACACAGAACTGTTATCGCTCCCTTTCTTTACGTAACACAAACACTTACACGCCTGCGTAGACGAGGACTCTAGCGCACGCCTGCGCAGCGAAGCTCAACTCGGGGGTGAGGCGGTTCGAATCCCACGGATGAAATTTTCATTGCTAGTTTCAGGCGGGCGAGGAAAGGACAGGGCGTGGCGAAAGTTCCTGATCGTCAGTCTTTGCTCCATTAACCCCGATTAAATTCCCAGCCCCTCTGCGGTGGCTCCGTCGGATGGGAATTATAAGCTCGCCTCCCTATTCGAGAGCAGTTTCCGTGTCATTGGCGTCGCTATTCTACTACACAAACTGTGCTATGCGTACTGTAAGAACTTCGGTACACACACCATCAGATTATTTGACTTGTCGCTCTAACGAAGTATGCGAGTCTTAGCAGTATGTCTCGTGGTCTTATTGTGGCGTGTTTATCTTCTGCCGTTAGATCAGACGATAGAAATGCCACTTGCAGATTGACAGTGACCAACTTTAAACAGAACTTGATTAATTTTCACATACATTTATTAAAATAATAAAAACCATTACGTAACTTGATTCTGGATTCTGTTTACAATTGACAACAAGAAGTTCCTTTAGTCTTGGTACGTTAATCTTATTCTCGCATATCTCTGATACTTGACAAAGTGTCTATACATTTCTCTTCATGGCTATGTACAGGAATATGATAATCTTAATAGGCGCAGACTGAAACTTGACTATAGACTGGTACAGACAAATGCAGACTAGTACAGACTGGTGCAGACAAATGCAGACTGACTAATCGGAGGTCTGTACACTCATTATAATACCTCGCGCGTTCAGGTATCACTGCGTTAGTGTGATCTGCGAGGAGAAAAGGTTCTACGTTAGCAGCAATCTCAGTGGCGGCGTTACATATTAATACACGGATTGGCGGAAGCAGAATTTGGTCCGTCTCTAAGGCAGCGCCATCTCGTAGTGTAGAGACAGACGAGCGCTGCGCCTGCACTGTTGTGCAAGGCGGGGCGCGATCTGACTACGCGGAACTATGTACACAACACAAACGGAATGCTACACTATACAGGCATCAATTACACCTAAGTACACTCTACAAATACGTACGCCCACCGCAACTCTCGCATCTGCGCAAGGAAACGGGCCAGTGTGTGCACAGGAAGGACACCATGAGATATTCCAGGCAACAATGCCATACGACGTTCACATTTTATACAAACACTTCTTGTGGCTGATACAGATGTATAAGGTAAAGTCAGTTGCTGCTGACGACAGCATATTGAAAGAAAGAAAGAAAAAGAAAATTGCATAGGCTTCTGCGCCAGAGTCAGTCGACATAAAAGTTTTCTGGGTATGGTACCGCCTCATTATGTATAAAACTGCTGCTGCTGGAGAAATACACCCAACGTTTCCACTGTAACTGTGGCCGATACGTTGGTTTTTCTTTTCTCCAGCAGCAGTAGTTTTATACATTATGACGCAGTACCATGTTTGTTGTTGTGGTCTTCAGTCCTGAGACTGGTTTCATGTGGCTCTCCATGCTACTCTATCCTGTGCAAGCATCTTCATATCCCAGTACCTACTGCAGCCTACATCCTTCTGAATCTGCTTAGTGTATTCATCTCTTGGTCACCATCTACGATTTTCACCCTCCACGCTGCCCTCCAATAATAAATTGGTGATCCCTCGATGTCTCAGAACATGTCCTACCAATCGATCCCTTCTTCTAGTCAGTCAAGTTGTGCAACAAACTCCCCTTCTCCCTATTTCTATTCAATGCCTCCTCATTAGTTATGTGATCTACCCATCTAATCTTCAGCATTCTTCTGTAGCACCACATTTCGAAAGCTTCTATTCTCTTCCTGTCCAAACTATTTATCGTCCATGTTTCACTTCCATACATGGCTACACTCCATACAAATACTTTCAGAAACGACTTCCTGACACTTAAATCAATACTCGATGTTAACAAATTTCTCTTCTTCAGAAACGCTTTCCTTGCCATTGCCAGTCTACATTTTATATCCTCTCTACTTCGACCATCATCAGTTATTTTGCTCCCCAAATAACTAAACTCCTTTACTACTTTAAGTGTCTCATTTCCTAATGTAATTCCCTCAGCGTCACCCTACTTAATCCGACTACATTCCATTATCCTCGTTTTGCTTTTGTTGATGTTCATCCTATACCCTCCTTTCAAGACAATGTCTATTCCGTTCAACTGCTCTTCCAAGTCCTTTGAGGTCTCTGACAGAATTACAAAGTCATCGGCGAACGTCAAAGATTTTATTTCTTCTCCATGGATTTTAATACTTACTCCGAACTTTTCTTTTGTATCCTTTATTGCTTGCTCAATATACGGATTGAATAACAGCGGGGATAGGCTACAACCCACACCATACCCAGAAAAAAGGCTTTGCGACAAAATGGTTCAAATGGCTCTGAGTTCTATGGGACTTAACATCTGAGGTCATCAGTTCCCTAGAACTTAGAACTACTTAAACCTAACTAACGTAAGGACATCACACACATTCATGCCCGAGGCATGGATGCAGTAGTCGCGCGAATCCGGACTGAAGTGCCTAGAACCGCTAGGCCATCGCGGCCGGCACTTTACGACAAATGTATCTATTAGCTAGACAAATAGAGCACGACCACTAATAAAATTATTCGTGATCTCACAGGCATATAATGAACTGTTATAGAAAGGAAATTTTTTATGGTGTTCTCGAATGACATGATTACTTTCGTATACGCTGTCAGTTCTCAAAGTCTAGCGAGGTAACGGCCACGATAGTTCACAATCATTTGATCCCAATAGGAGGCTCTTTAATGACAGGTAATGGAATCGTCAGAAACAGCAGAGGACTTGGAAGAGCAGGTGAACGGAATGGACAGTGTCTTGAAAGGAGGGTATAAGATGAACATCAACAAAAGCAAAACGAGGATAATGGAATGTAGTCGAATTAACTCGGGTGATGCCGAGGGAATTAGATTAGGAAATGAGACACTTAAAGTAGTAAAGCGGTTTTCCTATTTGAGGATCAAAATAACTGATGATGGTCACAGTAGAGAGGATATAAAATGTAGACTGGCAATGGCCAGGAAAGCGTTTCTGAAGAAGAGAAATTTGTTAAAATCGAGTATAGATTTAAGTGTCAGGAAGTCGTTTCTGAAAGTATTTGTATGCAGTGTAGCCATGTATGGAAGTGAAACATGGACAATAAATAGTTTGGACATGAAGAGAATAGAAGATTTCGAAATGTGGTGCTACAGAAGAATGGTGAGGATTCGATGGGTAGATCACATAATTAATGATGAGGTATTGAATATAATTGGGGAGAAAGGGAGTTTGTGGCACAACTTGACCAGAAGAAGGGATCGGTTGGTAGGACATGTTATGAGGTATCAAGGGATCACCAAGTTAGCATTGGAGGGCAGCTTGGAGAGTAAAAATCGTAGAGAGAGACCAAGAGATGAATAAGCAGATTCAGTAGGATGTAGGCTGCAGTAGGTACTGGGAGATGAAGAAGCTTGTACAGGATAGAGTAGCATGGAGAGCTGCATCAAACCAATCTCAGGACTAAACAACAACAACAATGGAATCCTAATTACTTGTGTCATCCAGAAACTGCTGTAAAATTTTTTACATGGCTGATGAGCCAAAACATCATGGCCACTGCCCAGTGCGAGGTTGTATGAGGCTGGTGGTGATGAGGGCATGTGACACGATATGAGAAGTATGTGAGCGGAGCAGAGGCGAAGGGGGATTCATTCTAGCCACCATAAGTGGCGCAAATGCGACTTTGACAATAGCCAGATTGCTTCCTGGGAGGGAGCATCTCGGAAACTATGAAGCTGGTCGCCGGTTCGAGTGCTACTGTCGTGAGCAACTATCATAAGTGGCTGAAGGAAGCTTAACCACGAGTAGGCGACCAGAAGTTGGACATTCATACTTCATCGCAGAACATAGGGATCGGAGGCCTTCTCTCTCTTTAAAGCAGGACAGGCGGTGGTCTGCGGCAGATCTGACGAGAGGGTACAGTGCTGACGCAGTCGCAGGTGTTTTTGAGCACATCGTTCAGCTCACAGTGTTGAACACGGTGCTCTGCAAAAGAGGCCCCTACATGTTGCCACGTTAACCCAACAACATCGCCAAGTATAATTACAGTGCGCACGGGATCATCCAGATTAGACCTCGGATTAATGGGATTGTGTCGCCTGGTCCAATTGATGCCGTTTATTGCCAAACCAGACGGTAGTTTCCAGATATGCCGTCATTCCGGTGAACGGCTGTTCGGAAGATGCCGTGTACCGCGGACTCAGGCCGATAGGAGCAGTATAATGTTACGGTGGACATTCACCTGGGCGTCCATGACAGCTGTGGAGTACGTCAACATTATGAGGGACCACCTGTAGCTCCTTGTGGTTGATGTCTTCATCGACAGCAGTGGCATCTTTCAGCAGAATAACTGTCCTCGTCACATGGCCAGAATCGTGCTGCAGTGGTCTGAGTAGCATGATAGTGAACTCACGTTGATGTCTTGGCCGTAAAATCCGGCTTGTCTGAATGCGATGAAACCGAAATGGGAAGTTATCTGGCGCCAGCTCCGCGCCCACAAACCAACCGCTCATAAATTACGGGAAGTGTGACCAAAATGGTACTGTAACAGAGGATGACAGACTAAAGGCCGAAATACTAAATGTCTTTTTCCAAAGCTGTTTCACAGAGGAAGACTGCACTGTAGTTCCTTCTCTATATTGTCGAACAGATGACAAAATGGTAGATATCGAAATAGATGACAGAGGGATGGAAAAACAATTAAAATCGTTCAAAAGAGGAAAGGCCGCTGGACCTGATGGGATACCAATTCGATTTTAAACAGAGTACACGAAGGAAATTGCCCCCCCCCCCTTCTTGCAGCCGTGTATCGTAGGTCTCTAGAAGAGCGTAGCGTTCCAAAGAATTGGAAAAGGGCACAGGTCATCCCCCTTTTCAAGAAGGGACGTCGAACAGATGTGCAGAACTATAGACCTATATCTCTAACGTTGATCAGTTGTAGAATCTTGGAACACATATTATGTTCGAGTATAATAACTTTTCTGGAGACTAGAAATCTACTCTGTAGGAATCAGCATAGGTTTCGAAAAAGACGATCGTGTGAAACCCAGCTCGCGCTATTCGTCCACGAGACTCAGAGGGCCGTAGACATGGGTTGCGAGGTAGATGCCGTGTTTCTTGACTTCCGAAAGGCGTTTGATACAGTTCCCCACAGTTGCTTACTGAACAAAGTAAGAGCATATGGACTATCAGACCAATTATGTGATTGGATTGAAGAATTCCTATATAACAGAACATAGCACGTCATATTCAATGGAGAGACGTCTTCCGAACTAAGAGTGATTTCAGGTGTGTCTCAGAACAGAAGGAAGAACCGATCGGGGTACTCAAAGTACCCTCCGCCACACACCGTCATGTGGCTTGCGGAGTATGGATGTAGATGTAGAACTGTGTGACCCGTGCGTAGGCATATGGTGCTACAAATCTCTCGGAACCTATCAAGAATCTGTCGAATCCGTGGCACGCAGGATCATTGCGTAGGTGGTCAAAATATTTTGGCTCATTAGTGTACATATTTGTATTACTGTTGCGGTCAGGACGTGAGCCCAGGGCGGCGGAGGTCTTGACCGTTCGACGTTTCCCCGGGTGAAAGTCGATTACAGAAGTTGCCGTGAATGAAACCATTCGGCGAGCCGTTAGTGAAACATCCCTGTTTACAATGGTCCTGTATTCGTTTCGGTAAGGTGATGGGGGCGCAGCAGGCTGAAGACTAATCCCTGTCGGGGATGCAGGTGGCTGCCGGTTCGCCAGGCACTGAGCTCAGCAGTCAACTGGCTCGAAGGACGGCTAACGTCAGCAGCGACGGCACCGGCGTAGGCGAAGCAGCCGCTGGAGAGTATGCCACGCAGCTTCTGGCAGCCCGACTGCCTCGTCTCGCCGCCACCACACCGGCACAGACAGTGTTTTTACCCCTAACGGCCATAATCGCCAAAGTTGGAGGCGTATAACCACACCGAGCGGGGATTAGGGACGATGGAGGCTTTCAGAAACCGGTGTGCAGCAACAGAGAGGTCAAGTTCGAAGGCCTTCACCAGCAGAAAATAGTCGTCCGGCAGGTGACTCATTGGTGTGAAGGCGCGAAGTCGTCTCCAGGTCAGGCAGACGCCTGACAGAGACCTCGGAAGGTGACTGCACGCTTAATCTAGCGCTGCAGGGATCTTCGTCCTGAAATTAACAGCTGATGAAAACAGTGGCGTTCGGTATCATGTTCACACACCGAATATCTCAGAGTGAGGTTATGACTTGGGGGTGGGGGGGTGGGTGGGGTGGGAGTTGGGGGGTGGAGGAGAGGGCTACTTATGAGAGTCTGCTGTCCAGTACATCTCCAGCAGCAGAAGAGAGAACAAGCTGTCGTAGCCAGGTATTGCCATTGGATGGCAACGACTTCTTTTGTTTAGTCATCAGGAGCCTTGCTGGAGCTTCAGTATTGACCAACTTCACACTTCGACTACTTCCTGAATAAGCGTTCTTTCGTTTTGAATATGCATTCTTGCGAATCTGTGAGTGCGGTTCAGGCTGATGCTCCCTTCCTCCTGCGTAGTGACGTTTTGCTCAGCATCGCAGGAGTAGTTCAGCAAACCTAACGGGGTCGTGGTAGAACATTATTACGTCCGAGTAACCGTCGTTTGTCACACGCTCTACTGGTGGACGAGCTCAGTGTTGTGTTGCCAGGTCTCCATGCCTTGATATCTGCCACACATACCACGCCTTTTGAAGTGTCCATCGCAAGTGATCCACCGAGAGATCAGTACGATCGAGCAGATCCCAAAGAAGAAGAACTGTCTTCAAAAGAATCAACAGAGTTTAGCGTTCCAATGTCTACGTATATGCTCCGGAAACCATCTTCTGTTCTATTTACAAATGATACGTGTGGAGAATGACCGTTCAAGTCTCCGCGCGAGACCGAATTTGTCTGAATCGCTGATTCCGTAAGTTGCATATCGTGGGAACTAATACACTGCCCGACTCTTCTTGAAACTTAAACGCTCGTAATTTAGACAATAATCCTAAAAGACTTTGTGTAGTATTTGCTGCCTATATTGATGCTATCTGTTATCTGATTACTTGTTCATTTTGAATTTTGATTTTATTAAAATGTGGGATACATCTTTCGCTATATACAGTGAACTTTATGTCAAGCTACTGTGCTTCTTATCATGAGCAGGCGATGCCCCTATGTTTGCAAATTCTACTGTGTGTAATGATGTCTGAAGTAATTAGAAGAATTTGACCCAACGATTTGTCAGTAACGCGCAACGGAATCTAAGTAAATGACTTCACCAAGATTTGTCAAGGAATGTATTCAATTAAGCATTCAAAAAGACATCTCTGAAGCCCAACAGCTATTGCCAATAACTAGAAGAGGCGGAAGGGAGGCTAATGACCTATATTCAGTGAAAGAGGACATTTATTATTAGCAACATGTTCTCGCGTCGACTTTAGGAATCTTTTAACAAGGCAAAGTCATCTTAATATTGTATTTCCTCACAGGAGGGCGTTCTCATAACAAACTCTCTTGGCATAATTCTCTCAGAAAAGGATCATATCACCAAAAGGATGGGCCCGGGCGCTTTTGTCAACGTACTATATCTCAGACACTCGGTACAATTGGAATGGAAAGTTACTAAAAGATAAGTTCATCATACCAAATAATTCCTACGTATTGCGAGCTGTTACTATCAAATCTGGATTGAGACGAATACTTCTGTTAAAGTAGTTGTGTAGAGCATAATGAAAAAATTTTAACGTGGTTGGATAATGAAAGCAAGCCGTCCTTCCAAAAACCATTTGAACCTATAGAATGTAACTATAATGCAGCAAGAATAATGTGTTTGAATTTATAAAACGAAAACAGCACTTCATCTACTTGTCCCTCTAACCAGAGCGTCATCGATATTTACACTGTAGTAGTATGGTATTCTGCCTTAAGACAGGTCAAGTCATGGTTTAAGCATCTTCCACTTTTGTCTGTCCATAGCCAGTCTTTTCATTTCTGAATATTTGCCTCCTTTGATATTGTCCAGCATTTGATATTTTCTTTTTCCTCTTCCCCTTTTTCCCTCCACCATTCCTTCTATTCCTTCCTTCAATAAACAGTCCCTCCTGAAACAATGTCCTATCCAGATCCGTTTTCTCTTTCTGATGACTTTTAGCATGTTTCTTCCTTCTCCAACTCTTCTTAATATTTCTTCATTCCTTACTCAGTCTTCCCATTTCACTTTTTCTATTCTTCTCCACATCCACATATCTATTGCCTCCAGGCTTCTTCATCTTATTTCTTCAATGTCCAGGTCTTCGCACCACATAGTGCAACGCTCCAGATGTTTTACACAGTAAAATACCTTAACAGTGTGGAGTCTGTATACTTCTTTCTTCTTGTTTTGATAAGATATTAGTTATTATATATTATATTGTAGCGGACGTATTCGTCGCGAGAGAGCAGCAGCTGTGATATTCAAAACAATGCAAATTTATTCATCAGTCTTAGTTGCTCATTTTTTGTGTACCACATGTTTCGAATTCTCTCGATCATATTCATATCTAAAACAAAGCAACACTAAACATGTAGTGCGTATTATGTAACAGCAAGGAAAAGAGAATTGTATATAAATGTAGAATTTACTTGTGTAGTTGCGTCAGCGACCCGCCTTGTCTTCTCAGCAGCTCACATCAGAGTGCCGTGTTTTGCAACTGTGGCCAGTGTTTTAAATGGGTATCTGGAGGTTGAATAATAGAAAGTACATATTTAGTTTTACTTTGTTTTAGATATGAAGATGATCCAGAGTGATCGAACACATCACATATTAAAACAGAGGAGCTGAATCTGAAGAATAAAATACTTTGTAAACATTAGTGAATCCTGAAAATAACGCTGAAAATAGTGTATCATAGACGTAAGTTATATGAAATACAGATTTTGTATACAAGCAAGTGGCATTTTAATATTTGTAATAGAATGCCGTTGTGCTCATTTTTGCGCAATATGAGGCAGAACGTTTTGTAAAGTTTTGAAAATCATTTTTGGTCAGCTCCGTTCAGACACTGAGCATGTGGTGTGGAGATATGTTTTTATTTCTAATTTTTTTTTTACTTATCTGTATACAATAAAACATCTAAAATGTGAATCGAATTCAGCGTTCGGTAGTTGTTTCAGGAAATATCTAATGTCGAAGCAGTTTGATTTCTCGACTGTCGCTGACATAGGATTAAAAAGAAAGGAAGGACGGTAGGTCAGTGGCAAGAAGAGCCAGGCAGGAGTTGGACACAATGCCCTCAAAGGGCAGGTTTCCCGTTTCAAGTTCCGGTTCGGCACGTTGTTTTAAGAGGAGGTACCTGTGTTTTAAGAGGAGGTACCTGTGTAATCTAAACCCGATCGTAAAAAAAATTACAGGGGACTAAAAATTTGTTTTATAACATATCTTGCCATGCTGGAGTAAGTGGATACACCCAGTTTGACAAAGGAAATTTTTTTCTTAATTTGGGATTAGTGAATTTTGAAGAAATCATTAGTTTTCCAATGACATACGCGAAGTTGTTGGCTATCACGGAATGTATGCACAAAAAAGGTTCCAGCCAAATATGTTTAAAATTAACAGAGGAGTAGCGTTTTTTTATTGGTGCCAATTTGATTTTGTTTTAAAAAAACTTAGGTACAGTTAGTTTTCTATCACTAGATGGATAGTGCTGAAGTTTAATTTAAACACTATTTTTGTCTATATATGAATGTCTGTATATGTGCATGAATATGTCTATATACGTGCATAATCTATATGTACACCAGTAAACATGTATGTAAATGTGCCTAATTGATATGTAAATCAGAAATTAACGTAAATGTATAAGTTTAACAATAGTTTACGTTTTTTTGCCATTTGCAGAAATGCGGATCTACGTGCGCAGTGGACTCAATTGCGAACTGGGTATTTTAAAACTTTCTGGTCCAGGATGGGTGAAGGCGAGGTGTGAGATTCTTAGGGCGAACAGGTGATCAACATTCGAACACAGCTCAGTTACTTTACATAACATTATTCATACCACGATAAATGCACATTTTTGAAATATAGGGAATAACATAAATTTCTTACAAACTATGGAGTCCACACACTTTATTCGACATGTAAACGTCACTACAGATATTTGGATTTAGTTTATGACATGTCCGATATGCCTGCCATAATTGGCGATGGCGTCGCACAGAAGAATAGTGAAATTCTGAATGACTCGCTGAGGTGTCGTAACATCGATGATGCTTTCGACGACCTCCTTAATGCCTGTTTTTGGCTCAGCAATGGTTTTCTGGTTATTGCTGTACACCTTGTCATTAATGTAGCTCCACAAAAAGAAGTCGCACGTGTTCAGATCAGGAGACTATGGAGGCCAGTCGAGGCCCATGCCAGTGGCCTCTGGGTCCGCAAGAGCCAGAATGCAGTCCCCAGAGTGCTCTTCCAGGACATCAAACGCTCTCTTGCCTCGATGGGTTGAGCTCCGTCTTGCATGAACCACATCTTATCGAAATGAGGATTACTTTTGATAATGGGGATGAAGCCTGCTTCCAAAACCTTCATGTACCATTTGGTAGCCACCGTGCTTGTGAGGTGTACAATTTTACTCTTCTGAATGTTTAAAGCATATTGCCGATCTTTGCACCACTTTGAAATCTTATCTAGATCTTACTGAACATTTATGCAGCTTCTTTCAATCAGAACTTCATTATACACTCTTGGAAATGGAAAAAAGAACACATTGACACCGGTGTGTCAGACCCACCATACTTGCTCCGGACACTGCGAGAGGGCTGTACAAGCAATGATCACACGCACGGCACAGCGGACACACCAGGAACCGCGGTGTTGGCCGTCGAATGGCGCTAGCTGCGCAGCATTTGTGCACCGCCGCCGTCAGTGTCAGCCAGTTTGCCGTGGCATACGGAGCTCCATCGCAGTCTTTAACACTGGTAGCATGCCGCGACAGCGTGGACGTGAACCGTATGTGCAGTTGACGGACTTTGAGCGAGGGCGTATAGTGGGCATGCGGGAGGCCGGGTGGACGTACCGCCGAATTGCTCAACACGTGGGGCGTGAGGTCTCAGCAGTACATCGATGTTGTCGCCAGTGGTCGGCGGAAGGTGCACGTGCCCGTCGACCTGGGACCGGACCGCAGCGACGCACGGATGCACGCCAAGACACAGGATCCTACGCAGTGCCATAGGGGACCGCACCGCCACTTCCCAGCAAATTAGGGACACTGTTGCTCCTGGGGTATCGGCGGGGACCATTCGCAACTGTCTCCATGAAGCTGGGCTACGGTCCCGCACACCGTTAGGCCGTCTTCCGCTCACGCCCCAACATCGTGCAGCCCGCCTCCAGTGGTGTCGCGACAGGAGTGAATGGAGGGACGAATGGAGACGTGTCGTCTTCAGCGATGAGAGTCGCTTCTGCCTTGGTGCCAATGATGGTCGTATGCGTGTTTGGCGCCGTGCAGGTGAGCGCCACAATCAGGACTGCATACGACCGAGGCACACAGGGCCAACACCCGGAATCATGGTGTGGGGAGCGATCTCCTACACTGGCCGTACACCTCTGGTGATCGTCGAGGGGACACTGAATAGTGCACGGTACATCCAAACCGTCATCGAACCTATCGTTCTACCATTCCTAGACCGGCAAGGGAACTTGCTGTTCCAACAGGACAATGCACGTCCGCATGTATCCCGTGCCACCCAGCGTGCTCTAGAAGGTGTAAGTCAACTACCCTGGCCAGCAAGATCTCCGGATCTGTCCCCCATTGAGCATGTTTGGGACTGGATGAAGCGTCGTCTCACGCGGTCTGCATGTCCAGCACGAACGCTGGTCCAACTGAGGCGCCAGGTGGAAATGGCATGGCAAGCCGTTCCACAGGACTACATCCAGCATCTCTACGATCGTCTCCATGGGAGAATAGCAGCCTGCATTGCTGCGAAAGGTGGTTATACACTGTACTAGTGCCGACATTGTGCATGCTCTGTTGCCTGTGTCTATGTGCCTGTGGTTCTGTCAGTGTGATCATGTGATGTATCTGACCCCAGGAATGTGTCAATAAAGTTTCCCCTTCCTTGGACAATGAATTCACGGTGTTCTTATTTCAATTTCCAGGAGTGTATATAAATGCATCATCTGCAAGAGGCCTGACGTTACTATGAATATCGTATGCGAGGTCATTAATTGTAGGGTACGGCACTGCACCCTCAAAGCTTCCGAGCATAACAACACCGATTTCAAACTACTGGTTGTTTACGCAAGACAATGTATACAGTTCTACACAACATCTACAGTCCGCAGGCCACCCTGCGGTGTGTGGCGGAGAGTGCCTTGTTTACCACTTTCACTACCTACCTGTCATGATGATGATGATGTTTGGCTTGTGGGGCGCTCAACTGCGCGGTCATCAGCGCCCGTACAAAGTTACAACCTTTACGTAGTCCAACCTAGCCACTGTCACGAATGATGATGATGATGAAATGATGAGAACAATACAAACACCTATCCCCCGGGCTGAGAAAATTCCCGTCCCCAGCCCGGCCGTGAATCGAGCACGGGACCCCGTGATCCAGAGGCGGCAACGCTAACCACTAGCTTCGTACTCCCCTCCCCTCTTCCAGTCGCGAATAGTTCTCGGTGAGAACAATTTCCGGCAAGCCTCTGTGTGAGCTAAAATAACAATAATTTTATCTTCATGGCCTTTCCGCGAGATATACGTCGGAGAAAGAAATATACTTGTTGCATCTGCTAGTAATGTACGCACTCGGAACTGTAACAAGAAGTCCACTCTTCCAGCCTCTGTCGCTGGAGTTGGTTGATCACAACGGAACATAATCACCCACCCACCCTATAGTCCTGACTTGGCGCCCAGTAACTAACACCTGTTGCCTAGGTTAAAAGAACATTTGGCCGGAAAGCGATTCAGTTCCGACGACGAGGTGAAAGAAGAGGTTCATAAATTTCTGAACAGCATGGCGGCGAGCTGGTATGATATGGGCACACAAAAACTGCCACAGCGTCTACGAAAATGCATCGACAGAAACGGTGATTATATCGAAAAATAGCTAAATGTTCAAGCTGTAACTGATGTAAACCATTGTAGAAATAAACAGGTCCATGTACTTATAAAAACAGGAGACCTTGCTTGTGGGATTACCCTAGTATCTCTGTGTGAAGTGCGATGTGATTGAACTGCACCCGTTCAAACGGAGAACGTAAAACACCTTTCGTTACTAAGTTGTCGCCATCCATAGCCTAAAGCGCTAATAGAAAGCACTGATGCTCAAATAATTGTAGGCACTGAAAGCTGGCTTAATCAGGAGACAAGTTAACCAGAAGTTTTTGTGAAGACCCTAACAGTGTTCCGAAAGCATAGACGAAACACAGTTGGCGGTGGCGCGCATTTTGCTGTTAGAGGTAGTTAATTTTGTAGTGAAGTTGAAGCAGATAGTTCCTGTAAGATAGTGTGAGTTAGTATGAGCAGAACTCATTGTTAGCAACCGAAATAAAATAATAACTGGATCCTTTTACAAAACTGGTTCAAATGGCTCTAAGCACTATGGGACTTAACATCTGAGGTCGTCAGTCCCCTAGACGTAGAACTGACCTAAGGACATCACACACATCCCTGCCCAGGGCAAGATTCGAACCTGCGACCGTAGCAGCAGCGCGGTTCCGGACTGAAGCGCCTAGAACCGCTCGAACACAGCGGCCGGCTATCCTTTTACTGGCTTCCCACCTCAGATGATACAATTGCTGAAAGGTTCAAAGATAACTTGCGTTTAATTTCAAAAACGTACCCGACTCATACAATCAGAGTTGGTGCTGACTTTAATTTATCCTCGATATGTTGGCGAAAATACATTAGAAAGACCGGAAGAACGCATAAAACATTATCCGGAATTGTGCTAAACGTATTCTCTGAAAATTATTTTCACTAGTTAATGAGCACACGCGAATAGTAAACGGTTGTGAAAACACACTTTACCTCTTAGGAACAAGTAATCCGGACCCAGTAACGAGCATCAAAACGGACACAGAAATTAGTGAACACAGTGTTGTCGTAGGGTGATTGAATATTGTAACCCCCAAATTCTCCAAAAATAAACGAAAATATACTTTGCATGGGGGGTTAATTAAATAGAATGCAAATATTTTTAATTTTAGTCGCTGTATGTCCGGCTACGAAGTCTCGTAACCGGTTGGCCTTGAATAATATTAGTACGCAATCTGACTGCATAGAATAACAACAAAGAATGAAGGAAATTTCCGTAAACACAATTAATTAATTAAGTCCCCAGCAACTATAAAAGCTACGAAACAACAAAGCACTAATGTAACTGTTCTGTGTGTGGAAGTGTGATTCAACGTACACATCTGGCACGGTTCTTCCACGATAAGACAAGATATTTTAAACACCCTTTATACTGAAGTAATTAAAAAAAACAGAAATACTATAATTGCATACAGAAACAGAATTACAGTCTAATACAAGAACACGAGCCAGATGCTTTGTTGGCTGAACCTGTGACCAAGAGGTATTGTTATATGGGACATTAAAAACAAAAAATTTTCTTCTTTTTCATATATATTGACAAAAGAAATACACTTTGATCATTACAACCCCAATCTAACAGCATCGGCTGTGTAGCCCATCAGAACAACTGCACACGACATGCTCACAACTAGTACTGCAATTACGGCTACGTCAGAACTACAACTGCCCACAGCAACTTCTTAGCTGCAACTGCCAGTGGAGGCGGCTGAATAATACTCTTTGGCGCAATATCTGGCGCTGTGACACAGTGTAGCCACCTTTCATATGCCCCTCCTCCACAGGCTAGAATTTGATGGTACTATTGCCAGCATTGGTGGTGCAAATACCACCAAATTCGTCCAAAAAATACAGACAAAAATAAAAGATAATATTAAATAAGTAAATACCACATAACTAAATAAATTTTGGCTTTGCACTGACCCTTCAATAACCTAATATATAAACTACAGTAAGGAATACAAATGATTGCATACATGTGATTTGACATAATAGTTTACACAAATATCATGTGGATAAACAATTCAATCAGTAGTGTCACCAATGACGAATAGGTGCACGTAAGAGTCACATAACATTTCATCAGCAGTATTTAAACAGCGGAAACAGTGCCACCCAGGCAAGCGCAGCAGGCGCAGAAAACATCAAGTGACATTTTCTCAGTAGCAGCAGTTCCATCAGTAGCACCCAGCAATGTTGAACAGGTGCAGACACCAACAAGTGACATCAATTCAGTAGAAGTAGTTCGATCAGTGGCGCCCAGCAATGGCGAGCAGATGCAGACACCAACAAGTGACATTATCGCAGTAGAAGCAGTTCCACCAATCGCACCCAGCAATGTTGAACAGGTGCAGAGAGCAACAAGTGACATTATCTCAGTAGAAGCAGTTCCATCAGTGTCACCCAGCAATGCTGAACAGGTGCAGGCACCAACAAGTGACATCATTTCAGTAGAAGCAGTTCCATCAGTGGCACCCAGTAATGTTGAGTAGGTGCAGACAGCAACAAGTGACATCATTTCAGTAGCAGCAGTTCCAACAGTGGCACCCAGTAATGTTGAGTAGGTGCAGACAGCATCAAGTGACATGATGTCAGTAGCAGAAGTTCCATCAGTGGCGCCCAGCAATGGCGAGCAGGTGCAGACAGCAACAAGTGACATCATTTCAGTAGAAGCAGTTCCATCAGTGTCACCCAGTAATGTTGAGCAGGTGCAGACAGCAACAAGTGACATCATTTCAGTAGCAGCAGTTCCATCAGTGGCCCCCAGTAATGTTGAGCAGGTGCAGACAGCAACAATTGACATCATATAAGTCGAAGCAGTTCCATCAGTGGCGCCCAGAAATGGCGAGCAGGTGCAGACAGCAACGAGTGACATCATTCCAGTAGAATCAGTTCCATCAGTGGCACCCAGTAATGTTGAGTAGGTGCAGACAGCAACAAGTGACATCATTTCAGTAGCAGCAGTTCCATCAGTGGCATCCAGTAATGTTGAGCAGGTGCAGACAGCAACAAGTGACATCATGTCAGTAGCAGAAGTTCCATCAGTGGCTCCCAGCAATGGCGAGCAGGTGCAGACAGCAACAAGTGACATCATTTCAGTAGAAGCATTTCCATCAGTGGCACCCAGTAATACTGAGCAGGTGCAGACAGCAGCAAGTGAAATCATTTCAGTAGAAGCAGTTCCATCAGTGGCACCCAGTAATGCTGAACAGGTGCAGACACCAACAAGTGACATCATTTCCATAGAAAAAGTTCCACCAGTGGCACCCAGTAATGTTGAGCAGATGCAGACAGCAACAAGTGACATCATTTCAGTAGAAGCAGTTCCATCAGTGGCACCCAGTAATGCTGAACAGGTGCAGACACCAACAAGTGACATCATGTCAGTAGCAGAAGTTCCATCAGTGGCTCCCAGCAATGGCGAGCAGGTGCAGACAGCAACAAGTGACATCATTTCAGTAGAAGCATTTCCATCAGTGGCACCCAGTAATACTGAGCAGGTGCAGACAGCAACAAGTGACATCATTTCAGTAGAAGCAGTTCCATTAGTGGCACCCAGTAATGTTGAGCAGGTGCAGACAGCAACAAGTGACATCATTTCTGTTGAAGCAGTTCCATCAGTGTCACCCAGTAGTGTTGAGCAGGTGCAAACAGTAACAAGTGACATCATTTCAGTAGAAGCAGTTCCATCAGTGGCACCCAGTAATGTTGAGCAGGTGCAGACAGCAACAAGTGACATCATTTCAGTAGAAGCAGTTCCATCAGTGGCACCCAGTAATGTTGAGTAGGTGCAGGCACCAACAAGTGACATCATTTCTGTAGAAGCAGTTCCATCAGTGTCACCCAGTAGTGTTGAGTAGGTGCAGACAGCAACAAGTGACATCATTTCTGTAGAAGCAGTTCCATCAGTGTCACCCAGTAGTGTTGAGCAGGTGCAGACAGTAACAAGTGACATCATTTCAGTAGAAGCAGTTCCATCAGTGGCACCCAGTAATGTTGAGCAGGTGCACACAGCAACAAGTGACATCACCTCAGTAGAAGCAGTTCCACCAATGGCACCTGGCAGCGTTGAGCAGGTGCAGACACCAACAAGTGACATCATCTCAGTAGAAGCAGTTCCATCAGTGGCACCCATCCGTTGAATAAGTCCATAATATTCACAGTTCATCAGAGTTCATTAGCACAAATTAAACATTTTCAAGTGGCACCCACCAATGTTAATACGTGTAAGCACGAACAGGTGTTTCAATGCACACACAATGGCTTTTACAACATTATCATCAGTGCTCTTACACTAAACATAGAAATTATAATAAACATATAAATGATATCAGATAATCGTAATATTAAGTATTACAAATACACAAATGTCAGTAAACTTATAATATTTACGGGTGTCAGTGCAGGCCACAACAAATAATTAAAATAATATTTAGGAGATAGTTCGGTATCAATTATTTGGGTTAGGTAAGGAAAACACACTCACTCATATTTCATCCACATTTAAGTACTACTGTGTAATTGAATAGTGTGAACTGTGTAAATGCTCTCGTGTCAAAATTTGATGCTCAATATGTGTATGAAGTAGTAGTGGTACAGTGTATAAGAGTCAATAATAGTTAGTCAACGTCACAGTCATCATGTCAAGACCAATGTTTGCCAAGCCAAATCAAAATGTACGGTTGCTGAAGAACTGTCAATGTGCCAAGATATGCCATTACTTCCTATCTCCAAAAAAAAGTACACTCCTGGAAATTGCAATAAGAACACCGTGAATTCATTGTCCCAGGAAGGGAAAACTTTATTGACACATTCCTTGGGTCAGATACATCACATGATCACACTGACAGAACCACAGGCACATAGACACAGGCAACAGAGCATGCACAATGTCGGCACTAGTACAGTGTATATCCACCTTTCGCAGCAATGCAGGCTGCTATTCTCCCATGGAGACGATTGTAGAGATGCTGGATGTAGTCCTGTGGAACGGCTTGCCATGCCATTTCCACCTGGAGCCTCAGTTGGACCAGCGTTCGTGCTGGACGTGCAGACCGCGTGAGACGACGCTTCATCCAGTCCCAAACATGCTCAATGGGGGACAGATCCGGAGATCTTGCTGGCCAGGGTAGTTGACTTACACCTTCTAGAGCACGTTGGGTGGCACGGGATACATGCGGACGTGCATTGTCCTGTTGGAACAGCAAGTTCCCTTGCCGGTCTAGGAATGGTAGAACGATGGGTTCGATGACGGTTTGGATGTACCGTGCACTATACAGTGTCCCCTCGACGATCACCAGAGGTGTACGGCCAGTGTAGGAGATCGCTCCCCACACCATGATGCCGGGTGTTGGCCCTGTGTGCCTCGGTCGTATGCAGTCCTGATTGTGGCGCTCACCTGCACGGCGCCAAACACGCATACGACCATCATTGGCACCAAGGCAGAAGCGACTCTCATCGCTGAAGACGACACGTCTCCATTCGTCCCTCCATTCACTCCTGTCGCGACACCACTGGAGGCGGGCTGCACGATGTTGGGGCGTGAGCGGAAGACGGCCTAACGGTGTGCGGGACCGTAGCCCAGCTTCATGGAGACGGTTGCGAATGGTCCTCGCCGATACTCCAGGAGCAATAGTGTCCCTAATTTGCTGGGAATTGGCGGTGCGGTCCCCTACGGCACTGCGTAGGATCCTACGGTCTTGGCGTGCATCCGTGCGTCGCTGCGGTCCAGTCCCAGGTCGACGGGCACGTGCACCTTCCGCCGACCACTGGCGACAACATCGATGTACTGTGGAGACCTCACGCCCCACGTGTTGAGCAATTCGGCGGTACGTCCACCCGGCCTCCAGCATGCCCACTATACGCCCTCGCTTAAAATCCGTCAACTGCACATACGGTTCACGTCCACGCTGTCGCGGCATGCTACCAGTGTTAAAGACTGCGATGGAGCTCCGTATGCCACGGCAAACTGGCTGACACTGACGGCGGCGGTGCACAAATGCTGCGCAGCTAGTGCCGTTCGACGGCCAACACCGCGGTTCCTGGTGTGTCCGCTGTGCCGTGCGTGTGATCATTGCTTGTACAGCCCTCTCGCAGTGTCCGGAGCAAGTATGGTGGGTCTAACACACCGGTGTCAAGGTGTTCTTTTTTTCATTTCCAGGAGTGTGTATACTGCTTATTGATTTAACAAAGTGTGTGTGTAGACAATCTTCCTTCTACTTGAGTGTTCTAGTCTGCCATATAAACCAACAAAAAAAAAAATTATGCTCCTCACTTACTTTACCTCTTATCCACCAAAACTCAAATAATCATCAGCATCACATAATCTCAATACCTCAATAATACCTCTTCAATACGTCAATACATAAAAACCTTATCACCAATATCATTTCACTTCCCTAACAACTCTTTCCTCGAACAAGTACAGATAAAATCCTAGTGCCAACTTCAATTCATCATCCCATACAATCCGAAGACTCAATGTCCACACACAACCTCTGTGTAATCCATCTGACCCAAATCTTCTACTCATTATGAATTATAATATACATTTTGTTTACCTTGTCCGTCATTAAATAAAAGAAATGCATACATGACCTCTAACAGGCTTTAGTTTGAATAACTTTCAGTAAGTAGGTACGAGTACGGAGTATGAATGATCATATAAGACTTTGAATGAATAAATCGTAATATTTCACAGTGCGTACACCACTTCAAGGATCAGGGCAAAACAGAAGCAAACACGTGGAGTATTTCTTGTGTCTAGTGTCACTTGCTATTTCAATTGCTCACGAAGAATGCAGTGTAATAACTGTCAATGGTCTAAGCCTAGTGTTGGTATGTCGTGTCGTTAGCTTCCTTCCTATTAGCATAAATTTATACAGCTTCCATAAGACCTCCAGCACATGTGACTTCGATGAAGTTTCTTGTACCAATGTCGTTCGTAGAATTATAGGAGTTCATTTTTTTATCTTAAAATGTAAGGCACTGAGCGTAAGCAAAACATGCAATAGCGAGTAAAGATACCAGTAGAGAACAGAATGTTAAGTGGATGTAGCACAATCCCTACAACGAGGCTCTGCCAAGCGAACAATCTATAATTAATACCATGGTGTGACCCAAATTCCATGTTCGTACACGGTATAGCAGCATTTCTATATACCAAATTAAAGAGTAATTATGACAACAAAACAGAAATGTGTAAATATGCAATCCATACGCAAATCAGCAAATATATATCTTACATAATAAACAGGTCATTAGCATCATATCAGCATAAGCAAATACATGTTCATATGTAATCTTAATAAGTAAACATGAAGGCGCAAGCAGATAAATCACGATGACTTACATACATAACCATATAAGCACGACTAATCAGGTGACAATTATAATTTAAATAAATAAGCACAGCAGGCACATAATAAAAAAATATGATATCAGTGAAAAAGCATAGCAGCAAATCGATGCATAATATACATAAGTAACAACACTGTTCATTAATCAATCATTGTCAAAATCAGTAAACACAAAGTATAAATCACGCAATCGCGAGCAGCAAATTAGACGTACCTAAGTGGAAATATGTTAGCTGAAAAATAAACTCAATTAATAGTTACGTTTTTAGTTTATTGCTTTCTTCTTCGAAATTACATTCTTCCTAAAATTTTCTCGATAGCAAGTCCTCTTAACGTCGAACACACACAGAATTTACCTGAAGTTCTTAAATATTTTATACAACCGTATCCTGAAAAATACTGAACGTTAATAACATAATTCATCAAGTCACTATAGCTTTATACTGAACTGAATCAGAGAAATTAGACTGTGTATTTGTTTAGGGCTGTCAGTGTAATCGCACTGAGCGCTCGATCAGCTGTAGGTACGCGTGACGTAGGAAGTAATTGTTTGCGGTCAACGACTGCCTTGTGCGGCGCGCAGACTTGACTGTTGCTTTGAGTATGTGCCGCCGCCGGAACACGGCGCGGTATCCTTGTACTCTCCGTATGTTTACGTATAACTGTTAGTTTCTCAAAAGTATGTCATTCAAAATTTTAACGTTCGATATATGATGTATTCCCTTTGAGCGCCGAGATTTAAGAGTTTCTACTTCGACAGTATTATCATGAATAATTTTGCAAACCCTATATGGACCGTTATAAAGCAGAAAAAATTTGCGACACAAGCCTTTTCCTTTGTGAGACAAACGATGAGACTTAACAGCTTTTGACCAACTGACAAGGTTTTTGAACGACCAGGACGTTTAGCTGATTTTTCTCTTCTAGCAGCCGCAGATGCAATATTCTGTAGTGCCAGGTTGACAACTTCAGAATGCCGCAGTTTTCGTGAAGGCGGAAAAGGAACGATTTCAGAAATGCGATTTGTCGGTGCTTTATTTTTTAATATTAATATAGGCGGTAAAGAAGTTGAATCATTAGGGAGTTCATTCAGAACGTTTTGAAAAATATGAAGGTACTGATCCCACGTTCTGTGATTCTGATGACAATAAATTCGACACAATTTATTGATTTCCTTCATCCATCTCTCTGAAGCGTTAGATTGAGGGTGAAAAAGTGAAATGAAAATTGGTTTAATCTTACGACGCCGTAGAGCACGAAGCCAAATTTTAGAGCGAAACTGTGATCCATTATCTGATATAACCTTATCAACACGCCCCACTTCTTTAAGAAAATGTTTGATGAAAGCATTAGATACTGAACGAGCTGTTGCTTTGCGTAAAGGTGTAAAACACGCATATTTTGACGTCAATTCCACTGCTACCAAAATGTACGCAAAACCATTAGTAGAACGAACCACTGGACCGAACAAATCGACTGCAGCCATCTCCTTTAATTTCGCTGGAATGATAGGAAACAACGGTGCTCTGTGAGAAATAGTTGGCGGCTTAGCCTTTTGACATAATTCCATTTTGCAAGAACAGATGGAATACGTTTTTCCATATTACTGAAGTAGCAATTTTCTCGTAATTATGAAAGCATTTTCTGGGACCAAAGTGTGCATAACTGAAATGTGTATACCAAATCAATTTATTAACCCACTCATCAGGAATGCAAACTAACCAGAGTTGTCGACCGATTTTCGTTTAAAAAGAATATCATTGCGAACTAAATAATACTAACCGCTACACTTTCCTTTCTCCTCCACTTCTCTTAATGTCCTTCCAGACTGGATCCTTGTTTTGCTCCTTAGCGATGTCCTGGAGCGAAGACGAAATAAAATTTTCAAACGTAACACCTTGAATATACATCAAACAATAATTCTTTTCTTTGCAGTCCTCAGCACTTTCTTTCAAACTCATAGGTGCACGTGATAAAGCATCAGAAATAATATTAGAAGTACTCTGTATGTAAACAATAAGTCAAATTCCTGTAGATACAGCGCCCATCGTGACAATCTTACATGAGTTAATTTTGTTGACATAAGAAATTCCAGAGCTCGATGATCGGTGTAAACCTTAGTATGTCTGCCATACAGAAATACGCGAAATTTTGTGAAAGCCCAAACAACAGCCAAGGCTTCAAGTTCCGTAATCGAATAATTCTTTTCTGATTTAGAGAGAACACGACTGCAATGCAATAGGTTTCTGCACTACAACGTCGTTTTCTTCTATCTCTTGAAATAAGTGTGCACCTAGGCCTTTGTATGATGAGTCCGTCGTCAAACAAAAATCTTTAGATAAATCCGGATGTGAAAGAAGTGGAGCAGCAACTAAGGAATCACGAAGTTGTTGAAATTCTGATTCAGCTTCCTCATCACAACACCAATTAGAATTCTTTCTAGATAGTTCACATAAACGAGGTGTGGCCAAATCGTCCAATCTAACAAAGCGTCTAAGAAAATTACAGACACCAAGGAAACTACGAACATCACGTTTTGTAATAGGAACAGCACAATTACGAATAGCATCTAGTTTCTCTGGATCAGGAAGAATACCTTCTGTAGAAATAATATGACCAAGAAATTTCACTTCAGAACGGCCAAATTCAGATTTTTTCAAGTTCACTGTAATGCCAACTCTTGCAGAAATACGTAATAATGAATCCAAAATTTTGTTGTGCTTACTCCATGAACGTTTAGCAATAAGAATATCGTCAACATATGAAGTAATATTGTCACGAACATAAACAGGTAACATTTCGTTTAAACCACGAATGAATGCTGCTGAAAATACAGTAAGTCCAAACGGTAATTTCCGAAATCGCTTCTTGGGTAAAATAGTCATATCCGGTTTTCTTTACCGACTCCCTAGATAGACTGATAGTTGAAGAGTTGTTTTGGTAGATACAAAGAATAGTAAAAGAGTAGGCAGCGGTGCAGAAAACTAAAAGGGAAATAGGACTACTACAGCTCGGGGCCCTGTGCACGCTACGGCACATATTCACTTAGTGTAGCGAATCCCCTGAGGACTTAAGTAGCCGCACATAAATTCCAGTTTGTGACTTAGTGGCCGATTTGGTGGAAGTGCGTACATAAATTGATTTAACCATGAACATGGATCTATGTCATTCTTAGAATTGCGAAAGATCTTAAATTTCCGAACAGTTAAAAAGTGTTTATAGTCAAAGTTTTCGCCTCGTGGCGACAAAGACCTATCGTGTCTGTCCCAGTCCCAATGTCGATTATTGTCAAGTTCACGCGCCTGGCACTCTCTTGTTGCTTCTCGTAAATGAAATAAACTATTTTCTTCAAAGCACTCTGCTATCTGTGATTCTAAATTTCTTCTACTGTCCTTTCCTACGATTTCGCTTTCAATTTGTTTGACTTGCTTTCGTAACGCCTCAAATTCCCTTTTAGCGAGTTCATTAAATTTTCCCTGATTTTCAACATGTTTATTTATGTTCTGGTACGCTTCGGTTTCTGCAAATGGCAATGGAGCTGTATCGTCTGAATCTCTGTCTCCATCTAAACTATGACTTGTCAATTTATCTGAAGTCTCTTCAACTCTTTCCGATAAGTCACCTATTTGTTCTTTCTGTTTATTTACGTCTTCCGTAAGTGTCGCGGCTCGGGTTTCAGTATTAACACATTTAGTAGTTACCTGTTCATACTGTTGTGTTAGGTTATTTATTCTGTCATTTGGTTCCGATTTCTCGATTCTTTCAAATATTTCTTCCTTATCGTGTGCACGTTGTAAATTTAACTCTGAAAATTTTTGTACTATCACGCGATCTCTTTCTTCCTGTTCTCTATCCTGTTCCTTTTGTCTGATTTCTATTGAAATTAATATATTATTGTGAGCATTCAAAATCGGTTGTACTTCTTCTCTAATTTCTTTCTTTAATTCATTTTTCATGTTTTTAAAACATGTCCCTATTCGTGAGTCTAACTGTGTTGCCATTGTTCCCATAACAGTATTAATTGTTCATATATCAGTTTTAATTGTTCCTATTTGTGATCCCAAATTTAATATTGCACTCATCAACTGCTCCATATTAACTGGTTCGAATTTTTTTCGCCCTTAACATTTCCCGTAAAACTAACTTCCTTCGGCATAGCCCTAAAGCTATCTGTGTTCGATTCTATTTCAGAATCTTCTATCGTCAATATCATATTCTGAAAATTTACCGAGTGAGAAAAATTTTGAACTGGTTCCGAACTATTTTCCTTGCTTATTAAATTTCTTTCTACTTCATCATTCATCCTAGTGTTCTGCTGTGTTGGCGAGTTCGCCATGTTAACATTTTCTTCATTCTCCCTATCCATCATTTTTGCCTTTTTCATCGATCGTGTAATCATTTACAAAACATACAAAACTGGTCACAATACAAAAATTACGCAGAATATAACACTATATCAACAACAATAGCATTCACACGACATGCTTCCCGACAAACACGCCTAACGAACAATTAAAATTTTCATAGTTGCACAAAATTGTCAAACCCGTATACAAGACATCAAAAATTAAATTCTGCCAGAATACCATTAGAAGAATGACAAGACAACTACTAATGTTAATCACAAAATCTATACATGCAGTATAAACTACAATTACTATACTACAAATCACTACAACAATCCTACTGTCTGCTATTTTTACTATCAAAAGAATTCCAAGGGACGATCCGAAGCAGCGGTCGCCACGTGCATGGGGGCTTAATTAAATAGAATGCAAATATTTTTAATTTTAGTCGCTGTATGTCCGGCTACTAAGTCTCGTAACCGGTTGGCCCTGAATAATATTAGTACGCAATCTGAATGCATAGAATAACATTAAAGAATGAAAGGAAATTTCCGTAAACACAATTAATTAATTAAGTCCCCAGCAACTATAAAAAATACGAAACAACAAAGCACAAATGTAACTGTTATGTGTGTGGAAGTGTGATTCAACGTACACATCTGGCACGGTCTTCCACGATAAGACAAGATATTTTAAACACCCTTTACACTGAAGTAATTTAAAAAAAAAAAACAGAAATACTATAATTGCATACAGAACCAGAATTACAGTCTAATACAAGAACACGAGCCAGATGCTTTGTTGACTGAACCTGTGACCAAGAGGTATTGTTATATAGGACATTAAAAACAAAAAAGGCTAAGTCAGAACTACAACTGCCCACAGCAACTTCTTAGCTGCAACTGCCAGTGGAGGCGGCTGAATAATAAATACTCTTTGGCGCAATCTCTGCCGCTGTGACTCAGTGTAGCCACCTTTCAACTTATTCACAAAAGCAGTTAAAATTCACTTGACGTCTTAATGAGAGACAACATCCTTTCCTTCCAAATTAAAATGTAAGTGGAGACCACATGTGGCTTGAATTCAAAGAAATAATAAAGACAGTATTTATACCAAATAAATTAACAAACAACGGAGCTGATCTTACTTGGTACACAAAACGGGCCAGAACGCTGTTGCAGAAACAACGAAAAAACATGTCAAACTTAAACGAACGAAAAATCTCCAAGATTAGCGATCTTTTACAGAAACTCCAAATTTAGAGCAATCTTTAATGCGAGATGCTTATAATAGTTGCCTCAACGAAACTTTCTCTCAAAACCTAGCTGGAAATCCAAAGAGATTTTGGTTGCATGTAAAGTATGCTACCTGCAAGACAGTCAATGCCTTCCCTGTGCGATAATAATGGAGTACTATCGACGACAGTGCTGCGAAGGCAGAGTTACTAAAAACAGCCTTTCAAAATTCCTTCACCAAAGAAGACGAATTAAATAGTTCAGAATTCGAATCAAGAACAGCTGCTAGTACGAGTAACTTGGAGGTAGATATCCTTGGAGTAGTGAAGCAGCTTAAATCAGTTGATCAAAGTGGTTCTTCTGGTCCAGACTATATACTAGTTACGTTCCTTTCACGGTGTGTTGATGCAATAGTTCCATACTTGACAATCATATTCAACCGTTCGCTCAACAAAAGATCCGTTCTCAAAGAACGGGAAGTTGCAAAGGTCACACAAATATTCAAGAAATGTGTTAGGCCCAATCCACTACATTACAGGGCCAGCTCCATACCAGCTAGCTCCCTACCGGAAGCTACACGAACCGGAAACTTACAACTAGCGCCGAGCTAAACATTCAGTATCGGTTCGCTAACTGTAATGCAATAAAAGTTTTTATCTTCATTCATGCAGAAGACATAGACTGTGACATCGTAAGTATTTCTTAAAATCCAGTGTCCACGTTGTCAGAACGTGTTCAGGTAGCCGCTGACATTTGACACTATTTGAACAGCTGTTTCTAGCACCGTAATTCTTGCTCGAGGCCCGGAGCGTTCGTTATCATAAGCTGTGGCCTTCGCTGATGGGACGAGAATGACATGCGTTGTAGTGCATAGTCACTGTGCTGCAGCACATCCCCTCTCCCCCCTCACCACACACACACTCATCACCATTACGCTGCAGAGTGCGCGATCGTATATAAAACAGTCCCTCCAGAGAACGGCAATGTGAATCCCATTTGCTCGCATCAGAAAACTGTTACGAAAGATAATTTACTTTCTGACTGAACTGTGCGAGTGTCAGGTCAGCGATATTCGTTTCGGTCTTCTGCCGCATGTAAGTGAACTAACTTCCAATTTACTTATGTTCAGTTCCCCAAGAATTTCATTTATTTGATTTCAGTGTTCTATTGCAAAGCGTAATCCTGAATGTATTGATGCACTTCCTTGTGACCATTGTTCTAGATACAGAAAAGTTATTGGGAATATCGCATTGATTACGCTATGGTTGTTACTGCCCTAGAATTACTTTCGTGTTTTTTCTGCAAATAGGTGAGTGAAATTCTTACATTTCGAAATTCGATGGAATCAAAATCCTCTAAAATAACTTTTGATATTTCACTCTTCATATCTGATGTTGTTGTCGTCCTACATTATTACACTTTTCAGTACTGTGTCCCTTTATCTGTCCAAGCTGCTACACACCAGTAAAGCTGATCCACAATTTAATTACCTCCAATTCGTATACACAGAGCAACGCAGGTTTTTCTCGGTGTATATGAAAAAGTCTTCATTTTTTGGAACACCGTTATCATTACCGTGAAGTTAGGACAGATTTTTAATTTAATAGTCAGCATCAGGTGTACCTATCGAAAGCATTTTTTTTGTAATTATTCTCTTTGTGGGCTGGTACTACAGATTTACCATACTTTCAGATATTCTTTTCGCAATATGTTTGACGCAGGGTCTGCGACGTGTGCTGTAGAAAACCTCCTCTTATATCGCAGATGTCTCTTTGGCCAGCTGATCTGCAAATTCATTTTCAGACATGCTTAATGACCTTTAATCCACTTAATATCTGTATTTTATTTCTCGTTTTGCAAGGCTCTAGCGTATTTCTTCTTCATCATCTAAACTACTGTCGACTGTTTGGATTTCTCTGAGAAAGGAATGTTGTTTTACTACGGATGTTCCTGCCGGTCTCTGTAAACCATCTAATGTGTTAACCCTATCGACAGCTATTTCACTGATAAATCTTGACTACTTGAACATTCGTTTTTCAGTATGCATTTTGTAAGGTAAGCTGGTATTTTTATGAACGTTGCTTTTTCTGATTATGCTGCTGCATTTTCCTCCTGTCTCTGAATGTTTCTTTCAAAAGTGTAACAATCCATTGCGTTCTTAGTTTCAATAATTTTTGAAGGTGGACCCGATAAAATACAAAGTATATGATTTATTGGTTTTGGCAACCTTGATATTAATTAATTGTTGTACTCGTTTGTACTTACTTCACTTTTACTGTTTTGTTATGTTAATCCATATGAGGAATGTGTACTATAAGTAACATGGCTCCTTTGTAGATGTCTGTAGCTGGAAATTAAGCATTTGTTTGTGAATTCAGTAATTATTTGTTCATATCGGGTGTTATTCACATCCTCAGGTCTCTACAAATAGGGGGCACTAATACAAATTCGGCCGACAATTTAGTTAAACAACTTTATAAAACACTCTGTATAAAATGCCCTAGCTCTCAACTCGATTACGAGTTAAAATGTAGTCAACACTTGGCTAAAGTAATCAAGGATCTCACTTCATGATATTTATCCCTTAGAGATGTATTTCATTGAGCTGACCTAATAGCAAGGGTATTGACTTATTTTACTGGATTTATCTTCTGTGTATTCCATACAAGGTAAATAAAGTTTTTACCCAGCAGAAGCCAGCGCCAACAATACTGTATGAACTAATTAACTGCATGCTTCGTAGAGCCATTTTAAGGATTATGGGATTCATAGACTCACCCCCCCCCCCCCCAGTATATTTACTCCTG
Source organism: Schistocerca gregaria (assembly GCF_023897955.1). NCBI lineage: Eukaryota > Metazoa > Arthropoda > Insecta > Orthoptera > Acrididae > Schistocerca > Schistocerca gregaria. The sequence continues at coordinate 71,285,414 of NC_064927.1, read as the reverse complement.
AATTGGTTTTGTTACTGATAATGACAATCGGTTTTAGGTGAATAGGAATGTACAAAGTCATAATGGTGGACACAAAAAGAACTTTCGTGTAGGCTTTGCTTCCTTTCCAGGATTCAGACTACTGTTATATATTCTGGTGCAAATGTGTGTAACAAACTTCCATCTAACAAATGGGATAAATTTGAAAACCCTTGAAATAACGGTATATTTATAATTTTTATTTTATGGATCGTCTGACAGCAACTGAATAAAACACAATTTTAGTGCCATACGCGTTTCGCCTTTATTTTCTGCAAGGCATCTTATCAACATACCGTAATATTACACAGAACTGAGGAAGACAGGACTACAAAAGCTGAAGATGTCATTGAAAAGAAAATTAAGAAAATATCTCATTACCTACATTCAAGGATTGAAAAGCTCTGTTAGTTACATGAACAGCAGCAGTTCAGTCTGTAAGACATGTAAACGTGTACTGCAAGCAGGACTCTATATTTACAGAAGTAGTAAACTTTTTTTTAAATATCGATGTAATCATGTGAACATTAAGATACGTCAGATATAAACAGTAACTTTGTAACATAAATGAGAAAGCAGCAGCTGTTTTTTCAAAGTATCAGCTGCCTTTCTAGTTTGTTGTGGTCTTCAGTCCAGAGACTGGTTTGTTGCAACTCTCCATGCTATTCTATCCTGTGCAAGCTTCTTCATCGCCCAGTACCTACTGCAACCTACATCCTTCTGAATATGTTTATGTATTCATCTCTTGGTCTCCCTCTACGATTTTTACCCTCCGCGCTGCTCTCCAATACTAAATTGGTTTCACTTCCATACATGTCAACACTCTATACAAATTCTTTCAGAAACGACTACCTGACGCTTAAATCTACACTCGGTGTTAACATATTTCTCTTCTTCAGAAACGCTCTCCTTACCATTGCCAGTCTCCATTTTATATCTTCTCTACTAAATTTCCTCCCCAAATAGCAAAACTCCTGTACTACTTTAAGCGTCTCATTTCCTAATCTAATTACCACAGCATCACCCGATTTAATTCGACTACATTCCATTATCCTCGTTTTGTTTTTGTTGGTGTTCAAGACACTGTCCACTCCGTTCAGCTGCTATTCCAGGTCTTTTGCTGTGTCTGACAGAATTACAATGCCGTCGGACGAACGTCAAAGTTTTCATTTCTTCTTCATGGATTTTAATTCCTGTTCCGATTTTTTCTTTTGTTTCCTATACTGCTTGCTCAATATACAGATTGAAAAACATCGGGGAGAGCCTACAACCCTGTCTCACTCCCTTTCCAACCACTGCTTCCCTTTCGTGCCCCTCGACTCTTATAACTGATATCTGGCTTCTGTACAAATTGTAAATAGCCTTTCGCTCCCTGTATTTTACCCCTGCCGCCTTCAGAATTTGAAAGAGCGTATTCCAGTCAACATTGTCAAAAGCTTTCTCTAAGTCTAGAAATGCTATAAACGTAGGTTGCCTTTTCTTAATCTATTTTGTAAGATAAGTCGTAGGGTCATTATTGCCTCACGTGTTTCAACATTTCTACGGAATCCAAACTCATCTTCCCCGAGGTCGGCTTCTACAGTTTTTCCATTCGTCTGTAAAGAATTCGTTTAGTATTTTGCAACCGTGGCTTATTAAACTGACAGTTCGGTAATTTTAACATCTGTCAACACCTGCTTTCTTTGGGATTGGAATTATAATATTCTTCTTGAAGTCTGAGGGTATTTCGCCTGTCTCATACATCTTGCTCACTAGATGGTAGAGTTTTGTTAGGCGTGACTCTTCCAAGGCTGTCAGTAGTTCTAATGGAATGTTGTCTACTCCAGGTGCGTTGTTTCGACTTAGGTCTTTCAATGCTCTGTCAAACTCTTCACGCAGTATCATATCTCCTATTTCATCTTCATCTACATTCTCTTCCATTTATTTAATATTGTCCTGAAGAACATCGCCCTTGTATAGACCCTCTATATACTCTTTCCACCATTCTGCTTTCCCCTCTTTGTTTAGAACTGGGTTTCCACCTGAGATCTTGATATTCATGCAAGTGGTTCTCTTTTCTCCAAAGGTCTCTTTAATTCTCCTGTCGGCAGTATCTATCTTACCCCTATCTCTTCTGTTACCGAAGGATTTCTATTAGCCCTCGTCTTTTTACCTACTTCACTATTTCATATCTCAAAGGTACCCTTTCTTCTTCTACTGTGTTTCTTTCCCCCATTCTTGTCAATAGTTCCCTAATGCTTTCCGTGAAGCTCTCTAAAACCTTTGGTTCTTTCAGTTTGTCCAGGTCCCATCTCCTCAAATTCCACCATTTTGCAGTATCTTCAGTTTTAATACACAGTTCATAACCAATACATTGTGGTCACATCCGCCCCTGGAAATGTCTTACAATTTAAAACCTGGTTCCTGAATCTCTGTCTTACCATTATATAATCTGTCTGAGATCTTCCAGTATCTCCAGGCTTCTTCCATGTATATAACCTTCTTTTATGACTCTGAAACCAAATGTTAGCTCTGATTAAGTTATGCTCTGTGCAAAATTGTACCATGTGGCATCCTCTCTTATTTCTACCTCCCATTCCATATTCACCTACTACGTTTCCTTCTCTTCCTTTTCCTACTATCGAGTTCCAGTCAACCATGACTATTAAATTTTCGTCTCCTTCACTATCTCCATAATTCCTTTTATCTCATCATACGTTTCATCAATGTCTTCGTCATCTGCAGACCTGATTGGCATATAAACTTGTACTACTGCCGGACGCGGTGGTCTCGCGGTTCTAGGCGCGCAGTCCGGAGACGTGCGACTGCTACGGTCGCAGGTTCGAATCCTGCCTCGGGCGTGGATATGTGTGATGTCCTTAGGTTAGTTAGGTTAAAGTAGTTCTAAGTTCTAGGGGACTGATGACTACAGCAGTTGAGTCCCATAGTGCTCAGAGCCATTTGAACCATTGTGCTACTGTGGTAGGCGTAGGCTTCGTATCTATCTTGGCCACAATAATGCGTTCACTATGCTGTTTGTAGTAGCTTACCCGCATTGCTATTTTCCTATTCATTATTGAACCTACTCCTGCATTACCTCTATTTGATTTTGTATTTATAACCCTGTATTCGCCTGACCATAAGTCTTGTTCCTTCTGCCACCAAACTTCACTAAGTCCCACTATATCTAACTTTAACCAATCCATTTCCATTTTTAAATTTTCTAACCTACCTGCCCGATTAAGAGATCTGACATTCCATCCTCCAACCCGTAGAACCGCCAGTTGTCTTTCTCCTGACAACAACGTCCTCCTGAGTAGTCCCCGCCCGGAGATACGAATGAGGGACTATTTTACCTCCGGAATATTTTACCCAAGAGGACTCCATCGTCATTTAAGCATACAGTAAAGTTGCATGCCGTCGGGAAAAATTACGGCTGTAGTTTCCCCCCTGTTTCAGCTGTTCACAGTACCAGCACAGCAAGGCCGTTTTGGTTAGTGTTACAAGGCCAGATCAGTTAATCATCCAGACTGTTGCCCCTGGAGCTACTGAAAAGGCTGCTGCTCCTCTTCAGGAACCACACGTTTGTCTGGCCTCTCACCAGATACCCCTCCGTTACGGCTATCTGTATCGCTGAGGCACGCAAGCCTCCCCACCAACGGCAAGGACCGTGGTTCATGGGGAGGGGGCTTTCTAGTTAACTTAGTCATATTTTGAAGGCACACTCACGAATAGCAATAGTAATGGAAAAATGTTGTTGCTTTCGTGGCCGATTGTCAACATATTACTTTTTGGGTCATGTCTCGTGAGCTTTGCCCTTCGTCTCTTTAATGATTTTCGAGATGTTTCGCCATCGCGAGTGGCTGGGGGGTGTTAAAGGTTCACGCTCGGTTGTCCGGCCTCATAGTAGCAGATTTCTGCGTCGGACCAGAACCGCGGGCGCGTTCGGCGTGTATTTTTGGCGGATGAGGTCCGTCGTTTCCCCACTGTTGTAACGTGCTGGACGCAAACATCGGACCCAGTCTCTCAGTCCTGGCAGCAAGTCGGTTCTTCCGTGTGTGGGGGGCAAATCGGTGGATTTTTGTGTCTTATACTCTGCGCTCGTATTTGCGTTTGCTGCTACTGGTGTTTTGCTACACACCTTTTGTTGCTTTTTGAGAGCTGTGCTTAGAACAGCTAATACAGATAAATCGTCTGCAGTTTAGAGCATTTATGTTCTCCCAGTGTACAGTTATTCTCTAGGTAGACGTGTCTTTACAATGGTTAAATATGTCTTCATCAAATGAAGACATTAAGTCTGGAAATGAGTCTGTGATCGTATCGTGGCACTTTATTTGTAAAGGTCAACCTTGGTCGCATAAATTTTGTATTTCAATATCACCGGTTTCGGCTACTGCCATCTTCAGACCATAAAATGTTCTGATAAAGGTAACAACTTCAAAATCTATACATGTAGTTACTGACTATGTACCTACATGTGTAGATTTTGACGTTGATACCTTTATCAGACAATTTTATGACCTGAGGATGACAGTAGACGAAACCGGAGATAGTGAAATGTAAAATTTGTGTCATCAAAACGGACCTTGACATATAATATGTATCTTCAGTATAAATACAGAACATAAAGGGTGAAGGACTGCACGTATGCCTGACACCTTCAATTATATTTGCAAATTTGATCTGTCTTCAGACTACCGCTCTATGCTTCCTATAAAGCTGCCATGTCTCGATGTCCTAACTAAATGTGTCTTACGATTTCTAGCCCACTGAGTGAAACTTTCATAATGCGGCTTAAAGAATTTCACAGTTTTCATTTTGTTGGTTTCAAACATTCACACTTTTTATATAGGTCTGGCTTCTTTCATTTGCAATATGTGAGGTAATATTCTGTAAGGAACACCAGTCTACCACCTTAATTTTCTAATAATTTTCATACTTGATATGCCTTTATCAACAGCTTCCCAGCACTGTTGTTATTCTAGTCATTTACCAATGTTAATTACTGCAGCCTGACTTATGCATGCCGTTCGTTAATTATTATAGTTCTGCGACGTTATGCAACTTCTATCCACGACTGAGGAAAAACGTTAGTTTTGTTTCTGAAACATAATTGTGCGGATCTGTCAGTCTTTTAGAGATCTCTTCCTGTATTTCGCTCTAAGTGCACATAACATTTGACAATAAGCTTCGAGCATCCTTTGTTAGGCGAACTCAAGGAAACAACGGATACTGTTCGCGTTGTCAAACACAGGTGATACTGCGTTATGCTGACACCCCCAAAAACTTCCATTCACTGTTTCATCGCTCATGTCTCCAATTGTCACAAATTATAACAAAAACTATAGGAAAAAATACGAGTAAATGCTAGCGATTACCATTGTATGAAGTTTCAATGGCGCACGGAAACAAAGTACAGCAATATTCAGAAATCAATATACACTTCTCAGAAATAAATCAATCTATATTATAAATGTAAGTGCACTTTCAAGTCTAGTGGAACGTTCTGAAACATTGATGACCATTCGAAGTCTTTTTCGTATGTTCTGGAATTCGCCACCGGTGGGGTTGCCCATTGGTGGGGTTATATAAAGCATGACCCGTCGTGGGTTTGAACGCCAGTTCCTTATCAGTGACAAATGGAGGAACCAAAAAAGTAGTGCAATGAGTAAATAAAATAAAACAGCGAAGTGTGAGCAGTCAAAGTGATACAGTGACTGAATATAAATCGAAAATGAAGTTTAAAACATGTTTAAAGTGTACTTAGTGGATTTGTTAGTATAAAGTTGCTTTGATTTATATTTTAGACAAAGCCTAAATGTTAGTATAAAGTTGCTTTGATTTATATTTTAGACAAAGCCTAAACGTAAAACAGGAGGGTATCTTACAAATTGTGAAGCACAACGGTGAAAACAAAAAGAACAGCGAAAAAACGAAACAGACGAAGAGCGCGAAGTACGTTTAAGTTCCCAACGTAGGAAAATGAGCGCTATACAGAAGCAGAGAAACCGAAGAACAACGAAATGAAAGGGTTGAAGAATCAAGAATTGCGACACAATCCACTTATAAAAGACTGCGAACTCAAGCCACCCATGAAAATGTCAACCTACGAGAAGCGCCGACGAGGAGAAGTAAACAGTGCAACCTAACAAGTGAACGATACGGCGAGAGAATACGACAAACACAAACACGCCGTAACCGGTAAAATGCATAACATCTGTAATGTTTTGCAACACGAAAAAAATCATTAGAGAAACATCAGTGTTCTGTTGCATGAATGGAAAAATTCGATTACCACCACTGGAAGCAGGCATTTTTATGTTATATGGGAGAGGAAACTCCAGAATCAAAACACTTTCCTCAAAATATAAAAGCGTACAACGCCAGCTTCCATATGACTTCTTCCGGTGTCACTTCGATCAGCACTAACAGAGATATTTCTTGCATCCAAGGGTAAATCTATCACAACATGGGATGATTATTACCATTACCCAACAAAGATCATAAATTTCCGAGAGCATGTTTCATCGGGAATGAAGAAATATTGATCAGTGACGCGCAGATATCAGTGAATTGAGACAGAAGCAGTCCAAGGTATGCAGAGGATCATACAAAAATACGGTCAACTGATTTACACATTTAAAGAGCAGTAGACCGAATGATTTCTGACGACTATACAGTCATAATTCAAGTCGACAAAGACCAACTGGAGAAAGCGAACGTCCGTCGATTTAATGTACCTCAGATAGACGAAGTTGCCATCGTAACTGCGGACAATGAAAACACAAGAAGTGATATAACTGTACAACGAAGAAGAGAAGGACTACAACTCTCTGCAAAGACACGGCGTTCATACGATGCATTCAAATATCCGTTAATATTTGTGCACTGAGAGGACGGATATCGTTTTTATGTGAAACAAATCCAACCTGAAACAGGGGTAGAAACAAATAAAAAAGTCACTTCCAAGGAGTTCTATGCTTATAGCTTGAAGATCATAGACAATGAAACATAAAGTCGCGTTCTCAACACCCAACATTTATTCCAACAATTTCTAGTAGACATGGGTGCAAAAACAGAAGCGCAACGGATGCCTTACATAAGGCTGAATCAGAAGAAACTACGCACGGAAGAATAATCCACCCTCGAGATGCAGTCGTAAATAGCGGAAACATTGTCGACATTTGAAGAACGGTAAGCTTACCCTCATCATACATAGGAAGTCCGAGCCACGTGCACGAATGAACTCAAGATGCTTGACGTACACAAGAAAATATGGATTACCTGTCCTTTTCATAACATTCACATGCAATTCGCCGCGGCCAGAAATCAAAGAACTAAGATGCAGATAAGCCCTCATCCATCGACACGACATGATAGCCCGAGTTTCCGACAAAAACAAATGAGAGTCATTGTAATAATCACAAAATACATCTTCGGAACCGTTAGGTGCAGGATGTACACAATCGAATAGCAAAAACGAGGACTGCCTCACTCACACAATCTCATATTACTACACTACAGAATTCACACCACGGATATCGACAAGATCATTCAAGCTGAATTCCGAAATCCACAAGAAGATCCGGAACTGTACGACATAGAAGTGAAAAACATGATTCTGCATCTACATCTACATCTACATCCATACTCCGCAAGCCACCTGACGGTGTGTGGCAGAGGGTACCCTGAGTACCTCTATCGGTTCTCCCTTCTATTCCAGTCTCGTATCGTACGTGGAAAGAAGGATTGTCGGTATGCCTCTGTGTGGGTTCTAATCTCTCTGATTTTATCCTCATGGTCTCTCCGCGAGATATACGTAGGAGGGAGCAATATACTGCTTTACTCCTCGGTGAAGGTATGTTCTCGAAACTTCAACAAAAGCCCGTACCGAGCTACTGAGCGTCTCTCGTGCAGAGTTTTCCACTGAAGTTTATCCATCATCTCTTTAACGCTTTCGTGATTACTAAATGATCCTGAAACGAAGCGCGCTGCTCTCCGTTGGATCTTCTCAATCTCTTCTATCAACTCTATCTGGTACGGATTCCACACTGGTGAGCAGTATTCAAGCAGTGGGCGAACAAGAGTACTGTAACCTATTTCCTTTGTTTTCGGATTGCATTTCCTTAGGATTCTTCCAATGAATCTCAGTCTGGCATCTGCTTTACCGACGATTAATTTTATATGGTCATTCCATTTTAAATCACTCCTAATGCCTATTCCCAGATAATTTATGGAATTAACTGCTTCCAGTTGCTCACCTGCTATATTGTAGCTAAACGATAAAGGATCTTTCTTTCTGTGTATTCGCAGCACATTACACTTGTCTACATTGAGATTCTATCGCCATTCCCTGCACCACGCGTCAATTCGCTACAGATCCTCCTGCATTTCAGTACAATTTTCCAATGTTACCACCTCTCGACATACTACAGAATCATCCGTAAAAAGCCTCAGTGAACTTCCGATGTTATCCACAAGGTCATTTATATATATTGTGAACAGCAACGGTCCTATGACACTCCCCTGCGGCACACCTGAAATTACTCTTACTTCGGAAGACTTCTCTCCACCGAGAATGACGTGCTACGTTCTGTTATCTAGGAATTCTTCAATCCAATCACACAACTGGTCTGATAATCAATATGCTCTTATTTTGTTCATTAAACGATTGTGGTAACTGTATCGAACGCCTTGCGGAAGTCAAGAAACACAGCATCTACCTGGGAGCCCGTGTCTATGGCCCTCTGAGTCTCGTGGACGAATAGCGCCAGCTGGGTTTCACCCATGCTGATTCCTACAAAGTAGATTTCTAGTCTCCGGAAAAGTCATTATACTCGAACATAATACGTGTTCCAAAATTCTACAACTGATCGACATTAGAGATATAGGTCTATAGTTCTGCCCATCTGTTCGACGTCCCTTCTTGAAAACGGGGATGGCCTGTGCCCCTTTTCCAATCTTTTGGAACGCTACGCTCTTCTAGAGACCTACGGTACACCGCTGCAAGAAGGGGGGCAGGTTCCTTCGCGTACTCTGTGTAAAATCAAACTGGTATCCCATCAGGTCCAGCGGCTTTTCCTCTTTTGAGCGATTTTCTCTATCCCTCTGTCGTTCGAATACTGCCTCGGGCATGGATGTGTATGGTGTACTTCGGTTAGTTAGGTTTAATTAGTTCTAAGTTATAGGCGACAGATGACCTCAGAAGTTAAGTCGCATAGTGCTCAGAACCATTTGTTCCCTTTGCTTCCGTAGCAGTTTTCTAACTCGGTTGTTGTACCACTGTGGCTGTTTTCCATCTGTTACGACCTTGCTTGGCACATACTCATCTAATGCATATTGTACGATTGATTCACTGGCTATGCCGGCCATTGAACCCCAATTCGCCACATCCTTTTGATGGAAAATGTACCAAAATAAAGGAAAAAATAAACCGAAACCGTACCTGGACGACACACACATCGGAGTTGATGGCTACCCCACACACAGAACACGATCACCCAAAAACAGTGGCTTCACAGAAAAAGCACGAATGTAAGACAGTGCGAACTTGAAACATAATCAATGAGTAGCATATAACACACCACTTTCCAAAATTTTCCAAGCACACATAAACGCAGAATACTGCAATTCAGTGAAATCCATGAAGTATGTCTGTAAGTACGAGAAGAAGCCTGTGACACGGCAGTATTTCAAACATCCAAATACAGCGAACAACAAAACAGAAACGACGAGATCATCATATACCAAATGGGAAGATACAGCAACTAACGAAGCAGCCCAATGGATTTTCGGGTTTCCGATGCACGAACGCGAACCAACTGTGCAACATCTGGCAGCAGATTTGGAGAATGGACAGAGAGTTTACTTCACAAAGGACACCGCCAGAAAAATTGCAAGCGAACCACCTCAGAACACAACATAAATAGCTTTTTACCAACTGTGCCAAACGGATCCATGAACGAAAACGTTACCATATGTCGACGTCCCTACCTATTATACGTGGAACCCACAAGAAAAATCTGTAAACGATGAAAAAAAGGAATTCCAGTAAAACATCATACAGGAATCATGAAAACTGGCGCACTAGGCCGCCTATACACGGTACATCCGAACAACGCCGGATGTTTCTACCTCCGGATTTTGCTGCAAGAAATACGGGGACCAACAAGTTTCACAGATACTGGCAGAAGTAAAGATGTGAGTACCAGGCGTGATTCGTGCTTCGGTAGCTCAGATGGTAGAGCACTTGCCGGTGAAAGGCGAAGGTCCCGAGTTCGAGTCTCGGTTGGGCACACAGTTTTAATCTGCCAGGAAGTTTCATATCAGCGCACACTCCGCTGCAGAGTGAAAATCTCATTCAGCAAGTATTGTAATTCTTTTCAAGAATTTTTTTACCTCTTATACTTTAAAATTTATCGTTTTATTCCAACTACCACACAGTGTTATATCAGCTCCCTGAGCGAAGCCAAGTACCTCAGGTAGTCACGTAAATAATTATGCCATTATGAAAGAAACGACGATGTATAATTTCATCCAACATCAGTTTAAAATGCGAAAGAATTTATATTTCGCACATAAAAAAATAAAAATTTGACCACAATTATTTCTGAAGGGTGTCTATAATAAACGTTCCAATTTCAAAACACTGTAGATAGAGAACCATTGCTTAAAATGACGTCAGATTTGAACACAGTATTATTGACTGTTCTCTTCTTGTGTAATATACCTGCGTTTCATATCCTCTCCTCTTCTGCCGTCATCAGTTTTTTGCTGCACAAGTAGTAAAACTCGTCAACGACTTTTAGTGTCTGATTTCCTCGCCCAAATACCTCGACATAGCGTTATTAAATTCAGTTATATTTCATTGTCCTTGTTTCTGTTTGGTGATGTTTACCTCACGATCCCTTTTCGAGACACTATGCGTTCCTTTTAACTGTTCTTGCAGACGCCTTGCCGCCCATGTCGGAATTGCAGTGTCATCGGCAAACCAAAAAGTTTTCATTTCTTCACCGTGAACTCTAATACCTTTTCCAAATTTCTTCATGGACTCCTTTACAGCTTGCACATTGTAGGGAATGGATAACATCGGGAATTGTCTACGACACTGTCTCACCCCGTGTCACTGCCACAGCTCCCTTTCATGCTCTTCGGCTCTTATAACTATACTCTGGCTCTGTCCAAGCGGTAGGTAACTTCTCGCTCCCTGTATTTTACCGCTGATGCATTCAGAATTTCAAAGGATGTAGTCTAGTCAGCAAAGTCAAAAGCTCTCTCTACAACTAATATGGAATTTTTCCCTTCTTTAACCTACTTTCTGAGGCAAGGGTCAGTATTGTCTGGCATGTTCCTATATTTCTCCTAAAACGATACTCATCTTCCCCGTGGAGTGCCTCTACCAGTTTCCCCATTCTGCCGTAAATAATTCGTGGCCGTATTTCTTTAATATTGTGTACAGATCAGTTATGTAGCCGTTGTGTTTATCCCTTCTGTCTTCCAGAAGGTCGACATATGTTTTGTTGTGGTCTTGAGTTCAAAGACTGGCTCTATGCAGTTCTCCGTGCTAGCCTACGCTGTATAAATCTTTTCACCTGCAAATAACTTGTGCAACCTCCACCCAGTTGCACCTGCTAACTGCATTCCTCTACAGCTGAGTGGGCACAGCAGTTGACTGCCCTGCGGGGTATCGAGCAGGGATTCCCTGTGCTTCCCGGCACTTTCCCTTGGTAGGAGGAGAGGGCTGCAACCGGGCCAACGAGAAATTTGGGCTGCACAACGAACTTGTGACGTCACACTAGTCGGCCTGTCTGCAACACTTCGGGAACGCTCGGCTCCGTGCAGAGCCCACGGGAAAACAGTATACAGGGTGGTCCATTGAGAGTGACCGGGCCAAATATCTCACGAAATAAGCATCAAACGAAAAAACTACGAAGAAAGAAACTCGTCTAGCTTGAAGCGGGAAACCAGATGGCGCTATAGTTGGCCCACTAGATGGAACTACCATAGTTGAAACAGATATCAACTTCGTTATGATCAAAATGCCCAACGTGCGTGTGCTATATATGCTGCTCGGAATCCTGGACGACATCATCCAAGTGTTCGGACCGATCGCTGGATAGTTACGTTATTTAAGGAAACAGGAAGTGTTCACCCACATGTGAAACGTCAACCACGACCTGCAACAAATGATGATACCCAAGTAGGTGATTTGGCTGCTGTCGCGGCTAATCCGCACATCAGTAGCAGACAAATTGCCCGAGAATCGGGAATCTCATAAATGTCGAACTACTCGCTGTTGAGAGGAATGTCATTACACGTATTGCCAAATGCATTGAGTTTGACAGACATCATTTTGAGCATTCATTGCATTAATGTGGTATTTACAGGTAATCACGCTGTAACAGCATGGGTTCTCAGAAATGATAAGTTCACAAAGCTACATGTATCACATTGGAACAAACGAAATAAAATGTTCAAACGTACCTATGTTCTGTATTTTAATTTAAAAAACCTACTTGTTACCAACTGTTCGTCTAAAATTGTCAGCCATATGTTTGTGACTATTACAGCGCCATCTATCACAAAGCGAAAAAAGTGCTGCATCTAAAACATTCATATTTCTTTACGTACTACACGAATATGTAACAAAAAATGGGAGTTCCTATATTAAAAAAAACGCAGTTGATATACGTTTGACCTATGGCAGCGCCATCTAGCGGACCAACCATAGCGCCATCTGGTTGCCCCCTTCAAGACAGACAAGTTTCGTTCTTTGTAGTTTTTTCGTTTGACGCTTATTTCGTGAGATATTTGGCCCGGTCACGATCAGTGGACCACCCTGTATAATTGAAAAGGTACCTACTGAAGGTGTTCACTTTGACGTGTGCTACGAAGAGCTTACACGAATTTAAAGGGGCAGACGAGAGTTATTAAACTCATCTGAAATAGTTAGTCACACCCTGCTGCAGACGGCTGCTGGCACTCGTTAGACCTGCAGTGTGACGTGCTATGTACACATCACAACCTGTCTTTCTTGTGAGCCGCTACTGGAATGGGGTGCTCTGAGCCTCGTGAGGCCGTGGGAGGAGCTACTTACCAAGTAGCGGCGGTTACAAGTCCCGCAAACTGACAGCGGCTTGGATAGCGGTGTGCTGACACCACGTGTCTTCGCACCGCATCCAATAAAGCCATCGGCAGAGGATGACGCGGCGATCGGTCGGTACCGCCGGGGCTACCAGCTGCAGTGGACCGATTTCACAAGTTCTACACTTCCCTCCAGCATCACACTGACAATTCCTTAATGCCTCAGAATGCGTCTAATCAATCGATCCCATCTTTCAGTCAAGTTTTGGGATAAATTTGTTTTCTCTCCAATCCCTTAGTTACACGATCTATGTGTCCAGTACTCGGCATTCTCCTATGCCACCACATATCAAAAGCTTCTATTCTCTTCTTATCTGAACTGTTTATCGACCAAGTTTCACTTCTGTACGAGGATACATCACAGAGAATTGTTGTTCTTGTTGTTGTGGTCTTCAGTCCAGAGACTGGTTTGATGCACCTCTCCATGCCATTCTGTCCTATGCAAGCTTCTTCATCTCCCAGTACCTACTGCAACCTACATCCTTCTGAATCTGCTTAGTGTATTCATCTCTTCGTCTCCCTCTACGATTTTTACCCTCCACGCTGCCCTCCAATACTAAATTGGTGATCCCTTGATGCCTCAGAACGTGTCCTACAAACTAATCCTTTCTTCTAATCAAGTTGTGCCAGAAACTTCTCCCCAAATCTGTTCAGTACCTCGTCATTGGTTACGTGATCTACTCATCTAATCTTCAACGCTCTTGTTTAGCACCACATTTCGAAAGCTTCTATTCTCTTCTTGTCCAAACTATTTATCGTCCATGTTTCACTTCCGTACATGGCTACACTCCATACAAATACTTGCTTCCTGACACTTGAATCTATACTCCATGTTAACAAATTTCTCTTCTTCAGAAACGCTTTCCTTGCCATTGCCAGTCTACATTTTATATCCTCCCTACTTCGACCATCATCAGTTATTTGGCTCCCCAAATAGCAGAACTCCTTTACTACTTTAAGTGTCTCATTTCCTAATCTAATTCCCTCAGCATCGCCCCACTTAATTAGACTACCCATTATCCTCGTTTTGCTTTTGTTGATGTTCATCTTATATCCTCCTTTCAAGGCACTGTCCATTCCGTTCAACTGGTCTTCCAAGTCCTTTGCTGTCTCTGACAGAATTACAATGTCATCGGCGAACCTCGGTTCAGAAAATACTTTCTTAACACTTAAATTTACATTCGATGTTAATAAATTCGCCTTTCTCAGAAATATTTTTACTTGCTATAGCCAGTCTTACACTTTATATCCTTCCGACTTCGGCCGTCATCAGCTGTTTTGCTGCCCAAATAGCAAAACTCGTCCCCTACCTGTAGGGTCTCATTTCCTATGCTTATCTGCGCAGCATCGTAATATTTAGTGCAACTCCGTTCCATTATCCTTGTTTAGCTTTTGTTGACGTTCATCTCATATCCTCTTTCCAACACTCTGTGCGTTCCGCTCAACTGCTCTTCCAGAACCTATGCTGTCTCTCAAAGAATTACGTTATTATCAAGAAACTTCAGAGTTTTTGTTTCTGCTTCCTAAATTTTAATTCCTTTTCAACTACTCTTTAGTTTCCTGTACTGCTTGCTGATGGACACCCACTAAAAACAACGAAAGTCGCGGTGCACAACAAAGCGCATCCGCGGCCTGATGCGGCTAAGGACTCAGTGCAGGTGTTGTCTAGGCTAGTAGTTCGGCGATGGTGGCTTAGTTAAACGGTCATTCAGTGGTGAAACGTTCAGCCGCGTTGACGCAGTAGGTAAAGAGCACGACTCCTCGTTTACAGAGCGAAGATGGGCATGCTCCAAGACGGCTGGATGACGGAGCTGATTTTGGCTCTGTCGGTTGTGGTGCTGGCGCTCTACCTGCGCTTCCAGCGTGGCTACCAGCACTGGAAGAGGAAGGGCGTGCCGTATGAGGAGCCGACTTTCCCGTTCGGTAACCTGGGACGCAGCCTTCTGGGCCAGAAGTACTATGGGGACCTCCTCCGTGACCTGTACGAGAAGGGAAAAGGTAAAGGCCTTCCTTACTGCTGCATTAGTTGAGAGCACTGCAGTTATTGTTATTATTAGTGTTTAGTGTATATAGTAGACAGAAAGAATCATAATACAAGTGATACATCTGATGACTACAATTAAATCTGTAATCGTATGCAGAGCACATAGTAGCTGATAACAGGTGGTAATTACAAAATGCGGCAAATAGCAAGAAAGTCTTTACTTTAGAGTATTGAAAAAGGTAAAGAACTGGCAGACTACTTTATTATGAACTGATTTCCGGACGTTATGTTCAGAATATACAATGGCTTCCATTATATAAAGGTTTAACAACACCTAGATATAGGTTCATGCGTTGGTACAACTGACCTTCTTGAAAATACATTGAATTACAAACTTACTCGTAGAGAGTGCATTAAAAATGTGTATCTAGGAGATACTGATGATCAAAACTAGAAAAAAGTCCGATAAGCATATGACCGGAAACAAATACACTACTGGCCATTAAAATTGCTACAACACTAAGATGACGTGCTACAGACGCGAAATTTGACCGACAGGAAGAAGATGCTGTGATATGCAAATGATTAGCTTTTCATAGCATTCACAAAAGGTTGGCGCCGGTGGCGACACCTACAACGTGCTGACATGAGGAAAGTTTCCAAGCGATTTCTCATACACATACAGCAGTTGACCGGCGTTGCCTGGTGAAACTTTGTTGTGATGCCTCTTGTAAGGAGGAGAAATGCGTACCATCACGTTTCCCACTGATAAAGGTCGGATTGTAGCCTAAAGCGATTGCGGTTTATCGTATCACTACATTGCTGCTCGCGTCGGTCGAGATCCAATGACTGTTAGCAGAATATGGAATCGGTGGGTTCCGGAGGGTAATACGGAACGCCATGCTGGATCCCAACGGCCTCGTATCACTAGCAGTCGAGATGACAGGCATCTTATCCGCGTGGCTGTAACAGATCGTGCAGCCACGATCCCTAAGTCAGCAGATAGGGACGTATGCAAGCCAACAACCATCTGCACGAACAGTTCGACGACGTTTGCAGCAGCATGGACAATCAGCTCGGAGACCGTGGCTGCGGTTACCCTTGACGCTGCATCACAGACAGGAGCGCCTGCGATGGTGTACTCAACGACGAACTTGGGTGCAAGAATGGCAAAACGTCATTTTTCGGTTGAATCCAGGTTTTGTTTACAGCATCCTGATGGTCGCATGCGTGTTTGGCGACATCGCGGTGAAAGCACATTGGAAGCGTGTATTCGTCATCGCCATATTGGCGTATCACCCGGCGTGATGGTATGGGGTGCCATCGGTTACACGTCTAGGTCACCTCTTGTTCGCATTGACGGCACTTTGAACAGCGGACGTTACATTTCATATGTGTTACGACCCGTGGCTCTACCCTTCATTCGATCCCTGCGAAACCCTACATTTCAGCAGGATAATGGACGTCCGCATGTTGCAGGTCCTGTAGGGCATTTCTGGATACAGAAAATGTTCGACTGCTGCCCTTGCCAGCACATTCTCCAGACCTCTCACCAACTGAAAACATCTGGTCACTGGTGGCCGAGCTACTGGATCGGCAGAATATGGCAGTCACTACTCGTGATGAACTGTGGTATCGTGTTGAAGCTGCAATGGCAGCTGTACCTATTCACGCCATCCAAGCTCTGTTTGACTCAATGTCCAGCCGTATCAAGGCCGCTACTGCGGCCTGAGGTGGTTGTTCTGGATACTGATTTCTCAGGATCTATGCACCCAAATTGCGTGAAAATGTAATCACATGTCAGTTCTAATATAATATATATATCGCCACCCGTTTATCATCTGCGTTTCTTCTTGGTGTAGCAATTTTCATGGCCAGTAGTGTAATTGTTGTGTTGAGATACGTGCCATTCACTCCTGTGAGAGCTGCACTATAGGTGTGACTATCACTCGTTCTCCCACATCCATGAGCTGTCACTCCCAAAGAATAATGAACTAATGGCACCACTCCTGGCTGCCCTCGGATCTGACCATATGCTCCTCTAACATGACCACGTTGTCGATGTGTGAGCAGTTCGCTTTTAAATATCCATGTGGACAGAAATCCAACAAGCTGGAGATCTCAGACACGGTCAACCGATTCGGATCACACTTGGCAGGCCCACTGTGTAGAAGCTAAAATGAGAAATTCCAAGATATTTTGGTCCAACGCCCACCCGTTTTTGAGCAAACCATCCCCGAAGTTCACGATGTGTAGTCGACTCAGAATTGACCGGATCGATATGTGAAGAATAAGTATTTCTCATCATCATACGGGAACTACAAACGCGTTTTTTCCTAGAAACCGAGAAAAGAAATTGTTTATGGCAGCCACTTGCATACTCATAATGAGACGTTGAGCAGTGAAATTTCCGCTGGCATGGGGACCAAGGCAATATGGGTAGTAATTGGGAGTTTATTGAAAGCATACTACGCATACCATAACATAACCTGAAAAGTGGATGCAGAAAGTTGATGATGAGATATGCTGCGTTCGTGCAATTCCCGGTAGGTTTCGAGAAGCACATTACAATTTTGAGACCTCTAAATTAATTTCTGTCGCGTGCCCCGCGGAAACAAACATCGCAGGGTCTATTTCCTGTGGTCCCTCGCGCCGAATTCGGAGCAGCATTACACGGAATTGTTGTCATACAACGAGGCGTAAAATTTTAATTTCTTACTACTCCAAGTCATTTGAGAAATTTATTTGTCTACTTTGTTATTATTCTTTACTGGTTATCTATTCCTACCAATTTCGACACGGAAAAAATACAAATAAAAAAATTGAAGAATGCATATGGGAATGGAACACAGATTATCCGCTCTCAGTTGCTTTGGTCGCTACGCCAGCGAAGATTTCACTGAAAACCGTATGGCTTTATAAGTGGCACTCATAACAGTTTCTTTCTTCGATTTGTAGGAAAATGTGCATTTGCGTACCCCTTATGTGTCAACCAACAACGCTCACTTTTCAGTTATAAAAAAAAAAGAATGGTTCAAATGGCTCTGAGCTATTGGACATAACACCTGTCGTCATCAGTCCCCTAGAACTTAGAACTACTTAAACCTAACTAACCTAAGGACATCACACACATCCATGCCCGAGGCAGGACTCGAACCTGCGATCGTAGTGGTCACGCGGTTCCAGACTGAAGCGCCTAGAACCGCACGGCCACAACGGCCGGCTTCAGTTATCAATCGATCCTGTAAACCTTAAGTCGACTGCGCATCGAGCTTTTGGGGGTGGTTTTCTCAAAACCGTAGGGGTGTTGACCCAACGACAAAAAATAATTAATGTTCAAATGGTTCAAATGGCTCTGAGCACTATGGGACTTAACATCTGTGGTCATCAGTCCCCTAGAACGTAGAACTACTTAAACCCAAGTAACCTAAGGATATCACACACTGCCACGCCCGAGGCAGGGCTCGAACCTGCGCGGTTCCGGACTGAATCGCCTAGAACCGCTCGTCCACAGCGGCCGGCAGTTAATGTAGAATAATGAAATTTTGGGAATACATTTGTCTAGGAATCATATTTACGTGATTACCATTGCAAGATCACGGGTTAATGTAAGCCAGAATGTTGAGTACAAGCTTGCAGTCATGCATGCTTTTTGTTGTGGTGTGGGGTTCCATGCCTGTTGCACTTGTCGATTAATACAGGTTTGTGGATGACGCTGGAGTTGACCCAAAATATCTTAGAGTTATTCATTTTACGTGGCATACAAGCGACCTGCCAAATACATTCACTGACTCTCTTCCAGCACGTTTCACAGCGGTCATCGATGCAAAAGATGGTTATACAGGCTTTTGACGGGTGGCCACATTAACGTGACTGCATATTCATCATTTTGATGTGCAGCTCCTTGTATTGGCCGTGTTTGCAGTTAAAAATATTTTGTATTTGAGGTCCGCCAGTTATGCAAAACACCGTTTTTCTTTAACACCCAAACATGTTTCGGCACCACTGTGCCATCATCAGTGGGTTTCCTTTTTATTTTGCACTTTACATTTGATGAATGTGAAATTTACAGATCCCTTTTTTGTTGTAGCTTGTCATAGTTTTTCGTGGCCAGCACTCTGATTTCCCGTATTATGTTGACGTGTAGTGATGCACACGCAAGTATAGCCGGTTTTATCACAAATATCTTGATGAAAAACAGTTTTCCACCTCGCCAAAACACAGTATGATCGCGGTTTGTTGTGTGTCCCAGCCCAGTCGATGTTCATTTTTCACCGTGTATATCAGCACTAGAAGTAACAAAAGTGGTCCGACCTGGTTGGTAGTCACACAGTTGCATTGTTTCAGGCAAACGATTTATTGGGTTCTACTCGATACTCCGTCCTGTGCTGCTCGTGAGGGATCCTGAGCTTATTCGACGAATGCTGATAAAGGACTTTGCTGCGTTCCACGAGCGCGGGGTCTACTTGGACGACGGAGAGCCGCTCAACCGTCAGCTGTTCTTCCTGCCCTCTCACGAGTGGCGCCGCCGCAGGGTCAAGCTGAGCCCCGCGTTCACCTCAGCCAAACTGAAGGGCATGTTCCAGGTGAGCTGAACACTGACGTGTACCCACATCACTGCATAAACACAGGACGTTGTTTAATGATCCTACCAGAAACACTCAGAAGTTCTTGACCGATTTATTTCAAGCTTTTACACGACGCTCTAATAAACTTCCGGCTGGACATTTTTAATGTATACAAACAATGGTAAAACGTTATTAACAAAAATCTCGAGAAGTGTTTCAGCAATTTACTTGTTACCGTTCATTTCGTCCTCATCACTTACCATTGCACACCGCCACACACCAGCAGTTGAATTTAGGACCATGATCAAGCTTCCACGTGTGTCATATAATGAAGGCTTTCACGTCCGGATGGTACTGCTGTTGATAATTCTTCCGGGTTATATGGCCGTGGTCCATGGAATACTTCTATTCCTAACGTTTCGTTCAATACTACGTTGCACATCCTCAGAGGTATGACGTAGTATTGGACGAAACGTTAGGAATAGAAGTATTCCATGGACCATGGCCATATAACCCGGAAGAATTTCACGTGTGTGTTACATATTCGTCTCTTATTCTGTAAAACTGAGTCAGCATCCACGGATGATGATATAAATGCTAGACTTATAAAAATGGTTTAACGATAGTATTACTGCACTATTGATCTTGGTTTATGATTTTCCTGCAAAAAGCATTACTTTCTAACTGAATGTTATAACGTAACAAAAATGTTTCAATTTTAATTTTTTAATTAACCGTTAGTCTGAGATCTCTGTAATTGTCCTGTGTGTGATCTGAGCACATTTTAAATGGACTGATTTTCGTCAGATTTGCAGACGATACTCTAATAAGTTTTTAGAAGGACATAGAATGTATGGTTTTTAATACAAGATCTGCATATTTTTTGTTAAAACTGTCTGCAAGAAAAAAGAATGTTGTGCTGTGAAAATATACGGTTTCGTTTTCTTTCTCGCAGTCAGGTTTCACTACTGTAGTAGGTAGTACACCCGATTGATGTTCCCATATGTGTTCTCTCTCCTAATATGTAATATAAACAAAAGTTGTGTATACAACAATGTGTTGCTTTGTTTTCTTGCTCGCAGTGGTTTCAACAGAAAACAGGAAAGATATTTATCGATTTTCGGATTATGATTAGAATATTACAACAGAATCTGAATCGTCTGAAACTTTGCAATCCTATGCATTCAAAAATTAAAACTATGTGAAATTCTGTCATTGAAGCTACTATCCTCACAGTTCCAGCAGCTGTAGAGGTCTCCCTCATACCCCATGTACCAATGATCCCAACTAAGTTATACATTCATTTTAAGCGACTTTAATTCTCAATAAGGGTTTGAAATAACAATAAATGGGAGTCAAGGTGAAAAAGAGGGGAAGAGAAGATGGATAGAGAGAAGGGGGAAGTGCTGGATAGAAAGGAGACGAATAGGGAAGAGAAGGACTGGATACACAAAGGGGAGTAGGAGATGGAGAGAGAGGGAGGTGAAGAAGAAATGAAGAGAAGTTATGGATGGACAGGGAGAAGGAGAGGTGATGATTGACAGAGAAAGGGCAGAAGAGGAGATGAAGAGAGAAGAGGAGGAGAGATGGATAGAGAGAGGAAGAAGGTTATGGACATAGAGAGTGCAGAAGAGTGAAGAGGAGGAGGGATGGGCAGAGAGAATTGCAGGAGGTGATGGACAGAGAGAGGAGATGAATAGAGAAAAGGAGGAAAGAATTGACAGGGGAGAAGAGGAAATGAAGAGAGAACGAATGGATGCACAGAGAGGAGGAATTGAAGGACAGAGAGAGCAAAGTGACAGGAGGAGATGAAGAGAGGAGGACGGAATGGACAGAGAGAAGGGGAAGAGTCGATAGACAGAGAGAGAGATGAAGTTGAGTTGAAGAGAGAATAGGAGGAGTTGATGGACTGAGAGAACAGAAAAGAGGTGATGGACAGAAAGAGGGCAGAAGCGCAGATGAAGGTAGACGAAGAGGAGGTAAACGACTGAGAGAAGGAGAGTAGGTGATGGACAGAGGGAGGGAAGGTGATGAAGAGAGAGGTGGCTGTAGGGATGTACAGACAGAAGAGGGGGTGTTGATGGACAGAGAGAGGGTAAAAGAGGAGATGAAGAGAGTATAGGAGGAGCAGGTGGACTGAGAGAAGGGGAGGAGGTGATGGACAGAGGGAGGGAGAAGAGGAGATTAAGGTAGGGGTATGGATGGACAGAGAGAAGGGGAACAGGTGATGGACATAAAGGGTGGAGAAGGAGTTAGGATGTATACGTAGTACCTATACTTATTTAGCAATTGCGAAGAAATGCCGTGTTAGCTAGAACAGCGTTAGTAGTACGTCTTCAAGCACCTATTTAGACACGACTTCAACTCTGGAAAGTCATACTGCAGTAATATGGAGCGAGTGATATAAGAACCTGCTAACATCATTCCTTTAATTTACACTGAAATATCAACGAAACCTAACGGTATCAATGTATTGATTTAGTCATCACAGCTTTTGTAAGAACATGGAAGCCGTTTTCGGTGTATAGATGGGAAAGATGACGTATTTAATACAAATCACAAGAGACCGTGGCCAGAAGAAGAGTATCAACTGGATAAATGAAAATCGTGTAGTCGTAAATCCAGTGGATCACTTGGTCATCAGAGCTCTTCACGTTGTTCCTCGTAGGCAAAATCGTAGAAAGGAGTAGTGTTTACATCTACACTAGCATTTTGCGTGCGGCTTCGCCTCTTTGTGCATACGTCACATATGTTTATATTTCGCATATATCTTACATATTTCTCAGGTATCTGTAGCCAATTTTTCCCTGTAGTGTCATCTGAATCCTGTGAGGGAGCTGTCCGGTTCCCAGCGCTGTTTTACACCATACGATTCTGGAGATTGGGTTAAGTGACACTTTGATCTTCAGCAGTGTGCCATCAAAAGATAAGGACAAAACTGTTGCGTCGTGGCAGTGCTCATTTTCGAGACCTGGTTGACGCACTGAACAACACAATATGCGCTTCATACTTTTAAAATATTTCTTGTCAAGAAAGAAATCCCAACGGCTTGTTGTCAAACGTTTTTATATGTAACTCCTTCTCGTCCCAGCCACCATTCCCAGGGGTAGTCGAGGCCACAGAAATGTGTGCGAATAGCAAGTTATAAGTTATGTTTGTACCAGCTTTGGTAGAAGCTTCTTCAGGTGTTGCAGAGACGTACTGTATATCACTGCCCCTTCCCCCCCCCCCCTCCGTCCCCTTCCTCTAGAGGTGCAAAGTCAGGGGGACCATTGGTAATAAGTCGAGAATCCCCGAAAACTATGGATTCGATACTAACATCGGTCATTATCGAATATAATAGACACTTTTTTTCTTTCCTGGTACGAAATATTTAAAGAGGAGATCAGTACGTCCTGGGAACATTAGCCTCACGTATTTCCATACTGCATCATAGTCCGTCACTTAACTATCTCTCTTTGTTCGGCAATAGCACATAGCACATTTTGAGACCTGAGTTTCTCCTGGCGTATACAACTTTCAAACAACTTCCGGGAATTCAGCCAGATAACACTTTCAGCGAACGCCGATATTTCGGCGGGAGAACACCCCACCATTTCCAAGGCAAGCTGCAACTGACAGGCGGCGTACATGAAAAATTTAAAACCTCTGTTCTCGGACTGAGGCAGGAAAGATAAGACACACACTGAACACCAGTGCCACCAAAGATAACCAGAGCCAGAGCTATCGATAGTGAGGCTATGAATTCGCAGGTGAGGTAGCATTGACTCTGTCCCTCTGTTTTTTTGACAAGGGAGAGAGCCGGATTCCAAACAGAGTTTAAACAGAAACCTCCATCCCTGTTAACGAGGTTGCTCTCTAATTTAATCTGAACTGCCTCCCTAATAACACTGTCCCAATAGCTGGACGTGCATGCAAATATCTCGGTGTTATTATATAATGTGGGGTGACCAGTATCTAAGCAATGTTCAGCAATAGCAGATCTACTTGGCTGCTGTAACCGTGTGTGCCGTTTATGCTCAGTACATCGGTCCTCCACGGTCCTGATAGTTTGACCAATATATGCCATGCCGCAGCTACAAGGAATACAATATACACCCGCCTTACGCAGTCCAAGATCATCCTTAACGGAACTGAAAAGTGCTCTAATTTTAGATGGAGGTCGGAAAACACATTTCACATCGTATTTCCGTAAAATACTACCGATCTTGTTGGACGTGTTTCCTACGTAAGGCAAAAAGGCAGCAGACTTAGGTATTGACTCCGAATTATCATCAATCACCCGCTGTACAGTTGGTCGATAGCGCAACGCACGTTCAGTCTGTTTATCACTATAACCATTTTGACGAAATGTAACTTCAAAATGGGACAGCTCAGCTGGCAAAGTCTCAGCGTCAGAAACGACATGTGCTCTGTGTACCAAGGTACGAAGTACTCCTTCACGCTCAGCCGGATGATGACAACTATTAGCCTGTAAGTACAAATCGGTGAGAGTACGTTTCCTGTAGACTGCATGTCCCAATGATCCATCATCCTTCCTCCTTGGTTAGGTGGTATTTACCGAGTATGGACGTTAAAAGTGATAAGCAGACATAAAGTTTAGTCATACTCTTCAAGCAATGGAGAGTGTAATCATAGGAAGCAAATCGAGAATATTTCGAGTCTAGAAATGTATCACTGTCTTTCTCTTCCACCTTACTCGATAGTAACATATTTTGTAACTGCGTGAAGGCAACGGACCTGCGTGTGGTCTCGAGTAGTGAAATGGCAATGGGGATCCACGAGTTCGTCCAGAGCAGCGAAGACACGGGTATCAGGCAGCCGACGCCGGCGGCAGCCGCCAGAGAAATGTTGACAGTGTGAATGGACAACCATGTTATAATCAAAGTAGAAACCGAGTGGTCATAAAGCAAGCCGAAAATAAAAGGCAGAAGTGTGAAGAGCAAATAAAGGAGAGCGAGTCGCACACCGGTACACGAATGTCACCTAGCATCGCGCGCGTGACCTTCCTATTGTTAGATGTCTGCGAAGATAAGCGAAATGATAACCACGTGGGCGACTCATGCGCATGTCCCTTATCGGGATCCGCAAGTCTGTTGTTAACTGGCAGGCAACACACGAGTGGATTTCTGCTTCGAACCAGAACCGTGGTCCGGGTCCACGGGTATTTGTGACGGATCCCCACAGATCGTCCCGGAGCCTCACTCCCTTCTCGTGTGGCCAAAATCGCCAGATTTCCGCACTATATCCGAGGACCCAGGAGTGCGGTGTGCGGTGCATGTTCCACAGGCCAGAAGCCACGGCCGACGGACTTCACCAGCTGTCTCCACTGTGCCCCGCCAACAATACGTTGCGCTTTGGGTCGCTTTTAGGCAATAGTTTACTGTAGCACTTTTACGGATTTTGGAACTCCTTTATATCATTCCGAAAAAGTCAGTATAGACGGCAATAGGTACAAAATTCTGGCAATCGCGTTTTTATGTCTTGTAATTACAAATTTTTCGAAAGAAAAGGTATGAAAAAAATTAATTGGTGAAAAGCAATGTTGCAGCCACATGGGTCTGATCCAGAGTGTGAGGGATACTTATTCTGGCGGCTACAAGATCTCCTTCAGAATGAAGAAGAATGAGATTTCAAGTCACTTTTGGATGTCTACATTTCATTTTTCATAGCACTCAATAGTTGATCTGACGCAGAAAATCGTAATTTAATGTTATTATTTGATATGGCGCGCCCCACGGTACAGTAATGCGTAAAAAAAAAAGACTGACTGCCACGCTTATATACACTTTCGCAAAAAAAAGCGCAACGCCAAAAAATAATTTATGTAGAGTAATGAAATTTAGGGAATACATTTGTTTAGGCAACATATTGTGTGTGTGTGGGGTTGATCTGCTATTCTGTTATTTTGCGCAACGGATTAATCTGAGATGTACCCTTTACCCTGTGGCTCCTGCAAGATGCAATTTCCACCCCCACACTACTACAGAAGTCAGACAGACGCTCCTAACGTTCTAAAGGGAAATGTCTGAAAAACTTCCAGTAATAAATATCTTCTGGAGTCGTCTGCTGTAAGGAAATGACACAAAAATTCACAAAATTTCTTACGTAACTAGTGGGATACTTGGGTACTGGAGTAGTGCTAGTTAGTATAAGAAAATCATGAAACTAACGAATATTATTTTGCAAAAATTCTGAGAAATCACAATGGCACTTTTAGTTATGAATTGAACAAGTTATACCCTGGTTCTTTTCGGAATGTGAAGTTACCTCTCAAGGATAGGATTCGCTAATAAAATTTCTATACAAAGTTTAAGATTGTTATTAACTTGGCAGAATGGCTGAGAGAGGGGCCTACTCAACTTGAATAATTATTCTTTAGAATGTTGCTAGGTACGCTCGAGGCTGTCGCG
Organism: Schistocerca gregaria; assembly: GCF_023897955.1. Lineage (NCBI taxonomy): Eukaryota > Metazoa > Arthropoda > Insecta > Orthoptera > Acrididae > Schistocerca > Schistocerca gregaria. Next base: position 71,259,309 of record NC_064927.1, on the reverse strand, counting down.
TGTGTAATGCAGTGAAGTGTACTGTTGTGGAGGAAATATGGGGCTAGCAATAGCTGTAGCGCATAATACCTTAAGCTGCAATGACTGCTGTCTGCGCCGCTCGCTGCTGACAAATAAGATAACTCGTTCTAGCTGGATTGACCTTCGCCGATCAAACTCTCCCTACACCTTGATGAAGTCAAGGATTCCTATTCGCCCCAGTCCAGCTATTGGCGTGGTACACCGCAATGCCACTCAAAAATTAGCTCGAAGGCGTTTAACTATAGCTCTGTCCGTTTACACCGCTCAATAAGTGTGTCGGCCAACACAGTGAACAACGCTTAATCGCAAGGACTCAATATAGAGTTGCACTTCGATTCGCTCTGGACAGAGGTGCTCTCCCACTGAAGTACTGAGGAGAGACTTGTTCTCGCTCCAAGAGCGACAACGGAACTGCGCCTCTCCACGCCGGACGTGAAGGGGTATATCTTTCGGTCTCTTCCATTACTCCTTCAGCTCAAGGCGTCAGAAATATCGTCTGCCAATCAGCATTCCTCTTCTACAACGATCTCCTTGCGACCGGAAGTTCTCGTGGTCACTACTGCCAGCAATCATGTGCAGTGGCCACATTCCTTTCAAGTGTCTGTTCACTATCGCAGAAGGAACATCCAGCCTCTCGCAGCCCTATTACACGACCGCGTTCAAGCTCTGCGCGATGTTCATAATGACTTCTTTGTCCTCTTGAAGGCATTCTTGACTAACGTGGGATCAGTCCAATCTCAAAGGCAACTAATGTTATAGGCTGTATTCAAAGCAAAACTCAGTTGGTCGGCCGAAGTGGCCGAGAGGTTCTAGGCGCTACAGTCTGGAACCGCGCGACCGCTACGGTCGCAGGTTCGAATCCTGCCTCGGGCATGGATGTGTGTGGTGTCCTTAGGTTAGTCAGGTTTAAGTAGTTCTAAGTTCTAGCTGACTGATGACCTCACAAGTTAAGTCCCATAGTGCTCAGAGCCATTTCAACCATTTGAACCATTATCTGGAGTCTTTTCCAATCCTTACGGTCTAAATGACCCTCCCATTTCGAGATTTTTTTTTACTTTTTCGTTTAGGTTACCCGCTCTTAAAAATTTTCTTGTATCCTCGTTTCACTTACTTCTGTTATAAATAATTCCACTCTTCTTAAAATATTCTCCCCCTTTTTAAATAGAGATTGCACTTCTCATATATGGGATATCTTGAATTTACCACATGTAGTTGACTAAATCAGTAGCAATAGCATCACCTTTTCTTCGGAGCATACTTCTCAGCTTGCGCAGTGTGACGTAAAATTAGGTGTACAGCCATTTTAACAAATTAGCGTATACTCACAGCAATATTAAGATACGTTTCTGAAAGTTCATCCATCTCACAACATCTGAGATCTTGAATTGTTAAACTCTTTGTTGAAAAGAATAGGTCCAGACTAGCTGCAATAGGTTTGATATTTTTCATTACGACAGCTGTTTCGGTTATACTTCCGTTCTCAAGGAAAGTCTAGTTTTATTTGACGTCTATAATGCACCTACAGAAAAACTGTCATTGTCAAATTCGTACAGATTATGGGACATATTTTAGTTATAAATGTATGGAATACGTTTTGATACTTATTTGACAGTTCAGTCCGTTTGCTCTGATGCTTACAACGTGCTACAGCGCCGAAAGTGGCTACTTCTTGTGCCATTGACACAATAAGATCGTCCATGTGAGACTTTTTCATCATGCAGCTTCCAACAAGTTTGTTCCGTGCGGCAACAGCATATTAACTACTACGAATTGTGCATCTACATCAAGCCTTCCGTCTTTTTCTCTGACGTCTTTGAGTCTCCCTACCGTAGAAGCTCTGTTTGACTCAATGCCCAGGTGTACCAAGGCCGTTATTATGGCCAGAGTTGGTTGTTCTGGGTACTGATTTCTCAGGATCTATGCACCCAAATTGCGTCAAAATGTAATCACATGTCAGTTCTAGTATAATACATTTGTCGAATGAATACCCGTTTGTTGTTGTTGTGGTCTTCAGTCCTGAGACTGGTTTGATGCAGCTCTCCATGCTACTCTATCCTGTGCAAGCTTCTTCATCTCACAGTACCTACTGCAACCTACATCCTTCTGATCTGCTTAGTGTAGTCATCTCTTGGTCTCCCTCTACGGTTTTTACCCTCCACACTGCCCTCCAATACTAAATTGGTGATGCCTTGATGCCTCAGAATATGTCCTACCAACCGATCCCTTCTTCTGGTCAAGTTGTGCCACAAACTTCTCTTCTCCCCAATCCTATTCAATACTTCCTCATTAGTTATGTGATCTACCCATCTAATCTTCAGCATTATTCTGTAGCACCACATTTCGAAAGCTACTATTCTCTTCTTGTCCAAACTATTTATCGTCCATGTTTCACTTCCATACATGACTACACTCCATACAACTACTTTCAGAAATGTCTTCCTGACACTTAAATCTATACTCCATGTTAACAAATTTCTCTTCTTCAGAAACGCTTTCCTTGCCATTGCCAGTCTACATTTTATATCCTCTCTACTTCGACCATCATCTGTTATTTTGCTCCCCAAATAGCAAAACTCCTTTACTAATTTAAGTGTCTCATTTCCTAATCTAATTCCCTCAGCATCACCCGACTTAATTCGACTACATTCCATTATCCTCGTTTTGCTTTTGTTGATGTTCACCTTATATCCTCCTTTCAAGACACTGTCCATTCCATTCAACTGGTCTTCCAAGTCCTTTGCTGTCTCTGACAGAATTACAATGTCATGGCAAACCTCAAAGTTTTTATTTATTCTCCATGGACTTTAATACCTACTCCGAAATTCTGTTTTGTTTCCTTTACTGCTTCTCAATATACAGATTGAATAACATCGGGATAGGCTACAACCCTATCTCACTCCCTTCCCAACCACTGCCTCCCTTTCATGCACCTCGACTCTTATAATTGCCACCTGGTTTCTGTACAAATTGTAAATAGCCTTTCACTCCCTGTATTTTACCCCTGCCACCTTTAGAATTTGAAAAATATTCCAGTCAACATTGTCAAAAGCTTTCTCTAAGTCTACAAATGCTACAAACGTAGGTTTGCCTTTCATTAATCTTTCTTCTAAGATAAGGCGTAAGGTCAGTATTGCCTCACGTGTTCCAGTGTTTCTACGAAATCCAAACTGATCTTCCCCGAGGTCGGCATCTACTAGCTTTTCCATTCGTCTGTAAAGAATTCGTGTCAGTATTTTGCAGGTGTGGCTTATTAAACTGATATTTCGGTAATTTTCACATCTGTCAACACCTGCTTTCTTTGGGATTGGAATTATTATATTCTTCTTGAAGTCTGAGGGTATTTCGCCTGTTTCATACATCTTGCTCACCAGATGGGAGAGTTTTGTCAGGACTGGCTCTCCCTAAGCCGTCAGTAGTTCTAATGGAATGCTGTCTACTCCGGGGGCCTTGTTTCGAGTCAGGTCTTTCAGTGCTCTGTCAAATTCTTCACGCAGTATCGTATCTCCCATTTCATCTTCATCTGCATCCTCTTCCATTTCCATAATATTGTCCTCAAGTACATCGCCCTTGTATAGACCCTCTATATACTCCTTCAACTTTCTGCTTTCCCTTCTTTGCTTAGAACTGGGTTTCCATCTGAGCTCTTGATGTTCATACAAGTGGTTCTATTTTCTCCAAAGGTCTCTTTAATTTTCCTGTAGGCAGTATCTATCTTACCCATTGTGAGATAAGCCTCTACATCCTTACATTTGTCCTCTAGCCATCCCTGCTTAGCTATTTTGCATTTCCTGTCTATCTCATTTTTGAGACGTTTGTATTCCTTTTTGCCTGCTTCATTTACTGCATTTTTATATTTTCTCCTTTCATCAATTAAATTCAATATTCCTTCTGTTACCCAAGGATTTCTACTAGCCCTCGTCTTTTTACCTACTTGTTCCTCTGCTGCTTTCACTACTTCATCCCTCAAAGCTACCCATTCTTCTACTACTGTATTTCTTTCCCCCATTCCTGTCAATTGTTCCCTTACGCTCTCCCTTAACCTCTGTACAACCTCTGGTTTAGTCAGTTTATCCAGGTCCCATTTCCTTAAATTTCCGCCTTTTTGCAGTTTTTTCAGTTTTAATCTACAGGTCATAACCAATAGATTGTGGTCAGAGTCTACATCAGCCCCTGGAAATGTCTTACAATTTAAAATCTGGTTCCTAAATCTCTGTCTTACCATTATATAATCTATCTGATACCTTTTAGTATCTCCAGGGTTCTTCCATGTATACAACCTTCTTTCATGATTCTTAAACCAAGTGTTAGCTATGATTAAGTTATGCTCTGTGCAAAATTCTACCAGGCGGCTTCCTCTTACATTTCTTAGCCCCAATCCATATCCACCTACTACGTTTCCTTCTCTCCCTTTTCCTACACTCGAATTCCAGTCACCCATGACTATTAAATTTTCGTCTCCCTCCACTATCTGAATAATTTCTTTTATTTGATCATACATTTCTTCAATTTCTCCGTCATCTGCAGAGCTAGTTGGCATATAAACTTGTACTACTGTAGTAGGTGTGGGCTTCGTATCTATCTTGGCCACAATAATGCGTTCACTATGCTGTTTGTAGTAGCTTACCCGCATTCCTATTTTCCTATTCATTATTAAACCTACTCATGCATTACCCCTATTTGATTATGTGTCTATAACCCTGTTGTCACCTGACCAAATGTCTTGTTCCTCCTGCCACCGAACTTCACTAAGTCCCACTATGTCTAACTTTAACCTATCCATTTCCCTTTTTAAATTTTCTAACCTACCTGTCCGATTGAGGGATCTGACATTCCACGCTCCAATCTGTAGAACGCCAGCTTTCTTTCTCCTGATAACGACATCCTCTTGAGTAGTCCCCGCCCGGAGATCCGAATGGGGGACTATATTACCTCCGGAATATTTTACCCAAGAGGACGCCATCATCCTTTAATCATACAGTAGAGCTGCAAGCCCTCGGGAAAAATTACCGCTGTAGTTTGCCCTTGCTTTCAGCTGTTCGCAGTACCGTAACAACATGGCCATTTTGGTTAGTGTTACAAGGCCAGATGAGTCAATCATCCCTGCAACTACTGAAAAGGCTGCTGCCCCTCTTCAGGAACCACACGTTTGTCTGGCCTCTCAACAGACACCCCTCCGTTGTGGTTGTACGTACGGTACGGCTATCTGTATCGCTGAGGCACGCAAGCCAACCCACCAACGGCAAGGTCCATGGTTCATGGGGGGGAATACCCGTTTATCATCTCCATTTCTTCTTGGTGTAGCAATTTTAATGGCCAGTAGTGTAAAACTTAATCATATCCTTAGCACGAAATCGCTGCTGTCAACTGGATGGAGTTGTGAGAAGAGCGTGTACAAACATATGTTTTGATTCTCCCTGCATTGTTTGAGACTGAATTCTTGCTGAGTGCTGTGAAACGCAGATTAAAAGCGACGCCTGCCCGGCAGATGATCCAGCAGTGCGGCCGAGAGCTGGCCCACGTGGCGGCGGAGTCGGCGAGCCGGGGAAGCCCCTTGGAGGTGCGCGAGCTGGCGGCGCGCTACAACACTGACGTCATCGTGTCGGTAGGCTTCGGCGTCGACTCGGACTGCCAGCGCAACCCGGACGCCGTGTTCCGCGACTGGGGCCGCAGGGTGTTCGCGCCGGGACTCAAGGCCAGCCTCAGCGCCAGGCTCAACTTCATGAGCCCCCACCTCGCGCACCTACTCAGGCAAGTTGCGCGCCTTCCCATAAGTCACAATATTATGTAAACACTTCAACAGTTACGTTTTTAGGGTTTCGTACATCGGTCCATAAAAACGGAAACCTTATAGGATCACTTTGCCGTCTGTCTGACTGTTCACAGCCCTTATTCTCAGGAACGAGTAGACAATTCGAGTTGAAATTTATATGACAGGCTGGGGTCTGCGGATCATTCGTGACGTAAAAAAGTGAAAATGTAACTCATTACAGTCAAAAGATACGGCCATTTATGTAACATATCTTCATACTCGCATATTCACTCATAAAAACCTATAGGGTTCTTTCTGTTGGTCTAGAAACATGAAATTTGGCAAGAAGAAATTTTTCGCAGTACAATTAAAGGGAACAATCCGAACTGTTATTTTGTAACTATGTTGTTGTTGTTGTTGTTGTTGTTGTTGTGGCCTTCAGTCCGAAGAATGGTTTGATGCGGCTCTCGGTGCTACTCCATCCTTTGCAAGCCTCTTTATCTCCAAATAACTATTCCAACATACATCCTTCTCAATCTGCTTTGTGTATTCATCTCTTTGTCTTTCTCACGATTTTTGACCCCCCCCCCCCTCCCCCCCGCCCCACAAATCCCTCCAGTACTAAATTCGTGACTTCTTAATATCGCAGAATGTGTTCAACCAAACGATTCCTTCTTCTCATCTAGTTGTGCTACAGATTTCTCTTTTCCCCAGTTCTGTTTCGTATCCCTTCATTAGTTACGTGATCTACCCATATAATCTTCATCATTCTTCTGTAGCACCACTTTTCAAAAGCTTCTGTTCCTTTCTGCTCTAAACCCTTTATTACCCATCTTTCACTTCCGTACACGACCACACTCCAGATAAATTCCTTCAGAAAATATTTCCTAAAATTAAATCTATCTTCGACATTAGCAAATTTCTCTTCTGCAGAAACCCTTTTCTTGCTAGTGTTGCTCTGCATTTCATATTCTATACATCGGCCATCAGCCTTTATTTTGCTACCCAAATAGCAAAACTCACATAGTACTTTCAGAGTCTCGTTTCATAATCCAATTTCCTCAACACCACCTGATTTTATTCGACTACATTCTATTACACTTGTTCTCTTTTTGTTGATGTTCATCTCACGCCTTGCCTTCAAGACACTGTCCAATCCATTCCACTGCTTTCGAAGTCCTTTGGTGCCTGACAGAATTGATATATCATTGGCGAACCTCAAACTTTTCTTCGCGCACTTTAATCCTTACTCCAAATTTTTATTTCGTTTCCTTTACTGTTTGCTCAGTGTACTGACTGAATGAAATTGTTGACATGTAACAACCCTCTCTCCCTTCTCAACAACTGCTTATCTTTCGAGCCCAAACTGACGTCTGGTTTCTGTACAAGTTATAAATAGCCTTTCGTTTCCTGTATTTTACTCCTGCTACCTTCAGAATTTCAAAGAGAATATTCCACACAACGCTGTCAAAAACTTTCTCTATGTCGACTAATTATACAGAAGTAGTTTCGCCTTTCCTTGACACATCTTCTGAGAGAATTTGTCGGCTGTTTCGTCTGTCTCTTATATTATATTATATATAGTTTCATTATGGCTGGCTCTTCCAAGGCCAAATGTCATCTTATCCACCGGCCTTGTTCAAACTTAGGTGTTTTAGTGCTCTTTCAGTACTGCTTCATATTTTACATATCTTCTTCTACGTCTTCTTCCCTTTCTGTTGAAACCTCCCCTTTGAACAATTATACACGACTGTGCTTAAACTGACACACAATATTTTTAGCGCAACGCAATCTGACTTTCAAAAATCCCTACAAAATAATGGCCCTGACTAACATTAACCTATACCTTTCACAAATCACTTACCTCACCAAAAATCTTCGTTACTCGAACTACTGCAATACAGCGAGCGCCACTACTGCCAGCTAAATAAACAATTCAAACTACGGAAGTCACTAACTACTGATAGAGATAGTTAGCAAATGAAAGATTTTAATAGAGAACAAACAATGTATTTACCTTAATAGTCATAATATATATATCAGTTCATGACACCAATTCTTACAAATTTCAAAACTCTGCCATCTCTCTCCCCATGTCTACCACCGCTGGCGGCTCACCTCCAACTGCGCAACGCTACGCGCTGTTAGCATCCAGCTGCCGCTGCCCAACACTACAATGGCAGACAACAATGCAAACAAGCCACAGACTGCACACGGCACAGCCAGTGACTTTTATACAGAGCGCTACGTGGCGGCGGCGTTACCAATAAAAAAACCTAAATAGCCTACTTACACTTTAACACTGCCCTCAAGTTCATTTCCCTTGTATAGACCCGCTATATATTCCTTCCATCTTTCATCTTAAGTTTACCGGTAGACAGTATCTATCTTTTCCCTAGTGAAATATGCAACAAAATCCTTACACGTGTCCTCTAGGAATTCCTGCTTAGCCATTTCCCACATTCTTACAATTTTTTAAAATTTTGTATTCCCTTTCGACTGTCTGATTTGCTGCATTGTTATATTCTCCCCTTTCCTTTTTTAACTTCTCCTGTGACATCGAAGGCCTTCTAAAATGTCTTGTCTTTTTTCTACTACCCATTCGTCTTATAATGTATACCTTTCCCCTGTTACAGTCAACTGTAACCTAATGCGTCCTCTGAAACTTTCCACAGGCTACCGTTGTTTCAGTCTATCTGTGCCCCATCTCCTTAATTGCCTACCTTTTTGCAGTTTCTTCAATTTTAATCTATGCTTCATAACCAATAAACTGCGCTTAAGAGTCCACATGTGCCCATGGAAACGTCAAAAAGTTTAAAATCTGGCTCCGAAATTTCTGTGTTACCATTATATACTCAATCTGAAACTTTCCTTTGTCTCCATGTCTCTTCGAAGTACACAACCTTCCTTCGTAATTCTTAAACCAAGTGTTATCGATGATAAAATTATGCGCTGTGCGGAATTCTAGCGGGTGGCTATTTACAGTTTGAGTTGCATTCTGGAACGGAAACTACTTCGTTACAATAGATATTGATTTTTACTTAAGATATTTCTTTCTCCGAGTGCGTATTTACCTACTGTTTTTTCTTCTCTTCCTTCCCCTACTATCAAATTCCAGTCTCCTATCACAATTAAAATGGTCGTATTCCTGAACTATCTGAATAATTTCTTTTATCTCATCTTATATTTCTTCATCATCTGCGGAGCTATTTCGTATATAATCTTATACTACTGAAAGAAGTGTGAGCTGCATGTCTATGTTGGCTACGATAACGTGCAGCTTACCCGTGTTCTTATTTTCTTATTCATTATTGAATCTACTCTTGCATTAACCCTATTTGACTTTGTATTAATAACCGTATCGCAAAATGGGAGAATACAAATCTTATGATTCCTTACGTCCCAAAGAAGTATTTTTCATGTGTGTGGCCATATTGTCCTTTGTTATTTTACAGTTATTGTGTTTTGACGTCTTTGCAACTACATGAAAATTCGTGTTTTTGTCACCAACCGCGCCAGGTTTTATTAAAATAAAACATTATCAATGGTTTGTAATGAATCCTATTTACAATTTGAGTTGCATCTTAGAACGGAAACTAGATCGTTGCAATAGATATTGATTTTTACTTACGATATTTCATGCCTGCCTTTTCGCTCGCATCTGGAAACTCCGTCTGCTTTTACACTTTTGGGTTATTTCTTCGTTTAACGCTGTTGTTCTGGCCTAAGCCTACACTGGTTTGCATAACTATGTATTTTTAACGTTAAACACAACACAATGCAATACTACCAATGTTTATTTGTATCTTTCTGGCTAAATATGCATCGTTCGTTTATAGGATATAGATTCCGCCTTTATGGAAACACTGTTTTTTCTTTTTACCGAAACATGTTTCCGCACCTCTGTGCCATCATCAATAAGTTTTTGTTTACTGAAGACTGTAGAAAGTGAACATATTATAGTTTATAACTGATCTAACAAACTGAGGCCTTAAGGAAGTTTTTGTACGTTTGGTTTTTACCGCGATTTTACAGTATATGGTTTTGCTGGATCAACTGTATGGTGTCCTGCACTGATAGCTTGTCATCTGCAAACAATGTGAATTTCATCGGCAAGTTAACTCGTCCCTTGATTTAAAAAAAAAACTGATTTTGGCGCGTCAAAGTGTTTTGCGTTTGTATTTGTTACAGGCGCTGCACATCCTTCATTGTGCAGAAATCCACATACATGAAAACCATCAATGACACTTTTCATTTAGGTGAAAATGATATTAGATATTAGGACATTATGGCTACCCAGAGAGTTTAGATACAGTCAGAGCCGTTTCATTTTTCGTGGATTACATTATTTACGTTAAGTTGTCCTACCACTTTGTATTTTATTTTATACTATTTTGTTGTAAATACTGAGTGGAACGTATGAAGGAATGAACATATTTATATATTTCTTATAGGAGCTCGAAATTTTTCTACATCACAGAAAGTAAAGAGAAACAATATTCATAGGAAGTTGATGGTGAATCGATTAATTTCTCCAGATGCTTCTTCTGCATATAACCACAGGGTTTAAGGCTCTGTTTATTTGCACACTGTAAACACGAAGAAATTGAAGAAATGTACGATGAAATAAAAGAAATTATTCAGATAGTGAAGGGAGACGAAAATTTAATAGTAATGGGTGACTGGAATTCGAGTGTAGGAAAAGGGAGAGAAGGAAACATAGTAGGTGAATATGGATTGGGGCTAAGAAATGAAAGAGGAAGCCGCCTAGTAGAATTTTGCACAGAGCACAACTTAATCATAGCTAACACTTGGTTTAAGAAGAGACGGCAAAGGACTTGGAAGAGCAGTTGAACGGAATGGACAGTGTCTTGAAAGGAGGATATAAGATGAACATTAACAAAAGCAAAACGAGGATAATGGAATGTAGTCAAATTAAATCGGGTGATGCTGAGGGAATTAGATTAGGAAATGAGACACTTAAAGTAGTAAAGGAGTTTTGCTATTTAGGAAGTAAAATAACTGATGATGGTCGAAGTAGAGAGGATATAAAATGTAGACTGGCAATGGCAAGGAAAGCGTTTCTGAAGCAGAGAAATTTGTTAACATCGAATATAGATTTATACATCAGGAAGTCGTTTCTGAAAGTATTTGTTTGGAGTGTAGCCATGTATGGAAGTGAAACATGGACGAAAGTAGTTTGGACAAGAAGAGAATAGAAGCTTTCGAAATGTGGTGCTACAGAAGAATACTGAAGATAAGGTGGATAGATCACGTAACTAATGAGGAGGTATTGAATAGGATTGGGGAGAAGAGAAGTTTGTGGCACAACTTGACTAGAAGAAGGGATCGGTTGGTAGGACATGTTTTGAGGCATCAAGGGATCACAAATTTAGCATTGGAGGGCAGCGTGGAGGGTAAAAATCGTAGAGGGAGACCGAGAGATGAGTACACTAAGCAGATTCAGAAGGATGTAGGTTGCAGTAGGTACTGGGAGATGAAGCAGCTTGCACAGGATAGAGTAGCATGGAGAGCTGCATCAAACCAGTCTCAGGACTGAAGACAACAACAACAACAATTTCTCCTAAAAAATTTCTCTTGAATTTCAATTCGTACAGATAAAGTAGGTGTTGTGCAATTAGAGCATATTGTATGGAAGCACATAACAAGGATTTTTTTTGTTTCCTTTTCTTGACTGAGCGACTAACTGAATTGACAACTAAATGACCGTAGCACGTCAAATGAACTGCATTAATCAGATGTTCACCGCATTTTGTATGTTAGAGGATGCTTAAAGTAATTAATATCAAGCATTTCTGCGTTCCAGGATCAAAGGTGGCTTCACGGAAGTCAGCAGCTTCTTTCGGAAAATGATAGCAGACAATGTGGAGTACAGGGAGAAGAAGAATGTGACCAGGAATGATTTTATAGACCTCCTCATGCAACTGAAAAATAAAGGATTCGTCGATGGAGACAAAATGCAAAATGGAAACAATACAGAGAAAACTTGTGAGTTATTTCGCTTTTAATGTAGCACGTAAGTGTACAATGAATAACACGCACATTTATATCGTGGTGATGCGAAGATGGCGAAATAATGACAGCGAGATTCTTGCGGTTAACACAATATAAAGAAAAATAGGTCCTATATCCTTACAAACTATTTCATAAGATGGTTCTGAGCACCATGAGACTTAACATCTGTGGTCATCAGTCCCCTAGAACTTAGAACTACTTAAACCTAACTAACCTAAGGACATCACATACATCCATGCCCGTGGCAGGATTCGAACCTTCGACCGTAGCAGTCGCGCGGTTCCGGACTGAGCGACTAGAACCGCTCGACGACCGCGGCCGGCGTTTCATAAGAATTATGATTCATATGTGTAGAGGTGGTTGGGGTAATTTGGCACAACCAAGGGAATTTTATTATTATTTATAAGATTGTAATCTTAAAATCATGAAGCGCATTCCCAGACTTGAATCCATGTATCCATAACTCATTGTTAATATAGCATGACTTTCGGATGATTGATTTTCGTATGGTGGCATGTCTATCGTAACTTTTGATTGTGCTGTGTTATGCGAACCTGTTGGGAAAATGATTCAGCAAGTGGGATTAAATAACTCATTTTATGATTAGTTTCTGTTTTATGTAATGCCTCATACAATTTACTTTTCTGTAGTGTGTTGTATGATTAGGATTAGCCACAATTTAAAAATACAACTTACCGATACAGAGTATACAAATTAGGAATTGGAGTCAGACCATTATCTCTCAAATGTTAACATACGATTCCATCCACCTAAAACGAAAAGAGAAACTTCAGAAACTAATCACATACAACTTTAGTAGAACCAATATTACAAACATATATACGCAGAGGTGACAAAGGGTCCTGGGATACCACCTAATGACGTGTCTTATCTCGTTTTTTCCGGAGCATTGCAACAACTCGACGTGGCATAGACTCAACAATTCTTTCGGAGATCCTTGCAGAAATACTGAGGCATGTTGCCTCTATAGCGGTCCATAACTGCGAAAGTGTTAACGCTGCAGGACTTTGTGCACAAATTGATGTCTCGATTATGTCCCACAAATGTTCGCTTGGATTAATGTGGGGTAATCTGGGTGGCCAAATGATTCGCTCTAACTGCCCAGAGTGTTCTTCAAACCAATCTACATCTACATACATACTCCGCGGTCCACCATACGGTGCGTAGCTGAGGGTACCTCGTACCACAACTAGCATCTTCTCTCCCTGTTCCACTCCCAAAAAGAACGAGGGAAAAATGAGTGCCTATATGCCTCTGTACGAGCCCTAATCTCTCTTATCTATCTTTGTGGTCTTTCCGCGAAATATAAGTTGGCTGCAGTAAAATTGTACTGCAGTCAGCCTCAAATGTTGGTTCTCTAAATTTCCTCAGTAGCGATTCACGAAAAGAACGCCTCCTTTCCTCCAGAGACTCCCACCCGAGTTCCTGAAGCATTTCCGTAACACTCGCGTGATGATCAAACCAACCAGTAACAAATCTAGCACCCCGCCTCTGAATTGTTTCTATGTCCTCCCTCAATCCGACCTGATAGGGATCCCAAACTCTCGAGCAGTACTCAAGAATAGGTAGTATTAGTGTTTTATAAGAGATCTCCTTTACAGATGAACCACATCTTCCCAAAATCGTACCAATTAACCGAAGACGACTATCCGCCTTCCCCACCAGTGTCATTACATGCTTGTTCCACTTCATATCGCTCTGCAATGTTACGCCCAAATATTTAATCGACGTGAGTGTGTCAAGCGCTACACTACTAATGGCGTATTCAAATATTACGGGATTCGTTTTCCTATTCTTGTACATTAATTTACATTTATCTATATTTAGAGTTTGCTGCCATTCTTTACACCAATCACAAATCCTGTCCAAGTCATCTTGTATCCTCCAACAGTCACTCAACTACGACACCTTCCCGTACACCACAGCATCATCAGCAAACAGCTTCACATTGCTATCCACCATATCCAAAATATCATGTATGTAGATAGAAAACAACAGCGGACCTACCACAGTTCCCTGGGGCACTCCAGATGATACCCTCACCTCCGATGAACACTCAACATCGAGGACAACGTACTGGGTTCTATTACTTAAGAAGTCTTCGAGCCACTCACATATTTGGGAACCAGTCCCATATGCTCGTACCTCAGTTAGGAGTCTGCAGCCAACCATTGTGGCCTGGTCAGCTGGCGCATCGTGACCCGTAAAAATTCCATCTCTGTTGGCTGCAAATGGTCTCCAAGGAGCCGAAAATAAACATTACCATTCAATGAACGGTGCACTTCGACATCTACGCTATCCCTCTGCTAACTGCCACGGGGCTTATGGCTGTTCAGTTTCCTGCCTGGCCCGGTGCACCCCTCCTTAGCTAACCTAGTCGCACAAGACGCCTCTTAAGCGACCATATTGATGGCGATCTCAGTGCGGACGCCAGATCCACAGGATGCCGTGAAACAGAACTCTGATCCTCAGACTATCCATTACACCCAGCCTCCAGGTCGCTGGATTACAGGAGCACGCCACCACTCCCAGCCAGAGAACCCTGTCCATTGCACCATCATGGAGCCACATTCAGCTTACATGTGTGAGCTTTGTTGACAGCTTGGGTGCATGGCTTCGTGGCATCTGCGCCACACTCGAACCGTACCATCAGCTCTTACCAACTGAAATCGGGACTCATATGACCAGGGCACGGTTTTCCAGTCGTCTAGGGTTTAACCATATGTTCAGGGGCCCAGGAGAGGCGCTGCAGTCGGTGTCGTGCTGTTAGCAAAGCCACTCGCCTCCTGTCGTAGCCCAATGAAACCACATTTCACCGCATTGTCCTAACGGCTACGCTCGTTTTGATCCCACATTAGTTTCCGCTGTTATTTCACGCAGCGTTACTTGTCTGTTATCACTGACACCTCTATGCAAATGCCGCTGCTCTTGGTCGTTAAGTGAAGGCCGTCGGCCACTGCGTAGTACGTGGAGAGAGGTAATGCCTGAAATTTGGTATCATCAGCACACTGTTGTCACTGTGGACCTCGAAATGTTGAATTCCCTAACGATTTCCGATATGGAATGTCCCATGCGCATAGCTCCAGAAACCATTAATCACGTCGGACACCTATTCACGTGGATCACCTGAGTGCAAATGGCAGCTACGCCAATGAATTGCCCTTTCATACCTTGTACACACGATACTCCCGCAATCTATACATGTGCATGTCGTTATCCCATGACTTTTGTCAATTCAGTGTATAGAGAAAGTTACAGAAATAACTGAGGCAACTAAAAATGTGATTAGCATGAGCTCCGGGTAGAGGTCACTAAAGCGGCAGAGAAAACATTAGCATTCGAAAATAACAAAAAGAAGAAATGGAACAATGAGGATTGCAAAGAACGATTAGAACAAAGAACTCAAAAATGGAGATGCTAAAAAAAGATCGCTTCGAAAAATTCAGACAACAAGTCAAAACAACATTTGAAACATCTCAAATTTAAGACATACAAGAAAAACCCACTAAATAAACAAGAACTTTTTACTAAACTTACTTAAAGAATAGCAAAAACCAAATATTTGACTGAAAAAATGATAAAATAAGATCAAATAAGAAGGAATATTATGAATTATTATCAAAAACTGTCAAGTTAAAACAGTCAAATCAGAATTTTCAGCTATACTAGAAATTTCCCACCAACAGAGTGAGAAATTCATGAATCCATAAAAACACTCGAAAACGACAAACCCTCCATTACAGTCGGAACCAAAGATTATAAGAGATTTATACTTTTTTATGACAACATTTGTAAGTTTACAAAAGAGCGGAAAACAGCATTAGCTCACGCTAAAAATGTTGAATGCTTGGGTGCCCAGGAGCCTTAAGATATTTATTGAAGGATGTATTCAGAACATCATGGGCTGCACTTAAAATGTTTATTTGCCAAATTGCTATTCGAGTGTGTAACGCAACACAAGTGGCGACTGATACAGAGGAACCGACCACTGTATGTACATCGAGTTGTACATCATGGTGACTGTATATATAATAGCAGAAATATAAGGCTACATACGTTATGTATCTCTAAAACAATCACATGTGTGCGTCAGTTAATGTGACAGGATATGAAACCACTCCTATCATATAGAACACAGGTTGTCGGTTGTGTTATTGCTGTCAGACCTTAGGTAGTGACGAGTCTTGACCACGTATGACATTACTGTCATATATTGTAATCACGGAACTGACAAGTCGAGGAGTTTACATTACCTGTCTTCTGTTATTTATGTCTTACACACCTGTGGTATACGTTTATATATGTAAAATACAACCTCTGAGCAGATGGTATATGAATGTGGAATGTATAACCGGTATGAAATTGCAAAATAATCCAACATATCATGTCAAATTAGACAACTTTGCTTGTAGGGTATGGAGAGACTCCAAGTCCAGCTTCTTTGGCTGAAACACTGTTGAACTTTGGTATATACTTCTTACTCTGAAACTCCGTTTGCTCATTAAGTATTTTGTGCGGTTGTTTCATCACACATACACACACAAACACACACACATATAATATTTAAATATCTGCCTTGTTCTGCTTTACGAAGAATGGTGATGTTTTTTATTTCTGTCATTAGCTGGATGCTTGTATTCCCTCAAATGAACAGTGGATGCTGAGTGACTGACTCCAGTGAGATTAATATGTTCTCTAAATCTTGTTTTGCAGTTTCTCCCTCTATGCCAAATATAAAATTATCACATTCACTACATACTATTTTATATATACCTGACATGTTATATTTCTGTTAACATATGTATATGACGTGATCTTACATCGCTCACTGTCCTGAAGCCAATATGTAGCCTAGTTTTTCGAAACCAACGACTTATTTAGTGGGAAACGTGACCTTAGTATGGTAAAATCATAAATTTATCTCTTTCTGCTTGCTCGCTATTTTCTAATGTGATCAGATTTCTATTCTTAGTGTGTTACTCAAATAAATATTCTGGAAGGAAAAAGCGAATAGAACTGGTTTCCGAATTTTAACTGAATAAAAACAATATTCTTTGCAAATATAGCCCACATCATTTCCGAAAAAGGAATAATACCACAGTGTGTCAGCGTAGAAAGAAAACTAACCCTTCTAGACAGAAAAGAGGTCCAACGTAATATTACGACATTAAATTAATTTATAAACTTCGACCGCCGGTCGTGGTGGCCGAGCGGTTCTAGGCGCTACTGTCTAGAACAGCACGACTTCTACGGTCGCAGGTTCGAATCCTGCCTCGGGCATGGATGTGTGTGATGTTCTTAGGTTAGTTAGGTTTAAGTAGTTTTAAGTTCTAGGGGACTGATGACTCAGAAGTTAAGTCCCATAGTGCTCAGAGCCATTTTTTTATAAACCTCGACCTTTTCGTCGGTGGGGTGGCTTTCGTGCCTCAGCTATACAGATAGCCGTAGCACAGATGCAACCACAATGGAGGGACCTCTGTTGAGAAGCCACAGAAACATGAGTTTCTCGCAGAAGGGCGGCAGCCTTTTCGGTTGCACGGGCAACGGTCTGGGTGATTGACTGATCTGGCCTTGTAACATAAACCGTAATCGTATTACTGTGCTGGTACTGCGAACAGATGAAACGAAGGGGAAACTATAGCCGCAATTTTCCTGAGGACATGCTGCTCTACTGTATGATTAAATAATGATGGCATCCTCCTGCGTAAAATATTCTGGAGGTAAAATAGTCTCCCATTCGGATCTCCGGGCGGGGACTACTCAAGAGGATGTTATCATCAGGAGAAACAAAACTGTATTCTACGGATCAGAGTGTGGAATGTTACATCCTGTAATCGTGCAGGCAGGTTAGAAAATCTAAAATGGGAAATGAGTAGATTGAATTTAGATATAGTGGGGATTAGTGAAGTTCGGTGGCAGTATGACAGGGCTTCTGATCAGGTGATTCGAGGATCATGGGTACAAAACCAAATACGAGTACTACAGGTGTAGGTTTTAAATGAATAAGAAAACAGGCATGTGGGTTAGCTACTATGAACAGCATAGTGAACGCATTATCGTTGGAAAGAGACACACTAAGCTTCCACCCACCACAGTAGTAGAAGTCTGTATGCCGACCACCTCCGCAGATGAAGAGAGTGAAGAAATACATGATGAGCTAAAAGAAATTATTCAGATCGTTAAGGCAGCAAAAATTTAATTGTGATAGTGGACTGGACTTCGACGGTAGGAAAAGATACAGAAGGGGAAATAATACGATAATATGGACTGGAAAGGAATGGAAGTGGAAGCTGTCTGGTAGAATCTAGCAACTCGTTTAAGAATCACTACAGATGGTTGTATATCTGGAAGAGACATGGAGACAGATTGAGTAATATAATGGTAAGACAGAGATTACGGGCCCAATTTTAAATTGTGAAAAATTTCCAGGGGTGCATGTGGTTATGAAGTTTAGATTAAAACTGAAGAAATTACGAAAAGGTAGGAAATTAATGAGATGGGACGTGGATAAGTTGAAACAACGGGAGGTTATGGAGAGTTACAGAGGAAGCATTACGCAACAGTTAACAGGGGAAAGGTATACAGTAGAAGATGAACGGGTAGCTTTGAGAGATGAAATAATTAAGGCAGCAGAGGATCCAATAGGTAAAAAGACAAGACCTTTGAGGGCGGTATTGCAGAAAGGGGACATAGATATGATACTATAAGGAGAACTTGTCAGAGCACTGGAACATCTAAATCCAAACAAGGTCGCTGGATTAGAGGACATTCCGTCAGATCTACTGATAGCCTTGGGAAAGCAAGCTATGATAAACCATTCCATTTGGTGCACAAGATGTATGAGACGGACAAAATAGCCTACAACTTCTCTTAGAAGATGGGTTGAGCGAGGGCAAACCTACTTTCATAGCTTTACTAGACGTAGAGAAAGCTTTTGACAATGTTGTGCGGAATTCTTTGAAATTCTGAAGGTAGCAGGGGTAAAATACAGGGAACGGAAGGCTATTTATAACTTGTAGAGAAACCAGGTGGTGGTTATAAGAGCCGGTGGGCATTGAAGGGAGTGAGATAGGATTGTAACATGTCCCCGATTTTATTCAATCAGTGCGTTAAGCAAGCAGTAAATGAAACCACATAAAAAATTTGGAATAGGAATTAAAGTAACCAGAGGAGAAAAAAAACTTTGAGGTTTGACGATGACATCGTAATCCCGCAGAGACAGCAAAGGACGTGGAACAGGTGTTGAACGGAATGGGCAGTGTCTTGAAAGGAGGAAATAAGATGAACATCCACAAAAGCAAAACAAGTGTAATAGAATGTAGTCGAATTAATCAGATGGTCATGAGAGTAATAGATTAGGAAACGAGACTCTTAAAGTAGTAGGTGAGTTCTGCTACTTGAGTGAAGATATGGAATGCAGAGCGACAATGGCGAGAAAAGCATTTATGAAGAGGAGAAATTTGTTAACATCGAATATAGATTTAAGTGTTAGGAAGTCTTTTCTGAAGGTTTTTGTCTGGAGTGTGGTTATGTATGGAAGTGAAAGACGGGCAATAAAGCGGTTAGATAAGAAAGAAATAGAAGCTTTTGAAATGTGGTGAAGATTAGATGGGTAGATCACGTAACTAATGAATGAATACGAAGCAGAACTCGGGAAAAAAGAAATGTGTGGCACAAACTGACTAGAACAAGGGATCGTTTGATAGGACACATTAATACATCAAGGGGTCGCCAATTTAGTATTGGAGGAAAGTGTGGGGGCAGGGGGTTAACAATCGTAAAGGGTGACTAGCAGATGAATTCAGTAAGCAGATTCAGAAGGATGTAGGTTGCAGTAGTTACTCGGAGACGAAGAGGCACGTTAGTACCAGTTTTTGGAATGAAGAGCACAACAACAGCAATATCAGTTTGTGACAATAAACTAAAATGTGTACTTCGTAGGTTCAGTAAACGGCCGTTGTTTTTTGTCTTTGCCACTAACATCAAAACGATCTTACGGCACTGCAGATTTTCCAATGGACGACCTAGCAGCAGAATCTTTTGGATTCTTCATCGCGGGGTTCGAGACCTCGACTACTACAATTAGCTCCAGCTTATACGAGCTGGCGCTGCACGAGGACATCCAAAGAAATGTGCAGCGGGAGATAGACTCTGTGCTGGAGCGCCACGGCGGCAGCATCACGTACGACGCTGTAGCGGAAATGTCCTACCTGGACAACGTCGTGTCTGGTGAGTTATTACGTAGCTTTTTCCGCTTTTTTGCTATGTCGTATGCAAGCTTGAGCCAAATTCGGGGACCATTTTGCTATTTATGAGTTTGTCATACTTTTTGTAGCAAAGGCAGATACACTCCTGGAAATGGAAAAAAGAACACATTGACACCGGTGTGTCAGACCCACCATACTTGCTCCGGACACTGCGAGAGGGCTGTACAAGCAATGATCACATGCACGGTACAGCGGACACACCAGGAACCGCGGTGATGGCCATCGAATGGCGCTAGCTGCGCAGCATTTGTGCACCGCCGCCGCCAGTGTCAGCCAGTTTGACGTGGCATACGGAGCTCCATCGCAGTCTTTAACACTGGTAGCATGCCGCGACAGCGTGGACGTGAACCGTATGTGCAGTTGACGGACTTTGAGCGAGGGCGTATAGTGGGCTGCGGGAGGCCGGGTGGACGTACCGCCGAATTGCTCAACACGTGGGGCGTGAGGTCTCCACAGTACATCGATGTTGTCGCCAGTGGTCGGCGGAAGGTGCACGTGCCCGTCGACCTGGGACCGGACCGCAGTGACGCACGGATGCACGCCAAGACCGTAGGATCCTACGCAGTGCCGTAGGGGACCGCACCGCCACTTCTCAGCAAATTAGGGACACTGTTGCTCCTGGGGTATCGGCGAGGACCATTCCCAACCGTCTCCATGAAGCTGGGCTACGGTCCTGCACACCGTTAGGCCGTCTTCCGGTCACGCCCCAACATCGTGCAGCCCGCCTCCAGTGGTGTCGCGACAGGCGTGAATGGAGGGACGAATGGAGACGTGTCGTCTTCAGCGATGAGAGTCGCTTCTGCCTTGGTGCCAATGATGGTCGTATGCGTGTTTGGCGCCGTGCAGGTGAGCGCCACAATCAGGACTGCATACGACCGAGGCACACAGGACCAACACCCGGCATCATGGTGTGGGGAGCGATCTCCTACACTGGCCGTACACCTCTGGTGATCGTCGAGGGGACACTGAATAGTGCACGGTACATCCAAACCGTCATCGAACCCATCGTTCTACCATTCCTAGACCGGCAAGGGAACTTTTCTGTTCCAACAGGACAATGCACGTCCGCATGGATCCCGTGCCACTTAGCGTGCTCTAGAAGGTGTAAGTCAACTACCCTGGCCAGCAAGATCTCCGGATCTGTCCCCCATTGAGCATGTTTGGGACTGGATGAAGCGTCGTCTCACGTGGTCTGCATGTCCAGCACGAACGCTGGTCCAACTGAGGCGCCAGGTGGAAATGGCATGGCAAGCCGTTCCACAGGACTACATCCAGCATCTCTACGATCGTCTCCATGGGAGAATAGCAGCCTGCATTGCTGCGAAAGGTGGATATACACTGTACTAGTGCCGACATTGTGCATGCTCTGTTGCCTGTGTCTATGTGCCTGTGGTTCTGTCAGTGTGATCATGTGATGTATCAGACCCCAGGAATGTGTCAATAAAGATTCCCCTTCCTGGGACAATGAATTCACGGTGTTCTTATTTCAATTTCCAGGAGTGTATTTGTGAGGGGAAGCAATGGTCGATGCTCTGGAGAATATATCACTCCACCGTGAAATGGTTAAGAAATTATGTTAACATATTAGTGTAGTGGGCATCAGCACTGAGCGTTGGTTGGATAAGGCCAATTGTATCTTAGAATTTCGCGTATATAGTGGGGTAACTGTGAGCACGATAAAAGTAATTAAAAATACAGCAAGCATTACGTATTGATGTTTCCAAGTTCTATACTAGTATTTACGTCTAGTGAGACGAGATATGTAATTTCAGCATTTTTGGCATTGAACTGATCTGTATTCAGGGTGTTTTCTGGGAAAGAGAGTTCAGCCAGTTGAGAAACTGGCCTGCAGGCGCCTTTTAATAAATATTTTAATTTGTCTTTCCATATCACAAAAATGAGACTTGCCAAATATTCCATGAATTTTAAATTGACAACTAGATTTCAAGTGAAGAACGAAGGAAAAGACGGACAAACGCTCACGGGCTGCAAGGGAGAGAGTCTCAGGAATAAGGGACCGCAAGAAACTTTTACGTTACGTAGCCCCTTCTGCAGATTCTAAAACCTGAGGATGTAGTTAATGAGGGGAATGAGACATGCGTTTCTGGAACTGAAGATGAATAAACACTTGTACTGATAACGAACGACATGTGTAAGTTTGTGAATATTTGGAAATGCATCCCATATTGGGTACATTATTCAGGAATACTTGCAATGAGAATGTATACTTTTCTTTCTCTAGTGCGTTGTCCCGCGGTTTCGCAGGGTCGGAATGGTTAGGACGTATTTGGCAAGGTTAATACCAAGGGGTAACCGGGTGCCCTTCCTGCCGCCACCCCACACCCCGCATCCCCCCAGGACGGAATTAGCGTACCTCAGCTCTCTGCATCAAATGTAATTCATGGAATAGTGCGAACGTGTTCAGATTTCAGCGAGTCGTGGAACAGACGGAACGTGAGGAACAGCCCAGTATTCACCTAGTGGGATGTTGAAAACCGCCTAAAAACCACATCCAGGCTGACCAGCACACCGGCCGACGTCGGTAATCCGCCGGGGGCATTCGATCCGGGAAATCGCGCATTAGCGCTCTCGGTTACCATGGCGGATCAAAATGTATATTATCTGCCCAAGAAGAAGAAAACACAGAAGACTTTGCCAGACATCAGTGTAATTTCGTAACATACAAATTGACAGGGAGTATGTAAATGAATAGAGTTAATAATTCTCTGGGGCAGATGGAACGGTCAGCAGACTGAATTAGCGTTGTTCGTGTTTAGTGTTGTTGCCAGGACTTAATAAAATAAATAAATAAAAAATATAATATAATATTAATTATTGTATATGTATGATAGTGATCGGTTGTAATTGATATTTGCTTATCTAGTTCGTGGACGTTTAATTATTTGGTATCAGACGCTTGGCAATCGCTTTTTCGTAAATGCAATGTTATTCATAGTTGACCGTGAAATGTGACACAAATAATCGGACTTAGTTTTTGAATCGTTTCCAAAGACTGCTGCGGTAGGTGCGGACTCAAAATCTCAATATTAGAATAATTTGCCAGCCATGTCAATGCGTCGTACAGAGGTGACTGTCTACTAAACATAAAAAAGTTTACACAGTTAGTTAAATCAGATATATTCAAGGAGTAAGCCTACAATTAAATAATTCAACTTACTTTCATAAATATGAATCTTTATAGAGTCGAGTGCCTAGTGAGATTGCAACTCGCAGTGTTCTTATATAACATCAAATATGGCGGTGTGCCAGTTAATAAAATATACGTGCTTTCCACACCAGCTGTTGTACAAGTCCTTACTTCTTCTTAATGAAACATAAGAGAGTCCTAATTGTATTTTGTTTTATCAGCGGCATAGCGCTGCAGTTCTGTGCCATAAGCTTTACTTATTTGTCAGAGATTAGTTATTTAATTAAGATTTCGCGTTTTCGAGGAAACTCACGCACGGCATGCAAATGTGCCTTTATAGCTTGTAGGGTATGTAAGGAGTTTCAACAGCGTCAGATGTTGAGTGATTACTCTGAAAGGATCGGAGATGCCACGCAACCGTATGAGGCAGCGTTATCAGCACCTGACAGTGCTTGGAAGGAGCCTCATCTTGTGTCTCCGATGGGCGACTGGTGCTGTGACGTGTGACGCAGGGGCGATGGACTGTACGAGCAGGTGAGGGCAGGAAGGAGTGAGACAGGGTTGTAGCCTATCGCCGATTTTATTCAATCCCTACACTGAACAAATAGTAAAGGAAACCAAAGAAAAATTTGAAGTGAGAATAAAACCCATAGAGAAGAAACAAAAACCTGGAGGTTTGCCGATGACGTTGTGATTCTGTCAGAGACAGCAAAGGACTTGAAAGAGCAGTTAGTTGAATGAAATTGGCAGCGTCTTGGAAAGGAGGATATAAGATGAACATCAACAAAAGCAAAACGAGGATAATGGAACGTAGTCGAGTTAAATCAGGTGATGCTGAGAGAATTAGATTACGCAGTGAGACACTTAAAGCTGTAGATGAGATTTGCTGTTTTGGCAGCATGAAGATGGTCGAAGTAGAGAGGGTATAAATTGTAGACTGGGGATGGCAAGGAAATCGTTTCAGAAGAAGAGAAATTTGTTAACATAGAGTTTAGATTTGTCAGGAAGTATTTTCTGAAAGTATTTGTATGGAATGAAGCCATTTTTAGATGTGAAACATGGACGATAAACAGTTTAGACAAAAAGTGAATAGAAACTTTTGAAATATGGTGCTACAGAAGAATCTGAAAATTAGATGGGTAGAACACGTAACTAATGAGGAGGCATTGAATAGAATTGAGGAGAAGAGAAGTTTGTGGCACAACTTGACCAGAAGAAGGGATAGGTTGGTAGGACATATTCTGAGGCGTCAACGGATCACCGATTTAGTACTGGAGGGAAGCGTGGAGGGTAAAAATCGTAGAGGGAAACCGAGAGATGAAGACACAACGTAGATTCTGAAGGCTATAGGTTGCAGTAGTTACTCGGGGATGAAGAGGCTTGCACAGGATGGAGTAGCATGGGGAGCTGCATCAAACCATTCTTTGGATTGGAGACCACAGCAACAACAATAATGTGAAGGAAGGCAGAAATTCAGGTTCAAGGGAATTGAAATTGAGCACACAAACGACAGCTGTTTGTGTAGACATCAATAAAGCTCTTAAAACACCTTTCCTTTATATCGTATTATTATATTAAGGTGAATAGCAGTGATCTCATGTCGTATTATTATATTAAGGTGAATAGCGGTGAGTTTCAATAGGTAGTTCCTCCAGTACTGAAGACAACACACTAACGGAAAAATGCAATTGCGTATCGTACACTGTCCAGTACTACCAAAGATTAAATGCCATAAATTGATCGAAATTAATCTGAAATTGTTTTGATAATTAATTGAAACCGTCAGCTGCCGACAGGTGTTGTTGATATACCTCGATGTGGACAGCTGAAAATGTGTGCCCCGACCGGGACTCGAACCCGGGATCTCCTGCTTACATGGCAGGCTCTCTATCCATCTTTTCTTTTTTTTATCTCATTTTGTTCTACATTGTCCGTTGAATTAGTTCGTGGCGGACCTCCGATGACACCCGTTCAGGCTCTCCGCTGATCTGTTAACTCAGTTTTTTTTTTTTAATACATAGGCTGAACTACCGTGCCGGCGTCCATGTGAGCCACCGAGAACACACATGAATAGCGCGACTGCAGGGACTTATTGCTTGCACGCATCCCGTGAGACCCACATTCACAACTGTCCACAATCTACATACGTAATGTACCTAATGAATATTTGCCCACCCACTCATTACTCGCGCACACTAAGGTGACGATTCTTGTAAGAGATCGGGCAACCAGTGGATATTAGGTGCATTGTGGACAGTTGGGAATGTGTGTGTCACGGGAAGCGTGCAAGGGATAAGTCCTTGCAGTCGCGCTATTCATCTGTGTCCTCGGTGGCTTACATGGACGCAGTCGGTTTTTGCCGTGCTGTGAAGCGGACGCACGCGAGGCTCTGTGCGGCGCTCCGCAAGCTGGCCGTTGTTTACTCGAGCGGGCAGTGGTATTGAAGTGTAAACAGACCACCTAGAATGACGATGGCGCTTTCTTATAGAAAGGCTACGATTAAAGTAACGTTCGATGCCCAGTATTGACGACCTAAGGCATACAAAGTAGAGCATTTCCTGCGTGAAGCCATGCACATCGATCTACAGGAAGTTATCGGTATACATCGTTTAATCATCTCCAGTACAGTTTACCTGAAACTTGTAGATGAAGCAGCGTGCGAACGACTTCTTCGACGTTCCACCGATGGATATCGTTTCCACCACTCGGACGGCAACGTGGGTGTAGTGATTGTCGACCACGCAGGACTCGGCGTTCGGATCATACGATTCTTCGAACTGCCGTTTGAAGTTCCGGATATACTTGCCGTGAACGCTCTACGGCCTTACGGGGAAGTAGTAAGACACGTGTGTAACGCCGGAAATGCATATCCTCCTATTTCCATCTATTGCACTGCAAATTTTTTTCCTTAATTTGTTACCTGAAGATATAACATTTCTGTGTCTTTGTATATTGTAATTGTTTTACTATTTGTGCATTTATGTCGATTTATAATTGGTTTGTTTTGTGAATATTATTTGTATTTATATGCTGGGTCTGGCCTAGGGAAAACTATGCTATCGAATGATTACATCGATAGGTCGTGTGGAGAACAAAAGTGTGTAGGATCTTTGGTAGTGTTAACTCTGCCGCGTGGAGCGCGAGCAGAGCGGAGTCTGGCTGGAGTAGGGCGGTGGAGCAGGTGTGTTGAGTGACGCTCCCGCGAGTTGCCGCACATCCGGGGTTTGTGAGCATGTAATTGCGCTCGACTTGCTATGTTAGTTTCTGACACGGTGTCGCGGACGGGGAGCATTAGCTGGGGCACATCAAGAGCCCGTTTCGCCTGGTGACCGTGTCGAAAAGAAGGCGCGCCAACATACAGCTTCTGCAACAGCGACGGCCGACAATGAGTGACTGTCGCCACTTCATCGATCGACGATTGCAAACCTTCAATCAACCAACAAGGGAAGACTGGAAGCACGTAAAGTTTTAGAACTGTATGGCACACAGCTTTTCAAACTGTTCAAATCACAAAATTACAGCAACGTAGCATGAACCTTTGTTGCTCATTGTCCCAATTCCATTACCAAGCAGGATCCCTTCTTTTCCGAAATGAACTCGAGTGTCGCTGAAATTCAAACGCCAGCAATAAAGTAATATCATTCCATTTCACTGCTTTAATTTCAAAGTTCAGTTAAAGTATTCATAGCTGGCTACAATATTTAGATTACACAAGCACAAATTAAGAGTGGGAGTTCCGTTACCATATTTTCGCTTACCAGTGACTGCAGCTCAGCTTGGTACGTACTAAATTTTACTATTGTTAATTGCTCAGAATCATTTAATTCAAGTTCAAAGTTAAATCTCTTATCTCTGAATTGCGTAGATTCAAGTAGCTTTTGAAATGATTGTTGAGGTAGCCCAAGACTAACCTTATTTCGTTGAATTTCGTAGTGCTTCAGAAACAAAGTTGACTATTAATTTCAGTCACTAAATTAACTTTCAATTTTCCGGTTTTATTAATTCTTTTGCTAAATTAAGTCAGAGTGTAGCGAAATTTATTACTTCTGACAAACTTTCCGTTTTCACACTACACGTGCCAACCTTCAGTTGCCACGCTTCTAGTGCTAATTATATGTGCAATAACCTTTCTTTTTGAGTTACTATAGTAATTATCCATAGAACTGGCGACCATAATTTCCCCAAGTCCCAAATATCTAATTACCGCTAGTTAATTGTTAACGTAACGACCGCACATTTACTTTATTTACTAACTTTACCCCTGTTGAAAATTAATTTCCACCAATTTCATTTGCATTTTTCCTTTCACTTAGATATAACCCTTTCCTCCCCCTCTACCGACAGATTAACTTCGGTGACGATTGCTTTTCCCAACTTTCCATTAGGTACATGCGGTTTAATTTTTCACTGTCATTAAGGTTGATAAGTGAGGGGGTTACACGTGGAAGAAAAGTGGCATACGTGTGAGGAAGGCATTTTCACACATGTTTCTAGTCTTACACGCAATTTTCGTACAGTAATAAGACGCATTTAGTCTCGTTAATATAACTTCATTTTTGGTATACGTTTCGAATTAACAAGAACAGGAGTATGTAACGTGACAGGGTTATTTTCGTAACGCACCATTTTCCTTAATGTAAAACGACGAAACTGATATTCGGGTTATGTCCTCTTCCCGAAAACTACTGAGAATGTTTTGCTATGTTTTGTCAGTTTCCGGTCTTTCCTTCTCAGAGCGTTCACCCAGAGAGCAGGACTGATAGAAAAACTAATATCGAATTCCAGGGATGAAACCAATACAGTAATTAAATCGCGCCACCAGAATTGATGTATATAAAAAATAATATCGCTTGAATGAGTCCAAATGGCTCTGAGCACTATGGGACTTAACTTCTAAGGTCATCAGTCCCCTAGAACTTAGAACTACTTAAAGCTGCCCGAGGCAGGATTCGAACCTGCGACCGTAGCGGTCACGCAGTTCCAGACTGTAGCGCCTAGAACCGCATGGCCACTCCGGGCGGCCTGAATGAGTACAATTACAAATTATATCTGATTCCTTTACACTTTATACTATAATCAGAATTTTTGGTACAATGGCAAATGATGAAAGCTGACACTTTTTACCAAAATATTACGACCGAAAGCTAATGTTTGGGCAACTGACGTAGCAGACATAGCCTTCAAGTTTGTGACGTCATGACAATTCCCTTTACTGTTTTGGCGGTAATTATTAGCTACTATCTGCTTTCATGAATTGATGAAAACAGACTGCAGAATATGCAGGAGGCAAAAAACCTCATTACTTCTTTTCCACATTTACTTGGCTCGTTACCTATTCCGTGGCTCATTATGCATTGAAATTCTGACTTAACTACTTATCCATTTCAAATATGGTAATTGGTATGTGAAAATAAAAGTACGAGCGAAGGGTAATGCCTGGTGTTTGCGTTTGTGATTTTACAAGCTATCACTGAGATATGTAAGTCAAGCCACTTATCACTTTTAACTTGATGAAATATAAGAACCTTCAGTTATTTAAGTTTATAACGAGTGGTGCATTAAGATTTTGTCTGGTGCGTGACAGTTCTTTTACGAGCTTTGATGATTATTTTCTGTAAGCGACATGGGACCTGCATTTAAGAAACGAAATTTTACCAATGATTAATGTTAACTTTAGCCCCAGTAATTACAAAACAAAGATTCATTTTAAATATATTCCCACCGTGTAGGACGAACAGAGTATGCCACCACATGCTCTGATTGACTGACGCATCATCACGTTATAGGCTGCAACTAACTTTTTTTCATAATCCGGCAGACTTTAGACTATTTGATGTCATGGCACACTCCAAATCTACTTATAACCAAAGAATTAACTTGATGTGTACCATATTTTTAAAAAATGTACATTTGATACATGTCCTTATAAACTCGAAAGCCTACCGTATAATGATGTAAATTTAATTAAAGTAGTTGCGGAATAACAGATATTCCAACAGTTTTGTGGTTGTGTTCATGCAAATGTCTATTAATATTTAGTGGAATAGATTATCATGTATATAGCATTCTGAACGTTTACAATCATAATTACGGATTTATTTATTTACGCCTCAAGTTCCGTAGGACCAAATACAGGAGCAAATCTCCAAGGTCATGGAACGTGTCAGTACATGAAATTACATCATAAAAGTAATAACAGATAAAAATAAATGTTTGTGAACCCGAAAAAAGTCAGTTCATAAGAATGCAATCAACAATACAATGAGAATCAGCTTAATTTTTCAAGGAACTCCTCTACAGAATAAAAGGAGTGACTCATGAGGATACTCTTCAGTTTCGATTTGAAAGAGCGTGGATTACTGCTAAGATTTTTGAATTCGAGTGGTAGCTTATTGAAAATGGATGCAGCAGTATACTGCACAACTTTCTGCACAAGAGCTAAGGAGATCCGATCCAAATGCAGATTTGAGTTCTACCGAGTATTAACCGAGTGAAAGCTGGTTATTCTTGGGAATAAGCTAATATTGTTAACAAGAATTGACAGTAAGGAATATATATGTTGAGAGACCAATGTCAAAATACCCAGACTCGTCAACAGGGATCGACAAGAGGTTCGTGAACTTATACCGCTTATTGCCCGAACCTTCCGTTTCCGAGGCAAAAATATCATTTTAGAATGAAGAGATTGGTTCAAATGACTCTGAGCACTATGGGACTTAACATCTGTGGTCATCAGTCCCCTAGAACTTAGATCTTCTTAAACCTAACTAACCTAAGGACATCACACACATCCATGCCCGAGGCAGGATTCGAACCTGCGACCGAAGCTGTCACGCGGTTCCAGACTGAAGCGCCTAGAACTGCACCGCTAATGGAAAGATTACCCCAAAATATAATACCGTACGACATAAGCGAATGAAAATAAGTAAAGTAGACTAATTTTCGTGTAAAAAGGATCACTCACTTGAGATACCTTTCGAATAGTATAAATGGCAGTATTATGTCTTTGAACTAGATACTGCTTACTCTCTATCTGAACACCTAAAAATTTGAACTGTTCAGTTTCACTAATCATATGCCCGTTCTGTGAAAATACATCGTCAGGTTTTGTTGAATTGTGTGTTAGAAACTGTAAAAACTGAGCCTTACTGTGATTTATCGTTAGTTTATATTCTACAGGCCATGAACTTAGGTCGTGTACTGCACTATTTGAAAACGAGCCAATGTTGTACATCTGGTACCGCGCGCCGCGGAATTTGAATCCGCGCCAGACGTCACGGACGTCTCTGCACCATTGCGCCGTAAGCTGTGGTGGCGCGCGCCTCCTCGCACGCACTTAGCGTGAGGGCGCCGCAGGGGAACACGTGGTTGCAGCGGCCAACAGCGGCGTCCCCGATCGCGTAGTTAGGCGCCTGTCTGTTGCTCAGCCTGCCAGTCTAACCTCGCGTGCGTCTCAGGACATATCGCCTCGCATTAGACAGTGTACTGACTTCCGTGTTTCTATACGAGTGGACGTGATTGTCTGTTCTTGTTGCGTGGTAAGGTCCTCCGTTGGTCGTGTCCGTTGTGTTGTTGTCCGCGAGCCTCTCCGCAGGTCCCACCGCGTTTCCGTCACTACCACCCCGCGAAAGAACTTGCCGCCCTGCTAACAGCCGTGTATCGCAAGTCTCTAGAGGAACTGAAGGTTCCAAATGATTGGAAAAGAGCACAGGTAGTCCCGGTCTTCAAGAAGGGTTGTCGAGCAGATATCTGTGACGTCGATCTGTTGTAGAATTTTAGAACATGTCTTTTGCTCGAGTATCATGTTTTTGGAAACCCGGAATCTACTCTGTAGGAATCAGCATGGATTCCCGAAACAGCGATCGTGTGAGACCCAACTCGCTTTATTTGTTCATGAGACCCAGAAAATATTAGATACAGACTCGCAGGTAGATGCTATTTTCCTTGACTTCCGGAAGGCGTTCGATACAGTTCGCACTGTCGCCTGATAAACAAAGTAAGAGCCTACGGAATATCAGACCAGCTGTGTCGCTGGATTGAAGAGTTTTTAGCAAACAGAACACAGCATGTTTTTATCAATGGAGAGTCGTCTACAGTAACCTCTGGCGTGCCACAGGGGAGCGTTATGGGACCATTGCTTTTCACAATATGACCTAGTAGATAGTGTCGGAAGTTCCATGCGGCTTTTCGCGGATGATGCTGTAGTATACAGAGAAGTTGCAGCATTAGAAAATTGTAGCGAAATGCAGGAAGATCTGCAGCGGATGGGCAGTTGGTGCAGGGAGCGGCAACTGATCCTTAACATACACAGATGTAATGTATTGAGAATACATAGAAAGAAGGATCCTTTATTGTATGATTATATGAAAGCGGAACAAACACTGGTAGCAGTTACTTCTGTAAAATATCTGGGAGTATGCGTGCGGAACGATTTGAAGTGGAATGATCATATAAAATTAATTGTTGGTAAGACGGGTACCAGGTTGAGATTCATTGGGAGAGTGCTTAGAAAATGTAGTCCATTAACAAAGGAGGTCACAAAAAATCGTTCGACCTATACTTGAGTATTGCTCATCAGTGTGGGATCCGTACCACACGGGGTTGACGGAGGAGATAGAGAAGATCCAAAGAAGAGCGGCGCGTTTCGTCACAGGGTTATTTGGTAACCGTGATAGCGTTACGGACATGTTTAGCAAACTCAAGTGGCAGTCTCTGCAAGAGAGGCGCTCTTCATCGCGGTGTAGCTTGCTCGCCAGGTTTCGAGAGGGTGCGTTTCTGGATGAGGTATCGAATATATTGCTTCCCCCTACTTATACCTCCCGAGGAGATCACGAATGTAAAATTAGAGAGATTAGAGCGCGCACGGAGGCTTTCAGACAGTCGTTCTTCCCGCGAACCTTACGCGACTGGAACAGGAAAGGGAGGTAATGACAGTGGCACGTAAAGTGCCCTCCGCCACACACCGTTGGGTGGCTTGCGGAGTATAAATGTAGATGTAGACCGTTCCGGTCGCCTTTACAAGAGCACACAACATCCTTTACTACCAAGCTAGTGTCGTCAGCAAACAGAAATATTTTAGACTTACCGTTAATACTAGAGGGCATATCATTTATATCAAGCTGATTCTTATTGTGTTGTTGACTGCATTTACATAATCTTATGAACTGACTTTTTTCGGGTTCATAAGCATTTATTTTTATCTGTTATTACTTTTATATTGCAATTGTACGCACTTATACGCTCTAGACCTAGGAGATTTGCTCCTCAATTTGGTCCTGCCGAACCTGACGTGTAAATGAATAAATAATTATGGATCGTCGTCCATACTGTACCAGAACCAGTTGAGTCCTCCGACAGTTATGAGCTTCCACGCCAGTGGTGAACTGAGGTGTGTTACAGCTTCAGACTGAGTCCGCTCTTCCCACTTTCCGACAGAGACGCTCAGGAAGTACCCTCCGCTGCCTTTCCTGAATCGCGACTGCGTGGAGCCCTACAAGATCCCGGACAGCGACGTCGTCGTGGACAAAGGAACGGCAGTCGTCATCAGCCTGTTCGGCCTTCACTACGACCCGGACCACTTTCCTGACCCGGAGCGCTACGACCCCGAGAGGTTCTCCGAGGAGCAGAAGGCCAAGAGGCACCCCTACGTGTACCTGCCGTTCGGCGACGGGCCTCACGTCTGCATAGGTCTGTACTGGCTGCTGCTGCTCGTTATAGGTGTACAACTATAGTCACAAGCAGAAGTAGAGTAGACAACGAGACGTCTACTTTACAATTACGTTTGGTTTGTTAGGTTGCAAGGTGTCATGAAAACCCTGACATGATAGGCAAATCCGGCAGTATGTGACACAGCACCGAATAAATCCTGACATTAAATTAAACAAATTAATACGGTCAACGAGTGAGCAAATGGAATACCACAGACTAACACAAGAACGCCTAAATGCATGTCATACCTTCCCACCGTGAAACAGACGCAGTTCCGAGGGGAGAAAGGGGAGAAACGAGAACAGAAGCCGAGAGCAGAGTCGTGTAAGCTAGAAGGCCTTACGAGAAGGGACAACCACATCGCTCGCCGACCGCCAGGATCCCCCCCCCCCCCCCTCCCCCATGTTAAAAGATAGAGCCCTCCAGGAGAACAGTATAGATCTTACGATAGCACTAAAAGGGCCACACCAGCTGCAAGTTTTAGCGTGAGAATATATGCGTCTCTGTTACGTAGCAAACTGTTGTGTACATAGTTCCGCGTAGTCAGCGCGTACACAACTTTCCCACTAGAGCGCGCCCCGCTAAGCACAACAGCACAGGCGCAGCGCTCGTCCGTCTCCGCACTACGAGATGGCGCTGTCTTAGAGACGGACCAAATTCTGCTTCCGCCGATCTGCGTATTAATATGTATTGCAGCCAGTGAGATAGCTGCTAACGTAGAACCTTTTCTCCTCGCAGATCATACTCGCGCAGTGATACATGAACGCGCGAGGTATTATAACGAGTGTACAGACCTCCGATTAGTCAGTCTGCATTAGTCTGTACCAGTCTATAGTCAAGTTTCAGTCTGTGCCTAATAACATTATCATATTCCTGTACATAGCCATGAAGATAAATGTGTGAGAATTAGATTAACTTACCAAGACCAACGAACTTCCGATTGTCAATTGAAAATGGCATCCAGAACCAAGTTAAGTAGTTTTTAGGCTTGTTATTATTTTAATAAATGTGTGTGAAAATTAATCAAGTTCTGTTTAAAGTTTGTCACCGTCAATCTGCTACCCTTAGCGTGCAAGTGGCATTTCTATCGTCTGACCTAACGGCAGAAGATAAACACGCCACGATAAGACTACGAGACATATTGCTCACACTCGCATAAAGCGACAAGTCAAATAATCTGATGGTCTGTGTACCGAAGGTCTTACAGTATGCACACCACACAAACATTAAAAACATTGCCTACCACGAAAAGCATAACGTTTCTCATTCGATAGACAGAATTTTTGTAGGCGGAGCTTAGAGTTAACATTGAGACCCTGATTGGTCAGTTGAAAACACAGCCAGATACCTTTTCTTAAACCAACTTCGGTAAATTGTAGTAACGAGAAGTTAGAAAGAGTTGCTTCCGAGACGGCGAGGTGTGTGGAGCTGCGCCGCCCGCCGCCCCCTGACGCTGACTAACCACCGACAACGTAATGAACGCACGCGATGCCGCATAAGAGTCATAAGGCTTCACTCAGAACTGCAGAAGTCTCAGCTGTTACACCCCCTTTTTGCGTAATACTAGTGTCGATCGTCAATTAAAGCTCATGGTATTCACATTTGCTACTAGAAGCTAAAATCTGAAACGCGATGATTTTTCTGTTATATAATTACTGAGAAGCCACATCAGCCACTGTAATTTACGACAAGGTAGATAAGTAATTGAAGATAATTGAGGGTCACTGTAGACCATTTTGATAGTTTTCTCTTTTATGAAACTTAACGTAAACCTAGATTATAGATGTGAAATGGCATCCTTCCATCCATTATAGCACTTGGAAACCCATTCAGGGAATATTCGTTCACATTTTTATTGAACGCAGTTGGTTTTTATCATCCTGTATTAAAATATTTCCTTTTAGCAATAGTGCAATTTATAAACAATGTTTAGTGAGTAGAATAAAAATTCCAATAGTGAACTTAACTGCTTTCTCGACGTTATTTTACCAGCTAACTAAAAGTAGGAAAGCCTTGAACCACTTCCACTGAATTTAGTTAGTATTAAGATTCTTTTACAGGGAGTGCAGTGGAGCTGACGCTGAAATCATTAAGTATTTGATTATATCATTGCTAGTCTCACTGAACTCTTCTGAATTCTACATGTCATGTGTGGTCTGGCGTCTCCTTACCAGCAACAGGTCCCAGGTTCAAACTAGTCAAGTCCCTAAAAAACATGCTCAGAGCCTCGTTGCGCGAAAGTTGTAGGGAGACACGACTTAGAACAAACAGACACCACGCAGAATGTTGGAAGGTGTTTCCCTTAATAAAATACACTTTACAATGCGTTCCTTTCATTAGCCTACTTGATTGCTACTTACACAGCTGTATTGAGGCCCACTTATCGTTGTTTGTGATGAGAAGTAAACCACTTCCAACGTTGCGTCAGAGGATATAATATAGTAATTTTTAAAAGAGATCATACAGGGTGGCGCACGAAATGTTTTACCATTTTGTTTCTAAATATAAACTCTATTGTCAATACAATGTGAAAGGAACATATAATACAATGAAGAGCCGTCCATGGAGATTTGTTCTAATTCAGCACATGCTCAATATGTCCACCATTTCGTTTCCTAACTTCCTTCAAACGAACACTGAAGTTAGTGTTTACCCTACGGCACATGTCTTCCGTAATTTCACTGCAAGCTTGAAGAATAAGTCTTCTGAGCTCTATTAAATCACGTGGCCGTTTGGGAAAAATTTTTCCTTTAGGTACCTCCAAAGAAAAAAGTCACGTGGATTGAGGTCTGGACTATTGGGGGCCAATTTTATCCGTCATTGAAGCGACCTGGAAACCTGAGTGAAATGATCCACATCTCGAAATGCTCGTATAGAAAACTCCAACACAGTGTTTGCAGTATGTGGCCTTGCTCCATCTTGCATGAACCACTGCGTGTTACAGGGCAAGACAGTAGCAAGAAGCTGTGGAAAGAAAAAGGGTCCAATAAGTCCGTGGCTGTAATCCTCGGAGCATAATGTTGTCGTACATGAAGCACTTGTGGGTTTTCAGTGGCCCAAAAGCGTACATTTTGTTTGTTAACCACACCGTCTAAATGAAAATGCGCCTCGCCTGAGAATCAAACGTTGTTGAGAGTTTCGTCCCTATACTCCGCCCGCTGAGCAAACAGTAGTCTCTGCTGCTTGTGTTCTTCAGTGAGCTTCTGTGCACAGCTCATCCTGTATGGGTACATACGGAGGTCACTTTCAAGAATGCGTTGAACGGAGCGTCTGGATATTCTCAGTTGCACTGGCTGCCTTTCTAGACGATTTCCCGGGACTTCTCTGTACAGCAACTCGTTCCGCTTCAATTGGTTTCATGAAAAAGTAATACAATTGCCTATCGTTGCTGTGTTGTCTGTCTTCTATTGTCAGCCATTGCTGCTTACTAGTCTCCTAGCGGCAGTATCGTGAATTACACGTCATTTCCTAACTCATTTGTTTTTACAAGCTCTACTGGTACTGATGTAGAGATCCCAGCGGGATATCTGATGTGCGTCGTAAATTGTGAAAGATTCAATTGGTAACACATTTCGTGCGCCACCCTGTATATTTACGTGACTGTGAACTCCAACAATGAGAACTGACACAGTAATAATATCATATGTTAGGAATATTTTATGCAACAAGGACGCTGGACGAAAAAAGATCAGTCACCCGTTCAGAGACGTCGCTTTGTAATACCGTGTGACACCGGACTACGCCTGATGATGACGTGTTGTTCGTTCGTAAGCTGTTTGAGATGGAAACTTTACAGTTCTACGACCGATTGTCATTGACAAGGCGTGACATTCACCTCCTGTCTCTATCGGTTAGGATGGTCTCACGACCACTATTCTGACTCCGTCTGTAAATTCTGTAACTGGTATATCATTCATTGTAGACAGGTTCCACCGTCCGCGCTGAGCTACCAACAAATCGGGCAACCGTATTCACGGTGTGGTCGCGATCACGCCAAACCGTGAGAGCTCTTCTCTGTCACTGTGTATCTCTCTATGTCGATTTACAAGGAACTTCTTGAGTGTGAGGTCGTCAAAGACCAAGAATATTTACGGCATGCGATGCCCCACATATTGTCTACTACGCAACTACAATATTGATTGCTAATGGCAACTGGGGGCGAGACTGAAGGGATCCAATGGTGAACACAGCATGAGGCGAGTACCTCACAACAGTGTTACAGTGCTAGAGGTATTCGTACAAAGCAGAGCAATGGAAACGATAAACAAAGCAAACATTCCATTATATCTGCAAGAACAGTTGCCGAAATTGACATTTCGTCACAATGGAATCGAAGGAATTTCGCAGAGTGAGAAAGAAGTGACAGATGAAAGTTAAGCATATATGTAAAATGAATCAGTGCAATGTGCAATGTGTGGTGTCGTATATAATCGACTGTGGGGACAATGTACATGAGGAGTACAAAGATGACGATACGTGCTTAACAAGTAAGAATGGTGTTGAAACACGTGTCGAGCCAAATAGTTCATCAAATGGTTCAAATGGCTCTGAGCACTATTGGACTTAACATCTGAGGTCATCAGTCCTAGGGAACTTAGAACTACTTAAACCTACGGACATCACACACATCCATGCCCGAGGCAGGATTCGACCTGCCACAGCGGCCGGCCATGTAGTTCATCATCCTTGTCGGACAGAGAGCCACAGATCCAATCTCCAGTGACACGTAATAAAGGAAATCAATGTCCAAGGAGCGAGTACTAAATATAATCACGTACATGGAAGATCATCCGCACCATAATAAAAAAAAAACAATTACCAATAGATTTCGAGTAAGTCAGCAGTCTAGTCAGTCTAGTGTGAAAGAAAACCTACCGATATTCAAGCGAGGGGAAGACGCATGTGTTACAAAACTTAGTGTTTCCGCATTTCAGCGATGCTCGATACAGCTTACAGGATCTGTGTGTTAGTAACCTACAACGTTATGCACATCAGAGTGCGCGCGACACTGAGTATAATGATTTCAAAGGAAGCAGTGAATGGTTGCATAACTTCAAACAAAGTTACAGAATAGAAAGACGTAACATAAAGAAATTTCAAACAAAGCGTCAACTTGACGATGCACAGCAAACTGCGGAATCGCCCCAAAAATTTGTTGAAGAGATAAACAAAATAATCCCATTGGTCACAAGGAATTAGTTTTCAACTCTGAACAATTGGAATCTGAAGAGGAAATGCACATTAAAGGAGCCCTGGAAATAAGAGCTACAGAGAGTTGTATGAAGGTCGACTAACATAAATGCCTCAAAGCAGTCGCATACAATTATGCTAACTGTTAATCTGGATGGTAGATTGAGTGCAAAGTTATTTATTGTGTTGATAGAGGTTGGTGGTGCTCTGCCCCTACGATTCATTCTCGTGTACGTGGGCTTTCAAGGGCATTACGGAATATTTACGCCACAGCAAGCAAGAGTGGGAAAATGGGCGTAAGAGAACTACAACTACGGCATGACCGCTGACTCTGACCAGTAGTTGGTCAAAATAACTTGCTTCTGCTTGATTCCTGGTCTGCATATAAAAATCATACTATCCGTCCTGAAAAGTGCGTGACATTTCAGTTCATACACCTGGCACGACTTGGCAAATTCAGCCTCTGGATGTCTGTTTTTCCGCACCTATAAAGCACATTATCGCACTATCTGCAGTTTCGCCTTAAAAGATAGCCAGTTCCACGATAAACTCCGCTACAGGCCGTTTCGTATTCCGTTGCATGTCATCACATTCCATCAGTTCTCGTCACCCTGTTACACCAGTGCATTCTCTAAGAGTGGAGACCTAGCTGAAAGTCCTGCACGGTTTGTAACTCCCAAGGAGTTCGCCTTCGAATCTGATGGTGCGAACCTTTGTGATCACTGTAGCATGTGCCCCTTCATTCCGTGTTCACGGTGCAAGCTAATGATTTGTTTCGAAGATTTCTTAAGTGTCAACTACGTCCATCTGGTGAAGTGTGGTACATACATCCCACAGAAAGTTTATCTCTGCACCTCATGGACACTCATTTTCTGTCGCCCTCATAACGCACATGGTGAGTCATTGTCAGCTAATACTTTTCCTGTCATAACTGTTGAAGCAGCACTTTCAAATGACACTTACTGAAGGTTGAACTTGCTACTTCGCTCTCAAGAGGTTCCTTGTTTGTGCTATAATCCCAGAAAAGCGGCTGTAACGTACACATCACACCACTACCATTACGTATGCCGCGGGTCGAGGGCCACGTGACTGCCAGATATCCGGCGTACAGCACTCCAAAACGGACATTGCGCTGTTTTGTGTGGGCGCCAAACATTTAGTCTGGTGGGATTACATTATAAAACAGTAACGACCCTCGACACTCGCTAGATGTACTCCCAAATTTAGTCACATTTGTACATTTTGTTCCGTTAAGAACGACTTGTAGCGTTCTCTCTACAACGAATCTCCGAATCTATCCACTAATACGGTCCGATTGTTGGTAGGCTCGTATTATGATTGCTAAGCGACACTGCAGAACTGTGACGAATGCCTCTCGGAAGCCAAGGAAAAGGAGATGGCGTGACAAATAGTCCAACTATACTTCACAAGAAGCATTGGACCAAAGATATTTGGGGAGACATTGGAAGACATAAATCTGGATGTGCACATCTGTATTTGAACTACCGTCCTCCAATACGTGAGTACAGTGGCAGGGTAGGAGCACGCCGAAACTCCATCCCACTTGCCCTCGGGGCGCTGCCCAGCAGATTGTGGAGACAATTTGTTGTGGGGAACGTTGACAGGTGTTGTCAGTGGGATCATGACGCACCTACCCTTACTTTTCCCCGGCGAATGATCATCTCAATATAATTTCTGTCGACTACTTAAGTTCTGAAGATTAAATTTAGTATTTTAACCTTCTCTCCGTCGACCTTCATTTTAGTGCATCTTCACACTGAGCTACTGTATTCCTTCAAAAGTTTGGTCCTCCAGTAACAGCGCTAGAAAGTTCCTGAACTTGCACACAAACCAGATGGCGAAAAAATCAATGGGAATGTCATCAGAACCTCTTGACGTGCACTGTGGTTAAGAAGTACAGCACAGTGAGAGTTCTTTGTACGGTAATGAATTCCCAAAATCACGGATCATGAACAGTTCTGTAACTCTAATAACTAGTTTTTCCCTGTACCTACTTTCTGATGTCAAGTTTATTTCACTCACATTTTGTCTTCTTTAATGTGCTGAAATATTTTACACTTTTCAGAATGTTAAACAGGCGAAATATGCATTCTGAAGTGCTTCACTGTGAAACCACATGGAATCTTGATCTGCTGTAATTAAGTTTTTGATAATCAGGCTGACACCCTCTTTTCGATTTGCAGGTATGAGACTCGGTTTACTGCAGACCAAAGTGGGTCTTGCGAACATCCTGTCCAAGTGCTCCGTGCGACCTACGAAGAACACAACCAGGCATGTCACCTACAACACCAGAAATGTACTGCTGCTGCCCACAAAGGAAATCGAGCTGCAATTTGTGAAACGATGCTAGGAGATTCACTACCGCGCTAACATGACATAAAGAGGAACTTTAAAGACTGTACATGGCTTAATCGTCTGTCTATTGTGCAGCAGTAGAGTATGTTTGTTTCATTTTGTAATAATAAAAGTATAATACCTATGAGTCTATTTTTCACACATTTACTTTCCTCCTCGCACTATGGACAGAGTATTGCCAAAATTCACGGTGAGAACTACACAGCACTCTTCACAGGAAAGCCCCTCGTTTTATGATCACTGATCTTTCCGGCTGCTTCCATCATATAACTCTGGAAACAAAAACCCTCCCGCTTTTACAATTTGCATACCATGTTTTCAGCTCACTTATTCGTCTACTGGAAGTTATTTATGGTATGTTATCTATTGGTGTAATTAGCTAGATCACATTACAATTTTGTGGCCATTATTCAATTTAGTCTTTGAATTATTCATATCACTTTCTAAGTCAGCATCTGAAACCACCTGATTTTTATAAATACGTGCTACTCAGTAAAATATGTGTAACATTTACAATAATATTGGTTATAATTAAAATAATAATCATAAAAGGCACAGTAATAATAATAATATTATTAATAATAAACCCCGTGGAGGCCCGGGAAAAGAATAGGCCTCCGGTATGTTCTGCCAGTCGTAAAAGGCGACGAAAAGAACAAACCACTAATAGGGCTAACCCCCCTTTTAGTGTGATTGGTTGGTTCAGGACAGAACTAATGAAGCCTCGGACAAGCGCTGTCATGGTCGGGGACGACGCTTGAACCCTATGCCCGTCCACAATGGTAACGACACTGCTAGCCACACGGAAAATTATTTAAATCTAAATTGAGGTGTTTTGCAGGATATGCTTCCTGCAACCACCCTAGAAGGAAAACAAAGACAGAGGATGAGATGGTCAGATGAAGCTAACCGACACCTCATATTCTTTTATTACCAAGCAACAAACCTAGGAAACAACACAAGTGGATACAGATCAGAAGTATACACAACATTTATTATCAGATACCTAGAATTAAAATTTTTAACACAACAACGACTAGCTGATCAGATCCGTGTAAAAATCAAAAATAACAGGACACCCCAGTCAGAATTAGAAAACATCAAACAACAACTACAACAAATACTGGAACAAAATACAGTAACGGACTCAAACATCCCACAGCAAACAAGCAAAGAACAACACGCATTAATTAAACAATCAGAGGAAAACGAAATCTTAAGACAGCCACCAGAACAAGCACAAATAGAACACGAAGTGACACACATATTACATATAGAAGAAAAATTTCAGCTAACATATATAGAATACAGACATTAGACCATTCTTGCATGGACCACCAAATAACCCACAAGTTGAAACAACAGAAACAACTATCACCACAATCGTACACAACAAACCAAATGAAAATACAACTATGGACAAGTTACAACTACTGGTTTATATAGGAGCACTCACTACACTAAATATACACACTAGGCAAGGGACCAGAACAAACCAACACTGACAAATGGTTCCACCACACGCTACGCTTTCTCTGCTCGCGGTCTGATTTCATCGCACCACATAAGCGGCCGGTCTCTACCAACTGTAGATTGTTTTGTCTGTTGTACCTTTTGCGTGAAATTATTTCATGTGATACTTCGTTCGCAATAGTCTCTGAACTGTCACAACTGATTAACATTTAGCGAATTTAAGGACACAAAAGGGACGCATCGCTGCATAATACGAAATTTGACTGGATTGAGGGTTTTTCTGATAGAGAGGACTAAGCATATTGTTTCGGGTGGAGAGCCACCAGCAGATGTAGAAATAACTTCAGGTGTGCCCCGAGGAAGTGTATTGGACCATTGCTGTTCATGTTGTAAGACGTGTGTATTTCTATGGTCTATTGTCAAACCACAATTTATGAAAGATGTTTGTATTTTAGTAGGATTAAGTAGGAATAATTAATATTTGTCATATTGGAAATAATTGTGGTAGCAAGAAATGTCTGCACCAAAGTAGTGTTGGCACGAGACGCCGCACATTGATATAATTTTTAAAAAGGGCGGGAGAGACAGCGTACGGATACAGTTTAAGAAAAGAGCGGGAAAGACCGCGCATTGATACATTTTGTAATGGTAGCAGGGATTGTCTGCACCAGAAAGCATTGTTGGCAGCAGAGACAGCACTTTAGCGTTCGTAGAAAGTCGGTAGTAAGCGAGTAGTGAAGCGAGTCGGTAGCAGGTCTGAAGCGAGAGGTTGAGAGGAGCCGTGTGCCTGCCAGCCACCAGCTATGATTCACAAGAGATTATAAACGGATGTACAGAGACATCAGCAACTATTATCATAAGAGCAACTAATATTATTGAATTGATTTTTTGAGAAACTCAGGACTACTGAAAGTATGTTTGCGCATTGCTAGTTGTAAGATTATTGTATAAAGTAAGTCCCATTTGAACGTTTGTAATATCATTTCATTCAAAATATAATTAATTTTTTCCAGCAATAT
Organism: Schistocerca gregaria; assembly: GCF_023897955.1. NCBI lineage: Eukaryota > Metazoa > Arthropoda > Insecta > Orthoptera > Acrididae > Schistocerca > Schistocerca gregaria. The sequence goes on along the minus strand of NC_064927.1, from coordinate 71,216,301 downwards.
TGCATTACTGATTATAATCCATCCCAAAAACCATCAACATAAAACTTTGCAAAAATTTTATTGTTGTCAAGAAAAAGTGTAACTATGAATTACGTAACTTCAGTCAAATTAATTAAAGAATACAGTCAGCTTTGCTGTTAAAGAATAACGTCAGCTTTGGTAATAAATACAGCCACTTATAATGACAGCCCACCAGCAGTAAATAGAGTATAGAAAAACAGAGTAAGTATATTCATGTCGCAGTTCGATGTAGCAGTCAGATGGCGATCCAGTAACAACAAAAAAGGTAAGGAACCGTTTTGGGTTATTGCAGGTAACGACTGAGGGCCACGACGACGACACATTCTGTGTTTCGTAGAAATAATCAGAAAATAACTTTTAATAAGCAGCATTTAAATTTGTATGTAAAGTTTGCGAAAGAGAATTAATTTCAAACGGGAAGGTTTCGTAACAAAAAAATAGATGTAGAGGGAAGGCTTCAATGTTTCAATGTTGTAAATTAATGAACTTGTAGACAATATTGATAATAACCTCAGACTTTTCGCAGATGATGTAGTTATCTACAACGAAGTATTATGTGAAAGAAGCTGCATACATGTTGAATCAGATCTTGAGTGCGAAGACTGGCAAATTGCTTTAAATGTCCAGAAATATAAAACTGCGCACTTCGTAAAACGAAAAAAAAAAACATAGCATCCTATGACTGTAATATCAATGAGTCACTGTTGAAATCGGCCAACTCATACAAATACCTGAGTGTAACACATTGCAGGGATATGAAATGGCATGGGAACATGTGCTTAGGCGTGGGTGAAGAAGGAGGCAGACATCGGTTTATTGGTGGAATACTGGGGAAGTATAATCTGTCTACAGAGGAGATTCCTAATTCAATACAAATCACTAGTGCGACCGCTTCTAGAATATTGCTCAGGCGTGTGGATCTCTTACCAATAGAACTTAAAGGGTATATTGAACGTATACGGAGAAGGGCAGCACGAATGGTCACAGGTTTGTTTGATCCGTGGAAGAGTGTCACAGAGATACTGAAGAAACTGAACTGGAAGACTCTCTCTGCCCCGAGAACTCCTGTTAACAAAGTTTCAAGAACCGGCTTAAATGACGATTCTAGGAATATACTACATGGGAAATTAACAAAGCCTTAAGTACCGCCTTTAAATGATGACTCTAGGAATATACTACATTCTCCTAAGTATCGCTCATTTAGAGATTGTGAGGAGAAGATTACAATAATTACTGCTTGCACAGAGGAATTCAAACCATCATTGTTCCCGCGCTCCATTCGTGTATGGAACGGGACGAAACCCTAATAAGTGTTAAAGTGGGACGTACCCTCTGACACGTACCTACGGCTGTTTGCTGAGTGTAGATGTACATGTAAATGTAGAATGTTCAGACACGCCTGGCCCGAACGGAGCGCTCTCCAACAACTAACGACGCTTATTACCAATTAATACTTGCACGGGTGCTTTATCCACTGTAACGATCCATTTTTTCTATATGTCTCATACAATGAGCACGCAATTAGAGGTCATTTTTTTGAAACCCCTGTCTGCCATTGGGACGCAGAAGTTTCTCAATTGGTGCGAAGGTGTGGCGCCCCGTGACGTCACCTTCGTTCTTGACAACGTTTCAAACAGCAAGGTGTCGATATAAGAAAAAGCCCGCCATAGCTCAGACGTTCGTGTGCATCAGATCTCAGATCATGTTCACTGCGTTTGAAGCCACATGGTGTCTTTACAGAAGCGATGAATCGTCTGGGGGGGGGGTTATTTATTACACTACTGGACATTAAAATTGCTACCCCAAGAAGAAATACAGATGATAAACGGGTATTCATTCGAGAAATGTATTATACTAGAACTAACATGTGATCACATTTTCACGCAATTTGGGTGCATAGATAATGAGAAATCAGTACCCAGAACAACCACCTCTGGCCGTAATAACGGCGTTGATACGCCTGGGCATTGAGTCAGAGCTTGGATGGCGTCTACAGATACAGCTGCCCATGCAGCTTCAACACGATACCAAAGTTCATCAAGAGTAGTGACTGGCCTATTGTGACGAGCTAGTTGCTCGGCCACCATTAACCAGACGTTTTCAGTTGGTGAGAGATCTGGAGAATGTGCTGGCCAGGGCAGCAGTGGAAGATTTTCTGTACCCAGAAAGGCCGGTACAGGACCTGCAACATGCGGTCGTGCATTATCCTGCTGAAATGTAGGGTTTCGCAGGGATCGAATGAAAGGTAGAGCCACGGGTCGTAGCACATTTGAAATGTAACCTCCACTGTTCAAAGTGCCGTCAATGTGAACAGGCGGTGACCGAGACGTGTAACCAACTGCACCACATACCATCACGTCGGATGATACGCCAGTATGGCGATGACGAATACACGCTTCCAATGTGTGTTCACCGCGATGTCGCCAAACACGGATGCGACCATCACGATGCTGTAAACAGAAGCTGGATTCATCCGAAAAAATGACGTTTTTCCATTCGTGCACCCAGGTTCGTCGTTGAGTACACCAACGCAGACGCTCTTGTCTGTGATGCAGCGTCTACATCTACATCTACATCCATACTCCGCAAGCCACCTGACGGTGTGTGGCGAAGGGTACCCTGAGTACCTCTATCGGTTCTCCCTTCTATTCCAGTCTCGTATTGTACGTGGAAAGAAGGATTGTCGGTATGCTTCTGTGTGGGCTCTCTCTGATTTTATCCTCATGGTCTCTTCGCGAGATATATGTAGGAGGGAGCAATATACTGCTTGACTCTTCGGTGAAGGTATATTCTCGAAAATTTAACAAAAGCCCGTACCGAGCTACTGAGCATCTCTCCTGCAGAGTCTTCCACTGGAGTTTATCTATCATCTCCGTAACGCTTTCGCGATTACTAAATGATCCTGTAACGAAGCGCGCTGCTCTCCGTTGGATCTTCTCTATCTCTTCTATCAACCCTATCAACCCTATCTGGTGCGGATCCCACACTGCTCAGCAGTATTCAAGCAGTGGGCGAACAAGCGTACTGTAACCTACTTCCTTTGTTGTAGGATTGCATTTCCTTAGGATTCTTCCAATGAATCTCAGTCTGGCATCTGCTTTACCGACGATCAACTTTATATGATCATTCCATTTTAAATTACTCCTAATGCGTACTCCCAGATAATTTATGGAATTAACTGCTTCCAGATGCTGACCTATTTTGTAGCTACATGATAAGGGACCTATCTTTCTATGTATTCGCATAACATTACACTTGTCTACATTGAGATTCAATTGTCATTCCGTGCACCATGCAGCGTCAAGGGTAACCGCAGCCATGGTCTCCGAGCTGATAGTCCATGCTTCTGCAAACGTCGTCGAACGTTCGTGCAGATGGTTATTGTCTTGCAAACGTCCCCATCTATTGACTCAGGGATCGAGACGTGGCTGGACGATGCGTTACAGCCATGCGTATAAGATGCCTGTCATCTCGACTGCTTGTGATACGAGGCCGTTGTGATACAGCACGGCGTTCCGTATTACCCTCCTGAACCCACCGATTCCATATCCTGCTAACAGTTATTGGATCTCGACCAACGCGATAAGCAATGTAGCGATACGATAAACAGCAATCGCGATAGGCTAGAATCCGACTTTTATCAAAGTAGGAAACGTGATGGTACGCTTTTCTCCTCCTTACACGAGGCATCACAACAACGTTGCACCAGGCAACGCCGGTCAACTGCTGTTTGTGTAAGAGAAATCGGTTGGAAACTTTCCTCATGTCAGCACGTTGTAGGTGTCGCCACTGGCGCCAACCTTGTGTCAATGCTCTGGAAAGCTAATCATTTGCATATCACAGCATCTTCTTCCTGTCGGTTAAATTTCGCGTCTGTAGCACGTCATCTTCGTGGTGTAGCAATTTTAATGGCTAGTAGTGTAACTTAGTCCTTACTGCGAGACACTGCATAGTTTAAGTCATTTTGCTTACTAGTGTATCAGACCAAAAGTTAGTCAGCACCAGAAGACGTCACGCTTATACCGCGCAACACCGTCCCTAGACTTGTTAAAGTCCTGAACTCGGCGAAGAAGAGAGCACACTAATTTCTTCAGGCTTACCACTCTCAGCTGGATCCTTTCAGTGATGGTAAGATTCCGTAGAGTTACGAAATTCCGGGAAGCCGATTGCTGCATTTCACCTGTCGTTCCAGTTAGCCTCGAACGTTTTCTTTGGCACTGAGATCAGGAGACTCAGTGCACCAGTCCAGATGCGATCGCGTTCCTGAGTGTTTGTTAGACAGGGTACTATGCTTGCAACTTTGAAGTCTTCTTAAGTTGGCAGTGTCCGTGAAAGTGCGGAAGAAAGAGCAACAGCTGGTCATCGAAAATATTGGTATGAACAACTTGGTTCATGTTCACAGTAACCTCGATGAGTACGTCTGTGACCAAAGAAAAAACACCACCAAAACAACAGAGAATCAACTCCAGCCAGATTCGTACCATTCACGTACAGTGGGTTGAACGCTTTTCTGGACCGTGTCTGCGCTCGACACATCATTTGAACAGAGAGAAAATAACGACGCATTGGACCGCAGAACACGCCTGTATTCATCCAACTTAAAATTTGAACAATTACAGCCCTAGGTTCCCGTAAATTAAGTGTTTTTGACCTAGGTTTCTGCCACTTAAGACTACGTTAAGAAACCTAGATCAAAAATACTTCATTTTCACTACCGAGGGCTTTAATTGTTTCAATTTTACCTTGTAATCGTCGCCGACGACGCAGCCATGTTTAAATTTTCATCCAATTTGTCGTTTCTGCTCGCACTAAGACGTGCAGTTTGAAGTGCAGCTGTGAATAGTGTTTTTTTGGGCGGAACCGTACTCCATATGTCCACAGCACGCAGTTTCCTTCACATTGTTCCCTCTTAAATTGGGAGGTAGACCTGCATTCACTGACAGCGGCAATTCGTGTACGGTCTGAAACCGATTACCGATGACAGGGCGAGAGCGCCGCTGCCCGTCTCCTTCGGTGAGTGTCTTTTTTCGACCGCTCTTCTTACATCTACATCTACATCAATACTCCGCAAGCCAGCTGACGGTGTGTGGTGGAGGGTACTTTCAGTATCTCTATCGGTTCTCCCACTGAGAACGCAGCATGTCGTTCTCAATGGAGAGAAGTCTTACGAGGTAATAGTGATTTCAGGTGTACCGCAGGGGAGTGTCGTAGGACCGTTGCTATTCACAATATACATAAATGACCTTGTGGATAACATCAGAAGTTCACTGAGGCTTTTTGCGGATGATGCTATGGTATATCGAGAGGTTGTAACAATGGAAAATTGTACTGAAATGCAGGAGAATCTGCAGCGAATTGACGCATGGTGCAGGGAATGGCAATTGAATCTCAATGTAGACATATTTAATGTGCTGCTAATACATAGAAAGAAAAATCCCTTATCGTTAGCTACACTATAACAGGTCAGCAATTGGAAGCAGTTAATTCCATAAATTATCTGGGAGTACGCATTAGGAGTGATTTAAAATGAAATGATCATATAAAGTTGATCGTCGGTAAAGCAGATGCCAGACTGAGATTCACTGGAAGAATCCTAAGGAAATGCAATCTGAAAACGAAGGAAGTAGGCTACAGTAAGCTCGTTCGCTCACTACTTGAATACTGCTCAGCAGTGTGGGATCCGTACCAGACAAGGTTGATAGAAAAGATAGAGAAGACCCAACGGAGAGCAGCGTCCTTCGTTACAGGACCATTTAGTAATTGCGAAAGCGTTACGGAGATGATAGATAAACTCCAGTGGAAGACTCTGCAGGAAAGACACTCAGTAGCTCGGTACGAGCTTTTGTTGGTTTCGAGACCATACCTTCACCGAGGAGTCAAGCAGTATATTGCTCCCTCCTTCGTATATCTCGCTAAGAGACCGAGAGGATAAAATCAGGGAGGTTAGAGCCTACACAGAGGCATACCGACAATCCTTTCCACGAACAATACGAGACTGGAATAGAAGGGAGAACCGATAGAGGTACTCAAGGTACCCTCCGGCACACAGCGTCTGGTGGCTTGCGGAGTATGGATGTAGATGTAAATGTAGATGTAGATATTCCAGTCTCGTATTGTTCGTGGAAAGAAAGAGTGGTACAACGTGATCCTGGACGCGTCCAAATACCGTACCGCTTTTCTTCATTTCCGTCTCCACACCGAGCCACCTTTACTGAACTGTTTGAATTTTACCGACTGGTAGACACTCAGTATTACACTGCCATGACCTACGTCTACGATGGAGAATCACGTTATCATATTACCACCTGTGACTAGAACAAATTGACTTTGTATGCTGAATCTCATGACCGAGAGCATCAGAAGTTACGTAAATTTATTTGCTCGAACTCTGTTCTTACCCTGTAACGCTATAAGGAAATTGGGACCAAATTATATCTTTGGTTTAGTCTCATTTACTTTCGTGAAAGTCAAGGATGATAATAATTCTATTAACTTTGATTTACTTTAAAACTGCAAAATAGCTATGGTCACAGTTATCTAAAACAATTCGTTTGCTAATTTACTGGCCGTGGAATTAAATGAAGTTTTCTTTCGGAATATCGCACTCAGAAAAGTTATCGGATTTGGAGAAAAATAGGTGATTGTAGCTTCTAATGAATGTGATGTGCAAATAGTAACTACTCAGAAACTGGCTTTTGGCATAATCGTGAACCAAACGAAAAAATTCATTATTTACTTATCTCAATTGAATCGAATAAAATTTATCTTTTCTTTTAATCTAAAATGAAAGAGGCTCTTCAGTTTCAGCATTTTGTTGACAGGGAACTAGCAACTTTATTAAATTCTTAAATCATTTACTAACGATTCTGTCAACTGCAGGATGTATATTACCTGACTAGTTTCGAACCTTACAGGTGCATTTTCAATCTAGCCTATTCACAGTGCCTAGTAACAGCGCCATATCTTAATAAATAAACATCAAAGTGGCAACACGTGATTCATAAATATCTGCAGAATGAACGCCAAAATCCGCAAGTGCCTCTTAACAAGTCAAAATCAAGCTGATTGACTTTGACTTGATTGTTTTTGACTTGGTGAGAAGGCACTTGCGGATTTTGGCGTTCATTCTGCAGATAGTTATGAATCACGTGTTGCCACTTTGATGTTTATCATTAAGGTCAGGCACTGTCTGGACGGCCTCAGTAGGCCAGTCTTGAAAATGAACGAAACTATTCGACTGATGTAAATACTGCAATTCTTGATAGAATCGTTAATAAACGCTTTGAGGAAACAGGTCCTTCATATGATGTGATCTTAATACAACAGAATACTTTTAATGCTTGTAATGACGGTCGGTGTAGACACACAAATCAGACTCTCATTTAATAATTCAGCCCAGCTGCATCGATCAAGGAACACCTTATTCCCAACAAGATATAGTCGTCTACAGGACTTAGTAGCAAGACAGCTTTACTTACACCGGTCCATTACATGTCATAGCCATTAACACCTTTGTTTGTACAACAGATAATAATAACAAGTTTCACATTTCGCTATCTTTCACAGATGACAGATTTTTAGAAAGTTAAATTTTATTTTTAGTGCGCGTCCTTGACGCTGTTACTCATTTGGATAAAATGGGGGAACCTTTAATTACGGGAGTGACGCCACAGCATCAACGCCCAGTGGTCGTTCTACGACGTCTATAGTGTTCCTAAGCTCCTAGTGTGCTCTCTTAAATGCGTTACTCATACATTTTGAGTGGTGCACTTATTTATGAACATTGCCTTTGTTTTCTAAGTGATACTGATTGTTGATACCAAACTTAATACGGCAGCAAAAGCGTGCTGTGAGGCTGCTGTGACCACACCTAAATACACTCATGGAAATGGAAAAAAGAACACATTGACACCGGTGTGTCAGACCCACCATACTTGCTCCGGACACTGCGAGAGGGCTGTACAAGCAATGATCAAACGCACGGCACAGCGGACACACCAGGAACCGCGGTGTTGGCTGTCGAATGGCGCTAGCTGCGCAAGATTTGTGCACCGCCGCCGTCAGTGTCAGCCAGTTTGCCGTGGCATACGGAGCTCCATCGCAGTCTTTAACACTGGTAGCATGCCGCGACAGCGTGGACGTGAACCGTATGTGCAGTTGACGGACTTTGAGCGAGGGCGTATAGTGGGCATGTGGGATGCCGGGTGGACGTACCGCCGAATTGCTCAACACGTGGGGCGTGAGGTCTCCACAGTACATTGATGTTGTCGCCAGTGATCGGCGGAAGGTGCAGGTGTCCGTCGACCTGGGACCGGACCGCAGCGACGCACGGATGCTCGCCAAGACCGTAGGATCCTACGCAGTGCCGTAGGGGACCGAACCGCCACTTCCCATCAAATTAGGGACACTGTTGCTCCTGTGGTATCGGCGAGGACCATTCGCAACCGTCTCCATGAAGCTGGGCTACGGTCCCGCACACCGTTAGGCCGTCTTCCGCACACGCCCCAACATCGTGCAGCCCGCCTCCAGTGGTGTCGCGACAGGCGACAGGGACGAATGGAGACGTGTCGTCTTCAGCGATGAGAGTCGCTTCTGCCTTGGTGCCAATGATGGTCGTATGCGTGTTTGACGCCGTGCAGGTGACGCCACAATCAGGACTGCATACGACCGAGGCACACAGGGCCAACACCCGGCATCATGGTGTGGGGAGCGATCTCCTACACTGGCCGTACACCTCTGGTGATCGTCAAGGGGACACTGAATAGTGCACGGTACATCCAAACCGTCATCGAACCCATCGTTCTACCATTCCTAGACCGGCAAAGGAACTTGCTGTTCCAACAGGACAATGCACGTCCGCATGTATCCGGTGCCACCCAACGTGCTCTAGAAGGTGTAAGTCAACTACCCTGGCCAGCAAGATCTCCGGATCTGTCCCCCATTGAGCATGTTTGGGACTGGATGAAGCGTCGTCTCACGCGGTCTGCACGTCCAGCACGAACGCTGGTCCAACTGAGGCGCCAGGTGGAAATGGCATGGCAAGCCGTTCCACAGGACTACATCCAGCATCTCTACGATCGTCTCCATGGGAGAATAGCAGCCTGCATTGCTGCGAAAGGTGGATATACAGTGTACTAGTGCCGACATTGTGCATGCTCTGTTGCCTGTGTCTATGTGCCTGTGGTTCTGTCAGTGTGATCATGTGATGTATCTGACCCCAGGAATGTGTCAATAAAGTTTCCCCTTCCTGGGACAATGAATTCACGGTGTTCTTATTTCAATTTCCAGGAGTGTATTTAGTGGACACCACACATTATCCTACTTACACCCTTCTCTGCAACAAATTGTTTCTTCGTAACTGAAGACTTTCCTCCAAATGTGGCCTCATAAGTCGTTAGTGATAGAAAATAAAAAGAAAGTTAAGTTTCGATATTTTTGTCTACATCTACATTAACATAATGCAAATACTCCGCAAGCCAGTTTATGGTGCATGACGGAGATTACCTTGAACCGCTTCTTGTGACTATTACCTTTATTGTTCCCGTCGCAAATGGAACGACGGAATAACTACTGTCTGTATGCCTCCGTACTAGTCCTTTTTTCTCTTATCTCGTCCTCACGGACCTTACTTGAAATGTACGCCGGCAGTAGTATGATCGTCCAGCAAGCAATCAACCCCTAGTTTCCAAAACTTTCTCAATAGCGTTTCGCGAGAAAGACGGCATCATTCCTCCTGGGATTCCTACTTGATTTCACGAAGCAAGGTCGAAACTACCGGTAATAAATCTAGCGGCACACCTCTGAACTCATTCAGTGTCTTCCTTCAATCTGAGCTGGTGGGGATCACAAACACTTGAGCTGTACTCGAGAACGGGTCGAACCAGTGGTGGCTTTGTAGACGAGCTACACTTTCCTGAAAGTCTCCCAATAAACCAAAGTCAAACATTCGCTTTCCCTAATGCCGATATTACGTGCATCTCCCATTTCATATCTCTTTGCAAAGTTACGCATGACATTTCAGCACAACACTAATACTGTATTCGAACGCTAAAGGATTATTTTTTTCTATTCAATTGCATTAAGACACGCCAGGTTATCCGAGAGCGCCTCGGGTAGGCGCGTCGGCCCCAGATTGAATCCGCCCGGCTCATTAACGACGTGGGTCGGTGTGCCAGCCAGCCTGGATCTGGTTTTTAGGCGGTTTTCCACAACCCAGTAGGTGAATACCGTGCTGGTCCCCACACCCCGCCTCAATTACAAGACTCGCAGATATCTGCAATGCGTTCGCACTGTTTCATGGTTCACAGTAGATGCAGACAGCTGGGGTACACTGATTCCGTCCTGGGGTGGTATGGGGTGGCGGCAGGAAGGGCATTCGGCCACCCCTGTAAATTAACCAGGCCAAATCAGATTGTAACAACGCCGACCCTGCGAAAACTGCAGGATAATGGCACAAGCGAAAGAAAGAACTCCACTGCTTTAAGTTACAGTTTTCTACAGTTAGAGCAAGATGTCATTAATATCAACAAATGTAAATTGTGTCTGACAATCATACCACGTTGCGGTCAGATGTTTGTAATTTTTCATGTTTATGGTACGTCAAGTACAAGCTTCAAATTTCAATTTCTCAAAGAAGTTTGATACATCTCCAAAAAATTATCGAGAAAATCGACTTTAAAGTTTTGCAAGCGTCTTTAATGCCATGAATCAAGCACAGATTTTCGGTGGGTTCCGTGGCTCTGCCGACGAATGCTCGGCCGTCTTATAAGCGATCAGGATTCGATACCTGCCCAGTGAATATTTTTAAACAAAGGTGTATGTTCTACGACCACCCTCGGTGAAGCATAAAATACACAAAGGTCGAAAAAAAATTCCGTAGCACTCGAGACTGGTAAGAACTTCGTCGCTGGTTCGAGCCTCGTTTTGTTCATTATTTTTCTCATCTCTTTCCGTTTAAGATTGAATCGTATACGTACATCATTTAAATATAAAACTCATCTATTGTATGCTAAAGAAGTCATATGTAATTGTAATTTTTATGAAAAATCCACGTCGTCTTATTTAAAATTACTTATCACACAAAAAAATCTCGTTGTCATTGGAAATATAAATTCTTAATTACCGATCAGTTATAAAATATTGTTAATGTAGGTTTATTTAGATTAAAATCATTACAAATTATATTCTTTGATATTTGTGTATGTTACGCTTTACGGAAATGATCGTAGAACATGTACCTTTTCCAGAATGAGATTTTCACTCTACAGCGGAGTGATATGAAACTTCCTGGCAGATTAAAACTATCTGCCGGACCGAAACTCGAACTCGGGACCTTTGCCTTTCACGGTCAAGTGCTTCTTATGTGAAGTTTAGAAGGTAGGAGACGAGGTACGGGCAGAATTGAAGCTGTGACGACGAGTCGTGAGTCGTGCTCGGGTAACTCAGTCGGTAGAGCACTTGCCCGCGAAAGGCAAAGGTCACGAGTTTGAGTCTCTGCCCGGCACACAGTTTTCATCCACCAGGAAGTTTCAACATGAACCATTGTTTGAAGACAAGCATCGACCGGGAAGCAAACCAAGCCCGTCAACAGAGCAGGACTGCATTCTACCGAAGAGCCACCTTTCGATAAGTTCAGCTTGATTTAGCGTGTCTACGACGTTCAAAGAACTCCGAAGGCAATTTTCCCGAGAATATTTGAGAGCTGCATCGATCTGGTTTGGGTACTTGATGTCTGTGGTCTGAATTTCACGTACCATAAATATTATTACAAAAATCGAAGTGTCACGTCCCGGTGGCACTGCTGGCGACGTCCTGGGCTCTATTAATACAAGATCTTCAGCTATATATGGAGGCCTCTTCCGTATGCTCGGACCTTCGTTAACAATTTGCATTCTGACACCTGCCCGTTGCCCTCCACCCATAGTTCGGAGTATGGCCTGTGAGAAAAGGGCAAGCTGAGTTTCACACGAGCGACGCTTTCTAAATCCATGCTGATTTCTGGATGCAGACTTTTCTGTATGAAGAAAATCTGTGACATCCGAACTTAAGAATATGCACATGAACTTATGATCTCATATCAGTAGTTTCCATCAGCTCCTGAAAATCTTCTGAGAGTTCAGCGCAGACCTGAATACCAAACTAACTGACTGCTGACATCTACATACGCCCGCAAGTCAGCGCACGGTGCTTGGCAGAGGGCACCCTGTACCACTACCACTCGATTCCTTTCCTGTTTCCCACTCGGAGAGAGAGCTTGGGAAGAACGGCTGTCTGTATCCTCCGTATGAGGCTTAATTTGTGGTATCTCATCGTGTTCCCTAAACGAAGTAGATTCAATGCGCAGTCAGCTCCAAAAGCCGGTTCCCTAAATTTCTTAATAGTGTTCTTCAGAAAGTACGGCATCTTTCCTTCAGGAATTCCCATCTGAGTTCCCCAAGCATCGATTAACACCTGAGTGTTGTTCGATCCTGCTGGTAACAAATCTGGTAGTCCGCCTCTGAATTGCTTCGATGTCTTCTTCTAATCCGACCTGGTGCTTATCACAAACACTGGAGCAGTGCCCAAGGATAGGTCGCACTAGCGTCTTGTATGCGGTCTCCTTTAAAGCTGAACCAAGCCTTCCTAAAATTATCCCAATAAATCTAGTTCGACCATTCGCCTTTTGCAGTACAATCCCTCGTATGTGCGTTCCATTTGAAATCGCTTTGCAACGTTATGGCCACGAGACGTTGCTGTATCAAACGGAACACTACTAATGCTTTATACGAACACTGTTAGTTTGTTTTTTCCTGCTCATCCGCCCCAACTTACATATTTCTATATTTAGAGCTTCCTGTCATTCATCACACCAACTGCAAATTTTGTGTTTCCTCCTACAGTCACCGTACACCACAGCATCATCAGCAAACAACCGCAGATCGCTGCCCACCCTGTCTGCCAGATCATTTATGTGTGTAGAAAATGAACAGCAGTCCTATCGCACTTCCTTTGGACACCCCTGATGACACCCTTGCCTCTGTAAGCACTGGCCATCGATGACAGCATACCTCGTTCTGTTGCTTAAGAAGTCTTCCAGAGACTTACATGCCTAGGAACCTATTCTGTATCCTCGTACCTACGTTAACAGTCTGTAGTGGAGTACCGTCGCAAATGTTTTTCGGTAATCCAGAAATATAGAATCTGCTTATTTCCCTTCATCCATAGTTCGCAGCATATCATGTGAGAAAAGGACAAGTTGAAGTTCACTTTCTAAAACCTTGGTGATTCGTGAACATGAGCTTTTCCGTCTCTAGGAAATTTATTATATTCTAAATCAGAATATTTTTCCTGGTCTGTTCTTTTACGCTTCGTATACGCAGCGGAGTAACCTGCGTCTTTTTTTTTTAATTCGCTTGGGACATCGCGCTGGGCGATAGATTCGCGATAAGTGCGAGCTAAGTAAGCAGCCAGGGCAGCAGAGTACTCTTTGTAAAACCGAATTGGGATTCCGTCCTGAAGGGCGACTCATTTGTTTTCAGCTCTTTCAGTTATCAGTTGTTTCTCTGCGCCAGGGATGCTTACTAATATGTCGTTCAGACGGGAGTCTTTGCGATGGTCAAACGATGATATGTTCGTACGATTCTCCTGCGCGTACCATCTCTTAAGCGGTACGTTAAACTTCGGCTTTTGTTTTGCTGTCATCAACTGCCACTCCAGAGTGGTCAACGAATGACTGTAAGCACAATAGTTACTTGGTGAGAAAATAATGCAGTGCGTCTCGACCCGTCAGGGGTAAAATGCTAGTAAGTGACGTTGACGTGGCTTCTTTTGTGTGGAAAGGAGTCAGTTTTATTTGTATGTGCACGTGCCACGGTTACCGGCTAAACACATCGGACATTTACTGAAGAGGCAATACTGCGGCCTCATCGAATGTTATAAAACTGTCCTGCGGAAGCGGCTGGAGTGATAAACTTAGAGCGGCCCGTCCTCCGCTTGTCCAGAGGTGGGTGGGGGAGAGCACTCACGGTGCGGCCAGCGCTACACGGGACCCCTCTCTGTTGACACAGCAGCGCGGCGTCTGGCCCCAGGCAGGGACGGGAAGAGGTCGGCCTGCAGCGTGGAACCCATCAGCGCTCAATCAGCCAGATGGACCACGCGCGCCGCCGACGTTTACTTTGCCCTAATAGCGCCAGCCGCTCACGGGAGGGTATATAGGCCGCCGTGTGCGCCAGATGCCGCGTAGTCTGCCCGCAGCCATGGCACCCTCGACTGCAGCACTGGTCGTGGTAGCGCTCCTAGCTGTCTCCGTCTCCGCGAGCGACGCTCACCCGTTCCACAGGTACTCTCTCTCTCGATCCTGATTACAGCGCGAGGCCTGAAACTGTAAGTCCAGCTTAGCGAAGGGTGGTGGACATCTAAACTTCTGCTAAACTCCTCCCGAACGGGCCATGAAGGCCGAAAGGCACCGAGCGACCACCGTGTCATCCTCAGACAACATATGATGCAGATATGGATGGGCATGTGTGGAGCACACCGCTCTCCCGCAGCCGCTACTTTTCGACCAAGTAGCTCCTCAATTTCCCTCACAAGGGTTGAGCACACCCGACTTGCCAACAGCGCTCCGCAGAAAAAAAATGGCTCTGAGCACTATGGGACTTAACATCTGACTTGATCAGTCCCCTAGAACTTAGAACTACTTAAACCTAACTAACCTAAGGACATCACACACATCCATGCCCGAGGCAGGATTCGAACCTGCGACCGTAGTGGTCGCGCGGTTCCAGACTGTAGCGCCTAGAACCTCTCGGCCGGCGCTCGGCAGACCGGACGGTCACCCACCCAACTGATAACCAAGCCCGACAGCGCTTAACTTGGGCTGATCTGACTAGAACCGGTGTTACAGCTGTGGCAAGGTCGTTGACATCTAAACTTCTACTTGTTTTTAATATTTTTTGTGCCTGGCTATTACAAGACCTGTTCCCTGCGTACGTGTACTTCATTCTCTTACACTTACACCACCTGCGGTGACACTGCATATTTCCTTATCTTCATCTATTTTGGAGTCAGAAAATGACTGGCACATTTATTATTTAAACTGAAAAAAAAAACACTGAGATGACTAAAGCCATGTGTTGTTGTTGTTGTGGTATTCAGTCCTGGGACTGGTGTGATGCAACTCTCCACGCTACTCTATCCTGTGCAAGCTTCTTCATCTTCTAGTATCTACTGCAGCCTACATCCTTCTGAATCTGCTCAGTGTATTCATCTACTGGTCTCCCTCTACGATTTTTACCCTCCACGCTGCCCTCCATTACTAAAATTGGTGATCCCTTGATGCCTCAGAACATGTCCTACCAACCGATCCCTTGATCTAGTCAAGTTGTGCCACAAATTTCTCTTCTCCCTAATTCTATTCAATACCTCTTCATTAGTTATGTGGTCTACCCATCTAATCTTGAGCATTCTTCTGTAGCACCACATTTCGAAAGCTTCACTTCCATACATGGCCACACTCCATACAAATACTTTCAGAAACGACTTCCTGACATTTAATTCAATACTCGATGTTAACAAATCTCTCTTCTTTAGAAACGCTTTCCTTGCCATTGCTAGTCTACATTTTATATCCTCTCTACTTTGACCGTCATTATTTGGCTCCCCAAACAGCAAAACTCCTTTACTACTTTGTCTCATTTCCTAATCTAATTCCCTCAGCATCACATGACTTAATTCGACTACATTCCATAATCCTCGTTTTGCTTTTGTTGATGTTCATCTTATATCCTCCTTTAAAGACACTGTCCATTCCATTCAACTGCTCTTCCAAGTCCTTTGCTGCCTGTGACAGAATTACAATGTAATCGGCGAACCTCAAAGTTTTTGTTTCTTCTCCATGGATTTTAATGCCTACTCCGAACTTTTCTTTTGTTTCCTTTACTGCTTGCTCAATATACAGGTTGAATAGCATCGGGGAGAGGCTACAACACTGCCTCACTCCCTAACCACTGCTTCCCTTTCATGTCCCTCGACTCTGATAACTGCCATCTGGTTTCTGTACAAATTGTAAATAGCATTTTGCTCCCTGTTTTTGGCCCCTGCCACCACCAGAATTTGAAAGAGGGTATTCGAGTCAACATTGTCAAAAGCTTTCTGTTAGTCTACAAATGCTAGAAATGTAGGTTTGCCTTTCCTTAATCTTTCTTCTAAGATAAGTCGTAGGGTCAGTATTGCCTCACGTGTTCCAACATTTCAATGGAATCCAAACTGATCTTATCCGAGGTTGGCTTCTACCAGTTTTTCCATTCGTCTGTAAAGAATTCGCGTCAGTATTTTGCAGCTGTGGCTTATTAAACTGATTGTTCGGTAATTTTCACACCTGTCAGCACCTGCTTTCTTTGGGATTGGAATTATTATATTCTTCTTGAAGTCTGAGGGTATTTCGCCTGTCTCGTACATCTTGCTCACAGAATTTTCCTTCCTTTGCCCTCCTTTTTGCAGCCACCAGATCCTCCTCATATGGTGTCGGAGCTCCTCTTGCACGACGAAAGTGCAGCTACTCAGCGTGGCAGGGGCTCAACAAGTCGTTGAAAGCCCCCTGCACAAGTATTGAACCATGTTCTACATCTACATACATACTCCGCGGTCCACCATACGGTGCATGGCGGAGGGTACCTCGTACCACAACTAGCATCTTCTTCCCTGTTCCACTCCCAAACAGAATGAGGGAAAAATGACTGCCTATACGCCTCTGTACGAGCCCTAATCTCTCTTATCTTATCTTTGTGGTCTTTCCGCGAAATGTAAGTTGGCTGCAGTAAAATTGTACTGCAGTCAGCCTCAAATGCTGGTTCTCTAAATTTCCTCAGTAGCGAATCACGAAAAGAACGGCCCCTTTCCTCCAGAGACTCCCACCCGAGTTCCTGAAGCATTTCCGTAACACTCGCCTGATGATCAAACCTCCCAGTAACAATTGTAGCAGTACGCCTCTGAATTGCTTCTGTGTCCTCCCTCAATCCGACCTGATAGGGATCCCAAACACTCGAGCAGTACTCAAGAATAGGTCATATTAGTGTTTCATAAGCGGTCTTCTTTACAGATCAACCACATCTTCCCAAAATTCTACCAATGAACCGAAGACATCTATCCGCCTTCCCCACAACTGCCATTACATGCTTGTCCCACTTCATATCGCCCTGCAATGTTACGCCCAAATATTTAATCGACGTGACTGTGTCAAGAGCTACACTACTAATAGAGTATTCAAACATTACGGGATTCTTTTTCCTATTCATCTACATTAATTTACATTTATCTATATTTAGAGTTAGCTGTCATTCTATACACTAATCACAAATCCTGTCGAAGTCATCTTGTATCCTCCAACAGTCACTCAACTACGACACCTTCCCGTACACCACAGCATCATCAGCAAACAGCCGCACATTGCTATCCACCCTATCCAAAAGATCATTTATGTAGATAAAAAACAACAGCGGACCTACCACAGTTCCCTGGGGCACTCCAGATGGTACCCTCACCTCCGATGAATACTCACCATCGAAGACAACGCACTGTGTTCTATTACTTCAGAAGTCTTCGAACCACACACATATTTGGGAACCAATCGCATATGCTCGTACCTTAGTTAGGAGTCTGCACTGGGACACCAAGTCAATCGCTTTGCGGAAGCCAAGGAATATGGCATCCGTCTGATACCTTTCATTCATGATTCGCAAGATATCACGTGAAAAAAGGGCAGGTTGCGTTTGCGCCACTACAGCCGTCAGTCATTACGAAAGTGTAGCTCGTGCAGGATTTTGTGCACAAACTGACCTCTCGATTATGTCTCATAAGTGTTTCATGGGGTTCATGTCGGACGATCAGGGTGGCCAAATAACTCGATCGAATTTTCCAGAATGTTCTTCAAAACACTCGGAACCAGTTGTTGCCTGGTGACATGGCGCATTGCCAGCCATAAAAAAATCCATCGTTATTTGGAAACATGAAGTCCATGAAAGGCTGAAAGGAGCCTCCAATTAGCCGTACATAACCATTTCCAGTCAATAATCGGTTCACCCCACAGCACACCATTATCCAGCCACAAACAGCTTGCACAGTGCCTTGTTGACAACCTGTGTGTATGGCTTCGTCGGATCTGCGCTACAATCGAACTCTACCATCAGCTCTCGCCAACTGAAATCGGCACTCCTCTGACCTAGTCTCGATGTTCCAGCTGTCTACGGTCCAACCGATGAGGTCACGGCCCCAAGAAAGGGGCTGCAGGCGATGTTAGCAAAGGAATTCGCGCCATAAGCCAATAACACCAAATTTGACCATACCTTTCATATTGATTTGTGTGGTTATTTCACGCAGTGTTGCTTGTCTGTTAGCACTGACAAGTCTACGCAAACGCCTCTGCTGTCGGTCGTTTAGCGAAGGCCAACGACCTCTGCGTCGTGAGACCTAATGCCTGAAATTTGGTTTTCTCGGCACGCCCTTCGACACTGTGCATCTCGGAATATTGACTTCCCTAACGATATCTGAAATGGAATGTCCCACGCATCTAGCTCCAACTACATTTAGCGCACAAAGTCTGTTCATTACTGTCATGCGGGCATGACCACATGAGTAAAAATGGCAGGTCTGCCAATAGACAGCCGTTTTTACCTTGTGTGTGCGATACTATTGCCTTCGTTTTTGTGACGCCTCCCTAACCCAAGGTCCTCGGCGGTACTTTTGGAGCAGCCACCACAAATTGTATGAAGCGTGGGTAGTGACCAACATGTCTGTTGGCCGAAAAATAATTAACGACAAGAATTGCGCCAGCTAGAATTAAGAGATAACTTATGTTTATTTCTGACGAAACGCGCACCGGCAATAAAAGTCCAAGTAATATCTGAGAGTAATCCGTGTACGGAGCCTAGTCGAATACAATAGCAAATGGCTCCGATGCAGACTTCACGAAAGGCTACTAATAGACAGTCGACAACAGACTGCCCGTCTCGGGGCCAGCGCTCCTCCTTCTATGAAAAAGCCAGAGGGCGCTGCGGATCCGAGCTCAGCCATGGCGCTACCTCTTCCGTCGGCGGTGACGCCCTGAGACGCCGACGTCAACGACAGGAACTGTGGCCAGCGATGTCACGGTCTGGGCCCGCGTGTGCGAGTTGGTTGGTTGGTTGGGTCCGTGGATACAACAATCTTTATATGTTCATATCGCTATTTCATGACTTTTGTCATCTCAGTGAGGAATGCAACAAGCATTATGAAACAAAACTCAAATTTCTTCCAAATAGGCCTTGACGACCCAACGGTATTTACCGATCGCCGGTTTATCCACTGGATGCGCATATGGAGGCGCATGTGGTCAGTGCCTCTCTCTCCCGGAGCCGTTGTCAGCTTCTGTGACCAGTCGCTAATTCTCAACCAGGGAGCTCCTCAACTGGCCTCCCAAGGAGTGAGTACACCCCACTTGCGAACAGCACTCGGCAGACCCAGGCAGATGCTAGCCAAACCCGACAGCGCTTACCTTTGATGGGAATCATTGTGACCACTGCGGCAAGGCCGTGGTCCACTTTCCACTATTATATGTATAAAAATACGTCCAGACTATTGCTGCGAGCTGCTACTACGAAATTATCACAGCAGAAAGAAAGCTACATTTATCTCCTGGCAGGGGTGGCGCTTACCAAGAAGTGACGTGTTTTTCCTCTTTATCTGCTGTGCTTCCTGGCAGGAACTGTTGGCGTCAGGGATAAACTTTGTATTGTAGGGTATAATGCATATTGTCAGAGACAGCAAAGGACCTGGAAGAGCAGCTGAACGGAATGGACAGTGTCTTGAAAGGGGGATACAAAATAGACACTAACAAAAGAAAAACAAGGATAATGGAACGTAGTCGAATTAAAATGGGTGATGCTGCGGGAATTAGATTAGGAAATGAGACGCTTAAAGTAGTAAAAGAGTTTTGCTATTCGGGGAGCAAAATAACTGATGATGGTCGAAGTAGGGAGGATATAAAATGTAGACTGGCAATGGCTAGGAAAGCGTTTCTGAAGAAGAGAAATTCGAGTATAGATTTAAGTGTCAGGAAGTCGTTTCTGAAAGTATTTGTATGGAGTGTAGCCATGTTTGGAAGTCAAACATGGACGATAAATAGTTTAGACAATAAGAGAATGGAAGCTTTCTAAATGTGTTGCTACAGAAGAGTGTTCAAGATTAGATGGGTAGATCACATAACTAATGAGAAGGTATTGAATAGAATTGGGGAGGAGTTTGTGGCACAACTTGACTAGAAGAAGGGATCGGTTGGTAGGACATGTTCTGAGGCATCAAGGGATCTCCAATTTAGTATTGGAGGGCAGCGTGGAGGGTACACATCGTGGAGGGAGACCAAGAGATGAGTACACTGAGCAGATTCAGAAGGATGTAGGTTGCAGTAGGTACTGGGAGATGAAGCAGCTTGCACAGGATAGAGTAGCATGGAGAGCTTCATCAAATCAGTTTCTGGACTGCACAACAACTACTATGCACTAGCATGTTATACAATCATAATGTGTAAGGGTACTGTGCAGTTCCGCCTAGCTGCCAACAGGTCATACCCCATCACTCTTTAAAGATTCCTTCCTGGATCAATAAAAATAAGAGAAAAGTTAAAATAGTGGTTTTTGAGTACAGTGCAAGGAACGTTCGTATAAACATATGAACAGTCCGATTCCAGATGGTGTTCAACTTACGCATGAAAATCGACCTTGGTTCGGTCCTGGCGAACCACCAGAGACGTTTTCTGCAGTTTCTCGTTTCGCGGTAGATTCGGAGTTATATCACCAAGTCCTGCCATGGGCGATGATATTTTCCAGGAAAGATTTTCCGCATCTTTTATTTCAGGCGTCCAAGTCTCGTCTTTTCTGTTGAGGAAACACCGTGTGCGGGACGCACTTGGCACAAACACAATTTTTTCTCTTCTTGAAAATGTTCTTAGCAATATCTTCAACGGATAATTTATAAACGTTCAGATCGTTGCTCCACTGCGATTTGCGACAAAACAACGTTAACATACTTCAGCCGCCCGTTCACTACTGAACGCTGCCTGATAATATAATGGGTATCCGCTGTTTCCTGTTGTCAGTTCAAGCTGCCATCGTTGTTACTGCGTTGACTACACTTACATCTCTGCACAGCGCGATCCTCGCGTGTTTCGCTTTGCGGGGCGCCTGAGGTTGCCAGCACGTTCAAATCTCGCCTCCTCGTGTTCCGGGGACCTGCAGTGGCAGGGTGGAGATAATAGTGTTACGCGGTCACTGCAGCTCTTAGTCGTGTTATCGTCTACTTCTTGTATGGCCTGAGTCTAGTGCGAATGCTTTCTGTTGCAGAGAGAGCGGTTTTAATGGAAGAGGTTTTCCGCACAGGAGGTAACTTTAAGGTGCATGTGAGGCGGCAAGTTAGATTGCGTATTCCTGCTTCGAGACGTTCACATTGTGACACTATATGTGATTTAATTTGCAAATTCCAGACAAAAGGTTCAGTTCATGATGCACCACGAACTGGTAGGGTCACAAGTTCAACAGAACAGAAGTTTCACGATATTTCGAACGTAACGTTGCAGAGTCCATCAAAGTTAGTGAGAAGATTATCGCAGAAGCCTAAAGGCTGCCGTACGGCAGCACAGAATGCCGTAACCAAAGAGCTAGGATGCGTCCGTATAAAATTACTGCTGTGCAAAAGTCACGCTGTATGGACCATGCGAAGCGAATAGCGTGTCGTGAATCGTTTCAGGGATTTATAAACCGACATTGTGTTTTAGATCGAACCTTTTTCACTTATGAGGCTTTGTTTCACCTACCTGGCTACATTCCCAAAATCCACAAATATTGTCATCAGAAAATCCACATGCCTTAAGATAAACGCCCCTGCACGGGATGTCGCAGAGAAATGTAGCCGCGTCGCCATGGCGGCAACCTGCCGGGCAGTGCTGCGTGGCGTGTTGCTGTGTCATCAGGCGCTCACCATACACTGTGTACGCAGGGCGCTCGGAAACTATCTAAAAAGCTGAGTTCTGAGTAATAATAAGAAAAAATTCGATAAGTTACGCCGTTACCGAGTTATTTAGAATCGAAGTCAGCGAATCAGGTCGCCGTACGTGCAAGTTGCTGCAGCCTTCCGGAAAGAGTGTCGCCAGACATGTTCTTCTTTCGCTTTCCTCAAATCAAACAAACGTGTCTTTCGCTCAACTAGCTTAAATTTATAATTTTCAAATAAAGGCATATTTTAGCTGGTAATGTGCATTGTGGTAACTCACAGACCATTAGATGTGTTACGCGCACGTACGAGTGTATGAATTTGTGTACGCAACGACCTTATTGCCTAATTCCAATGCTAAATAAGTCGGAAACGGCGCATAAAGGAAACCTGTTTGCACGATATCACAGATCTGGCAGCGCCTTCAGTTTTGCATTTACTGCAGGTAGGGAATCAGTCTGCGACATGTTGGTTAGACCATAGTCTTCTACAACGGAGACCAGAGCTGTCAATGCTGCATAATAGTAGACGCAGAAACCTGTCTAGCAAAGCATATCTGAAAAAGTACGGGTACACTTCGAAGCGGATGGTTACACATCGAAGTGGTGTTATAGCCTTTGACGCCTTTTACAACTCAATAAAACACTGAAAGACAAGAGATGAAAGTAAAAACATCTGGCAATGCCATGCTTGGATCCGTATTAACTTACTTGAGAGTGCACAGCCAACGAAAAGTGATCACGATATCGTCACAGTAAAGAAGTATCTACATTTATACTCCGCAAGCCACCCAACGGTGTGTGGCGGAGGGCACTTTACGTGCCACTGTCACTACCTCCCTTTTCTGTTACAGTCGCGTATGGTTCGCGGGAAGAACTACTGTCTGAAAGCCTCCGTGAGCGCTCGAATCTAATTTTACATTCGTGATCTCCTCTGGAGGTATAAGTAGGGGGAAAGCAATATATTCGATACCTCATCCAGAAACGCATCCTCTCGAAACCTGGCGAGCAAGCTACACCGCGATGCAGAGCGCCTCTCTTTCAGAGTCTGCCACTTGAGTTTGCTAAACATCTCCGTAACGCTATCACGGTCACCAAATAACCCTGTGACGAAACGCGCCGCTCTTCTTTGGATCTTCTCTATCTCCCCAGTCAACCCGATCTGGTACGGATCCCGCACTGATAAGCAATATTCAAGTATAGGTCGAAGGAGTGTTTTGTAAGCCACCTCCTTTGTTGATGGACTACATTTTCTAAGGACTCTCCCAATGAATCTCAACCTGGTACCCACCTTACGAACAATTAATTTTATATGATCATTCTACTTCAAATCGTTCCGCACGCATACTCCCAGATATTTTACAGAAGTAACTGCTACCAGTGTTTCTTCCGATATCATGATATCATACAATAAAGGATCCTTCTTTCTATGTATTCGCAATACATTACATTTGCAGCTAACTTTAAAAGATGAATACAGGGTGTTCACCTTAATTGAAGACATAGAAATATCTCAAAAGCCACATAGCGGATTAAAAGAAGTTATAATTCCAATATGTTTAAACTCGGGGGCGGACAGCCAATGATACCACTCTCGACCCCCGCCGCCCTCATCCCATCCCGTGTATCCGAGGTTCGGGAAAACTTTGCAGTATACAATGGGACCCTCGTTTTTTATTGCAGAAATTACATACGTTTCGTCTCAAGCATTTTCTTCGTTTCGTCACAGATGGCACTGTAATCGGAGGAACAGAAAGGGGCTCTCAATCGTAATTTACTACATGCTACTCAATGGCCCTTGAATATCCAATGGGACGAGAGACTTTACCTCCATACTACGAAGGTAGAACAGGCCATTATTTCGTAACTTCTAACCGGAAACCCCATTCGCAATGCTGTATTCCTCAGACACATGGAACAGGAGACTTCTCGACGTAACACTGTGGTCGTGGCTCGAGGCGAAAGCTACTCTGCTTTTCCAATTACAGTAAATGTTCAAACATAGCACCGCCAACTTCAGTATACTTAGTGATCCGCTTTTCAAATATCCATCACAGGAGAGGAGCATATCTACGGAAATGCCAGCACACGTGTTTCTGATGTCCTGCAGTAGTACCGGTGGTTTCCTTCCAAAACCATTCGATATCTGCGTCTGTTCAACGTGCCGTTTATAAAAGACAGACCATTGAGTTTGTTCCGCATGATGACACACCATACATGAACCCACCAAAGACGTTGATGGTCAACCAGTGGGGATTGTCTACACTCCAGTAATGCACCCTGTGCATTGGAAAATAGTTCCTCAGCAAAGAGAGTGGGGCTCGTTTGCACTTGTAGGCGTACTCATTCACAAAACACTACCCAGTTATGGAAATCGGCGTTATGTAATTCTTGATGCAGTAACACGTGGTATGGATGATACTTATGACGATGCAGTATTGTGACAACACTACCTACGAACATACCGGATTCACGGTGTAGTTGCCGGGCGTTTATCCGTGTGTTCTGCTACACTGTCGCTAGTACAGCTATTTCATTAGCTTCTCCTGTAGACCGTTTGCTTCATTTCCTTTTGCAGGTGTGTACGCTGCTATTAGTCATAAAGGCGTTCATAACCACGTAAAAAACCAACGAGAGAGAGCTTTCTCTGGAAAGCACTCGGCATACATGGCAACAGCAGTCTCAACATTTCTCCTACGTCCTCCATAAATGAGCATTATTTCAATTTTATCTTCTGTGATTGTAACATTTATCATCCACTTGCACGTCTGTTCTCAAACTAATAAATAGGTGTGGAGGCAATAAAAACTGGGCAAGTACTGTAATGTTTAGAGTTGCTACGTCTGCACGATAAGTGAGCTCCGGTCGCAGTGTACTGCCTGTTATGATAGTCATAGTTGTCTACACGGCCACGGTGGCGTGACGAGTGGTCCCCTGTTCGATATATTGGACGAATACAAAATTGCGAATGGGGTTTGCAGTTAGAAGTTATGAAAAACTGGTCTGTCCTAAACTCGCAGCATAGAGGTGGTGTTCCACGTGCCACTGGATATTCAGTGGTCATTGAGCAGCATGTCGTACATTACGATTGTGTACCCATTTCTACTCCTCCGATTACAGCGCCAACTGCGGCGAAACGAAGGAAATGCTTCAGACAAAACGGATACAGATTTTCATGTAGAATCCTAATAATAAACGGGGGTTTCCAGCGAAGATTTCAAAGGTGGGCTCCATCACCCACGCACAGGTCGAGTGTGGTATCGTTGCATATCGCATCCGAGGCAAACAAATTGGAATCATAACTTTTTTAATCCAATGTGTAGTTTTCGATATATTTCAAAGTATTCAGTTTGTTTGGCATGTTTGCCACTGTAAGGATCTTTGCACACCCGAATACATGAATGATGCGTATTCTTTGGCTGTCATAGTTGTTTAACAGTATCTACTACTTGGTATCCATGGTGAATTATCAGTCATGTGGTCAGCATTCAAATTACCTTTCTACTTCCACTGTTAGTCAAAAATATTTCCATTAGGAAAGCAAAGAGTAATACTTGCGTTATTTAATATCGTGCGTAAAAATAATTTTTGTCGTGTATAGCAGTGTTGAGAAAAGATTATAGGGCATGTTTGTACAAGTTACTTGTGCGTCATTAAAAGGATTGCGCACTTAATACTTTTGCAATACGCAGACAGAGTAGAATCCAACTATTCGTTGCGAGGTAGCAAACAACTGTCGGGTCTAAACGAATATTTGAGAGAAAATTATAAACAGCTTCCATCTACAAAAGTTTCATATAAATTCAGTAGAGTCGTTTGCTAACGGCGTTTAGTTTTCGATATGCAACAGTTAGCCATTGTGTGATTGTGACAAAGCCAGTCTGAGTGTTATTGACAATTATTCTCTACATTTAATTTCATTTGCAGATAGCCAGATTAACTTTAGATTAAGTTGAGAAGTATGACAGCTAAGACTATTCTAGATAAAAATACATTGATCAGCCAGAAAATCATGGGCTCCGATATACTATTGACATAAAACCGTCCAGACAATAGCAACCTCACCTGTCTAGCACTGACTGTTAGTCAGACACACCTACGATGTATGCAGTTTCAGTCGGCGTGCTGTCCGTGTGTACAGGGTGAAAAATATTTAAACCGACAAACTCTGGGAGATTGTTGGGGACATCAAAACAAATATTTTTCCCTCATGTCATTTTTTCCTATGATGATTATTTAAACCGGTGGACGTCGTGTTACGCTCTTCAGTTGTTAGAGGCCGTATTACGATCTTCAGTTGTAGGCAACTGCTGTCCACCAGTGTAGTAGTGCATTCTCTCTGTTTACTAATGGACCGGAACACCTGGTTCGTAGCGCACCCCAACGGACGAGATGCACAGTGGGTTTATCAACAATAATATCATAATCTCCGTATCCCTGCTGTGTACCAACGTCTGAGTGAGATCGGGTCATTTAGCACATTACCTGTACAGGGACGCCGTCGCTCGGTAAGAACGCTGCTTGCAGCTTATGCTTGCAGCATGTGGAGCGGGATCCTTCAATCAGCACTCGTGCAATTGCACGTAACACAGGGACGAATCAGACGAATGTAAGAACAGACCTTAGAGAGTAATTGTTACGTCCATTTCACTTACAGTGTGTCCACAACCTGGAACCAGTTGATTATCCACCCAGAGCACAGTTTTCGCAGTGGTACCTGGAACAGTGCATCCTACATTTCCATCTTCTGTGTTGTTTGCCGATGAAGCAACGTTAGGGCGTGATGAAGTCTTCAACATGCACAATTCGCATGTTTGGAGTGAGGATAACCCACATGCCACAATTACTAGCGCTCAAGTGCGATTCTTCGTTAATGTGTGGGTCGGTGTTGTTGGGGACTGTTTAATTGGGCCGTATCTGCTAAATAGACCATTAAATGGCAGGCACTATTACAATTTTCTCGCCAGAGCATTGCCAGAGTTGCTGGAAGACGTCCCGCTCTCTACAAGACAACGCATGTGGTTCCAACATGACGGGGCGCCGCCGCATTTCAATCGTCGTGTGCGTCCATTCCTGAACCGATGGTTCCCAGAAACGTGGATTGACAGAGGTGGTCCTGTACCATGGCCTGCTCGATCCCCAGATATGTCACCTCTGGACTTTTTTGTGTGGGGAGAGATGCGCAACCTTGTTTACGCAACTCCTGTTGCATCAGAAGATGATCTTGTTGCCCGGATAGTAGCAGCACCAGGGCCCGTGTTGCGCCCGGCAGCCTCACCAGCGGCTAAGTCCGCTTCAAGGTCACCCGCCTAGCGAGCAAACCAGAGGCCCGGCTTTTTTTTTTAAAAAAATCTCTAGAGCGGTCTGGCGCGACCCATAACCACCTAGATCAATGTTTTGTGTGTTTTTTTAAGGGAATTAAGGAAAGGAGATAAGGATCTTTATTGTCTATAATATATCATACAATCACCATTAATCTTTATTTTGCAATTGCCATTACCAACTTTAGCCCAAATAAACAAGTACTCATCAGCGTTTAATTTTTTCTTCTTTCTTGTACTCAGAACAAATGGCATGCTTGGAACTAGAGTACCATAAGGCTGTTTAGCCAACAGTCCAGTAGTCTCAGAAATACTCCATGTCTTCCAAGTGAGAATATTAGCATCTGGAAAAGCTTCAAGGCCACCATAATCTGCTTGATTGCCCCACACAACAGCAAGTGTGAGCCAAGTACTACCTCCAAACACTGCCTGTACATCACAGGTAAAGTTCAGATGCAGTCCACGGAACACATTGGGGCCTCCAATTAACTGCTGTTTATTAAATTGACCAGCAAGGTCAATATCAATAGCCTTCAAGCTGCGATACACAGGTACACTGCGCCGCCAGCGACGACGCCATGCACGTCGCAGAGGCATTGCTGTGGCTACGTTCACTTTCCTTTTTTTTTAAGGGAATTAAGGAAAGGAGATAAGGATCTTTATTGTCTATAATATATCATACAATCACCGTTAATCTTTATTTTACAATTGCCATTTCCAACTTTGGCCCAAATAAACAAGTACTCATCAGCGTTTAGTTTTTTCCCGTGTCAGACAGAACATGATCCGACGGTGTAACCTCTGTTTACGTGTCAATGGAGGCATTTTTGAAAATCTACTATAACTGAAATTGAGTTGTGTTAATGTGTTGTCTCTTGGTTATAAAAAAATGGAAAAGTGTTTGTTGGTTTAATTAATTTGCCGCCAGAGAAATCTTCCTCTACCGGTTTAAGTACACCTCATAGGAAAAAATGACATCAGCGAAAAATATTTATTTTGATGTCTCCTACAACCTCCCAGAGTTTGTCGGTTTAAATACTTTTCACCCTGTGGAATGTGGAAGGATCGCGATCCGTCTGAATTCGACCGAGGGCAGATTGTGATACGCCGGAGGCTCGGCACGAGCATTTCGAAAATTGCACGACTTGTCGGGTGTGCTGTGGTGAGTGTCTTCAACGCGTGGTGAAACCAGGGTGAAACCCCGTACAGATGTCGTGGGTTGGACGGCCACCCCTCATTACAGGTGTCGGACGTCGGAGGCTGGGCAGACTGGTTAAATAGTGCAGGCGGCGGTCCGTGGGCAGATAACATTAGACTTTAATGGTGCGCAGAGTACAAATGTTCAAATGGCTCTGAGCACTATGGGACTCAACATCTGAGGTCATCAGTCCCCTAGAGCTTAGAACTACTTAAACCTAGCTAACCTAAGGACATCACACAACAACCAGCCATCACGAGGCAGAGAAAATCCTTGACCCCGCCGAGTACAAATGTGTCTGAACACAAGGAGTACCGAAGACTTCTAATGGTGGGCCTCCACAGCCGACGACCCACTCACATTCTACTACGACAACGGCGACTACAAGTGAAATGAGCACGTAACCATCGGCACTGTAAGCTGGCGTAGCGACAGAGCGTTGGATGGTCTGATGAATCTAGATACCTTCTTCATCATGCCCACGGGAGACCGTGATCTCGTCATCTTTCAAGGAACAGCTCCTTGATACCTGTACTAGATTAGATTAGATTAGATTAATACTTGTTCCATAGATCATGAATACGACACTTCGTAATGATGTGGAACGTGTTAGGTTAATGAAAGATGTCTGTACAAGATATTACATTACACAAAATATTGCATGACACTAATGCTTAAGTTAGTTTTTCCCCTCCCTTAATTTATATCTAAAAATTCAGCCAACGAGTCGAAGGAGTTGTCATCTAGAAATTCTTTTAATTTATTTTTAAATGTTGATTACTATCTGTCAGGCTTTTGATGCTGTTTGGTAGGTGACCAAAGACTTTTGTGGCAGCATAATTTACCCCCTTCTATGCCAAAGTCAGATTTAACCCTGCATAGTGAAGATCATCCTTTCTCCTGGTGTTATAGCTATGCACACTGCTATTACTTTTGAACTGGGCTGGATTATTAACAACAAATTTCATAAGTGAATATATATACTGTGAGGTTACTGTGAGGATCCCTAGATCCTTAAATAGATATCTGCAGGATGACCATGGGTGGGCTCCAGCAATTATTCTGATTACACGTTTTTGAGCAATGAATACTTTCCTACTCAACGATGAATTACCCCAAAATATGATATCATACGAAAGCAGTGAATGAAAGTAGGCATAGTAAGCTAATTTACTGAGATTCTTATCACCAAAATTTGCAATAACCCTAATAGCATACGTAGCCGAACTCAGACGTTTCAGCAGACCATCAATGTGTTGCTTCCAGTTTAACCTCTCATCAATGGACACACCTAAAAATTTTGAAACTTCTACCTTAGCTACAGACTTCTGTTCAAAGTCTATATTTATTACTGGAGTTGCGCCATTTACTGTACGGAACTGTATATACTGTGTTTTATCAAAATTTGAAGAGAGTCCGTTTGCTGAGAACCACTTAATAATTTTGTGAAAAACATCATTTACAATTACATCACTTAGTTCTTGGTTTTTGGATGTTATTACTATACTTGTATCATCAGCAAAAAGAACCAACTTTGCATCTTCATCAATATGGAATGGTAAGTCATTAATGTATATCAAGAACATTAAAGGACCTAAGACCGAACCCTGTGGGACCCCGTACTTGATAGCCCCCTAGTTTGAGGAATCAGCTGTTGTATTAACATTACATGAACCACTTATTTCAACTTTCTGCATTCTTCCAGTTAAGTATGAATTAAACCATTTGTGCACTGCCCCCCTCAAACCATAATGATTTAGTTTATCTAAAAGAATTCCATGATTTACACAGTCAAAGGCCTTTGAGAGATCACAAAAAATACCCATGGGTGATGTCCGGTTATTCAGAGCATTTAATATTTGATCAGTGCAAGCGTATATAGCATTTTCTGTTGAAAAGCCTTTCTGAAAACCAAACTGACATTTTGTTAGTACTTTATTTTTACATATATGGGAGGCTACTCTTGAATACATTACTTTCTCAAAATTTTTTGATAGAGCTGTCAGAAGAGAGATTGGGCGATAGTTGTTGACATCTAACGTATCCCCCTTTTTATGCAATGGTTTTACAATGGCATATTTCAGTCTATCGGGGAAAACACCCTGCTCCAAAGAGGTATTACATACGTAGCTGAGAATCCTACTTATCTGTGGGGAACAAGCTTTAAGTATCTTGCTGGAAATGCCATCAATTCCGTAAGAGCTTTTACTTTTCAGTGAGTTTATTATTTTACTGATTTCAGAGGGAGAGGTTCGTGGAAAAACAGTTGTTTCAAACTGCACAGGTATGGCCTCTTCTATTAGAAGCCTTGCCTCCTCTAGTGAAGATCTAGATCCTACTTTCTCCACAACATTTAAAAAGTGATTATTGAAAATATTTCCAATTTCAGATTGACGGAGACAAGCTGGCTGTGACTCCATTATGTTCTGAGAAAAATTCACGTGGGCATCCATGGCTCCAGTGGAGCTTGTGCAAGACATCATGAGGGCCAAGGAGTACCGTACACTGGTTGAAGAGTGTGATGGTGTGGTTCGAGAAACACAGTGGCGAGTTGCAGTTGATATGCTGACCCCTCCCCCCCCTCCCCCGAGTCACCGCTCCCCTCCCAGAAAGTTACGAGAATTAGCAGACTCGTGTGTGTAGGTCGGGCGCCAACTCCCTCCAGCGACCTACCAAGACCTCACTCCTTCCAAGCCACGACGTTCAAATGGTTCAAATGGCACAGTGCACTTTGCGACTTAACTTCTGAGCTCATCAGTAGCCTAGAACTTAGAACTAATTAAACCTAACTAACCTAAGGACATCACACACATCCATGCCCGAGGTAGGATTCGAACCTGTGACCATAGCGGTCGCTCGGTTCCAAACTGTAGCGTCTAGAACCGCTCGGCGACTTCGGCCAACAAGCCACGCCATGTCTCGGCTTGAATCCGAGTCAAAGGTTGACATACGGGCTATTAGGTAGATGGTCATAATGTTCTGGCTGATTGGTGTACACTGACGACATTGTAGCCGGAATTTAAAAGTACTTGCCTTGGCATTGCCAGCGAGAGGCTTTGTCACACGAAGTTTTAAATTAACAATTAAAAGCATGTACTTTTCAACCTTTATGTACAAATCATACATAACATGTTTATGAAAAAAGAAGATGATTTCGTTAACAAAACTCTAGAAAGCGGGAAGAAATTTTCTTATAAATATTTATGACATTTTTGCAATGAAAACTATGTCCTTGCTTTTGATCAATCTGTGAAGGATGCCTGTGTAACATGCGAGGAACTGAATTTAAAAAGTGGAAGTCTCTTTCCGCATGAGAATGTGAAAAGAGTGGCCGTCGCCAAACTTCTGGTGCATAAGCGCAGTGCCAAAAAGTTTTAGACTTCCATTAACGATATCATTGCCAAACGTGTGTTGGAGCCTTAACAAAATGTTGGAAGTCTAAAACTTTTTGGCGATGCGCTTATGCACTAGAAGTTTGGCAACTATCACTCTTTTCACATTCTCATCCGGAAAGAGACTTCCACTTTTTAAATTGATGCCATTGTCAACATCTCTTTACCTCACATTCCTGTTGAGGACACCTACTATTTCAGACAATTTACGTGGAAGTTTATGCTGTGCTTAACCACACATCAGGGGATGAGGGATGACGGTAAGAGAGAAAAGAGTTCAAATAATGTGTGTGCGATGTTGAACTGGTGCATTCAAAATATGATAGGCAAGAATGTAAAAATGTTATACAGAACAAAAATAATACTCTGGTTATTATGATGACGGCACTGTGTGAGATCATATGATTCAATGAAATTAAATTTCTTTCCAATTAGAGGTTAATAGTTGATGCCGAATGATAGGGATCTCGGGATTGTTAGCAGGAAGTTAAAGAAGGAGAAAAGATAGTTAACACTGGATGACGTAGCTGAACTGGTGAAGCATTCCTTAAAAAATGATAACTTTTGTTCAAATGAAAGTGGATTAATTTATCGACTACAGTTACCGATGGCCCACATTCTATAAAATAGCCTGCTTGAGCGTGCGTTGATTTGTACGGTAAAGTCGTTCATAGATACCTGAAAAGGATTCTCACAATACCATGAGCTGTACAAACTTTGGAGCTCTTCTCTTCAGAGAAAGTCACCTTATCTTTACTGCCTACATATAACAACAAAAGGGATGACATTGAGAAATATTTAGATTGTATCCCTCAACGCAAGGTATAGTGTTAGAATTTAGTCGCATCATGGCGAACAACAACGGCATCTCGTGTTGTAGATGAAGATGACTGAGTAATGCAACCCTGCAAAATGTCTAGTAGTATTCAGAAAAAAAAACTAAACTCCGTCCTAACAGGCGTCGGAAGGCCCAACGGTACCGACCGGCCGCCGTTTCTTCCGCAGCCCACCGACAACACTAGCTGCGGATAGGGAGAAGCATGTGGTCAGCACACCGCTCTCCCGGCCATTTGTCAGTTTACGAGACCGGAGCCGCTACTTCTCAGTCTAATATAAGGCTGACTCTGGCTGTTGAGACACTAGTCCCACTGTTATTTATTTCTCGTTCGATCTGTTGCATACATTTTACAAAGAACAGATAAGATTAATATAAATCACAATATACGTTTGGAACATACAATGTGGAAACAAATTATATCAGTTATTACATTACAATTATGTCAGGGAAACTACATTATTACATTAAATAGAACAAAAATCACATAAATTGAAGACAATTAATTACACAGTAACATTAAGATTGTGGAGCCATTTCCTGGCGTTGTCCGTTAACTTGTGGAGCGACATCAGAGAGCCGTCTCTGAAACAATGAATGTTACAAACCAGAAGATGGTCCATTGTTTGTACCTCGCCACAGTCACAAAACGAATCGTATATATAGCCGCATTTGGTTGTTTGCTGTCTGCATCGTCCAACTCCAGTGCGAAGCCTGTTTAGAGCCGACCAGTGTCTCCTGTTGAGATTGAAGCCTTCAAAACTTTTGGTTGGGTCGTGGATTAGGTGATGGTTTTCCACGACGCCTCTTATCAGACCCTGCCATACATTCTTCCATTCAGCATCGAGACACACTGTGCCCAATGTTCTGCTCCAGACGATAGCTTTCCTGGACTTGAGTCTCGTGGGTCCTTCCTTGTCGGCATGTATGTGTAGTCTTGGGTTCGCTTCAGTTTTTTCTACTATGTCCTGGGTTGCTTTCTCTCTACTTACGGAAGCAGGAGCGATGATTGCCAGCACCGGAAGCCAATCAACGGTGATTGGCCTGAGAGTGCCGGTGACGGTTCTCAGAGTGGCATTTAGTTGTGCATCGACTTTTTTTGGCGTGCGGGCTTCTGCTCCAGACTGGGGCACAGCATTCTGCAGCGCTATACACCAGTGCAGCAGTTCGTAGAGTGGCAGCATCACAGCCCCAAGTGGTGCCTACCAGTCTGTTGAGCAGACTATTTCTCGTCTTTACCTTTTGGGCAGTATCAGTTAGGTGTTGTCTGAAAGTCATGCTCCGATCTAGCTTAATACCGCGACACTTTGGGAAATTCTCGTGGCTGACAGCTTTACCATTTATAACCAGGCGCAGTTCCCTTCTCGCTTCCTTGTTGTTTAGATCCATGACTGTGCTTACTGTTTTCGTCACATTGATTTTTAGATGTCATGTGTCATAGTATTTTTTCAGTGTAGCTAGGTCTTCATTTAGTGCTGATTCCAGGTTTTCAAACGAGTTACTTTGCGCTGTAATAGCTAAATCATCTGCGTAGGTATATTTAAGTGAGTGTAGATCAGGCAAATCTGCTATATATGTTGAAAAGCTAGGGAGCTAAGACTGATCCTTGCGGAAGACCATTTTTTGGGATATGGTACTTGCTGGTTTCATTATTTAATTTGACCCTGAACTTCTTTTCGCTCAGCATGTTGTTCATGAGCTTCAACATTGTTTTGAATTTGACTATCTTTGAAAGTTTTGACATGAGACCATTTAGCCATACAGTGTCGTACGCTGATGTCAGGTCAATGAGGACCATCCCTGTTTTCTTCTTTTCCTGAAAGCCTCGTTCATTGTGTGCCAGCACCTGGTCGCAGCAGCTTCTTCCTTGTCTAAAACGTGCATGCTCCACTGGTAGTTGTTCCTCCTGTACTGGTTTAAGTCTTTCCAACAGTATCCTTTCATATAGTTTGTAGTTTATGCACAGTAATGAGATCGGCCTGAAGTTCCCTGCGTCATTTCCACTCTTCCCTGGTTTAAGTATGGCAATGATTTTGGCTGTTTTCCATTCTCTGGGGATTTCGCAGGTTTCCATTATTCTCGTGAATAGTTTGCATAGCCATTTCACCGCTTTTGGTCCAAGATTTTTCAAAAATTCAGGGAGGATGTTGTCTGGTCCAGCTGCCTTCCCTGCCCCTGTGTGTTGGGTGCCGTCCTCACCGCTTCTTCTTGGACTGCTGCCGTGAACATGTCGGCTTTTTCTTCACATTCCTGTAGTGCCACAAAAAGTGAAGTCCACTGTGACACAAGGAGGTAAATGGCTGTCTCATACAATTTCCGGGGCTGCGATCTTAATCAGTTCCGCATGCGCAGCTGGGCGTCGTCGTCCATGAAGAATCGTTTGCCCCAGACCAAAAATGGCATAATCACAGGCTGCTCGCGTCGGTTGAGACCCAATGACAGTTGGCAGAATATGGAATCGGTGGGTTCACCTTGTGGATGACATCGGGCGTTCACTGAGGCTCTTGCGGATGATGCTGTGGTGTATCGACAGGTTGTAACAATGGAAAATTGTACTGAAATGCAGGAGGATCTGAAGCGAATTGACGCATGGTGCAGGGAATGGCAATTGAATATCAATGTAGACAAGTGTAATGTGCTGCGAATACAAGAGAAAGAAAGATCCTTTATCGTTTAGCTACAATATAGCAGGTGAGCAACTGGAAGCAGTTAATTCCATAAATTATCTGGGAGTATGCATTAGGAGTGATTTAAAATGGAATGATCATATAAAGTTTATCGTCGGTAAAGCAGATGCCAGACAGATTCATTGGAAGAATCCAAAGGAAATGCAATCCGAAAACAAAGGAAGTAGGTTATAGTACTCTTGTTCGCCCACTGCTTGAGTACTGCTCAGCAGTGTGGGATCCGTACCAGATAGGATTGATAGAAGAGATAGAGAAGATCCAATGGAGATCAGCGCGCTTCGTTACAGTAGTAATCGCGAAAGCTTTACGGAGATGATAGATAAACTCCAGTGGAAGACTGTGCAGGAGAGACGCTCAGTAGCTCGGTACGAGCTTTTGTTGAAGTTTAGAGAACATACCTTCACCGAAGAGTCTAGCAGTATATTGCTCCCTCCTACGTATATCTCGCGAAGAGACCATGAGGATAAAATCAGAGAGATTAGAGCCCACACAGAGGCATACCGACAATCCTTCTTTCCATGAACGATACGAGACTGGAATAGAAGGGAGAACCGATAGAGGTACTCAGGGTACCCTCCGCCACACACTTGGATGTAGATGTTGGTGTAGGAGTGTAATACGGAACGCCGTGCAGGATCCCAACGGCCTCGTATTACTAGCAGTCCAGATGACAGGCATCTTATCCGCATGGCTGTAACGGATCGTGCAGCCACGTCTCGATCCCTGAGTCAGCAGATAGGGACGTTTGCAAGACAACAGCCATCTGCACGAACAGTTCGACGACGTTTGCCGCAGCATGGATAATCAGCTCAGAGACCATGGCTGCGGTTACCGTTGACGCTGCATCACAGACAGGACCGCCTGCGATGGTATACACAACGACGAACCTGGGGGGCACGAATGGCAAAACGCCATTTTTTCGCATGAATCCATGTCCTGTTTACAGCATCATGATGGTCGCATCCGTGTTTGGCGACATCGCAGTGAACGCACATTATAAGCGTGCATTCGTCATCACGATACTGGCGTATTACCCGGTGTGATGCTATGGGGTGCCATTGGTTACACGTCTCGGTCATCTCTTGTTCGCATTGACGGCACTTTGAACAGTGGACGTTACATTTCAGATGTGTTACGATCCGTGTCTTTACCCTTCATCCGATCCCTGTGAAACTCTAAATTTCAGCAGAATAATACACGACCGTATGTTGCAGGTCCTGTACTGGCCTTTCTGGATACAGAAAATGTTCAACTGCTGGCCTGGCCAGCACATTCTCCAGATCTCTCACCAATTGACAACGGCTGGTCAATGGTGGCCGAGCAACTGGCTCGTCACAATACGCCAGTCACTACTCTCGATGAACTGTGGTATCGTGTTGAAGGTGCATGGGCATCTGTACCTGTACACGCCATGCAAGCTCTGTTTCACTCAATGCCCAGGCCGTTATTACGGCCAGAGGTCGTTGTTCTGGGTACTGATTTCTCAGGGTCTACGCACCCAAACTGCGTGAAAATGTAATCACATGTCAGTTCTAGTATAATATATTTGTCCAACGAATACCCGTTTATCATCTGCATTTCTTCTTGTTGTAGCAGTTTTGATGGCCAGTAGTGTATATATCAAGGAAAATTATCTACATAAAGAAACCAGAAATGCATGTCAGGATATAAATTTCATTAATTCGGTTTTATTTAGTTTTTTGTCTCTAATTGGTGCTAGGAAATGTGGACACGTTGCCCTTCTGCAGTGCGCGGTTCTAGAGACGGGCAGCTAGCTATGTAGCGCTGGCGTTTGTTTGTGTGTTCAGGTGGAAGCGGCTGTCGGACCAGCGGCTGGCGGAGCTGCAGACTCTCGTGGCGCTGCAGGCGATGGGTCACAGTGTACCCGTGGGCGCCGGCGTCGTGGATCCCAGAGCCGTGTGAGTGCCGCGCCGCCTGTATACCTGGAACCGATACTTTGCTGAAATATTCAATGTTTCACGAGGAATAGTAAGCATCTTAGGAGACTGTAGTACAGACTAATAAAAGAAAAATTCCATATAACATGTGTTCGACTGTTACTGGTTACAGAGGTACAGCCGTCACAATACAACCCAAAGGAATACTCAGTTGAGAATGAGATTTTCAGTCTGCAGCGGAGTGTGTGCTGATATGAAATTCTCTGGCAGATTAAAACTGTGTGCCCGACCGAGACTCGAATTCGGGACGTTTGCCTTTCCCAGGCAAGTGCTCTGCCAACTGAGCTGCCCAAGCACGACTCACGGCCCGTCCTCACAGCTTTACTTCTACCAGTACCTCGTCTCCTACTTTCCAAACTTCACATAAGCTCTCCTGTGAACCCCGCAGAACTAGCACTCCTGTGATGTTTAGAGGAAGGGGCGTGAGTCGTGCTTGGGTAGCTCAGATGGTAGAGCACTTGCCCGCGAAACGCAAAGGTCCCGAGTTCGAGTCTTGCTCCGGCCCACAGTTTTAATCTGCCAGGAACTTTCGAAAACTCAGTGTCGTAGAGTTGTGTACGACTTCCTACACAACGGTAAGCATTGGTGGGCTACAAAGTTGTGTGGCAATCGTCGTTGTACACAAGCTGGACAGGAGCAGAATAATTGTAATACCCCACCAGTTGCTTGTCCGATTTTTCCGTGTGTTCGCCCCTGACAAACAACTTGCAGAGAAATTGGGACTGAAACTATACCCAAAAATGGATAACGCTACATTTAAATGTAGGCCGGTCATCCCTAATTAATCTTGACGGAAAATCACACCTATTTTTACTTCCAAATATGAACACATACACAAAATAAAATAGAGCAAAAGGGTGAATTCAGGATCAACTACTGAAAGTAAAGGCTCTACTGAATCACAATAATTTTATTGTAACCTTCAGATCAATGCTGAATAAAACATAATTAACAATTTACAAATTATCCTCTTAACTGGCATTGGCAGTAACTGTGTTAAAATGGGTCCAAAACGCTCGAAAGTACTGTGAAAACTCTATGGAAACAGCAATTGCAACTGATCCAACTATTTAACGTTACTCCTAACACAGGCCGAAGCGGGAGCGATCTCGCCGTAATATTCCTGTTGTAGCGGCGGTCTCTGACGGCGACGGCGCAGCCGCGCGATCGGCGTGTGGCGTCTCGGAATGTACAATCCTACACTATTCGAACACCAGACTGCTGTCCGTAAACTTCTCTAATTGAGACAATGTTCCCATCAGCAATGAGCTGGCGCGGCTAACGTCCACTCAGAACGAAAGACCAAGAGGGGAGACGACTTGCCTAACGTCCTCTCAGTACGAGAGCCCAGAATGGAAGACCTCTACCGAGACTCCAGCAAGATCGCTCTTCACCTTTATTTTCTCACCTCAACTCTTACCGAGCGAATCACATCAGTAGGAGCTCTCAAAATACCCAGTTTGCCAGTGCCGACCAATGTACGACCTGGGAATAGAACTCTCTTCCACCATTCTTTTATTTCTACAAAATTTCACAAGCAAGCTCCGCCCTCGCCAGATTGGGAAGAACCACAGCTGTGGGCAATAACACGTTTACTGGGAGTTTTCTCCCAAGAGGCGACTCGAGATTTTCCTGGCAAGATTCCCCGTCGTAACGAAAACAGATTCGTGCATTGAAAGTTTGTTATTCGGAACCTCTGGCCTGCCCCAGTTGAGTTACTCGGAGCCGTAAAATTAGTGGGACATAGGCGAGATCACGCACAGGAAAGCCCGTCCAGCTATCCATTGCTCTGTTTTGGTAGACACTTTAACACCTGCAGCCGCGCATCCCTCAGAGGTTGGCGACCGCTGTGGCCTCTCTAACAGGATTACAGAAATCCCCCAGTTCACCATTCATACCGTCAGGCTGTGGCAAAGTCTTATAATTACAAAATCGCGGAATTCTCACATGCCGACGCCTTTCCACATAGATTTCCTACACCGTAATTTAGAGTATTACTCCAACAAAACCTAAAGTGTCACGTTAAATTGACTTATGTAAGGTGCAAAGCCGTTGCCACCTTACATAATCATTAAACGAGTTAACACAGTAAATATGAGATTTACTTAACTTGTCTATCTCCAAGTGTGCAAAGACTCATTACAAATAATGCAGCACAAAGAGTGCAGGTCTCAATGTCAACAAGTAAGAGGTACTACTAAGCGAAGCACAAAAGGTGGGGACGGCCGGCGTGGCCGAGCGGTTCTAGGCGCTATATTCTGGAACCGCGCGACCGCTACTGTCGCAGGCTCGAATCCTGACTCGGGCATGGGTGTGTGTGATGTCCTTAGGTTTAAGTGGTTCTAAGTTCTAGGGGACTGATGACCTCAGCAGTTAAGTCCCATAGTGCTCAGAGACATTTATGAACAAAAGGTGGCGTCGGAGTCGCGACTAGGTCGCGTCTGTTTAGCGTCAAGTAGCAAAGTGGCTCCGAGTGTGGGTGGCCTGTGTGGCTGCTGCTGGTCATTGTACGAGGGCTATCCACAGAGTACATTACGTTTTGGAATTAAAAATAAATAAAGTATTGGAATTTTTTTTATTATATACAGATGAAAGCCACACTTAAATACTACTTTTCTACATAGTTGCCATTTATATTAAGGCACTTATCGTAGCGATAGACGAGCTTGGAAATTCCTTCATCGTAAAATAATCCACAACTTGAACTTCAAAACAAAAATGTCAATCCATAAATAAACCTATAACAATAAACTTTTCTATGTAACCAAATGTATCTCTGTAACCAATAAAAAATGCATCACGTGTTACGTGTAATCTTTCATTTGAATTAGTCTATAGTACCATTTCCTAAAATAGTTACTCGTCCTCGTGAAATGCTCTGCATAGGCATCATTGTTCTAAGAGCTAAGGGACATTATAAGAAATCATTCTTCCACCTTGTTTGATACTGTCCTGAATCTTTTCTTTATCTCCTACTATCCTTTTAGTCCGTATTTAACTACTACTCTCAATATCTTCTAACAGTAATATGTTTTGAACGTTTTACTCTCTACTCTGCTTTTCTTATCTTGTGCTAAGCTTTCCTCTCTACTTTTCTACTACACGTCCCTGAAGCAGGGACTCATGAAACCATTACCCAAGAAGAAATCTGCAAAACAACTTCCCGACTCCAGACCCATTTACATTCTACCTGCATTATCCAGGGTTTTAGAATGATAGTCTAACATAAAATAACCTTGTAAACGTATACCAGTCGAGTTTTCGTAAAAATCGCAACATTAGGACCACTGAAACAATCTATGAACGAACAACAGCTGCAATTACGCACTTTTTTGGATTTCAGCGATGCTTTCACCACTGTCGATTTTGACGTTCTAATTGCTAAACTCACAAGTCAATATTTTTCTTGTAGTGCTGTGCAAAGGTTCCACTCGCACCTTACATCTCGCCATCAGTATATAATGATTGAAAATAAAAGGTCGCAATATAGAGATGTCATATCAGAGGTTCCACAAGGTTCAGTATTCAGACCATAACTTTTCTCATTATACGTTAATGATGTGTATTTTATCCTCTCCTACTGCAGAATCACCTACACGCTCACGACCTCCAGTTCTAACTAAATGAAAGTCCGTCAAATCAGCCATACATTATGTAAATGCTGATTTACTTGCGTTATCTGTGTGAGCGCGGAGAAAGCAAACTTACTCGCTCCCAAAAGACTTATTACCAGTTCAGAGAACGTTCTCCACTCTCACTTCTGAACGACACAGACATAACCTTTTGCTCTTCTGCAAAGAATTTCGGGTTAATCCTGGACAATCACTTAGACTGCATTGATAATACAACTTTAATTTGTATGAAGACTCAACATCACTTTGTTCACTACAGAAATATAAAAAAGTATTTGCTTTCGAAATTAGGAAGAAACTAGGAGAGTCATTTATACTGCTCGGACTTGAGTATGATGATGCTATTGTCCAAGAAGTTCTGTACGAAAGCTGACGCAGGCTAGAATGTCGATGAATGCTTGTGTGCAATATAGTTGTGATGTACGCTATTTCGACCTTATCAGCGCTGCCTACGAACCGTTACCATGGCTCCGTGCCGATAAGCGTAGAGACTATCATACGCTACGTTTGCTCTATCGTCTTCTCAACCATTGCCCTCTCTTTTATTTAGAATCAGCTCTTACACTACTATCTGAACAATGTAAAATCCCCTCTGTACCATCACGTAACACTGCCATGTTCTCTAAATCATTTTCTGTGTCAGGAATCCGACTTTGAAACAAATATTCCTCAAAAAATAGGAGAAATTAAATTCCTTCAAAACTTCAAAACACGGTTAATGACTACCTTCTGCCACAACAGCCATCTCTCCAATATACTGGTCTGCTGCTTAGATTTGTCAATCCGCCCTCCCCACAGATCTTCCTTCACACATGTTGACAGAGTTCTTTATGTAAATTCTATTCTCTCCTAATAGCCGCTGTCACTGTCATTCGAATCTCCTCTTTCTTTCTCCCTTCCGCTTCTATAATACTGAACATGTATTCAGAGGTGTTAAACTAATCTGTATCATTCTTAATGCCTACTGCTGTTGTTATCATGGTTATTATTAGTGTTATCTATTATTTTCATTAGCGTTATTATTGTCACTTTTTATTTTTGCTACTACTACTACTACTACTATTATTATTGTTTATGTGAATGTTTGTGCAATATCTTTTGTGTTGTTCCTTGCCAGATGTAATGTAGCTGGGCCAAATAAGCCATGAATAAATCACTAAATAATACTTTGATAGTCACAAACAAACCCAACGAAAGCGGTAGGTGCGGGCGGCCAAGATTTCAACTCGCACCCAGTGCCTTGGCACGTATGCCCGCTGCACATTTCCACCACTATCATGCCACGTTACCGAATGTGACGAATGTGACGAACGTGACGAATGTAAATGGCAGTGCAGTCTCACTACATAAGACTTGGTTTTACATTTCACATTTCGGACATAGAAGACAGTGAAAGAAGTATTCAATGTTATTTAATTATTTTTGGCGTGTAGAAGACATAATATAATTTTTATCAGGTTCAAACCGTCGGCATAGGACAGATGCAGACAATGTCGCAGACTATGGCACTTGAGTTGCCACGTAGTCATCACTTATTTAATTTCATAATCGAAAAAAGATCTTTCTCATAAATATGTCGATCGAAATAGTGCAACACGTTTGCAGCCTCATTATGGAGACGTGAAAACTAAAAGTAATGCAGAAGCCCTGGCAATTTTCAATGTAAAAGAGTTTGACATTAAAACCATCAGTTCCATCTGCACATGTGTGGCGCGCTTTCACCTGAAAAGGCGAACGGTTTCGAAAACAGACTGAAAACAGATGTAAGACTGATAATGTCCTCGTAACGTTTAGGGAACCACCGTTGTAATTCTTTAAACGTAGTGTTTTGTTTTAACTGCAGTGAGATTAGGGAACTGGATTTGTTTGTCAGAATGCGTCGCTTCTATAATGCGGTTTCTCAAGATCGAAGAACACATCTACAAGCTGCTGTCTGTGAAGAAAGGATTGTTGGATTTCCTTCTCTAGCAGGATGTTGTTTCCAAAGGTTGAACGATACCTTCGAAAACCACACTGGGAGCGACTAAGTAGGTCCAGCGATTCTAGGACCCAAATCAGTTGACCATGTGTTCTCGTGTCTTTCCTATACATCTAGTGAGGGCTATTTTGCGATAACTATCGGCCAACATGTGGCCTTTCCCTAGTTTTGGAAGGGACACTAACCTCCACGAGTCAGAAAAGTCCCCGGTCAACCGAGTCGCATTAAAAAGGGACAAGAGTATTCTCTTTGTGTCCTGGTGCTGTAACATGCTGTATGGGATTCGATCCTTACCTGGGGCAGTATCCTTGACGCGAGACAGAGTACACAAAATCTCTCACATGGAGAAAGGGCGATTGTAATCTTCGTTGTCGGTGGAATTAAAATTTCAACCAGCTCTCTCCACCAATGCTCGATGGCGGCGGAAAGCTGGATGTCGATTTCCATTGGCAGTGATCGAACCACAGTAATCCGGTGTGGTATTCGCTATGTTTCCACGTGTAGATTGTAGATACCCCTGCCGAAATACAGCAGTTACAGATCGTCTGGAACATTTGCCAAATATCCTTTGTATGGCTTCCCATACCTTTGAAGAGTTAGCGGAACGATTGATCGAGCCCAGAAACACTTGACTTGTTTTCACTGATTTTCTATCGCGCCTTTTCGCTCACGATTCAGAAAGAGGTTCATAGCACAAGGCTGACGTTTGAATCGTCACAGGGCCATACGTCTCTCCCTGCCGGTGGAGCGACACTCATCGTTGCACCGTGGGACATGCCGCCTCCGAGGTCGGTTTGAAGACTTGGGGATGGACGCATCAGCCATCCAGTGACCCATCCAGTCCTGGACCCTACCTAGACGTTCAAAAACAGTCTCCAGTCCGCTCTGCTTAACATACACCATGTCGCTTTCCTTTCAGGGACAGCTCTATCTGACAGGTGAATCCAGATAGGGGAGTGGCAACTGGAATCCAAGACAGCGACCACTTTCCAGTGTGCAGCATCGACAAGGGCTGGAGAACAGAAAGCAAAGTCTATGGCCGAGAAGACCCCATGACAGTAAAAAATTGTGTACTATCACCATCATTAAAATAGGCATAACTCCTGTGACATAGTAAGGCATTCCACAACCCCACCCCTGGGGCATGTTGATGAAGATCCACATAGCACATTGTGAGCATTAAAATCTTCTACAAGTAGGAAGGGTGGAGGGAGTTGTGAAATCAGTTAAGAAAGACCGACCCTATCCCGAATTTCGTTGGGCGGCAGAAACACACTACATATTGTAAGGACAAATGGAATATGCACCGTGAGAACAGCTACCTGAATAGCTGCATTGAGGGAGAGAGAAGTGGAGTATTACGTGTCATTCACAAAGATATCCCCTCCATCTTTAGCCCTGTCTCCACCACAGTCATCTTCCCAATGAGGGCTGTATCACTGAGCATAGGGATGTTTAAAGTGCCTTTCCTGTGGACGCAGACAAAGAGGCTTCTCCTGTTCCAAATGTCTCAGCTCCTCCATTTGTGTTCTGTACTCGTTCATGTTCCACTGAAGCACAGAAGCCATTTGTCTGCGGGGGGATTTATGTTTCCCTTTTGCT
Source organism: Schistocerca gregaria (assembly GCF_023897955.1). NCBI lineage: Eukaryota > Metazoa > Arthropoda > Insecta > Orthoptera > Acrididae > Schistocerca > Schistocerca gregaria. Next base: position 71,171,685 of record NC_064927.1, on the reverse strand, counting down.
GAAGCCGCTTCAGAAGGCGGCAACTGGAATCCAAGTCAGCGACCACTTTCCAGTGTGCAACATCGACAAGGGCTGGAGAACAGAAAGCAAAGTCTATGGCTGAGAAGACCCCATGACAGTCCAAAAGTGTGCCTCGAGTAGACTCAAGGATTCATCGAAGCAAAGTTCTAAGTCCATAGCCGTGTCGTCATCCTCTAAGTGTTCCTGGACCTGACGATCCATATGCTTCGATTCTGCCCTCTTGATAGTACACTTAACCTTAGTCTTCCGCTTCAGATTCGACGACGCTGAGGTATGCTGTGCCGTCCCAATGTGCATCACTTGCCCTGACAACGTTATAGCAACACCAGGAGAGGAAGCAGTGGTCACTGTTGGAGTCCACGTGAAGACAGCAATATTAGGAGCGAAGTAGTGTTCACCGTTGGAGTTTGGATGGAGACAGCAACAACATGAAATGAAGCAGTGCTGACTATAGGAGTGAGCGTGGTAACAGCAACAGTTTCATCGGAACTATCGCAGCCACAGATGTCCTTGCAAAAACATTTCTTGGTATGAGGGTCCACAGGTGACGTCTGGGTGGCAACATTCATAGGGTTTCTTCGAGAGTACTGAAGCAAATGATGTGAGAGGCTTTGGGTTTGAAGCGATTTGCACATCATTTTCGCTCCAGCTATATACACGTTTAGTCGCCTTTAACTCTTGGATTCTCTTTTCCTCCTTGTACACCATACACTCTCCGCTCCAAGCTGGATGTAGACCTGAACAATTGACATAAAGGGCAGGGAAGGTGTATGTAGTTCCATCAACATGGGTGTTCATACCACACTGTACCACATGTAACTCGTCCGTTACACATGGGAGTCGTGTGCTAGAATTTCTGGCACATGAAACACTTCATAGGGTTGGGGAAGTATGGTATGGCTTTATTAAAAACCCAGCCTTAATATGATCCAGCAAAGCCGGCAAACTGAACGTCAGTGTAAATGAGCCTGATTTTCATCCACACGATGCATTAATTGCCTCACCTCGGTGACCCCTTGGTGAGGCCATTCCTCCTGTTGCTCTGCAGTGTCCATGTGCATGACGTCACTGCATGCGATCACTGCTTGACTGTAGTTAAGGGCGCGGTGCTGTTCAGCTGCAGTACGATACCCAAAATTTTGGACTTCAAAAGGTTGTTAACTCACTGTGATCTGGCTGTTTCGAACAGCAATGTGCCGTTACACAGATGTTTAACAGATCTGAGACTGAAGCCGAAACATGAGGGAGATTTCTCGCGAGGTCTGTCTCCTGTCTCGCTTTGAAGGATGATTGTCAGTAGTACCTAACAGATAACAAAAATTTTCGGGAGGAAGTTCATTGAAAGTCGTGTATTTTTTTATTTTATTTATTTAATTATTGTTCCGTGGGACCAAATTAAGGAGAAGTCTCCATGGTCATGGAACGAGTCAATACATGAAATTATAACACGATATTAGAAACAGATAAAATGAAATATAAAAAAACATTCAGGTGACAAGTCGTAAGTTTAAATAAAGAAAATCAACAATGTAACACTGGAATTAGCTTAATTTTTTAGCTCCTCCAGGAGCTCCTCGACAGAATAGAAGGAGTGAGCCATGAGGAAACTCTTCAGTTTAGACTTAAAAGAGTTTGGGCTACTGCTAAGATTTTTGAGTTCTTGTGGTAGCTTATTGAAAATGGATGCAGCAGAATACTGCACTCCTTTCTGCACAAGAGTCAATGAAGTCCATTCCACATGCAGATTGGATATCTGCCTAATATTAACTGAGTGAAAGCTGGTAACTCTTGGGAATAGGCTAATATTGCTAACAACAAACGACATTAAAGAAAATATATACTGTGAGGGAAATGTCAGAATTCCCAGACTATTGAATAGGGGTCGACAAGAGGTTCTCGAACTTACACCACATATAGCTCTAACAGCCCGTTTTTGAGCCAAAAATACCCTTTTTGAATCAGAAGAATTACCCCAAAAAATAATACCATACGACATAAGCGTTTGAAAATATGCGAAGTAGACTACTTTTCCTGTTGAAGTGTCACTTATTTCAGATACTGTTCCAATGGTAAATAAAGCAGCATTTAGTTTCTGAACAAGATCCTGGACATGGGCTTTCCACAACACCTTACTATCTATCCGAACGCCTAGGAACTTGAACTGTTCCGTCTAGCTTATAATACGCCCATTCTGTCCGATCAAAATATCGGTTCTTGTTGAATTGTGAGTTAGAAACTGTAAAAACTGAGTCTTAATGTAATTTAGCACCAAATTATTTTCCACAAGCCACGAACTTATTTCATGAACTACATTACCTGATAATGTTTCAATATTACACACAAGATCCTTCACTACCAAACTGGTGTCATCAGCAAACAGCAATATTTTTGAATCACCTGTAATACTAGAAGGCATATCATTTATATAAATAAGAAACAGCAGTGGCCCCAGCACCGACCCTTGGAGAAAGCCCCACTTAACAGTGCCCCATTGGGACTGAACATCACTACCACTCTCAATATTGCGAAGAATTACCTTCTGCTTTATGTTCTTAAAGTAAGAGGGGAACCAATTGTAAGCTACTCCCCTTACTCCATGATGGTCCAACTTCTGCAGTAATATTTTGTGGTCAACACAGTAAAAAGCCTTCGTTAAATCAAAGAAAACACCTAGCGTTCGCAACCTTTTATTTAATCCGTCCAAAACCTCACAGAGAAAAGAGAATATAGCATTTTTAGTTGTTAAACCATTTCTAAAACCAAACTGAACATTTGACAGCAAATTATGTGAATTTAAGTGCTCCAGTAACCTTGTATATCCAACCTTCTCGATAACTTTAGCAAACACCGATTGCATAAAATAGGTCTATAATTGTCAATATTATCCCTGTCTCCCTTTTTATAAAGTGGCTCCACTACCGAGTACTTTAATCGGTCAGGAAACCGACCACTCCTAAAGGAAAAGTTACAGATATGGCTAAGTACTGGGCTAACATAATATAACAATACTTCAGTATTCTGCTAGATACCCAGTCATATCCATGAGAGTTCTTGGTCTTTAGTGATTTAATTATTAACTCAATCTCCCTCTTGTCAATATCATAGAGGAGCATTTCAGGTAACAGTCTCGGAACACTTTTTTCTAAGAGCGCTATGTGATTCCCGGTTGGGACTAGGTTTCCATTTAGTTCACCTGCTATATTCAGAAAGTGATTATTAAATACTGTACATATATGCGACTTATCAGTAACACGGACATTCCCACTACGCACTGATTCTATATCCTCGATTTGTCTCTGCAGACTAGCCACTTCCTTTACAATTGAACATATGGTTTTAATTTTATCCTGAGACTTAGCTATTCTATCTGCATACCACATACTTTTTGCCTTCCTAATAACAGTTTAAAGCACCTTACAATACTGTTTGTAATGGCCTCCTGCATTTAGATTCTGACTATTTCTAACGTTTTGATATAATTTCCACTTTGTTCTACAAGATGTTCTCCCTCTAGTCAACCACCCACGCTGTCTGTTTATGGTAGTACCCTGTTTTGAACGTTCTAACGAAAAGCAACTTTCAAAGAGAAAAGCATTATATTTATCATGTGCTGTACCAGCGCTATAAACATCTTGCCACTCTTGTTCCTTGATAAGGTTTACAAAGGTCTCTACAGCAACTGGATCAGCTTTCCTAAACAGCTGATGACTATATTTAACACGTTTTGCAGCACAAAAATCTTTTAGAGCTAAAATTTGTACATCATGATCTGGAAGGCCATTCACCTTTTAGCTAACAGAATGCCCTTCTAGTAATGAGGAATGAACAAAAATGTTGTCTATGGTTGCTCTACTGTTCCCTAGCACTCTCGTTGAAAGGATACGGTTGCATAAGATTATATGAATTAAGGAGGTCTACTACCATCCATTTCCTTGCACAATCACTTATACAATTAATATTAAAGTCACCACATATAACTAACTTTTTGTATTTCATATAAAGTGAACCAAGAACCTTCTCTAGCTTTAGCAAAAATGTTGTGAAATCGGAGTCTGGGGATGTATAAATAACAACAGTTACAAGTTTAGCTCCATTAAATTTAATCACACCTGCACAACATTCAAACATCTTTTCAGTGCAGTACTTTGAAACATCAATTGACTCAAATGGGATGCCGTTTTCACATACATGACTACTCCCCCACACCGCAAAGAGCTCCTAGAAAAGCTGTCAGCCAACCTGTATCCTGGTAAAGGAAGCCTCTGAATTATCTCCTGATGTAAGAAGTGTTTAGATATACCAATAACTTTAGAGTCAGCATCTACACTCCTGGAAATTGAAATAAGAACACCGTGAATTCATTGTCCCAGGAAGGAGAAACTTTATTGACACATTCCTGGGGTCAGATTCATCACATGATCACACTGACAGAACCACAGGCACATAGACACAGGCAACAGAGCATGCACAATGTCGGCACTAGTACACTGTATATCCACCTTTCGCACCAATGCAGGCTGCTATTCTCCCATGGAGACGATCGTAGAGATGCTGGATGTAGTCCTGTGGAACGGCTTGCCATGCCATTTCCACCTGGCGCCTCAGTTGGACCAGCGTTCGTGCTGGACGTGCAGACCGCGTGAGACGACGCTTCATCCAGTCCCAAACATGCTCAATGGGGGACAGATCCGGAGATCTTGCTGGCCAGGGTAGTTGACTTACACCTTCTAGAGCACGTTGGGTGGCACGGGATACATGCGGACGTGCATTGTCCTGTTGGAACAGCAAGTTCCCTTGCCGGTCTAGGAATGGTAGAACGATGGGTTCGATGACGGTTTGGATGTACCGTGCACTATTCAGTGTCCCCTCGACGATCACCAGAGGTGTACGGCCAGTGTAGGAGATCGCTCCCTCACCATGATGTCGGGTGTTGGCCCTGTGTGCCTTGGTCGTATGCAGTCCTGATAGTGGCGCTCACCTGCACGGCGCCAAACACGCATACGACCATCATTGGCACCAAGGCAGAAGCGACTCTCATCGCTGAAGACGACACGTCTCCATTCGTCCCTCCATTCACGCCTGTCGCGACACCACTGGAGGCGGGCTGCACGATGTTGGGGCGTGAGCGGAAGACGGCCTAACGGTGTGCGGGACCGTAGCCCAGCTTCATGGAGACGGTCCTCGCCGATACCCCAGGAGCAACAGTGTCCCTAATTTGCTGGGAAGTGGCGGTGCGGTCCCTTACGGCACTGCGTAGGATCCTACGGTCTTGGATTGCATCCGTTCGTCGCTGCGGCCCGGTCCCAGGTCGACGGGCACGTGCACCTTCCACCGACCACTGGCGACAACATCGATGTACTGTGGAGACCTCACGCCCCACGTGTTGAGCAATTCGGCGGTACGTCCACCCGGCCTCCCGCATGCCCACTATACGCCCTCGGTCAAAGTCCGTCAACTGCACATACGGTTCACGTCCACGCTGTCGCGGCATGCTACCAGTGTTAAAGACTGCGATGGAGCTCCGTATGCCACGGCAAACTGGCTGACACTGACGGCGGCGGTGCACAAATGCTGCGCAGCTAGCGCCATTTGACGGCCAACACCGCGGTTCCGGTTCCTGGTGTGTCCGCTGTGCCGTGCGTGTGATCATTGCTTGTACAGCACTCTCGCAGTGTCCGGAGCAAGTATGGTGGGTCTGACACACTGGTGTCAATGTGTTCTTTTTTCCATTTGCAGGAGTGTATAAGCAATTCACTAACTTTATTTCTAATAGCTTGTATATTCTGATGAAATATACTAATTCCCTCATTACTCGGATACCTAAGCTTTGTCAAAAGTGGTTCCTTTGTCGGCGAGACTTCTCTTAAGCAGGAATACCTATCAGCTGAATTCAATCTAAAAAAGGTGCAGCTCTAACTCCCACAACTGCAGAAATTTTGCCATGAGTGATCCCACCATCCCCCACCTATGCTTTGCTAACCTCCTCTTCTCATGCCATAGCGATCCCACCATCAGCTGGGGAAACGAACAGTCCGCCCAGACAAAGCATGACTGAGTAAGCCTTATATAACTAAGGTGCGGCAGGTTCACCAGAGGTTGCCCGCTAATGACTGTTCCATCTCAACAGGTACGTATCTCATTGGCACGCAGGATATCGTAGGACTGGTAGTTTTTTTATAGACATTTTTACTATCCTAGCGACCTGGGCGGTCAAAGCAAGATCCCTATTGCCTGTGGTACACGACGTTCCACCGTCTCACCGGACAGTGTTCGCTGAAGCATGCCCAGAGGTTCACGATTTACCAGTCCCTAGCACAGGAACCCCGGGGTCGTCAGATCCCTTAACCAGCAAACAAATGCTGAGCTACTGAGGGAGATTTCAATTGGACCCCACATTATAAGTTTCGTCCTGATTTAAGGGAATTGGTTCAATACGTTTGCGTGATGTGTGGGAGCATAAATATCCCACATTGATTAGATACACGTTTCTTACGGCCACTTATAGTAGTATCGACAAGTTTTATTTGATTATGTTATAGTATTTATATGGTTGACGTTATCACCATTTCATATTCTGTCTATTGTGCTGTGGCTGCTTTTGTAAACCTTGAACGGGAACCTCCGAAAATGTTCAGGGCTCAATGAATGGTGAAATGTTCAGGGCTCAATGGATGGTGATCTTCCCCCATCTCACGGATAGCGGGCTGGATGATAGGGGCCGGCGCCGTGTGAGAACGTTGGCCTTTCACTGTTGGATTGGTGCACAGATCAGTCCTTAGTATCATACTCTGCTGCTCGAGGAAGGGACTTCAGGAAAACTTACGACGTTTGTTACTTTCTTTCGCATCAATTATATAAAGAGGCGGGTAATACTCCCCTCCGGATCCAAGACGTTCAGCGAATTAAAGCTAAGCTGCTGCAGCTCAAGAGGTATCAGATGGAGGGTTTACAGCTCGGTTGCTGGTTGGATGGAAACTGGCATCACTGTGTGGCCTGCTTCTCCACCAGTCCCGACGTCGTCACTCCTTCATTGCGCCCCTCACAGTTGCTGCAGGCCCTCAACTGATTGAACAAGGTGATGATGTTAGCGCTCTCCACCAATACCATACGTAATTATGTGCTGTTGATTACATTGTGAGCCCCTCTCCTTACGATGCTCGTGGAGCCCTGTGTGGGAGGATCATGAATGCTCAGAATGTTGACTTTCTGGCAGTCCTTCAGGTAGATGAGGTGTTTACTCAGAAGACCTGCGTCTTCCTCCCTCAAATCACCTGGTCTGGATAGTCTCTCTAACCAGTTTTTTGCCCACTTTGGGGCCCTCTTGGGTGGTACGTTTACGACGATGTTAAACGAGGTTACGTAAGGGAGAACTATGCCTGTAGACTTTAGTATTAATACCGAAACAACAAGGCCGTGTCTCTGGATTCTTTTCGTCCTTTCACGTTGCTTAATTTTGACTATAAAACTGTAGCGACGGCAATCAGTAGCAGGTTATGTTCTCCGTTGGCGAATGTGACAGGCGAACATATAGAGTTGTCATTCTGGTCGCTCAATTGTGACTCCAGTATCGGAGAACTGAGATGTGATTTCAGCTTCTGCAGGAACTTGTGCCCACTGCGCTCTGCTTTCCTAGATGTTAACAAGGCATGTGACCACGTTTCTCATAGTTATTTTACCTGTGCGTTGCAGGTAATCGATTTCACCCTGAGGCTCGTGTAGTTCTCTCCCACATAAGGCATCGTCGCAAAGACACTTGCCGATGGTCAGCTGACGCGATCAGTCGGTGTGTGCCCTAGGGCACCCCGCTTTCCTTACTTGTCCCGTCTCTGAAACTACTGCTTTGCCGTCTCCCATTGCAGTTACGGAGAATGAGTCTTTCTGGCGCAACCCTTACTGTTCAGTCGTATCCAGACGTGGTGGTCCTTCTCCGTCGTAGTGAGTTTCCAATGTAAAATTATTGTTGAGTTCCTGACGTGGGTAAAAATAAAATTCTCACACTAGCGAGCTTCGATGACGTTGCTGCCCGTGGGCTACTGCTGTAGGCTGGCGTACGCCATTGGGTGCCATCGTTGATTGTTACCCTCTTAAAATGGCGACACCTAACTGAAAAATTGACAATGTCTACGGGGGCACACTGGAACACGACTGGCTCCATGTTACAGTTCTCCAAGACGTTAGCATCTTGGATGCATATGTCTTGTGTAAGTTATTTTACATTGCCGGGTTGGTACCTATCCCTGCGATGATGGAAAAAAAAAATTCCGCTCTTGTCTGGGCGGTTTTTATGGAGACGTTACACATTTAGGTTGCGCTATGCGATCACGACGCGAGAAAGACTTACTATCTTACGGGGGTTTCCCTCCAGTTTATACATTCGGTACACGGTTTTGATTATTATCCAGGAATCATATAATTTCAAGACTTGCTATTCTGACATGTGCGCCCATCAAGTCCTGCTCTACCTGTTAATATTGGTCGCCTTGATTTTAAACTACGACACGTTAGAGAATCTTACCTTGGCGTGGGCTGTTCGGGTTCCGATGTACTGCAGCGGCCAGTACCTTCGAGCTGGTCTCTGCTAGTTCGCTCGGAAAGGATTGTCTGTCCCACTCACATAGAACTGCTGTCCTCTGGAAGACAGTGTGGAACAGTATTAGTTTCCCGTTTCTTTCCATGACAGTGGTGTCTTCTTTGTACAGAGCGGTAAATAATTTGATCCCCAATGACGACCGGTCGCATCGGACTGAATCGGCAACACAGACAAATGTAGCAGTAAATTTTCAGAGTGTTCGGAATAAAGTTCCTGAATTTACTAACCTCGAGGAAGCGTGTGGAGCGCAAATTATTCTCGGGACCTGGACCTGGCTGAACCTTGTGATAGGAACTTCTGAAATATTTAGTGAGGGTTGGAACGTGTATCGAAAGACACCGTATGAGGTGGTGTCTTCATTGCAGTTGACAAAAATATTGTGTCTACTGAGGTCGAAGTAGAGTGTGATTGTGAAGTTATCTCGACACGTTTAACAGGGCTAGAAGAAATAAAGTTAATTGTTGGATGGAAGAATTATGGGCAAATTTTAAACACGGATAAATCACGCATTGGAGGAATATGTGACGAAAACATGAATTACAAACGGAAAAGACCCACCTTGGTTTAACAGTGCAATTCGGAGAATTGTACTCGCAGTACAAGAACGATCGGGAGAATGAGGACAGGCAAAAGTTAGAGATTCGTGTTGCTGTAAAAAGAGCAATGCGCGAAGCATACAACCACTACCACCGTCATACCTTAGCAAAAGATCTTGCTGAAAACCCAAGGAAATTCTAGTCTTACGTAAAATTGGTAAGCGGGTCGAAGGCTACCATCCAGTCACTCACTGATCAGTCTGCCCTGGCAACGGCAGACGGCAAAACGAAAGCTGAAATTTTAAATTTAGCATTTGAGAAATCTTTCACGCAGGAGGATCGTACAGATTCCCGTATGGAGGACGTAGTGATAGACATCCCTGGGGTTGTGAAGCAGCTGAATGGGTTGAAAATAAATAAATCGCCAGGTCCTGATGGGATTCCAATTCGGCTTTACAGAGGGTACTGTACTGCATTGGCTACTTACTAAGCTTGCATTAATCGCGAATCTCTTGCGCAACGTAAAGTACCAAGTGACTTGAAAAAAGCGCAGATGACGCCTGTATATAAGAAGGGTAAAAGGACGAATCCTCAAAATTACAGACCACTATTCTTAGCGTCGGTTTGTTGCAGGATTCTCGAACATATTCTCAGTTCGAATATAATGAATTTCCCTGAGACAGAGAAGTTGCTGTCCATGCATCAGCACACCTTTAGAAAGCACCGCTCCTGCGAAACGCAAGTCCCCCTTTTTTCACATGATATTTTGCGAACAATGGATGAAGGGTATCAGACGGATGCCATATTCCGAGACTTCCGCAAAGCGTTTGACTCGGTGCCCCACTGCAGACTCCTAACTAAGGTACGAGCATATGGGATTGGTTCCCAAATATGTTAGCGGCTCGAAGACTTCTTAAGTAATAGAACCAAGTACGTTGTCCTCGATGGTGAGTGTTCATCGGAGGTGAGGGTATCATCTAGAGCGCCCCAGGGAAGTGTGGTAGGTCCGCTGTTGTTTTCTATCTACACAAATGATCTTTGGATAGGGTAGATAACAATGTGCGGCTGTTTGCTGATGATGCTGTGGCGTACGGGAAGGTGTCGTCGTTGAGTGACTGTAGGAGGATACAAGCTGACTTGGACAGGATTTGTGATTGGTGCAAAGAATGGCAGCTAAATCTAAATATAAATAAACGTAAATTAACGCAGATGAATAGGAAAAAGAATCCCGTAATGTTTGAATACTCCATCAGTAGTGTAGCGCTTGACACAGTCACGTCGATTAAATATTTGGGCGTAACATTGCGCCGGCCGCGGTGGCCGTGCGGTTATAGGTGCTTCAGTCCGAAATCGCGTGACTGCTACGGTCGCAGGTTCGAATCCTGCCTCGGGCATGGGTGTGTGTGATGTCCTTAGGTTTAAGTAGTTCTAAGTTCTAGGGGACTGATGACCTCAGATGTTAAGTCCCATAGTGCTCAGAGCCATTTTTCGTGACATTGCAGAGGGATATGAAGTAGGACAAGTATGTAATGGCAGTTGTGGGGAAGGCGGATAGTCGTCTTCGCTTCATTGGTAGAATTTTGGGAAGATGTGGTTCATCTGTAAAGGAGGCCGCTTATAAAACACTAATACGACCTATTCTTGAGTACTGCTCGAGCGTTTGGGATCCCTTTCAGGTCGGTTTGAGGGAGGATATAGAAGCAATTCAGAGGCGGGCTGCTAGATTTGTTACTGGTAGGTCTGATCATCACACTAGTGTTACGAAAATTCTTCAGGAACTCGGATGGGAGTCTCTGGAGGAAAGAAGGCGTTCTTTTCGTTAATCGCCACTGAAGAAATTTAGAGAACCAACATTTGAGGCTGACTGCAGTACAATTTTACTGCCGCCAACTTATATTTCGCGGAAAGACCACAAAGATAAGATAAGAGAGATTAGGGCTCGTACAGAGGCATATAGGCAGTCATTTTTCGTCTTTCTGTTTGGGAGTGGAACAGGGAGAGAAGGTGCTAGTTGTGGTACGAGGTATCCTCCGCCACGCACCGTATGGTGGATTGCTGTGTATGTATGTAGATTTAGATGTAGATGTAGTAAACGTGCTCTTACAGACAGCATCCAGCATCGACTTACCTGCATTTGGTAAACTGGAACTGGCTCCGTAACACTTTGCTTTCCACACCAGGTCTGTTGACCCCGTCTGCACCACTGATATCATTCGGGGGCTTGTAACTTTATTTTTCATAAAACGAAAAACAATACAGTAACCTGGCTGCTCGGTTGTATTGTACATTCCGTGGTTTCTGGTGATGGGGAACCCTTACTTTGCGTTTACCAGTACATGCATTCCGCCCACTGGAGCAGCCAGCCGCTTTCAGGACTCTTGACAACATGCTCACCCCTACGTTTCATCGGCAGGGCATAGGCTGAGGTCAGGTGCGAGGCTTCTAATGCCATGCTCTGCAGCACAGCTGCATATGAACACTCATGTGAGAGATGACTTGACTTACAGTGCTGTCTGATGGGTAGTGGATACACAACGCTACAGATGTTCAGCATTAAACAATAAAATAAAATGAAAATAAATAAATGAAGTGTAGTGAGTAGAGTTTTGCGCTGGAGGGCTCCAGTTGGATAGTTCACTTACAGGTCTATGTACAATGTTTTTTATTTTATAATTTGCCTCTACAGAATAAACAAGGCAGCTTTGGCTCAAATAATAATAATATAATAATAATAATGGAAAGGACGGAAAAACGTCTGGTCAGAAGCCAATAAGTTGTAGGATCGAATATGGACAGTATAAATTTTTTTCTCTCTGCTTTTTAACCTAGCACAGAAAAGCGGTAAAATGTCTGGCTAGGAAACGAAGGGTTGTTGGATCGAACGCTACCTGGGTCACTTTTTCACTCTCTAGCTTTCGACAAAAGAAAAGGCGGTAAAGGGCGTGCCTAGAAACTGAGATGTTGCTAGATCGAATCTCGGTCGAACCACGAATTTTTCAGTCTTCGTTTTAACCTAGCCTTCACCTCTGAACAATGTGAGACGCCGCCAGCAACGACACGTGGTTCGGATTCCACGTTACTCTGTCAACTTTCACCACGTGGGCAACTGGCGTAGATTAAGGACTCGCAGGTCGCCGATGTCGTCTCCAACAGAAAAACTTGGTTACTGGTGCACACGAAATTATAGTAACAACAATAATAATAATAATATATATATATATACATACAATTAAGTTTGCACAGAACCCTCAGAGCACGAATCCTACTCGCAGTTGTCTGTTTTTTGTTTTTAATTAGGATTATCAGAAGCAATCAATTTACAATTCGTTTCCTTAGCTAAAAAAAATTATTCCTGTCTTAATCTACTAATATTTACCTCGAAACCAGCAGATGTGGATCAAGTGTTTGGTTCTGGGGAGGAGAAAGGGCGTTCATACTTTATTGTTTCTTTCCCCCTCCCCCCCCCCCCCCTCTCCCAATGTCAACCCACTTGTTGGCAAGATCGTTTCGAGTGTATTGGAAAACTTTCACTGCGAATCCTTTACACTCTGAGTTGGCTGGCAGCAGCATAGGCGCCGCTCTTCAGGCGAGAGACAAAGTACAGAACATGGAGACATTTAAAACAACATAAAGAGAAAAAATGGTGAGACAGAGATATAAAAAAAGGAGGTAACCTAATGGAATATAAAATACAAAAGGCAAGACTGTAAAAATGGAGATAAAAATCTAAAATAACCACACACTGTGACGATTAAAAAACATGAGGTAAAGTACAGCTGGAGCATAAAAGTGTTGACAGGTGAAATATCCGAAAAAAAATCACAGACGGAAACACTAGTACAAGTTCAGCACACGATAAAAGTCACAGCACTTGATGTCATTGTAGTACAGCACCATACACAACAATGACGTAGCACACTGATGACAAATAACAAACTGGAAGGATCTCCCAGCAGTATGGATACAAGGAAGGTGGAAAGAAAGGCAGGGGGGAAATGGGTGGTGTTAGAGGGGGGGGAGGGAGAGGAGGGGAAGGGGGGCGCGCTGAAGGGGGCCTGGGAGGGAAGACTGCGAGAGGGAAAGGGCCAAGGAGGGGATGCCCAGACTCAAGGGAGGGGAAGGACCAGAAACAGCTTCAAGGGGAGGAGGGGAGAAGAAAGGGGGGCTCTAGGAAGGGGGGAAACAAGGCCAGGCTACAGTTGGTAATAAGGGCCGAGATCCTGGCAAGATTCATCATCTGTGAGGGGGAGACGCTGAAAATTGCCCTCATGAAGGAGATGGAGGGTGTGGAGGAAGAGAGAGGGAGGAATACAGCGACAGAGGCGCAGCAATGGGATAGGGGTGGAGAGGAAGGAGGAATCCAGGGAGGGGGGGGGGGGAGAATCAAGCCTGTGGACAGTGTAAAGGGTGCAGAAATGTTCGAGGAAAAGGAGAAGCTGGGGGAAGGGGATAAGGTCACAGTGGAGTCATATGGGGGACGGAAGGTGCATACAGAAGGCGACTAACTCGTCTCGCAGTAGGATAAATGTGTAACAGTTATGTGAGTTACTTTTCAAATTATGAAGAGTTTAGGTTATGTTTTCGAACTGTCTTGTTTTCATTATGCTGTCCCTTATATGTATAAAGTACAGCAATATAAGAAAGTAATTTATTAACTAGGGGAAACTGAAAAAGAAATAAATCAAAGTTTTTGCGATATGGTATGAAGGGACAGGATTATAGGACATATATCAAGACATCAGGGAGTAACCTCCATCGTAGTAGAGGGAGCTGTAGATGGTAAAAATTGTAGGTGAAGACAGAGATTGTAACTTCCTATTATGCTTTCATGCGTAATTGTTCTCTGTTATGATAACTAAGCGTCACTGCCTAGCTAGAGTTTCACAAAGGATTACACGGGAAGGGTGAGGGAAACACGTGTCGTCACTTTCAGCTTCGAACAACAAACACTGGTGTTCAAAATTAGAGCAACAAACCACTATTTCCTCGCGCTGTGCTTAATTCGCGATACAATCATACAAACGGTCAACAGGTGTCCATGCGATCGTGTCCTGCACGAAAGACGGCATTCTGGTCTACATACAACCACGCCAGTGATAGTGTCACGGCAGCAATCAAACGGGGTGGTGTCCCACATCCACAATCGCTGTGTACACAGTCACAGACGGTGCAGTATGGCGCAGAGAAGAGCCCTACCAGCCTCTCTGAGGTTGAGGGCCGTGTGAAGAATGGGAGCAAGGCAGTCGGAAACTACTGAGGCCTGACTACAGCTACATCCACATCTACATGGTTACACTGCAATTTATACTTACGTGCCTGCCATAGGTTTCATCGAACCATTTTCATACTACTTCTCTACCATTCCACTCTCGAATGGCGCGTGGGAAAAAGGAACACCTAAATCTACATCTACATCTACATCCATACTCCGCAAGGCACCTGACGGTGTGTGGCGGAGGGTACCCTGAGTATCTCTAACGGTTCTCCCTTCTATTCCAGTCTCGTATTGTTCGTGGAAAGAAGGATTGTCGGTACGCTTCTGTGTGGGCTCTGATCTCTCTGATTTTATCCTCATGGTCTCTTCGCGAGATATAACGTAGAAGGGAGCAATATACTGCTTGACTCCTCAGTGAAGGTATGTTCTCAGAAACTTCAACAAAAGCCCGTGCCGAGCTACTGAGCGTCTCTCCTGCAGAGTCTTCCACTGGAGTTTATCTATCATCTCCGTAACGCTTTCGCGATTACTAAATGATCTTGTAACGAAGCGCGCTGCTCTCTGTTGGATCTTCTCTATCTCTTCTATCAACCCTATCTGGTACGGATCCCACACTGCTGAGCAGTATTCAACCAGTGGGCGAACAAGCGTACTGTAACCTACTTCCTTTGTTTTGGGATTGCATTTCCTTAGGATTCTTCCAATGAATCTCAGTCTGGCATCTGCTTTACCGATGATCAACTTCATATGATCATTCCATTTTAAATCACTCCTAACGCGTACTCCCAGATAATTTATGGAATTAACTGCTTCCAGTTGCTGACCTGCTATTTTGTAGCTAAATGATAAGAGATCTATCTTTCTATGTATTCGCAGCACATTACGCTTGTCTACATTGAGATTCAATTGCCATTCCCTGCACCATGCGTCAATTCGCTGCAGATCCTCCTGCATTTCAGTACAATTTTCCATTGTTACAACCTCTCGATACACCACAGCAACATCTGCAACAAGCCTCAGTGAACTTCCGATGTCATCCACAAGGTCATTTATGTATATTGTGAATAGCGACGGCCCTATGACACTCCCCTGCGGCACACCTGAAACCACTCTTACTTCGGAAGATTTCTCTCCATTGAGAATGACATGTTGCGTTCTGTTATCTAGCAACTCTTCAATCCAATCACACAATTGGTCTGATGATCCGTATGCTCATACTTTGTTGATTAAACGACTGTGGGGAACTGTATCGAACGCCTGGCGGAAGTCAAGAAACACGGCATCTACCTGGGAACCCGTGTCTATGGCCCTCTGAGTCTCGTGGACGAATAGCGAAGCTGGGTTTCACACGGCCGTCTTTTTCGAAAACCACGCTGATTTCTACAGAGTAGATTTCTAGTCTCCAGAAAAGTCATTATACTCGAACATAATACGTGTTCCAAAATTCTACAACTGATCTATAGTTCTGCACATCTGTTCGATGTCCCTTCTTGAAAATGGGGATGACCTGTGCCCTTTTCCAATCCTTTTTAACGCTACGCTCTTCTAGAGACCTACGGTACACCGCTGCAAGATGGTGGGCAAGTTCCTTCGCGTACTCTGTTTAAAATCGATTTGGTATCCCATCAGGTCCAGAGGCCTTTCCTCTTTTGAGAGATTTTAATTGTTTCTCTATCCCTCTGTCGTCTATTTCGATATCTACCATTTTGTCATCTGTGCGACAGTCTAGAGAAGGAACTACAGTGCAGTCTTCCTCTGTGAAACAAGTTTGAAAAAAGACATTTAGTATTTCGGCCTTTAGTCTGTCATCCTCTGTTTCAGTACAATTTTGGTCACAGAGTGTCTGGACATTTTGTTTTGATCCACCAACCGCTTTGACATAAGACCAAAATTTCTTAGGATTTTCTGCCAAGTCAGTACATAGAACTTTACTTTCGAATTCATTGAACGCCTCTCGCATAGCCCTCCTCAAACTACATTTCGCTTCGCTTAATTTTTGTTTGTTTGCAAGGCTTTGGCTATGTTTATGTTTTCTGTGAAGTTCCCTTTGCTTCCGCAGCAGTTTTCTAGCTCGGTTGTTGTTCCACGGTAGCTCTTTTCCATCTCTTACGATCTTGCTTGGCACATACTCATCTAACACATATAGTACAATGGTTTTGAACTTTGTCCACTGATCCTCAACTCTATCTGTACTTGAGACAAAACTTTTGTGTCAGCCGTCAGGTACTCTGTAATCTGCTTATTGTCACTTTTGTTAAACACAAAAATCTTCCTACCTTTTTTAATATTTCTATTTACGGTTGAAACCATCGATGTAGTAACCGCTTTATGATCGCTGATTCCCTGTTCTTTGTTAACTGTTTCAAATAGTTCGGGTCTGTTTGTCACCAGAAGGTCTAGTATGTTATCGCCACGAGTAGGTTCTCTGTTCAACTGCCCAAGGTTGTTTTCAGATAAAGCACTTAAAAAATTTCACTGGTTCTTTGTCCCTGCCACCCGTTATGAACGTTTGAGTCTCGCAGTCTATATCCGGCAAATTAATATCTCCACCCAGAACTATAACATGGTGGGGAAAGCTACTCTAAATATTTTCCAAATTATCCTTCAGGTGCTCAGCCACAACAGCTGCTGAGCCAGGGGGCCTATAGAGACATGCAATTACCATGTCTGAGCCTGCTTTAACCGTGACCTTCTACCAAATTATTTCACATTTCGGATTTTCGTCAACTTCCTTCGGTGCTATTGCACTTCTTATCGCTATAAACACGCCTCCCCCTTCACTGTCCAGCCTGTCTCTGCGGTATACATTCCAATCTGAGTTTAGGATTTCCATTACTGTTTACGTCTGGTTTCAGCCAATTTTCTGTCCCTAGTACTATATGGGCGTTGTGACCGTTTATTAATGAGAGCAGTTCTGGGACCATTTTATAGACGCTCCTGCAGTTTACTATTAGCACATTAATATTGTTATTCCCTGTTGCATTTTGCCTAACCCTAACTTGCTGCGTCTCAGGAGGCGTCTTGTCGGGCCTAGGGAGGGAATTCTCTAACCTAAAAAACCCCCATGTGCACTCCACACGTACTCCGCTACCCTTTTAGCCGCTTACAGCGTGTATTGCACGCCTGACCTATTCAGGGGGACCCTACATTTTTCCACCCGATAGCGGAGGTCGAGAAATTTGCACCCCAGATCTCAGCAGAATCGTCTGAGCCTCTGGTTTAAGCCTTCTACTCGGCTCCAAACCAGAGGACCGCGATCGGTTCTGGGAACTATACTACAAATAGTTAGCTCAGATTCCACGCCGCGAGGGAGGCTTTCCGCCTTCACCAACTCCGCCAACCGCCTGTACGAACTGAGGATGACCTCTGAACCCAGACGGCAGGAGTCATTGGTGTCGACATGATCAACAACTTGCAATCTTTCCGTTCGAGCTCTGATTTCTCTTGTTTTGTTATAATCATCATTTCTCTCTACGTAGGCGGATATTAATACAATATTTTCGCCTTCTTAAGAGAAAGATGGTGATTGAAATTTCATAAATAGATTTCGCCGCAAAGAAAACCCCTATTGCGCGATAACACGAAACGAGCTGCCCTTCTTTGCACTTTTTCCGTGCCCTCCGTCAATCCTACGTGGTAAGGATCCCATAACGCCCAGCAATATTCCAGCAGAGGACGGATAAGTGTAATGTAGGCTGTCTCTTTAGGGGATTTGTCAAATCTAGTGTGCTGCCAACAAAGGTCAGTCTTTATTTCTCCTTCCCCGCAATAATATCTATGTTGTCTTTCCAGTTTACGTTGCTCGTAATTCCTAAGTATTTAGTCGATTTATCGTATACCCAAAATTTATCGGCTTTCTTTTAGTACCCATGTGGATGACCTCGCACTTTTCTTTGTTTAGTGTTAATTGCCACTTTTCGCACCGTACGGAAATTCTCTCTAGATCAGTTTGTAATTGGAATTGGTCGTCTGATGATTTTACTAGACGGTAAATTACAGCGTCATCTAAACAATCTAAGGGGGCTGTTCAGATATCACCTAGATCATTTATGTAAATCACGAGCAGCAGAGGGCTTATGACACTACTTTGCGGAACGCCAGATATCACTTCTGTTTTATTCGATGATTTACCGTCTATCAATACGAACTGTGACCTCTTCGAGAGGAAATGACGAATCCAGTCACACACCTCCATATGCACGCAATTTGATTAATAGTCGCTTGTGAGGAACAGTACCAAAAGCCTTCTGGAAATCTAGGAATATGGAATCGATCTGAGATCCCTTGTCGACAGCACCCATTACTTCATGGGAATAAAGAGCTAGCTGTGTTGCACAAGGACGATTTTTTCTGAATCCGTGTTGGTTATGTATCAATAAATTTTCTTCAAGGCGATTCATAATGTTCGAGTACAGTATATGCTCCAAAATCCTACTGCAAATTGAGGTGAGTGATATGGGTCTGTTATTCAATGGGTTACTCTTATTTCCTTGCTTGAATATTGGTGTGACCTGTGCTACTTTTCAGTCTTTAGGAACAGACATTTCATTAAGTGAGCGATTGTATATGATTGCTAAGAAAGGCGCTATTGTGTCTGCATACTCTGAAAGGGACCTGATTGGTATACCCATCTGGACCGGAAAACTTGCCTTTCTTAAGTGATTTGAGTTGTTTCGCAACACGTAAGGTATCTACTTTTACGTCACTCATGCTAACAGCTGTTCTGGTTTCGAATTCTGGAATATTTAGTTTGTCTTCTTTGTTCAAAAAATGTTCAAATGTGTGTGTAACTACTAAGGTCAGTCCCTAAGCTTACACACTACTTAACCTAAATGGTCCTAAGGACCAACACACACATCCATGCCCAAGGGAGGACTCTAATCTCTGCCAGGACCAGCCGCACACTCCATGACTGCAGCGCCGTAGACCGCTCGGCTATCGTCTTCTTTCGTGAAGGAATTACGGAAAACTGTATTTAGTAACTCCGCTTTAGTGGCACCATCATCGCTAACATTTCCATTGCGATCGCGCAGTGACTTCTTTTAAATTTTTTTTTGTTTTTACTGGTGTACTTTACATACGACCAGAATCTCTTTGGGGTTTCTACCATACTTTGAGACAATATTTCATTGTAGAAACTATTAAAAGCATCTCGCATTGACGGCCGCACTAAATTTCGAGCTTCCGTGAAACTTAGCCAGTCTTGGGGATTTTGCGTTCTTGTGAATTTGGCATGCTTTTTTCGTTGCTTCTGCAACAGTGTTCCGACGTGTCTTGTGTACCATGGTGAATCAGTCCCGTCTCTTATTAACTTAGGCGATATGAATCTATCTATTGCTGTCGATACTGTATCTTTGAATTAGAACCATATCTGGTCTACACTTATATAATTAGCTTGGAAGGAATGGAGACACTCTCTTTCGAAGGGATCAAGAGAACTTTTATCTGCTGTTTTAAAAGGTTATATTTTGCGTTTTATTTTTAGTGGTTTTTGTTGACATGGTTTTGAGCCTCGCTACAATTACCTTGTGTTCACTAATCCCTGTATCCGTCATGACGCTCTCTACTAGATCAGGATTATTGGTAACTAAGAGGTGAAGTCTGTTTTCGCAAACATTTAAAATCAGTGTGGGCTCATGAGCTAATTGTCCACAGTAATTATCAGAGAAAGCATTTAGTACAATTTCGGAAGATGTTTTCTGCCTTCCCCCGGCTTTGAACATGTATTTTCGACATCATCGTGGGTAGATTGAAGTCTCCACCAATTATAACTGTATGAGTGGGGTACTAATTTGTAATGAGAGTCAATTTTTCTTTTAAGTGTTCAGCTATTATGTCATCTGAGTCGGGGGGTCGGTAGAAGGAGCCAACTATTATTTTGCTACGGCTGTTGAGTATAACCTCTACCCATAGTAATTCGAAGGAACTATCTATTTCAACTTCACTACAAGATAAACTACTACCAACAGACACAACACCATCTACTTTATTTAATCTATACTTTCAGAACACGGTTTGCACCTCTGTAAAAATTTCGGCAGAGTTTATCTCCGGCTTTAGCCAACGATTCCAGCTTCAGTGCTTTCTATCAGCGCTTGAAGCTCTGGTACTTTCCCAACACAGCTTCGACAATCTACAACTGCAGTACAGACTGTTGCTTGACGATTTTCGTCGTTTATTTGCCCTGTACGTTTGAGACTGGAGCCCTTTTTGATCTTTCCCGAGGCTGTCTAACCTAAAAAACTGCCCAGTCCACGCCACACAGCCCCTTCTACACCCGTAGCCGCCTCCTGTGTATAGTGGACACCTGACCTATTTAGCGGAACACGAAACCCCACCACCCTATGGCTTAATGTGAGTAGTAGTGTTATTTTTCGGATGGGGCGACAGTTTATAAAGGTCGAGATTATCTCGAAGACCTTGGACGCAGCCGACCGCGTGTAACATCTGAAAGACAAAATCGTTATTTGACTGTACGGACGCTACGTTACCGCCTCAGTACTGCAGGGCAACTGGCATCTGACCTCGAAGCATGCACTGGTCGAGTTGGCAGCGAGGAAGATGGTGTACAGAGGGCTTCGGTAGAGCGCACTTTACTGTACGTGTACCTCTGACGCGTCTTCACAGAAGGGAACGTCTAGAGGGATCTGTCACCATGCCACCTGGACGTTCGAAGAGTGGGCCGATATTCTGTTCATGTTTAGTTGCTGCACTGTTTCGGGCAGGAGGAGGTCCGACATGGTATTAGGGGGTGTCCCATGTCTACTCAGCGCAGTGTAAGCGTGCGTTATAATTTTCAATACACGATACTAATTCTGGCACCTTTCCCTGGATGCAACTGCAGTTTAGTAATATATCATCAGCCCGTCCTACATCGGATCTGCAACGACAAGAATTCTGTGATGACATTGTTGCGGATGTATTTTCGAATTAGGTAGGCAATTCGGCTCTAATCCGAAAAGGGGGATTTCTGTAACCCAAGAAACATCCATGTGCACGCCACACGTAATCCACTACCCCAGTAGCCACTTTCTGCGTGCACTGCACGCCGGACCTATTGAGGTGAACCCTAAAATCCTTTGCCTCATAGCGGAGATGGACTAATTCGCATTTTATACCAGCGCTGAACTGTCTCAGTCTCTGGCTTAGACCTTGCAATCTGCTCCCAGGTCCAAACCAGATGGTCATTTGAGTCTTTTACACGTTTAGTTCTCTGCATCGAAGAGCAGAGTGAACTGTTCGAGTCCCAGTGCCAAGCTCTTCCAGCCACGTGTAAGGTGGGAGGAAGGGGATTCCCTGTGCTGGCATTTGCAACCAGCAGAAACATTCCAATTACTTGTTTGGAACTGCAGTGCTGAATGCTTCCGAAATTTCAGGGACAATCCGTCTAACTCAAAGTAGCATTCTGCATTCAAAGTCTGCTGATTCGCATCGTGTAGGCATAATCACGTCAGAATCCTTTTCACACCACTTGAGTACAGATGACAGCTCCTTTTATACCTTGTCCTAGCCAAACATATAAATGCTACTGTGTGTCTGCGAACGTGTTTGTATCTTATACATGTTCGTAGGGTCGATTTCTTGCTTAGCATGTGTAGTGTGCTTGCTATTTCTGGATGTTGCAATTTTTGCAAAGGAAGTGTAGGCAAGGTTTGTGTGTGTGCGTTCACGTTTGGGAGCGCGCGCGCGCGTGTGTGCGTGTGCGTGTGCGTGTGCGTGTGCGTGTGCGTGTGCGTGTGCGTGTGCGTGTGTGTGTGTGTGTGTGTGTGTGTGCGTCGAGGACTAAAGTTTATGGCTTTCTTGACTCTCACTAGAGTGCTCAAACTTTCCGTTAGCTCTGTGTGCCATTTTATAAGTCTGTTCATATTTTTCGGCCGTCGCGCGATGTGTTTCAGTGGTCGCAAACGTTCTGATTGGGATGACACCCGGCGACCGCAAGGCGAAGCAGATGTGCCGCTGGCTCTGTACGGTGGAGCCCAAGAAGTGTGGCCGGCGCAGCAGTAACTGCAACAGGAGCCGAGACACTGGGCGCACAAAACGGTAACTAACTCACTTCTTATTACATGTCAATTGTAAGCTTAACATATTTATCACAATCGGTTTATCAGGCATTCGAGAAGAAAAATGAATGATTAAAATGTAGCGATGGAGGAGACAGAGAGAGAGAGAGAGAGAGAGAGAGAGAGAGAGAGAGAGAGAGAGAGAGAGAGAAGCAACGATCATAATACGATGGGCGTTAAATAAGTAATGCAACACTTTTTTTCTGAAAGCAGGATCGCAATACTCCATATTATTATATTAGAACAAATAAGCCCTCGTCCCAAATATTAAGTCGAAATTGACCAGGTTTCGACACTACTATGAGCGTCGTCTTCAGAATTAAACTATCTGTTCTAAAACGTAATAGGTATATAAGACATTAATAAACTAAAGTGTGTACTGACTGGAAAGAGATGCCCTATTTACAAGTCAAATTCTAAAAACTAAGCCGGAAAGTCGACGTCATGAAAAGTTTTAAGTAAGATAAGATGGCGAGCCGCTAATGGGTGCTCGTACCTGAGTGAACATGGGTTCAACAAAACTGAGATGTCCACTATAGAAAGTGTGGGCAAGTAAACATGGTGTTGCTACAAGCGCCATCTAGTAGCCGCAGAAACAACTAGGCTACTGTACATACAAAATTAGACACATGAAATTGTAATTAAGTAGATTCAGGTATAACGTAAGCACCAATAATAATAAGATGAAGTTACATATTTATCTGCTTTAAACAGAGATACATTTTGTAACGTAAAAAAAAAACGTCAGTTATGACATAGAAGAAAATAGCACAGAAGTAACAGGAAAATAACATTTCGGCAAACTGCATGAGTAAATGTGACGAGATAGATGTTTGAAAATCTTCAACTCCTCTAAAACATCTAATCTTCTTTTCGGTATGCAGAATACTGCTATCGCCAATGGCTTTAGGCACGTGTCCAGTAGTTAAGAGATGATCGGCAAAGGATGAATTTAGGGGACTGGTGCCGTTATTTCTCAAAAGATGGTGAAAACACGTCCAGTTTGCCCTATATAATAGGAGGAGCACGTATCAGAGATGATCTTATAAACGCCAGAACTTTCTGTAGGGGAGCGAATGGATTTCAAATTATAAATAAGTATCTCTTCAGATTATTATTAGTAAATGGGTCAAATGGCTCTGAGCACTATGGGACTTAACTTCTAAGGTCATCAGTCCCGTAGAACTTAGAACTACTTAAACCTAACTAACCTAAGGACATCACACACATCCATGCCCAAGGCAGGATTTGAACCTGCGACCGTAGCGGTCACGCGGTTCCAGACTGTAGCACCTAGAACCGCACGGTATTATTAGTAGAGAAGGCAACATTGCAGTTTTATTTGTTGCGAAGCATGCGCTGAATCTGATAGGCAATGGGTCCTACGAAAGGAATAGAAAAGCTTTTACTTTTTTGGGGGGGGGGGGCGGGGTGGGGGTTAATTTCAGCGTGTGAGGCGTTGATCGTAGTAGTTCTTGTAGTTTGCTTTTTGAGGATATCGTCCACTATGTTAGGCGTATATTCATTATTGACTGCTATGGTTTTAAGTAAGCTAATCTCCTCATTCAACTTTTATGTTGAAAGTGGTATAGAGATGGCTCGGTGGACGGCACTCTTTTGGCTACAAAACCCAATTTTCCAAGATAATATGCGTTCGGTGCCTGGTCTTACGCCACCTTATTGTGGGGGCCTGCAAGCCAGCGTGGTAACACTCCACAGGTCAGGTCGACGTCAGGGCAAACATCTTGCTGCTTCAGTAACCTCTCCGTCATCCACCTACTGCCCCTGTGGCGAGCATACTCCATTGGGCCAAACAGATGAAAGTAGGAAGTGCGAGATCCGGGCTGTAGGGTGGATGAGGAAGAACTGACCAACAAAGTTTTGTGAGCTCCTCCTTGGTTTCGAGTCTCGTGAGGGCTTGTGTTATCATGGGAAAGGAGAAATTCGTTTGCATTTTTGCGGCGACGAGCACACTGAAGTGATTTATTCAGTTTCCTGAGGGTAGCACAATACATTTCTGATTGGATGGTTTCACCATGAGGAAGGGCATCAAACAGAACACCGCCGCCATGATATACTGGCTGAGGGTGTGGCTCTGAAGTTATTCTTTCAAGAAGAGGCGGATTGGCGCCGGTCTATAAATGGCCGCTTTGATTCTGGTTCGAGGCGATGAAGACAGGTTTCATCGCCTGTAACGATGCATGATAAAAAATTTGCACTATCAGGCTAGTAAACGTGCAATAAGTTCCGCACAGATGGTCATACGTTGCTCTTTATGGTCTTCTGTCAGGCGGCGAGGAACTCAACCTGCACACAGCTGTGAGTACCCCATCTGGTGGACGAGCATTCCTGGCTGTTGTGTTACACCTGGCAATTTTATTAGTTATTTTCCTTTGAGTCCTGTTAAAAGTAACGTAGATGCTGCAATGTGAGAGATGCGGTACTTAAACCTACCGCGCTGCGGCTCCTCTAGACTCGGTGGAACTTCGCACCAGGGTCGTGAGCACACCTTCCCTAGGTGCACGTGCGCTACTGGCGAGGCGTAATTGCCTTGCGGGCCAAGTATATACGGACTTGATAAGCGTTGTGCACGTCTTACGGAGTACACATGTCACCCTCACCACTCAGCTACAAGTTTACGTCAGTGCCACCAGGGGGTAGCATACTGCAGCAGACTTTCATCCACGTTCGCTTGGCGTACATCCCGCTAGCCAATAGCACACTCCATAGATTTCCAATTCACTCACTACATAGTAACAGTAGATGAGACATCAGTATATGTTATAGTTATACTGATAGTTAAACCTATTTTGTGGGATTATAAAAAGATATAGTACATTAAGTTTTGAAATTTATCATACAGTAATCCATCAGAGGCGGTTTTTTTGTGGTTTTAGGGCGCACAACTAAAATGGTCATTAGCGCCCTGACTAATTTAGGAATGTACCGCGAGGCACAAGGTTAAAACAGCAACTAAAAGGGACAACACTCTAAAAGGCGTATTAACAGACATAGGATTAAAAAACTACAGCATAATCAAACGTCCTTAGACAGGTGTGACAAGTCGATAAAACGAAGAACGCGAGCAGCAGCTCCTGGGTCATCCGCTAAAATGGCATCCAGAGTACATGGCAGGCCAAGATCAAGACGCAGCGTAGTAAAATCCGGACAGGACGTTAAAATGTGGCGGACCGTCAGCAATTGCCCACATGGACACAACAGCGCCGGCGCTGCCGTCAGCAGATGGCGATGGCGATGGCGATGGCTCAACCGGCAGTGTCCAATTCGTAGCCGGGCCAAAACGACCTCCTCCCACCGAGAAGGACGTGAGGAGGACGTCCAAGCCACGGGAAGAGGTTTCAAGGCCCGAAGCTTGTTGTCCCTAAGTGCAGCCCAATCGGCATGCCACAGCGATAAAATGCGCCGACAAATGATCGTGCTACAATCTGATGAAGGGACACAACAAGAAGCCGTCCGAGGCTGGAGGACCGCAGCCTTGGCCGCGGCATCTGCAGCTTCGTTCCCAGGGATACCGACATGGCCAGGAACCCACATAAAGCTAACTGGAGACCCGTCGTTCACCAGCTGATGAAGAGAGCGTTGGATCCGGTGCACGAAAGGGTGAACCGGATACGGATCACTGAGGCTCTGGATGGCGCTCAGAGAATCAGAGCAGATGACATAAGCAGAATGTCGGTGGCGGCAGACGTAAAGAACAGCCTGGTAGAGGGCAAAGAGCTCAGCTGTGAAGACCGAACAATGGGCATGTAGCCGGTATTTGAAACGTTGTGCACCGACAGTAAAAGAACACTCGACCCCGTCATTGGTCTTAGAGCTATCTGTATAAATGAAGGTCATATTAATGAACTTCGGGAGTGGTATACTGAACCGGGGGTAACCTCCTTTGGGAGCGAGTGGAGGTCAAGGTGAACGCGAACCTGAGCCTGGAGCCAAGGTGGCGTGTGGCTCTCGCCCACTCTAAAGGTTGCAGCGAGTGAAAAATCAAGGTGTTGAAGGAGACGACGAAAGCGAACTCCAGGGGGTAGCAGGGCAGAGACGTACAACCCGTATTGACGGTCGAGAGAGTCGTCAAAAAAGGAACGATACGATGGGTGGTCGGGCATTGACAGAAGCCGACAGGCGTAACGACAAAGCAGCATATCGCGCCGGTAGGTGAGTGGCAATTCACCGGCTTCAGCATGAAGAGTCTCAACGGGACTAGTATAAAACTCTCCGATCGCAAGGCGTAAACCCCGATGTTGTATGGAGTTGAGGCGGCGTAAGATGGACGGCCGTGCAGAGGAGTATACAAAGCACCCGTAATCCGGCTTGGAGCGGACGATCGACCGATATAGGCGAAGTAGGACGGTTCGATCCTCTCCCCACGACGTGCCACTGAGAACACGGAGGACATTTAGAGAACGGGTACAACGGGCAGCCAAATATGACACATGTGGAGACCAACTAAGTTTCCTGTCAAATGTAAGACCTAAAAATTTTGTGGTCTCTACGAATGGGAGAGCAACGGGGCCGAGTCGTAAGGACGGTGGGAGAAACTCTTTGTAGTGCCAGAAGTTAATACAGACCGTTTTCTCGGCAGAAAAACGGAAGCCATTGGCGACACTCCAGGAGTAAAGACGGTCAAGAGAACGCTGAAGACAGCGCTCCAGGAAACATGTACGCTGCGCGGTGCAATAAATGGTAAAATCGTCCACGAAAAGGGAGCCTGATACATCAGCTGGGAGGCAATCCATTATTGGATTGATAGCTATGGCGAAGAGAGCGACGCTCAAAACGGAGCCCTGTGGCACCCCATTTTCCTGGCGGAAGGTGTGACAGGACAGAACCCACACGTACCCTGAACTGTCGATCCATTAAAAAGGAACGAATAAAAAGAGTGAGGCGACCGCGAAAGCCCCATGTATGCTTGGTGCGGAGAATGCCCGCCCTCCAACAGGTGTCGTAAGCCTTCTCCAAATCAAAGAACACAGCCGCGGTCGGGCGCTTCCGCAAGAAGTTATTCATTATGAAGGTCGTCAAGGTAACCAGATGGTCAACAGCAGAGCGGCGCCTTCGAAATCCACATTGTACATTGGTAAGTAGGCGTCGAGATTCGAGCAGCCAAACCAAACGAGAGTTAACCATTCGCTCCATCACCTTACAGACACAGCTGGTAAGCGAGATGGGTCGATAACTGGAAGGCAAGTGCTTGCCCTTCCCCGGCTTAGGAATCGGTACAACAATAGACTCGCGCCAGCATGCGGGAACATGTCCCTCAATCCAGATGCGATTGTAAGTACGAAGAAGGAAACCTTTACCCGCAGGAGAAAGGTTCTTCAGCATCTGAATATGAATAGAATCAGTCCCCGGAGCGGAGGACCGTGACCGGGCAAGTGCATTTTCGAGTTCCCGCATGGTGAATGGGGCATTGTAGTTTTCACAATTCGAGGAGTGGAAATTAGGTGGCCGAGCCTCCTCTGCCTGTTTTCGGGGGAGGAAGGCAGGGGGGTAATGAGTGGAGCTCGAAACCTCTGCGAAAAAGCGGCCGAGGGCATTGGAGACATCCTCAGGGGCCACAAGGACGTCATTCGCGACCGTCAAGCCAGAAACTGGTGAGTGGACCTTAGTGCCAGATATCCGGCGCAGGCTACCCCAGACAACAGAAGAAGGAGTAAAACTGCTGAAGGTGCTTGTGAAAGCAGCCCAGCTGGCTTTCTTGCTTTCTTTAAAAATACGACGACACTGCGCACGTAATCGTTTATAATTGATACAATTCGCCACTGTAGGGTGGTGTTTAAAGGTGCGTAAAGCACGTCGACGAGCACGTAAGGCGTCTCTACATGCTGCGGTCCACCAGGGGACCGGTACGTGGCGTGGAGAAGAAGTAGTGTGAGGGATGGAATATTCAGCAGCAGTGAGAATGACTTCCGTGAGGTGTGCGGCCTTACTATCGCAGCTGGTGAACGTTTGATCCTGAAAGGTCGCCCTGGAAGTGAAGAGCCCCCAGTCTGATTTGGAGATGTTTCAACTAGTTGAGCACGAAGAGGGGGTATGATGCAGGAGATGGATAACACACGGGAAATGGTCGCTCGAATATGTATCAGAAAGCGCATAACACTGAAATCGGCGTGCAAGTTGGGTAGTACATACAGAGAGGTCTAAATGGGAGTAGGTGTGAGAGGTGTCTGAAAGGAAAGTAGGGGCGCCAGTATTGAGGCAGACAAAATTGAGCTGGTTGAAAACGTCTGCTAACTGGGAGCCCCTCGGACAGGATGATGGAGAGCCCCAAAGAGGATGGTGAGCATTGAAGTCTCCAGTTAACAAAAATGGCGCAGGGAGCTGAGCAATAATTTGCAGCATGTCTGCCCTGGTAACGGTAGACGACGATGGAGTGTAAACGGTACAGATGGAAAATCTAAAATTGGGGAGAGTAATGCGGACGGCAACTGCCTGCAGGCCGGTGTGCAATGTCATGGGATCACAGTAGATATCATCCCGGACCAGCAACATAACCCCTCCATGAGCCGGAATACCTGCCACAGGGGGTAAGTCAAAACGCTCAGAGGTGTAGTGTGCTAAGGCAATTTGATAGCATTGGAGGGTAGCTTCGTTTCCTGAAGGGCTACGACGAGCGGACGGTGCGAGCGGAGCAGCAATTTCAAGTCCTCTCGGTTGGAACGAATGCTGCGAATATTCCAGTGAATAAGTGCCATCGTGAGAGGATGAAGATGCAAGAAGGGGTCATCGAGAAGGCCGCTGAGGGCCCGGCTTCGAGCGAGCACTGCCGCCGCTAGCAGGAGGCGGACAGTCATCGTCCATTTGTTCTAGAGGTTCATCGGCCATCTTGTGAAGATGGCCGGCAGGGGGAGCTTCCTCCGCTGGTGAACGGCCAGATGTTCGGCTACCAGCGGTGCGGCCAGGCGAAACGGATGACGGCCTGGGGCGGCAACCGCTGGGGGAGAAATGCGCCGTGGCGGGGAAGGAGAACTGTGCTTCCTATGAGCCTTCTTGGAAGGCCGTTTTGTGGAAGGGTTGGTCGATGGCTGAGGGTTCGAGGTACGTAGAAAGTCTGCACGAGACGGTTCTTTCTTGAAGGCCCGTGCTTCTGACTTCTGGGTCTTCGTCCTGGCAGAAGCTGATAAAGGTGCTTGTGTCGGAAACCGTCCGTCTCCGGACGCAGGCGCTAACTACCCCCGTGAGGGGCAGGGACTCCTTTTAGTCGCCTCTTACGACAGGCTGGAATACCTCGGGCCTATTCTAATCCCCGGACCTGCAGGGGAGATTTGAGGCGGTGAGAACCATAAAGCACATCATCGTCAATTGCGGGACAGCAGGATTTACTCACACTTTTGATGTCTGTTGACCTCATGGTGGGCCAAGTTGGTCTGCACTGCAGGTAAGCATGACTACTGGCGAACATTTAACAAAGAAGTGTGCGACAAACCTGAGCTGTTGTGTGGCTGCAAGGTAAGGGCGCCCGAGTTTCAGCCCGGAAGTTAATACGTTAGGTAGTGCATGAATTAGAGGCCTTATACATCTTTCCAAAAAGGCACGAAAATCCCCACTTACACAAAAATGTGAGACGGAGAGTAGCGAAAACGTAAACATTATTTCGTTCTTGCCCTAAACTGCACTTAATTATGTGCGAAACAACAAAATTCTTCCTTTTTTCAGACAAATTATGCATATTGTTAACATTATTATTACTGTAATTATTATTATTACTTTTATTATTATAATTATTATTATTTTCTTGTCTCAGACGTTATGTCTGGTTAAAAATGGAAAGTGACGCGGACCTTGATCAAGCGTGACTTCCTTTTAACTGTACAGTATATGTTATATTGCAATTAGGGACTTTCGGGTAATTGAACATGTATCATTAATTACAGATTTTTGTTGCTGTATATATACGTTTACATGTAGCTGTATTGCACTGATGTACTGGTGGATATTGTGTGGTATGACTCCTGTAGTTGATAGTATAATTGGTATGATGTCAACTTTATCCTGATGCCACATGTCTTTGACTTCCTCAGCCAGTTGGATGTATTTTTCAATTTTTTCTCCTGTTTTCTTTTGTATATTTGTTGTATTGGGTATGGATATTTCGATTAGTTGTGTTAATTTCTTCTTTTTATTGCTGAGTATGATGTCAGGTTTGTTATGTGGTGTTGTTTTATCTGTTATAATGGTTCTGTTCCAGTAGAATTTGTATTCATCATTCTCCAGTACATTTTTTGGTGCATACTTGTATGTGGGAACTTGTTTTATTAGTTTATGTTGCATGGCAAGTTGTTGATGTATTATTTTTGCTGCATTGTCATGTCTTCTGGGGTATTCTGTATTTGCTAGTATTGTACATCACCTTGTGATGTGATCTACTATTTCTATTTGTTGTTTGCAAAGTCTGCATTTATCTGGTGTGGTATTGGGATCTTTAATAATATGCTTGCTGTAGTATCTGGTGTCTATTGTTTGGTCCTGTATTGCAATCATGAATCCTTCCGTCTCACTGTATATATTGCCTTTTCTTAGCCATGTGTTGGATGCGTCTTGATCGATGTGTGGCTGTGTTAGATAATATGGGTGCTTGCCATCCAGTCTTTTCTTTTTCCAATTTACTTTCTTCGTATCTGTTGACGTTATGTGATCTAAAGGGTTGTAGTAGTGGTTATGAAATTGCAATGGTGTAGCCGATGTATTTATATGAGTGATTGCTTTGTTTATTGTGCTAGTTTCTGCTGGTTCAATAAAGAATTTTCTTAAATTGTCTACCTGTCCATAATGTGGTTTTTTTTTTTCCAGAATGAGATTTTCACTCTGCAGCGGACTGTGCGCTGATATGAAACTTCCCGGCAGATTAAAACTGTGTGCCCGACCGAGACTCGAACTCGGGACCTTTGCCTTTCGCGGGCAAGTGCTCTACCAGCCACGTCTCTGCAATATCCTTTCTTTCAGGAGTGCTAGTTCTGCAAGATTCGCAGGAGAGCTTCTGTAAAGTTTGGAAGGTAGGAGACGAGGTACTGGCAGAAGTAAAGCTGTGAGTACCGGGCGTGAGTCGTGCTTCGGTAGCTCCTTGCCCGCGAAAGGCAAAGGTCCCGAGTTCGAGTCTCGGTCGGGCACAAAGTTTTAATCTGCCAGGAAGTTTTAGGTTTTTACTGTCGATAAATCCCCTTCCTCCTTCCTTTCTGCTTAATGTGAATCTTTCTGTTGCTGAATGTATGTGATATATTCTATATTTGTGGCGTTGTGATCGTGTAAGTGTATTGAGTGCTTCTAGGTCGGTGTAACTTTATTTCACTACTCCAAATCAGTAGGTCAATATTGATATAGCATAGGTATTTATAGCTTTTGTCTTGTTTATTTCTGTCAATTCTGTTTTCAGTATTTTTGTTAGTCTTTGTCTATATTATTCCTTTAGGTCATTAATATTTGTATTATCTATTCATATTTTTTGCCTGCATCCTAGATATTTATGGGCATCTGTTTTTTCCATCGCTTCTATGCAGTCGCTGTGTTTATCCAATATGTAGTCTTCTTGTTTAGTGTGTTTTCCCTTGACTATGCTATTTTTCTTACATTTGTCTGTTCCAAAAGCCATATTTATATCACTGATGAATACTTCTGTTATCTTTAGTAATTGGTTGAGTTGTTGATGTGTTGCTGTCAGTAGTTTTAGATCATCCTCATATAGCAAATGTGTGATTTTGTGTCGGTATGTTCCGGTAAAATTGTATCCATAATTTGTATTATTTAGCATGTTGGATAGTGGGTTCAGAGCAAGGCAGAACCAGAAAGGACTTAATGAGTCTCCTTGGTATGTTCCACGCTTAATCTGTATTGGCTGTGATGTGATATTTGAATTTATTTGGATATTAAGTGTGGTTTTCCAGTTGTTCATTACTATGTTTAGGAACTGTATCAATTTAGTATCTACTTTGTATATTTCCAATATTTGTAGTAACCATGAGTGGGGTACACTATTAACAGCTTTTTGTTAATCAATGTAGCTGGTTTTGCTGTGTCTGCTTGATCTTTAGGTTTCAGATAAGTTATTCCATGTGTAAGTGTATCAGGGAATGTGCATGGGTCTGCAATGAAACTGTTAAATAATTTAGTTAGATGTGAATGTGTTTAGGTGAACTTCTTTAGCCAGAAATTTGCTATTTTATCTTTTCCGGGGGCTTTCCAATTGCGCAAAGAATTAATTGCTTGGGTGACTTCATGTTACAAAAGTATCACTTTGGGCATTTGTGGTATCATCTTGTATGTGTCTGTTTCTGCTTGTATTCACCGTACACGCCTGTTATGTTGTGGCTGGTTTGACCATATGTTGCTCCAGAAGTGTTCCGTGTCTGTTATGTTTGGTGGGTTGTCTATTTTAATGTGTGTGTAATCTATTGTCTGATAAAATTTCTTTTGGTTTGTGTTGAATGTTTGGTTTTGCTTCCTTCTATTTTCACTTTTTTTGTATCTTCTAAGTCGTTTGGCCAATGCTTGTCATTTCTGATTCTTTTCATCTAATTGCTGTATCGCTTTTTGTTGTGAGATTGTACCTGATCTTTTTCGTTTTTTGTCTGATATTTCATTTCTTATAAATTGTGTTAGCTGTCCGATGTCTTTTCTCAGTTTTTCTACTCTGGTCTGTAGCTTGTGTTGCCATGCTGGTTTTGTGGATTTCTTCTGTGTGTTGGTTTGTTCTGATCTCTGCCTAGTGTGTATATTCAGTGTAGTGAGTGTTCCTATATAAACCAGTAGTTGTAACTTTTCCATAGTTGTATTTTCATTTATTTTGTTCTGTATGACTGTGTTTGTCCAGAACCGTGTGACTGCTACAGTCGTAGGTTCGAATCCTGCCTCGGGCATGGATGTGTGTGATGTCCTTAGGTTAGTTAGGTTTAAGTAGCTCTAAGTTCTAGGGGACTAATGACCACAGCAGTTGAGTCCCATAGTGCTTAGAGCCATTTGAACCATTTTGTTGATAGTTGTTATTGTTGTTGTTTCGACTTGTGGGCTATTTGGTGGTCTATTTAAGAATGGTCTAATGTCTGTATTTGTGTCTTTGTTTTCTATATATGTCAGCTGAAATTGTTCTTCTATATCTAACGCGTGTGACACTTCGTGTTCTATTTGTACTTGTTCTGGTGGCTGTCTTAAGATTTCGTTTTCCTCTGATTGTTTAATTGGTGCGTGTTGTTCTTTGTTTGTTTACTGTGGTATGTTTGAATCCGTTACTATATTTTCTTCTTCTGATTTCACATTATTTTGTTCCAGTATTTGTTGTACTTGTGGTTTGATGTTTTCTAATTCTGACTGGGGTATCCTGTTATTTTTGATTATTACACGGATATGATCAGCTAGTCGTTGTTGTGTTAAAAATTTTAATTCTGGGTATCTGGTAATAAATGTTGTGTATACTTGTGATCTGTATCCATTTGTGTTGGTTCTTACGTTTGTTGCTTGGTAATAACACAACATGAGGTGTCGGTTAACTTCATCTGACCATCTCATCCTCTGTCTTTGTTTTCCTTCTAGGGTGGTTGCAGGAAGCATATCCTGCAAAACACCTCTATTTGGATTTAAATCATTTGCCGTGTGGCTAGGAGTGTCGTTACCATTGTGGGCGGGCATAGGGTTCAGTTGTCGTCCCCGACCATGACAGCGCTTATCCGAGGCTTCATTAGTTCTGTTCTGAACCAACTAATCACACTAAAAGAGGGGGGGGGGGGGGGGGTTAGCCCTGTTAGTGGTTTGTTCTTTTCGTCGCCTTTTACGACTGGCAGAACATACCGGAGGCCTATTTTTTTCCCGGGCCTCCACGGAGTTTATTATTATTATTATTATTATTATTGACAGCAGCTGAAGCTGTAAAAATATGTTGATAAGCATTACTGTTATACAGCACATGCAAATTCAGAATATACATCTATGAGGCGCCACCGTGGACGAATGTCTCAGCACTACCAACAGAGATATTGATTAGCGAGGTGTTTGATTGTGATCAGTCGATCACCTCGAATGAGAATTGTTGCACATTTAAAACATAAAACTCCTGGAAGGCTACAGAACAGCAGCCAGAATGAATATGTTACCTAGATATTTCTGAGTGTTCAAAGGAGACGCCACAGGAAAGGCATGGGTTTGAGCATTGGCCGTAAATGTTATGTACACTCACGTGAGCTGACTTGCTGAGCCGCGAGGGCCTCAGTGCATTGGTTGTGCGCATCATGTGGTCGTACTTGAGGCCGCACAGGACAGTGTCTAGAAGCGCCAGCAGTGTGGTCTGCCCGCACAGTATAACGGCGGAGGTGGCGTAGCTCGTCGGACAGTTCAGTACAGACAGCGGTCCAAGAGGGACCTGTTTCGCTCTGGCCTGGGAGCTGGACTTGTTGTGTTTGCCCTGGCTCTCCTCGCGCTCATACGTAGCCGTGTACCTCCCTCCATGGGACTTTGCAATCATGACTAGTGTAATTTCATTGAAGTCATTATACAAAGTGACTCAGATGAACAATTAAAGACTGTACTTATTCAAGTACTTTGCTCGATTATTACCCGTTAGAGTTCTATAAATCTTTCAAGCTTCCTGTTAGCTGTCTGCACGGACCTTCTCCAGTCTCCAGTGCACTGAGTTTCTGTACCGCTCCCTGGAAGCGACACAGTGCCGCACGTTCCAGCACTGCTGGAGTCACAGCTGTGTGCAGCCGGCCGGCGCACGGGAGATGGACTGAGTTGCGCAACCATTTTTGCGATGACGACATACGCCTCACCCAGCGGTTCACCGTGCTTTTTTTCACTGACAAGTCTCCACAGACATTCTGCAAGCGTCTATGAATATCTGAGTGCTCTTGTTTTCACAATGACACCTCTCTGGTTGGAACGTACCTCCGCTACAGACGCCATTTTGAAAGCCGTACATAGAACCGCCACCTCGTGGAACTACAGGGGTGGAGGATGGAATATTCCACGGCGTCCCACAACATATTCTGTATATTTCTTATTGAATGCCAAACGTATGCAATATTCATTCAGCAAAGGCCACCCAAGACTGCAAGAAGTAACCTGGGAGTTATTACAATACCAAATAGTGCGTCGTAGTTGGAGGGGGACATTATGCTCCGGGCAAAGTGAATATTAAAGCAGTTATTAATTACTATATATGTGCCCAAATTAACTCTGACATGTTTCATTACTCACTTCTTTACAATAGTAGTCTGTGTAAGGAAAATGGAAAATATATAGGAAAAATGGAAAACACATTTAACTCATCTTGATAATTTAATAATATTATTTATGCCGCCCCGCCATGAAACATATATCTCACTGAGGTGAATTAGCTAACGTGCATCAATACAGAATGGGATTTTCACTCAGTAGCGGAGAGTGCGCTGATATGAAACTTCCTGGCAGATTAAAACTATGTGCCGGACCGAGACTCGAACTCGGGACTGCCTTTCGCGGGCAAATGCTCTACCAACTGAGCTACCCAAGCACGACCCACGCTCTGTCCTCACGGCTTTACTTCTGCCAGTACCTCGCCTCCTACCTTCCAGTGTTTACAGAAGCTCTCCTGTGTACCTTGCAGAACTAGCACTCCCGAAAGAAAGGATATTGCGGAGACATGGACAGACGTACCGTGGGTGCAACCGCAGTTGGCAGGAGTCGCAAAGACAGCAGAATTCATGACTGACGCATGTAGCCTTGTAGCATTAACCAAAATCACATTCAGGGGCGTACCTGCTGTATTTTGGCACCTGATGTGGAGTTTAGTCGTTACCCCATTATCTGCCGGCAACAGTTGTACGAAAACATCATATGATAATTTTTTGGTTGGATGCAAGAAATTTTTTGATGCAAGTGATTAAGTAAGTGAAGTATGAGGTTACATATTTTGTAAATAGTTTTTGTAGATGAAAAAAATTCAAACACAGTTTTATAAATAAATCACTTTACTTGATGATTAATGGAGCAGTAAAAAAACCAAACATTTTCTTACTAACAAGCGAATTCAACATGTAGCTTAGAATTTTTGATTACTGGATATAGCTTCCACCTGTTATACAAAAACACTTTTTTTATTGTTATCGAAACTTGTTTTGGCACCTCTGAGCCTTCACCATTGAGTTTCCCTTATAGAAAACTGTAAAAAGTGAACATATTTTAGGTTGTAACTTGATCTAACAAAGTGAGACCTAAAGAAAGGTACTGTTCGCTTTTCTTCTTACGCGATTTTACATTATATGGTTTTACAGGACCATCTGTATGGTGTCCTGCACTGATACCTTGTCAACTGTAAACTAAGCGATGTAAACGTTAATTTCACTGGCAAGTTAAAACATCCCTTCTTTTTTTAAAAAACATGATTTTTGCATGGCAAAATGTTTTGCGTATATATTCGTTATTGCTCACGTTTTGTTGTGCCTGATCCTTCTTTCTTGTCGCTCTGAGGGCACTGCATATACATATTAATGTACTTTGCGTAATTTCGGTTTTACAAATGCTTTTTCACTTCGCAAAACGCGGTAATCACTATGTTGTTGTGTTTCTAACTCCGTTGGCGTTCATTTGCTAGCGAGAGTGTTTGGCGCAGAATTTGAATTTTTTTCCCTCTTTCTGCGTGTGCGAGCGTGCGTTCGTGTGTGTGTGTGTGTGTGTGTGTGTGTGTGTGTGTGTGTGTGTGTGTGTATTCGCGCGCGAACACGCGCGTGCATGTATGTATGTATGTGTGTATGTGTGTGTGTATGTGTGTGTGTGTGTGTGTGAGCTCCTTTAGCTGTTTGTGTTTCCTTTTCTGTAAAGTTCCTTGAGTGCTTTAAATATTGTGCCTTAACAGAGTGTAGTGTTTTCATTTAAAACTTCTTTACGTTCTTCTGTTGCCTTTTATATGTAAAATTTATTTTCTACTATCAGTTTGTGGTGTAGACTGTGGCCGGATGTGAGTATGTTTAAATCTGTTGACGTTACACTTTTAAATGTGGTTGCTGTTTCATTAATGTTTGAAGCTGGTGGGTTTCCTTGTTTGAGTCATTGTATGGCGAGGTTGATTGTTTTATTTATTGGAATACAAGATACACTAATGTGGCATCAAATGATATGATGCTTGGTGTGTAGCAGAGGAAAATGGTTACAAGTCCCATGTTGTTGTTGTTGTTGTGGTCTTCAGTCCTGAAACTGGTTTGATGCAGCTCTCCATGCTACTCTATCCTGTGCAAGCTTCTTCATCTCCCAGTACCTACTGCAACCTACATCCTTCTGAATCTGCTTAATGTAGTCATCTCTTGGTCTCCCTCTACGACTTTTACCCTCCACGCTGCCCTCCAATACTAAATTGGTGATCCCTTGACGGCTCAGAACATGTCCTACTAACCGATCCCTTCTTCTGGTCAAGTTGTGCCACAAACTTCTCTTCTCCCCAATCCGATTCAATGCTTCCTCATTAGTTATGTGTTCTACCCATCTAATCTGCAGCATTCTTCTGTAGCACCACATTTCGAAAGCTTCTATTCTCTTCTTGTCCAAACTATTTATCGTCCATGTATCACTTCCATACATGGCTACACTCCATACAAATACTTTCTGAAATGACTTCCTGACACTTAAATCTATACTCGATGTTAACAAACTTCTCTTCTTCAGAAACGCTTTTCTTGCCATTGCCAGTCTACATTTTATATCCTCTCTACTTCGACCATCATCAGTTATTTTGCTCCCCAAATAGCAAAACTCCTTTACTACTTTCAGTGTCTCACTTCCTAATCTAATTCCCTCAGCATCACCCGACTTAATTCGACTACATTCCATTATCCTCGTTTTGCTTTTGTTGATGTTCATCTTATATCCTCCTTTCAAGACCCTATCCATTCCGTTCAACTGCTCTTCCAAGTCCTTTGCTGTCTCTGACAGAATTACGATGTCATCGGCGAACCTCAAAGTTTTTATTTCTTCTCCATGGACTTTCATACCTACTCCGAATTTTTCTTTTGTTTCCTTCACTGCTTGCTCAATATACAGATTGAATAACATCGGGGATAGACTACAGCCCTGTCTCACTCCCTTCCCCACCACTGCTTCCCTTTCATCCACCTCGACTCATAACTGCCATCTGGTTTCTGTACAAATTGTAAATAGCCTTTCGCTCCCTGTATTTTACCCCTGCCACCTTCAGAATTTGAAAGAGAGTATTCCAGTCAACATTGTCAAAAGCTTTCTCTAAGTCTACAAATGCTAGAAACGTAGGTTTGCCCTTTCTTAATCTAGCTTCTAAGATAAGTCGTAGGGTCAGTATTGCCTCATGTGTTCCAACATTTCTACGGAATCCAAACTGATCTTCCCCGAGGTCGGCTTCTACTAGTTTTCCTTTCGTCTGTAAGGAACTCGCGTTAGTATTTTGCAGCTGTGACTTATTAAACTGATAGTTCGATAATTTTCACATCTGTCAACACCTGCTTCCTTTGGGATTGGAATTATTATATTCTTCTTGAAGTCTGAGGGTATTTCGCTTGTCTCATACATCTTGCTCACCAGATGGTAGAGTTTTGTCAGTTCTAATGGAATGTTGTCGACTCTGGGGGCCTTGTTTCGACTCAGGTCTTTCAGTGCTCTGTCAAACTCTTCACGCAGTATCGTATCTCCCATTTCATCTTCATCTACATCCTCTTCCATTTCCATAATATTGTCCTCAAGTACATCGCCCTTGTAAAGACCCTCTATATACTCCTTCCACCTTTTTGCTTTCCCTTCTTTGGTTACAACTGGGTTTCCATCTGACCTCTTAATATTCATACAAGTGGTCCTCTTTTCTCCAAAGGTCTCTTTAATTTTCCTGTAGGTAGTATCTATCTTACCCCCTTACGTTTGTATTCCTTTTTGCCTGCTTCATTTACTGCATTTTTATATTTTCTACTTTCATCAATTAAATTCAATATTTTTTCTGTTACCCAAGGTTTTCTACTAGCCCTCGTCTTTTTACCTACTTGATCCTCTGCTGCCTTCACTACTTCATCCCTCAAAGTTACCCATTCTTCTTCTATTGTATTTCTTTCCCCCATTCCTGTCAATTGCTCCCTTATGCTCTCCTTGAAACTCCGTACGACATCTGGTTCTTTTAGTTTATCCAGGTCCCATCTCCTTAAATTCCCACCTTTTTGCAGTTTCTTCAGTTTTAATCTACAGGTCATAACCAACAGATTGTGGTCAGAGTCCACATCTGCCCCTGGAAATGTCTTACAATTTAAAACATGGTTCCTAAATCTCTGTCGTACCATTATATAATCTATCTGAAACCTGCCAGTATCTCCAGGCTTCTTCCATGTATACAGCCTTCTTTTATGATTCTTGAACCAAGTGTTACCTATGATTAAGTTGTGCTCTGTGCAAAATTCTACCAGGCGGCTTCCTCTTTCATTTCTTTGCCCCAGTACATATTCACCTACTACGTTTCCTTGTCTCCCTTTTCCTGCTACCGAATTCCAGTCACCCATGACTTAAATTTTCGTCACCCTTCACTATCTGAATAATTTCTTTTATCTGATCATACATACAAGTCCCATATGACTGAGAATTTACACCAAGAAATTTGTAAACAGTAAGGGAACAAACTCACGACACAGATACAAAATCTTACACAACATACAAACAATGACCACATGCAATATGCAAGAGTGCAACAACAACACACACACAAAGCTAGATGACACATTGTCACCTGCACAACAGAACTGTCCACAGAATAGGCAACATATTGAAGAAACAGGGACTTCAAATGGAGTACAGGACAGTCAACACAACACACAAAAAACTCAGAACACAGAAGATAGCCACAGACAAATCCATCAGATTAGGAATAAAAGAAATCACCCACAACGCTTGCCAATAAGTATACATAGGACAAACATTCAGAAAAGGCAAAGGAAATTACCCGCACACACACCCCCACACCTACACCCCTCCCCCACAGACACACACACGCGCGCGCGCGCGCGCGCGCGCGCGCGCATACAGAAAGAGAGAAAAGAGAGGGACAAAGTAAAAAAAATTCAAATTCGTCTCCAAACTCTCTCGGGAATAAATGAACGCCGATGGAGTTAGGAAACACAACAACATAGTGCTCACAGCGGTTTGCGAAGTAAAAAGGCATTTGTAAAACCGAAATTACGCAAAGTACATTAGTATGTGTGTGCAGTGCTCTCAAATGCGAAAGAAGAAGAATCAGGCACAACAGAGCGCGATTAATAACGAATATGTACGCAAAACATTTTGCCAGGCCAAAATAACGTTTCTTAAAAAACAAGGAATGTGTAAACTTGCCAATGAAATTAACGTTTGCATCTCTTGGTTTGCAGATGACAAGGTATCAATGCAGGACACCGTACAGATGATCTTGCCAAACCATATAATGTCATAATAAGAAGAAAAATGAACAAAAATCTTACTTAGACCTCACTTTGACAGATCAGTTACAGCCTAAAATATATTCACTTTTTACAGTTTTCAATAGACAAAACCCATGATGATGCCATAGAGGTGCCGAAATATCTTTGGATAACGAAAAAATAACGTTTTTTTTGCATAAAAGGCGGAACCTTTATCCAATAATTTAACTGCAAACACGGAAAGAAATACAAGAGCTACAGATCCAAAATATGAACCTTCTAACTTTGAAACTCTGGGTCAAAATCGTCACCTCTAGCTGCACTTCTTTCGATTGTCAAAACTAACAAACTAGAGAGCAGAGCTTGAGTCGTACTGGACCTAAAATGATTCTTAATTAGTTCGAGTTTTGAAAAACTCATCTCTCATGATCCTCCAGAGAAATCTCTATGTCAAAATGAAATTCGGA
The DNA here is from genome assembly GCF_023897955.1 of Schistocerca gregaria. Classification (NCBI taxonomy): domain Eukaryota; kingdom Metazoa; phylum Arthropoda; class Insecta; order Orthoptera; family Acrididae; genus Schistocerca; species Schistocerca gregaria. Next base: position 71,130,425 of record NC_064927.1, on the reverse strand, counting down.
AAAATATTCAGTTACGAACAGTAATACCCTTAAATGTGTCCAACCAACAGGCTCTGTTTCTTAGAACTTTGGTAGCTAGCAAGATATCTTGTTAGTAGCAAGATATCTTGTTAGGCGTGGAATTTCTGCGAAGATACCATCTACAGAAATCTCATAACTGTAAACTATACTTTTGTTCAATAGTTGGAAGTTTCCGCTTCACAGATCTGATCAGATAGCTGTGCTCTAAAAGAGCAGAGCGTTCTGATACACGTTTCACGATTTTTTAACGTGTACCGGTTTCTCGCAGAAACCTGTCGATGACCTTCTCCGTTCCTGTTGCAAAGGCCCTGCAGCCTTCTCTCCAGGCACAGTTTTTTTCTTGTTTACAATTCCACTTTTTGCCACAGTATTAACCACCTTGTCATACGTATCCTTTGCAGAAATAAGTACTCTGGCAGCAAGATAATTCCTTTGAGATTTTCAGTTTCTTCGCATACGTCCTCTCTCTCTGGTTCAATATCCATACGTGTGGCTGTTTATACGTTATGTATGTATTCACTCCAGAACTGAGGTAATTTTATATCTTTCGCAAGTCGTTTTGTTCTGATGCTTTTTGAAAACTTTATACGGAAGGGATGAAGGGTGTAGAAAGTTTAACAACATTCAGCACTGAGGTGACCAGTGACTGGTCTTTCACAACTTTCCCCTTCTCTGTTTTGACAACTGTGTTCCACTTGGGAGCTCTTTCATGTTTATGTATAATTTTACATTATATTTATGAAAAAATTAATTTTACTTAAAAATATATTTTTAGTCGATAAGAACAATTGTTAGTAAAGCATGTGTTGACAGGTGTGAAAATTACCGAATTATAATAAGTCACAGCTGCAAAATACTAACGCGATTTCTTTACAGACGAATGGAAAAACTGGTAGAAGACGACCTGGGGGAAGATCATTTCGGATTCCGTAGAAATATTGGAACACGTGAGGCAATACTGTCTCTACGACTTGTCTTAGAAGAAAGATTAAGGAAAAAGCATACCTACGTTTCTGGCATTTGTAGACTTAGAGAAAGCTTTTGACAATGTTGACTGGAATAAAAACCAGATGGCAATTATAAGAGTCGAGGGGCATGAAAGGGAAGCAGTGGTTGGGAAGGGAGTGAGACAGGTTGTGAGACATGAATGTAGTCCGATTGAGTCGGGTGATGCTGAGGGAATTAGATTAGGAAATGAGACACTTGAAGTAGTAAAGGAGTTCTGCTATTTGGGGAGCAAAATAACTGATGATGGTCGAAGTAGAGAGGATGTAAAATGTAGACTGTCAATAGCAAAGAAAGCGTTTCTGAAGAAGAGAAATTTAACATCTAGTATAGATTTAAGCGTCAGGAAGTCGTTTCTGAAAGTATCTGTATGGAGTGTAGCCATGCACGGAAGTGAAACATGACCGAGAAATAGTTTAGACATGAAGAGAATAGAAGCTTTCGAATGTGGTGCTACAGTAGAATGCTGAAGACTAGATGGGTAGATCACATAACTAATGAGGAGGAATTGAATAGAATTGGGGAGAAGAGGAGTCTGTAGCACGACTAGAAGAAGGGAACGGTTGGTAGGACATGTTCTGAGGCATCAAAGGATCACAAATTTCGCAGTGTGGAGGGTAAAAATCGTAGAAGGAGACCAAGAGATGAATGCACTAAGCAGATTCAGAAGGATGTAGGTTGCAGTAAGTACTGGGAAATGAAGCAGCTTTCAGAGGGTAGAGCAGCATGGGGAGCTGCATCATACCAGTCTCAGGACTGAAGACCACAACAACAACGTGCAAAATAAAGGAAATACTAGTACAGTACGTAAACAGTGTTTTCGAATTATAGCATAAAAGTTTTGTAGCATCACAATACCTCGGTTTGATCAACATTTTGGTAATCGTTTTGCACACACTTCCACGACAAGTAGCACACAATGTTAATGTTTGCGCAAGGGCAGTGTGACGTCGCTTTATTTTCTAACATATTTGCCCAGTTTGTATCTCCTCGTGTTTTTGATGCTGCTCATGCTATTGCTGATTTGGTGCCTTTGTTTCTGTATCCATCAGACACCATTCTCTCTAATGATATGAGATATTTAGCTATTGCTAATTTTCTGAGAATTTTTCCATTATATATTAGTATTAAGCTCCTAAGGAAATATCCTTTTATTTTATCTTTTTATTGGGACCATTTTGTAAAGGAGATGAGACTTTAATGAGCAGACGTTAAAAATTAGAACATAGCGAGGGGCCATGTACTTATTTTGCTCGTTGCACAAATGTTCGCACACGTCCAGCTTTCCCTTAGTGCAGTTATATAGTCAATTTTTTTTGGGGCCTCCTGTATCTTCACATATGTTAACATTCCTTATATTAGAACTAAACAATGAGACTTCATGGGAACAAAAGCACATACACATTGTCTTGTAAAACAAATCGAATTCAACGTTTCTGTACTTATTGGGCAGGAGCTCAGCAGGAATTTCGCGTTTGTTCTCGTTCAGTCTCACTTTAATCAGTTTCAAGTTGATCAAGGTCCTGGCATGCCGGACACCATTATGTCAGCTGTCAATGGCTGTATTTCTTACCCAGTGTTTTATGTGAGTAACAAGATGTTTAAGAACATTTGAAAGGCATGTATCTTTATATTCTACTACCGCATCCACCTTTACTTCCAACTTTCTTTGGATTTTCAGGCAAGTACTGCCTAAGTGAGCAACGCCCTCGAAATGGAGTGAGTTGCTTAGCAGTCATCAGATACTCCTTAGGACTTGAAAGGGCCTGGGCTGAGACCCTTAGGGTTGCATGGCTTCAAAGCGAGGAGTTGGGTGGTAAAGGCCTGTCCTGCTGGTGCTCTGCTCACTAATGAAATGGCATGAGTGAGACATTTATTCCATTTAAGTGTTACCATAAAGTCATCTCCGTGACCGTGAGGGCAGTGGACGCGGCATGCAGCCTTGGAACACATGGACTCTTCTACCTAGAAATATGACGACAATTTCAGACTGTCAATTTCTGCTTCCCTTAGATTAGCTGTCATAATTCAGATTCTTAATTCACTGCAAGTTATTCGAACAACGGGCAGTGAGTTACTCAGTTTTCAAGTATCGTAATAAAGATGACGAATAACGAAAAGATAACCATCTCGTCGTCATGCTGCGATGTGAGACTTACAATTTAAAATAATCAAACTTTTTAATCGATACTTTTCCTGCGATCGTAAGTTATACGAGATGACATTCACTTACTTAATGTTATTTTCTGAATTTTATCCGCGGCCCCCAAATGAAATACGCTACTCCAGTGAAGTAGTTGAGGGTATTTGTCTGCAGTGAAGCTTTGTACAGAAGTAAAACGTGAATAGTAACCAGTTTAGACAAGAAGAGAATGGAAGGTTTTAAACTATAGCGTTACAGAAGACTGCTGAATATTGGATGGGCAGAGGGTATCACGTACTAGGAGGTACTGAATCGAATACAGAAAAAAGCAATTTGTCTTACAACTTGAATAAAAAAAAGGGGTTGGTTAACAGGATCAGTTGGATGTAGGCTGCAGTGGGTTTTCAGAGATGAAGAGGCTTGCACAGGACAGGCTTGTGTAGAGAGCTGCATCAAATCAGTCCTTGTATTGAAGAGCACAACAACAACAACTACTACAACAGCAATATCGATACTTCAGAGACCCTTAATTTCAGTGAACATTATACGTTCTGGTCCCACAAATGATACATTCATTTCTGTATACTTATAAGGCAAATTTCGTCTAGTTATGACACGAGCTTTTCTATTTGAGATACAGAAAAATATATTCACATTTTAAATCCTATGAATCAATTTTTACAACATTTTATATATTTTCATTTGGTTTTTAGTGGGGGTAAATGAAAACAGTCTCTTCATTTTTGCAGGTATACTACGACAAAGAATGCCCAGAAGGTTCCCAGCGAAATGATCAGCCGATCAAAGAGATTCCAGCTCCACCACTTCCGTAATGAAGATGGCTTCACACACTGCAATTACTGCAAGACTCAGCCTCAAGCATCGATGCTAACATTCGGAGTTTCTGTGCGTCACTTAGCCTCCACAACTTCATATTAACTTCACGTTCTTCCAAAAATAAAGTTTCATCGAAATTACTGTTTCTGTCTGATTATTGTATTCCTGCTGCTTCCCAGCCAGTTCACTTACGCTGTCTGATAAAATTCCCAGCCGGGTTGCAAATTTTCTGTGCCCGGGGACTGGGTGTTTGTGCTGTGCTCATCATTTCATCGCTATAATCATCATCATTCGTGACAGTGGCTAGATTGGACTGTGTAAAAAATTGAACTGTGAAACAATTCTGACTCTGTACGGGCGCTGATGACCGCGCATATGAGAGCCCCCAAAAAACAACATCTAAAAAAAATGTATCCTGCGAACCACGGATTAAGAGCAACAGGAAGATTTAGTGTTCTTAGATTTACAGAGTGCTTTTGTCACGGTGCCCAGCTGCAGACTTAACGAAGTTACGAGCATACAGAATAGCTTCCCAAATATGTAGATGTGAGTGTCTCGAAGACTTCTTAGATAACAGAACCCAATACGTTGTCCTAGACGGAGAATTTTCATCAGAGACAGGGGGATCGTGAGGAGTGCCCCAGGACCACCCTTGTTCCTTATGTACATAAATGATCTAATGGATGCGGTGAGTAGCAATCCAAAACACTTGGTAGATGACGCCATGGTACGTGCAATAGTATCGCTATCGAGTGACAATTGAAGGATACAGAATTTATATTTCGTGAGATGAATGAGAGCTTCCTTCAAATGTAGATAAATGTAAGATAATGCAGATGAGTAGGAAAACAACCCTGTAATATTTGAGTACAGCATTAATAGTGTGCTATTTGCCATAGTTATGTCGATTAAATATCTAGTTTTATCGCTGAAAAGCAATATGAAATGGTATGAGCACGTAAGGACGGTGGCAGGGAAGGCGAACTGTCAGCTCCAGTTTATTAGGAGAATTTTAGAGAGGTGTAGCTCATCTATCCCATTGCTTGAGGTATCTCCATCATGTCGGATTAAAGGAAGCCATCGAAGCAATTCAGAGGCGTGCTGCTAGATTTGTTACCGGTAGGTTCGATCAACATGTGAGTATACAGAGATGCTTTATGAACTCCGATAAGATTCACAGATGCTGAAGACAATGTTATTTTCGTTGATACAAAGTAAGAAAATTAAGCGAACAAGCTTTTGAAGCGGACTGCACAACAAGTCTACTGCCACTGACGTGTATTTCGTGTAAGGATTAGAAAATCAAGACAAGGCAAATTAGAACTCGTATGGAGGTATGTGGACAGTCGTTTTTCCCTCGCTTTATTTGCGAGGGAAACAAGAAAGGAAATGTGCAGTAATGGTACGTGGTACCCTTCGCCGTGCACCACATCGTGGCTTGTGGAGTATGTCTGAAGATAGAGATGTATGGTACAATTAAATATTGTTCTATAAAACATATGATGCTTGTCGAGAGTTACAATGTTAATTCAACGTTTAACATATCTGCAAGAAGACTTAAACTTCAACATCAATGCAGTGTGTATGTCAACGTTATTTTCGTATCTTATAAAAAATATATCATCAATTAACACACACACACACACACACACACACACACACACACACACACACACACATTTAAGGGTTACAATGATATCTCCACATATGAAGTATATGTCAGACTACGTAAAGGATATTGGCATTTCTGTCAAAGGCTAGGTTACTGTTGGTACGAAGAACGAAGTATGATCACCAAACATTTTAGTAGTTTCTCGGTAACGCATGACCTTAGTAAACACCATTTAATGAAGAAGGAGATAATGTATCATGTTCTCGTGATCTATGCTACAAAAATATAATCGATGATATTATCTGGCTCTTATTACTTTTTATGGCATTTATTCGAGCCCCACGAGAGATAAAGTACAAAACGTAATTTTGCTGAAGGCTCCGACGTCTACCAATCGGAACTATGGTATCAAGGCTTTCTAAAACATCTACAGACTATTTCCGTAACCAGCTAGTACCTAATAACAAAATATAATTGTAATGCTCCCAAAAAAAGAGATGTAAACACACAAAATAATCAAAGATAAACGACCTGACCAAGAAACATATGAGTAGAGAATTTTGATGAGATATCTATTCCGCTGTAACACTTTCGTAATGTATAGAATACAGAATGACCAAAGACAGTAGTGGAACAAGTTTTCACACTTGATATTCCTTTGCACCACAGATCTCTGGTTGCAAACAAAAATTTGATCGTTACGCGAAAATAAAATTATATATCAAAATAAGAAAAGATATCGAGTAGAAAAACTTACACACATGTAGCTTGCCATAATACGTAATTAAATATCTCTAATAGCAAATGAAAATGTAATCTTTGAACGAAAATAAAATTGTTTCTCAAAATAGTGAGATTTCGAGCACAAAACGTGCATGGTACTATTGTCATAATTTTGTTGTTCTGTAACATATAAAGCCGACCGTTGTGGTCAAGCGGTCTGGGGACTGCACATATTGATGAAAACGGTTTGATCTTTTTAGGAAAGTAAACAGTGTTATTCCTTTGCCTAAAATTGTCAAAAACTTAGTTCAGATAAAACCGTTATCAAAGTCAGCCAAACGTTGTAGTGACTCCCATGGTAAGGTATTGAGTTCACCCAGCAGTACAAAATGTTTTTCATTTTTCGCTTATACTGCTAGCTTACACCATCACACAATAGAGACTACATGACTCTTTAGCCTCCATACATCATCACATTAATGAAAATTGTAACAAACAGCACGATATATAACAACATTACACCTGAATTGTAACAAAATAACATTATATTTATTTATTTATGCATTTATTTTACCTGGCAAGATTAGGGCCTTCAGGCCCTCTCTTACACCTAACCAGGCATACTCAGATTGAATGAGTTACAGTTACTAAATAACATTAAGAACATTTAGCGTATTATGCAGTATTGATGTCAAACGAAAAAAAATTGAGATTATAACAGTAGTACAATGATAGTTATAACAATAAAAATAATTATAACAATCAACGATAATAATGATAATAATAATGATAATAGTAATAATAATAATAATAATAATAATAATAATAGTGACTAAGTATATGAAAGTAAACATACATTTCTTTTGTGAATGTCAGTTAGTTGGGAATTTTCTCGTTATATTCTTGCAGCTTGTGAGTTATTCTCATCGAGCAGAGACATAAGACGATAGAATGGGGTGAAAGAGATATATAAGAGGTAGATAGGTTTGAAGAAGAGAAAAAGAATGGTAAAATTCGAAGCTGTGATGGAGAGAAGAAAGAAAGAGATGTTAGGGGCACAACAATGGTGGCTATACCGTCCCTAATATGTAAGTTTTGAGTTCCCTCTTGAATGTTGAGTAGTTCTGGATAAGACGCAGATCACAGGGGAGTGCGTTCCATAGTCGTATGGCTGAGATGGAGAATGACACGGAGAAAGATTTTGTGTTATGTAAAGGTACAGCCAAGATGATAGACGTATCCGATCTGGTATTGCGATTGTGGAATGATGATAGATGTTTAATGTGAGAAGATAAGTATTGAGGGCACCAGTGGCTAAGAAATCGATGAAGTAAGCACATCGTGTGGAGATCGCGTGCCTTATGTGGGCGTATCCAACCTAGCTGGGAGTATGAAGGACTGATATGATCATACAACCGAATATTGCACACGTATCTGACGCAAGCATTCATCACTAGCTCGAGGCATCTAGAATTTTCACTATTCGTGCCGTGTTGAACTACATCGCAGTAGTAAAGATTAGGCAAGACTAGTGTTTGGACTAATTTTTGTTTAACATGGGTTGGAAATATTTTTCTAAATTTTTGAATTGCATGTAGGGAGGAGAGCGATTTCCGGCAAGCTGTGACTGTTTGTTCTTCCCAGTTTAGGTGTTCATCCAAGATTATTCCAAGGTCTTTTACTGTTTTTTGGTATGGTAGTTGGGTACCATTGAGGAGTATTTTAGGGACCGTTTCGCGAAAGTACCGGCTGATTAACTTTGGATGAGATATAAGTGTGACCTGGGATTTCTTGGGGTTTAGTTTCAGACCTAGGTTCTGTGCCCATCGAGAAACAGAGCAAAGATCTGCGTTCATACTCGCTACTGCGCCAGCTTGCTGGGGCTTGCACTTATGTACAGTTGGATGTCGTCAGCATATAGATGGTAGCTGCAGGAGTGAATCACTGAAGAAATATCATTAATATACAGTGAGAAGAGTAGTGGACCAAGGACGGAGCCTTGGGGAACTCCAGAGTGCACACTTTTCCATGATGACTTTTCCGACCCACAAACGACTTGTTGACTTCTGTTTTTGAGGTAGCTGTCGAACCAGTGTATTGCGCTGATTGAGAAATTCAGCTGTTTCATTTTAATTAGTAATATATCGAAGTCAACTGTGTCAAAAGCCTTGCTAAAGTCAAGCAGTGTTAGGATAGTAGCTTCACGTCTGTCCATAGCATGTTTAATGTCATCAGTTACTTTGATTAATGCAGTTGCTGTACTATGGTGCTTTCGAAAGCCTGACTGATATTCGTCATGGATGTTATGAGTTTTGAGGTAATCCGTCAGCTGTTCATGGACGATGTATTCTAGGGCTTTAGATATTGCAGGTAGTATGCTGATCGGCCTGTAGTCACCTGGCGACTTAGGGTTGTCAGTCTTGGGTATAGGCTGGATTAAACTTTGCTTCCACTCAGTAGGATATATACTACTGACAAGAGACAGGTTGAAGATGTCTGTGATAATTGGAATAATAGTGGCTACGACGTTTTTAATCATGCCAATGCTCACTCCATCATTTCCTACTGCCTCGGAAGAGATTCTCATAATTGCCTTGTGTACTGTGCCGGTAGTGACATGTTTTAGGAAAAACTTGTCTCTCAAGAGATTGATATCTTGGGGCTGGTAATTTGTCGCTGCGTGGCAGATTGCAGCTGTTGAGAAGAAATCGTTTAATTCTTCTGCAGACGCTTGATAAACAGCGTCATATCTTCGCTTCCCTATACCGAAACTGCGCAGCTTTTTCCACAGTGCAGCAGGTTTTGATATGCCGCATACGACAGAGCGGGCATGTCTGATTTTGGCATTTCTCACGCTTTGCTTCGTTCTGTTTCGGAGTTTCCTATAAGCTTCGTACGCCTCGGGAGCTGGGTTACGCTTGAAGGCCCTGTGTGCAGCATCACGTTTATTCATTAACTGGCGTAATGCAGTGGTGAGCCATGGAGCAGGAGCTCTCTTTACCTTGACAGTGCGTTGAGGAGCATGTTTATCATACAGTGCAATAATTTTGCTACATAATTGCCGAATTTTTCCGTCTAAAGTCGGTTCATTGCTTATATCATGCCAAGGGATGTCTGAGCAATCCTTTTGAAGAGCGTCATGGTTAACATTTTTTAAGTTTCTGTAGGTTACCAGGTGAGATTTTTCTTTGGTAGTATGTACTGAGTAATTTAAGAATATCACGTCATGAGCAGAGAGTCCCGGAGCGGATGTCTGATTGGCGCGGATTATTTTATCTGGTCGCTTTGTTGCTATTATATCTATGAGTGTGTGGCTGTGTGACGTGTGGTGAGTTGGGTCCAGCGGTGTTAAACTCATATCATTGGAGTGGAACAGTCGCCTTAGTTTTTCGGCAGAGGGAGATTTTAACTGTAAGTCGATGTTTGTGTCGCCCATAATGATTATGTGTTCATACTGTGTCACGAGTGAGGACAGGGCAGACTGAAAGGAGGACATGGCACCGACGTTTGGAGGTTTATAGATTACTCCAATTAGCAGTTTCTGATTTGATGTATTTATTTCGAAAAACAAGAACTCTGCTTCTCCTTCGCCCTTTGCATCCGATGTGCATACAAGTTGCACTGCATATGACAACCTAAGTAATTATCACATATGCAGATAAAAAATAATTGCAGTGATAGTGGATAACACACTTAATTCACACAGCAACAATGCTTAAACGATGTGACTGATCATGGCAGCGTCACATAATGTGGCTATATTGTGTTCATGGAGTCTAGTACTAGAAAAATGTCGACTCACTACGGTGACATTAACGGAAAGGCTAAAGTCGATGAGTTAACAATACATTAAATAAACATAAAAACTCTAGGTAATGGACAACACAAATTCACATGTAAGACACTTGACACAGCCACAAAATTCTCGTGTACTATGTTTTGTTAATGGCTTCTTACCATGAACGGTATTTGTCTTCACAGACTGCAGTTCCTATTTGTTGGCGAATGCGCAATGTCTGGATAATGTTAGACATAGAGTAATGTCTGCAAGGGTACCGCCACACTTCATTAGGGCACTTTATCTTCATAAACCAACAAATTACTTGACATCAGTGGCGCCCGTGGAACCAGTCGGATACTTCCACTGAATATCTAATTAGACATCCCAACAGTGATACTGCGTTGATGCACATGTTTACAAGGCGAACGTTTCCTTGTGGGAAGATGCAGTTACTGCCAAATTACAAAATTATCTGCTACAATGTGATTATATATTGTCCAAGATTGAATGCAAACCCCAGCCTCTTAGGAGACTGATCTCATAAACCAGGCATTTAACATCTAAGGAGAACATTATAATCACTACCTCAACATCAACTAAGGGAGTTGACATATGGTGTTATACAAGGTGTAATAGAGTGAAGTTCTAAAAATCTGGAAGATTGTAGGGGATGAAATGTGAAATTTTTACACAACTACGGAGTTTCCATGCATTCGGTAGGCTAAACGAAATACCAGAGTACTGTAGTTTCGGAAAGGTTTACTGACAGTAAAGTACGATCAAATACTGTAAACCTAATCAGTGACTTCATTACTTCAGTGTGGAGACCATCAACTTCGTTACTCTTGTGGTTGGCAGGAGAACCAACACAAGGTTAGTACATGAGGCCGAAATGCACGCGTTTTAGCTCAGGCAGGCTGGCGTGAGGTCTGGAACATGACAAGGGAATTAGAATTGAGAAAAACGAACGTAGCTGGTGGAATACTTAACTTTAATCCATTAATGACGAACGTCGCTCTTGACATTATATGATTCACAGTACCAATAGCAACAGATAATGGCGCCTTGCTAGGTCGTAGCAAATAACGTATCTGAAGGCTATGCTAACTATCGTCTCGGCAAATGGGAGCGTAGAAGTCAGTGAACTATCGCTAGCAAAGTCGGCTGTACAACTGAGGCAAGTGCTAATAAATCTCTCTAGACCTGCCGTGTGGCGGCGCTCGGTCTGCAATCACTGATAGTGGCGACACTCGGGTCCAACGTATACTAACGGACCGCGGCCGATTTAAAGGCTACCAACTAGCAAGTGTGGTGTCAGGCAGTGTCACCACATTCCTCCCCCGCAAATCGGCGTACGGTTGTGGCATAAGGCTTCCGCCCGCCGCGGGGAGGACCGCATGTTGACGTATGCGACGAGGTGGGGAGCCTAACAAAAGGCGAGGCTGTGCCACCCGCACCCTGCCATTCGGACCGCGGGGAGCTAGGAAACGCCTGAAAACCTGCTTCAGGGTGCACGCCAATATGCGGTGTATGCGCCTGTAGACAGACAGGAGGGGCCGAAGGGTCGACCTCCATCGGGCCGGGACACCCGACGGGAGAAGACGACATATAGTTCGGAACGGGCAAAAGTTCCATGTCGGAGGACAACTGGTTACGGGAAGCTACAGGCGGCGCGTGACCCAAGGAGGCGCCCGGCGGTTGCAGCGACGCGTCCACTGCGGGCGTCGCCGGCGGGAGAACAGTCGGCGGCGGCGGCGGCGGCGGCGGCGGCGTCACGTCGCCATGGGTCAAAATGGAAGGCAGCGTCGGTAACACCTGGGGCTGAGGCGAGCCAGTAGATGGGTCCCCGGGGCGCTGACCGGACGGCACCGTCGCTGAAAGCAGACGGCGAGCGGCAGATCCCGTGCGACGACAGAGGCGCAGCTGATTTAGATGCCGACGCACCGCACCAGAGGCCCCCAAAACCAGATACATAGCGCGTCCGAGGCAGCGAAGAATGCGCCCTTCGAGCCAACGCCGTGAACCTCGGTAGTGGCGATAGTAGACAACGTCCCCTGGAGCAAAAGCAGGTGTCTGCCGCTGCACAGGAACCTGATGCGGCGGATGTAGCAAAGACAGCAAGGTTCGATGATGACGACCGTGGAGCAACTCAGCCGGCGAGCGACCATCTCGGGGCTGAGAGCGATACGAGGACAAAAAGAGCAATAACGCGTCCTCCCGAGAATGCGACTCGTTCAGCTGCAACGTTTGACTGCGGCGAAAACGGAGCGGACGTCAGATGTTGAATACCATTGGCCTTGCAGAATGACAAATTCTGCGGACATGAATTGTGGGCCAGTGTCGGAAACAATAGTCTCTGGAAGACTTTCAATGCAAAAGATAGCGGATAAAGCTTGGATGGTGGCAGATGACGTCGTGGAAGACATCCGGACAACAGAAGGAAAATTACTTTATGAATCTACCACAACCAACCACCGAGAATTCCAGAATGGACCAGCAAAATCGATGTGTAAGCGATGCCAAGGGGAAGTGGCTTTTGGCCATGCAAAGAATTTCCGCGGTGGTGCTGATTGTTGTTCGCCACACCATGCAAGAAGAGCACATATTCGTAATCGCGGCATCGATTCCGAACCAAGTACTGTGCTGACGAGCAAGTTGTTTCGTTCTCACTATACCCCAATGTCCTTGGTGGAGAAGCTGTAAGACAGAGAACTGTAACGAACGTGGTACCACGACCCTGGACTGGTCATTATCAGAACGCAACAGAAAAACACCACGTCGTACAAAAAGTCGCTCCTTGTGAACAAAAAATCGGCGAACCAACGGGTCCCCGATCCGTGACTTTGACAAGGGCCATTGCGTAGGAACAAAACGCAGAACGGGAGAAAGGACAGGGTCGGCAGCTGTGGCTGTAGCTACACGACGAAAATCAATCGGAAAAGATTCGACCACGTCATCGGTTTCTGCATCAATGAACATGCAAGCAAGTTCGGAGGAATCGAATGCCTTATCCTCAGCAACAGGCAAGCGGGGCAACGTATCGGCGTTTCCGTGCTTAGCAGTGGACCGATACCAGATATCGTAGGGGTACTGCGAGAGGAAAATAGACCAGCGAATGAATTTCTGCGCTGTACGTGGAGGTACAGGCTTGGCCGGATGAAAAAGCGATGTCAAAGGTTTGTGGTCTGTGATTATGGTAAAGTGACGAGCATACAAAAAATCATGAAACTTTGTAACACCAAATACGAGAGCCAATGCTTCTTTCTCGATCTGTGAATAATTTCTTTGAGCAGAGGAGAGCAATTTGGACGCAAAGGCAATACGGCGATCGTGCGATCCATCTTTGTGCGCAAGCACAGCACAGATCCCAACATCCATGCATCCACCATCAACAAAAGGGGCTTCTGGGGATCGAATGGCGTAAGGCAAGTATTGGAAAGCAACGCCGATTTCATCTGGCGAAAGGCGCGTTCGCTTTCCGTCGTCCAGACGAACGGAACACCCTTACGGCGTAAGCGCTGAAGCGGAGCTGAAATGAAAGAGGCGTGTGGTATATAACGGTGATAGTTTTTCCCAGAACACTCTGTAGCTGCTTCAAATTCTGGGGCGAAGGCAAGTCTTGTATGGCACGAAGGTGCGTGGGACTGGGATGTATGCCTTGGGCATTGAGTACATGTCCCAAGTATGGCAAGTCCCGAGCAAAAAACACACATTTGTCCTTCCGCAAGCGAAGACCATTTTGTCGCAAGACCTGAAATAATGTTCTGAGATTGTCCGAATGTTCTTCTTCCGTCTCTCCGGAGATCACTATATCGTCCAGATAATTTGCTGCAGTAGGGACCGATGAACAAACAGTTTGTAGATATTGCTGAAACAATGCAGGGGCGGATGCACACCCGAATGGCAGTCGTTTGAATCGATACAAACCAAGATGCGTGTTAACCACCAAAACGCGCTGGGATTCTTCGTCCACCGGTATTTGCAAGTACGCATCTGCTAGGTCCAACTTCGAAAAGTATTTACCCGGGCACAGTTTGTCAAAAAGATCTTCCGGGCGAGGTAAAGGAAAAGTGGCAATCACTAGTTGTGGATTCACTATTGTCTTGAAGTCCACACAAAGTCTCAATTTTCCGGAAGGTTTTGGAAAATTACTAAGGGTGATGCCCAGAGAGAAGCCTGCACTCGTTCAATTACACCTTGTGATTCCAAATCGTGTAATGTTTTTGCGACCTCATCACGCAATGCGTGGGGAACATTGCGCGCTCTGAAAAAATTCGGTTGCGCGTTTACTTTCAGTTCCAAATGTGCTTTATAGTTCTTAGCGCAAGCGAGGCCTGGTGCAAAAATGTCCGCAAATTCTTCACATAGATGAGAAACACTGTCTGAAGGCACAGTCTGGTTCACTGATAGGACCTGATTTACTATAAACAAGTTAAACAACTGAAATAAATCGAAACCAAACAAGTTCACTGCAGAAGAAGAACGAAGGACGTAAAATGACAGAAGTTTTGTTTGTCCTTTGTATGTTGCAAGAAGGTTGCACTGTCCCAACACAGGGATATCTTGACCTGAATAGCTAGTTAACATTTGCGGCAGGCAACGGAGGTGTGCCCAGCAGTTTGTAAGTGTCTTGATTGATCAGTGAAACTGCAGCTCCGGTATCGAGCTGGAATGGTATCACTTTGCCGTTAATGTCCAAGTCTACAAAAATTTTATTGTCCTGCTGACGACAAGAGCGACTGTCTCGTGCAGCGTGAACTGACACTGGTACATAATCACTTGCGACTTGACGGGAGTTCCGGCGATGTCGACGCACACTATTTTTGGGACGAACACAGTCACTGTTAGAGAGAGTGGCACTGGGCGGAGTGGAATGAACTACATGAATTTCCATGGGCGAAGTTTCACGAGCCTGATACTCCTTGGTTGGATTCCGATTCCGGCGCGAAGCAAAGGGCCTGGAACGGTTTTGAGCTTCCGATCTGAGCTTTTTCTGGCAAACACTCTGAACGTGTCCTTTTTTATTACAATAAAAACAAATAGCTTGGCGTGACCGGCAATTCTCACGCGAAAGTTTAGTAGCCCATCGCCGGCATGATTTGATCACTGCATTTGCTTGCCGGCGCGGCAAACGTGGCTGAGAGCCAGGCGGCAGCTTCGCGGCCGGGCGCGAGGGCTGTTTACTGCTCCGTGCAGCTCGCCCGGCGGGCCGGTTAACCTGACACACCGCTGGCGAAGTTTCAAATGATTCATGAGCAAATTAACGTGTGTCCTGCCGATCCAATATGTCCATCACTTGTTGAAGGGAGGGATTTACTAGTTTCAAAATCTGTTCCCTTATGCGAACATCAGAAACGTTTTGTGCAATTGCACCACGTACCATAGTATCTGAATAAGGGAGTCCACATTGACACTCAAAAGCACAATCCCTAGTAAGGCCTTGCAAGTTTGATACCCACTCCCGATTATTCTGACCTGTCGTACGTTTTGTACGAAAGAAGGTATACCGTTTGGCAATTTCATTGACTGAGTGTTTGAAATATGCATCTAATGCAGTCAAAATTTCGTCGTAGGACAGAGTTGCTACGTCACGTCGGGGAAATAATTTGAATATCACACGGTACGTGTGAACCCCAACTGAAGAATGGAGAAAAGGCTGCCGCTCGTTACCTTGAATTCTGTAGGCGGCGAGATGGAATCCCAATTGGCGTGACCACTCCGTCCAGCTTTCCAGTGCAGCATCAAAAGGTCGAAAAGTGGGTGCAACAGCGTGTGGTGGCTACGTTAATGACGAACGTCGCTCTTGACATTACATGATTCACAGTACCAATAGCAACAGATAATGGCGCCTTGTTAGGTCGTAGGAAATAACGTAGCTGAAGGCTATGCTAACTATCGTCTCGGCAAATGGGAGCGTAGAAGTCAGTGAACCATCGCTAGCAAAGTCGGCTGTACAACTGGGGCTAGTGCTAATAAGTCTATCTAGACCTGCCGTGTGGCGGCGCTCGGTCTGCAATCACTGATAGTGGCGACATGCGGGTCCGACGTATACTAACGGACCGCGGCCGATTTAAAGGCTACCACCTAGCAAGTGTGGTGTCTGGAGGTGACACCACAGTTACACGATGTGGGACGACGCATTTTGTTTTATCCGATTGTAGGATCTCGCGCTCCCCTCAGATGGTGTCAAATGCTGTAAATATGTGTTCAGTAAGCACAGGTATTGCTCCTTACTGGAGTTTATAGCGCTATGCCCTGGCCTGACGATCATAGTGCACCATCGTTCTGAAACCAGAAACAACAGCTGCAAGGGAATGTCTGTAAAGTTCAGGCAATGCATTGCTCAAAAGTGCAAATACCATTCAACGTTCAAATGATCTGGTAAAGTGTGTGGTCAAATAAAGTGATCTCCAAGAATTCTAGCCCAAATGTTCACTCAGAATCTCACGTGGTAACTTCTGGAACAGGTTGTATAGAAGCTTTATTTCAAGTTTCCATGTTTCATATATGGAAATGTTCAAAACTTCATCCTCTACAATGGCCCAAATTTTTAAAACATGATTCTGTCGCAGCCTATATACTGATGATTAAAAACGTTATGACCACTGCACATGCTGAGGCAGGGTAAGTACGAGGGGCGTTCACTGAATAACGGAACACAGTATTTTCTGTCGACCACTTTCAGTCGAAAAATGAAGAATTTGTTGTGGGACATCGTGGAACACTCCCACTTCAGCCTCTATAGTTTCAGAAGTTTGGATAGGTGGCCGCGCTTACGTAGCCTTCAAAATGACGTGTGTACCGGAGGTGTGATCCGAACAGAGAGCTGTCATTGAGTTTCTTTTGACGCAAAACCAGACAGCAGATATTCATAGGCGCTTGAAGAATGTCTATAGAGACCTCACAGTGAACAAAAGCACGGTGAGTCGTTGGGAGAGATGTCTATCATCACCACAACAACGTCGCGCAAACCTGTCCGATATCCCGCGTGCCGGCCGACTGAATTCGGCTGTTCTACCTTCAGGTAACTGAAGAAACAACTTCTGCGCGTTCGTCGCCACAAAAATGGAAACGAAATTCTCCATGACAAACCAAGGCCTCATATAAGTGTGTGCACCAGAGAGGAACTCACAAAATTTCGTCGGAATGTTGTTCCTCATCCACCCTAAAACCCGGATCTCGCGCCTCCCGATTTCCATCTGTTTGGCCTAGTGGATGATGCACTCCATGGGCAGTATTACGTGGATGATGGGGAGATTATTGATGCAGCAAATCATTGGCTCCGACGTCGACAGGCGGAGTGGTACAATACTGACACACAAGCAGTGGTGTACATGTTCCACTTTTAACACGCCCATGCTTGCCCGGTTGCCAGGTGGGCAGGCCGCCGGGCGGTATCAACAGAACGAGCAGGCTGCTTCACTCCCAGTCAAGCCAAGTAGAACCCAACCAGGGCAGGCTGGGGGGAAACTAGCTTGCCTGCCCATATTACTGCTGAGCTGCGCTACGCACCCGTTTAGTCTGCGCATGTCATTGTCGTATTATGAATGTTAATTGAAAGTTTTTATTTTACCTGAACACCAAAAGACAAACCCCAACATAATATATATATATATATATATATATATATATATATATATATATATATATATATATATATATCAGGTCTAAAAATGTTGGGTTTTATTTGTACATTCTTCCTTTACCCGTATATTTCGGGCTTATTATCTATATAAATAAAAATTAATTGCCAAATGTGTTGTTAAGTGTAAATCTAGAGAACGGCTGGACCAATTCGGCAATTTTTTTTGCTGTGTTCGTAATTCTCAGGACAAGGTTTTTAAGAAATAAATTTTTTGGAAAATCGACCGATTAATTGGAAAATTTGAGAAAAACTGAAAGTGCGTTTTCATTGCGCACGTGTGTTTGTATTGCGTACAATCTTGATGAAATTTTGCATACTATACCTTGAAACTAAGAGAAAGGTCATAGTCTACATAAAATTTCGTAGGGTTCATGGCAAAGGTTACTTTACCTAACGGAATTCGACAAATTGTACGTTTTTATTCCGATCTTGATGAAATTTGGCACACTTGATATTCAAAGCAGGATGAAAGGCACTGTCTGCTTCAAATTCTGAATGGTGCATGGCGGAGGGTACTTTAATAACACACTTCTACGCCAACCTACAGTTTTATTCCGACCTTGAAGAAATTTTGCACACTTGACCATCAAGGGGAACTACATAATATTTCGGACAGTGCATGGAATAGAGTAGCTTACAAAAGATTTTAACATCGTTTGTAAGTTACCATGAAAGTTGGCTCATGTACGTATAATGTGTATGTATATACATTCGTGTGTGTATATGTATATAT
Organism: Schistocerca gregaria; assembly: GCF_023897955.1. NCBI lineage: Eukaryota > Metazoa > Arthropoda > Insecta > Orthoptera > Acrididae > Schistocerca > Schistocerca gregaria. The sequence goes on along the minus strand of NC_064927.1, from coordinate 71,111,925 downwards.
ACAGACATTATTTAAACGAAATGTCTATGGTCTTTTTGAAATCTGAGAGATGTCTGACACATTCACAGTCATCGTGTTTGACAATTCTCGCACAGCAAATGTCTTTTAACAGTTGCAAACCATTTTTGGTTGAGCGAACGTGTTATATTGGCTACAAGAAATCTTGATGGTAACGAAATGAATTTTCAGATTCAAAATACAGGTATGATACTTGGCGAATTAATGACATACAAGTCCGTTTATTCCGTTACTAACCAAGATGATGAAGTCAACTATTCTGCGGAATTTTTAAATTCGCTGGATTTGCCCGGATTACTATTCTGCATATCAAAAAATATTAAAATAAATGCTAACTAGCAATAAACTTTGACACTGCTTCACTGATTATCAAATAAGTTGACAGATATATATGATTTTTCATAGATAGGTGAAGAGGAAATGAACTGAGGTGGCGGAGTTCAACATAGAGAGGACGAGGAGAAGAATCGAGAGTGGGGGGGGGGGGGGGGGGGGGGAGATGGGCCAAGGGATGGAGAGGGGGCCGGGAGGTGAACAGAGAGATAATGGGAGAGGAATAAATGGATGGAGAGAAAGTAGGGGAGGGAAGAAGGGCTACGAGAGTATGGAATAAATAAATGCCCAGGCAACGCCGGTTTTCAGCTAGATGTCAAATATAAAAGGATTTCTTCGAGACTTCACAATCTCTCAATACTGAATACTATCAATGCGAACCACCATCAGATCAATCTCAAACAGGTTTGTGTAGCAAGCAGAACAGAAAATGTGCGTTAGTATGTTGCATAAACATAGTGTTTTTTGTTTTAGTGGAATGCAATGCAGTCTGTGTTGCAGTTTTCAACGCTGAAACGGATGGATATTTGTACTAAAGAAGTGAACCTCCACCCCCCACTCCCCAGGGAATAAATTATCTACGCCCCTGATAACCACTGTACTGCAATGAGAACCAAATTAAGATTTTGGAAGTCTAGATTCTTTAACTTTAGCATGTTTCAGCCAAGTATGACACCAGTTATACAAATATTTAATTACTTTTCCAGGATGAATTTTACTGATTCTGTGAATTCATTCGAAGTTGGCAAAACATTCTAAATTGCCAAAATGCATTTTAACAAAATCGAAGCACTTGTTTCGTATTCAGTTCGTCTAAAAACTATAGTACTCTGAATACAATGACCATTCTGAGCCATTTTAGCAGCGTCTACGTTTGCATCATGAGAGTCAAGACTTGTAGTCTAGGTCTGCATCATGAGGGAGCATGGTTTGGACCCTCGCGACGCAGACGTAGACGCTGTGGAGAGTGGCCCAGAGTTTCGATTATATTCCTACTACAACACATTCGTGGAAAAAGACGCTCTTCATTTTAAAAGGATTTGTAATGTCTAGGTCTTCAGCATCTTGACCCTGCTCGTGGGATTCCCCTTAATATAGAAATACAGGAATAAAATTACATTTCGCAATGTTGAACCCAACAAAATAAATTGTAATTTAAACTCATAATGTGTATTGCCTTAATCCACAAATGAATATTTTATTTTGCAGAACACGTTTCAATATAAAATATTTACAAATTTTCCTTCAGTTCCCCTGAAAGTATTATAAAGGCCAAACCAGATACTCCTAAAAATATTTAGCTGTTTTTGCAAACACAAGTAACAGAAAATGGATTACAAACAATAATAAATGTCACTTGGGACGTTCTATAATATTCAGATGTAATAAAATTACAAACCTCTTCATCGTTATCCCGTACAATACAGTGAACTCTTAAAGCATAAAACCACGGCAGAACAAAATGTAGGGTTGGCTCCTTGTCACCCTCTAGGTCAACTGTGGCTTCTATAAACGGCATAACAAAAGCTATAAGCTGGCCAGTTAATTGGTGGTCATAACCCAGCATCGTATAAGAGGCACATACCTTATGTAAGAGAGCCTTCACTGAAACAGTCTGAGGATGTCAGAATAACTGTTCTAACGAGTTGAAACCCACTGCTTTAAATATGAGTTCAGTCTCACACAGAGACATCTTCTCTTGAAGTAGGAAACTGTAGCCCGCACTGTATCAAGAATGGCTAATATATTTGGAACATTTTCTTTCAAAAAGTGTTCGCTCATAACATGTTTCAAGAGTGTGTTTATACTATGAGCCATGCATGGAAGACGCTGATATATTTCGAGAGCTTTGAAATGTTACTGCCCTGGTCTGTGACAAACGTAATTTTGGCAATGTCTTCACGAGAAACACCCATAGTTTCTAAGTGGTCTTCCAAATCGTTTAGAATATTCGAGCCAGTTTTTGGGCAGTCAGGAACCGCAGAGCACATCAGTACATATTTATTCAAACGCCAGTCTGAATTTATGTAATGCATTGTCAAAGACATTATAACACTACAGTCTGCTACCATAACCTTAAAGCTGGAAGCAGGTTGTGTGATAAAATTATTTTATTAAAGCAATCATGGTACAACGCAACAGAGCAGTGTTACCCTCTGGGAGGAATTTTGTTGTGTTGACTGTGTTGTACCTAATGGAAGTGGCTTATCGGAAAATGAAAGTAAAATTACGTAAATATTTGAACAGTAACAAACAAATTTTGCCTATCTGCACTGTTCAACGGATAAAGAAAACGGTCGCCAGCCTAACTAGGCAGGAGAATGATTAACATTCTCGTTCAATAAAATAGTTATTAATAACTTTAATGGATAAACACAACCTATACTTGGCCACACGCGAGTGCAGTGAACTCTGACACATATATATGTTTACGGTAAGATTGAAACTAACAGTTAGAGTAGCACAAACTATTTGCAAAATTATAACAGGTACCGAAGCACGCTATTACTTTCAGGGCTACACAAACTGAGTGGTCTTTATAACGTTATTATTACTATTCACTGCAGAATCATTAATTGGATATAGGTTAAGTCTCTCTCAGTTAAATACTTTACTATTTAAAATGAAATTTAATTGGAATCCACCATCAGGTTGCTCCTCACTATCATTTGAATAAAGAATTAATGTTTTTCATAATTAGTAGTCTTCCCATTACTTGTTACCGAGTATTAACACAATAGACAAATTGTGGATCCTGGTATACTATTCATATGCACACAAGAGAGACAAACACTTAGCAAACATGAGTATATAACGTTTTATACTGCAGTTTTCCACTCTTACTACATTGAAAGACAAAATTAACATATATGTAAGATACTGACTCACCTTCTGTGATTTACAACAGGCAGTACTGAGATCATTTACGAAACAAATCTTTATAAGCCTGAGTCTTAAGAACTTTTAATGTGAAGTTGGCAACAATACATTAATAAGCAGTTTTACTAGGAAAATTATTTTCGGCAAGCATCATTAACTTTAACTTTCATTTAACTATGTTCAAGAGGCATCAATTAGCAAAACACTGGGCTTTAATGTTCTTTCAGTAAGGACACTCGGAAATCACTTTAGTTCAAACGGAGAGGAACCTGAGAGGTGTTATGATAAGGAGAAAAATCAAGGTAGGTACATAAATTGAGTTATAAATTACCTTATATTTGAGCACACTAACACATCCATTTAGCTGATCCTTCACTGTACATTATTATAGTACTCCTTTACAGTGATTGCGCAATGTGGTGGCAACTGCAAGTCGGTAGGCGGATTTGAAGACAGAATTGCTGGACTCTGGCCTTTCGTGGTGGCGATGATGAATATTCCAGAGTCATTCCAGCTATTTATCCATCCATCCGAGGCATTGGAAAGTAGCAGAAAAAGCCTCTCTCGGAACCAGCACAGTACGCAACATTTACATGGCAGTGCACAGTTTGGTAGCTCGTCCCCGACTGGTAGCTCGTCCACGACTGACTCTTGTTCCACCTTTTCTTCATGGGCCAACCACAATTAGCGCGCGCTACACAGTTTCGTTCTCCAGGGGAACCACTACTCCTTTTACATACAAACTAACTGAGAACCGTAAGTGAGGATCAGCAGTTTACATAACAGCAAACAAATACAATAAATAAAACAGAACATTTGCACATATTCACGTTTCTACCAAAAATTATTCAAAATTACAATTATATACAGTAAGTTTTGTTCCCTCGAAGTGGAACAAACAATTTAAACGACAGATACACTACATTGCATAGAATCATATCATGACATCGAAGTTCTTACAATGAAAGGAGTATACAATTTTATGTTATCGATTCAAACAACCACATTTGCAGAAGCTCAATGATGTAACATTAAACACAAGCAAACTAAATCAGTACAGCATTAGAGCTATGGTGTTAAAGCATGTAATGCACCCCTTTGCAATTGTCTGTCCATAGATCAATTGTACTGGCACCTACACCAGAAAGAATCGCATTCTCTATATCTGGGAGCATTTTGCTGCGCACTATATCAGCTAAGGTTTGAACTTTCCTAGCTACCGTCACTCGGGAAGGCATACTACTTTTAATATGAGCCATATTTTTTACCTATGTCGATCAGTGCGTGCCCTAAATTAAGAAATCCTTCTCCTTCTGTACTGCTTAACGGTATCAGGTCCTTCGCACACATTTCGACACACTTTTCGGCCACCGAATCTTTGTCATCTTTCAAGATATTTACGGAGTGGGGGAACTGCTTGTCAAATTTTAACACATGTCGTAACATACTCGAGGTTCCAGAATAAGTATTTAAGACGTTTTTACATAGTTTGCATTGAGACACACCTACCGATTCATTTGAAGCGGGCTCATAAACACACGAAAACGTTTCCCATGGGGCACTTGTGCTCTGTTTCGTTACCAGCATGTATACGCTAGTTGTCAATTTTTTTCAATCTCACTAAAGTTCGACCTATTCATCGTGCTGCCCCCACCGTTGCGATAAATGAACTGCGGGCTAACTACCTGGCTACCCTAGTCTCGGTAGCTTGACAGCGCAACCTGATGTCAGGCGCAGCGGGTCCCGTGAAGCTTGGCAGGCCTGCGGGAGCCCAGGTACCCAGTGCTTGCGGGAGCCCAAGTCGGCCGCATTACCCACTCTGACTCAGTACACGCGCACTCTTGTGTTTACGTCGCGGCAGGCTGACCTGCATGAATGGTTGCAGAGGACCTAGTGGCAGGCAGGCTGCAAGGGGAATTTGTACACCTCTACACACAAGCCCTCTCAGTAAGGTGGCGTAAGGTTGTCTGACTGAACTTAGACTATGTTGAAAAATGGGATTTTGATGCCACAAGAGTGGGAAATATCTTGTATTGGAATTATTCATAAAACCAACCTGCTTTCGGAGAAAAATGTGTTACATGTTGAGAGGACTGTCGTTACACATATTTCCAAATGCACTGAGGTTGACGGACGTCATTTTGAGCATTTACTGCATTAATGTGGTATTTACAGGTAATCACGCTGTAACTGCATGCGTTCTCAGAAATGATAAGTTCACAAAGGTACATGTATCACATTGTAACAACCGAACTAAATTTTCAAACGTACCTATGCTATGTATTTTAATTTAAATAACCTGCCTGTTACCAACTGTTCGTCTAAAATTGTGAGCCATATGTTTGAGCCTACCACAAAGCAAAAAAGTGGTCCAACGAAAACATTCATATTTCTTTACGTACTGAACGAATAGATAATAAAAATTGGGGGTTCCTGTTTAAAAAAATGCAGTTCATATCCGTTTGACCTATGGCAGCGCCATCTAGCGGGCCAACCATAGCGCCATCTGGTTTTCTCCCTTCAAACTAGACGAGTTTCATTCTTTGCAGTTTTCTCGTTTGACGCTTATTTCGTGAGATATTTGGCCCAACCTGTATAAGCGAAGCAGAAAGGAATGGGTAATTGTTGTAACGACAATACGGATTCCGTATGCGAATATGTACAGAGATAGGTGGCTTTGGGAAAGGGATGTTGATAAGGGTCAGCTTATGGGACAAACATATTAAACTTATCCTCCGGTCCAAACGCAACACGGCCCCTGGTCATGACTGTGTCACCTACCGCCGCCTTTGAGAAAGCCTCTATTCCTTCCTGACTGTCCTCCCCCATCTCTATAATGTCATCCTCTCTACTGGCTTCTACCCTGACCTGCAGAAGACCTCCCGTGTCCTCTTATTCCTCAAACCCAGCAAGCCCCCTTCTGCCGCCTCTTCCTATCATCCCATATGCCTCACCTCCATCTTCAGTAAGGTCTTCGAATCCATCCTCTCCCTCCATATCCATCAGCACCTTACTCAACTCCACCTCCTCCCCCTTACCCAGTGTGGCTTCTGACCCTCCTTCTCCGCTGAAGACCAACTCCTTAACCTCGTACACCTTCTGTCCCTCCAGATCAACGCCCGATGCTCCACCATTTCTGTTTCATTTGACCTCCAAAATGCCTATGACCGTGTATGGCATCCTGGTCTCCTCTCTAAACTCCAAACCTACGCCCTACCTATCAATTTTGTCCATCTGGTCGCCTCCTTCCACTCGCACCATCCTTCCTATGTCACCCTCTACAACACAACTCCCGTACCTTTTATCCCACTGCTGGCGTCCCCCAGGGCTCTGTCCTCTCCCCTCTCTTTCATCTCTTGTATATGGCTGATATGCCCAAGCCACCCCGCCGTCCTGGCTCTCTGTCATACCCTTCAACGGTTCCAACGAACCCTCCAAACCTACCTTAACCAATTCACCACTTGGTGTAACCAGTGGTTCCTCCATCTCAACCCCTCCAAAACCCAGACAATCATCATGGACCGCATCACCTGCTCCTTTCGTCCCAATGATTTCTATCTCACCCTTTATGGTCGTCCAATACAGCTCACCCCCACCCTGAGATACCTTGGCCTCACCCTCGACCGACGCCTCACCTGGACCCCTCACCTCCAGACCATCCAGCAGAAAGCCCATTCCCGCCTCTGTCTTCTGAAAGTCCTGTGTGGCCGGACATGGGGATTGCATCCTTCTACCATCCTCTACACCTACCAATACCTCATCCGTCCTATCCTCTGTTATGCCAGCGTTACCTGGATCTCCACACCCACCCACTTTTACAAGGCCCTCCAAATTCTTGAACGCCATGTGCTTCGCCTTGCCTTCCATATCTGCCTTCCTTGCCCCACACAGTTCCTGTATGAACTCATCCCCTTTACCCACCTCTTCCTGTTCCTCCAACATCTCTGCATCCTTTACATTGACCGCAGGCTTGATCCCCCCCACCCTCCGGTTTCCTCCATACTCTCCACCTCCACACCCTCCATCTCCTTCATCAGGGCAATTTGCAGCGCCTCCCCATCCCAGATGATGATCTTCGCTGTGACATCTACCCTTCCTTCCAACTACAAGCTGGCCTTGTTCCCCCCTCCCCAGGGCCCCCTTTTTCCTCTCCCCTCCTTCTCCCAGAGCGAATTTCCTCCTTCCACCCCCCATCCCAAGACCCTGCACCCCATTCTTGCCTCTTTCCTTCCTAGATCCCTCCCTACCTGGCCCTCTTCAGTGCGCCCCACACCCAAAACCCCCCTCTACCCCTCCCTCCTTTCCTTCCTCCCTCATTTCTTCCAGTCTCCCTTATCTCCTTGCACCTGTCAGATCCTCCGTTTTGATCATCGTCAGTGTGCCACGTCAGTGTTGTGTTTAGTGCTGTTTCTCCTGTGTGTCAAGAGGTTCAAATGGCTCTGAGAACTATGGGCCTTAACATATGTGGTCATCCGTCCCCTAGAACTTAGAACTACTTAAACCTAACTAACCTAAGGACATCACACACATCCAAGAACGAGGCAGGATTCGAACCTGCGACCGTAGCAGTCGCGCGGTTCCGGACTGAGGGTCTAGAATCGGCCGGCTGTGTCAAGAGGTGTGATTTTAATTGTGTGCTGCCTTGAGGTTCGCTGTCAGTGTTTGTTATATGCTACGCCATCCGTCGATACTTTTATGCCCTGGTCATACGGTGCCTTGTGTTCTTTTAATTGTCCCAGTGTGTGGTCTTTTGTGTGCGCTACTTTTTTACGGCTTTTATCTCCATTTTACAGTCGCCCTTTTTTTTTACTATTGCCTTCCATGATGTTCCCCCTTTTTTATGTCTATGTTCATCATATTCTCTCCTTTGTATAATTTTAACTGTCTTCTATTGTTTGTTCTATTTCTTTCGGCTGAAGAGCAGCGCATATGCTGCTTCCAGCCCGCCCCGGTAGGGAACTGAAATACAATAAAGAAAAAAAAGGAGGACAAGGATGTCGGGAGAAGAGAAGCCGGTTGGGTGCTTCGTGTGCGACTGCCAGGAATGTCTGTGGGAAATGGCTGAAGGACGGTGAAACGACGCCTCATCACGGGGATCGAAGGCTAGTCCGCCTCGTAAAGCAGGACGGAGGGCGATCTATGGCAGAGCACAGTGCTGGTGCAGGCACGAGTGTTTCGTAGCACACCATGCAGGCCGCACTATTGAACATCGAGTTCAGCAGCAGATGACCCCTCTCCACTCGGACGTGTACTCAATACGTGTTCCGGTGGTGGCAGTGGGGGACATTCACTTGAGCTTCCACGGGACTTGTGGTAGTAATCGAAGGAGCCGTGATAGCCACAGGCTGCGTTAATGCTGCTGCAGACCACCTCCAAATCAACCACTTATATACACCGATGAGCAGAAACACTATGATCTCCTCTTTAATAGCGTGTTGTTCTGTTTTCGGACACACTACAACACAGATTCTGCTTGGAATGGATTCTACAAGTCCTCGACATGATTCCTGAAGTATGTGGCACCAAATGCCAACGCACAGGTCGAGCAATTCCCGCAAATTACGGGATGGTGGTTTACGAGCACGCAGCTGGCGCCAGAAGTCTGTTGCAATTGGTACAGATCACGCACATTTGCTGACCAAGACATCAATGTGAGTTCACTACAATGACCGTCAAGTCACTGCAACACGATTCTGACCTTGCAACACGAACTGTTATCCTGCTGGAAGATGTCGTCGCCAGATTTCAAGCATGAACTGACGATGCCTTCGAGTACCACCATACATCCCATGGAAGTCGAACTCAATGTACCACACAGCGTAATTCTGCCCTCGCCTGCTTGCATCTGTGGCGCGGTGCACGTTTCGTGCAGCCAATCGCCTAGATAATGGCGTGTATGGACACAACCATCGATATGGTAAAACCGGAAATGCGATTCATTCGACAGGCATCACGTTTATATATACCACATAAATTAATATGTTACACAAAACGGGTCAGATCTCTGCCGGCCGCTGTGGTATCGTGGTTCTAGGCGCGCAGTCCGGAACCGTGCGACTGATACGGTCGCAGGTTCGAATCCTGTCTCGCGCATGGATGTGTGTCATGTCCTTAGGTTAGTTAGGTTTAAGTAGTTCTAAGTTCTAGGGGACTAATGACCACAGCAGTTGAGTCTCATAGTGCTCAGAGCCATTTGAACCATTTTTTTGGTCAGATCTCTGTTGCAGAAGCAACGAAAAAAACATGCCAAATTTAAAAGAACGCTAAATCCCCAAGATTGGCAAAGCTTTACAGAAGTTCAAAATATGGCACGTACTTAAATGCGAAATGCTTTTAATAATTTCCACAACGAAATTCTGTCTCGAAATCTGGCAAGAAACCCAAGGAGATTGTGGTCATACATAAAGCACACCAGGGGCAAGACACAGTCAATACCTTCACTGCGCGATAACAACGGTGAAGTCACTGATGATAGTGCCATTAAAGCAGAGTTATTAAACACGGTTTTCCGAGACTCCTTCACCAAAGAAGACGAAGTAAATATTCCTGAATTACAATCAAGAACAACTGCCAAGATGAGAGACATAGAAGTAGATATCCTCGGTGTAACAAAGCAGCTTAAATCACTTAATAAAGGCACGGCCTCCGGTCCAGATTGTATACCAGTCAGGTTCCTCTCGGAGTACGCTCATAAAGTAGCTCCATGTTTAGCAATTACATGCAACCACTCCACAGAAAGAGACGTACCTAAAGACAGGAAAATTCCTCAAGTCACACCAATACCTAAAAATGGAAGTAGGAGTAATCCGCTGCATTACGAGCCTCTATCACTAACATCGATGTGCAGTAGGGTTTTAGAACATATACTGAATTCGAACATCATGAAGTACATCGAAGAAAACGATTTATTGACATATAGTCAGCACAGATTGAGAAAATATCATTCCTGTGAAACACAACTAGATCTTTATACTCATGAAGTAATAAGTGCTATCGACAGGGGCTGTCAAATTGAGTCCATATTTTTAGATTTCCAGATGGCTTTCGACACCGTTCTTCACAAACGTCTTCTAATCAAACTGCGTGCCTACTGAGTATCGCCTCAGTTGTGAGACTGGATTCGTGATTTCCTGTCAGAAAGATCACAGTTCGTAGTAATAGACGGAAAGTCAAAGAGTAACACAGAAATAATATCCGGCGTTCCCCAAGGACGTGGTATAGGCTCTTTATTGTACCTGATCTATATTAACGACAAAGGAGACAATTTGTGTAGCCGTCTTAGATTGTTTGCAGATCATGCTGTCATTTACCGACTTGTAATGTCATCAGATGATCAAAATGACTTGCAAAATGATTTAGATAAGTGGCAAGTGATACTTTGTTCACATGAGTACTAAAAGAAGTCAGCTAAATTTCGATTACGCGATAAGTCACACAAATCTGAGGGCTGTAAATTCAACTAAATACTTAGGTATTACAATTACAAATAACCTAAATTAGAACTATCACATAGATAATATTGTGGGTAGAGCAAACCAAAGACTGCGATTCACTGACAGAACACTTAGAAGGTGCAATAGGTCTACCAAAGAGACTGCTTGTACAAAGCTTGTCCGCTCTATTCTGGAGCACTGGTGTGCGGTGTGGGATCCGCATCAGGTGGGACTGACGGATGACTTCGAAAGAGTACAAAGAAGGCAGTTCGTTTCGTATTATCTCAAAATAAGGGAGATAGTGCCACAGACATGATACGTGAATCGGAGTGGCAATCATTAAAACAAAGGCATTTTTCTTTGCGACGGGATCTTCTCACGAAATTTCAATCACCATTTTTCTCCTCCGATTGCGAAGACATTTTGTTGGCACCCACCTACATAGGGAGAAATGATGATCACGATAAAATAAGAGGAATCAGGGCTCGCACGGAAAAGTGCTTGTTTTGGAACGGTAGAGAGACAGCATGAAGGTGGTTCATTGAATCCTCTGCCAGGCACTTTATTGTGAATAGCAGAGTAATCATGTAGATGTAGATGTAGATCCAACGTGGAAACTCAGTGATGATGTGCCCACTGCAATCGTAATTGACCATGTCGTTGGGTCAACGCAGGAACGCGTTGAAGTCGTGTGATGTGGAGCCTAATGTTCAACAATTTGTTTATGCGGGAGCGGGATATTTAATAATACCACACTCGGCCTCCAGCCCACACCGTAATTCGGTAGCAGGGGCAACTTCCAAATCTTCAATGGGAACCTTAGTTTTTATTGTACGTTACTATTCTAAGGCAAGATATAAATACGTTTCGTCTGAAGCATTTTCTTCGTTTCACCACAGATGGGGCTGCAATCGGAGGCATAGAGGTGGCTACACAATCGTAATTTACGACATACCACTTTATGCTCCTTGAATATCCAAGGTCACGTGGGACCCCACCTCCATGCTACTAGTGTTGTATATGTCAGTATTTCATAACTTCTAATTGGAAACTCCATTCACAATGTTGTACTGCTTTTTGGACCTACTCTATAATATTCTAAGCACCACGGAATTGTATGATTACAGTCACAAGCATTTGTGCATAATTATATCCCATTTCACATATCAGAGATTGGTAAAAAGAGACATTTCCTGTATTTGCTAGCTACTATCTCGTTTTGTTATAGGGATTAATGAGCGAGCATCTTGTGCCTTCTGTACTGTTTCATAAGGTGTAGTTACACCGATGCGAGGTGATGTGTAAGATTACTGTAGCTGTGAACACCCTAACCATTTTCAGCCCTAAGGACGGACAATATATTTATTTTTGCGCTACTCTGTTATGAATAAATTTCCTGTTTCAGTCCCTCTCCGTTGCACGACTGTATAATTACATATAAAGTTGTACTTTATCAACAAACGTAAAACTGTTTTATGATACTAAGCCTACAATCGTTCTTCTTAGAATGTAATATCTCTGACAAGAGGAAAGAAATATGACTTGTGTATGTATGTTCACGCCAGATTCCTCATTTCACCTCCACAGTGTGTAAGAACATCGGTTTATGGCGATTTGTGTTACGGGTTTTAACAATGGCAATATTTCATCAAATTTTATCATCTGACTATGTACGGAACGTAGCTCTCCGGCAATGCTGCTGTATTATTACAGTGAAAAGAGGCAGTTCCGGCGAAGATATGTATATATGTCCGAGGATTTAAAAGTTTGACATTTATTCAAACAAAATGTACTACTGTATACATGGTATGTGCGAGCAGTTCTAATTGCACACTCTGTGCTTAATTTTTTAATTATTAGGTTTTACTGTACCACTTGATAATGACCTTAAAGCCGAGATTGTAATTGTGAAATAAATAATCTTTACACTCAGAGACGAATGTGATCTCCTTTAAAATGTTCTACACGACTGTTAATCCCAACAATGAGAAGTTCGTCAGTTATATCGACTCGGTTTTACTAGCAAGAAATTGCGCTCTTTAATGAACAGAGAGGAAATTGTTGATTGGCTTGAAGTGTTATATCCCCTCAACGCTCGGTAGAGAGCTGCAAGTTAAGGTTTACACAGGTGGACTGCATAGGACGACAGGCAGCACAGCGGACGCTTAGGGAGCCCAGCCTGTGCTCAGCTCGAGGGCAACATCGTTACCTCGATCGCGATGCTCCCGGAATTTTCCGTTCTCGTATTGTGTTGGAGGATTTACGGTTATCATGGAAGCTGACGATCTTCACATTAATTGTAGTCCAGGATCAAAAAACCACGCTTTATGGGCTTTAAATCGCCTCTATAATAAAGTTATGTATTCACCAGCACTCAAAAAGGTTTCTTGTAACTACTGCCTGCAATTAGAACATCCGGTACACTCTCAATTAGTATAGCGGCGGTAACGACTTCCGCGTGAAATCTGAGTTTCCAGGAGGGTTTCAAGGTTCTGATGTCGATGACATAGCATTTCAAAAAGAGCAGAAAACCAGTGGCCTTGACTCTTGCCGGAGAGAGAAAAAATTCAGGACAGGTTACTCGGAAACGTATATGTAGTCACCACCAAAAGTATTTCTTTCACAGGTGGCTGGAACTGCAATTGTGGACAGTCTTTCTTCTTATTTTCGTTTGTCAGAACACTCGAGCTTCCCTCAAACATCAACAGCTCTAAAAAGACGAGGAACAAAAACCGAGAAGGAGCCCCCTTCGTATGAAGTAACTAATGTCCTGCAAGGTCGCTGAGTGTGGATGAGGTCACCTGTCCGCTGCCATTGCAGAAGCAATAGTCGTCTCAGAGGAAACAATGAACATGCACTGATGGGACTAAACATAATGATCACTCAAATGAAAATGTATAATTCTTGAGACTTTTTCAAGTCTCAAACATCTATAATGTACATATTCAGAATGAAACGACGAATAAAAATTTGCACTAAAGGCAGAAATTGAACCCAGGTGCTAACCGCTACGCCATCCTGGCGCTGTAGATTTTCCCACCTGCACGGAAGAATCTAGCACTCCTCCCTCCTCAGTCCAAATTCCCATTCACGTCTCAGTCCATTTGGTATTCCTCCAAAACTCGAACAGAATTACAGAAATTATCCAATTGTATTGGAATAGCATCGAACGAAAATGGGAGATCTTTCCCAGGCATAGGTGCTTTTAATCATATGTATTTATATGGCTACAGAGTCCTTCTCAGGTGTCAAACAACTATGATATGCAGTCTGAAGTGATGAATGAAAATTCGTACTAAGGTCAGGATACAGCTGGAAAGCTTCACCACTCCTATTCGAGTGTAGGGCGAACAGAAGTGGGCTGAGGCGTGAGTAGCTGTTTGAATTGAGGAGGACGAGGTACTAGGGTAGTCCATGCAATTATGAAAAGCCACTTCGTCAAGGTGGTGTACTGGTTAAGCACATCTGCCTCCGGAGGCTCAGGTCTGGGTTCTCATGCCAGTCTTGGTAAAATTTTTCGTTATTCGTCAATTTATTTTGCATCACAATGAGCACCTGCTTAACAACGTGTCAGTCCACCACTGGAAAGCAGTAGAATGGCGACTCTGCATCACAGTATCTTGACAAGGCCTCGGTAGGTTTCCGAAGGTTTGTGGCACCAATTGTCTACTGACAGATCACGCAATTTCGGTCAATTACGGACAGGTGGAACGTGAATGCGGAGATGAAGTCTTCCAGATGCGGTCCATCGGGTTCATATCGGGCATTATTTCGTGGTCTAGACATCGACGGGAGTTTACTATGCGATTGCTATAGCACGTTTCTAACCTCGTGACACTGACAGCCTGCTGGAAGAGGCTATAACTGTCAGAGATGCATCGATCACGAAGAGATGCAGGTGGTCCGCAGTGGTGTGTACGTAGCCTGCAGCTGTCATGGCGTCCTCGAACTGGCAGAATTCCAAAGGGAGCCTAGGTGAATGTCCCCCCCCCTCCTCTCTCCCCTCCCCATAACCCCTCCGCAGCATAATACTGCCAAAACAGACCTGCATCTGCAGAGCGGTCCACGTACTGATGTGAACTGGCCGAAAAGGCGACGCTTGATTCACAGTGCTTGAAGCACTTTGCACAGATGGTCACGACAGCAGTATGTAAACAACTGGCCAACTTATTTTTTGCTTTTTATGTGTTTTAAATATCTAAACTACCAGTCAAAAGTTTTCGATCACTCGTGGTAAAAAGTATATGCTTTATTTCAGTTCACATACGCATCGCACGAACTAAATAGACAAACGAAGTGTATTTTCTCTCTCTATCATGAAGTATAACACAGTATGATTTATATATTAGCTTCTTCGAAGTATTCATCCTTTGTCCTCAGAGCAGCTCCACAAACTTTTGGCATTCTGGAGACTTTTTGCAGACGCTGCGGTCCAAGACTTTAGCGGGATTTAAGTCAGGTCACTAGGTCACTGACTTGGCCAAATCATATTCTTCAGTTTTCGACATTTCTGTTTTCCATTGTCGTACCCATCGAGAAGTTTAGAAGCATTTTTGGGATCACTGCTCTGCAGCTGAAGAAACTCACGACCAATAAGCCTCTTGCAAGGAGCTTCTTGAATATTCCATAAGTCATCGATTTTATTACCAGCAAAACATCCCCACACCATGACCGACCCTCCCTATGCTTCACCGTTTGCGATACACCCTGACTACTCATATCTTCTCCACGAAGTCGCCGAACAAACATTCGATGATGGCTTCCAGATACTTCAGACTTAGATCCGTGCGTGAACGACATCTTGGGCTGGGCCATTGCTGCACTCTTCAGTTTTTGTGTTGCTCTGCCCATTGTGATCTTTTTACCTTATTTTGTTAGCGTATTAAAGTTTAACCAGGTACAGGTAGACGGCATTGCAGTGTTAATTGGAACTGCTCACACCTTCTTCGCGAATTTTAGGTGCAGTAAGAGTCCTATCACGTTTACTCTGTACTCCCATGAACTGACCTTTCCTGTGTGATGTTACTCGTGGTATTCCAGATGGTGACACGTTTGTCTTGGCACCAGTTTGCGTGAAGTACTGGAATGTGTACACCACTGTAGACTAGGCTGTTGTCCTACTAGAAAAGCCTTCTTGATGCAAAGCTACAATTACAGGACGTTTTTCAATTCCACTGTCCCACTTCCATTCCAGTAGGAGGTATGAACCTGATTAGCTGTACAGACACAATGCTATATGGACACAATGTACTGTAAACGAATGCCAACTGCCTGCTAGGCAGACAGCTGAAGGAATGAGGCCTGTTCAATAGGAACTGTGTTATGTAAATGTGATTCATTGCTGTTGTGGACAATCATCAGCGCCGCTCCATCCGAGCAATCTGTCAAATACACAAAAGAGGCGCTTTTAGTCTTTGCATGTTATAATCAGAACGGCAATGCGATGTAATATTCAAATCGTTAACCCTGTTGTATCCACAAATTCTTACTTGTTATAGTCACCAAAAACTTTTGACCTGTATGAGAGCTGGTTTCAAAGTATGGGGCAGGATAAGGTTACGATTGTGGATGAGGCTGTAATCAGTTACTCTCGGTTGCACAACAAATACGTAAACTTTATTTAAAGAAATTAAAATTTTAAAACAAACTCTTAAAAACACAATTGACAGTGTGACGGCTCACGGCCTTATCACAAAAAAGAATTCCACAATTTTAGGGCCGAACGCCACCAAGAATAGCCTCAAACAACAAACGGCTGAAGGCCTGAATTAGAAGTCAGACGAACAATTCCAAATAGCACATATTAAGATAAATACTTCGTTTTAAAACAAACTGTAACATGGCTGAAGGCCTTATTATAAAGGAAGTGAAATTAACATTTGGTTGAAGGCCACAAACAAATTCAAATAACAAACGGGTGAAGGTCTGAATTAGAGGTCAGGAAAACAATTCCAAATAGCACACATCTCCACAAATACCTTGCCCTTAAAACAAGCTTGCTTTAAAAAAAAAAACTTACTGTAACAAGGCTGAAGACTTTATTATGAAAGAAGTAAAATTATTGCTCGTCTGAAGGCCACACACAACTTCAAATCACAAACGGTTGAAGGCCTGAATTAGAAGTCAGAAGAACAATTCCAAATAGCACATATTAAGATAAATACTTCATTTTAAAGCAAACTGTAACACGGCTGAAGGCTTATTATAAAGATGTGAAGTTATTACCCGGCTGAAGGCCACAAACAATTTGAAAAAGCAAACAGCTGAAGACCTGATTTAGAAGTCGGGAAAACAATTCCAAATACCACTTTTAAAATAAATCCCTTGCTTTTAAAACAAGTTTGCCTTGAAAAGACGTACTGTGACACGGCTGAAGGCCTTATCACGGAAAAAATGAAATTGTTTCTCGGCTGAAGGCTACACCAACAATAATTAGAAAATTACAAATATCTTTAAAACAAGCATAATCTAAGGAATCAGGATAAGCGGTGCTCAGCAAGTGTCCCAAGGGTCGGCCTGGGCAGGTAACTCAAACATAAGGTAAGGTCAGAGGGGCAGCTTAAGCACCGACCGAACGACTAACCATGTCGCCTAACGTCCAATTACCGGTAGATCGATGGAATATTTTTGGGCAAGGGCGAAGAGACAGACAGCCCTACGTCTTCAGAAAACACCCAAGGCCGAAGGAAACACCAGAACCAAGGTAGACCTCCCAGAAAAAATATGCACAGTACAATACAAGAGGCTGTCGAACTACACGCCGTGTCGGACAGCGTCAACACGACGAGGGAAGGTATACTGCCAGAAAAGTACTCTAACCTCCAGGGCAGGTAACTGGGGTGTTAGCGGCCAGAAAGCAGAAAATACTGCTGATTGCACTTCACTAATTAGAATAATACTAAATTCAATGAGGAATAATGAATAGAGAAAGACGGCTGCAATATTTCATCGCCTTCAAACACTTCACTCGTTGCCGCCAGGCTCAGCGGTCCTGGGAGCAACAACCCGCAGCCCAAAGGCGAGATCTCAGAACAGTTGAGGTTGCATTAGCAGTTAACTCCTCACTCAACTTAAGCATCCAGGTTTCCGTGTGCAACGAAGTCGTCGCTCTCGCAGCTACCCCTCCTCGATCCGGCAGTGGCAGCACGCCGCCAGCGACCTCGGCTTGCCCTCGCGCTGGAAGGACCTTCTAGCTGCTGCGCCCCCAACTAACCCGAAGTCCGTTCGCAACTACCCACTGCACACAACGCCACCCGGAAATACTAGCAGTCGCTCCAAAGATAGTACCACAGTACTCGCATCGAATCGATAAGTGCTGCTGGTGCCACTCACGGGCAGGCAAGCCAGAAACTTAGCGACGCAAGTAAATCGAATAAGAAACGAGATGCCATAACTGCAATGGCAAGATGCCAAGCAATTAACGGCATGAGCACGAGCCGTGCACGGCTCACTGTAGTGTTCTTTTCATATACCATATTTATATAATTTTATTTCTTAGATTGTTGTTGTTGTTGTTGTTGTTGTGGTCTTCAGTCCTGAGACTGGTTTGATGCAGCTCTCCATGCTACTCTATCCTGTGCATGCTTCTTCATCTCCCAGTACCTACTGCAACCTACATCTTTCTGAATCCGCTTGGTGTATTCATCATCATTTCACCATACAGTAAAGCTGCATGACCTCGGGAAAAATTACAGCTGTAATTTCCGCTTGCTTTCAACCGTTCGCCGTACCAGCACATCAAGGCCGTTTTGGTTATTGTTACAATGCCAGATCAGTCAATCACCCAGACTGTTGCCCCTACAACTACTGAAAAGGCTGCTTCCCCTCTTCAAGAAACACACGTTTGTCTGGCCTCTCAACAGATACCCCTCCGTTGTGATTGCACCTAGGGTACAGCTTTCTGTATCGCTGAGGCACGCAAGCCTCCCCACCAATGGCAAGGTCCACGGTTCATGGTTCATGGGGGGAGGGAGAGGTAGATCAAGGTCGACAATCCCAACATATTCTTAGATTATACTACATAAAAATCAACCTGTGTATGTGGGACGTAAGAAGTGGGTGGTTGGCCTAAGTCGAGATGGGTATGATGGTTTCCTTCAAAATGGATCGCATATTTTATTACATTAAAACCTTCCCTTAAAAAAAAGACAATACTCATGGAGTCCCATAAAGTCATAATTTAGGAGGACAAATAACTTTAAACAGTTAAATTGATATACCGCCATAACTTCCTCAGCAAATACAAAATGCACAATAATTAAACAATATTCTTAAAACTCATATTCTACAAATTTTTGATTATCCACACATGGAAAATACGGTCAGGAAATGAAATGCGCTAAACCGCTATAAAACTAATTTTTACATAGACAAACAACCATCCACATTGATCGACATAGTTAGTGAATGTTATACGATAGTGCTCATGACTTATCCCACAACTGAAGTTAAATACAGCAAACCAGAAAGACGAGATAGATCTGCACTCATCTGCCCTGGAGGGCAGGCGACGTTCTTTTCGAGAAGCACTATTAACACTACTGAGAAAATTTAGAGAACCGGCTTCTGAAGCTGCCGAAAGGTTCCACTGCCGCCAGCATACATTGTGCTTAATGTCCACGAAGATGAGGTACGAGAAGTTATTGTTCTTGTGGAGGCATACCGATAGTCGCTTTTCCATCGCTCTATTTGCGAGTGGAACAGGAAAGGAAATGACGGGGTACTGCCCGCCACGAACCATACGTTAGCATGCAGGAGTATCTATGTATATGCAGACGTAGATGTAGAAAAGACAACGTTAACACACTGGATAACTCGACGGCAGTTGCCGCCGTTGACGATACAGAACCAGAGAAACAAGCAGGTCGTAGGAACAACGTGCTTTGGCGGCGAAACAAGACGCCCCTCCACCCCCGGATGTCGTCGCTCCCCGTGGGCAGCTTCCTTTACGGCGTGCCGGCGCTCAACACGGCGCTCAGTGGGGAGTAACGCCAGCCACTCTGCATTGACACAATATGTCTACATTAATTTTGAACCTAGAGTTTTTTCACATAGTGTTTGCTTTTTTTGATAACAACACGTTACGATACATACTTGTCTCTATTATTTTACTGTTCCTCGAACTCGTAGATGACAAAATCTAAATGATTATTTAGGGCATTTGTTAAAGTAAACTCCCGTGTTTTTTGAACAACTTCTACTTTTAAAAGTTCGGCAGCCGTACATCGGTGGAGCCATTTTTCCCAGTCTTGGTAGCAGCTTCAAGTGCTAGGGCCAAAGAAGACGTCCCTTGAAGAATTTTTTCAATTTACGGAGAAGAAACAAGTTACAGTGAGTTAGATAAGGTGAAAATGAGGGCTGTAGAACAACAGAAACGTCTTTTGAGGGCCGGCCTGTGTGGCCGAGCGGTTCTAGGCGCTTCAGTCTGGAACCGCGCGACCGCTACGGTCGCAGGTTCGAACCTGCCTCGGGCATGTATGTGTGTGATGTCCTTAGATTAGTTGGGTTTAAGTAGTTCTAAGTTCTAGTGGACTGATGACGTCAGATGTTAAGTCCCATAGTGCTCAGAGCCTTTTGAGGTCAAAATTTTCATGATGGAAGTGGCCGTGTCACATAGAGCGCTGTGATGATGCAAGTTCCAATTCTATGCAGTGTCCAGTCCCACTAGATTAACTCTTTGCTGCGCCTTTCAAGGACATCTTTGCAAAATACTTGGCTGACAGTTTGTGCTGGAGGAACAATCTTAAGTTTCTGTCAGTTTTCAAGCTGAAAGTCTCCCTGAACGAGATTAGTTTCTAACTTCTCGGCCTTCCTAAAATAAGTTGTACCAAACTTGTGCTCTTGATAAGGAATGTTGCCCACAGGACTGTTTCAACTTTTCAGAGATATCTCTCGCGGATTCCCCAAGTTTAACTCAAAAGATGATGCCAAAACGTTGCTCTAAATTCCGTTCTCCCATGTTCGTAACACCTAACAAAAACACAACTTCACTGATGTGCTCTTAAAGATCACACGATGGTTGTACGGAGCTGACCGACCATTTGGAAATGATGAACACACCGGCCTCCACAAGCAGAGCAACACAGCGATGCCAGATCTCTCGCATTGTTGTCAGTCTCATTACCTTTCCCACACACATATCGTATTTGCACACTGTTCCCATATTACCATATTGCTCGTAGAGGCTATTCAATTTCACTCCCTGATATTTGTTCTAATGGAAATGTTAACTGGGGAATTTTCTGGAAGAAAGGCTCGTAAGACCAAACGATTGTTTGACATAGGCAGTTTAAATACTTACTTTTAATACATTTGAATAACAACCAGGTTATAATATACAATTATATTTTGATATTATTTCTACAACACTAGATATTTTAACGAAATTTATTAATGTGAAAAATAATATTTCTGATAGACATTTGTAGGCCATTTTATCATAAATCATTGTCAGTAGGTTAAAACGAGCAAACTGTTCTTGTATCAACTATTGTTTTAACCCTCACAGCACAGTAAAACATAATAGTAATATTATTAGTAATAACAGATACGATCAGGAAATCCTCAAAAAAGAACAAAAATAAAATAAGAAAGTAAATTCATAATAAAATACAATTATAGAAAAAAATCCACTGTTTTCTCCTGTCTCCATACCTGACGATGGAGAGATACTGACATAATTTTTAGTTGCTGATGAACCTTTTGTTTCTTCACTTAACTGAATTGGTGTCTGTTTTCTGAACAGCGTTTGACAGCTGGTAACTGTCTTCAGGCACATTGTTTAACCACAAACTTCTTTCTACTTAAATAAATCCCTAACCTACTTTCCTCTTTCTGGCTTCATTGGATCAAATGCCACTGTTGATAGTCTCAGGTCTTTCAGTACTCCATTACTGTATTTCTGTGTTCAAACTCGGTATTATCTGTATGGAACTTTGTATGTTAGTGAGCCTGTTACAGAACCAACTGCCGATGCTCAAAGTAAAGTGACCTGCATAGTAAGCACTCCCTACAGAAAACTGAATGAGAAGCGCTGAGTACACGCGCACCAAGAAAGCGCTGACATGACCTTTAGCATTCAGATAATGAAACAAGACATTGGTAGAACATTCTACATAACACGATGATTAATCTTAAACAATCTGCCGAGAAAGGGCCTCTATTTCGGGAAATGTATCAATTGCAGTTTTTCTGGTATATTTGCTGTAATAAATATGAAGATGTCTAACGCCAAAACTGGTACTCATAATGAAGTGAGTATTTGAGCAATGACTGAAAAGAGCTGCAGTAAAAGTTAAGTATCAACGGGTAACCACTGTATGGCAGCTGAAAATTACGCCACCACATTCAAGACAAAAGAGATGGTGTGCTCAGCCTTGAAATTAGCATCTGTTAATTGGTTATTACTAAATGAAATACCACAAATTTCTCATTTACGACAGAAGTTGGGGTGACACAAACGAGTATCCTGGCGTCAGAATGCTGAGGTCAGACAGGAATGCTGCAGATTTTTAACGACGCCACTGTCCTGAGAACAAGCTGTTAGGTAACGGCTAATAGCCCCCACTGTAAACATTTAGGACCTCTAGCTATGTAATTAGGCGCGGATTGTGAAAAGCATCCAGTGACACGCGGTGAGCAAACGAGCTGCCCTCTACCTCGGTTCTCGAGATCCTCAGGTTCCCGCTTCCGGCTCGTTAGCAGCACGCGATGCGAGCCAGCTGACGCCGTGGTTAGGGACCCTCTGTCTGGAGGACTCGCGTTCGAAACCCCGTCTGGCAATCACGATTTACTTTTCCCTAAATAATTCCGGGATAACGGTGAGCTCATTCTTTCTCGAACCTTGTTCCACCGAGTTATATGCTCATAAAGCCTTTGCCTGATTATAAAAAAATATTTCTGAGGAGAAGCTATGTGGTTTGTGGAAAATGGTGCCTTAACTCTTATTTTATGAATATGCTTCCACACGTGCTCCATTTGTGATCCATCGTAACTGTCATCGCCTCTGCAGCACCTCGTATTCGTGAGTTAAGAGATTGTACGTCAGGAACTGGTGAACTGAACACTTCATATTCCACGTCAAGAGAGGTTACGTCCGACGAAAGAAGTGGCCGCGATCCATCTGACCGGAATTATGTCGTCCAAGAACTGGCGAACATGAAGCCCCCGCGTGACGATGCACCATCTTGTGGAGACACTATCCGTGGTTGAAATTCTGGTATCTGAGGTGCAACGTAGACTTCCAACATGTCCAGTTAAACTGTTGCCGTAATGGTGGGCTCAGTGAGAAAGAACGATCCAGTAATTGTCTTGTTCATTAAGCCAAGCCGGCCGCTGTGGCCGAGCGTTCTAGGCTCTTCAGTCTGGAACCGCACTGCTGTTACGGTCGCAGGTTCGAACCCTGCCTAGGGCATGTATGTGAGTGATGTCCTTCGGTTTGTTAGGTTTAAGTAGTTCTACGTCTAGGGGACTGATGAACTCAGATGTTAAGTTCCGTAGTGTTTAGAGCCATTTGAACCATTAAGCCAAACATTTACTTTTGGGCTGTTCCTTGTCTTCTGTACCAAGATATGTGGGCTCTCTGACGCCCAAACCCTGACATTATGCTCGTTTACTTTCCCAGAGATCTGAAAAAGTACGATACTGCAGAGGCTGTGTTATTCCCATTACGATACAAAGTGCCTTTGGCCATGCATGGGTGTCCAAAGGAACTTTGCATCATAATCAGAATAATACAGGCTGTGCAGTATTGTATTTCTCTGCCGATACCGGGCAAGGGACTTTTAAGTACAGCGTCTGACCTCTACGGGAATATACATAATGAATGTACGAGTACAGGTGTTAGAAGCGTCGTTGACGACATATGGAAGTTTGGATGTGGCCGTGATTCGAGCACGGATAGCCAAATGGTAAGGCGACCGCTCGTGATAAGCGGGAATTTCGGGTTCGAATCCCGGTGTGGTACAAATTTTCATTGTCATTACAATCCACAGATTATGGTTGTTATTATTCGCAGTTGCGAATACATTTAAAATACGTCAAAAAGTTGCTTCATCGTAAAAGCAAACTTTATTAAGGTAGTCATTGCCTTCATTAGTCCGTTGCAGCATGTTTTTAGTAAACTCAGCATGTCTGAGCCTATCAGTTGCTTGCAAAGCTTTCAGGAGTTGCACATTATATGCACTGATATGCAGCCTTTTGTGTAAGAGGGTTTACGCTATTGCTCTGAAGCATGCCTGTTCTTCTGCAACCACACCGGACCACGTCGATTCCCGCGGGTTGCAGGGTATCAATCGTGGCTTCTCTCTCCAGGTCTGCCATTTCTCGCATTGTCACCAACACCGCCAGTCTCTCTAAACTTTATGTATCATCCTTACATGTTCTTCACACCAGGTAGGTATCAACCAAAGGGCGCTTCGCAGCTTTCGCTGAACTATAATAGGCGAACGTGTTACGTGAAACCAAAAAACATGCTATTTATACAGCAGCACTCCTATATTAAGCTGCGTGTCACGAGAGAGAGAGAGAGCACATGAAAAAGTGTATCCATAAAACTTATGAGTTAATTTAAAAAAAAAAGCAGCGTAGACATGTAAAAGTGTATCCATAAAAAACCGTATGAGCGAAGCTGCCATCCACAACAAACATTTTAGTTGCACCTGGCATACTTCCATAGAAATATATTTTTAAGTCGAGGAGAGACTTTATACTCAACCTGAATAAGGAATGAGGCGCAAAATGATATATGAAAAATAAGCTATATCCATCTTTAACACAGGGAATTTTTCCGGACAGATTAAATTATGCCATTTTTAAACCTTGTAAGAATAGGGAGAGTAAAGATTTTGATAATTATCATCCAGTTTACGGAATCTTTTTGCAATATGTTTTGGAAGCTAACGTACCCAACATTAGTGTCACATTAGCAAACAAATACTATAATTAGTATGGTGCTGTTTATACTCCCCATTTGAAAATTTCTGGTCTGTATGTAAAGCTTTTGATTGAGTAAACAGTGATATTCTTCTATTCTTCTACAAAAGCTTGAGTATTGTACAATTAAGGGTGTTACAGAATGTCAGTTTGAACCACACTTAGCAAAAAGAGTGCAAGGTCTTGTGTTGAATAGTAAGAACCGTTACGGGACAGGAGAGAATTTTAATGACTCAGTTTAAAGCCTTACTGGCTGTTATTGGACGGTGACGGCGTGTGAAAATTTACTAACGGCTTTTTCTGCGGCTGCTGCCCGGTACGCCGAACTCTGCAAGTCCCATTTCCAGAACTTTAGTGACGTGGTGTAAATTGCGAGTTAAGTCTCGCGTTTCCCAGTTTTTTCCCATCCATGTTGCATATATTACGATATAACAAGCAGACTTGCTGACTTGGCACTTCTTCACAGATGAATAATGGATAATTAAACCATTAGTTTCCTATTACTAGAGGTTTTAACAGTTTGCTACCAAGTAGAGTTCATGTAAATAAGTCGATATTGAAGGTAATAGTTAAAACGACAATTTTGGTCAAAAGTAAGTAAACACTAATTTCTGATCGCAGCATTAAGAATACTTGTGGGTAAACGAAAATGTATGTATGTGCGGATGAATGGAGAATACAGTAAATAATAGTGTCGTTTTCCGCTGCCAAAACCTTGATTTGAATCGCGTTTGCTTTTCTTGGGAACTTGATGCACTGGTCGAGCAGCTTCCTTTTATTTCACGCGTAAACCCATAACAAGCGCAAACAACGGCGTACTGAGGTGCGGTCTGTCGGCGCTGGATAGCGCAATTCGTGCTCTGATCTAACGCGCGCCTGAACAGCTCAGTGCGAAAGGTGTAACCCCAAGGGCCAGAGGCGTCGCTCACTGTAACACTGTCGCTGTCTTCTTCAGTAGTCTTAAAAAAATGTTCAAATGCGTGTGAAATCTTACGGGACTTAACTGCTAAGGCCAGCAGTCCCTAAACTTACACGCTACTTAGCCTAAATTATCCTAAGGACAAACACACACGCCCATGCGCGAGGGAGGACTCGAACCTCCGCCGGGACCAGCCGCACAGTCCACGACTGCAGCGCTCCAGACCCAGTAGTCTTAGCTTCCATGTAACTGGTAAGTACAATAGGACTTACAAGGAGTGATTCTGGTTTCAGTTGTGCATGACGATGGACGTGTTCTACATTGACGTATTTCTTGTTAATTGCCGTGCGCCATCGTAGGCACACACGAGAAATTTCATGTTTGAAGTTAGAAATGAAAGTATAATTTCAGATGTATGAAGAGCGCTGTAAGAAGATTACTCGATGCATGTATGAAATTCAGGTGCGTCTTCGAAATTAATTTTTGACTTATCAAGAATCGATATCATTGAGTGAATGCTACGCTGTAGACTAGGTTGCATGTAATTCTTTTGTGTGCAAGAATCTGCCGTTTCTAAGGCTGTCGTAATATTCTTATTGTCATTAGTGAGCGATTTAACTTGTAAATCGCATTCACTTCCCTCCACGAACTCCGAATTTATCTGTCACAGTTCACCATTGCACCCACGTGAGTACGTGATCTACCGGTACGGCGCAGAAACTATTTCCGTGTTGCCATACTAGAGAATTTCAGCGGTCGCAGCAGTTTCCTGAAATCAAATAGAAGGTAACTGAATTTCTTCAAGTAATTGAAATTTATGTTTGGGGCGTGGGTGAGTTAAAAGTTATATAGACGGGTTAAGCAGTTAAAGAATTTAAGAACGATAATTGCATCTTTATATCAGTTCACAAATGGTTCAAATGGCTCTGAGCCCTATGGGACTTAACTGCTGTGGTCATCAGTCCCCTAGAACTTAGAACTACTTAAACCTAACTGACCTAAGGACATCACATAGATCCATGCCCGAGGCAGGATTCGAACCTGCGACCGTAGCGGTCGCGCGGTTCCGGATTGTAGTGCCTAGAACCGCTGGGCCACTCCAGCCGGCCAACGTGTTTCTAACGTAACCCAGTGACCCTACCGGGCTAAAGAGAACCCACAATTCAGTTGGCAATTTTATCTTTGGACATTTGTGATTTGCTAGCACTTAAAAATCGAATTCGTACTCAAAAGCTGCTTAAAAGTCAAATCTGTTAATTAGCAGTAGTAGTTAGTCAACTATTGATTCAAGAGCTGAACTATCCAGCAACTTGGAACTTTATAATTTTCTCAGCATTAAATGGAGGGTCCACGTGAGAGTGTGCAGCGTAGACCGAACTCAGTAAATTACAGCACTTGTTGTCCAGGACACGTGACCTTGTGCACCATATGTAGTTCTTTATACAGATACACGGTTCAGCTATCAAATAACGAACTAAGAAACAAGCAGACACATACATTCAGACTTTGCTAAGGAGGGAGATAACGTATTGTGCAGTCTGGGTATATTCCCGGCACGCGAGCGTATTGCCGATTTTAATAAGCGCACATGCAGAACGCGTGAAAAAAATTAAAATCAACTGTGGAAAGATCCCCGGATGATGGTCAGGATAACAATTTGTTTGAAGTTAACATCGTATTTACTAAAATTTTAATACATTTTCTGTTTTCTCTAAAAACAGATTTGTATATAACCTATGTTTTTAATATCAGAAGTATCTTTGCTTGTGAATTGTAAGGAGAAAGATTACAAAACAACTTTGCACTAACAAGATTTATCGCGTCAAGAACTGGTTTGGTCGTGAAGTCACTGAGTTGCTGATTCATAAGCTTTTTTGCAACAAGAACATTCCGCAGGTACTAACTTGAGTTCGTTTGGTGACTGTACGGCGTTATTTCTGTGCTGTGATTCCACTCCACACCGTGATACAATCATCTAACGATTCGAGCTCAGCGTCTCCAAGGAAACAGGCTAATTGCACTACTAAAAAAAAAAAAAAAAGTGTGAAAGTAGCTCAGAAACGAATTGTATGTATGGTCGATCTGTGGCATCTATGTGTTATTATATTATTTGTTCTGTAGATCGTTAACACTGCAGCTAGATTTTCGTTCTGTCCCTTTAGTTTCGGTCATTTTGCCAGAATATTAAATTTGCGCTTATCTGTCTCCAAGTTGCATTTTTCTTCACGTTTTTGTGCTGTGGATGAAATGTAGCGCCTGCCCCTGTGGCCGAGCGGTTCTAGGCGCTTCAGTCCGGAACCGCGCTGCTGCTACGGTCGCAGTTCCGAATCCTGCCTCGGGCGTGGATGTGAGTGATGTCCTTAGGTTAGTTAAGTTTAAGGGACTGATGACCTCAGATGTTAAGACCCTTAGTGCTTAGAGCCATTTGATGACATGTAGCGTACGAAAAAGCATTTTCAGCACTAAATACGAGAGCCTCCCTATTTCATCTTCCACAACAATAATAAAAATAACGTCATGTGGCTCACGAGCCTGGTGAATGTCTTTGAGCTGGACGCCATTTGGACGACCAACGTGTTTCTAACGTGCCCCAGTACCCTACCGGGCTAAAGAGGACCCACAATTCAATGTGTAATTCGAACCACGGCTGTTAATAGTCATTTCACAACGCTGAGAAGTAAAGGATATGTCCACAGGTCAAATTTCCACGACCCGACCAGGATTCGATCTGAATTTTCAGCCAAGTGCTTTAGCCGTTACACGACCATTTAGTACACGCATACGCCTCGCGTACTCTGCAGAAGACCACAAGCTGTCTGCTGCTTGCCATGGTTAAGAGAAAACCAGCGCGGCGCTCGTCTTCTGCTTGAACTAGCCGCTAAGCGATGCGGGTTCAGTGCAACACACTGACTCAAGCACAAAACTGCCAGGTTCGTTTCTCAAACTAAGCGAACCGCAACAGACTCCTTCAAAATTATAGCCTCTTCAGGAGATTTCTTTTTACTACGGAGAAGTAGATTCTCTAAGCTAGAAATAACCTTGCTAAAGGTTCACGCCGTGCTATTTTTTTCTTGCGGGAGGACACTTTTCTGCATAATCCGTGTAAAAATATTTAATTACAAATGAAGAAGTCAGCCTCAATATATATGTTGTAAACTACTATAAGCAACAACAATTGTTTATTCATTTCACTTCCAGTATTCTGTTTCTACATTTTAAATGTCAAATGTTTTGCTAAACATTACGGAAGAACAACAAAAGGCACAGTTTTATCATTTTTGAATATAAAGGTTAATTATTGCTCTTACATTTATGTTCCACTTAGCAAACTTTTTGATTAGTTGACTGAATACGTTGAGCATACAAGTAAGGGCGTAACAATATTTTTGAACTCTTCGATTACGTGATGTGTACAAGGAAATGAATCAGAGTAGTATTACAGGACATTCTTTTTCATATGTATAGATTTGATTTTTAACGCAAAATATATTATTATTTATTGATTTCTTGTAGTAATAAATGCTATCAAAGGTATTGAATTTTCATCTATTAATGAAATTATTGTTAGTAAAATATAGACTGTTCTAAGAAAGTACACTTACATTTAATAAAATAACTTTAAAAATCGTTTATAAACCTCACAATAATCGAACATATAAAAATTATGTTCTTAACTATAACTACTTGTTTTAAAAAAGCATTAGTAATGTTATTGAGAACTTTTTTAAAAACGCCGTCTGGTGTGGCAGTGCGGTTCTAGGCCCTCCAGTCTGGAACTGCATGACCGCTACGTCGCAGGTTCGAATCCTGCCTCGGACATGGCTGTGTGTGATGTCCTTAGGTTAGTTAGGTTTAAGTAGTTTTAAGTTCTAGGGGACTGATGACCTCAGATGTTAAGTCCCATAGTGCTCAGAGCCATTTGAACCATTTTTAAAAAAGAAAGTACTGTGAAAAATCTTTTGTTTAGTTATTATTAATAAACACAACAGGATCTGAAAATTTGTAGCGAAGACTTTTAGAACTACCACTAATATGTACTTCAGTTAACACAGAAACAGTATCAACTAGACAAACATTAAAGATATCATTCTGGACAATTTTAAATGTGTTTGTCTGTTGACTTCATTCTTATCACTTCGTAAATGTCTTTATCCATATGAAACTTCTGAGTAATGCATGCATACCTGTGTACAACGGTTGTATCACTAAACACTCTGCAAGGTAAACATGACACATTAGTCAAGACTGAATCACTTGCAAAACTTCCTCAGAATTAATCGATCCTGCTGCTGCTTGAAAACATTTGCATACTGAATAATTCTATAGGTGCTACCCCTCCTATGACGCAGAGAATAAACAAGAGTAAAGAATTGTGAGAAATCATATTTTTGAAGGCCACTTATAGCCAAGCAGCTGCTATACCTCCGGTTTTCCAACGTTGTCTTTACTGCTTCAATTCTTGACTCTGAAACGTAAATCACAATAATGCTTTTGTCAAGATCTTTTTCAGTTCTTGAAAATTCCTCGCATTGGTCACTAATTTTTTCTGGAGTATGGAACGTAAATCACAATAATGCTTTTGTCAAGATCTTTTTCAGTTCTTGCAAATTCCTCTGCATTGGTCACTAATTTTTTCTGGAGTATGGAACTAAAAATGACTTTTCAGTTCTGCTCCGATACCTTCATGTGGATCTTTTCCCCAGGCATTCTCGAAGTAACTTTCATCAGCTGTTACACCAAAATCTTCTCCATAAAAAATATCACAAACAGAGAGCCGGCTTTTCAACTGACTGGCAGCTCCATCATTAAGTAGTGAACATGTGAAATTGGAAATTCCATTTATGTGAAACTGGAAATTCCATTTATGTTTCCAAATGTGTTAAAATTCCCTCACTGAAAGCACAGACACTATCCTTACTGTGTTCTAAAGAACCAGATACAACGTAGAATTTCATATACTTAAGTTCAGGGCATAGGGCACAGTACACTATTACTATAAAAGTTGAGAGACTGGAGAACGCCTGTGAGCCTACATGATCTCAGACTGATGTTTTATTGAACAATTTGCGGAGAAGTCTTCTAATAAAAGAAAGTTAGTTTCAGGAAGGATGTGTCTTAACATGCGCATTTCGCAGTGCTGCCTATGTCCATTGTAAACATCCCTGGAAAAAGTCTTTAACCGTAAATAAAGCTGGACCTTTGCTTCTAATAACTTTGTTTGGGTTTCTCGTTTTTCTAAGACCTTTGTCTAGACAACATTCATAAAAAGTTCCACTTTCGTTTAAATCAACTTCTTCACAATTCCTATCTATACAACTGATATTGGTGGAATCATAAACTGTTTTCTCAACTTCTTCACATCAGTTTTTTGGAATGTTTGACACGTGCTTGTTGAAAGGGCTTAATAATGAAGCAGCAATTTCATGCAAAGTGCACACAAGCGTCTTGACCTTATAAGTTATAGGTAAAACATGCTTTGTGCGTGATTCTTTAAATTTTGAAAGGTCTGTGGTTAACTCTCCACACTATTTACAAAAAAGATAATTTTTTAATGTTCTACCATAAAAAGCCCCTTTGCACGTAATCTTCACCACGTTTTAATAGAAATAAATTCCTTTCTACCTTGGCACTGCCAACATATATCGTCTCTTTCATAAAACTCTACAATCTTTGTTGTAAGATTTGGCGAAAAATCTTTCTTTCAAATTCTGTACTGGTTTTACATCCTAGTAGTAAAGCCAGCAACTTCAAAAATTTTTAAGAAGTTTTTGAGGTGAAAAGAATTCAAAGATCTTTTGCATGCCTGGAAGCAGATTTTGGGAGATATCTCTTGACCCTGGCTGTAGATATATCTAACGTGCTAGGCAACATTTTTTTATGTTGGATTATCAGTTGCATGGTCATAAGTGCACGTGCAATATTTTTCGTTTCGTTTTGTATTTTTGTAAAAGACCTATTTTTCCCTCAGCTATTAACTTATGCCGTTTTGCTTTCCTTCTTTCCCAGTCTTTTTGACGATACAATTGTTGTTCTTGGATCATTCATTTCCGTTGTCTGCACTCCTTAGCACGACGGTCACCAATTTTGGCCATCGCACTTGCACGTGAATTGAAGAAATATGTTAAGTCTATAACTGAATCAAAGAAGCAATTGTATTTACACAAAAACGGCGTATTAGGTCATTGATTCCATATTATTAACGGTTTAAAAGAGTGGACGTATAATCAGCTCAAAGGAGATGTGACATGTTTGATTAGAAAATAAATAAAAAATTAAAAATTAAGGAATTATTATTTTCACAAATTTTAACAAGTGTTGTACATAAAGGCACACAATCTTCAGAGAGCACGCTATAAGATTCCTTCACTTTAAGTCATTATAAAAATGTTTGCAAATTGTCAGCCAAATGCTAACAACATTAAAAAGACAATTCTGTATGTAAAAATTTGACACATTTGCTTATATGGTACAGGGAATAATAGCCTACATTCTTCTCTCAGGCCTTTGAAGTAATCAGGCTCATTCAAAAGTGTTGAAGATTTATGCAATAAAAACTATTTTCAAACTTGTTTACATTAAAATAATACTTACTTTCAAATGTTCATATCCTTTATAAACGTCAAATTTACACTTCATAACAGGAATAGCCACTTGCACCCGAAACAACAGAGGAGAAAGAACGAAAAATGGAGAGAAAAATGTGACAGACTTGCCTCACTGGCTACGTAGATAAATTCGTGCTGTGAGTAGCGACTGGTTTCATTTTTAAAGGGTAATTCAACTAGAGATTTATAGCTAATGTGATTCCATGACAAAAACTTTCCTTGTGTAAGAAGTTTTACAAAGTAAATCTGTGTTAAATAGTCATGTTTCTTGTGGATCATTGGTACTGAAGACATTATAATACTCCTATTTTATGAATTTACGGGAAAAAATTTATGAATTGTTCATACTTTTTATAATGAGATTATGTCAACGATTTGTTACGAAAAGACATTTACGCTTTTGGGGGTAGTTTTATGTCTTTAATAAACACATCAGATTTCTTCTTTTTAGTCTAACTTAAGTGCTGATATAGATTTTTAGTAGAAAGGAGAAAGTGCCTAATAAAATAAGAAAACTGTGGTTTTCAGTGGCTACAAGCAGATAAAAGCACATTATGTAGACATAGGCAGCACATCAGCTACTTCCTATTTTTACTGTAAACAATGAATGAATTGTCGTTAAGTTTTATTTTAATTTTAATAATCCTAAAAATAAAATTAACTCGCTTTTTAAAAAAGGTTTGTTAAGCGACGAACATAATTAGCACTGCGGGTATGGGGAATTGATTTTCGGTGTTCTACCCGGTTATTAGTAAAAAATATAAAACACCTATTCTAACCGATGCCGAAAAATGCCGGTTATAGACAACTGAAATATCGGTATTGGTTTTAACTGGTAGTTTTTTCCCGTCCATAATTGTAACCTGGAACATAAACACGGTGCGCATTTTACAAACCTTACCCTCTCATATGGAAACTATGTGTTTCTTTCAATGGTTTATTCATCCACATGTTCTTATAGATTGTCCCACAAAATTTCATTGTCCTACAATCACTCACTTGCCATTGGGGCCCCATTCAAGTAGCGAAAGTTTAATTACTGATTAATTAACTACCTATAATTAATGTTAATCTTAGTACCAAGCTAAGCGTTCATAGAAACCACTAGTGATGAGGAAAACTACTGCAATCACGAGATGACGTTGTCAGCTATTACAGAGCATCAATGAGTACCGCAAAATTTTACCAACTCGAGGTAATACACTGAACCTTGATTATGTATTATACAGTTAGAAAATCACAGACTAGTGTTTAAAAGAATTGTGTAATGTGCAGAATTAAAAGTAATTAATACCAGGGACGTCCAATAAGAACTGTAACACTTTTTTTGGTCAATTTCTGTTGAAAAATGCGGAATTTGTTATGAAACATCGTGAAATATTACTTCAGCACCTATAGATTCACGACGTTCCGATAAGTGGCGGTGCTATACGCAGCCTTAAAAGTGGTGTCTGTGACGGAGGTGCGTTCCAAGGAGAGAGCTGTCACTGTTTCTTTTGAGGAAAACCAGAGCATCGCAGACATTCATAGGAGCTTGCAGAATGTCTATGGAGACCTCACAGTGAACAAAAGCATCGTGGGTCTTTCGACGGGACGCGTGTCATCATCGAAAGGTGGTCGCGCAGACCTGTCCGCTCTCCCACGAGTCAGCCGCCCGCACACTGCTGGTAACTTCTCACTCGAGGTGATCGACGGATCACACTCAGACACCTCACAGAGTAACTGGGCTTCTCTACTGATAGTGCCGACACACTCGTCCACCAGTTAGTGTACTCAAAGGTGTGTCTACTGCTTTCATGGCCTCCAAAGAGCTTCCATCTCCGACGTCGACCGGTAGAGCTGTACCTTGCTGGCAAACAGCCGCCTCCCCTACACTACGGTAGCGTAAAATCCTTGCTCTGAACGAAGATTATCTTGAAAATTAGGGTTTTGTAGCCAAAAGAATGGGGCCAACTTGATGTTCTGAGATCCTCAATAAAACCAACATGATTTCAGAAACAAAAGTGTTGCATTATTTATTCAACGGCCAGCGCATAACAAAATACATAGATATCATGTAAGATTTTAGCTGCTATAATTACTAAACCATGTGCAAGTATCATCTGAGATGTAAATTATAATTACGTGCAATATACGCAAATATATTAGATTTATAATTGAGTACAGTGAGAGTGTGAGATGTGACATAGCTTTGCATTGTAGCCATAAAAATGAAATACACACACACACACACACACACACACACACACACACACACACTCACACACACACACACAAAAGTTTTGTATCACCTTCGCTCCGAGAGTTCCGGAACCTGTACAGAAAATTGGAATAGAGATCAACATAAACTTCATTTCCGTCCTTTTTATTGCTGATGAAAACCACACTTTGCATGTTGTACCACCACACAGCTAGACCTTCAGAGGTGGTGGTCCAGACTGCTGTACACACCGGTACATCTAATGCCCAGTAGCACGTCCTCTTTGCATTGATGCATGCCTGTATTCGTCGTGGCATACTATCCACAAGTTCATCAAGGCACTGTTGGTCCAGATTGTCCCATCCCTCAACTGCGATACGGCGTAGATCCCTCAGCGTGGTTTGTGGGTCACGTCGTCCTTAAACAGCACTTTTCAGTCCATCCCGGGCATGTTCGATAGGGTTCATGTCTGGAGAACAAGCTGGACACTCTAGTCGAGCGATGTCGTTATCCTGAAAGTCATTCACAAGATGTGCACGATGGGGGCGCAAACTGTCGTCTATATAGACTAATGCCTCGCCAATATGTTGCCGATATGGTTGCACACTCGGTCGGAGGATGGCATTCACGTATCGTACAGCCGTTACGCCACCTTCCATGACCACCAGCTGCGTACGTGGACCCCACATAATGCCGCCCCAAAACAACAGGGAACCTCCACCTTGCTGCGCTCCCTGGACAGTGTGCCTTAAGGCGTTCAGCCTGACCGGGTTGCCTCCAAACACGTCTCCGACGATTGTGTGGTTGAAGGCATATGCGACACTCATCGGTGAAGAGAACGTGATGGCAATCCTGAACGGTCCATTCGGCATGTTGTTGGGCCCATCTGTAGCGCGCTGCAGGGTGTCGTGGTTGATAAGGTGGACCTCGCCATGGACGTCGGGGGTGAAGTAGAGTATCATGCAGCATATTTCGCACAACTGGAGTCGTAACAAGACGTCCTGTGGCTGCACTAAAGGTATTATTCAACATGGTGGCATTGTTGTCAAGGTTCCTCCGAGCCATAATCCGTCGGTAGTGTCCATCCACTGCAGTAGTAGCCTTGGGCAGCCTGAGCGAGCCATGTCATCGACAATTTATGTATCTCCTCCATGTCCGAACAACATCGCTTTGGTTCACTCCGAGACGCCTGATCCCTTGTTGAGGGACCTTCCTGGCACAAATGCGTTCGCGATCGAACTGCGGTATTGACCATCTATGCATGGTTGAACTACAGACGAGCTGTGTTCCTCCTTTCTGGAGGAATGACTGGAACTGATCGGCTGTCGGACCCTCTCGGTCTTGCATGGTTGTTTACATCTTTGGGAGTGTTTAATGACATCTCTGAACAGTCAAAGGGATTGTATCTGTGATAGAATATCCGCAATCAACTACTATCTTCAGGAGTTTTCGGAGCCGGGGTGATGCCAAACTTTTTTTGATGTGTGAAATTTCAAAGCAAAAGTAACAGAATGACATACTGTCGGCGGATCACAAAGTAAAAGGAAAGACAGACATACCTGCATCATAAACGTATACAGCGTATCATAAACGTTAAAACGTAAAATGATAGAAGAAACTGAAAGATAATATGTTAAAACTGTCAGCCATGCTGTAATAAAATAGTTTACACGGTGCTATGCTGAACCTAACATTACAACAGGAAATGTTATGAATCCGAATGTTATCAGTAAAGTTAAAGTGCCATGAAATAACATGCATGTTGTATCGTTCGTAAAAACCCATAAAACGCCATCAGCGATGACTGTGTAGTCATAAGATTGCGCTAGGGCAAAATCTAAAAGTAAAACCAAAGTATCATAGGAAGTACAGTGTTCAAAAATGGTTCAAACGGCTCTGAGCACTATGGGACTCAACTGCTGTGGTCATCAGTCCCCTAGAACTTAGAACTACTTAAACCGAACTAACCTAAGGACATCACACACATCCATGCCCGAGGCAGGATTCGAACCTGCGACCGTAGCAGTCGCACGGTTCCGGACTGCGCGCCTAGAACCGCGAGACCACCGCGGCCGGCGAAGTACAGTGTGATATCGACGCACATATAGTGCAAAGTGAAAAAGACTGTTTCTAATACGCGGTCTAATGTCAATCCGTAAAGGACTGCAACAAAATACATGGTCAGAACGTTACAGGGTATTATCAATTAACAAACGAAAACTCTGTCATGACAAAACGGCACAGAAATAATGCTGAAGCAAACTGACGAAAATTAGGACACCATATGAACAAAACCGATGCTTCCAATGTTAATTTGTAAAAGAATCAAAAGAGATGGACGGAAGAGTTTTGCAGCACATACTCGTCTTTTGCAACTTTCCCCGTCCATGATTTACTACCATACTACACTGCTAAAAACGTATGTGGTTTGAATCTTCTTCCTCAAATTAAGGCCGATATTTGATACAAGCAGATTTCTCTTGACAGATGCCCTCTTTGCCGGCACTAGTTTGCTTTTTATGTCCTTCTTGCTCCGTTCCTCATGTGCTGTTTTGCTTCCAAGGTAGCAGAACTTCACAGCATCGCGTACTTCGTGGTCCCCAGTTTCGATGCTAGGTATATCGCTAATCTGATTTCTGCTACTCTTCAGTACGTTCGTCTCTCTTCCGTTTACTCTCAGTTCATACACAAAAACACTTTGGTATATTCTTATTAGACTGTTCATGCCATGTAATTCTTCTTCACTTTCACCTAGGATAGCATCGTCTTCATCAAATATTATCATTAATATCCTTTCACCCTGAATATTAATCCCCATCTTGGATTTTTCTTTTATTTCCGTTATTGCTTCCTCGATTTATAGCCTGAACATCAGGGGTTAAAGACAAAATCTTTGTCTTAAAACGTTTTTAATCAGGGCACTTCGTTCTTGGCCTTCCATTATTGGCTCTTGTACATACTGTATATTATTCATCTGTCTCTACTCTTACGCCAATTATTCTCAGAAATACAAACATCTTGCACCATTTTACACTGTCGAATGCTTTTTACAGGTTTTGTTTCCATTATAATGGAAACTGATAATTATTAATCAGAACGCCAGAACAGTCTCTTTGGTGCCCACACCCTTCCCGAAAGCCAAACTGATCGTCATCTAACAAATCTACCAGTTTACTCGTTTTATCCATTTTTCTGTGTATTATTCTTGTTAGCATCCTGATGCATGAGCAGTTAAGCCGATTTTGCGACATTTCTTACACTTATCCGCTCTGAATTTCTTCGCGATAATGTGGATGATTCTTTTAGACAGTCTGAAGAGGTATGTCAAACTCATATAGTAGATTCTAAGCAGCAGCTTGAGTAGTTGCGTGGCTGGACACACGGTTCACTTTGAGTGTGTCCAAGCCACAGCAACATAACAGGCTGCAGTGTTTATAAACGAGTAGGAGAAAACCTTTAACTCAACTACACAAAAACACGTTTGGTACATAAAAACAAACTTGTCACTCCTAGGGACTTGGAAAATACTACAACGATAACGTGGGCTGCTAGTCTAAACCTGCGGCTAATTTTGGTTGGCAGCAATAGGAGACACACCATGTAAAACAAAAGGCAAATATCAACAACAACAAAAGCCACTGAGGATGCCACAACTGTGGTGCAACAGCTTTAAGCGATTAAATGAAATAATAATTTGTGTACTTGCAAGAAGGTCCCTAATTCACTACTTTTTTCTGCAAGCACGAGAACTGTTTTCAAAACTCCAATTTTATAGCTAACTGGTAGGAAGCAAACCTAATAGGCGGAATCTGTGTTACAGCAAAAAAATAATAGGCTGACTCTGTGCTACTAAAAGCAAACTTTATAGAATATATGTTACTGAAAGTAAACCTGTTAGGCAGAATAGGTGCTAGTGAAAGCGAATGTGACAAGCAGTCTGCATTACTGAGGCTAGTTTAATACCTTGACGGTCAATGCTGATAATACTAGAAAGAAGGTTACTGTGCCTAGGAATCTAATGGACACAAACAGCAACCAACGGCTATTTCTGACATCGTCATTGTTAAACAACAAACACTACTGGCACACAAAATTTTCACTAACAATATAATAATACGTAGATGGTGTGGATGGGTATACAATGGTTGATAATGACAGAAAGTTGCGGTATAACACACATATAGTGTGAAATATATACGCACAATTGGGCTGATTTTACCAACGCACTTAGTGAATCTTTTAGAAGTTACGGTGTCTCGTATACTTTAAATTTGCGCAGTTTTTCGATTATTATCGTTATAGTTGTGTTAAAAGCAGCTACAAGACTTCGAATGAAATTTGTGACGCTACACTCGTCGTTTATACATCGAATTAAAAGCATCTGAGTCGTTAAGCATCTTTAATTGAATGTGTTTATGAAAAGAAGTTCAGTAATTGATATCATTACGAATCTCTAAATTTGTGAATTGACATTTCAGTAAATTATCATTAAAAAGTTGAAAGACAATAGTCGTTAAATATTGGCAAAAAGTTATAGAACAGGTTAGTCTTAAGATTCTTGTTTCTTGAAAGGACAGACTTGTCGGGAACGGAAATTTCTGTGCTGAGTAGCGTTGCGTACACGTCAAAGTGAAATGATTCATTTCCGAGGCGAAGTGCGGTGTACATGTAAAAACTTGGTTCGGAATTCGCCGCGCTAGAAGCAAAACAATTACGTAACGGTGGAGAGTCCTTCAAAAGCTTTTTTGTGAGTCGCGGTTACGAAATTTTTCTTCAAGGTGACCCGCCAATACAAAACCAAGTTGAAAAAAACCTTCATAATCAACTACAGACAGTGGTTCCCCGACTACATTCCTCCATTGTTGAGAAACAATACCCTACAACATGTTCAAATCCTAAAGACGTATAGATAACCAAAAGGAGTGTTACTCAAAAAACAATCCCTGTTGCACCCAGAAAAAGCACTCTTAGGGCGTAAAGAAGTTCAGAGAAAGCCTTACGATGTAGAATACTTTCCAGGAGTCAAGGAGATTCTGTGATTCCGAT
Organism: Schistocerca gregaria; assembly: GCF_023897955.1. Taxonomy (NCBI): domain Eukaryota; kingdom Metazoa; phylum Arthropoda; class Insecta; order Orthoptera; family Acrididae; genus Schistocerca; species Schistocerca gregaria. Next base: position 71,072,559 of record NC_064927.1, on the reverse strand, counting down.
GAAAAGTCTTTGCAGCTATGATTAGATCTATAACGCCAGATGAAAGAGTAACCACTATACATAAAAAGAAATGTCCTGATTGACGAAAGACTCATCATCGCCCAACCCTAATCGTTAACGATAGACACTTGAAATTTGGAGAGGGTATTAATATTATACAGTAGGCATCTATTAAGAACGAATTTTTCGAATTTTCACCATTAAGTGGGTTAAATAGGAAATTATAGGTTTTTTGACACTATGTCGCTAATACGGCGATTCTGAAGCTAGAATTACGAAAATTGGTACTTGGTTTCTCTGTCAGAAATAAAAACATACGTGTTCCAGCATTGAGTCCCTAAGGGGGTGAAAGAGTGGGTGAAAGTTTTTCAAAATAAATCATTATTAAAGAACTACTGAAACATTTTACAGTTACATCTATGAAAATGGACGTTCGACTTCTACCTTAGAAATAAAAAAAAAAGTTTGTCAGTGCTTTTGGAAATTCAGTCTCTAAGGAAGTCGAATGGGGGAGCGGAGGGTGAAAAGTTTTATGAAATATTTCGTTATGAAAGCAGAATCTCGTTTTGGTGATAAGTACGAAATCCGAAAAGACCATTCTTTTACGGGTTTAATTAGGGTGAAAAGTTTAGAAAGTGTTGAAATCTGTGATCTAAATCAATGAAAGCTATTTAGCAGTCAGCACGACAAACCGGTTTTGTCAGAATTGCATAGAAAAAGAAACTGACCATTAATGCATTAATTTTTCAGGGTGCCTAATATGTGTCTACAAAATTATCTTTATTATAATTGTTAGACAAATTGCTCACTATTGACGAGCAAATAGACACCACGTTTAAAAGCGATTATATATACTGGGATTTAGAACAGGGCGAAAGACTGGCTCTGTTTACTATAGAACCACGAATTGTACTCGCAGTTGCAAATACAGGCAACGTTCAGTTATATAATGGACTGAAAATGAACATCAGTGCTGAACCGGACCTCAGCCCTCATCTAGAATTTAACGCGAGTGGTCCCCTTACAACCAGGCTACTGGTGCACGCTTCTCAGTCAGACCCGAACTTCCATAATTTGTTTAAAGAGGTTCAAGTACCGGTCCGGCACAAATTTTCATTGTCGTTATTGTGTTATACTGTACATACATGAATGTTGGAGGGAATATTTGCGTCTTACTGATGGACAACACAGAGATTGCACCATCGTATCGTCGTAACTGCAGACCAGTTATCTGATTTGCTCTTACTCTTTTTAACTCGCTATACGAAATAAAATTAAACCCGTCGGAACACTTTAATTGTACAATGACTGGTAGCCATCTAAAGCGTCATCGACCGTTTTATATTGTGCAGATGGTCGTAACAGCATACAAATTCGACTAAAGGAGAACAAAAAATTTGTCAGGCCCTGCAGTCTACGAAACCGAAGCAGCGGGCGCTAAGCTGGCGTTATTATGTTTGGCGTAGAGCCAGGAAAAGCTTCACGAGCCCTGCTTACTGCTTGTGGGCTTAAGCTAGGGAAAAAAACGTAGCTGTCCATTTGTAAAGATCAAGGACTGGCTTAGTTATACTACGTAGTCCTTTTCTGTGTAAGTACTGTCTGCCTTCCCCTATAAAACATTGTGGCGAGTGCCCACCACGAGATCGAATGGGGCTGGCTGGCGATGCGGGCGTTGATACCGTGTAAGCAGAGTAGAGACGTCTGGAGAATTGTTGTGGCGATGATACGGACTGCAAGTGGAGAAATCCACAGGTGTAGGTGACTCTGAGAAAGGGTAGCTTGTTACGAGGATGTGCAGACAACGTTCTCGGCTGTTTGCTTGCTGCTGTCGTGGGCATCCATGGAGAGCACCTGAAGGGGCACTAAACCACGAGTAGGCGGCAAAGTGTTCGACGTGCACGTCACACTACAAGATGCGGAGGTCGGGGGGTGTATCTCTGTAAATCTGGGCAGGCCGCGTGTTACGGCAGACCTGATCACAGAGTATAGTGCTGGTGTAGACATTGGTGTTTGGCAGAACATGACTCAGCGCACCTTGCTCACTCTTCGTAGCAGGTGTACGTTACGTGTTCCGATATTGACCAATGTAAACTTGTCGATCGGTCGGGTGAACCGGTTTCCTTTTACAATAGGTCGATAGTAATGTCGTGGTAAATCGTTATCCATGAGAGCAGCTACTCGAACATGCTCTAGGCTACAGTCGCAAACCGGTGGAGGACTTACACCTGAGCTTCCACTGGACTTGTGATAGTACACTACTGGCCATTGAAATTGCTGCATCAAGGAGAAATGCAGATGATAAACGGGTAATCGTTGGATAAATATATTATACTAGAAGTGACATGTGAAATGTAGGGTTTCGCAGGGATCGAATTAAGGGCAGAGCCACGGGTCGTAACGAATCGGAAATGTAACGTCCACTCTTCAAAGTGCCGTCAATGCGAACAAGAGGTGACCGAGACGTGTAACCAGTGGCACGCCATACCATCACGCCGGATGATACGCCAGTATGGCGATTACGAATACACACTTCCAATGTGCGTTCACCGCGATGTCGCCAAACACAGATGCGACCATCATGATGCTGTAGGATTCATCAGAAAAAATGACGTTTTGCCACTCATGCACCCAGGTTCGTCGTTGAGTACACCATCGCAGGCGCTCCCGTCTGTGATGCATCGTCAAGGGTAACCGCAGCCATGGTCTCCGAGCTGATAGTCCATGCACCTGTAAACGTCGTCGAACTGTTCGTGCAGATGGTTGTTGTCTTGCGAACGTCCTTATGTGTTGACTCAGGGATCGAGACGTGGCTGCACGATCCGTTACAGCCAAGCGGATAAGATACCTGTCATCTCGACTGCTAGTGATACGAGGCCGTTGGGATGCTGCACGGCGTTCCGTATTACCCTCCTGAACCCACCGATTCCATATTCTGCTAACAGTCATTGGATCTCGACCAACGCGAGCTGCAATGTCGCGATACGATAAACCGCAATCACGATAGGCTACAATGCGACCTTTATCAAAGTCGGAAACGTGATGGTACGCGTTTCTCCTCCTTACATGAGGCATCACAACAATGTTTCACCAGGCAACGTCGGTCAACTGCTGTTTGTGTATGAGAAATGGGCTGGAAACTTTCCTTGTCTCAGCACGTTGTAGGTGTCACCACCGGTGCTAGCCTTGTGTGAATGCTCTGCAAAGCTAATCATTTGCATATCACACCATCTCCTTCCAGTCGGTTATTTTTCGCTTCTGTAGCACGTCATCTTCGTTGTGTAGCAATTTTAATGGCCAGTAGTGTAAATGATGGCACCATCACAGCTGTGGAACACGTGGACACTATTGCGGTCCACCTTCATGTTTGGCGTCTTTCCTGACGGCGATGGCATCTTCCAGCACGATAACTGTCCGTGTCACGCGGCCACAATCGAGCTACTGTAATTTCAGGAGCATGATACTGAACTGACGTTGATGTCTTGGTCACCAAATACGCCTGTCGTGAACCCAATGAAATACATTTAGGACACCAGCGGGCTCCGGCGCCGCGTTCTCAAACCACCGCTCCGTTATTTACGTGAATTGCGCGATCTGCTCGTAGAAACACAGTGCCGTGCCTTAGGAAAGCTTCCAAGGATTTGTGGATCCCGTGCCACTCAGAATCGCTTCCGTATTGCGCTCTGAAGCCGGACCAACACGCTATGTTTTGCCCAGTCAGTGTACGAGCTGCCTGCGTTCGCTCTATTGCCTCATGCAGAAACGATAACGCCTTTTAGAAGCACCAAAAGTACAATCTACTACAAACATATGAAATTCTTTATGAGTGACCCAGTCTTAATCATCTATTGTCCAGAACTCTTCTGGTTTGATGTAGCTGAGAAGGAAGAAACAGTTGAAAGTTGCCCCACTTTTGCACATGCACTACTTCTGTGTTCGGAGGAAGAGCGTTCCTGCGAGTGGAACAGCCACGCGCTCCACATGATTTTTTTGGGAGGGGGGAGGGCGGGGGGGTGGTAGGTCATCAGACGGCGTGCTGGCCATCACGCTAAGGCCACGGAATGGGGGAGACGTGGGATCTGGGAGCAGTCGGCTGGGTCCGAGTGGCCGGCTCTGGCCGAGCCCCTGACAACCTCAGAGAGTTGCGAGCGGAAATCCAGCAGTCACGGACTGGGACACCTTCCCGACGCTTTTGGTGTCGTCAGTGCCACCAACGGACAAAGAGTGAGCTACAACCTACTCTAGTTATCTCTAATTAAACTACCCATCACCACACAGCGTCTTTCCGTCATATACTTTCCAGGCTGAGGAAAATGGTTGAGATGGCTCTAACAAGGGAACCTCCCCATCGCTCCCTCCTCAGATTTAGTTATAAGTTGGCACAGTGGATAGGCCTTGAAAAACTGATCAATCGAGAAAACAGGAAGAAGTTTTGTGGAACTACGAAAAAAATAAGCAAAATATACAAACTGAGTAGTCCACGAGGAAGATAGGCAACATCAAGGATAAGGTGAGCTCAGGAGCGTCGTGGTCCCGTGGTTAGCGTGAGTAGATGCGGAACGAGAGGTCCTTGGTTCAAGTCTTCCCTCGAGTAAAATGTTTACTTTCGTTATTTTCGCAAAGTTATGGTCTGTCCGTTCGTTCATCGACGTCTCTGTTCACTGTAATAATTTTAGTGACTGTGTTTTGCTACCGCACCGCAAAACCATGCGATTAGTAGACGAAAGGACGTGCCTCTCCAATGGGAACCGAAAACATTTGATCCGAAGGTCATAGGTTAACCGATTCCTCCACACACAGGAAAACACGTCTGATATATTCTATACGACACTAGTGACGGCATGTGCGTCTCATGACAGGAATATGTTGTCGACCCACCTAACTTGTACAGTTGGCGAATGGGTTAAAAGGTTCTTCTACCTTGCCCGATTTAGGTTTTCTTGAGGATGTGATAATTACTCCCAAAAAAGTGATGAAAACATAAGAGTTTGTCACATAAACTGAAAATAAAAAATTAAACTTTTCACTCGATGGAAGACTTGAATCAAGGACCTCTCGTTTCTTAGCTGCTTACGCTAACCACGGAACCACGACGCTCCTGAGCTGACCTTATCCTTGATGTTGCTTATCTTATGCATGGACTACTCAGTTTGTATATTTTGCTTATTTTTTCATAGTTTCACACAATTTCTTTCTGTTTTCTCGATTGATCTGTGTTCAGTTTTTCAAGGTCTATCCACTCTGCCAACTTATAACTAATTCTGAGGGGGGTGCGATGGGGAGGTTCCCTTGTAAGCACTGTGGAACTTAACACCTGAGGTCATCAGTCCTCTAGAACTTTAGAAATACTTAAACCTAACTAACATAAGGTCACCACACACATCCATGTCCGAGGCAGGATTCGAACCTGCTACTGTAGCGGTCGCGTGTTTCCAGACTGAAGAGCTGGGCTGAGGAAAACGACCTATTTGTCTGTTGGAAATGCTGTATTGATGTGATACCCTAGATATTGCGTCTTTGACTAGTAAGCAGAACATATTGGGCCCCAGGTTCGATCCCAAACACTCAGACCTTGAATAACGATTATCACTAATGGCAATCAATAGCCTCCCGTATAGGCAGCCATCCACGTTCTACCATTCGCCGTGTCAAAGGAGTGGAGGAGAACAAAGGGACTCTGGGCAACATCCTGCCCTCAGGATGAGACACTGCCCCTAAAGCACAGGAGAATCAGGAATCATCAACAACTGCATTAGAGACACATCAGCTGTATCCACGGAACAAGTTACCTGCAGCTGAAAAAGTGGCGTGACGGTCTCTCCATTGGCAAGAGAATCCAGTTTAGACAGCCATTCAGATCCAGACGGGGACTATCAAGTGGAAGGTGACCATCACGAAAAGAGTGCATAAACAAGAGAACGGTAACATTCTGTGCGCGGGGGTCAGTAAAGTGTAATGAAGAGGAGATAAGAGTTTCTTGTCAGACGAATTTATCGCAACGTGAATAGCAACAGAAAATGGTATAGTTGGAATAGACCGCGTTATGGACAGGAACGTATGGCTGAGAGTGAATTATTCTTCTTCTTAATAGTCGCTTTGGCCTGGAAGGCTATATGAGCTCTCTACACTACTTAATCAGTCATTTATAGGCCATTGTTCTTTTCTCGGGCCTACTCAATATTCTTGTTGATATCACCCATCCTCATTCCCTTCTAGCGTCTACGGATGCTGACAACCCTACTCGCAGTATTCTTTCCTCTTCCACCCTAATCAGATGCCCTTTCGTCAACAGTCTTCTTCTCTTCGTTCTTCGTCCGGTATCAGTTTGTGCAAACAGCTCTGCCGGTTCCTAGCGTTCAGTATCCTCCAGTCCCGTGACTGGGGTCCCTTTTGGCGCCAGATATTCTCCTTACCAAATTATATTTTTCTCGACGAAGAGCAGTTTTTGTTCATCTGCTTTCCTTAACGTAAATGTTTCAGACGCATTTAGAGGTACCGAGAGAAATGAGCTCTGGTATAAACTGATTTTAAAACTTGTTGAAACGGCTCCACTGCACAGCACGCTCCATAGGCCAAAACGTGCGCTACTTGGAGTTGCGATTCTTAATCTTAATTTTCATTCCATTCTGTTCGCTACAGATAGTTTCCAAATACGTAAATACGTCTACTCATATAAAATGAAACTCGACAACTGTCAATAGGCTACCATTACTGAGTACCATGCTAACGACCATCTATTCAGTTTTTTGTTCATTGGTCTGTAATCCTGCTTACCTTGCAGTTTTTCTGTAAGAAGTTGTCATGGACTGCAACTCTTCTTCACTATCACTTATTACAACAAAACCGTCCAAATCTGCAAGCCGATTAAATATTGCCCAGCCTTATTGCAGCGAGACTGAATTTTCTGTGTTCACTGGCAATTTTTTCTAAAATTAAATTAAAAATATCAGAGATAATGCATATCCGTATATAAAGTCAGTTCTGAGCTCAAAATGATTGACAGACCCGTACTAATCTTAAATCTGTAATAGGTTTCCTGTAAACATGTCCGTACTTGAAACTATACATTTTGTGGAACCTGAAGCTCATCAGCAAACCAACTCCAACAGCAATAGCCCCCCCCCCTCCCCCTTTCGGGACCGGGGTCAGAATAGGCCGGAAATATTCCTGCCTGTCGTAAGAGGCGACTAAAAGTAGTCCCTCCCCCTCATGGCGGTAGTTTGCGCCTGCGTCCGACGGACGGTTCAACGACTTACATTTGTGGTCGTTTTGATTTTTCTCTTATTCTCGTTTCTTCCTTCCTTTGTTTGTTTCCTTTATTTGTCCTTCTCCCCTCTTTCATTTAGTAATTGCGAAAGCGTTACGGAGATGATAGATAAACTCCAGTGGAAGACTCTGCAGGAGAGACGCTCAGTAGCTCGGTACGGGCTTTTGTTAAAGTTTCGAGAACATACCTTCACCGAAGAGTCAAGCAGTATATTGCGCCCTCCTACGTATATCTCGCGAAGAGACCATGAGGATAAAATCAGAGACATTAGAGCCCACACAGAAGCATACCGACAATCCTTCTTTCCACGTACAATACGAGACTGGAATAGAAGGGAGAACCGATAGAGGTACTCAGGGTACCCTCCGCCACACACCGTCAGGTGGCTTGCGGAGTATGGATGTAGATGTAGATGTAGATGTCACTGTCTTCCTTACCTTTTACCCTGCCTTCTTCTCCTTGCCTTCTTGTCCACCCTGTGGTCTCCGCCTCGTCGTTTGAGACAGTCTGTTCTTTCTCTCCCTCTCTCCCTCTTTTTTCCTATTCTTCTTTCCTCCCTGTGCTTGCCTGAAGACCGACCCACGCGTTCGCACTCGTAGCCGGTGACGGGGTAAAGCGTAATTCCCCTCCCTGGGTAGACAGGTAGGCCCCGTGCGTACCCCCTGTCTTGTACCAGGATGCGTAACGGTACCTTGTTGTTGGAAACTGAGAGCGCCTTTCAGACACAAAAACTCCTTCGGGCCACACTCCTGTACACGTTCCCTGTCCGGGTGGTGTTTCACCGCACTTTGAATTCGTCGCGTGGTGTGGTATATACTCGATCACTTGACGCATTGACTGACAAGGAGATTCAGTCTTTTCTCGCTGAGCAGGGCGTGATGGCTGTCCGTAGGGTCATGAAACAGGTCGACAATGACCTTGTACCGACCCGGACACTTTTCTTGACATTTGATGGTGTTAGGTGCCGTCGCGCATCAAAACGGGCTATGAGGTGATGTCTGTTCGCCCCTACCAGAGTCAGCGTTTTAACCACACCCGCCAGTCTTGTTCTAATACGGCCCAATGCGTCACTTACGGCAGGGACGCCCATAAGGGTAACTGTCTCCTCGTTGCGTGAACTGTCAGGGCGACCATGTAGCGCCCTCTCGCGACTGTCCCATCTACAAGGATGAAAGCTATATACAGGAAATTCGGGTCAAAGAGAAAGTGTCCACCTCAGCTGCTCGCAAGCTATTTCCTAGTAGGAAGTCCACGCTGCTCCCAGCGGGGAAATACAGTACCGTCCTCGCCTCTCCTCGGCCTACCAGGGAGGTATCGACGCAGACAGGCGATGTGACCTTACCGCTACGGTCGTCCGTTCGGCCAGTGCTAAGATCGCCCGGTCCACGTCTCCTCTTCCTCCCGTCACCCCTCAGACACAAGCACCTTCATCAGCGTCTGCCAAGACTAAGACCTAGAAGTCAGATGCACGGGCCTTCAAGAAGGAACCGTCCCGTGTAGACTTCCTACGTACCCCGATCTCCCAGCCATTGACCAGTACTTCGACTAAACGACCTTCGAAGAAGGCTCATAGGAAGCACAGTTCTCCTTCTCCGCCACGGCGCGTTTCTTTTCCTGCGGCACCCAGCGGTTGCCGCCCCAGGCCGTCATCCGTTTCGCCTGGCCGCACCGCTGGTAGCCGAGCATCTGACCGTTCACCGGCGGAGGAAGCTCCCCCTCCCGACCATCTTAACATGGCGGCCGACGAACCTATTGAAAAAATGAACGATGACTCTCCGGTCATTGATAGCGGTAGTAGTGCTCGCTCAAAGCCAGGCCCTCAGCGCCTTCGAGGCGACCCCTTCTTGCTTCTCCTTTTTCTTTTTCTTCTCACGATGGCACTTCTTCATTGGAATATTCGCGGCATTCGCTCCAACCGAGAGGACTTAAAGTTGCTGTTGCGCTTGCACTGTCCGCTCGTAGTAGCTCTCCAGGAAACGAAGCTACGCCCATGCGATCGTATTGACTTGGCACACTATGCCTCTGTGCGTTTTGATCTATCCCTGGTGGCAGGTATTTCGGCTCATGGAGGGGTTATGTTGCTGCTCCTGGATGATATGTACTACGATCCCATCACATTACACACCAATCTGCTGGCAGTTGCCGTCCGAATTACTCTTCCCACTTTCACATTGTACTGTTTACACTCCATCGTCGTCTGCCGTTACCAGGCAGACATGATGCAAATTATTGCTCAGCTCTCTGCACCATTTTTGTTGACTGGAGACTTCAATGCCCACCATCCTCTTTGGGGCTTCCAGCATCCTGCCTGAGATTCTCCCTGTTAGCAGACCTTTTTAACCACCTCAATCTTGTCTGACTCAATACTGGCGCCCCTACTTTTCTTTCGGACACAACTCACACCTATTCCCATTTGGACCTCTCTATATGTACTACCTCTCTATATGTACTACCCAACTTGCACGTCGGTTTGAGTGGTACGCTCTTTCTGATACGTATTCGAGTGACCACTTACCTTGTGTTATACGTCTCCTGCATCATACGCCATCTCCATGCTCAACTAGTTGGAAGAAAGCAGACTGGAGGCTCTTCTCTTCTAGGGCGACATTTCAGGATCAGGTCGCACACCTCACGGAAGTCATTCTCACTGCTGCTGAATATTCCATCCCTCACACTACTTCTTTTCCACGTCGCATACCGGTCCCATGGTGGACCGCGGCATGCAGAGACGCCATACTTGCTCGTCGCGTCGACGTGCTCTACGCACCTTTAAACGCCACCTTACAATGGCGAATTGTATTAATTATAAACGATTACGTGCGCAGTGTCGTTGTGTTATTAAAGAAAGCAAGAAAGCCAGCTGGGATGCTATCACAAGCTCCTTCTGTTGTCCTGGGTAACATGCTACGGCTATCTGGCACTAAGGTCCACTCACCAGTTTCTAGCTTGACGGTCGCGAATAATGTCCTTGTGGCCCCTGAGGATGTCTCCAATGATTACAATGCCTCATTCACCATGCCGGAACTCAACGTGCACTTGCGCGGTCACGGTCCTCCGCTCCGGGGCCTGATTCTATTCATATTCAGATGCTGAAGAACCTTTCTTCTGTGGGTAAAGGTTTACTTCTTCGTACTTATAGTTGCATCTGGATTGAGCGTCAGGTTCCCACATGCTGGCGCGAATCTATTGTTGTCCCGATTCCTAAGCCGGGGAAGGACAAGCACTTGCCTTCCAGTTATCGACCCATCTCGCTTACCAGCTGTGTCTGTAAGGTGAGGGAACGAATGATTAACTCTCGTTCGGTTTGGCTGCTTGAATCTCGACACCTACTTACCAATGTACAATGTGGATTACGTAGGCGCCGCTCTGCTATTGACCATCTGGTTACCTTGTCGGCCTTCATTATGGTTAACTTCTTGCGGAAGCATCTGACAGTGGCAGTGTTCTCTGATTTGGAGAAGGCGTACGACACCTGTTGGAGGGCGGGCATTCTCCGCACCATGCATACATGGGGCCTTCGCGGTCGCCTCCCTCTTTTTATTCGTGCATTTTTAATGGATCGAAAGTTCAGGGTACGTGTGGGTTCTGTCCTGCCCGACGCCTTTCGCCAGGAGAATGGGGTACCACAGGGCTCGGTTTTGAGCGTCGCTCTCTTCGCCATAGCGATCAATCCAATAATGGATTGCCTCCCAGCTGATGTATTAGGCTCCCTTTTTGTGGACGATTTTACCATCTACTGCAGCGCGCAGGAAGAGGTGCACTTGGGAAAGTCCTGGAGACACAGGAAGATATCAGCTGAGTTACATTATGGGCGGACAATGATTACAACATCTCATACTGAATTGTAAGACATACCCGGAATTAGATCTAGACTCAGACCACAATTCAGTATATAACACTACCGTCTGTCAGTGCTATACGATAACCTTAAAGTTGTAGGCAGGTCGTTAAATAAAACTATCTTGTTAAAGCAATTATGGTATAAAGCAACAGAGCAGTGTTACCCTCTGAGAGGAATTTTGTTATGTTGACCGTGTTGTACCTAACGGAGGTGGCGTATCGGAAATGAAAGTCAGAATTACGTAAATATTTGAACAGTAGCAAACAAAATTTTGCCTATCTGCACTGTTCAACGGATAAAGAAAACGGTCGCCAGCCTAACTAGGCAAGAGAATGATTAACATTCTCGTTCAAGAAAATAGTTACTAATAACTTTAATGGATAAACACAACCTATACTTTGTTACCCGCGAGTGCCGTGAACTCTGACACATACTTATGTTTACGGTAAGATTGAAACTAACAGTTAGAGCAGCACAAACTATTTGCAAAATTATAACTGATGCCGAAACACACTATTACTTTCAGGGCTTACACAAACTGGATGGTCTTTATAACGTTATTATTACTATTCACTGCAGAATCATTAATTGGATATAGGTTAAGTCTCTCTCAGTTAAATACTTCACTATTTAAAATGAAAGTTAATTGGAATCCACTAACAGGTTTCTTCTCACTATCATTTGAATAAAGAAATAATGTTTTTCATAATTAGTGGTTTTCCCATTACTTGTTACCTAGCATTAACACAATAGACAATCTGTGGAACCTGTTATATTATTAATATGCACTTCCAATACACAAGAGAGACAAACAGCAAACATGAGTATATAACGTTTCACACTGCAGTTTTCCACTTTTGCTACATTGAGAGACAAAATTAACATATATGTAAGATACTGACTCACCTTTTGCGATTTACAACAGCCAGTAATGTGATCATTTAGTAAGCAAAACTTTATAAGCCTCAGTCTTAAGAACTTTTAATTTGAAGTTGTCAACAACACATTAATAAGCAGTTTTACTAGGAAAATTATTTTCAGCAAGCATCATTAACTTTAACTCACTCTCTTGCCACTTTAACTTTCTTTTTACTATCTTCAAGAGGCATTAATTAGCAAAACATTGGTCTTTAATGTTCTTTCAGTAGGAATACTCGGAAATCACTTTAGTTCAAACGAAGAGGAACCTGAGAAGTGTTATGATAAGGAGAAAAATCAAGGTAGGTACATAAATTCAGTTATGAATTACCTTATATTTGAGCACACTAACACATCCATTAAGCTGATCCTTCACTGTACATTACTATAGTGCTCCATTGCAGTGATTGCGCAATGTGGTGGCGATTGCATGACGGTAGGTGTAATTGCAGGTAGAATTGCTGGACTCTGTCATTTCTTGGTGGCGATGATAGATACAGATTCCAGAATAGTTCCAGCTGTTTATCCATCCACCCGAGGCATTGGAAAAGTAACAGGAAAAGCCTCTCTCGGAACCAGCACAATATGCAATATTTACATGGCAGTGCACAGTTTAGTAGCTCATCCCCGACTTGTAGCTCGTCCCCGACTGACTCTTGTTCCACCTTTTCTTCATGGGCCAACCACAATTTGCGCGCGCGACACAGTTCCGCTCCCGAGGGGAACCACAACACCTTTTACATTCAAACTAACTAAGAACCCTAAGTGAGGATCAGCAGTTTACGTAACAGCAACCAAATTCATTCAATAACACAGAATATTTGCACATATTGACATTTCTACAAAAAATTATTCACACAGAAATTACAATTATATACAATAAGCTTTGTTCCCTCCAAATGGGACGAAGATTTTAAATGACAGATACACGACATTGCATAGTATCATATGAAGACATCGAAGTTCTTACAAAGAAAGGAGTATACAATTTTATGTTATCGATTCAAAGAAACACATTTACAGAAGCGTAATGATGCAACATTAAAGAAAACAAAACTACATCAGTAAAGCACTAGAGTTATGGTGTTACAAGTGAACACGAAGAGCAGGCTGAAGTTTGAGACTCGCCATAACAAACAATGTGGGATGAAATCAGATACAAAAGTAATAACTAACGTCAGGCTGTATGGCAGTCAACAGTTATGTTGGCATCCCACCACTTTTTGGGAGTGTCGAGATACGTCTTTGGCCTGGGTCCTCATTGACTGGAGTAGAATTGTCTCCAGTGACGAGTCCCACTTTGGACTAGCCCCGATTACCAGCGAAGACATGCCTGGAGACGCCCCGGACAGTGAGGGGATACCAGCTTGACTGTCCACCTGCTTAGCTGAGTAGTAACGTGTTTTCCTACTATGCAGTGGGCTCGAGTTCGATTCCCAACAAAACAAAGCAAAGTACAAACAAAAATGATTTTGATAACAATACACAAATTGCGCCCACGAAACTTAAAGGTATCTTCATCTGTACCACTGTATTTGTTAACTTGTAAATAAAAGTTTATTATCTTACAAGGAAGAAAAGTACACGCAAGCCTACCAAAGTGGCGTCACCTGAAGTAAGAATTGCAACCCGGCGGCCGAACTTCGGCGATGGGGCCTCCCTGCCAACAATGCCATACGATTATTTCTTTCTGACGAACTTGACTGTGTCCTATTACGGGGCCCGCAAAACGAGCACGGATGGTCTGGGGCGTCATTTCACTTCATAACAGGACCCCTTAGGTTCTCATTCACTGCACCGTTGTAGCACAGCGGTATGTCGATGATATTCTATGCCCAGTTTTGTCGCCCCTAATGGCGAGCGAGCCCTCCCTAGGGTACATTTAACAAGATAATGCCTGCCCATATATGGCGAGAATTTCTACTGCTTGTCTTTGTGCTTGATAAACCCTCCCTCAGCCAGGAAGGTTTGCAGGACTGAATCAGCAGACACAGATGTCGAAAAAATATTCTGTGCCGTTAAAAATAAAAGAATGAACATTAATTGTGCAAGATGAATTCGACAGGTAACGCATAGGAAAGAACAGACAGAAGAAAAAAATATAGTGAAAGACTCTAAGAGAGGGAAGGAATGTCTGACATGATAGAAAAAGAATTATGATCGGTGTGGATGACACAGGGACCCAGTACAAGCTGGTGCCAGTGCACCATGTGGCAAATAGGTTCCAAGACGACAGATAGAGGCCAACAACAGACTCACAGGAAACGCTCCGCCAACGTCTTCTCCGCCACCAGTATTTAGATGGCCAGTGCAGACCGGAGGGTGAGTCTGTCACAGTCTGTCGCACCGAATAAGTTCCAGTGTCATCAGTCGCAGCCAACTGGAAATAGCAGTACCAGTTGGCTCCGCCGCTAACTCAGAGGCAGGCAGCACATCACAATAGTGAACATAGTGGGATTTGTACTTCACCAGCAGTAAGGCTAATGTGGACTATACGCAGAGCTTGTGCCACAACGGGTATTGCGAGATATGTAAATTTCTATTCTTATGAATAAAGAAGCCAGTTAATCTATGCATGAAGTTTGTGTTATAGAAAAAGGATCTACAGAGACAACTAGATGATATAAAACGTGGCGACGAGAATCTTTTAGTAAAAAAAGATTTTTATTGCTTCTCTTGTGTTTCAGATTGCAGGGGTGATCGTATTCAGTGTTTGCTAAATTTTTGTTGTGTTCTTGCATTTATTCCAGGAGGGCTGCCCCAGAACTACATCAGATTACTCTTTTCAGATACCTTGCTTTTCTTTTTGCTGTAACATATTTGTGTAAACCATGACCACCCCGCCATTCCACCCCATACTCCTGTGCTTCTGCCATAGAGGACCAATGTAATGGATCTAACACAAACTTTTCAGTTTCAGAATCAGAGAATTGCCGCGTTACTGACCACGCTACAAAAACTACTGGCAGCACAAGCTGCGTCAGCCACCCTACAGACCAACCGACTCAGCCCCAAAAGTGCCACCGACCAGCATATCACTGTTCCGGCAAGAGGAATAGCTCGAATACCTGACACAGTTCCAAGCTCGTTTTGCGGTTCATCGCATTCAAGGAACTGTGAACCTACAATATTATCTTTCAATTTTAGGGCCCAAATTGTTCTGGTTAATACAAAAACTATTCTCAACTGCACCTTCCGACGAACTCGGTAATGACCAAGTGATCGCCGCATTAACTCAGTACTATGATCAGCAAGTTTAAGTAGCTGCAGTCAGATCTCATTTTTCCGTTTCCAGAAAAAGCTGGAAAAGAATAAAGAATTAACGAGCTGGACTAGAAACTGTAAATTTAAGTGTAAATGTGGCAACTTTTACAGTGACTTAACGATTAGAGATGCAATAACATTAAATGTCTCTGAGAACAGAATACAGAAACACATCCAAAAATACTTTGATCCTACACTTCCTCAAATGTTGCAGATCTTATAGAAATATGATTCGGGTTCCTTAGTGGCGATAAGTTCGACCAGGGTCCAGTCTACAGGTGAAGTACAAAGTCTGCTATGTATGCTATACTGCTTGCTATGTGCTGCTTGATAGTAAGTTGGAGGCTCTGACTGTGGCTCTGACTCGGTGACACGCTGGAACACACTCGGCGTAACAGACACTAACTAACTGCAACTAACTGGTCTCCAGCCCACGGTGGCGATCCTAAATACTGATGGCAAAGAGGGCGTTGGCGGCACGTTGTAGCGAGTTTGTGACTGCCCTCGATCGATCTTGTGACCTCTATGCTGCACAGTGTGCTAGTGCCAACTTATACCAGCACACTACATAGCTTCTAACAATACCACCACTTGCAAAGTAGGTTAGAAATCGGATTAATAATATTGCTCACGCAGCATATGTTCTCTTTATCGGGCAACAACAAAGTTATTGACTGTGGATGGTATCGTCATAATGGAAATAATGAAGTCACATTAATTTTGGCACTTATCTTGAATGGATACCCACGTAGATTTCGTCTAAATTGTTATGGCTGGTTTTGTTGATTCTAGGGTGATTCCACTTTGACAGCTAGAAGGTCCAGATCTGTATTTTAGCAACATCTGAAGACGTAGCAAATGCATTTTTCAGTAATTTCTTAATGAACAAACAATCCGAGATCAGAACAATAGTATGGTAGAAATAATTTTTGACTTGGTGTTCACGATCCACATTTTTATTGAACTTCTTGTAAATTCACATATACTTCTTCTTAATTGTCACATTATCAAGGAAACAGTTTTGTATCAATCTTCATATATTTAATTTCCACTTTAACCAAACACAAGACTTGACTCTTCTTTTACAAAGCGAAATAACAACTTACCTCCTGCAAAGTGAAACAAAGACTGCTCTGTGAGCATTCGCGCCAAAACGGTTACAAGTAAGTCATAGATTATGACAATCTCATAGAAATGAATACACACAAGAACCATATCACTGTAATATATCGATACATCGGAGTACCTACACATTAATAAAACCAAATGTGAATATTGTCACAAAAATATGTCTATTATTTCCCAGAAAATTAGTACGATATTACTGGTATCGAGAACTGGGGTTGAGTGCCGTATGGTCACGTAAATAAAGAACCATTACAAGCTTCAGCTAGATATGAGTTCTTATGCTTGTGAAGACATCGAAAAAGATATGATTGTCGGAATGACAGACTCAGCATGCAGGAAAGTCAAAACAATCTTTGGTGACATTAAAAGTAACGGTGGTAACATTAAGAGTGCAACGGGAATTCCACTGTTAAATGCAGAGGAGAGAGCAGATAGGTGGAAAGAATACGTTGAAAGCCTCTATGAGTGTAAAGATTTGTCTGATGTGATAGAAGAAAAAAAAAGGAGACGCTTTAGAAAAGAGAGGGGATCCAGTATTAGAATTGGAATTTAAAAGAGCTTTGGAGGAATTACGGTCAAATAAGGCAGAAGGGATAGATAACATTCCATCAGAATTTCTAAAATCATTAGGGGAAGTGGCAACAAAACGACTATTCACATTGGTGTGTAGAATATGTGAGTCTGGCGACATACCATCTGACTTTCGGAAAAGCATCATCCACACATTTCCGAAGACGGCAAGAGCTGACAAGTGCGAGAATTATCGCACAATCAGCTTAACAGCTCATGCATCGAAGCTGCTTACAAGAATAATATACAGAAGAATGGAAAGGAAAATTGAGAATGCGCTAGGTGACGATCAGTTTGGCTTTAGGAAAAGTAAAGGCACGAGAGAGGCAACTCTGACGTTACGGCTAATAATGGAAGCAAGGCTAAAGAAAAATCAAGACACGTTCATAGGATTTGTCGACCTGGAAAAAGCGTTCGACAATATAAAATAATGCAAGCTGTTCGAGATACTGAAAAAAGTGGGGGTAAGCTATAGGGAGAGACGGATCATATACAATATGTACAACAACCAAGAGGGAATAATAAGAGTGGACGATCAAGAACGAAGTGCTCGTATTATGAAGGGTGTAAGACAAGGCTGTAGCCTTTCGCCCCTACTCTTCAATCTGTATATCGAGGGAGCAATGATGGAAATAAAAGAAAGGTTCAAGAGTGGAATTAAAATACAAGGTGAAAGGATATCAATGATACGATTCGCTGATTACATTGCTATCCTGAGTGAAAGTGAAGAAGAATTAAATGATCTGCTGAACGGAATGAACAGACTAATGAGTACACAGTATGGTTTGAGAGTAAATCGGAGAAAGACGAAGGTAATGAGAAGTAGTAGAAAAGAGAAGAGCGAGAAACTTAACATCAGGATTGATGGTCACAAAGTCAATGAAGTTAAGGAATTCTGCTACCTAGGCAGTAAAATAACTAATGACGGACGAAGCAAGGAGGACATCAAAAGCAGACTCGCTATGGCAAAAAAGGCATTTCTGGCCAAGAGAAGTCTACTAATATCAAATACCGGCCTTAATTTGAGGAAGAAATTCCTGAGGATGTACGTCTGGAGTACAGCATTGTATGGTAGTGAAACATGGACTGTACGAAAACCGGAACAGAAGAGCATCAAAGCATTTGAGGTGTGGTGCTATCCTGAGTGAAAGTGAAGAAGAATCAATTGATCTGCTGAACGGAATGATCAGTCTAATGAGTACACAGTATGGTTTGAGAGTACATCCGAGAAAGACGAAGGTAATGAGAAGTAGTAGAAATGAGAACAGCGAGAAACTTAACATCAGGATTGATGGTCACGAAGTCAATGAAGTTAAGAAATTCTGCTACCTTGGCAGTAAAATAACCAATGACCGACGGAGCAAGGAAGACATCAAAAGCAGACTCGCTATGGTAAAAAAGGCATTTCTGGTCAAGAGAAGTCTACTAATATCAAATACCGACCTTAATTTGAGGAAGAAATTTCTGAGGATGTACGTCTGGAGTACAGGATTGTATGGTAGTAAAACATGGACTGTGGGGAAATCGGAACAGAAGAGAATCGAAGCATTTGAGATGTGGTGATATAGACTAATGTTGAAAATTAGGTGGACTGATAAGGTAAGGAATGAGGAGGTTCTACGCAGAATCGGAGAGGAAAGGAATATGTGGAAAACACTGATAAGGAGAAGCGACAGGATGATGGGACATCTGCTAAGACATGAGGAAATGACTTCCATGGTACTAGAGGGAACCGTAGAGGGCAAAAACTGTAGAGGAAGACAGAGTTTGGAATACGTCAAGCAAATAATTGAGGACGTAGGTTGCAAGCGCAAAAAAAAAAAAGAAGCTTGCAGAAAAAGCTGAAACATAAGTACCGCCAGTGGTACACAGAATTAACGGGCATGATTAGGAAGTGTCAATTTAGTTGTGGCAATTTTTACTGTGATTGATACATGATGCAATAACATTCGATGTCTCTTGTATCAGAATACAGGAACAGAAGTACTCTGATCCATCACTTCCCCAAGTATTACAAATCTTAGAGCAATATGATTCGGTTGCCATAGGGGCTAATAAGTTTCACCAGGCCCCGATTTGTTGCATCGAGTCGCTCCTTGTCCGCAACCGCCCCAAGCAGCCACAACAACGGTCGTGTACACAGCCGCGCAGACAGCGACGTATACATGTCAACAGACCTGTGAACCTAGTCAAAGTCATGCCCTAGATGTTCTGATCACTATAAAAAAGAGGATTGCTCATCATGTAACGCAACGTGTTATACGTGTCGAAAAATGGCCATTTGTTTGCAACGGCAAGGAAACGCCAATTTTGCCCACTCCCAGAAAAAAAAGCCTCCTGCACATGCAGTGAACGCTTTGTTTCCAAAACCTACAACAGGTTCTGACAAAAGTAAGATTAAGTTTGTGCCTCCTTCTCATCAAAGTGCTGTGCAACGACGTGCTAGAAAACTATGTCTCTCATTACGAACTAGTGGCCGTCATGTGAATTTTTAGTTAGATACGGGTGCCTAAAAACTTTGCTTGATCGTGCCACGTACGAGGACTTAGGCTCACCACGACTTTCTGAATGCACCAAGGACTTCACTGCTTACAACAGAAAGGAAATTCCAGTGCTTGGACAGTGTAGTTTCCCTGCCGATTATAAATCTCCCAGTGAGAACATTTTCCGTTTAAAAGCTGTTGTTTGTACTTCTACTTTCAGTGTCTGCTTTTGAACCAGAAGACAGTGTAGCTAGCTTAGCCAGCTGGCTTAAAGAAATTCCTGAACTATTTTCAGTGGGAATACTACGTTGAAAGACAATGCGCAGTCTAAGTTTTTCTCCACCCGCCCCATTCCAAATGATTTAAGAGACAAAGTAACCAGTGAATTGAGAGAATTCCAAGATAATGACGTAATTGCTCCCACTGAAGCTATTCAATGGGCAAGACTTCGTTTTGTTGCCTAAGCCTTCTGGTCGCATTCGCCAAGTCAATGCACAGCACTCTGAATTGCTGGAATCGTTTCTCTGGAACTACAGAAAAATTGCACAGGCCACGGAAGCACACCCGGACCTCGTGATTATGTTGGATTACATTCACACGTCTTGGCCTCACTCATTTATCCAGAACTCAGTTGTGCGCCTATATTTTGCACGTCGGCGTAACCTTTCAGTCCAACAGGGTGAGATTCTACACTCCTGGAAATTGAAATAAGAACACCGTGAATTCATTGTCCCAGGAAGGGGAAACTTTATTGACACATTCCTGGGGTCAGATACATCACATGATCACACTGACAGAACCACAGGCACATAGACACAGGCAACAGAGCATGTACAATGTCGGCACTAGTACAGTGTATATCCACCTTTCGCAGCAATGCAGGCTGCTACTCTCCCATGGAGACGATCGTAGAGATGCTGGATGTAGTCCTGTGGAACGGCTTGCCATGCCATTTCCACATGGCGCCTCAGTTGGACCAGCGTTCGTGCTGGACGTGCAGACTGCGTGAGACGACGCTTCATCCAGTCCCAAACATGCTCAATGGGGGACAGATCCGGAGATCTTGCTGGCCAGGGTAGTTGACTTACACCTTCTAGAGCACGTTGGGTGGCACGGGATACATGCAGACGTGCATTGTCCTGTTGGAACAGCAAGTTCCCTTGCCGCTCTAGGAATGGTAGAACTATGGGTTCGATGACGCTTTGGATGTACCGTGCACTATTCAGTGTCCCCTCGACGATCACCAGAGGTGTACGGCCAGTGTAGGAGATCGCTCCCCTCACCATGATGCCGGGTGTTGGCCCTGTGTGCCTCGGTCGTATTCAGTCCTGATTGTGGCGCTCACCTGCACGGCGCCAAACACGCATACGACCATCATTGGCACCAAGGCAGAAGCGACTCTCATCGCTGACGACGACACGTCTCCATTCGTCCCTCCATTCACGCCTGTCGCGACACCACTGGAGGCGGGCTGCACGATGTTGGGGCGTGAGCGAAAGACGGCCTAACCTTGTGCGGGACCGTAGCCCAGCTTCATGGAGACGGTTGCGAATGGTCCTCGCCGATACCCCAGGAGCAACAGTGTCCCTAATTTGCTGGGAAGTGGCGGTGCGGTCCCCTACGGCACTGCGTAGGATCCTACGGTCTTGGCGTGCATCCGTGCGGCGCTGCGGTCCGGTCCCAGGTCGACGGGCACGTGCACCTTCCGCCGACCACTGGCGACAACATCGATGTACTGTGGAGACCTCACGCCCCACGTGTTGAGCAATTCGGCGGTACGTCCACCCGGCCTCCCGCATGCCCACTGTACGCCCTCGCTCAAAGTCCGTCAACTGCACATACGGTTCACGTCCACGCTGTCGCGGCATGCTACCAGTGTTAAAGACTGCGATGGAGCTCCGTATGCCACGGCAAACTGGCTGACACTGACGGCGGCGGTGCACAAATGCTGCGCAGCTAGCGCCATTCGACGGCCAACACCGCGGTTCCTGGTGTGTCTGCTGTGCCGTGCGTGTGATCATTGCTTGCACAGCCCTCTCGCAGTGTCCGGAGCAAGTATGGTGGGTCTGACACACCGGTGTCAATGTGTTCTTTTTTCCATTTCCAGGAGTGTAGTTCAAAACGACTGCGGACAATCCCCTGTGTTTACTCCCAAAGCGTTGCAAAAGGATGTGTTGCGATTGCTCTATCGATGACATAGGGGAATTTTACGCATTAAACAGTTAGCTCAATGACACTGCACTCGGCAGGGCATGGACGGCCATATTGAACAGATGACATCACAGTGTCGCATTTGCGCGGAAACCAATCCGCGCCGCCACAGACATTCTCAGCTAGGCCTGAGACTCAGTCGCCATGGCAACGAGTGCACATTGACTTTACAGGATCATTTTGGAAACCTCGTTGGCTCATAGTGGTAGACTCTTTTAGCAAGTTTCAATTTGCGGTGCCTACGAACTCTATCACGTCACGTAGCACCGCTCAAGCATTGTCCTCAATATTTTGCATAGTTTTTCCAGTACTTCTGATGGAAAACGGACCACTTCACATGATTATGTAAGTGAAGTGCCATTCATCATCTAACAAGTGCTCTGTTTGACCGCCAGCCCAATGGAGAAGCAGAAGGCACTTTTAAACAATAGATGTCTAAGCTTTGCACCAGTCACATACAGGAACAGACGCTGGAACTCTTTCTCGCCGCCTATTATGCACGAGACAGGCCTTCAGCAGCGCAACTTCTGCATAGCCGCCGCCATCGGACGCTGCTACACTTGCTGCACCCACAGCAGCATACGGCGCCGCTAATGGTCCGTAAGCAACGCTTTGCGCCTCGTTATTTTGTAATTTTCACGGTTTGTCGCAACAGTGGGTGCTGGGAAAGAGGCATGATCCAGGAACGCATTGCCTCTTGTATGTATTTGATTGCAGGTGCCACTGGTTTGCAGCGCTGCCACCAGAATCGAATTCGCGCATGTCATTTTCTCTGCGATTCTGCTGCTTTTCTTCCCTCACATTTATGGCTTCTCGGTGGGACGAAGCGCCATTGAGCAAGTAGACTGTTGTGTCTGGCGCCACCGGCTCAGGTGTAGTACCGGCTGTCCCTCTTGCGGCCCCATTGCCAACATCTATGAGGAAGAGTTGGTATCCGTGGGTTATGTCAGAAGGTCTTTGCTTGCCGATGTACAGGGAGGTCCATTGATAGTGACCGGGCCAAATATCTCACGAAATAAGCATCAAACGAAAAAACTACAAACAACGAAACGTGGCTAGCTTGAAGGCGAAAACAAGATAGCGCTATGGTTTGCCCCACTACATGGCGTTGACATAGGTCAAAGGGATATCAACTGCGTTTTTAAAAAAATAGGAACCCAAATTTTTTATTACATATTCGTGTAGTACGTAAAGAAAAATGAATGTTTTAGATGGGACACTTTTTTCGCTTTGTTATAGATGGCGCTGCAATAGTCACAAACGTGTAAGTAGGTGGTATCACGTAACATTCCGCCAGTGCGGACGGTATTTGCTTCGTGATACATTACGCGTGTTAAAATGGACCGTTTACCAATTGCGGAAAAGGTCGATCGTGTTGATGTATGGCTATTGTGATCAAAATGCCCAACGAGTGTATGCTATGTATGCTGCTCGGTATCCTGGACGACATCATCCAAGTATCCGGACCGTTCGCCGGATAGTTACGTTATTTAAGGAAACAAGAAGTGTTCAGCTACATGTGAAACGTCAACCACGACCTGCAACAAATGATGATGTCCAAGTAGGTTTTTTCAGCTGGTGTCGAGGCTAATACGCACATCAGTGGCAGAGAAATTCCGCGAGAATCGTAAACCTCAACAGGCAGGTCACGGATTGAAAACAAATTTGATTAGAGGGGGGTTCACGTCTTGACTATTTATCTCACGACCTAAGTACCGTAGTTGAGTTTGAAAAAAGTCACACTTTTCGAGCTGACGCTTGAAAAACAGCACCCACATTGGCAATGTGTTCCCCTGTTGTATGACCTGAGACAATAATATCGCCAAGGTAATTTCAACGAAATGGTCCTTTTGCATTCAGCTGTTCCAAGTAACTTTGAAAACTGGCGGGTGCGGAAGCACTGCCGAAGGGCAAACACAAATACTTGAACAGTCCGAAGTGTGTATTTACAACAGACACTTTCTGTGATTCTTTATCCAACGGGATTTGCTAATAGACATCACGCAAATCTGTTTTAGAAAAGTATAACGTCCTGCACCAAGCCTGTGTCTGAGTTCTGCAGGGCGAAGAAACGTGTAAGTGTCAACTACTGTCTGAGTGTTTTGGTTTAATTTTGACTAACTTTATTGAGTGTTGTTTTCACTCAACTTTGCGAACTTAATATTAACACTTACATTGTTGTCTGGGGAATTCATGACAATAAATTCTGAATCCGAATCTCCCACGATCACAGATTCGTCATGTGAGAATTGATTTGATATGTAAATTCATCCATCTCTTACAGGTGTATCGAGTCCTATTGCAAAACTGTAATATTTAATTTCGAATGTTTCATGTCCTATCCGTGAGCTGAGTCCCAAACCAATCCCATGCAAGAGTGGAATTCATGTATGTCATCAGCCCTGAACCAAAACATTGAGGCCGATCCTGGCCTCATCTTCCATCGTCTGCAACGTCGCTCACCATGACCAGCATCGTTCGTTGGCGTTTGAAGAGAATAATTTTATGTATTGGAGCAGAAGATTGTAAAACACCTAAAGTTTTTCTCTGTTCAGCACAATTAAAGATCAATGTGTCATTATGCAAACAAATAAAGAAAACCACTGCAATTCTCAATACTGAAGGCCTCCAGCGGTTTTTTGCCTGGTTTTCCCGTTATCGATGCTCGAATGAGGAGGCAAGATATAAATCCAGGATTGCCTTTTTGTTTTCCAGTATTGAGAACTGTAGTGGACACACACACACACACACACACACACACACGATACCAAGGTTATTTGAAAGGGAGGTTGGGCCCGAAGCTTAATCGGCTGTGACTGGCTGGCGCAGTGACGTCACCGTAGGAGCAAAGCGAGGCAGCGGCTAAAGCAGCAAGTGATTCTTACTAAGTACAAGCAACTACTTACAACAGCAATAAGTTCTCAGGAAATTATTTAAAACAGTTGATTTACCTGTTTAGATGTTTGCAGTAGAAGAAGAGTGCCACTGTGTTGATTTCCGCTTCTGTGCTGCTGCAGCTTTCTGCATTTTATGCTTCGTGTTGAGGAGCCACATACCAATGAAAAGTCGTGTTCTGACATACAGTTTCATAACGTGTGACGAAAATTCCGGATATGTAGTTTAGACAGCAGTGCATATTGTTTTCACTATATTTTTTTCCTTGGAAATACTATCCAATCCATTAAATACATTAAAAATTAGTTCAAACTGACACACATTATGTAGCCACTCATCTGTTGGAACTGTAAGCCCACCACGAGATAGAAATTCAGTGCGACCATAATTTTCATTTGTTGGAGGACTTAAAATGTCAGCAGACGGCGTTCCCTGTGTCTTGTCACAGTTCTTTGCACGATATTCAATCTAGCCAGCCAGGTAACGGAATCCTTCTGCAGAGCAGTCACATCCCTCTTTGACAGCAGATTCTTCTGGTGCAGGTTGAAGAGGAAAGTTAATATCTTGTAGCTCTTCTTCACCATCTATCATTTGCAGTGCTTCGCTCATGTCAGGCAAAATTCCTGTGAACAGTCGTGACGTCAAAATGCCGTCACACTGATCTGCCTCTACTGATGTGTCACTTGACAGAGGAATGTCGTGAGCATTAGGTCCCAGCAGTAACAGCCGTAATCGATATGCTACTTCTGTTGGAGAAGGGTTCAAATGGAAATGACCAATGCCTCTGATCTGTGAGAAAATTTTTTCCAATGCATCCTGGTTCAATCTTGCAGTTAAAATATATGTTATTTGTAGTGGCTGAAGGTCTGAAAACAGACCAAATAATGACCGAACAGTTGTCATAATGCCTTTCTGGAATGGGAGCAATTGATTTGAATTACCTACGCGCATTTTTTCGGCACACGTATACAGTTCTCTCAATATTCTTTCTTGAACATCCTTATGTATCCCATAACCACATGATAACGCATTCTTATTGTACAGTCATGCTCAAAACTATATGAACGACCTGAATTTCATTACGCCTGATTCTCATGCAACCCACATAACGCAGCCGTCTAGCAGGTCCTCTAATCGCTCCTTGGTACAGTCGTTTGACTATTGAAAATGGCTCCAACAAGTCACCACTAGAAAACACTGCTCTGTGTCGCAATATCTCAAGATGTAAAGTTATACCACGATACTACAAATATCAGGGAACACCTTATCACAGATAAGACTGTCCTTAAGGCCTGTAAGCTCACATTTATTACAATAAATGACATACCTGAAAAGTTACCACTCTCATTATTACGTTAGATAGGTAATGCACGTAGTAAGTTCGTCGTATTCATGATTTCCTCTTCAAAGTAACATACCGTACTAATTATTTAACACAAAATTATACTAAAAATTTAAGTTATTCACGAGCAGCTAGTTCAGAATACTGTATGTATGAACTTCAAATGACGCGACGAACCGTCTCGTTCTGCATATGGATTCTAACTCAGGTCACGCAGACTAAGCAAAGATTTCGTGACTGACGGAAACTAACAGTCATTACTGATTAGGCATACAGAGAGTGATACAGCTCGATTTTACACAGTATCAGTTAGCAAATACCAACTTTAAATTACATAACGCAAACATTTTTAACGGACGCTAATTGGTACCCAACACCTATTGTCCCTGTTAACGAACTACGAGAGATGTTAAATATTGCTTCTTAACAAGTAACATATTTGAAATACCGAGAGGTAAAGCTTTCTGTTGGACAGGGATTCGAACCCAGAACCTAATAAGATAGATATCTAAGCACAATCAACTGTGACATATCGGAATTTCTCGGCAGTGGCTAGATGTTTTAACTGAAATGACGAGACGAAACATTAATTTTTTCCTTCCAGGACTGCAACCCGGCATGTATCGCTGTTGTATTCTAGAGAAAACGAACGTTAAATATGGGTTTGTTACACCAGCAGCGACATGTGAGCATGTTTGAACTAGAAATAATATGAAGAAGAGAGCAGTGCTGTCTGGGAATAGAGCTCCACGCATATCGTTGTTGACTACACACAAGGAGACGTCAGATACAGAATTTTTCTCCACCAGCAGCTCGGAATAACATCTTGAACCTACAGTGATCTCGCAAATAGTTCTGTGTCTCACTGGGAGTAAAAAACGTCAAATATCGTTAATGTTGACAACGAATTTAAAAAATCAAAATTATTATCCACCAGCAGATACGTGTTATCATGCTAGAGCTTGAAAATACATAATGAAATCTTTAGTGCCGGGCCAGGATTCGAACCCATTCACGCGCAATATGTGGAGATGTTGAGGAATCTGGAGTTTTGAACGAACAACAAACTGTAGTCGAGCTGTATTGTCACGAAGGGATCAAATTCCGCGTTAAAGGCGGTCTGAGTTGCATTCCCAATTCAGAACCAATTTTATCGACATACAGAAGCTCAAATAGAAAATGGAATAAGCATCCTGTGACCCTACATAGCGTTTATTTCGTTACTAGAAATAAAGAACTAGTATAATAAAGGTTATTGGTGACAGAGTTTCTAAATGTCGCCAATGCTGACTTTATTGTGGTTGAACCTAACGTAGACTTGGTAGAGAAAGAAGTATCAAGATTATTGTGAATTTCAGACCACAATGCCATTATACCTTCTCCACTTGGCGTAGCCAGAACAGAATAGAATCTGTCTCTCCCTATAAAAAATCATCGGCGGAAATTCGAACTGAGCCCAGACCATAAGTATATGAACCTATTATCAAACCAAAAGACCACTAAGCCTCTGCTCGTTAAGCCCTTTGGGCCACACTGGATCAGAATTCTGACACTCAGGCTCCCTGTACTGGGTTGCAGCATGTTTAGTACATTCATTTACTTGTTTCACCGAATCGCCAACAGTGTAGGTTGCAGAAATTAAAATAAAAAGTGTTCTTTTCCACTTGAGCTATCGGTTTGTTGGAAACGTTAATAGTCAGCCAGACAGTAGACGCATCTCAAAACTTTTGTATTATGTATGGGTAGAGCGCATCATGCCAAAATACGTCGGAGAAGTATTTTCTACATTAGCTGTCGCCTGGTAGTGGCATTTTTTCTTCATCAAACCTTGTTTGACAGCTTTAACTCAGAACAAGTTTTCTACATGCATGTAATCAATAAATTGCATGTGCATTTTCAGACTGTTATAGATGACATCAGAGAATTCGCATATATCGTTGATGATTAATTTCTCTCTCATTTTTACTATTGTTTTAACAACATTAAAGGAAATCTTACGTAAATTGTGAACTGTATTATAAAAAATGTAATAAAACTACCCATGATAACTTTTCGACGAAAGTCTGTTTTAATAAAACTGAGTATCTGTACAGAAGCGTGCCTCTATCGTCACGAATTGGTAAAATAGTACTCACTTAGATTTTGAATGGGTCTGTGTTTAATTGGTATGTTGTGTCATACTTAAGAGGTATGCAAATGTGGCATTTCATAAATAAAGTTATGTGTTCCTAGAAACCCAAAATTTGCTTGTCAGCGGCGGAAAGAGGCGTTACTTGTTGTGCAGCATTGTAAGTATTTCACCATTGCACTATGAGCCGAAAGTATTTTCTTGCGATTTCCTTATCGATGTTTGATTTGACTGTTTGTAGCTCTTTCACAGAAAGGATAAAAACGCTACACTCAGAGAGACTGTAACTGCGAACTATACCAGACGCCTTTTCACAGGTCAGCACGTTACCACAGAGCTGGCGAAGAAGTACGTCATCTACAATAGATTTATTAACAATTTTCCCACTTGGAAGCTTTAGTCCGTCATCCAGAAAGTGGTTCCTCATTAATTTAAACAAATGCGGAACATCTGTAAACACCCAGATTCGTTTATTTTCATACTGCGGATTGGAAAAGCAGGAATTTGTTTCTGTCACATTAAAATCTTTCCACACAGATAGATTTTTTTGTTCCAAGGTCGCACACTACCGCAACAACATCATAACGAACATCTTGTACAGAGCAGATAATACTGTTTAATCGATCAGCTGTTATTTGTGTGTCAAAACCATAGAAATGGGTTGCTTCCATCCAGGGAACAAATCACGTACCATAACAAATAGCACGTTACTGTGTGGCCCTACAACACGATCTTCAACACGTCGAATGATAGCACACACACGTTGTGTTTTTGTCACTGCAGATGAGTGGGCTTTCATTAGTTGCAAAACATCTGTCAGCACACCAGGGAAGCATCTGAAAGAGCATGTCCATCTCTTTAGTGTTGACAGTCCTGGAAATGGGAAACCTACCTGATTTCTTAAAAACAAATAACATTTCCTAGACACAGCACGAAGTGTAACCGCTTTGCAAATATTTTCCCTTTGCCATTTTGCTCTTTTCTTTCCACTCAACTCATGCGGTAGCGTTCTCGCTTCCCACGCCCGGGTTCCCGGGTTCGATTCCCGGCGGGGTCAGGGATTTTCTCTGCCTCGTGATGACTGGGTGTTGTGTGATGTCCTTAGGTTAGTTAGGTTTAAGTAGTTCTAAGTTCTAGGTGACTGATGACCATAGCTGTTAAGTCAGATAGTGCTCAGAGCCATTTGAACCAATTTGTTTACACTCAACACGCAGTTTATCTGTGTTTTTGAAAACAATTTGCCTAATATTTGAGTCACTTTCTCCTGCCCTTGCTTCTTTTGACACTTTTCTTGATATTTTATTTTCTCACCAGAAGCTTTCACTTTGAGTTTCAAACGCTTCTCACTACACCTGAGATTTGCACACATATTTGTCAGTCTGCGGTTCCTATATTCTAATTCTTCTATTCGTTTACAGAGTTCGCGGATCTGTTTACTATCAGTGTCACTGTCATCTGTCGCTGTTGACTGGTCTATTTTTCTTTTTTTTCGGAGACACACTAGCCAGGTGCTAAATTTCATTTTTCATTGTCTTTCTTGCCTGCAACCAGTCTGCCTTTTCGGAGAAACGGTGTCATCAGGGCCTGAATTTCCAATAACACTGAGAACACTTCATGGTATATTCACACTCGGCACTGCGTCTGGTTTAAGTGTTCTCTTCGGCGGTAAATTGAGACGTTCTGCTCGCAAGTCACGTAGATAATCATCGGATGTGAAATGCAACGAACAAACAGTTGACGTCGCAACATTGAAGCGATCTTTTCGGTGGCACTTCATAATCCAGGCCTTCTGCACTTTAACGAGCCGACCGAAGTGGCCGTGCGGTTCTAGGCGCTACAGTCTGGAACCGAGCGACCGCTACGGTCGCAGGTTCGAATCCTGCCTTGGGCATGGATGTGTGTGATGTCCTTAGGTTAGTTAGGTTTAATTAGTTCTAAGTTCTAGGCGACTGATGACCTGAGAGGTTAAGTCGTCTAGTGCTCAGAGCCATTTTAACCATTTTCTTTTTTTTTGCACTTTAATGTGTTTTGGGAACGAATGATAAATTATATCCGTGCCTTTTGTCTTTCGGCTGTACGACAGACACCCTGTTACAGCACACCCAGGCATTTTAACGCAACACTTTTAAGCACGGTAACAACATTACAAAGTAAAGCAAAACAACAACACCGGTAAAGCAGCTCATTTGGCCCCTCGACACAACGTGCTCCTATGCTGACATCATGCGCAGAACGACGAAATATTCGCCGATCTGCGCAAGCCACCATTCACAAAACAAATATTGAAAAGTGTTGTCAAATTTGTCAATGAACAACTGTGGGTAGGAGTTCATAATCGACCTTCAGTACTCTTATTTACCTCTAGTGAGACATGTGTAGTGTAATAAATAGGTAATGTACGGAATCGACTGTGAGAAAGCTTAGTGGCAAAGACGTTGTCTGAGAGAGACTATGATAATTATATCGTTGACTCGGAATATTGCTTTCTCTGTGGTTTACTCGTAACTAAGGGTAACTAGAGTTTTCTGTTCGCTTCTTTTGATGTTATATGTAAAATAGTACAAGAGACACAATAAACCGTTATTATATAATGAGAACAAAGGTGAGCGTCACGACCTTTATTAGTATTTTTGGAAGTATTGAAATAGCAGAAGTGCTTCATATTGAATGCGACGTGTACGGGAAGAGACGTGGACAACAGCACTCGAACCTGCAATCTCATGTATGAATAGTTGCTAAAAATATCCAGCCGTCTCTCCCAAGACTCTTCACATGCGCAACAAACAGTTATTCTCTTAACAGCACTATCAGAGACAATTTTATCACGTTGTTACGACCTTTTACTGCGAGCATAATACATCTTCAATAGACAAACACACAAAAGAATCTACCACACCATTCCTTTTGAAAATAGTTCAGGAAATTCTTCAAGGAAGCTACCTACACTCTTTTGGGGTACAACTGTAGGGGCCGACAGTACATTGTCGTGGATGCTACGGCCAAAGAAATCTAAAGGATCTAAACCGAAAATGTTCTCACTGTTTCGTGACAACTACACTGTCCAAACACTGGAATTTTCTGAACATTGTAAGTACTGTGGTGCTTGCTACGTTTAGAAGGGTGTGGTGAGGCTAACTCTTCGTGCGTGGCACGATTAAACAAAGTGACTGAGGTACCAGTATCTTACTTAAAGTTCACACAACGGCCAGCAATTTGTAATGAGAGAAATAGTTTGTTATAACTCCGTTGCACAGCACTAGGCACAACCTTCATCTTAATTTTGTCAGAAGCTGTTGTAGGTTTGGAAAATGCAACGTTATCTGCATGTGCAGGAGCCTTATTTTCTGGGATCACGTAATATTGGAGTTTTTGTGCCGTTGCAAACAAAATGCTTGGTCATGACCTTTTTTTCCCACACGTATAACATATTGCATTACATGATGGGCAGCCCTCTCTATATGTCTAGGGCATAACTTGACTAAGTTCACAGGTGTATTTACTTGTCCACATCGCTGTCCACGTGGCTGTGTATACGATCGTTGTCGTCGCTGCTTGGAGAGGTTGCAAACAAGGAGCGTCTCGATGCAACAAATCAGCCGCTACGGAACACGAATCATATTGTTCTAAGATTTGCAATATTTGGGGAAGTGATGGATCAGAGTACTTTAATATCTGCTCCTGTATTCTGCTATCTGGGACACTGAATGTTATTGTATCATGCATTATTCACTGCAAAAGTTGCCACTAAAAGTTTCCACAAATCCCTTAAATTTACGCTTCCTAGATGCACACATTAATTCTATGCTCCACTGACGGTATGTATATGTCAGCTTTTTCTGCAGGTCAAAGAACTCATATCTAGCTGCAGCTATGTAGTGTGCTGGCATAAGCTGGCACAGACACACTGTCCAGCATAGAGATCACAAGAAGATTGATCGAGGCCAATGACCGAGTAGCTGGAAACGCGCCGCCAATGCGCTCTCGGCCAGCAGTATTTAGGATCGCCCCCGTGGGCTAGAGGCCAGTTAGTTACAGTTACTTACAGTCTACTACGCCGTGTGAGTTCCAGTGTGTCACCAAGTCAGTGCTACAGTCACAGCCTGTATCTTTGAATCAGGCAGCACATAGCAACCAGTATAGCGTACACAGCAGACTTTGTACTTCATCTGCAGTGAGGCTAAAGTGGACTAGGATACAGAGCGTGGAAAACCACATGGAAGCTTAAGTTAAGTATGTCTTCGTTTATGTAGATATAGAACCCAGTTAATAAGTGTGTGCAGTTTGTGTTATATAAGGGGCTTTAAAAATGCTATGAGCTCGAGGCATTATTAAACAAACTAGTACTTCTTTGTCAGAAGTATTGACCCTGGCTGTTGAGACGTTTCTCCCACTGTGACACAAGTTCGTGAATGACTGTTTCATAAAATTCCTGGGGCTGCGATGTTCACCAGTTCCGCATGTACAGCTAGATGCCATTGTCCAAGGTGAATCGTTAGTCCCTCAGAGCCTTTTTAAGGGCACCAAAAATGGGACAATCAAAGGGACAATTGTGAATGCTCAGCGTTACTCGCAAACCGTGACCGCACTTCGCCAAGCGATCAAATCAAAACGACCAGGCAATCTCACCTGTGGGGTAATTCTGCTCCATGACAATGCAAAGCCTCATACGGCCAACACATCTCGGCGCCCCTGCAGAAATTCAAATGTCAGGTTCTGGGTTATCCTCCATACAGTCCAGACCTCTCTCCCTGTGATTACGCCATTTTTGTTCCCTTTGAAAAGGCTCTGAGGGGCAAACGATTCAGCTTGGACGTTCGGAACTGGTTAACGTCACAGCCTGGGGAATTTTATCAGACAGCCATTCACCGCCTTGTGTCACAGTGGGACAAATGTCTCAACAGCCAGAGTTAATACTTCTAGCATATAACGTCAGTAGGGGAACAACAAGGACGCCAGCCCACGTTCTATTTTTGTTGCCAGATGTATCCAAGATGGCATCGTGTACACTTGGCAACAGCGCATGACGTCAATCAAGAGGGCAGATTTTGGCGGGAAGTTTGATTTTTGGTGGGAAAGTGCCACGCCCCTCTCCCCCAGAAAAATGGCGCGAAAATCAAATTCCAGCAGGATAATGCACCACACCCCTCTTATCTCTACTAATCAAAGGAAATGATGGGAAAAAAGGACTTGTCTTTATTATTTAACCAATTTCATGCTGGTATGTTCTTCACTGGGTGTGGACTCCAACAGGCTTAGTTCATATCGTCGCCACCAGAGGATGCCCCTGTGATGTCAGATCATGACGCAAGTACCGTCATTCAAGATGGCTGCACCCGGTGTATCCACCACAAGCTCCAGAGCCCAACTGGCTTAGTTCATATCGGTGTCCACCAGATACCGCTACCGTGAAGTCGCGTGATGACCCAAGGTCGTCTGCTCCCTCATGTGCACGCGTTATTACTGGACACAAGCCGTGTCAGCACTCCGCAAGCTACCACTTACATCACAGCCTCAAGCCCACACCTTTATACTCGCGCTGGACATTAACTTCTGTAAATATGCTACCTAAAGTAATAGTGTTCTGTAAATATGCTAACTAAAGTGGCACCCACATCGCGCATCAAGTCTTACCTAAGTACTTAATTCCATTTCAATTTTAATCACATTCAGTAAGTAAAGTTACAAGCTCAATATTCAACATTCAACTACCTGGTTTCAATTACTTTTCAAGGACCAGACCGCCACCTCTTTCTAGGAACTGGCGTCGAATTTGAATTCTGGCACTAAAGAAAGGTCACATGGGTTTTTCCCACCAACCTAAGAAACTGCTGCAAACAAAGCTCACCACCACTAACTTAAGCCTCCAGGGCGCAACCTCTTCTTAGGGGTTTCTTGTAAAAGGACTAAGCCTGCACTAGGCTGATGCAGAAAAGGAGGCGTGTACTTTATTTATTTGGGAGCATTTTATTTAGGGATGGAGTATATGTATCACAGAACACACGCTCTGACATGCCCCACAGCATACAGACCTGCAAACTACTCCTACATAACTCTTGTGTAACGCTCTACACACACTCTTTCTAATTGTAAACCGCCAGAAATAACGTATTTCACAGCCTACAGACTCTCCTTGCTAATCGTCGACTGTCGAAATCATACACCAGTCTTTATTTAAACAACCGGTAAGTGTGTTCGCCACTGAGTCCATAGACCAACTGACTTAGCTCATATCGATGTCAATAGATGACGCTGTAGTGACGTCAGGTGATGACGCAAGTACCATAATCTAAAATGGCTCCATGTAGTGGTTTCACCACTAGCTCCAGACCCCAACTGTCTCAGTACATTTCGTCGCCGCCAGAGGACGCCACCGTGACACCAGCAGATGACACAAGTACAGTTATCCATGTTGTGTTCCCCCCGAGGTCTAATACTCAGTACCACCAGCAGAGGACGCTGCCGTCCGTTCCCTGACGTAAACCTAGATGGTGAGGGAAAATGGTGTCTGCTCTGGGCTGCTGGGGAGAGTAGGGATTGAGTGCACTATATTTATTTTGGAACAACTTATTTAACGATAGAGTATATCTATCACACTGATACAAAAGATCCACCCTGATGTGTCTGGGGCCATTTTGCACAGGCCACAGACACGCTACCAACTCCTAATTTCAGTACACAATAGGAAACTACTCCTAAATAGTTCTTCACACTGGTGTGTAGACACGCTCAGTACTCGTAAACGGTCCAAATAGCGCATAGCACGGCCTACAGAGCAGCTCGCGAAATAATGAAATCAATGCATGCAAGCAAAGTCCACTGCTCCCGGGCCCAGAGGAGTACACAGGAGGTGGCGATAAGTGAGGCATCAGTCAGGTGTCAAACCGCGCACGGGCACCTGCCCAGCTTCCACTAGCATGAGGTGGTGGATCCCACATTACTACGTAATACCTGAGAAATTCCTATCCGCCAGACACTGATGATGACGCGCTCACACGTATGGTCGACGCGGCCGTCAGCTGTTAAACCACTCACAGACGTCCATTTAGGGCCGCGCGCACCACATCCCCTGCGGAATGAGGCAGCCTCAGCTCGGGTGCTGCACGCTCCTTCACAGTCCCCGAGCCGGCATCATCAAACACTGGTGAAAGTTTCATGCCTCTATACAGTCACGGTCATAGCATTCCAAAGCGCG
Organism: Schistocerca gregaria; assembly: GCF_023897955.1. Taxonomy (NCBI): domain Eukaryota; kingdom Metazoa; phylum Arthropoda; class Insecta; order Orthoptera; family Acrididae; genus Schistocerca; species Schistocerca gregaria. The sequence goes on along the minus strand of NC_064927.1, from coordinate 71,037,323 downwards.
TTCACGGCAGTCTCCGTGTCTACTCCAGGCGCCACTTGTCTATACCATTGAAGACATAGAGCACAGTGTGTGCTGACAAATGCGTTCAGCCGCACGTACCTGCCCCAGCGTGACTGACACATCGCCATCTAAAACATTCTCAATGTTATTCTTACGTTACCTGGCTTTGTGAAAAAAATATCAACCAAGTCCAGCTCTCTGTAATTGTATAGTGCCCCAGAAATAGTTAACACTCTCTTTCTGGTTGTCTCAGCTTGTATCCACCAAAATTCCTACCCTAAGAGAACCTATTTACGAAAATGTCGCTGAATCCAGTCTCCCTCCCGGAAATAACGTGATAGGCTTCCTCCTCTCAACATACACAAATGTTCTCACCGCTCCTATATCCCACCACAATCGATCAAGCATTCTCATTGGCTGTTATCGAATTTACCAGTCGAATTACTAACGCCGTCGGTATCGGAGCACCATCCACCTTTTCTTTCTGGAGCTCTCTGGGGTTATTTTGCAAAGATTGCTAAATTGCTCCGACAGTTCCCTCAATCTATAAGCCCCCAACCTGTTCTTTCTTTCTGCAGACGCTACTCTCAGCAGTAATAAACTGTTTTACACTGATCACCGTTTTGCACTGACAACTAAACATCACAAATTTGTCTACAGGTCATGAAATACACACGAGACTCGCAAGAATATTGCAGCGTCAAACCGATCTCCAACCAGGAAATATATCATCGAGTACCGTCTCGATCTAGTAAACATACAATTCATATCCCCTTCATACCAAATCATCCCCTTTTCATCCGCGAACCGAAGTCACTCTCAGAACTGATGTGCAAAGGCAGGCTCGTTTCCCCTCGGTAAAAAGCGTTACTGTTTCCGCTTCCTTGCTCGCATTTCTACAGACTGTAAATTATTTCTACACAAACACCAAACTTAAGCGAGGTGCAGTGTGTTGTAAGCCATTTAATAACTAGGAACAAATAGAGTAAACTGATATTTGCACTATCGAATGCCGAAGTCGGTGATGAAACAGATTTCAGATGATCAGTATTGTTTACAAACCAACTAGGGTATTTCCCACGTGTAGAGAACAGGCAAACATGTGTCCAACACACCACAATCGATCTTCCCTGAACTAAATAAAATCACCAAATGTGCAGAAGCAGTCGACCGAACATTTTACATTTCGGAAGTGCTACCCTATCCCGCGCCTCACAGTACCGCTATCACGCCCGGATACTACGGTATACTAGCCCATGCAGCTATTGCGCTGTACTATCCACTGAAGCCATGGCCGGGTACAGTTCTATACTCTACTGTACAAATACTGCGCTGTACCACCTCATCCGAAACCGAATTCAGGCACAGCTACATTCTCTACTGCACGGATAATCCGCTGCACTGTGGCGTGCAAAAACGAGTTCATGTATTCGCGGGGGGCAGCCGCCTTCCCTCCCACGGACACCTTGCGCACAAAACAGCGCAATTTGCCTAGGGCCTATGCAGTGTGTATGAACGGAAATCACATGACCGGAAGTGCCGCTATCATGGATATTTGGAGTATAAAAGGATGCATGACAGCCGCAACCGATAAGTCTTCTGTGGTAGTTGAAAGTGTCAACATTCATTCCTCCAAAGTCCTTAACATGCTTCAGCTATTAGGGAGGAGGACGAGACCAACAGACGAACGCTTTGGTTTATGGTTACTAACGGAGAACTTAGACAATCTTGTTTCTGACATTGGCAACATAATTTACATCGACAATGGTACGCTCCATAGCAAGAAGAATTGAAATGTGCTTACTCCTATTACAGGACCGTTTTGCGATAACATTATGGTAGTTAAAATCTGTGATCAAGGTGGCTGTCGGGAGTGGTTAGAGAAGGGACGATCTCTAATGTTAATGATGAAGATATGTAGCTCAACTAACTATTATCTCCGTAGTAAATTCTCCAAGTTCGTCACTGCGAGAGATGGCGTCGGATAAAATCGGCAAGGAGGCACTGGAAACCATTTCGAAGAAATATAAAAATCCTGTGGCTATACCATATAAAGTGGAATTATCCGACGTTAAATTGGATGTGCTAATGGAAGAGTTGCCTGGAATATTGCAACAGATACTTGTAGACGATTATTACCTTTTGGATTTAGACATAACGCAAGACTTTCCCGGAATTTTTAATAAAGTGGAGATGTGCGACTTCCTAATATCGACCAGCGACTTCTGCATGGAAGGAGACCATCAGGGAAGCAGCAATGTGATTGTGGACAAAGATCAGACAGCTGGAATAGACTGTTTAGCGTGGATGAGCTCCAGTTGTAGGGTAAAGGTATATAACAAATTATATGTCAAATATCAAGTCCAGGAGTAAACAAAGTTATCGGTTATAGAATTTATAAAGTGTCCAGACACGCGTCTACGGGAAACTTTTACGACTTCTTTAGCTAAGGAGCATGGTATTACCAGGCTGGAGGCTACTATAAACAGGTAGAGAAAGGATCCTGTGTTCGACCCAGTGCAAAGCTGTTTATGTGTATTAGACACTAACAAGCTGTATTTACAATGTACTCCACTCTACTCTATGCCAATTGCGTCTATGTGGTGTCGGCTAACTAATAATTTAAAGAACAGCTGTTGTGTGGTGTTTAACAACATTCTGCAATTTGTCTACTGGGGTAATAAGAACACCCGAAAATTGACTGGTGTGCAGGTAAGTCTGCCGGACTCTTAATACCGAGGAAGCTTATAAGTTATGCTCTGTCTGCAAGCAGTTTTATTTATCTACCTGTGAACTACGCAGAGGTTCTTAACAGACTCCAACAAAGACAATATTAGTATTACAAAGAAGTGTTATGTTAAAGCAGGAGAAACTTATTTTTCTCAGTCTAGAACTCAGTTCTCCATAATACCGTCCGATATAGATGTCGCCGAATTGGGACTGGTTCCTACAAGTAAGGTTATACCCCTAGTCTTAAGAAAAAGAGTAAATGTAACACACAGACTTAAACCATTCCCCAGTAAAGGAATTACTCCTTTAAGTGTGGTTAATGTTTTATGTGAACGAAAAAGGAAAGTGGAAATGGAAGACATCGAACTAAAGAGAAGAAAACTGGAGTACACAGAGAAGACAGTTGCCATAAAGGAAGAACATCAGCTGCAAATGGAAAAGGAGGAGGCTATTGCAGATGTGCAGGTCGGGTTTACGTGCGGATTTAAACACAATGTAGGGAAAAATCTTTCTACGAAGAGGGAATACAAGGTGTTGGCGTTTACAGCCATGGAAACTGGTCACGTGTTGGAGTACTGGCCGAAATCAACGGAACTGAGAACTTTTATTATATTAAGGGATACACGAAGAATGTGTTTATTAAGCTCTGTTCCCATTTGGATCGGCTTAAGAAGGAGTGTGGCGAGTTGGATGTTGTCTACCTAGTAACAGAACGGCCATTTGCCGAGTTTAAAACTGATGGAATAAGTGCATTTAATGGACACTCATTTGCAAAAGTTCCACGCAGAGATCCCGCAAGAATGTGGAGCAGAAGAGTTGCCGACATACACACAGGAAGACGTGGAACGCTTTAACTGTAGAGTCATGGAGGAATGGAGGAGATACGAGGAAAAATTGAAATCCCCGAATGCTCTCGCCTAGAAGAGCTGCAGGAAGGAACAGAGCTAATAGTTAAAGCCATAAAATATGTATTTTACAGGAAGAAAGTTAGATATGTATTAGAATTTGAGAATATACCTTTTCTGTATTTGTCAAATTACTGGGATGTGCCTGTATTTCGGATGGGAAAGTGAGCGGTTGGATGACCTTGAAAAGTAGTTGAAACTAGGTAGTTGAAAGCGTAGCGAATCACTTTTCGTACCTATATGAATCACCTTCGGACTATAGTTTGCTTATGTTGTAAGTGTCTTTTATTTAAAATCAGCAGATGTGTGGTGTGTTATGATCCGCCGTAGCGGATACACAGAACCCAGTAGCAGCAGCAGTTTGAGGTGAACATTGGCAGACGGACTGTGTATACCGCAAGGAATGCTTGGCTGGCTGCACGTTGCGCTATTCTAGGGAATATTCTGAAATATCTTTCTCCGACCTAGACCGTAGCGCATCTGTGCGTCATTGCGCCGCTATCGGTGCCTAGTTGACTTCTAAATGATATGAGCTTTTATAGTTCGTAATTTTTCTCTGGTAGGGGTTGGAGAATAACGATGATAGCATGTTGGGCTGACTCATTTGAATGGGTGCGGATCTGTGGTACTTGTATGTAGTTTGAGGACGTAACACATTGCACGCATTCCCGCCGAATGGTCAAAAGACGGTCCTGTTGCACTAACTAAGGTCGTTCTGTTTCTACATGGGTTGCAGGAGGTGGTGGATATGTCTTTCTCCGACTTCTGCTCAGTTCGGACTTAAATTGGAACGATCACATGCGGAAAGCTGTAGAAATGAGAGCAGGTGCAAGATGCTTAGGGGGGGGGGGGGGTGACTAAAACGACGTTGGAATTTTACTGTAGCAGCTAGGTTGGGGAAAGGTGACTCGTTTCGAGATATGACAGTGCCAGAAATATCATTCACTAGTGGTTGTAATAATTAAAGGAATTGTGAATAGGATCGAACGCGGGTACGTGCTTGAATGGAAAGTCCCGATCCCAAATGACTGACATTATTTCTAGCGGACAGCGTGACACTAGAGATCGGTGAAACTAGTGTACGTTTTCTTACGATCTCAATCAGCACATCATCTACTACCACTCCTGTTTGTGTTCCTTCTCAGTCAGCCATCGTCTATAATTTAGTAGATATATCACTGAACGTCTGATATGGTCTCGAGATAGAATGCGCTAGAAATACTATAGAATTATTTAGCTTGGGTTGTGTGACGAAGTCGCAAATACCGCTTACATACGACGTTCCTTAGCAGATTGACTTTCAAATGAGGTAATTTTATCACCAGGTTGCATTCTGGGCTTACACATTCCTACAGTCACTGTCACGGTATTTGTCTGAAAAAAAAAAACTACCTAATTCAGAGGGAATGTCGTACCACAATTTGTAAAACGCCTATGGCTTTTAACATGGATACTTCTGTGCACCTGTAGAGCCAGCAGTGCTTGTGGGAGTAGCATGCAGTAGTTATTAGGATCGGTTTTTTTCTTTAACATCTGGTCGATTACGTCTCTGTTTCTATGAGAGGGTGGTAGGACTAGCAAGGAGAACACATGGGGCATACACATGCATAATTGATTTTGGGTCAGTATTATTTCGTATCGTAGGCAAAGATTTATTGACGAAATATTATAATTAGTAGTAGCGGTGGGTGCGTGATATGTACGTATTTGAGCATCAGGTTTATAAACTATGTGTTTGTGGAAAAGAGATGATTATGCCTTGTTGTAGGGAAGGTATGGATTTGACTTGGAGTACTGTGATAACAAAGGGGAGAGTATGTTAAGTCGTAAGGCGGGAACAGATATTTCCATTTCCAGAGCCACCGCCTTCGGTAGGGCGTATTTCCGATACTTGGCTTATTGTCGAATGATGTTCAGTTGAGACCATGATCGTAAGATGGGCAGCTTTCGTGATTAAGTGGAAATTTGAGAAGATTGTGTATGGAGGTGCGTTTGCACTGGACTGTTATTCGCTTCCATGTAAATTTTTCGGTTGACTGCTTCTGCATACTTCGGACCTTTATTTAGCTGATAGAAGATCGATTGTGGTGTGTGAATCTGGCATGTTGAAGACACGTTTGCTTGTTCTCTAGACATGGGAAAGACCTTAGTTGGCTTGTAAATTATGGGGATTATTTGGAATTTGTTAGATCAGCGAGATCGGTATTCGTGGGTGGAAATATCATTTTTCATGTGTTTTTTCTAGTTACTTATTGGTATAGAGCACTCTCGATCTAACTAAAGTTTTGAGTTTGTAGAGAAATAATTTCCAGTCGGTATGTTCGGAATTATGTTGCGCGAGCTATCGGGCGTCTACAGCCGTGTTCTTGATATCGAGAAGTACCGCGAAAATAGGTGTGATATTGTAATCCAAGAGTCCGGAGTTGTGAGTAGAAAAGCACGCAAGCAGGCAGGTCCGGACTAGAAACAGTAGCGCGTTTGTACCAAGGGGAAAAGAGCCTGTCTTTGCACGTAAGTTCTAGGAGTGACTTCGATTAAGTGAGGGATTTCTGATAACCTGTGGATAACATTGGGATGTTTAGTTGTGGGTGGAAAACGATGATCAGTGTAAAATAGTTTATTACCGCTAAGTTTCACGTCTGTAGAAAGAAAGAACAGATTGACAGTGCTTCCCTAGGAATGGAGAGCATTGTGGCAGATTGTAGGTATAGGATAATTTTTTTGGCTGAGGTAGAGATATAAATGATAAGTGCACCGTTTATGTCAAATGTTTATATATTGTATTGTAAAGTCAGTGTGTATATATTACATTGTAAAGTTAGTATGGCTTATGTTATAGAATGACTAAGGAGGATAACTGTGTGTCCCATCGTGAGGGTTATATTGATTAACGGAACTGTCGGTACAATTTATCAATCTGTGCAAAATAACCACAGAAAGCCCCAGAAAGAAAAGGTGGATGGTGCTTCGATACCGACGGCGTTAGTAATTCGACTGGTAAATTTGATAAGAGCCAATGAGAATGCTCAATTGATTGTGGTGGGATATAGGAGCGGTGAGAACATTTGTATATGTTGAGAGCAAGAAGCCTATACGTTATATCCGGGAGGAAGACTGGATTGGGTGATATTTTCGTAAACAGGTTCTGTTAGAGTAGAAATTTTGGCCGATAGTGTTAACTATTTCTGGGGCACTATAAAATTAAGCAGAGCTGGACTTGGCTGATATTTTTTCCCCCAGACCCATGTGAGGTAAGAATAACATTAAGAATGTTAGAGGGCGATGTGCCAGTCACGCTGGGGCATATACTCGCGGCTGAACGCGTGTGTCAAAGAGCTCTGTGCTATTCTGCCTTCAATGGTAAAAATAAGTGGCGCCTGGAGATGCCTCGAATATGAGACTGGCGTGAGCGCACTTTGGAATGCTATGACGTATGTATAATGGTGACTCTATAGAGGAATGGAACTTTCACCGGTGTTTGACGACGCTGGCTCGGGGACTGTGATGGAACGTGTGGGACCCAAGCTGCGGGTGCCTCACTTCGCGGGGGTTGTGGTGCACGCGGCCCTAAATGGACGTCTATGAGTGCTTTGACAGTTGACAGAAGTGTCAACCGTACATGTTATCGCATCATCATCGGTGTCTAGGGGATAGGAATTTTTCATGTGTTACTTATGAATGGGGGTGCCGCCACCTCTTGCTTGCGGAAACCTAGCAGGGACCTGAGGGCATTTTGACATCTGACAGATGAAGCACTTACCGCTACCTCGTGTGTACTCTACTGGACAGGGCGCGGTGGATTGTGCTTACATGGGTTGATTGCATTATTTAGTGAGCGGCTCTGTAGGCCCTGCTTTACACTATTTGGACAGAGTACGAGTACTGAGCGTGTCTACAAATCAGTGTGAAGAATTATTTAGGAGCTATTTGCTATTGTGTACTGAAAGTAGAATGCGGTTGCGTGTCTGTGGGCTGTGCAACATGTCCCCAGGCGCATCAGGGTGGATGTTTTGTATCAGTGTGATAGATATACTCTATCCTTAAATAAGTTGTTTCAAAATAAATAGAGAGCACTCCATCCTTACTCTCCACAGCAGCCCAGAGCAGGCTGAATCGTTTTCCCACCATTTTGCTCACCACCTTGGTTTACGTCAGGAAATGACGACAGCATCATCTGCTCGTTGTACTGAGTACTAGACCTTGTGAAGAACACAGTTAGCCGCCATCATCGATAGCTGTACTTGCATCATCAGCTGGTGTCACAGAGGCATCCTCTGGATGCGACAAAATGTACCAAGATAGTTGTGGTCTGGAGGTCGTGGTCAGATCTTAAATTACTGTACTTGTGTCATCACCTGACGTCACTACAGCGTCCTCTAGTGGTATCGATATGAACTAAGTAAGTTGGGCTATGGACTCAGTGGCAAATACACATTGTAGTGGTGCTGCCTCTAATTGATTAAATAAAGACTGGTGTATGATTTCGACAGCTGTCTATTAGCAAGGAGGGTCTTTTAGACGGATTATTATTTTGAAAATTTACGAGTTGTTTGGCTATCTGGATGTAAATGTATTGCATTATTTATGAGTGGTTTGCATGTCTGTAGGCTGTGCAGTGCGGTTTACAAATAGCAAGAGTGTGTGTAGAGCCTTATACATGAGTTATGTAGGAGTAGTTTGCAGATCTGTATGCTGTGTGGCATGTCAGAGCATGTGTTCTCTGATACCTATACTCCATCCCTAAATAAACTGCTCCCAAATAAATAAAGTACATTCCTTCCTCTCTCCATCAGCCTAGTGTGGGCTGAGTCCTTTTGCCAGCAACTCCTAGGAAGAGGTTGCGTCCTGGAGGATTATGTTAGTGGTGGTGAGCTTCGTTTGCAACAGTTTTCTTAGGTAGGTAGCGGAAGCCCAATTGACCTTTCTTTACTGTCAGAATTCAAACCTGGCGCCGGTTCCTAGGAAAAGGTGGCGGTCTGGTCCTTGAAAAGTAGTTGAAACTAGGCAGTTGAAAGTATTTCTTACCTATATGAATACACTGTTTGCTGTCGCCACCTTGAATAACGTTACTTGCATCATCATCTGACATCATGAGGGCACCTCTGCTGGTGGCGCTGTGTACTAAATCAATTGGAATCTGGACCTCATGGCGAACACATCTCTTAGGAGGTGGTGGTCAGGTGACTTAGTTGAGATAGGCGAAGTGAGCTATCTTCCTGCCAAAACCCCCCATCTTGAATGACATCATGCGCTGTTGCCAAATCTACACGATGCCATTTTGGATAACGTAATCGCCGCCATCTTGGATACATCTGGCAACAATGAAATGTTGGGCCACACCGCCCTTGTCCCCTACAAACGTCCTCTCCTGGCTTCCCACGGTACAGCTCTACAGAGACAACAAGACGACATTAAAGATGGCTAACGATGGTTCTACATGTAGGCTTGCTGGTCGCAGTATTGAGTTACTGAAGCGATTACTTGGTCATAGCTGTGCTCGTTGGGAGGTGCTGTTGGGAATAGTTTATGTATTAATCTGAACGCTGGGGACCCCACAAACGAAAGGAAGTATTGAAACGTTACAGCACCTTGAACACGATAAAATTGACAATGTACTTGGAACTGAGTCGGGTATTCAGTCCGTCCCTCCTCTGTTTCCTTAAGTTGCCGGAACGTCGGTGTATTCGTATGACGGCACTTGTTGGGCTGGTTGGTTGGTCTGATGTGCGGCCGACGCAGCTCGTGTAGCCAGTAGTTGTTGTACTGTCGTCAGTAAGGCAGCAATTTGTTGGTTATAAAACTGAAAGGCTTGTGTTAGACCCATCACAGTGGCCGTCTGTGGCTGAGGCCCAGGGGCAGGTGTTGGAGGGGCGGGTAATTCTGAAAACAGAAATTTGATTAGTTCTGCGGCTCCCTTCTTGGAATACCTGCAAGAACAGAACAACAAATAAGCAAATAGAACCTCTTGAACACGGTCACCCCTGCAAACTAAAACATAAGAGAAGCAAGTTGATTAACTTCGATGGCCAGTGAGTTATCCCAGTTCGCCACTGTAGAGCGCAGGGAAGCAAGGGAGAGGATGCTGCTACCGGTGGCTTGAGCTTGAAGCTTTACTTTTCTTGAATAGAGTCCATGTGCTGTGCTACAAGGTCATCAATAATAGTTCTCTTTAAAACTGATGTAAGTTCAATATTGACTGCTAGTAAATTACAATTCCGGTTTAGGTAAAATAGACCAGCTATAGTAACTAGTGTGGTCGCTATGTTCTGTCGTATGTAATCTAACTCCCTTCCTACTTGCAGCTATCTACATCAACATCGACATGATTACTCTGCTACTCACAATAAAATGCGTGCCAGGGGGTTCGATGAACCACCTTCAAGCTGTCTCTCTACCGTTCCACTCTCGAACGGCGCGCGGGAAAAACGAGTACTTTAATTTTTCTGTGTGAGCCCTGAGTTCTCTTACTTTATCGAGATGATCATTTCTCTCTAGGTGGGTGGGTGCCAACGGAAAGTTTTAGTAATCAGATGAGAAAACTGGTAATTGAAATTTCACGAGGAGACCCCGTCGCAACGAAAACCGCCTTTGTTTTAATGATCGCCACTCCAATTCACGTATCATTTCTGTGGCACTATCTCTCCTATTTCGCGATAAAACAGAACGAGCTGGCCTTCTCTGAACTCTTTCGATTTCATCCGTCAGTCCCACGTGATGCGGATCCCACACAGCACTGCAATACTCCAGAATAGGGCGGACAAACGTGGTGGAATCAGTCTCTTCAGTAGACATGTTGCACCTTCCAAGTATTGTGCCAATGAATCGCAGTCTTTGGTTTGGTTTACCCACAAAATTATCCATGTGATCGTTCCAATTTAGGTTATTTGTAATTGTAATCCCTAAGTATTTAGTTGAATTTACAGCCTTCAGATTTTTGTGAAATTTAGGGGATTTCTTTTAGTAATCATATGAATAACTTTACAATTTTCTTTATTCAGGGTCAATTGCCACTTTTCGCACCATACAGATATCTTATCTAAATAATTTTGCAATTCGATTTGTCATCTGGCGACTTTACAAGACGGTAAATCACAGCACCATCTGCAAAGAATCTAAGACGGCTACTCAGATTGTCTCCTATGTCAGTAATATAGATTACGAACAATAGCCTATAACACTACCTTGGGGAACGCCGGATATTACTTCTGTTTTACTCCATGACTTTTCGTCTATTACTACGAACTGTGACCTTTCTGACAGGAAATCACGAATCCAGTCGCACAACTGAGGCGATATTCCATAGGCACGCAGTTTGGTTAGAAGACGCTTCTGAGGAACGGTGTCGAAAGCCTTCTGGAAATCTTAAAATATGGAATCAAGACCATTGTAGACATTGTCTTTTATGAAGATTTGAGAGGAGTGAAGATTACAGTGAACTTTCTAGTTTACTTATCTCTTCACGTAGAGTTGGCTCCTTCTTGTCTAGAGGTCTGATTCTTGTAACTGAAATTCTCACATTTGAAGTCCTCATGATTGAATTGATCTAAATAAATTTGTTCATTGCTCTTGCAGAATTTTTGTTGTAACGTTAATATATTTTGTCACATTTTAGACTATCATACAGTCTTTTGACTTTTCACATTAACAAAACCGAAATTACATTGTTCGCACAAAATACAAAATGCGTCAGATCACATCAGAGACATGCTTACTACTGTCTCACTCAGCGGAAGTAAGAATATTCCAAAGGGATTACAATTTTTCTTGACAAATGAATTTCTATGAGTTTCGATTATTATTTCACCAATGAATCCAGAAATAAACATAGTAAATAGTACTAGATTGCGCAATTTAAGTTAGATATTTTAAGTGTGCCAAATAATTCGTAATTTCGAATGTTTCTAAAAAATAATTTCACTGTACATTCAGAACTAATATTTATCGATTATAACATCCAAAATAAAGTAATTCCTTTCCATAAATTTTAGCTTTAAATATGAAAGTTTCCAGAACAGCAGCTGAGTTAATATTGACCTGTCAAAAATTCGCCATGCGGGGTAACCGTACGGTCTAGGTTGCCTTGTCACGGTCCGTGCGGCTCCCCCCGTCGGAGGTTCGAGTCCTCCCTAGGGCATGGTTGAGTGTGTTGTCTGTAGCATAAGTTAATTTAAGTTAGATTAAGTAGTGTGCAGGCTTAGGAACCGATGACCTCAGCAGTTTGGTCCCAGAAGACCTTAACACAAATTTTTTTCAAAAAATTCCAAAAATACCGGTGGAGGAAAAATAATGCTAGAGGAGGACATGGCTTAGCACGTAGTCTGATGAACAAAACCGTCTCTCTGAGTAACTTACAGACGCCAAACTCAATGACTGGATGAGTGAAGCTCTCTGGTCAGCGATGGCGGCCAAAGTACGTGCTGTCGAGAGGGCGTTGGTGTTGTGTGTGGGTGTGTCTCTGGACTCTCTTGTGATAGGCGCATTTGAGCCAGCCTCTGATAATCGAAATTCACGCTTCATCTTTGTATCTGGTGTGCTGGCGACAGCTTACGTCAGTACAGTCAATAGGTTATTTTATTCAAAAGCCTTAAGATTTTCTGCATAAAAAATTTAGAGGCATTACTTTTCAGCACACAATCGTATGTTCATTTTTAGTAATTTTCTCATCATTACCATCTTTATTGTATTTTTTTCAGTTTGACTTACGTCAAAGTATTCATTAGAATCGCACATTGCAGGCTTTTCATTTCTCTTTGTAGCCTCAACATCAATAATAATCTGTACGCGGGAGCCAGATTCAACAGTCTGATGACTCTTTCCTTTGGCATCTTTATTTTCTGCATGAGCGGGAATGTGTTTGAATAAAGATCCAGCGAGTGATCTAGCCTTTACAGTCTTTGATTATCTAGGTTTCTATTATGAGAACCAGATAGGTGAATTCTTGTCACTAAAAGAAAGGATTCGCAAGATTATTTCGGTGACACATCATGGCCTGACAGCCATTAACAGTAATTTTTTCTCTACCTGTAGCCTGTAGGCTCGTAGTAGGAAATAGATAGTTACCATTGGAATCATTAACGCATGGTCATTTTCAAATGACTGTTGTCTGTAGCGATTATATTGCGGCTGACAATAAAGCCAAACTGTGTGTGGATAAAAAGATTATTTATTTTTCTATTTGATAATACATTTTTTGATTGTTAAATTCACGATTCTGCAATTTGTAACACATTTTGATATATCAAATATCGTTTAATGCAGTAAACTGCATTTATCAGACAGCTGGTTACGAATCTACAGTTTCAAAGTTCCATGCTACGTTTTACAAAAATTTTAAAATTCTAAACACACCCTTGCCATGGCTTGATAATGGGTAAGTAGGTATCTACATTTACTTTTTGCGTGTGTATGGGACCTCAGGCTATAAATTGCATCCTGTCTACTGAACTTATTTTGTTCTTGTTCGATTATAAATTGCGTTGTCTTGCAGGTCTCCAAATCTTAAGTCCATCAACAGCTGGAGGCCCCTCCACGGGAGGGGCACCGTTGCGAACACCCCCTCCCCTTCCCCCCATCCCATCCCATAGCTTAGTTTGCCTATCATCCTGTGTATAAAACACTTTCAAACGTGTGATTGCTTTACAAATGAGTTAACGTGTTAGCCCTTTGAGGCCTGAATTTTTTCTGGAAGAAAATGCTCTTAGACGATTTTTTTAATTATATTAGATGCAAGATTTATTCAAGAATGTGTACCCGTTTTTAAAACATAGTTTCTACACTTGGCTTCACTTTGTGGACTAAAATAACTACGAAATATTCTCTATTGTAATAAATAGTAAAATGATCATTCAGTTATTACCATGCACAATAACAATAACAGTATAGAATTTTTTTTGTTGTTGTCGTCTCCAGTCCAGAGACTGGTTCGATGCAGCTCTCCATGCTACTCTATCCTGTGCAATCTTCTTCATTTCCCAGTACCTGCTGCAACCTACATCCTTCTGAATGTGCTTAGTGTATTCATCTCTTGGTCTCCCTCTACGATTTTTACCCTCCACGCTGCCATCTGATACTAAATTGGTGATCCAGTATTGAAATACACAGTGGAGTATAGCGAACCAGCCACACCCGTGTATTCTGCTGGTCACCAGCTGCTTTGCACTACTGATATTTTCATAGTGATGCCCAGCGGTTGGCAGCACTTGCGCATGATGAAAAGGTTGAACATTCATAAATGTGTACCTCATATTTTCATTGGGAAAAAGTACTTATGTTGCAGCTAAGACTTAGTAAAAGTTAGTGTACACAATTGTAGCCAGAGGGTCTGAAAAGGTTCACACTTAATTGCCTGGCACAGAGTTCATCCAACCACCTTCACAATAATTCTCTATTATTCCACTCTCGAATAGCGCGTGCAAAACAGAAAAAAAAGCGAAGACCTATATCTTTCCGGGCGAGCTCTGATTTACATTGTTTTATTGTGATGATCGCTTCCCCATATGTAGGTCGGCGTCAACAAAATATATTCACATTTGAAGGAGTAAGTTGGTGATTGGAAATCCGTGAAAAGATTTCACACCAAATCTTATATCATGTCCGTGACACTCTCTCCTCTATTTCAAGATAATAGGAAACGTGTTGGTCTTCTTTGAAGTTTCTGGATGTACTCTGTTAATGCTATCTGGTAATTATTTAAGTAAAGGTATTTGTTTCACATATGTCAATGTTTATGACGTGTTATCTCCTAAACTGTGTGTCGTACAACGATATAATTGTGTGTGTGTTTTCAGTAGTATGTGAGGATACTGTGTGCAAATTGATTGGGAATAGGTATAGTGATAAAGAGGCAATAAATTAAAACGTCATTGTTTATGCGATTTTACCGCTTAAGTAGCGAAAATTTAGTCAGTCATTACATTTTTTTCCTTTCATAATTTTGTGCGGGATGTGAGAAAGAAAAGTATCAAAAATGTTTGCAAATATGGCTCAAATGGCTCTGAGCACTATCTGACTTAACAGCTATGGTCATCAGTCACCTAGGACTTAGAACTACTTAAACCTAACTAACCTAAGGACATCACACAACATCCAGTCATCACAAGGCAGAGACAATCCCTGACCCCGCCGGGAATCGAACCAGGGAACCCGGGCGTGAGAAGCGAGAACGCTACCGCACGACCACGAGCTGCGGACGTTTGCAAATACTTGTGAAGTTTGTTGGAAGTTGCTTCGTGCACTCATTTTCGATTAGTGAATTAGTCTGGGGCGATTCACGCGCCGTGAGGTACTCTGCCTAAAGGCGTAAAATTTCTAACTTTCAACATTTTCCTTTATTGTATTTTTCAGTTCCCCATCCGGGGCGAGCTAGTAGCAGCTGCTCTTCAGCCGAGATATGTTACGTGTGGACATGAGGGCATTTAAAGAAGTAAAAGAAGAAAACATTTTGGAACATAGATACAAAAAAGGGAACAAAACAGAAGAAAGCATACTAAAAAGGTATTTTGCACAAAAAATCACACACTGTGAGGATTAAAGGACACAAGGCGATGTACAGCCGGGGCATAATGAGTCGCAAAACGATTAAAACAGCCACATGATGAGCGACGTAGCATGGAACCATCATGGACGGCAAAACTATATAAAATTTGACCACACTATTAAAAAAACATCATTTGATCACACTGTAGAATGGCAACAAACACAACGCTCAGCACACTAAAGCCTCACTTCCTATGTTACAACTTTAACGTAACATTTTACCACTTCATGAGCATAGTATGACTTTACATTTCTACATTTGGCGTATAATACTCCCTTTGTCAGAAAAGTTTCAGGACTGTTATTTTTGTTTTTGAGTTTACAGTGGTAAAAAGGAACAAATGTTTTTATGTTACTTCGTATGAGTGAGTCTTTGAAATGACTTCGACCACGTTTGTGTGCAAACTCACTAGTGGCAAGGATGTGCTTAGCAACACACTGTTTCGGATGTTGGCGCATTAGGTAGGGTGGCTCAATGGTTGCTGACTGTGAGCAAAGAGTGAGCATTAAGTTCTGTCTTAAGCTCAGTAAAACGCCTCGTGAAACATGGACACTGATTAAGCAAGCATATGAAGGCGAAGCACGGTCAGTGCCACGTTTTCGAGTGGCACAAAAACTTTCGAGAAGGCGGAGATTCAGTGGAAGACGATGAGGCCGCCTGTCTACATCACATACCGATGCAAACATGGAGCGTGTAAGGCAACTATTGCAGGAGGGCCGTCATCTAACTGTGCATATGATACCAGAACAACTCAATTTTAATCGTTATGGAAACGGAAACTTAATGCAAACTCGTCCCTCGCATGCTAACGGATGAACAGAAAGAGGAAAGGCGAAGAATTTCTGCTGAACTACTTCACAGAGCCAGACGTGATCCCACATTTATGTCACAGATTATTGTTGAGGATGAAAGTTCGTTCTACCTGTATACGACCCTTACACGAAGCGTCAATGTCCTGAATGGCGGCATCCAGGCTGACCAGCCTAGAAAAAAGTCAAATGACTACCTTCGAGTACAAGTCAGTGTTGATGGTACTATTTGATAGTAAACGATTAGTTCACCATGAGTATGTTCCTCCAGGTGGCATTCTCAGGACATTTTCTTACTGCATGACAACGCAAGACCCCATACCGCTTTTTCTGATACCACGTATCTGGCTGGACATTCTGTTCTTGACACCCTTCGTCCGCCATATTCGGCTGATATGTCACCTTCCAATTTTTTTATTGTTTCCGTGAGTGAACAGGTGAATGAAAGGAAAACTTCCTCAAGATATGGCAGACATTCAGCGGACTGCGAGAAATGAGCTTAAAGCATAGCAGTTTTAAATTTCCCTGCTTGCTTCGACGACCCCAAATCGTTGGTAACTGTGTATACACGGTGGTCCATTGATCGTGACCGAGCCAAATATCTCACGAAATAAGCGTCAAACGAAAAACCTACAAAGAACGAAACTTGTCTAGCTTGAAAAGGGAATCAGATGGCGCTATGGTTGGCCCACTAGATAGCGCTGCCATATGCCAAACGAATATCAACTGCGTTTTTATTACATATTCATGTAGTACGTAAAGAAATATGGATGTTTTAGTTGGACCACTTTTTTCGCTTTGTGATAGATGGCGCTGTAATAGTCACAAACATATGGCTCACAATTTTAGACGAACGGTTGGTAACAGGTAGGTTTTCTAAAATTAAAATACAGAAAATAGTTACGTTTGAACATTCTATTTCGGTTGTCCCAATGTGATACATGTACCTTTGTGAACTTGTCATTTCTGAGCTGTTACAGCGCAATTACCTGTAAATACCACATTAATGCAATAAATGCTCAAAATGATGTCCGTCAACCTCAATGCATTTGGCAATTATTGTAACGGCATTCCTCTCAACAGCGAGTTTTTCGCTTTCCGCAATGTTCGCACATGCATTGACAATGCACTGACGCATGTTGTCAAGCGTTGTCGGTGGATCACGATAGCAAATATCCTGCAACTTTCCCCACAGAAAGAAATCCGGGGACGTCAGATCGGGTGAACGTGCTTCGACAACCAATCCACCTGTTATGAAATATGCTATTCAATACCGCTTCTACCGCACGCGGTCATCCATCATATTGGAAGTACATGGCCATTCTGTCATGCAGTGAAACATCTTGTAATAACATCGGTAGAACATTACGTAGGAAATCAGCATACATTGCACCATTTAGATTGCCATCGATGAAATGGAGGTCAATTATCCTTCCTCCCACAATGCCGCACCATACATTAACCCGCCAAGGTATCTGATGATCCACTTGTCGCAGCCATCGTAGATTTTCCGTTGCCCAATAGTGCATATTATGCCGGTTTACGTTACCGCTGTTGGTGAATGACGTTTCGACGCCAAACAGAACACGTGCAAAAAATCTGTCATCGTCCCGCAATTTCTCTTGTGCCCAGTGGCAGAGCTGCACACAACTTTCAAAGTCGCCGCCATGCAATTCCTGGCGCATAGAAATATGGTACGGGTGCAATCGATGTTGATGTAGCATTCTCAACAACGACGTTTTTAAGATTCTAGATCCTCGCGCAACTTGTCTGGTACTGATGTGCGGATTGGCCGCGACAGCAGTTAAAACTCCTAATTGGGCATCATCATTTGTTGCAGGTCGTGGTTGACGTTTCACATGTGGCTGAACACTTCCTGTTTCCTTAAATAACGTAACTATCCGGCGAACGGTCCGGACACTTGGATGATGTCGTTCAGGATACCGAGCAGCATACATAGCACACGCCCGTTGGGTATTTTGGTAACAATAGCCATACATCGACACGATATCGACTTTTTCCACAATTGGTAAACGGTCCATTTTAACACGGGTAATGTATCACGAAGCAAATACCGTCCGCACTGGCGGACTGTTACGTGATACCACGTACTTATACGTTTGTGACTATTACAGCGCCATCTATCACAAAGCGAAAAAAGTGGTCGAACTAAAACAGTCATATTTCTTTACGTACTACACGAATATGTAATAAAATATGGGGGTTCCTATTAAAAAAAAAACGCAGTTGATATCTGTTTGACCTATGGCAGGGCCATCCAGCGGGCCAACCATAGCGCCATCTCGTTTCCCTCTTCAAGCTAGACAAGTTTTTCGTTTGACGCTTATTTCGTGAGATATTTGGCCCGGTCACGATCAGTGGACCACGGTGTAGGTACCCGACGGGACTATACCGACTGGAGCAAAGGTCTTTACTTCGTAAGTGCAGTTTTCTATTTTTAAAAGGTCTTGTCCTGGAGCTTTGCAGACAAAGAGTGAAAATCAGATTTTTGTACCCCTGGAAGCTGTTAGATAGGCAACCTGCAACTGTTTCGTTGTGGCCGATTGTCTGTTCAGCCATATGGTAGCGTAGACGAGGGTGCGTAGCACCGTGCCCTGGCTCTCCTAAGTTCCAGCGGTGTGTAAGGGGGAGCGGCTGACTTGGGGGAGACGCCGCGTGATCTCGAAGTGCCGAGGACTGCGGTCTGCTCGCCGGCTGACCCGTGTAACGGTCGCCGCTGGTGGAAATCCCAGGCCGCGCCGCCGCCTGCCGGCCGGACACGTCCCAGCCCGCCAATCGCCGAACCCCCCATTACTGGCCAGTAATGACGGAGCTCGCCCGCAGCTGCGTCACTCGCCGGGAAGGAGGCGTCGGAAAGTCCCAATGGGCGTCCAGCTACCAGTCAGCCTCCCTGTCTTCCAGTCTCTCGCGGGACCGTGACTCCAAAGAAATCGATATACGTATAAGGGTGTTCCTCTTAACTAAAGACATTGAAATATCTCGAAAATCACACCCCGCATAAAAAAAAAACTTCAGCCTACATCCTTCTGAATCTGCTTAGCGTATTCATCTCTTGGTCTCCGTCTACGATTTTTACCCTCCATGCTGCCCTACAGAACTAAATTGGTGATCCTTTGATGCCTCAGAACTTTTCATACCAATCGATCCCTTCTTCTAGTCAAGTTGTGCCACAAACTCCTCTTCTCCCCAATTCTGTTTAACACCTCCTCATTAGTTATGTGATCTACCTATCTAATCTTCAACATTCTTCTGTAGCAGCACATTTCGAAAGCTTCTATTCTCTTTTTGTCTAAACTATTTATCGTCCACGTTTCACTTCCATACATGGCTACACTCCATACAAATACTTTCAGAAACGACTTCCTGACATTTAAATCTATACTCGATGTTAACAATTTTTTCTTCCTCAGAAACGCTTTCCTTGCCATTGCCAGTCTACATTTTATATCCTCTCTACTTCCACCATCATCAGTTATTTTGTTCCCCAAATACTGCTTTAAGTGTCTCATTTCCTAATCTAACTCCCTCAGCATCACCCGACTTAATTCGACTACATTCCACTATCCTCGTTTTGATGTTCACCTTATACCCTCCTTTCGAGACACTGTCCATTCCATTCAACTGCTCTTCCAAGTCGTTTCCTGTCTCTGACAGAATTCTAATGTCATCGGCGGACCTCAAAGTTTTTATTTCCTCTCCATGGATTTATGGAGATGCCATACACTTCTTTATTACAAACACATGCTGTTAATGAAATTAACAGTAACAATGATTATAATAAAAGGCACCTGCCCTACAGAACCACCAGCAAGACTCAGATTAAAACGTTAATCCATTTAAGTCCGGTAGACAGAGATCTTTCAAAATTTACTCAACCAATTTTCACTAATTAAAACATTGTTCATAATACTATCATTAATCAAGACAGACATTACTGAATCACACAAACCTTTTAAACATGCTTCATGACTTACATAGAAACTGGCTATCACATACCTCATATTAAATTCTAAAACTGCTTCCAACAACTAAGACATCTTCCATGGACTGACCTTAAGCAATTCTAGCAAATTAAACATATTACCAGATTAATACACTCAACTAAGCTAATCTTTAGTATTACTTACAGGTACAAGGTTCACATACAATTCATCCACAGAATATAATAATCGCTTATTATATAGTCTTAAAATGGGGCCATTTCAATTTTACGTTGAAAATTAATGATGGACGCAAACAGACCAAAAGGTTCTAACAGATACAGGAGATTCAAGGACCAGAAGGTGAAGTAGAACTATACTCAACTTTGAGCTACAGTTAAGCATCCAGAAAACCAGAACGCTCCACCGGAAAGATGGAATAGCAAGACACTAACAACGTAACCACAGACCCGGTCCTTAAATTTCCCTTTTCCACCGTGATGCCCCGATGGGAGTTTACTCGAGTCCACCATTGACAATTATCTGAAACATAAACACATCAGCGGCAGACAACATTCTGGCGCATCAGATACACAAAATATTTCTGCCCAACTCGTCATAAATAAACCTTTAATTATGCACGGCACAAATGAACCCAAGCAGAATGAACCTACGTGTTGTGGAGCGAGTTGTGAGTCAAATGTTATGGGGCTTAACTGTTAAGGTCATCAGTCCCTAAGTTTTTTTTTTTTTGTCATCAGTCTACTCACTAGTTTGATGCGGGCCCGCCACGAATTCCTTTCCTGTGCTAACCTCTTCATCTCAGAGTAGCACTTGCAACCTACATCCTCAATTATTTGCTTGACGTATTCCAATCTCTGTCTTCCTCTACAGTTTTTGCCCTCTACAGCTCCCTCTAGTATCATGGAACTCATTCCCTCATGTCTTAGCAGATGTCCTATCATCCTGTCCCTTCTCCTTATCAGTGTTTTCCACACGTTCCTTTCCTCTCCGATTCTGCATAGAACCTCCTCATTCCTTACCTTATCAGTCCACCTAATTTTCATCATTCGTCTATAGCACCACATCTCAAATGCTTCGATTCTCTTCTGTTCCGATTTTCCCACAGTCCGTATTTCACGACCATACATTGCTGTACTCCAGACGTATATCCTCAGAAATTTCTTCCTCAAATTAAGGCCGGTATTTGATATTAGTAGACTTCTCTTGGCCAGAAATGCCTTTTTTGCCATAGCGAGTCTGCTTTTGATGTCCTCCTTGCTCTGTCCGTCATTGCTTATTTGACTGCGTTGGTAGCAGAATTCCTTAACTTCATTGACTTCGTGACCATCAATCCTTATGTTGTTTCTCGCCGTTCTCATTTCTACTACTTCTCATTACCTTCGTCTTTTTCCGATTTACTCTCAAACAATACTGTGTACTCATTAGACTGTTCATTCTGTTCAGCAGATCATTTAATTCTTCTTCACTTTCACTCAGGATAGCAATGTCATCAGCGAATCGTATCATTGATATCCTTTCAACTTGTATTTTAATTCCACTCATGAACCTTTCTTTTATTTCCATCCTTGCTTCGTCGATCTACAGATTGAAGAGTAGGGGCGAAAGGCTACAGCCTTGTCTTACACCATTCTCAATACGAGCACTTCGTTCTTGATCGTCCACTCTTATTATTCCCTCTTGATTGTTGTACATATTGTATATGACCCGTCTCTCCCTATAGCTTACCCCTACTTTTTTCAGAAACTCGATCAGTTTGCACCATTTCATATTGTCGAACGCTTTTTGCAGGTCGACAAATCCTATGAACGTGTTTTGATTTTTCTTTAGCCTTGCTTCCATTATTAGCCGTAACGTCAGAATTACCTCTCTGGTGCCTTTACTTTTCCTAAAGCCAAACTGATCGTCACCTAGCGCATTCTCAATTTTCTTTTCCATTCTTGTGTATATTATTCTTGTAAGCAGCTTCGATGCATGAGCTGTTAAGCTGATTGTGCGATAATTCTCGCACTTGTCAGCTCTTGCCATATTTGGAATTGTGTGGATGATGCTTTTCCGAAAGTCAGATGGTATGTCGCCAGACTCATAGATTCTACACACCAACGTGAATAGTCGTTTTGTTGCTACTTCCCCTAATGATTTTAGAAATTCTGATGGAATGTTATCTATCCCTTCTGCCTTATTTGACCGTAAGTCCTCCAAAGCTCTTTTAAATTCCGATTCTAATACTGGATCCCCTATCTCTTCTAAATCGACCTGTTTCTTCTTCTATCACATCAGACAAATCTTCACCCTCATAGAGGCTTTCAATGTATTCTTTCCACCTATCTGCTCTCTCATTTAACAGTGGAATTTCCGTTGCACTCTTAATGTTACCACTGTTGCTTCTAATGTCACCAAAGGTTGTTTTGACTTTCCTGTATGCTGAGTCTGTCCTTCCGACAATCATATCTTTTTCGATGTCTTCACATTTTTCCTGCAGCCATTTCGTCTTAGCTTCCCTGCACTTCCTTTTTATTTCATTCCTCAGCGACTTGTATTTCTGTATTCCTGATTTTCCCGGAACATGCTTGTACTTCCTCCTTTCATCAATCAACTGAAGTATTTCTTCTATTACCCATGGTTTCTTAGCAGCTACCTTCTTTGTACCTATGTTTTCCTTCCCAACTTCTGTGATGGCCCTTTTTAGAGACGTCCGTTCCTATTCAACTGTGTTGCCTACTGCGCTATTCCTTATTGCTGTATCTTTAGCGTTAGAGAACTTCAAACGTATCTCGTCATTCCTTAGAACTTCCGTATCCCACTTCTTAGCGCATTGATTCTTCCTGACTAATGTCCTGAACTTCAGCCTACTCTTCATCACTATTATATTGTGATCTGAGTCCATATCTGCTCCTGGGTACGCCTTACAATCCAGTATCTGATTTCGGAATCTCTGTCTGACCATGATGTAATCTAATTGAAATCTTCCCGTATCTCCCGGCCTTTTCCAAGTATACCTCCTCCTCTTGTGATTCTTGAACAGGGTATTCGCTATTAGTAGCTGAAACTTGGTACAGAACTCAATTAGTCTTTCTCCTCTTTCATTCCTTCTCCCAAGCCCATATTCTCCTGAA
Source organism: Schistocerca gregaria (assembly GCF_023897955.1). Lineage (NCBI taxonomy): Eukaryota > Metazoa > Arthropoda > Insecta > Orthoptera > Acrididae > Schistocerca > Schistocerca gregaria. The sequence continues at coordinate 71,014,265 of NC_064927.1, read as the reverse complement.
ACCTTTTCTTCTACTCCTTCCCCTACAACTACATTCCAGTCGCCCATGACTATTAGATTTTCGTCCCCCTTCATATACTGCATTACCCTTTCAATATCGTCATACACTTTGTCTATATGTTCATCTTCAGCTTGCGACGTCGGCATGTATACCTGAACTATCGTTGTCGGTGTTGGTCTGCTGTCGACTCTGATTAGAACAACCCAGTCACTGAACTGTTCACAGTAACACACCCTCTGCCCCACCTTCCTATTCATAACGAATACTACACCTGTTATACCATTTTCTGCTGATATTGATATTACCCGATACTCATCTGACCAGAAATCCTTGTCTTCCTTCCACTTCACTTCACTGACCCCTACTATATCTATATTGAGCCTTTGCATTTCCGTTTTCAGATTTTCTAGTTTCCCTATCACGTTCAAGCTTCTGACATTCCACGCCCCGACTCGTTGAACATTATCCTTTCGATGATTATTCAATCTTTTTCTCATGGTAACCTCCCCCTTTTTAGTCCCCTCCCGGAGATCCGAATGGGGGACTACTCCGGAATCTTTTGCCAATGGAGAGATCATCATGACACTTCTTCAACTGCAGGCCACACGTCCTGTGGATACACGTTACGTGTCCTCCTGGCCCTCCTAGACTTAGAACGACTTAAACCTAACTAACCTAAGGACATCACACACATCCATGCTCGAAGCAAGATTGGAACCTGCGACCGTAGCAACAGCGCCTAGAACCGCTCGGTCGCAGTGGCCGGCTGGGCGTGTTGCCTACAGTAGAAAGGTCAATATAGAGGGCAGCAGATGGGCGTCTTTCCAGTCTTGCCATGTATAGTCCAGAGTGGTGATAGTGACACTGAGTGACACCTCACAGAAAAATACATGGCTATAATTCTCCCTGTATCATTCCCTTGGCTACAGGTGCGTGTCCAGGAACATGCATTGGTAGTGTCTCTACGTTCATGCCAATGTGACTGGTTTTGGTCACAGTTGACAATATGAGTGTACTTTCACGGTGTTAATTATTCGCTCACTATAGCTGAGTCAGAATTAGATATGGAGAACTTGGACAGTACGTCTGTGCTATCCAGAAGTTCTATTGAAAGAGGGTGTGCTAATCTGTAGCATGTGTAACGATGAATAGCACGAGCAAGTTCTCAGTGTGGGAACAGAAATACTACAGACAATGTTATCTAGCACAGTACTGCATTGTGGTGCAGACCGGTTAGTGGATACTGGTCTACGGTAGGAGCACAGGTTAATTTGCGCCACGATGTGGCTTACACATCTTGTCTAGAATTAACTGAGTTACACACTACATTCGTTATGGCCCAACGCCAGTACAGGGCTCTCACACGGCACCAGAATCTCTTTTTGACATCTACTCCACTGCCAAAACAGACCGTTGCCCACCTTGGCGGCCACGCACGTTCTCACCGGTTGTCGTCTGGCCCTCGTCTCTTGAGACCTCTCCATTGTGCCCCTGCTCATGCTCGGCGCCTTGCCAAATGTGCCACACCGGTGTGGTGTGGTGTGGTCGACCTCAAGTGCGGCTACTATCAACTGGGATTGCCCTCCTGGACCTCTATGCTGCTGTGCCATGACGTGCACTGCCTTCATCCTGTCTCCCTGCTGCTGGTGGGCAGCTAACATGGAGGGTGTCACCTCTGTGACCCGACTCCTCTTGTCCGTGTGATTCTGCCCAGCCCTTAGGACCAGATTCGGTACATGAAAATTTGCAGAATCTAACATATATCCTAGTGAATATCTCCACGTACTGTACAAAATGGAGTAACTCTAATCATAAAACAATAAAAAGTTTACTGACCTCTAATATAGGTCTGAGTGACATTACGCCTGAAAAAAGTTATTCAAATAACTCTCTAAAAATAGGAATACATATGATGTACATTTCTGTTATTGGCTCTTACAATGGGTACCACTGATGGGAACATGAAACCTCTTCATTATCGCATAAGGCTGTCATCAATGAGGAGTGAGATAGTATCACGTTAATGATGATTGAGTGCATTAATCTGCACCCTATTACACATGCTGTGCCTTACTCCTATGTCTAACAAATCAAAATGGTTCAAATGGCTCTAACCACTACGAGACTTAACATCTATGGTTGTCACTCCCCTAGAACTTAGAACTACTTAAACCTAACTAACCTAAGGACATCACACACATCCATGCCCGAGACAGGATTAGAATTGCGGCCATAGCAGCAGCGCGGTTCTGGACTGAAGCGCCTAGAACCGCTCGGCCACAGCGGCCGTCCTATGTCTAACAACCTTCAGTAGTTCATGTGCATAGTAAACCTAATTATTCTTATTAAGCATTAAAGTGACTATAACGTGGAATAATTACTACATGACCAAGGTTTCTGATTCAAACTGTGGTTCTTGACGCTGGATGGCGCCATTCTATTTCTGTAGCTGTGTGCTGATACTCTCTCCTGCAGACAAAAGTTTGCACACACACAACTACGTCTTCGTATAATTTTTGTACATACCAACACATCAATTGTATCTCATTAAGGCTTAGTGGATGCAAAGCTAGGCAGAGATATTCATCATGTGACTTTTGTTCAAGCTGAATTACGTACTTCCAGCTGGTAAGTTTCTATACTTAAGTCTTATTATTTTAATACTCTCAGCAATCTCAATAACATTCATCATTCCCCTTGGTTACACATTTATTGATCGTGCTTTATTCTTCCTATATTCTATCACCAAATAAAACAAATTAATTATGTTATCTCAAGGAATCCGTAATTCCTTTATTAGTAATGACAAACTGGTGTTTGTAACTATTTGCTCTGGCACCGAGAAGCTCTGGTGAAGAAACGGACGCCGCTGTCTTTATATACTTATGTATTAATGCACGTCTCTCAAATTCTTGTTATGTTGCTGTTAAATGTAAGAATGAATGTTTATTTTGGGTGTGATTCTGTGAGCAGGACAGCTGTAATGGAAAGATGCATGTGTTTTTTGGTTTGGTGTCAGCCTAACTCTCGTAGGTAGACGGGCAAGGATGCACCGGTAGTGGGGAAGTATATGAGGGTTGGTAGCGAGTCTTGCCCTCCCCTTCAGATATGAGGTGATTTAATGTTAGGTGCGCTCCACTCCACTCCAGTTCAGGATGGCTGAGAATGTGGAAAGAACCTGTGCTGGTTTCAGTCGAGCAGTTTGCTAATTTAGCAAAAGGACGAGGTACATCATAGCATCATCTCAGTTAGGCTTACGTTACGACCATCTGTTTAAATACATTAATTACGTTCACAATTATGAATACTGACAACCATCAACTGTGGAATGGACTGACGACAATGAAGATTTGTGCTCAACCGGGACTCGAACCCGCATTTCCTGCTTACCGCGAACGGCCACCTTACCATTTGACTATTCGAGCACGACTCAGGTCCACGCCCTAACATCCACGTGTCGTCAACCACGTGTCGTCAACCACGTGTCTACATCCTGTGCTAGTACATCCATTACGTATATTTCCGTGCAGGCGAAGCATTTTACTTGAAAGTCGCTTGGTCGGTGGCGGCGGAAAAATACGATACTGCAGTGCCTGTGTTGTTCCGAATTACGAAGCAATGTATCCTCGGACATGCATGCATCCGTCGTCACCATGTGAGCGACTTTCAACTAAAATGTTTCCCCTGTACGGGAATATCCATAATAGATGTACGTGTACAGGATGTAGACATGTGGTTGGTGACATATGGCAGTTTGTGGCTGATCGTGAGTCGTGTTCGGATAGCCAACTAGTAAGACGACCCACTCGCGGTGAGTGGCAAATCCGGGTTCGAGTCCCATTCAGGCACAAATTTTCACTGTCATCATCCCATTCTATGGCTGATAGTTGCTTATATTTACAACTGTGAATGCAATTAATGTATTTCATAGCGGCTGTAGTCGCCCCAGTGCCTGTTCGTTTGGACATGGATAGTAGCTTATATGTGCAATTGCGAATGTATTTAATATGTTTCATAAGTGCAGCAGTCACGGCAGTGCATGTTCCTTTGGATATGTATTGAAGTATTAGAAGTCACTATTTTACCCTGAGCGTGGAGTGCTTTGTAATGCAGTTTTTAATTATTAATTCTGTAGTGCCTTCAGCATCCACAACTGTTTTTCAGTTGTGCATCTTCAACTTCTCTCGGCGTAATGAATAGTCCATTAAATTTCGGGTATGGAGCCGCGCAAATAAAATTTCCTCCACTGATATTTCGGCTGCGTATCGCCCGGCCATCCTCAGAGAGGTTCACAAGACTGACGACAAATTTTTTTTTCCTTTCCTTTATTGTATTTCAGTTCCCCATCGGGGTGGGCTATCAGCAGCATATGCGCTGCTCTTCAGCCGAAAGACATAGAACAAACAACAGAAGACATTAAAAAATAACAAAGGAGAAAACATGATGAACATAGATATAAAAAAGGGAGAACGTCATGGAAGACATTGGCCAAAAATGTGGCGACTGTGAAATGGAGATAAAAACCGTAAAAAGTAATGCACTCAAAAAACCACACACTGGGACAATTAAAAGAACACAAGGTGCAGTATCTACGACTGGAGCATAAAAGCATCGACGGATGGTGTAGCATATAACAAACACTGGCAGTAACACTAAGTACAAGGCCAGCACACAATTAAAATCACACCTCTTGATGCACAGGAGAAACAGCACTAAACACAACACTGATGTGGCACACTGACGATTATCAAAATGGAGGATCTTCCAGGCGCAGGGAGATGAGGGAGACTGGAAGAAGGGAGGGAGAGGAAGAGATAGGGGAGATGGGCGGGGGGCAAAAGAGACAAGGATGGGTTGCAGTGTCTCAGGGGGGGGGGGGAGGAGGAGGAAAATCTGCTCTGGGAGAAAGGGGTATAAGGAAAAAGGGGGCCCTGGGGAAGGGGGGGAACAACGCGAGATTATAGTTGGAAGGAAGAGTGTATGTCATGGCAAAGTTCATCATCTGGGAGGGGGAGGCACTGGAAATTGCCCCCTCAAGGAGATGGAGGGTGTGGAGGTTGAGAGAGGGAGGGATACAGCGATAGAGGTGCGGCAATGGGCAGAGGGTGAAGAGGAAGAAGGAAACTAGGGGGTGAGGATCAAGACTGTAGACAAGATAAAGGATGTGGAGATGTTGGAGGAATAGGAGGAGGTGGGGGATGTAAAGATGCCAAGCACGGCCTTATATGCTCCACTGCGAAGGAACTGCGAATATGGGTCACAGATGCTGGTCGGCGGCAAAGAAATGAGCTTAGAAATGCGCCGCCTGTGGCGAAGGCGTACAGACATTCGATTCGCTTATCTATGTATGCTAGGTGGCGGAAGCACCATGACGACTTCTCTGCAGTTTAATTTCCCCAAGTGCCGGATTGCATGCTTTGTCCAAATTAAATCATTATTTCTGTTTATTAAATTATTAGCTAATCTAATCTCTGTAGCTTCCTTAAAGATAGATTCCCAAAAGGAAGAGGTGGGTGTCAAAATATTCACATAACTGTAATTCATGGAATGCACTGTATCAATACAATGTTTGGCCACAGCTGACTTCTCTGGCTGTAATAAGCGTGTGTATCTTGGATGCTCCACACATCTCTCATGAACTGTGCGTTTTGTTTGACCTGTGTACGACTTCTCACATTTTCCGCAAGGGATCTAATACACACCCGCTTTACGAAGCTGTAAATCGTACTTCAGAGAGCCCATAAAAGCTGCAATCTTTGTAGGGGGCCGGAAGATCACCTTAACAGAGTGTTTCTCAAAAATACCGCCTATCTTCGTGGAAAGAGCACCCACATAGGGCAAAAACGCATTAGATCTGAAGGAACTACTATCTTCTTTCCCATCACATACCTGCATTCTAGGTTTTGCGTTGAATGCTCTTCGAATTTATTGCGACGAACGACACGTGGCCGAAATATCAGCGGAGGAAATTTTATTAGCGCGGCTGCATGCCCGCAGTTTAATGGACTAGTTTTTCAGTTGATTTCTGAGTTAGGGAGCGTTCAATTATTTCATTTCATTAAATTCAAGAATTTGCAAGATTTTTATTGGTAGCCCAATCTTCAACCATGTGATCGTAACTGTGTGTCAAAGAGTAATCATTTCCTTATCGTATTTTCAGTTTAGGGATTGGGAGTGTAAGTAGTGTGAAATATTTAAAGAATTCCAAGTGTGAAGTTACTTGATTGATTTATTTTTTTCTTTGTTGGCCTTTGTCTCCACACTGCCACATCTACAGTACTGTTTGGAGAACCTTCCATCAGCATCCTAAATTAAATTCACTTAGGTTTCACGTGTGAAATTATAGTACAAAATCCAAGAACAATCACAGTTGGTAAGTAATTTATAGCCGTTGATTTCCAAGGTTCTACAGGGGCTTAGCTGCACAGTCCATGAGCCAACTGTCGACCAGTTGCAGGTATAGCGGCATTGTCCTGCTGGAGACCTGGGCGTGCTCTGTCTGCCCCACATGGCCGTGGGCCTGTCTGGCAAGATTTACTGTGCGATGGACTCGCCGCCACTTGCTTTCAACTTCCAATATGCCATTTCTACGAACTAAGAACCATAAAAATACCTCATGCTTTTATTGCCCTACCAGGCTCCATCAACGTCAGCTCAGGCCGTTAACTTTCTTGAGTCTCGCTCAGGTTCGGTAAGTTGTAAGAAAATCTTTGTGAAAAATAGGTGAGAGAGAAACTTTTCCTCTAGAAACAGTCCATCAGCTACACTACTGACCATTAAAATTGCTACACCAAGAAGAAATGCGTATGATAAACGGATATTCATTGCACAAATATATTATTCTAGAACTGACATGTGATTACATTTTCAAGCAATTTCGGCGCACAGAACAACCACCTCTGACCGTAATGTGTTGTTGTTGTGGTCTTCAGTCCTGAGACTGGTTTGATGCAGCTCTCCATGCTACTCTATCCTGTACAAGCCTCTTCATCTCCCAGTACCGACCGCAACCTACATCCTTCTGAATCTGCTTAGTGTATTCATCTCTTGGTCTCCCTCTACGACTTTTACCCTCCATGATGCCCTCCAACACTAAACTAGTGATTCCTTGACGCCTCATAACGTGTCCTACCAACCGATCCCTTTTTCTAGTCAAGTTGTGCCACAAACTTCTCTTCTCCCCAATCCTATTCAATACTTCCTCATTAGTTATGTGATCTACCCATCTAATCTTCAGCATTCTTCTGTAGCACCACTTTTCGAAAGCTTCTATTCTCTTTTTCTCTAAACTATTTACTGTCCATGTTTCACTTCCATACATGGCTACACTCCATACAAATACTTTCAGAAATGACTTCCTGACACTTAAATCTATACTTGATGTTAACAAATTTCTCTTCTTCAGAAACGCTTTGCTTGCAATTGCAAGTCTATATTTTATATCCTCTCTACTTCTACCATCTTTAGTTATTTTGCTCCCAAAATAGCAAAACTCCTTTACTACGTTAAGTGTCTTATTTCCTAATTTAATTCCCTCAGCATGACCCGACTTAATTCGACTACATTCCATTATCCTTGTTTTGCCTTTGTCGATGCTCATTCTGTATCCCCCCTTCACGATACTATCCATTCCGTTCAACTGCTCTGCCAAGTCCTTCACTGTCTCTGACAGAATTACATCATCATTTAACCATTTTATTTCTTCTCCATCGATTTTAATACCTACTCGGAACTTTTCTTTTGTCTCCTTTACTGCTTGCTCAATATACAGATTGAATAACATCGAGGCTACAACCCTGTCTCACTGCCTTCCCAACCACTGCTTCCCTTTCATGCTACTCGACTCTTATAACTGCCATTTGGTTTCTGTACAAATTGTAAATAGCCTTTCGCTCCCTGTATTTTACCCCTGCCACTTTCAGAATTTGAAAGACAGTATTCCAGTCAACATTGTCAAAAGCTTTCCCTAAGTCTACAAATGCTAGAAACGTAGGTTTGCCCTTCCTTAATCTAGCTTCTAAGATGAGTCGTAGGGTCAGTATTGCCTCACGTGCTCCAACATTTCTACGGAATCCAAACTGATCTTCCCCAAGGTCGGCTTCTATTAGTTTTTCCATTCTTCTGTAAAGAAATCGCTTTAGTATTTTGCAGCTGTGACTTATCATAATTCAGTAATTTTCACACCTGTCAACACATGCTTTCTTTGGGATTGGAATTATTAAATTCTTCTTGAAGTCTGAGGATATTTCCCCTGTTTCATACATCTTGCTCACCAGATGGTAGAGTTTTGTCAGGACTGGCTGTCCCAAGGTTGTCAATAGTTGTAATGGAATTTTGTCTACTACTCGGGCCTTGTTTCGACTCAGGTCTTTCACTGCTCTGTCAAACTCTTCACGCAGTATCGTATCTCCAATTTCATCTTCATCTAAATCATCTTCCATTTCCATAATATTGTCCTCAAGTACTTCGCCCTTGTATAGGCCCTCTATATACTTCTTCCACCTTCATGCTTTCCCTTCTTTGCTTACAACTGGGTTTCCATCTGAGCTCTTTATGTTCATGCAAGTGGTTCTCTTATCCCCAAAGATCTCTTTAATTTTCCTGTATGCAGTATCTATCTTACCCCTAGTGAGATAAGCCTCTACATCCTTACATTTGTCCTCTAGCCATGCCTGCTTAGCCATTTTGCACTTCCTGTCGACCTTATTTTTGAGACGTATGTATTCCTTTTTGCCTGCTTCATTTACTGCATTTTTATATTTTCTCCTTAAATCAATTAAATTCAATATATCTTCTGTTACCCAAGGAATTCTACCAGCCCTCGTCTTTTTACCTACTTGATCCTCTGCTGCCTTCACTACTTCATTCATCAAAGCTACCCATTCTTCTTCTACTGTATTTCTTTCCCCCATTGTTGTCAATTGTTGCCTTATGCTCACCCTGAAACTCTGTACAACCTCTGGTTCTTTTAGTTTATCTAGGTCCCATCTCCTTAAATTCCCACCTTTTGCAGTTTTTCAGATTTAATCTACAGGTCATAACGAATAGATTGTGGTCAGAGTCCACATCTGCCCCTATGAAATGTCTTACAATTTAAAACCCTGTTCCTAAATCTCTATCTTACCATTATATAATCTATCTGAAACCAGTCAGCATCTCCAGGCTTCTTCCATGTATACAGCCTTCTTTTATGATTCTTGAACCAAGTGTTAGCTATGATTAAGTTGTGCTCTGTGCAAAATTCTACCAGCCGGCTTCCTCTTTCATTTCTTAGCCCCAATCCATTTTCGCCTACTGCATTTCCTTCTCTCCCTTTTCCTACTACCGAATTCCAGTCACCCATGACTATTAAAGTTTCGTCACCCTTCACTATCTCAATAATTTCTTTTATCTCATCATACATTTCATCAATTTCTTCATCCTGTGCAGAGCTAGTTGGCATATAAACTTGTACTACTGTAGTATGCGTGGGCTTCGTATCTATCTTGGCCACAATAATGCGTTCACTATGCTGTTTGTAGTAGCTTACCCGCATTCCTATTTTCCTATTCATTATTAAACCTACTCTTGCATTACATCTATTTGATTTTGTATTTATAACCCTGTATTCACCTGACCAAAAGTCTTGTCCTTCCTGCCACCGAAATTCACTAATTCCCACTATATCTAACTTTAACCTATCCATTTCCCTTTTTAAATTTTCAAACCTACCTGCCCTATTAAAGGATCTGACATTCCACGCTCCGATCCGTAGAACGCCAGTTTTCTTTCTCCTGATAACGACATCCTCTTGAGAATTCCCCGCCCGGAGATCCGAATGGGGGGCTATTTTACCTCCGGATTATTTTACCCAAGAGGATGCCATCATTATTTAACCATACAGTAAAGCTGCATGCCCTCGGGAAAAATTATGACCGTAGTTTCCCCTTGCTTTCAGTTGTTCGCAGTACCAGCACAGCAAGGCCGTTTTTGTTAGTGTTACAAGGCTAGATCAGTCAATCATCCAGACTGTTGTCCTTGCAACTACTGAAAAGGCTGCTGCCTCTCTTCAGGAACCACACGTTTGTCTGGCCTCTCAAAAGATAACCCTCCGTTGTGGTTGCACCTACGGTACGGCCATCTGTATCGCTGAGGCACGCAAGCCTCCCCACCATCGGAAAAGTCCATGGTTCATGGGGGGAAGTCTGGGCGTAATAACGGCCTTGATCAGCCTGGGCATTGAGTCAAACAGAGATTGGATAGAGTGTACAGGTACAGCTGTCCATTCAGCTTCAACACGATACCACAGTTCATCAAGAGTAGTGACTGGCGTATTATGACGAGGCAGTTGCTCGGCCACCATTGACTAGACGTTTTCAATTGGTGAGATATCTGGAGAATGTGCTGGCCAGGGCAGCAGTCGAACATTTACTGTATCCGGAAAGGACCGTACATGAACTGCAACATGCGGTCGTGCATTATTCTGCTGAAATGTAGGGTTTCGCAAGGATCGAATGAAAGGTAGAGCCACGGGCCGTAAAACATCTGAAATGTAACGTCCACTGTTCAAAGTGCCGTCAATGCGAACAAAAGGTGACCGTGACGTGTAACCAATGGCACCACATACCATCACCCCGGGTGATACGCCAGTACGGCGATGACGAATACACGCTTCCAATGTACCTTCACCACGATGTCGCCAGACACGGATGCGACGATCATGATGCTGTAAACAGAACCTGTATTCATCCGAAAAAATGACGTTTTACCATTCGTGCACCCAGGTTCGTCGTTGAGTACACCATCGCAGGCGCTCCTGTCTGTGATGCAGCGTCAAGGGTGACCGCAGCCGTGGTCTGAGATCTCATAGTCCATGTTGCTGTAAACGTCGTCGAACTGTTCGTGCAGATGGTCGTTGTCTTGCAAACGTCCCCATCTGATGACTCAGGGATCGAGACGTGGCTGCACGATCCGTCACAGCCATGCGGATAAGATGCCTGTCATCTCGACTGCTAGTGATACGAGGCCGTTGGGATCCATCACGGCGTTTGGTATTACCTTCCTGAACCCACCGATTCCATATTCTGCTAACAGTCAATGGATCTCGACCAACGCGAGCAGCAATGTCGCGACACGATAAACCGCAATCGCGATAGGCTACAATCTGACCATTATCAAAGTCAGAAACATGATGGTAAGCATGTCTCCTCCTTACACGAGGCATCACAACAACGTTTCACCAGGCAACGTCGGTCAACTGCTGTTTGTGTATGGGAAATGGGTTGGCATCTTTCCTCGTGTCAGCACGTTGTAGGTGTCGCCCCCTGCGCCAACCTTGTGTGAATGCTCTGGAAAGCTAATCAGTTGCGTATCACAGGATCTTCTTCCTGTCGGTTAAATTTCGCGTCTGTAGCACGTCATCTCCGTGGTGTAGCAATTTCAATGGCCCGTAGTGTATTCTGTTTGTACTTCCGCAGAAAGAGAACCCACCACATCAGTCAGTCAAGTGTTAACTTGTCTGTCAGCAGAAACTCATGACCATTTGTCGGTAATCACTCCAGTCTTGAATCGAAAGCGGATGTACTGAATGTTTTTAATCCCCCACTGAACCATGCTGCGGCTTGCGTTGTTGCTGTTTGTAGGTTTCTGCGCAACGGTATGGTTGCGGTTGTTTGTCTTCTCATGTTGACTGGCGCCACTTGGTTTTACAAGCGTTGCCTGTCCGCTAGTGGCAGCAGCGTTGGTTATCGATATGTAGTAACTGTTGCCCCATCTTTGGGGCGACGTCGTCGTTTTTCAGGGTCGTGTGAATGGGCCAATTCGGTTGGGGACTCAGGAGGAGCCAGGGCCGAGCAGTGCGAGAACACGCCGGGACCGCTGGCGGCATGCATGGACTGCCAGATGGAAGGGCTCTGGTCAAGAGGGTGCACGACCTCGTCGTAAACCGGATCCAGCTAGCTTTGAGTGCATTTCAATCCAAGTAGGGAAACCTCCACCATTGTGATATCTCGCGATTCTCCAGTGACTTGGGGTCGTGTTGCTATTTGTAGTGTCGCCGAGGCGAAGTGCAGTGAGTGGAGTGCTTGGGGTAGGCGGATCTGATTAGCTTTCCTCGACTTCTTATTACTATTTACTGCGTTCAACTTGTTACAATTTGTTCAACCAGTGGCAATTTTTCTTGCCTGGTGGCCGCTATCGCCCCAGTTACCTGTCCTGGGGGTTACTGTATGTAACGGCAGTGTACGTTTCCTCGCCTTGCCCTTGCTGTCAGGTAAGGCGTGTAGTTTTGACAGATTATTGGTTGTAGGCAGGTTGGTGATTCTTCTGCTCTAGTGGTAGTGATTCGTTTCTCGTTCCGGGTGCTCTAAGCACAGTATTCTGGGGACGTAGTGCAGACCACCTGTTCTGGCTTTGGAGTACTGTTCCATCTTTGAATTTGGTTTATCGGACGTCAGGCAGCTTCAACAAGATTATATTAGTCATTCATTAGACTACCACTAGTTACCATTTTGTGCAGTGAATGCAACTCTCGGCTGTCTATCTCATCGCTCTGGAAGCGTTTGTTACCAGATCTTCTCAGAGGTCGATTCCTGGAGCACCATCTGTGGAACCTAGGTTCTTGTAAGACGTGTGTGTTCTAAAAGGAGGTCTGATGGCCAGTAGTTCAGTGTCACGCTCCTTCAGCCCATGCCTTCTGCGAGTATAATCTGCTTCAGTACCCTTTAAGGAACTTATGTAGTGTTCCTTGTGTTTTATTATTGTATTATTTATCACAATACCTTGTAATGACTACATTAAAGGTTATATATATGCCTAGTCAATAGTTCTGGTCGTCTTCTAGGATAAATCTAGCACTGTAGTGTCAGTGGGCGTAAAGGTTTGTGTTACAAAGTTTACCATCATCTTATTTCACCCGTTTGGTGATCAGCTGCTTGTTTTTTTAATGTACCTTTGATATTGTATGTGCATCTTTACAGCAGGTTTCTAAATTTTTTTATATTATTGCCGTTCCTGGCGTGTAAACCCCTCAGCCGTGATAGTGGTCATTTACCTTAAATCTAATTTAGTATTTGTATTTTAGCAGTAAGCCTTAAAACCTTATTTGCTGTCATTGTTGGTGTCTGATACCGTCTGATGTGTTTGTAGCGACTTGCTTTTAATATTTCAATACCTGTAATTTGTAAGTTGCAACGAATTTTAAACAATTCTTAATTTACTGCCATTCCTGGCGTGTAAAGCCTTCTGTCCAGATCACAATGGCTTGTTTTTAAAACATTATGTGTTGTATCTGTATTTAATAGTGATTTGCTAAATTGTAACTTACTGAAAACACTATTATTTACACTTGTTTATTCCTTCATTGATAACGTGTGGTATTTTTATTTATTGTTGAGTCTGGAGTTACTGGTTTAAAACAAATTGTGTGTAACTGTAAAAGGCAACCAAATCTTGCCTTCCGTTGACTACCTGGCTACACCCACACCACTGCTAAAGCTTCAAGTTCTGTCACGGAATAATTCTTAACTCATTTTGATAGTACGCGCCCACCAAATGCTATTGTCTTTCTTACGATCTCTCCATTTTTCTCAGCCTTCTGGAACATCATAACTCTGATGCCCTCTCGGCACTGAGTTGCATGCAAAAATCAGTTGACAAAATAGGATGAGACAATATCAAAGCAGTCATCAGCGATGTCTTTATTACTTGAAATTCTCTCCCTGACTGTTCATGCCTCACACACGGTTCCTTCTTCACCGACAATGCACAGAGTCTTGGTGCCGCTGACACGTCGATTCTTATACAATTTTTTATAAACATTGAAGATTCCAAAACAACCTCTCAAAGTTCATTCTGGTACAAGGTGTTGGGAACTATGCAATCGCCTCTAGCTTTTCCGGGGTCGGCGCTATTCCTTCTGCTGAGACAATGTGGCCTAATACAAGATTTCTCTAAATTGATGACTACACTGTGGTTTCTTTGCGCACTCAGATGTGATTTCTGTTATTCTGCCTCCATGTTTCTTTCGCAATCAAAACGTCATCTACGTAACAGGAAAGGTTTTCGTCAGCTGATTCATCGAGAATTCCGTTCAACCCGCGAATAAACGCGCCTGGAGATATGTATAGGCCGGAGGTTAATCATCGAAACAGGTACCATTGAGCTAAAACGATAAAACCCGTGTACTTGCAGGAAGAAGGATGCAGATGTATCTGCCGGAAGCCCATTATAAGGTCGATCAATGAGAAGGTTGTCACTACTAGTTCTTGTAGTTTCTCTGCCCTGTCCATTACCAAGGTGACAACTGTATGTATCTGTCGCATGTCTACAGTCTAATGTATTGATCCGTCCTTCTTTGCAACGACGTGCAGAGGGCTATTACACAAAGAAAATCCGTGTTTGATCACATTGCCTAGCAACATGCATACTGCTTGTAGGCTCGCTTTCCATTATAAGCAAGCAAGATGGCGTAAGAAGGTACAAGAAATTTCCCATCTTCTTCTACGATGAAAGCTCACTGAAAATTTTTGATCGTCCCAGTTTTCGGAAACGATACATCACGGTTGTCGATTAATATTTCCTTCAGCTATTGTCCATCTGCTGCACCTATATTGGTTAGCTATTCGGCACGCTTGTTGATTGCATGACCAATTTCCCTTTTCGACACTTCATCGTTTCCTGAACCATTTTCTAGTTTCTAGTTTCCTTGGGACACTAGATCGAGTTCAACATGCCTGTTGGGAATCTTCCTCAAGACGGTACCTTTTATGCTATTCTTTCTCAACGAATGTTCTGTGCACTTACGGTCTACTCTGCATCTATCAAACGTCGATTCTGCTGTCGTCAAAAATTGGCTTGCGCTGTCCAAATTGCCACGTGATTCTAAATATCGTAACCTTTACCACAGGATGGAAGTCATTCACAGTTCTCGTTCCTTTCTCTTTAAACTACACTCATCGTATGTTATGAGGGGCGTTCGTACATAAAGCGACACATTTATTTTTCTGAAAGCAGGTTGATTTTATTCAGGATTACAATACAGCTGATCATTCAACACTCATTTGGCTTCAAAGCTCCATTTTTGAAGATAATCTCCATTGAATCCAACGGCCTTACAGCAGCTCAGTGGGAGGGCCTGTGTATCCGCATGGTACCGCTGCGCTGGGCGACGTCTGAGCCAACGTCTTGCTTCTGTAATTTTCCCATCATCCACATGCTGCTTCCTGTGGAGTTCATCCTTCCAGAATGAGATTTTCACTCTGCAGCGGAGTGTGCGCTGATATGAAACTTCCTGGCAGTTCATTCTTCATTGGGCCGAACACATGGATGTTGGAAGGCGGGAGGTGGATGAGGAAGAACAGTCCATTTGTTGCGATGATGACAGACACCTCGCTCAACGGCTCACCGTGCTTTTGTCCACTGCCAGGTCTTCGTAGACATTCCGCATGCACCTATGACCATCTGCGGTGCTCTGGTTTTCTGCCAAAGAAAACTCAATGACAGCTCTCCGCTTGGAATCCACCTCCCTTACAGATGGCATTTGGAAGGCTACGTGTAAAGGTGCCACCTATCGGAACTCCATGAAGAACTGAAGTGGGAACATTGCACGGTGTCCCATAACATATTATGCATTTTTTCAATCGAAATTGGCCGAGGGAAAATGCGTTGCATTACTTACTGAACGCCCCTCGCTTTGCATTGATAAGGCTGTTTGCAATTGTTGTGGCAGGTGTAACATCACCCCCTTCCACGTTTTCTTCCGGTCTGTGTCGCTGTGGGTTGTGTCTGCACTGGTTATACAGTGGGTCACGACTACGGAATTCAATAATTTCTGCACGTCTGCGGTTGAAATCTTCTCCTCCGTTATTCTGACCAAATTGTTCTGCATTGTAATTTCTCACCAGATCGTTCCACCATTCGGTGACCAGTTATTATTTTTTTTACTAATCCATCCTCAGTTTTGAGGCCCGTAATTATTCCTCCTCTCGATATTCCATCGGCCATTATTTTGTCCTTGATTGCCTCCGAAGCCTGCTTTACCTGTTTTACCTGGAGTGCTATCCATTTCCTGAGTGCCCACTGCTCTGGTGGTAGTTATTTCCTTCTGGCGATGCGATGGTCCTCCAAAGTGAATTTTGTTATGATCCCTTCCTTCTCTACTGTGCTGTGCGCAAATTCTAACGTGTGGAGTGCCGTGTGAAGTGTCTATACTCACGTCACATTTTCCCGGAACACAGATGCTGATGCTGCGATGGTAGCTCCCTGTAGCGGTGCCTAATGATTTCTCTTGGCATGTACTATATGTCTAGAAACTGTTTTTTCTTGTTTCAATTTCACCGGGTTTTTGTACCCACACTCTTGTGGTCTTCTGCAATAATCATCTCGTGCTTTATTCTATCTTGATTTTCCTTCAGCCAGTAACTTCCCAGCAATCCATTTCACAAATTATTCATTTGAGTAACATGTGGTTGCTATGCCTCTCATTTTCACTACTGCCATTCCTTCCAAGCGTCTGCAAATAAAATCAAATTTGTACTGTAGAGGCGAAGACAAAGGCAACTATAAACTCAGTGGCGAAATCCAAGATTTTGGTTGCATTGCGCTCCCTTCACCCTTCTTTGGAATTTCGTGACCTGCAGGTAGATCGTGTAGACAAACGCTATCTGGCCTGTCATGCTCACCCTGCCACTCGTTTCTGACATTTTCCTGCCCCTGAACCTTGTCTGAGCTCCCACTACTGCTAATTCGAAACACAATTCGCTGTCAGCATGATCGTGACTCCTACCTAATGATACACAGTTATGTGACTGCTTCCATAAACTGACCTCCCAGATGTCACCCCGTCCCTTCGTTGCTCTTTCATACACTGTTTAAACCTTCTTCTTTTCCATCGGCGAATTGGTAACTTCTCGCCGAGTTTTGAAAATATGTAGCTCCTGTACTTCATTTTTCACGGCCAGTAGCGATGTTGTACTGAGTTTTCGGATTTCATTCTCTGTCACTTCTCGATTCTCGTTCCCCATATGATTTTTAACTTCTTGCAACCTCGTGTTGATAAGTTTCTGTGTTTTTTCTTGTTGCGAGTCCACGTTTTCAGTTCTTCTTCCAACTTTTACGATTGCCTCCTACTATTCTTATATATTTTCTGACCCTCTTCCTTCGCTTTATAGGCTCTCCTTTTCGCTTTTTGCGTTTCGTCCTTCGCCTCCTCAACTGCTTTATTTGTTTCCTCATACAATCTACTAATTTTTACCATCTCTCCCTTTAATTCTCTGCTACGGTCGCAGGTTCGAATCCTGCCTCGGGCATGGATGTGTGTGATGTCCTTAGGTTAGTTAGGTTTAAGTAGTTCTAAGTTCTAGGGGACTAATGACCGAAGCAGTTGAGTCCCATAGTGCTCAGAGCCATTTGAACCTTTAATTCTCGAATTTAGTTCTGTATCCTCTCTCCCATGGGCTCCTTTGTCCCTGTTTATTTCTCATGTTCTTATCTCCTTCACCTGATTTTTATCCTGGTCTTCATTCTCTTGTCAGATTTTATTTTGTATTTTTTCCCCCATCTTTATTTTCTTTCCTCTTCGCGTTAAAAATTATGATACTGAACTAATCGTCACACGTTTCGCTAGTTCTGTCTGGTGGAATTACTAGTGATGCCGTCAGTGTAATCTCGATCAGTTCCAGGTTTGATTTTCCGCTTTACTCTTTCTTCCGGTTACGAATTTTGTCACTACCGCTTCCACATGTTGTGGACTGACCTCTTCTGTTTCCTCGCGTGTGTTCACTATACTGTTTAATTATCTAACGGAATGCTGTCTGTTACATTATTCTCTTGTTGACTGCCTATCATACTTGACTTTTCCGCGGAATAAGTCACATAATCCTCTCCTTACTCACAGATATCTTTACTTTTATATTGCTCCATCTCACTATCTGTTTCATAATTATCCTAAGTTAATACAAGTCATCATCTGCTTCTACATCTATATCTACATCTACATGGATACTCTGCAAATCACATTTAAGTGCCTGGCAGAGGGTTCATCGAACCACCTTCACAATTCTCTATTATTCCAATCTCGTATAGTGCGCGGGAAGAATGAACACCTATATCTTTCCGTACCAGCTCTGATTTCCCTTATTTCCTCTTTGTGATCGTTCCTCCCTATATAAGTCGGTGTCAACAAAATATTTTCGCATTCTTAGGAGAAAGTTCGTGATAGGAATTTCGTGAGAAGATTCCGTCGCAACGAAAATCGCCTTTCTCTTAATGATGTCCATCCAAAATCCTGTATCATTTCTGTGATACTCTCTCCCACATTTCGAGATAATACAAAACGTGCTGCCTTTCTTTGAACTTTTCCGATGTACTCAATGAGTCCTATCTGGTAAGGATCCCAAACTGGGCAACAGTATTCTAAAAGAGGACGGACAAGCGTAGTTTACGCAGTTTCCTTAGTAGGTCTCTTACATTTTCTAAGTGTCCTGCCAATAAAACGGGGTCTTTGGTTAGCCTTCCCCACAACATTTTCTGTTCGTTCCTTCCAATTTAAATTGTTCGTAATTGTAATACCTAGGTATTTAGTTGAATTTACGGCTTTTAGATTATACCGATTTGTCATGTAACCGAAGTTTAACGCTTTCCTTTTAGTATTCATGTGGATGACCTCACACTTTTCGTTATTTAAGGTCAACTGCCACTTTTCGCACTATTCCGATATTTCTTCTAAATCGTTTTGCAGTTTGTTTTGTTCTTCTGATGACTTTATTAGTCGATAAACGACAGCGTCATCTGCAAACAACCGAAGACGGCTGCTCAGACATAGATAAGGAACAGCAAAGGGCCTATAACACTACCTTGGGGAACGCCAAAATCACTTCTGTTTTACTCGATGACTTTCCGTCAATTACAACGAACTGTGACCACTCTGACAGGAAATAACAGATCCAGTCACATAACTGAGACGACATTCCATAAGCACGCAATTTCACTACGAGCCGTTTGTGTGGTACATTGGCAAAAGCCTTCCGGAAATCCAGAAATACGGACTTGATCTGAAATCCCTATCAATAGCACTCAGAACTTCATGTGAATAAAGAGCTGTTGTGTTTCACAAGAACGATGTTTTCTAAACCCATGTTGACTGTGTGTCAATAGACCGGTTTCTTTGAGGTAATTCATTACGTTCGAACACAATATATGTCCTCAAATCCTGCTGCATGTCGATGTTAACGATATGGGCCTGTAATTTAGTGGATTACTCTTACTGCCTTTCTTGAATATTGGTGTGATCTGTGCAACTTTCCAGTGTTTGGGTACGGATCTTTCGTCGAGCGAATCGTTTTATATAATTGTTAAGTATGGAGCTAATGCATCAGCATATTCCGAAAGGAAACTAATTGGTGTACAGTCTGGAGCAGAAGACTTACTTTTATTAAGTGATTTAAGTTGTTTCACTACTCTGAGGATATTTACTTCTACGTTACGTTCAAATTTGACTATGTACCTATATGTGATACACAAGTTGACGTACCTATTGTACTGATTGCGGCATACCATATCTTTACTCAACATTGGACATTCACATCCGAAAGTTTTGCAACTCTAATTTTTAACGCAGTTATATCATCAAGTGTAGAGCAGAATCCATAAAACCATGAACATGGACCTAGATAAAATACATGAATAATTAATTCATGCCAGAAAGTACTAGAAACTACCATGGTACAATTTTTCGTCTCTTGTGCAGTCACGGCAAGAACGCGAAATCATTAATACAAAAAACTAGTATTAATGACTGACTGTGCATCAGAAAATCCAAGAGGGACGCAAATCCTGATCATGGATTCACCAGTTTATGCAAAAACCCCCACGTCTTGAGATTCACACCACCCCAGAAAACTGTGAGCACGCCACGCCTTTAAGAGCTGCGCTAAGAGTTTAATTTGCACAACTTGAGCTGTAGATCCTAAAGCGTGAATTTACGTGTAGAATATTAAAATTGAAGGCAATGTGTATAACAGAAACAATATTTTGTATGGACACTTTAATTTTTAGTTAATAACATCAGTCACATGTATAAATCTAGAGTAAACGTGGAATGGTTTACAAACACAAATTCTAGGAATTCCATTAAGTGGCTTTAACTGATTAGCAGCCTTACTCGACTGGACGACAAGGTATGATCTGCTGACACTAATGTCGATCAGAAAATTAATCGCAAAGCTTGTTAATACGACACGAGAAGTCCGCCCCTGGTAGCTGAGTGGTGAGCGCGACGGAATGTCATACCTAACGGAACGGCCCGGGTTCGATTCCCGGCTGGGTGGGAGATTTTCTCCGCTCAGGGACTGGGTGTTGTGTTGTCCTTATCATCATCATTCATCCCCATCGACACGCAAGTCGCCGAAGTGGCGTCAACTCGAAAGACTTGCACCAAGCGAACGGTCTACCCGACGGGAGGCGATAGCCACACGGCATTTCCATTTACCCCACGAGAGCAGTGACTAAGCCAGATGACTAGCTACAAAGCTCAATCCCACACCGAGGCTGAATCTGAGGCAGGTATTCGTGCAGAATCCCACAAGTGCAAGGCCGAGAATCACCATGACGCTGGTGCTGCTGCCGTAATTACAATGTGACTGCTGCCGTCGTTCTAATGGCAATCGATTGGAGACTGGGGCACGTTGCTACTGCTGCATCTACGCTTTATGCTCTGACTTCCGTCTCCCACGTATGCGCAAAATGCACAAGACTCCATGTGCGAGGTCCTCCTTTGCGTCGCTGATTTTTTGGAGGATTCTAACGCCATACTGTCTTTTCCCGCAAAACCGTACCTCCTTCCCCACAGCAGAAACTGTAAAAAAAGAGCCGTCCATTAGCGAGGTTCTTTCTACATTCGAAATCCTGCCAAAAGCAACATATTGCGATCTGACCACCAAACGCCTTCATGCTACTAAAAGACTTCAGCGTCGTGTCCACTGACTTCTACAGCAGTGGCACGTTCTGGTAACAAGCAACTAGCCTCGGATCAGAGGTCCTCTGAAATTCCTAGAGCAGCTCACTTGGGGAAGCCGTTATTTCCTATGGGCTGTCTTTCCATCCAGGAAGCTTCAGGTAGCTATCTGCAAAGGCCGTCCGAAAAACATGAAAGAGCTGCTAGCATTACCACCCAGCCCCTGTTTCGCCACTGGAGAGGGAGACACATAAAAATACACAATAACCACTACCCCTAGCTAAGCGCTCGCGCGCTCTCGCTTCTCTCACAACAAAGACCCGTTCCTTCGTTGCATTTCTGTCTGTTCTGCATCAAGCCCAATGCGTCGTGTCTTCTAGAGCACCGAAAATCATCCAGAAACAAGTTTAGTCCAGCACTATTTTAAATGAAAATAAGTGAGGCTACTGAGAGCTCAGAATTTACAGTCTATGATTATATATATTCTATGGAATCCAGTCCTATACCAATCTCTACTCATACAATCTTATTTTAAATTAAACTTGCACGCAAAATTACCTGACGTGTTTCACAGTTTGCTCCCAGGACCCTGTAGCTCGACAGATGGAGATCAGTAATTCACCTTAGGAGAGGTCCACCTCGCCGGGGAGACAGGCAGTTTTACGTGGGAGTGTGGCTGCTTCGCGCTACTATGGCAAGAAACCAGCTCCCTGACATGGCTGTGAGCAGTGATCCGTAGGGAATAACTGGGAGTGACGTTCTTGTCCTTTCTGCACAGAGACTGAGGTGCTGTGGCACTACTACACAGCCAGCGTGTGAACGATGTTTGCTTTCGCTACAAATTTCTGGTTGTCCTATTGAACTAAATGGCCCTGACACCGCAATTGGCATGAAAGATGATGATCTTTGGTTTGTGGGGCGCTCAACTGCGCGGTCTTCAGCGCCCGCGCAAAGGCCCAATTCTTACATTGTCCAATCCTATCACGAATGGTGATAATGATGGCGAAATGATGAGGACATCACAAACACCCAGTCCCCGGGCAGAGAAAATCCCCAAACCGGCCGGGAATCGAACAAGGGACCTAGTGATCCAGAGGCAGCAACGCTAGCCAGTAGGCCACAAGCTGCGGACTTTGCATTAAGGGCCGGCCAATCGAGGAAACTCTCATCCCAGCTGGTACCAACCACGCATTTGTTAACGTTCGTTTTGTAAACCAAGAGTGGTAAGTTTGCGCTACGTTCCACAATTTTTTTTCGTAACATAGCGATATTCTCGTCCATCACATTGGCGATAGTATTGAGTCATCACTCCGAACTGGTAGGAAGCTAGGACCTGGGAGTAGTAAGGTTCTGAGCAGAGATAGAATAATGTCTGAAAGATTTTTAGACAACATGGTTGTGTGGAGATAACAGCGATTAATTTACTTATTATCAATTATTCAAAATGACAGTCACAATCGCATTATTTATATTGCCGCCAACCGGTTTCAACCGGCGATGGGATCATCTTCAGGGCAATTTACACCATTTGGTCTCTCGCTGGAGTCACCCTGCCTGTGCACAGTTACCAAATTGCCCTGAAGATGACCCCATCGCGGGTTGAAACCGGTTGGCGGTAGTATAAATAATGCCATTTTGACTGTCATTTTGAACACCTGCTTATGTATGAAAGAAAATAATATTTACTTATTTACCCCAGACTCCGGTTTTTAATTTTCAGAAGCAAGTAATATGTCTGCGTACCCAAATTTTATCATAAGCTGCTCACACAACAGTGTCTATAATGAACATCAGCATACAACTCGCACTGGAAATAATACATACGTTTGTAGCAGACAGAAGAAATTGTAGCACCAATAAATACCACAAAACAGATAGGTGAAAGAATTAACAGTAGTAAATTTGGAAGTAGGCTGTTTAGGTTTTTTTATTGGTAACGCCGCCGCCGCGTAGCGCTCTGTATAAAAATCACTGGCTGTGCTGTGTGCAGTCTGTGGCTGGTTTGCATTGTTGTCTGCCATTGTAGTGTTGGGCAGCGGCAGCTGGATGCTAACAGCGCGTAGCGTTGCGCAGTTGGAGGTGAGCCGCCAGCAGTGGTGGACGTGGGGAGAGAGATGGCGGAGTTTTGAAATTTGTAAGAATTGGTGTCATGAACTGATATATATATATATATATATATATATATATATATATATATATATATATTTATAATGACTATTGAGGTAAATACATTGTTTGTTCTATATCCAAATCATTCATTTGCTAACTATGCCTATGAGTAGTTAGTTCCTTCCGTAGTTTGAATCTTTTATTTAGCTGGCAGTAGTGGTGCTCCCTGTATTGCAGTAGTTCGAGTAACGAAGATTTTTTTGTGAGGTAAGTGATTTGTGAAAGGTATAGGTTAATGTTAGTCTGGGGCATTCTTTTGTAGGGATTTTTGAAAGTCAGATTGCGTTGCGCTAAAAAAAATATTGTGTGTCAGTTTAAGCATAGTCGTGTACAATTTTTCTAAGGTTACGTTTCATATGTCGACCCTTAGCCAAGGATACCTCACTGGAATCTTCTGATTTTTTCTTGTAGTTTGTGTAGTTAGTGTAGCCTTTGTTTATTGCTAGCGCGTAATCATAGAGAGAATTTACTTTGTAGTTGCAGTCTTTCATTGTTGTACAGTAAAACAGTTGTGGCATGCATGTAGATTTGCACCAAGAATTTCGCAGCTTCGCTTGCAATTAACTAGATATTATTTTCAGTGCTATGTTAATGTGTTCTCTTATTATTGCTCTTCAAATTGTGCTTTTATGTGTTATCGTATGAAATATTGTGACAATAATGGCGTGTGAAAAACGTAACACTAGGATCCAAAGTAAACTGAGAAATAATAGTGACGACGAGCGTCGCTTATCAGCACCACTGTGTAGTGAATTAACAGACATTCGAAGTAGTAATTTGGTAATTGTGCATAGGGAAATGGAGCGGGCGGCAAATAATGGTGTAGACAATGAAACAAGTAGTGAACAGGGAACAATTATCGATCGATCAGTCGGCGACAGCTCGCCTCAGGTATCCGAAATGACAGAACACAATATTGCAAATACTGTAGACTTAGGTTATGGGTTCTCACCGTTTCCTCAAATGAGTCAAGACACATTTTCTGCCTGTCAAAATGAAAATGTTGCCGGTGAAAATGCACTGCCAAAAAGCATAGAAAAACAGATTCCAGACACTAATACATTATTATTGCATTTAATGTAACACATGGAACAAAATCAGAGACAAACACAGCAAAAACTTCAAAAGTTAGACACAATGGAACAAAATCAGAGACAAACACAGCAAAAACTTCAAAAGTTAGACACAATGGAACAAAATCAGAGACAAACACAGCAAAAGCTTCAAAAGTTAGACACAATGGAACAAAATCTGAGACAAATACAGCAAAAATTAGACGCAATGGAGCAAAAGCTTCAAAAGTTAGACTCAGTGGAACATACACTTGAACAAACACGGGTAGATTTAACTACTGAATTACATAAAATCGAATCGAAATGTCAAAAAGTCTGTAATGACGTAAAAACACAAATTTGTGAGCATTTCCAACATATTTTTTCGCGGCATGAAAATGCATTACAGAATCACGAAGCAGCCATAAAAGAACTGCAAACAATTTTTCATGAAAATCATGAGACCTTGCAAGCTAAAATTGACTCAGTTGCATCTACCGATTCGGTTACGCAACTTGCAAAAACTCAAGAAAACTTAAAGGACACAGTAGATACTCTGGAAATTGGTTCAGAAAGACACATGGAGGACATTAGTTCATTATCAGAGAAAGTAGTTGAACTTTCGGATCAGCTAAATAATTTATCTATGAAGGTAGATGATAATCTGAATGACACAAAACCGGTAGTCTTTAATGACACAGAAGAGTTTGAACAAATTAGGAAATTCAAACAAAATCAAAATCAAATTAATACGCAACACCAAAGAGAAATCCGGGAAGTACAAGATCAGCTGACACAGGTAATACAAGAATTACGTATTTCAGAGGACTCTCGCACACCAATACGGGAAGAGGGACATAAAAATACGAACTGCCACAAAATAATAACACAGGGCACTTTGGAGATTATGAAAGAAATTGGCAAGGTGCACCGAATTTTGAGATGGAACCGCCGAATCGACGTAACAATGACCGACATGCGACCCGCCGACACGATGATTTTGACTATAAGCTGTTCATTACTACACGTAAATTCAAAACATTTAAGAATTCTGGCAACGACATTCATCCACAAGCGTGGCTTCATCAATTCTCTCATTGTTCCCCCCCCCCCCCCCCCAGCTGGTCATTAGAGTACAGATTAGAATTTATGTGTGGCTATTTAGAGAATGAACCAGCTGTAAGAATGCGATCGGTCATTCACGATTGCCACAGTGAAGGAGAATTTTCCCATGCCTTCCTCTCAGCATATTGGTCTCAAGCCACACAAGACCGAGTAAAACATGGCATCATAATGATGAAAAATTTCGAACAATCTGAATTTTCAAGTCTTGTGAAATATTTGGAAGACATGTTACATAAGAATAAATATCTTTCAAGCCCATACAGCCCCACAGAACTCATCCACATTTGCTTAATGAAATTGCCTGAACATTTACGACATATTATTTTGGCAGGACGTTGCAAAGACAACATTGAAGCTTTTCAGGGACTCTTACAAGAATTAGAAATTGACACAGACAGTCGCGGGATGCGAAAACAGGAAAACGATCACTACATGTCACATCCGTCGCAATTCCGCGATGTAAGAAACAATAACAGGACACGACAAGGCCATTCTCACAACACATATCGTGACCGAAACAGACACCACCCATATGACAACCACTGGCATAGTAATACACTCCTGGAAATTGAAATAAGAACACCATGAATTCATTGTCCCAGGAAGGGGAAACTTTATTGACACATTCCTGGCGTCAGATACATCACATGATCACACTGACAGAACCACAGGCACATAGACACAGGCAACAGAGCATGCACAATGTCGGCACTAGTACAGTGTATATCCACCTTTCGCAGCAATGCAGGCTGCTATTCTCCCATGGAGACGATCGTAGAGATGCTGGATGTAGTCCTGTGGAACGGCTTGCCATGCCATTTCCACCTGGCGCCTCAGTTGGACCAGCGTTCGTGCTGGACGTGCAGACCGCGTGAGACGACGCTTCATCCAGTCCCAAACATGCTCAATGGGGGACAGATCCGGAGATCTTGCTGGCCAGGGTAGTTGACTTACACCTTCTAGAGCACGTTGGGTGGCACGGGATACATGCGGACGTGCACTGTCCTGTTGGAACAGCAAGTTCCCTTGCCGGTCTAGGAATGGTAGAACGATGGGTTCGATGACGGTTTGGATGTACCGTGCACTATTCAGTGTCTCCTCGACGATCACCATAGGTGTACGGCCAGTGTAGAAGATCGCTCCCCACACCGTGATGCCGGGTGTTGGCCCTGTGTGCCTCGGTCGTATGCAGTCCCGATTGTGGCGCTCACCTGCACGGCGCCAAACACGCATACGACCATCATTGGCACCAAGGCAGAAGCGACTCTCATCGCTGAAGACGCCACGTCTCCATTCGTCCCTCCATTCACGCCTGTCGCGACACTACTGGAGGCGGGCTGTACGATGTTGGGGCGTGAGCGGAAGACGGCCTAACGGTGTGTGGGACCGTAGCCCAGCTTCATGGAGACGGTTGCGAATGGTCCTCGCCGATACCCCAGGAGCAACAGTGTCCCTAATTTGCTGGGAAGTGGCGGTGCGGTCCCCTACGGCACTGCGTAGGATCCTACGGTCTTGGCGTGCATCCGTGCGTCGCTGCGGTCCGGCCCCAGGTCGACGGGCACGTGCACCTTCCGCCGACCACTGGCGACAACATCGATGTGCTGTGGAGACCTCAAGCCCCACGTGTTGAGCAATTCGGAGGTACGTCCACCCGGCCTCCCGCATGCCCACTATACGCCCTCGCTCAAAGGCCGTCAACTGCACATACGGTTCACGTCCATGCTGTCGCGGCATGCTACCAGTGTTAAAGACTGCGATGGAGCTCCGTATGCCACGGCAAACTGGCTGACACTGACGGCGGCGGTGCACAAATGCTGCGGAGCTAGCGCCATTCGACGGCCAACAGCGCGGTTCCTGGTGTGTCCGCTGTGTCGTGCGTGTGATCATTGCTTGTACAGCCCTCTCGCAGTGTCCGGAGCAAGTATGGTGGGTCTGACACACCGGTGTCAATGTGTTCTTTTTTCCATTTCCAGGAGTGTAGTTAGAGAGAAAGATCGCATTTCCGTAGTAATGAATATGACAGAGGTAACCATAGAAACAGACAATATGGGAACCAAAACAATTATTATCAGGGGAGACAGAATAATTTCAGAGGCAAGGGTCCACTGCGCTGTGATAACTCAGGGAGAAATTCTCCAAGACTTAACCGACAGGAAAGAAACTACAGGAACTACCGACATGACGACAGACGATATAATCATAACGACAGACCGGAATTTCATCAGAACTGGCGGTATTCAAACAGAGCAGGGCCCTCTCGGCAAGGTGAATTTGTAGAAGTTAGGTTTCCTAATCCCAATAACGACGCGAGCCAACAAATAAACAGACAATGACTCGCACCGCAGGCAGCCGCGTGCGCCGGCTGGCTCAGAGAAAAATAACATAAGGTAACCTTGAGCAAAATTCCAGTGTTCTTTACTGCCGTATACCACATGATGATTGACTTCAAGTTGATTTGCTGCATACTGAGGAAGAGTAAAGGTTTACACCACATTTCAAATGTAAAACCGTTTATTGAAATATAATCTGCTTTTTAACTTTGTCTTTGCCATAAAACATTTCACTTCACATTTCTAGTATGCTTTGTCACACTGAGAAACTGTTAATATGCAACAATGTTTTAATGTTAACTATACAGTCTAGAACATAGGGAACATTTTTAAACAGAAATTACGAATGCATTGTTATAGTGAACACACGACACAGTGTTGTTATTTGTACATTCTTGCTTGTTAGTTGCACGATTACGTAACGACTATAAGGCTTACATACTTAGAACATATACTGTTAATGAGGATTTAATGCAACATTTTGGTCCAGTTGAAAAGACATTCTTTATTTGAAGTACTTTCTGTGAGATTAAAGATGACTTAGCGTTTGGTTTCTTTGATAGCTACACGATTATATCACGACGCTACTAATGTGTGACACAATGTACATTGCGCTTTTGCGGTGTATCTGTTTTATATCTGCACAGTTTTTCTGAATTCTTCTGGAAAGGAAAACTTGTTTCAGTAGTAACTTTGTGGTATAGCTACAATTAGCATTTTCCATAGCACAGCAATACGTTACAGCACAGTACTTTCTTCATCACGGCAATAAGCGTAATAACTATGATATTTATATGCAAAGCAATTCACTTCGTTTATTACGAGGTAAGTACATTGACTTCAGCAGAACTTTGCTTACAGAGGACGATAATTACGACACTTCCACAGAGATTATCTTAAAACAAGACGCATAGTTTAGCGCTACAGTACACGTATTTGAGTGATTAATTTTGTACTTAAAACATTTATTTTTAAAGATATTTGAAGTACAATGATACAAAGGTTTTCCGTGATACATTTCATTCCATTGCTGTAATCTGTAACACCTGAGTATATAATTACATTAATCCTCAGGGAGGTACACGCTTACTTTGTGTACCATGTGTATGGCAAGCACAAGGACACAAGGAGTCCTAGCTAATATGGTATTTGCTTATACAACTTTACACATCGGTAACATATTTCTCTAACACATAAATTACACAGCTATCTGATCATTTAACTGGGAGAAACAAACATTTATTATACTACATCAGTGACAGATGTTTACGTAATTACACAGTTGGATAACTTCACACTTACGAAATTGTATTTTGTCTGTACTTTGTGAACTGTTCATACATTTTCGGAACCATTGTGATACTATGAGAGCTTTGAATGACATAATTGGGTATGAGATCATGATTTTTAAAGTACGGTTGAGGTAGATGACACTTTTGACATGAGCAGAGATTTTTTTTTAGGTTTTGAAATTATTGGAAGAAGCTATGACGATTTTGAGATTTGGCTGAGGTTTTATGATGTTATGATGACGATGTGTATTACGCTGTTGCGGTATGTTTATGATCAATAAGCTGATGCTATATGAGTTATTTGATTATGCTACTTATCTGTTATGATGGAATATTGAAGAAGTGTCGACGAATAAGGTAAGAAATAATGAGTAGAGGTTAGGGACTCTGGTTTGTGAAAAAGGTTGTTGGAAACCAAGAATCGTACTTTAAGAGTTATGAAATGTATGTAACTGCTTGAATGTATTACAATGCCGACGAAAACTTTTTGGACACAGTTATATTAATAGAATTTTGTTTCTACTGATGTGTAACGCAAATTCTTGACCTGTGAATTTTTTTATATGAGACTGCCACTGTAGCGGAAACTGCTGTCGTAAATATTTCGATAAGACAGTTAAGTGACCACCTGCACGTAATGCGTCGTGGGCACCCAGCTGCGCGACAACCACCTGACAAAAGAAAGCCATTAGTGTGTGCCTTTCAGAGGCACAGATGAAAAAAAAAGGAGGCCATTATCCTCGCTATTGACATTCCTTTGTAGAAAGCACCGCAAATACGACACGCTCATTATTGAGAAAGATACTTACATCTGACACCTGATTATAACAAACGTCTTTCTACGAGAGTTGAGAGAATTCTACTAACTTATGAAATGTCACATGACTATTGAATGATATTTTTATGCTTTGTCCATAGTGGCTTATTTCATTTGATATCTGTTTTCCAGCTGTGTTGCAGCATTGGTTTTATAAAATTAAATGCATTTGCTAATGTGAACACTTTCTGTCGACAGATCTATTAAATAATTATTTTATGATCCACATTCTTTGAAAAAGGAGCTCTTGGAATGGAAAGAGCACTAAGAAGCGACTAATAACAGTAACTGTATATATAATTTTCTTTTCAAGCATTTGGTAATTTGTTGTAGAATTAGTTTTTGTGGTGCACCACTTTAATTACAAAGACATTAAGATGTGATTATAACTTTCCCTTAGCTGCATTGTTGTCTTTAGTATACTATTTTTTCTGCTTGTGGGTTTTTTCATGTTTAGATATAAGTTATTACTTTTACTGCTGCTTGCTTTGCAAATCTGCATTTTTTTGGGTCATTGCTGTTTGTGTTAATTTGTTTTGTGCTGCTGCATTGCGTCGTCCCTTAGTTTAGCATCTGAGCTCAGTAGATTTAAGTTAGCTTAAGAGGGGGTAGACTATATAAGAATCCAACTATGATGAATTGGAAGAAAAGCATTGAGAAGCTATAAGAAAATGGTTTGGCCAAAAAAGTAGTGTACAGTGGAGGAAAACTATTTTTGAAAGAGGATGTGAACAGAGTCCGGAAAGCATGCTTGGATAGGATTTTTTTTGGAGGAAACAAATGTTGAGATACGACGAAAGATCTACAGAATGAAGTTTTGGGTTGAACTGCAGTACCAAATGTTACCCCGAAAACAAACCCTGTCCTTTCCTTTTGTGTATCCCACTATATGTTTGTGTGCCCTTGTGTATTTGTTTTCTTCCTGTCTCTGTGTACTGTTTCATAGAATTTTTTCTCTTCTAATACTAAGCTACATTCACTATGATGAGGAATACTGTTATCCTCAAATATAATTTGCATTAATAACATGTTATTTACTTCGTAAAGATGTTTACACATTATTTATTCTATTTTGTTTTAATGCTCATGTGTGAAGTTGATGTTTCGAAATTTATTCTGATTTTTTATGTATGTGCTCCTGTCACAATTCCTGTAACACTCATGTATATGTTGTTTCGATTCTTTTGTAAAGCCTGTATTACTGCAAATGTTATCTGTACTATTATGTTCTTCAATAACATATTTTGTACCTTTGCTATTGTATTCCCATGTTATAAAATTGTAATTGACACCTGTTCATCAAATTAAGTAACTTGTAAGTTACATTTCACTGCACGCATTTCTGTTGGGCATAGTATATGGACAATATGTGAGAAGTAGGGACTGTTAGTGTTTGCACATGTGTTGATAATTCAGCAAGGGACTGGTTAACAGCATTGCTGGTTCTCAGGACAATTCCAAAAACTTTGTGCGTGCACAAGTGGTGGTCGATGGACTTGCTATATTCTCCGCAAGACTCTTGAATGGTGATTGTGCAGCTGCACAGTCGCAACAGATGGGTGCTGGCTATCTCTACAAGGACTGAAGTGGGTCTACACCTTTGATGACTCACCAATACCATTATTTCTACAAGGACTGCAGTTGGTCTGCACCTCTGGTGGCCCATCAATACCTTAATCTCTACCAGGATTACAGTGTCTCTGCTCTGTGGTGACCTACCTACCGATAGTCTTCAACGTCGACTGACTCTACTGTGGCCCATTACCTGTCTGCATGTCAAGAGTCAGCACTGTCTTTCCGTTGGAAGGACAACACTACTTCTTCAAGACTGCATGGAAATCCACTACTTCTGTGTGCATTTCCTTTTACTACTCAGACTTTGAGAAAAACACTGCAATTTTACTTTGATGAATGATCAGGACTGTCTTTATGGACTGTGAGAAAAGTTTAGCTTTTGACCAACATTGTATCGATAAGTGTGTGCATTTCATTTCTTTGTCATTGTAATTATGAAAAAAAATGTCAAATCTGTATTGGCCACTGCCCAAAACAGTTTGTAAATTTTTTTGTGGGGAGCATGGGGGCTATGTAAGTACGCTGTTTAGGTTTTTTTATTGGTAACGCCGCCGCCACGTAGTGCTCTGTATAAAAATCACTGGCTGTGCCGTGTGCAGTCTGTGGCTGGTTTGCGTTGTTGTCTGCCATTGTAGTGTTGGGCAGCGGCAGCTGGATGCTAACAGCGCGTAGCGTTGCGCAGTTGGAGGTGAGCCGCCAGCAGTGGTGGACGTGGGGAGAGAGATGGCGGAGTTTTGAAATTTGTAAGAATTGATGTCATGAACTGATATATATATATATATATATATATATATATATATATATATATATATATATATATATATATATATATTATGACTATTGAGGTAAATACATTGTTTGTTCTCTATCCAAATCATTCATTTGCTAACTATGCCTATGAGTAGTTAGTTCCTTCCGTAGTTTGAATCTTTTATTTAGCTGGCAGTAGTGGTGCTCCCTGTATTGCAGTAGTTCGAGTAACGAAGATTTTTTTGTGAGGTAAGTGATTTGTGAAAGGTATAGGTTAATGTTAGTCTGGGGCATTCTTTTGTAGGGATTTTTGAAAGTCAGATTGCGTTGCGCTAAAAAAAAATATTGTGTCAGTTTAAGCACAGTCGTGTACAATTTTTCTAAGGGGACGTTTCAAATTTCCATACCTGGCTGCGAAGCAGTAAAGGAGATTGTTATTCTGCTAATATGTACGGTAGACAATTTAAGGAAATTTTTTATACTTTGAACAATGATTTATGCCCAGAACGGGAAATAACATATGCGTCTAGGAAGGACACAGGGAAGACTAACGCCAACTACCAAAACCTGTAGCTAGAATTGCTTGTAAAACTTTTAAAAGAGTTACATGCACAGTGTCAAGCAACCAGAGTGAATTTTTGTCCCATTATTTGGATTATCATGGAATATTGGAAATTTTTAAATCTGTTGCCTCACTCCCAGATGTGATGTAGGTGTGTTGCTGATGTCCCTATATCGATAGGGAGGTTATGTTGTTTATAAACAAAGTTACCATGAGCGCTACGTAGAACGCCTCACTCGGATTGATTGCAGCAATTCAGTTGGAAGTAAAACACTTGTAAGGATGCGTTAGGGACGTCTGTGTGACAGCAGAGTGCCCAGTCACCATGACAGGAAGGACAATCGTAACAATGATCGGATTCGCACCATCACGATATGCGCAGAAGGCTTGTCAACCAGCGAAGCTGCCCAACGTGTGTGTTGTAGTCAGAGCGATGTGCTGCGGACATGGAATCAGTGCCAGCTGACAGACAATGTGGGGTGCTTACACCGCACAGCACGTCCACGTGCGACTGGTTCACAATACGGTGGTTACCTACGACGTTTGAGTCGAAAGAAGCGTGGGCTGAGTGCTCCGGAAGTGAATTCGACATTAGAAGAGGCTGCAGTACGTCAGGTATCGCATGAAACTGTCAGGAGACGACTGGGATCTCCATTCCTGACGACTATGGAGAGCAACACGTTGTACAATACAACAATGTGGAATCCATCACACACTACTAGCCATTAAAATTGATACAACAAGAAGAAATGCAGATGATAAACGGGTATTCGTTGGACAAATATATTATACTAGAACTGACGTGTGATTACATTTCCACGCAATTTGGGTGCATAGATCCTGAGAAATCAGTACCCAGAACAACCACCTCTGGCCGTAGTAACGGCCTTGAAACGCCTGGGCATTGAGTCAAGCACAGCTTGGATGGAGTGTACAGGTACAGCTGCACATGCTTCATCACGATACCACAGTGACTGGCGTATTGTGACGAGCCAGTTGCTCGGCCACCATTGACCAGACGTTTTCAATTGTATCCAGAAAGTCCCGTACAGGACCTGCAACATGCAGTTGTGCATTATACTGCTGAAATGTAGGGTTTTGCAAGGATCGAATCAAGGGTAGAGCCACGGGCCTTAAAACATCTGAAATGTATCGTCCACTGCCGTCATAGCGAACAAGAGGTGACCGAGACGTGTAATAAATGGTACCTCATACCATCATGCCAGGTGATGCGCCAGTATGGCGATGACGAATACAAGGTTACAATGTGCGTTCACCGCGATGTCGCCAAACACGGATAAGACTATCATGATGCTGTAAACGGAACATGACGTTTTGCCATTCGTGCATCGAAGTTCGTCGTTGAGTACACCATCGCAGGCTCTCCTGTCTGTGATGCAGCGTCAAGGGTAACCGCAGTGGTGGTCTCCGAGCCGATAGTCCATGCTGCTGCAAACGTCGTCGAACTGTTCGTGCAGATGATTGTCGTCTTGCAAACGTTCCCATCTGTTAGGGATCGAGACGTGGCTGCACAATCCGTTACAGCCTTGCGGATAGGATGCCTGTCATCCCGACTCCTAGTGATATGAGGCCATTGGGATCCAGCACTGCGTTCCGTATTGTCCACCTGAACCCACCGATTCCATATTCTGCTAACAGTAATCGGATCTCGACCAACGCGAGCAGCAATGTCGCGATACAATAAACCAAAATCGCAATAGGCTACAATCAGACCTTTATCAAAGGCGGAAACGTGATGGTATGCATTTCTCCTCCTTACACGAGGCATCACAGCAATGTTTCACCAGGCAACGTCGGTCAACTGCTCTTTGTGTTTGAGAAATCGGTTGGTAACTTTCCTTATGTCAGCACGTTTTAGGTGTCGCTACCGGCGCCAACCTTCTGTGAAAAGCTAATCATTTGCATATGACAGCATCTTCATCCTGTCGGTTAAATTGGGCGTCTGTAGCACGTCATCTTCGTGATGTAGCAATTTTAATCGCCAGTAGTGTAGATGGACAAGAAATCATGCAGAATGGGTGCCCCAGGATCGGCGTTGGATGTTGTTTACCAACGAAGCTCGGATCTGTTTGTACCCTAATGTTCGCAGACAACGAGTTTGGAGGCAACCCAGTAATATCCAACGCCTCCATCACTGTGTCACACAGGTGCAACAGGGTGATCGAGGAGCGATGTTCGTTGGTGGTACTACACGTGGCCGCAATATACCTCTCTTCGTTGCTGACGGCAGTCGCACTGCTCTACAGCACGGGGTCGAGATTCTGCAACCAGTAATGGGACCATATTGCCAACATTTTGGTACGATTTCATCTCTATGGGTGATAACTGGTGTGCTCATCGTGCTAGTCTCTCAAACACGTTTTTTCTGCGTGCTAGGACCACCATATAAGTGTAGCTGGCCTGTTGTGCAGACATGATCTCAATAACGTATTTAGATGTCAAATACGCGACATGAGCTAAATCGCCACCGAAGCGTGGTACAGTATGGACCTAGGGTGGCTTCACAATGGTTCAAATGGTTCAAATGGCTCTGAGCACTATGGGACTTAACATCTGATGTCATCAGTCCCCTAGAACTTAGAACTACTTAAACCTAACTAACCTAAGGACATCACACACATCCATGCCCGAAGCAGGATTCGAACCTGCGACCGTAGCGATCGCGGGGTTCCAGACTGTAGCGCCTAGAGCCGCTCGGTCACTCCGCCCGGTGGGCTTCACAATCTCATCGATTGTGTGACAATGCTGCATCTGAGCAAGGGGATGTTCCACCACGTACACTCCTGGAAATGGAAAAAAGAACACATTGACACCGGTGTGTCAGACCCACCATACTTGCTCCGGACACTGCGAGAGGGCTGTATAAGCAATGATCACACGCACGGCACAGCGGACACACCAGGAACCGCGGTGGTGGCCGTCGAATGGCGCTAGCTGTGCAGCATTTGTGCACCGCCGCCGTCAGTGTCAGCCAGTTTGCCGTGGCATACGGAGCTCCATCGCAGTCTTTAACACTGGTAGCATGCCGCGACAGCGTGGACGTGAACCGTATGTGCAGTTGACGGACTTTGAGCGAGGGCGTATAGCGGGCATGCGGGAGGCCGGGTGGACGTACCGCCGAATTGCTCAACACGTGGGGCGTGAGGTCTCCACAGTACATCGATGTTGTCGGCAGTGGTCGGCGGAAGGTGCACGTGCCCGTCGACCTGGGACCGGACCGCAGCGACGCACGGATGCACGCCAAGACCGTAGGATCCTATGCAGTGCCGTAGGGGACCGCACCACCACCTCCCAGCAAATTAGGGACACTGTTGCTCCTGGGGTATCGGCGAGGACCATTCGAAACCGTCTCCATGAAGCTGGGCTACGGTCCCGCACACAGTTAGGCCGTCTTCCGCTCACGCCCCAACATCGTGCAGCCCGCCTCCTGTGGTGTCGCGACAGGCGTGAATGGAGGGACGAATGGAGACGTGTCGTCTTCAGCGATGAGAGTCGTTTCTGCCTTGGTGCCAATGATGGTTGTATGCGTGTTTGGCGCAGGTGAGCGCCACAATCGGGACTGCATACGACCGAGGCACACAGGGCCAACACCCGGCATCATGGTGTGGGGAGCGATCTCCTACACTGGCCGTACACCTCTGGTGATCGTCGAGGGGACACTGAATAGTGCACGGTACATCCAAACCGTCATCGAACCCATCGTTCTACCATTCCTAGACCGGCAAGGGAACTTGCTGTTCCAACAGGACAATGCACGTCCGCATGTATCCTGTGTCACCCAGCGTGCTCTAGAAGGTGTAAGTCAACTACCCTGGTCAGCAAGATCTCCGGATATGTCCCCCATTGAGCATGTTTGGGACTGGATGAAGCGTCGTCTCACGCAGTCTGCACGTCCAGCACGAACGCTGGTCCAACTGAGGCGCCAGGTGGAAATGGCATGGCAAGTCGTTCCACAGGAGTACATCCAGCATCTCTACGATTGTCTCCATGGGAGAATAGCAGCCTGCATTGCTGCGGAAGGTGGATATACACTGTACTAGTGCCGACATTGTGCATGCTCTGTTGCCTGTGTCTATGTGCCTGTGGTTCTGTCAGTGTGATCATGTGATGTATCTGACCCCAGGAATGTGTAAATAAAGTTTCCCCTTCCTGGGACAATGAATTCACGGTGTTCTTATTTCAATTTCCAGGAGTGTATTTTCGTTGCTCAGGAGTGCTGTGGAAAACCCCCCCTGAAAAACAAACAAATCTCCTTACAAAGTTCTTTTTTCCTTTTGGTTGGTGAGTTGATTTGGGTCCGAAACGTCTTTAAGGCAATGTTTGAACAACGTCATGTAATAGGGCTACGAGGAGCTGGGTGTTCCTTCTGCGGTACCGCAGAAAGATTTGGCAGGAATGTGACAACTCTCTGTAATATCTGGCAACGGTGGCACGAGAATATACGGTCACAAGGAGACTGGCTATCCGAAAGGCCATATGGCACTACCGAGAAAGAAGTTCACTGCGTTTGGCTTGTGGCTGTGGGGCATTGTACTGCATCTGAGGCAACAATTTGAGTTGCAAGTGGCACCACAGTGACACTATTAAGTGTTACAGTTCGATTACTTCGAGGATAGCTCCGAGGCAGACGCGTCCTAGCGTGCATTCCACTGACCCAAAAACCACCGCCATCTGCGACTTCAGTGGTGTCAAGCGAGAGCTCATTGGAGGGCAGAGTGAAGGTCTGTTCTGCTTTCCGATGAAAGTTGCTTCTGCCTCGGTGCCAGTGATGGCCGTGTGTTGATTAGGAGGCCAGTTGATGGGCTGCAATCAACCTGTCCGCATGCTAGGCACACAGGACCTAAACCTGGAGCTATGGTGTGACGTGCGATTTCTTATGACAACAGGAGCATTTTCTTCATCTTATGCACCATGACTGCAAATTTGTACGTCACTATGGTGATTCGACATGTTCTGCTGCCATTCATGAACATCATTTCAGAACTGTTTTTCAACAGGATAAAGCTCGCCCACACGCCGCTATTGTAACCCAACATGCTATACAGAGTGTCGTCATGTTGCCTTGGCCTGCTGGACCTCCAAATCCATCTCCAGTTGAGCACATGTGAGACATTATCGGGCGGCAACCGTAGCGTTATCCACAAGCCAGTATTGACCGACCAGGCATAGAGCACCATATGGAATCTGTACAATACAATGCATACACGTTTTCATGCTTGCATTTAACGTTCTGGCGGCTAAACTGGTTATTAATGCAGCAGCATTTCATATTTTCAGTGGTTGATCTCACACTTGCATTAACCTGTGATTTTGCAATGTTAGTTACTTAAATATGTTACTTAGACAAATGTATTCCCGAAATATCCTTACTCTGCGTTAATCGTTTTTTGATATTGCGATATTTTCTTTCCATCAGTGTATACGCTTGCCTCAGAACCAATTTTTGTTTTGTGTGTCATGAATGTCAAAGTAAGGACTGATATAAAACTTTTGATGATGTGTATATATTTCCAATTTTTTTATGTACGTATATTTTGCCAAGACTTTGACAACAAATTTGTATCATGTGAGCAGATTTCTTGTATTGTGTCTGAGGATTTTTTTTTTCATATCGTGTGAAGATATTTTTGTGATTTAGAGTTCTTCACTCATGTCAGGTTTATAACACAGCAGCTCGTTGTGCAGTATATTATGTTTTCATTTCTTTGGAAATGGATAGCGTCAGTCGAGAAGGATCTAAAGAGGCAAGATTAATTCTTTGCCTGGAAGATTCAATGAAATCAGAGGAAGTCACTTCAGAATTTTCTGCCACGTAAGCGTCGCTAAGCAGGTGTAAGCAGACAGAATCAAGCTGATGGTGATAGGATGAAGGCAAAAGAAGATACGAAAGAAATGCAGGAGAGTGAAGGAAACAGAATAGAGAGACAGCAAAGAGGATGCAGACAGGAAACAGTTTTGGGGAAAAAATTACAGAGCTAGAGAGAAAATACGACACTGAAATCAGTGGATTAACGGTTGGGGAATATTACTGACATAGTGAAAAATAATGTGGCCAGACTGGTCGAGACTCAGTCAAATTTGTAGAAAATTTATGACACAAACACCTCACTTTCTCAGAGGATGCAGGCTGTAGAAGAAACTAACTTCTTGCTGTCTTGAGGAGCGATCTGAATCAGAAATAACAGAAGTAGTTCAATTTGCTCAATCTAAGGAGTTGACTTCACTGAAACAGAATGTTGAGTTGTCAAGGAGGGACACCGAGTTAACTCAAGTGGTGGCAACATTAATATCCATAGCAGAGAGTAGGGCAACATTAATATCTAGAGCTCAAGTGACACTCACGCATCAGTGCAAGACAGGGACAGTGCGAGAAAACTAGGTGCAGTGTCTGATTCTGTGCCCATCATGGAGCAGGACTTTGATGACAAGTATTTCTTCTCACTGATGAAATTCGTGACTTATAGTACAGGCGGAGACTTCCAGATCAATACATGGATTGCACTGCTACAGAGAAAGAGGGTAAAGGGAATGTACACTTTTGTGTACCACCCACAAGCAAATCCAGCAGCAAGAATCATGAGAGTTTTGGTTATGCCTTGCCAAATCTATTGCAACAAAAGACACTTAGAATGAGTATTCGTACATAAAGGATTTTGGGTTAGTGCTGAATCAACTTCCACATGTGAAGCAATTGCAGATATCAGGAAACATCGCTGATCTGAAAGAGGACGAACACGAAGAACAGCGGCCACTGTGGCAGAGCGCTTCTAGGCGCTTCCGTCTGGAACCGCGCGACCGCTACGGTCGCAGGCTCGAATCATGCCTCGGGCATGGATGTGTGTGATGTCCTATGGTTAGTTAGGTTTAAGTAGTCCCATAGTGCTCAGAGACATTTGAACCATTTTCAACCACGGGGAACGTGAAAGAACGCTTCCTCTAGGCCGAACACAAGGTGTTGCTGATAAACCTCCATTTCTCCTGCAAGGCAAAGGTGTCGAGTGACACCAAGTTCCAGCAAACGTTTAGCGACAGAAGTAGCAATGCCTTTAAAGAAGTGGAGCCATGCGCAACATCATGAAAGTAAGTTGCAACTCAGATAAAAAAGTTTTGACTGTCATCAGTTTTTTGTGACGGATAATGAGATTCACGGGCTGTCTTCTTCTGACCACAGGAACCTGAGAACATATCAGTAGTGCACTATCCCAGTCTGAAAAATGCAAAGCAAAGACACAGTTCCTATACTCACAAGATAATAATCATGAAATAGTGGCAGAGAATGAAATAATTTCACACGGCGATATGGGACAGAAATGTCCCCATCACCCCTTCATTCATCTTTCAAAGAGAATTTAAAAAACTCTGTACATTGCAATTCTCGTTTATCACCTAGTTTAAGTATTTACACATTTTCATGGAGTCCCGTGGTTTATCAGATTTGCCGTCGTTAATGTTAGAGAGTGATCCGATAGTCTTCTGGTCGCCACCACTTATACCACCCAAGATCGAATTCGTGTAGCGCAACCGTCGATGTTTACAAACGTTTTCACTATGTTGCAATGACTATATTTCATTTATAAGATATTCAATTCATTTTCTGATTTTTGCATTCACATCAGGAAATTACATAACTGTAAACTGTAAAATCAAATCTACAACCTGCTCGGATGGCTGAGTGTTTTAGCACACTGCTTCCAGGATTCGGGCATGGGCAACAGCCCTGGTCCGGACTGTGCCACTTGCCTGGATGTGATGTGGTTTTTAGGCGGTTTCCCAAACCCGACTAGGCGAATGTCGGGGTGATACCCATGTTTTGTCTCATTTGCACTGCTTGCAATCATTTAGAAAACGTTCGTAAACATTGACGGTTGAGCTACACTAATTCGATGTTGGGTGGTATAAGTAGTGGTGACAAGAAGGCTATCTGGTCACTCTCTAACATTAACGACGGCAAATCCGATAAACCACGAGCCTAGATGTAGGGAACATTAGATGTACTCGGTTCTCATGAGCCATCTCAATCACAACTCATCCTTCGGCACAAATTTCTTAGACAAAAGTCCTCCTGTGTCACTGCATGCAAACAAGCCATTTCATTACTTGAATTTTGATATACCGACTTGCGTGATATCTGACATCCTTTTCTTGTGGAAATCATGTTACGTAAGTTGGAGATTGGTGGGCAGTTGTCCAGTCACACACGGATCTTATCTTATAAAACACAAAATGTATTGATTAATTGAGTCAATTAATACTATGCTCCTCGTATCTAGCTTGCACTGTGAATCCAGGGTAAA
The DNA here is from genome assembly GCF_023897955.1 of Schistocerca gregaria. Lineage (NCBI taxonomy): Eukaryota > Metazoa > Arthropoda > Insecta > Orthoptera > Acrididae > Schistocerca > Schistocerca gregaria. Next base: position 70,973,349 of record NC_064927.1, on the reverse strand, counting down.
ACACAATTTTACGTATAGTTTTATGTGGAACGCAGATTTCTAGTATTGTATTTCGATTCTGCTAATACATTTTATTTATACACATGTTAGAGGCATTACTTTTTTTCCTCACAAAATAGTGTTATAAGTGATGATGATCAGCCGTATTGTGTATGCTGATAGAAGACTGTCAGTAATAATTTTCTTTTTCTGGAGATTATATGATTTAGTTAATTTTGGAAATACTTAAGCTAGATGACAAACAAGAATTGCAATGTATGGAGTTTCTTACATTCTCTTTGAAAGAGGAATGAAGGCGTGATGGGGACATTGCTGCCATATATTACTGTGTGATGTTATTTCATTCTCTGCCACTATTTCATGATTATTATTTTGTGAGTATAGGAACTGTGTCTTTGCTTTGCATTTTTCACACTGGGACAGTGCACTAATTGTGTGTCCTCAGGTTCCTGCTGCCCGAAGAAGGCAGCAACTAAATCTCAATTTAAGAGACATACCTGCCCAATGAGACGGGCAGTTATCGTAGAAGTGAGGTTGCTGCCTGCTTGTTGCTACTCTGGTCAGAGCCATCACCCTGGTCTAACTGTGGTGAGAGGACATCTTGCCACCACACCCGTCCCTAGAGGACAAATGAGTTTGACGTTCTACTTTTTCTGCATGAAAATCAGACTCCGATATGCCGCAGTACCACCAAGCGACCATGAGACTGACATTTGCTTTTTCTCCAGAATTTTGGACAGCCTAGGCACAGATTATTAGCGGTAAGTGAAATTGTGCTATGTAGACCAGTTCACATTCCATCTAGAGGTAGGTAGTGGTCATAATACTTCCCCTCATCGGTGTAAATAGGCACTCGACAGAATATCACGGCCTCAGTGTACTTACTGTGCGGACAGCGCATTATCCTGTAGGAGGAGGAGGAGATTAGTGTTTAACGTCCCGTCGACAACGAGGTCATTAGAGACGGAGCGTAAGGACAGGGAAGGAAATCGGCCGTGCCCTTTGAAAGGAACCATCCCGGCATTTGCCTGAAAGGATTTAGGCAAATCACGGAAAACCTAAATCAGGATGGCCGGAGACGGGACTGAACCGTCGTCCTCCCGAATGCGAGTCCAGTGTGCTAACCACTGCGCCACCTCGCTCGGTTTATCCTGTAGATTGCTCCCCCTGTTGAGTGACTATTTCCGTAAGTTTCCTACACAAGGTCCGGAAACCGGTCTAGCGCCCGGATGGCGGATGGCCTTTGCAGAACCTGTTCCTTTATCCCGGTGGGTGCTGTTCTCGTCTCTCGGTCTGGTGTTTTCACGTCGGCTGTAAAGTCGACGGTAATCGCTGTTATTTGGTCATAAACTGATTTACGAGTGTTCTAGAGAAGTTCCGACTTAATCACATGCAGCTGCATCGCTTTTTTGCATCTTCGCAGACGATGTGTAAATGTACGTAAGGGAAAGAGCCTTGATTGAAGCTTATTTAACGTACTTTTCCTTTGGCATTTATTGGAACATTATGACATCCAATTAATTTCTCAATTTTGGGGTATTTGACAATTTTTGTTCAGTCGTAAACAGATATTCGGATGGAGCTATAAGTAAGTATATTCGTGTTAATGTCTTAGCCTTAGAATACTGAGCAGATTCAAAGCGAATGACCTTCAGGTTAGTCTGAAATTAATGCGATATGTGTTGTATCACCTAAAGTCCGTCATATTGGTTCCAGTTTACACGGGGAAAGGTACGTCTCTGGTCAACATCCAGAGATAGCAAATTTTGATTACTTCAACAAGAATCTTCTTAAGTTCTTTATTTGAATCTTTTCCTTTCCTATGTTCGATTTCTTTGAGACGTTCTTGCTATTCGTAATGTTCTTTTTGAAAAAAAGAACACATGCAAAATATTCTCATTAAAAGTGGATTTTTGAACACAATATTGTCGAGTGACTGAAAATTATGCGTGACTGGCAATGAAGGAGCTTGTTAATTAGTTTCTTGTCTCTGAGAGTGTCCAATACCAACACGTAGAAGTAATGCTTTCAACCTTATGACTACTGAACAACCCCTTTACAGTTACAGTTAAAGGAGACGTTAAAATTTTCGAGTTCTAACTGCAAGAGACAGTTATTAAACTACTAAAACGTTGCAAGAGTTTTAAAAGTGATGTTTAGTTCACTTCATTACCGACATACTCTCGGGCACGATTAGAATTTAATATTGTGTTCTACTTCGTAAGTGATAGATCCGGAAGCGATCTATACGAGTGCACTACCTGATCAAAAATATCAGGATTCCTTATAGTGGATGTAAATATGGCAGGTGCCCAGCCTTTGACGGTTTGAACACCGCTAAAGCATTGTCTGTGGAGGCACAGTAGCCCCTGCTGATATCAGAGAAGGTATCGATTTGATTTTTCCAATACATTTTTTTTAAAGCCTGCAACTGTGAAAACAATGGGTCTGTTTATAAATACTTAACTGCTACTAGTTATGAATTACTTTTATTTATGTTTTACACGACGCATTTCGGTAAATGATTCCCATTTTCAAGTGTACATTTCTTTGTAGTATGTCATTTTTCCGTAATGTTTCGACGTGTGAGGTTCTGCTTTGTGTTACTGAGTTTACTGCAATATACAAACAAACCGCAATTTTTAGTTAGTTATCGATTTTTATATGAAGTTAGTGACGAAATTTTGAAGATCTTGTACTTACAGTTTTCTTATGGTCCTCTTGTGCAGAATCTCACCATGTTAAACCTCACTCACAACGTTAGTGCACAGTACTCATCAAGAATAACTTACTTAAAAAAACAGTTACAAAAATGTTTTTAGATGTTGCAGGTCCTCTACAGAAATGCTTTCGTACAGAAAGTATTTATCTTAACAATATGCATTTGCTTACATCTATTTTACGATGGTGTTTATTTCTACCTTGTTACTACTTTTATATAAGTATATTGTCGAGGCATCTGAAGAAATTTATCCACTCACATTCAAGTTTATCATTTAACATTTTGTCTTCGTGTTTTCTATAAAGTGTGTATATCTGCAATTACTCTAACAAAACCATTTCATGCCCTTTATTTAGTCGGTGAAATACTTTGACATCATGCTGTACTTTTCCTGTTGGGTGTTCTGCATTGTGTATATGTGTAGCTGCTGCTGATGTGTGTGCAGGCTGTAATGTGCTGTGTGTACCTCGTGTTGAAATTTCGGTCTGTTTGCTTAGTAGAACATGGAGTATTCCTGGTATGTTACTTTGTATATTCCAGTGTTTGAGTATGGGTCAGGATTACACTTTATATTATGTATTCGTTTTTGTTGTAGTTTACTGGATGTAGAAAGCCCAACGTTTACTATGCGATTTTTGGTAATATTTGCGATCTTCTGGGATAAATTGGCAATGTATAGGATGCTAGACATATATTTGTTATTGTCTTCTTCTGTGGTGCACTTTATGTTTGGATCTTTCTTCAGTTTATTTAGGCCTGTGTCAACCATGCAAGCATTGCAATCATTAGCAACTGCAGTCTATTTCACTATACTTATTTCTTTTTGCACAACTTCTTGGTTCATAGGTATTTTAGTTGCCATATGTAGCAGTGCTCTTATGCTACCTGTTTATGGATGTCTGGGTGACACGAGATTGAGAAGGTTGTGGTGTCGGTTATTGTATTATTCCTGTAAATTTTGGATGTGCATGGGATGTTTCCTGCAATATTTAATTCCAGGTAATTGATATTTTGTCCATGTTCCACTGTAAATCTAATTTTTGCACATGTAGATTATTGAAGCAATTCAGAATGTCGGTTATGTCTGTTGCATCCGCTTTCACTAATAGTAGTGTCTCATCTCCATATCTACTGTAAAATTGAATTTCCTTTAGAGAGGGTTCTTGGCTGCTAAATAACTTTTATTCCAAGTGATTTATGTATGTGCCAGCTATGGTACCTGATATCCATAATCCGATTGCTAGGCCATCTGGTTGCTTATAAATGTTGGGTTTTCTACATTCAGTAAACTACAACAAAAACTAATACGTTATACAGGGTGTCCCAGCTATCTTGTCCACCCAAAATATCTCTGGAACAATAACAGCTATTGGAAAACGACTTTCACCGGTATCAATGTAGGGCTGGTGCCCATGAATGTACATATTCGGAAACATTCTGAAACGAAAGCATATGTGCTTTTTAACACAAACTTATGTTTTTTTTTAAATGGACCTCCTAAATTTTTTCTTCAGCAACCCAAAGCATGACAAAGCACTTACACAATGATGTTGATTTCGTCGCAATATTCCCATTACATCCCGAGATATTGAGACGCGAAGTTGACGCTTGACACACCCGACATGCGCTGCTAGCGCACGTCCTGAGGCTCTGGCGTGAAGCCCATGCTGCCCGTAATCGCGATGTGACTGACATGTGTAATCACAGAAGGAATCGCTCGTGAGTTCCAGACCGATACAGCATACCAGCTGGAACCTGTGATTGACATGTGTAATCACAGAAGGAATCGCTCGTGAGTTCCAGACCGGTACCAGCATTAAAAAACACATATGCTTTCGTTTTAGAATGTTTCCAAATATGAACATTCATGGGACCTAGCCCTACATTGATACCGGTGAAAGTCGTTTTCCAATACATGCTATTGTTCCAGAGATAGCTGGGACACCCTGTATAAAGTGTAATCATGAATACTCAGACACTGGAATATACAAAGTAATATACTAGGAATGCTCCATGTTCTAACTAGGACAAACATGCCAGAATTTCAACACCAGGTACACAGAGCACATTAAAGTCTACAGACAACAGACCCACATCAGCAATAACTACACACATACACAATAGAGGTCATCGGTTTGGGAAAGTAGAGCAAAATGTCAGAGTACTCCAAGGACTAAATATCGGGCAAGAAATGGATTTGTTAGAAGAACTGGAGATATATACACATTAAAGAAAATGCCAAACGAAAAACTAGGAAGTGAATCGATGAATTTCTTCAGATGCTTTGAAAATATACTTAAAGCAGTAACACATAGAACTAAACACCATTTGGAAATAGATGTAAGCAAATGTTTAGTGTAAAGATAAATATCTTCAGAACAAAATCATCCCTGTGGTGAACCTGTAACATTTTCTCTGTCAACTTCATCTAAAAACGTGTTTGCAGCTGTTTGTTTCTGCAAGTTATTCCCGATGTTTATTGTGCACTAAAGTTGTGAGTGACGTTTATCATGTGTGAGACTTTGCACAAATGGACCATAAGAAAACTGTACGTAGAAGTTCTTCCAGATTTCGTCGCTAACTACGTATAAAAATAAATAACTAACTAAAAATTGTGCGTTTTATATATATTGCACTGAAGTCAATAAAACAAAGTGGAACACCACTCCTCGAAAATATTACGAAAAAATAGCTTGTTACAGAGAAATACACACTCGATAATGGGAATCATTTCCCGAAGCGCGTCGTGTAAACATATATAAATGCCGTCACTGGTAGCACAGAATTATTTGTAAACAAACACACTGTGTTGGACCTTAGAGTCTGGAGGGCAGTCAGCGTTCTAACACATCCCAAAGGTGTTCTGCTGGGGTCATGTCGGGATCCTGGACAGGTCAGGATATTTGGACAATGTTATTGCCTCACAGATACCGCTTTATGGTCTTGCTAATACAAAGAAACATCGTCTCTCCGATCTGTTTCTCTACTGCACGCAGTACACAATGCTGTAGGTAGAATGTGTTCGTTTCTTTCCAAATTTTGCGTTTTATTAAGTGCAATACTGGGACCACATCGTAAAGACGAAAAAAAAAAAAGCCCATACCACAACATCTGCTCCGTGTATCACAGTTGGCACTACTCATGATGGCAGGTGAGGTCCCCCAAGCGTTCGCGTAACTCAAACCGTATAGCGCGAAGCATCACCCGAAATCATTTTTTTTTTTCAGTCACCCGCTGTCTAGTGGTGTCGCTGTTTATACCACCTGAAGAGTCGCTTAAAATTGACTGCAGAAACGTAGGGCATATGAGCAGCTGCTCTATCGCCGTACTCAGTTCTTTTGAAGTCCATGTTGTACACAGGTTCCAGCTGGAATGCTGGTACCGGTCTGGAACTCACGAGCGATTCCTTCCACTTATTTAATGCGTTTTTTTTACAAACGCACTCCGTAATGTTCGACAGTCTCTGTCCGTCAATAGCTTACATATTCCTTCAGGCAAATGCTGGGACGGTCCCTCTGAAAGGGTACAGCCGACTTTCTTACCCATCCTTCCCTAACCTGGCTGATTGGTCCGCTCCCCCACATCAACCAAGCGACCTGCTATCGGTTTATCTGTGGTTATTCCACTGCGTCTCCACTGCACAATCACGTCACCAGCAGTCAGCCTGGACAGCTTCAGAAGTGTTGAAGTTTCCCCTGTCACTGATCTCTCCTTACTGTCCCATTCTGCTGCTCCTGCTTCTCTACTAATGACATGATGCCCCCCGTCCTCTTTTACATCGGCGGCTCTGCCTCTCGTCACATCTAGTTTTCAATTGGGTGTTAGGATGTGCAACGCCAAACGCAATACGTTGCTCTTCCTGTTGTCTATGCACCTGACAATGACGTAATAACAAAATGATACTTTAAACTTTTTCTCATTTGTTGATTGCAGTTTTAGCCTCTTCGAATCCTCGCCGTAGAAGAAACTACTGTCAGAAGAATTTGGCGAGAATCAAATTTGTGTCACCACAGTGTGGCGTGTGCTGTCTTGCATTAAATTTCACGCTACAATGCCTCGATTCTTTATTTCTATTTTCCTCTTGGAATTCTTACAACATTCTCATGCAAATAACTAAGAACGCATTATAAACACTACTGCACTGATCTGCAGCTCCCATATTTTGTCTATGTTATTTAAGTTGTGGTGGGGTCCCTTGATTTACTTTGGTGGGAGAACATTATTGAGAATGATCTGCTTTCCGGATTTCATTTATTGTGTTCTGTTCATGTTTCTGTATCGCTAAGTAAGTAGTCAGGATATAATAAGTATTGGGCCAAGAGGGGCTCTACCCCAAAGTACCGTTATCCAAGATGGCGGCGAAGGCGTCACCCAACCCCAAGGGTGTTCAACACCAAAGTACCGTTATCCAAGACGGCGTCCGTGACGTCAGTTGGTGACGTCATCCAAGATGGCGGCCGTGACGTCATCTGATGTTTCAAGTACCATTATCCAAGATAGGGCGACAGCTCCACGCCCCCCGTCACGCCCTCCACCCTCCCCTGGCGGGTAGTTAAAATGCGATCAGGACAATGCACCACACCACGATTATCTCTACTAACCTAAGAAAATGGCGGGAAAATAGTTCAATTAGGCTACCCCCACTAACCTAACTGATCCAACTGCCACCTCGTCCTATGAACTGGCGCCAAGTTTTAATTCTGTATGTGAAATAGGTCAATTGGGGTATCTCTACCAACCTAGGATAATGCGGGAAAAAAAGGGCAGTTCCACTAACCAGAGTCACCTGACCGCCACCCCTTCCTAGGAATTGGCTGGAAATTTGAATTTTGGAGGGAATATAGGTCAATTGGGCTACCTCCACTAACCTAAGAAAATGGAGTGACAGAAAGGGCATTTGGGCTACCTCCACTAACCTAAGTCACCCGACTGCCACCTCCTACTTGGGATTCATGGGCATAGGACTTGACCTGTGCCGGACGCATGTCTTTATTTAAGGAATTTGATGCAGCACCACCATCCAGTGTGTTCACCATGAGGTCCGAACTCCAACACAGTACTTCCATGAGAGCTCACTTTCATCCGTGGAATAATCCAAGATGGTGGGGGAAATGGCGGGAAATTGTGTGGTCGCCATGGGGTCTGGACTCCGACCTAGTACACAGTACCACAGCCAGAGGGTACTGTCATCCCTTCTGTGGCATAATCCAAGATGGTGGTCTGGAGAGGGAAAATGGCACGGAAATGACTCAGCCTGCACTGGGCCGCTGGAGAGAGTAAGGAAGGAGTGTACTTTATTTATTTTAGAACAATTTATTTATGGATGGAGTATATTTATCACACTGATACAGAACAAGCGCTCAGACGTCTTGGGGTCACGCCACACATCCCACAGACCTGTAAACTACTCCTAAACAACGCTCTGCAGACACACAAACGACTATTACATTACCGAAATAATTTCGGTACAGACATGCTAACTCCTCCCCTAAATAATGCAGTACACAGATGTGCAGACACGAAATCAACTCTTAAACTGTCCAAATAATGCATACCACAGCCTACAGACCTTCGCGCAAAGTAATTAAACAGACACTCAAACAACACACACAGGCACCGCCTGCCGCTCTCTGCCCACTGGACCACACATGACGCTAGCGGCAGCCCCTGCCAAGTGATGCGGCCGTCAGCTGCCAAGCCACGTACAGGTGCCCGTTTGGAACCCTCAAATCTCCCATCATACCTGACACCCGAGAAATTCTTCTCGAAATACGTGGTCACCTAGGCGCCATTGATGACACTACCGGATAGGAGCAAAGACCTATTTGCAAATTGCAACCCCCCATGGGTGGCCGCGTGCACATGTGTTCGCCACTGCTGGTGTGAACCCTCACTCTACCTGCCGTCCAGCGAAGAACTGAGCGACATTGCAGAAATCCGTTCCAGAATAGCACAAGCTGCTTTCTACTTAGCAATTCTAATAGACCATGCATGATGTGCCAGCATACCCAGTGAGGCTCACGCTTCATGGTGGAATGCTCGTCTGCTGTCAATATACCTCTCAGAAACGCTAAACATTCACGCAGATAATAGTTTGAGCACACCTGCTAAAACATCCTTAATCATGAAAGCATTATCCTTGTTTGGGAATAGGTCACTGTCTAAGCACTGATGAGGGCTATTGAGAACAATTACGCAAACAGAATTCGAAGCACTGTCATACCAAAGAGAAAGAAAAAAAAGTCATGAATTTTCGGTATCCTACACCTACAGGTCTGGAGATGTCCAATTGCCACAGTGGCGGATGAGTGGCGGCATCCCAGCCAGAGATGGATGGCATGCTTGAACTTGTCTTTGAACACTTGCATTCTCAGAACTTTCTATACATACCTTCATCTTATTCGAATCAGTTGTAGATGCTCCTACGTTCCAGCACAAAGGATGTCTTGTCAATGAATCTAGCATTATGATTAGTTCTGATCGAATTATTCGCCGAATTACTGATGCCACTGGTGTCGAAGCATCACGCACCTTTTTTCTTCTTTCTGCAAAGGCTTTCAGCGACTAAAATCTATTTTACACAGACCACCATATTGCACCGACAGTTAAACCCTCCAATGTGCCCTACATATCGTCCAATATGGAAAGACTCTTACTCAGTTACACTGTTCGCCCACTGAGGACAAGAGCTTGAATATTAGAAAATGAAATCGATCTGCAACCCATCAATATATCACAGCATACCCCATATACAGCCAAAAGCGGAAAGACTCCTACTCAGTTACGCTGCTCTTCCACCAAGGATACGTGCTTGAATATTATAACCCAAAAGTGATCTCTGACCCATCAATATATCACCGCATACCGTGTCGATGTAGTAAACATGCAATTCATAGCCTGCGCCGTACAAAGTTAACCCTTTTGCATCATTCGTACATGTACCACGAAGACAAGCAGCATAGTACATATACTCGTGGCACTAGATGTATAACGTAAGGTCGGGCCGGCATCCAGCCCCAGTGTGTGACCAGAGCACCCTCAGAGGATTTAAATATTCTCAGAACTGTTCTAAAAATTGAGGCTCGTTTCCCATCTGCAAAAACGCGTTACTGGTGCTGGTCTGCACCTGCTTGCTTGCTTGCTTTTCTGCACCCATCTCCAGATTCTGTGATTACAAGAACACATTTATTTTCGCATGGTTCGCTATAATATACCATTTTCGCGGTACTTCTCGATATCAATCACACAGCAGTACCCTACCGATCGCTCGTGCAACATAATTCCGAAGATATAGACTGGAAATTATTTCTCTGCAAACCCGAAACTTTAGTGCTTATCACGTCTGTGGGGACCTTTACGTGAGAAATCGAAACAGAAGAAACTGATATTTCCGCTCTCGATTCCAAATCATTCCTATAATTTGAAAGGTCTACTAAGGTGTTTCTCATGTCTAGAGAACCGGCAAACGTATCTTCCACATTCTAGGTGCACACAACACTATCTTCTCTCAGCTAAATAAAGGCGCAAAATGTGCAGAAGCACTCAAGCAAACAATTTAGATGTGAGGGAATGACAGTCCAACGCAAACGCCCCTCCATATTCAATCTTCTCAAATTTCCAATTCACCACGAAAGCCATCCAACACATACTAAGTATTAGTTTGCTAATCACTCCCACCACAAGCCACACACCCACAGAATCATCCTAGAAAACCGGTGACATATATGTTTTATTGCTGTACTCACAGTTAAATGATATGATTGCGGTCTCAATTGAATGGCATTCGACAATGAGCGAAGTATCGGAAATGCGCCTTGCTGATGGCTGCGGCTCTGGAAACAGAAATATCTATACCATTATTATGACTTGTCATACTCTTCCCTCTGCTATCACAGTATTTCATAGTCATCTCCTTTGCACATGTCGGAACACAAACACATATTTTATAAGCCTCGTGCTCAAGGTGAACCTATCACACACCCCCCACTACTACTAAGTATAATACTTCGTCAGTTACTGATTGCCTATGATACTAGATAATTCTGAGAGAAAATCGGCGATGGGTGGACGTGTCTCATAAGATTTTCTCGCGAGTGCTACCACTGTGTCTTAGAAATAGAGGCGTAATTGGCCAAATGTTAAAAAACCCAATCGGAACAACTAATGTATGTTGCTGTAACAAGCGGTCTTGGTTCTACAGGTGCACAAAAGTATGTTAGAAGCTACACCAGCTTTATAAATCGAGGTACGACATTACCTCTCAATGAGGTGATTTTCCAGACAAATACTGAGACAGTGATCATAGGAGCGTATAGTATCAGACCAACACGTCACTGACAGTGCAACCTCGTAATAAAATTACCACATTCTGAAAGCGATTCGGCTAAGGAATGTTGTATGAAACCGCTATCTGCAACTCCCACACGCCGCTAGCTATTTCTCCTGTATTTGTGACGTATTCTGTTCAATATCATATCAGAGTTTCTACGCTGTATCCACTGAGTTATAGACGAATGACTGATTGAGAAGGATCACAAATAGTAGTAGATGGTGTGCTGATTGAAGTCATAAGAAATGTACACTAGCTTTTCAGATCTCTAGTGTTACGCTATCTGTTAGAAATGATGTTGATGATTTAGAAGCAAGTCTCTCCATTCAACCACATACATGCGTTAGATGCTATGGAGAAGTCCTCTAATGATCACATTCAATAGTGAATCATATTTCTGACACTCTGAAATCTCGAAACGAGTCACCTTTCTCGAACCTATCTGCTACAGTAAAATTCCAACGTGGGTTTTGTCAGTCCCTAGGCATCATGCAACTGCCCCCTCAGACTTCATGCTACCATCCCAGCAGCTTTGCACACGTGATCGTTCCAGTGTAAATCGGAACTGAGAAACTATATACCACCTCCTGCAATCCGTGTAGAAACAGGCGAAGCTGAGTTACTGTGACAGAACTGTGTTTTGACCATTCGATGGAAATGAAGGCTTCTCCTGCCACAGAGAGTAGTATAAAAGACAGTACAGGAACTGAGGGAAGGATGTGGGTTTTGCTACTGCATTGTGATGCTTCTTCATACGAATACTACAGATCCACGTCCATTCACATCTATCTCCCCAACGTGCTATCTTCAATATTCTGTACCATCCTTTAGAGAAAAATGATGAACTATAAAAGCTCAACTAACTTTATCCGTAGATAAGATTATTACTGCATCAGCCTCAACCCATATATCGAAAACAAATACCACATGAATGCAGGCATCGAGCATATGTGGCTACCCTATTAAATATGCAGCTATTGATCAACTGCACAGACCAGTTTAAAGTTCCATCACCTGTACTGTAGGAGGATGACCATATCCCACAGACCATACTGTAAGCCGCAAGAGACGCTCTCTGTGATCCTGCCTCTTTGTTTGAAACTTTTTTTTTTGCTCTAACACACTTTGTACACTGCCAAACATTTTTTTCTACCACGACATCGTGGCCTTGTCAGTTTCTAAATTGACATTAACAATTTCTGATCCATTGCCTTTTGCAGACAGCAAGGACGTCAGCCCAAAGTACCGTTGTCCAAGACATCGCACTTTGACACGATTGACGTCATTCAATATAGCTGCTGTAATGTCAGCTGATGACTCGATTGATGTTATTCATTAAGACGTTCTGATCCATGGTCTCTCACAGACAAGGACATCATGCCAAAGTACAGTTATCCTAGACATTCCACTGTGACGCGACTGAAGTCATTCAAGATGTCAGCTGATGACGCGAGTACTGTTACCCAAGGTGGCTGGAAAGTGCCACACACTCCGCCGGCCGGAGTGGCCGATCGGTTCTAGGCGCTTCAGTCTGGAACCGCGCGACCGCTATGGTCGCAGATTCGAATCCTGCCTCAGGCATGGATGTGTGTGATGTCCTTAGGTTAGTTAGGTTTAAGTACTTCTAAGTTCTAGGGGACTGATGACCTCAGAAGTTAAGTCTCATATGCTCAGAGCCATTTGAACCATTTTTTTGAACCACACACTCCATGCCAAGCCCCCTGAAGGGAAGTTTGAATTCTGGAGGGAAGATAGGTCAATTGGGCTACCTCTAGACGTCTCACTGTGTAAACCATATTGTTACTGCTCTTACTGTAACACACCGCACACACTGGATCATTTTAAATAAAAGTCGTTTACAACATAAGGAAATTGGAAGAGTTTTACGGCGTTGGCGTGGGTTCCCAAACTACATTGAAACTCATCTGTCACATTGACCAAATAGCTGATAGCTCTGTGTTCCGTTTCGACTGATTCCTCATATTGGAGTCATGTTCACGGTCACTGTTTCAGTGCTGTCCAACCCAGAAGGCCCTGTCCATCCACCAAAACACTTTCTCCAACTCAGACAAGCGATATCAATCAATCATTATATGGTAACCAACAGCGTGCTAGTGCACAGATGGGATAGAAAAGACATCATCGATGTACTCTCATAATAAGCATCACAGTTTCTAGTGCCAACAATTTCAGCAATTTTGCAGTAACTTCAACACAGACCAATGACGTGACAGCATGTTTCCCAATTTCAGTATCATAGCTAAACCGCCTGTTCACCACTTTGCGAGTATCACTGCGAACGTGGGTAGATGACTGCGCAGTACATTCATTCAGTGTTAATATTCGAACACATACCATCAAAGTATATCAGACACCGCTCCACATATTTCTAACACCTCGAGCATAGTGATTAATTTACAATCTGTCTCTCTGCCTATGACAGTCACATAGCACTCCCGCTGTCTTAGGGTAAAATTAGAGAGGGAAAGACCCTTATCACACTGTCATTGACCAACCCGCTCTACAGCATCGCTACTGAATTAATCTTCAACCGACCAGAAGAAGACCGTACACTCTACGTCTCGTGAATGAATGGAGCTTTCCGAGTCCTCACCCATACACATTCACAAGATTTCTCGAGATGCGCCCATGTCGAGGAGGTTAGCTCTCCTTATCGTTGTATAGTAACAGATTTCGTGATGTAATAGCAGATGGTTAAGAAGAACAAGAAAGGAATGATTTTTATGCGCGATGGAGCTCCAAGCGGATGGAGTCGAAGCATTTTTACGTAAATCAACCAGTATATCAACTCTTAAGTATTATTCAACAGTCTAGGATCGGTACCTGGAAGGTATTGGTAAGAGAGAACATAAACACACGCACTCTTAAGACTACAACGTTCCTTACTTAAAAAGGGCTACAATACAAGACCACTTGCGTTATCGACCTATCAGCCGTATGGAATGTACGGCTGTTAACATTCCAATGCAAGAAATATATTTCAAGTGGACGACATACGTCCTTCTTCTCGGTGTGGTCACTAGCTCTGCAGCCCAATGTGTCACTAGCTCTGCTGCCTGATAGGATCACTAGCCCAGCCACTGCGGTGTGATCACTGGCTCAGCCATCCCAGTGTGGTCACTGGCTCTGTAGCCCAATGTGTCACTAGCTCTGCTGCCTGATAGGGTCACTAGCTCAGCCACTGCGGTGTAATCACTGGCTCATCCATCCCAGTGTGGTCACTAGCTCTGCAGCCCAATGTGTCACTAGCTCTGCTGCCTGATAGGGTCACTAGCTCAGCCACTGCAGTGTGATCACCGGCTCAGCCATCAAAGTGTGGTCACTAGCTCAGCAGTCCAATGTGTCACTAGCTATGCTGCCTGATAGGGTTACTAGCTCAGCCATTGCGGTGTGACCACTGGCTCAGCCATCCCAGTGTGGTCACTAGCTCTGCAGCCCAATGTGTCACTAGCTCTGCTGTCTGATAGGGTCACTAGCTCAGCCACTGCGGTGTGATCACTGGCTCAGCCACCCCAGTGTGGTCACTAGCTCTGCCGCCTTGGTGTGGACACTAGTTCCGACTCCCTGGTGTGTTGACTGCTGCAGCAGTGTGGTCACTAGCTCAGCATCCCAGTGTGTCACTAGATCTGACACCGAGTGTGGTCATTAGCTCAGCCGAACTGTTCGGCACTGGCTTTGCCACCCAGTCTGTCACTAATTCAGGTGCCTGGTGTTTCACGGGTTCAGCCTTCTGGTGTGTCACTAGCTCTCCCACCTAGTCTGTCACTAGTTCTGACAACTGGTATGGTCAGTAGTTCTGGTGCCCAGTAAGTCACTTGCTCTGCCACACCGTATGGCCACCAGTTCAGCTGTCCTGGTGTGGTCACTAGCTCAGCCGCCACAGGGTGGTCCTTAGCTCCTTCCCCACTACAGCTGCCCCTGGTGGACAGTAGCAGTCACACCCCAGGGTGGTCTCTAGCTCGTCAGTTGCTATGGTGTGGTCACCTGCTCACGTGCTGTGAGATGGTCAGTAGCACCATCGAGCTGGTGTGGCCACTAGCTCAGATGCCCCAGAGTGGCCACAAGCTCAGCCACCCGGTGTGTCACCAGCTCTGCCAACTGGTATGGTTACTAGTTCTGGTGCCCAGTAAGTCACTTGCTCTGCCACCAGTTCAGCTGTACTGGTGTGGTCACTAGCTCAGCCGCCACAGGGTGGTCCTTAGCTCCTTCCCCACTACAGCTGCCCCTGGTGGACAGTAGCAGTGCCACCCCAGGGTGGTCTCTAGCTCGTCAGTTGCTATGGTGTGGTCACTTGCTCACGTGCTGTGAGATGGTCAGTAGCACCGTCGAGCTGGTGTGGCCACTAGCGCAAATGCCCCAGAGTAGCCACCAGCTCAGCCACCCGGTGTGTCACTAGTTCTGCCAACTGGTATGGTCACTAGTTCTGGTGCCCAGTAAGTCACTTGCTCTGCCACCAGTTCAGCTGTCCTGGTGTGGTCACTAGCTCAGCCGCCACAGGGTGGTCCTTAGCTCCTTCCCCACTACAGCTGTCCCTGGTGGACAGTAGCAGTGCCACCCTAGGGTGGTCTCTAGCTTGTCAGTTGCTATGGTGTGGTCACTTGCTCAAGTGCTGTGAGATGGTCAGTAGCACCGTCGAGCTGGTGTGGCCACTAGCGCAAATGCCCCAGAGTGGCCACCAGCTCAGCCACCCGGTGTGTCACTAGTTCTGCCAACTGGTATGGTCACTAGTTCTGGTGCCCAGTAAGTCACTTGCTCTGCCACCAGTTCAGCTGTCCTGGTGTGGTCACTAGCTCAGCCGCCACAGGATGGTCTTTAGCTCCTTCCCCACTACAGCTGCCCCTGGTGGACAGTAGCAGTGCCACCCCAGGGTGGTCTCTAGCTCGTCAGTTGCTATGGTGTGGTCACTTGTTCACGTGCTGTGAGATGGTCAGTAGCACCGTCGAGCTGGTGTGGCTACTAGCCCAGATGCCCCAGAGTGGCCACCAGCTCATCCACCCGGTGTGTCACTAGTTCTGCCAACTGGTATGGTCACAAGTTCTGGTGCCCAGTAAGTCACTTGCTCTGCCACCAGTTCAGCTGTCCTGGTGTGGTCACTAGCTCAGCCGCCACAGGGTGGTCCTTAGCTCCTTCCCCACTACAGCTGCCCCTGGTGGACAGTAGCAGTGCCACCCCAGGGTGGTCTCTAACTCGTCAGTTGCTATGGTGTGGTCACTTGCTCACGTGCTGTGAGATGGTCAGTAGCACCGTCGAGCTGGTGTGGCCACTAGCCCAGTTGCCCCAGAGTGGCCACCAGCTCAGCCACCCGGTGTGTCACTAGTTCTGCCAACTGGTATGGTCACTAGTTCTGGTGCCCAGTAAGTCACTTGCTCTGCCACCAGTTCAGCTGTCCTGGTGTGGTCAGTAGCTCAGCCACCACAGGGTGGTCCTTAGCTCCTTCCCCACTACAGCTGCCCCTGGTGGACAGTAGCAGTGCCACCCCAGGGTGGTCTCTAGCTCGTCAGTTGCTATGGTGTGGTCACTTGTTAACGTGGTGTGAGATGGTCAGTAGCACCGTCGAGCTGGTGTGGCTACTAGCCCAGATGCCCCAGAGTGGCCACCAGCTCAGTCACCTGGTGTGTCACTAGTGCTGCCAACTGGTATGGTCACTAGTTCTGGTGCCCAGTAAGTCACTTGCTCTGCCACCAGTTCAGCTGTCCTGGTGTGGTCAGTAGCTCAGCCACCACAGGGTGGTCCTTAGCTCCTTCCCCACTACAGCTGCCCCTGGTGGACAGTAGCAGTGCCACCCCAGGGTGGTCTCTAACTCGTCAGTTGCTATGGTGTGGTCACTTGCTCACGTGCTGTGAGATGGTCAGTACCACCATCGAGCTGGTGTGGCCACTAGCCCAGATGCCCCAGAGTGGCCACCAGCTCAGCCACCCGGTGTGTCACTAGTTCTGCCAACTGGTATGGTCACTAGTTCTGGTTGGCAGTAAGTCACTTGCTCTGCCACCCCGTATGGCCACCAGTTCAGCTGTCCTGGTGTGGTCACTAGCTCAGCCGCCACAGGGTGGTCCTTAGCGTCTTCCCCTTTGGTGATAACCACTACAGCTGCCCCTGGTGGACAGTAGCAGTGCCACCCCAGGGTGGTCTCTAACTCGTCAGTTGCTATGGTGTGGTCACTTGCTCACGTGCTGTGAGATGGGCAGTAGCACCGTCGAGCTGGTGTGGCCACTAGCCCAGATGCCCCAGAGTGGCCACCAGCTCAGCCACCCAGTGTTGTCACTATGGACACACACGCACCTCCCTTCAATATTTCAACAAGGGCTTAATCAGTATTATATCGAACAATTAAATAGTATATGTGGAGGTAGGAAATCACGGGGACAACTATAATAGCGCATCACTTTACTGCAATCCATACTTTTTGTAACACTTGATAACAGACCAAGAAAGTGTCGCGTGTTACACTAGACAGATAAAAGCATTAGAACAATAACAAACATCCGATTAAGTTTTCTGCACTTTAGTTAAAGATCATCAGGCGAACACAATTTATGTTCTCCCATAAATATAAATATGCGCGTAGGCGCGTTAAAGAACTGGTTATGAAACACTCACTTATAATATCAAGGCAGGCACACTCCATTTAAAGGGAAAATAATTAGCAAGTTTGCACATTGCCTAGAACATTAATGTGAATAACAGGAAAGTGCACCGTCCACAACACCTTGCGGTGACACTTAACCTCCAATAAGTGCCTTTCTTTACGATATACACTCCTGGAAATTGAAATAAGAACACCGTGAATTCATTGTCCCAGGAAGGGGAAACTTTATTGACACATTCCTGGGGTCAGATACATCACATGATCACACTGACAGAACCACAGGCACATAGACACAGGCAACAGAGCATGCACAATGTCGGCACTAGTACAGTGTATATCCACCTTTCGCAGGAATGCAGGCTACTATTCTCCCATGGAGACGTAGAGATGCTGGATGTAGTCCTGTGGAACGGCTTGCCATGCCATTTCCACCTGGCGCCTCAGTTGGACCAGCGTTCGTGCTGGACATGCAGACCGCGTGAGACGACGCTTCATCCAGTCCCAAACATGCTTAATGGGGGACAGATCTGGAGATCTTGCTGGCCAGGGTAGTTGACTTACACCTTCTAGAGCACGTTGGGTGGCACGGGATACATGCGGACGTGCATTGCCCTGTTGGAACAGCAAGTTCCCTTGCCGGTCTAGGAATGGTAGAACGATGGGTTCGATGACGGTTTGGATGTACTGTGCACTATTCAGTGTCCCCTCGACGACCACCAGAGGTGTACGTCCAGTGCAGGAGATCGCTCCCCACACCATGATGCCGGGTGTTGGCCCTGTGTGCCTCGGTCGTATGCAGTCCTGATTGTGGTGCTCACCTGCACGGCGCAAAACACGCATACGACCATCATTGGCACCAAGACAGAAGCGACTCTCATCGCTGAAGACGACACGTCTCCATTCGTCCCTCCATTCACGCCTGTCGCGACACCACTCGAGGCGGGCTGCACGATGTTGGGGCGTGAGCGGAAGTCGGCCTAACGGTGTGCGGGACCGTAGCCCAGCTTCATGGAGACGGTTGCGAATTGTCCTCGCCGATACCCCAGGAGCAACAGTGTCCCTAATTTGCTGGGAAGTGGCGGTGCGGTCCCCCTACAGCACTGCGTAGGATCCTACGGTCTTGGCGTGCATCCGTGCGTCGCTGCGGTCCGGTCCCAGGTCGACGGGCACGTGCACCTTCCGCCGACCACTGGCGACAACATCGATGTACTGTGGAGACCTCACGCCCCACGTGTTGAGCAATTCGGCGGTACGTCCACCCGGCCTCCCGCATGCCCACTATACGCTCTCGCTCAAAGTCCATCAACTGCACATACGGTTCACGTCCACGCTGTCGCGGCATGCTACCAGTGTTAAAGACTGCGATGGAGCTCCGTATGCCACGGCAAACTGGCTGACACTGACGGCGATGGTGCACAAATGCTGCGCAGCTAGCGCCATTCGACGGCCAACACCGCGGTTCCTGGTGTGTCCGCTGTGCCGTGCGTGTGATCATTGCTTGTACAGCCCTCTCGCAGTGTCCGGAGCAAGTATGGTGGGTCTGACACACCGGTGTCAATGTGTTCTTTTTTCCATTTCCAGGAGTGTAACATTAAGAACAGCTCAATAGTAATGAAAAACATTTATATCCCACCGATATAAATATGTAAATTCTTACATGCGCGTAATCACGATTAAAAACCCGTGGAAAACATTAAACTGGAAATTGGCCAGTCTATACTCAAAGAAGCCGCACTCCATCTCAACATCCTAAAAATGTAAAATTTATGGCTACCTAGAGTAACAAAATTAAGAATAGCATGCTTATAGATAGACTAGAATAATGGAATAAATAACACATACACGGCTTCTGACGACCGGCAAACTGTGTTGGGCTATTAAGCAGGGATTAATTTAAACTAGCCACAACATATGCTAACCATGTTAGCGGCGAATTTAAAGACAAGCGTGGAGCAGGAACCCTGGTCAGAAGGTAATGGAACCAGTACTAATTTACAACTAACTATAGCATTGAAATCAACTGGTGACAGGTTGACCATTACCGATGTGGCGTATTATGGCAGTCAGTGGACTTAACACACAGCTGAAACCCAAGTACAAGGCTGAGGGGCCAAACACCCTGCCCAAATCATGTTTAAGGCAAACACCTAGTTTGAGAACAAAACAACTATGGAACAGCTTGCAGTAAGAATGCCAGAGCACGAATATAGCCTCAACCCAAGGTAGGACTAAAGCACACTAGTTTCTTTCTCAATTAAGGTTTCCGACACAATCAAAAGTAGCAGGATTCCCTTACACGGCAGACGTGCCTACATTTCCGGTCATAGGCCAGAATGAACTCGTGCAACATAAATCATTGACACATTTCAGATTATATTTTAAAACAACATACTTAAATAACTTTGTTGACGAGAAGTCTTAATTAGTTTACAGGTTAGGCTCTGTTACTGATGCCACACACATGAGGTAGCTAGTTAAGGTTTACAATTCTACTTTGCGATTTAACACGCATCGTGACGAGGAAAGAGAGAATCCAGCTAATTAACTGAAAGTCACTACTTGGATTCAGTATTTGACGATGCGATTAAAATCAACAGACAAAGGTAAGAGTCAAGTTTACACTCGCAAGGAGCACACGCAGAACACACGCATAAGGTGAGCATTAAATAAACTGCTCGTTGTCCCACCATTTACACACCGATGAAACAAATAATTTTCGCCGAATTACTGCACACTCCGGAATCCCCAGTTGCTTGGAAATGACGCAAATAATGGTCAAAACGTCAACTTTAAGTCTGATGACAGCCGTAGGATAGGAGTTTCAATGGACAACCAGGCCTCATCCCCCTGGATCCACCCGCGACCAAGACAGCAACATTGGCTGTTATGACGGCTTTGACGATGCATCTCGGCTGACACGAGTGACGCCAAACCATCAACAAAACGGCGTGGCCTCCTGAACACTCCCAGACGTCCGCAATCAGAGTCCCTCCTCCCGACCGACGCTCTCCCGCAATCACAGCAGGCAGCCGGCCGCGGCAGCGCCACGGCGCCCTCTGGCTCCGGCAGGAAAGCAGCAGAGCGCGAAGCGGCAATTTCGAAAGGAACGCGCTACAGACAAGGAGGAAGCCCTGAGAACCAACCGTGACATTTCGTGACGATTAAACCTCCCCCACCAAAACCACACAACAGGAGGGTAACAGGAAAATACCCAACTTAAGGCTTAATCTGAATTACATGAATCTTAAACACTTTACCAGTATGAGCGTGTATGAGGTTGACGGGGCTTAAAATCTCTAGTATACAATGCGGACCGGTGAAGTCCGCTGCAAACTTCCCACCTGCATGGACCCCGAAGCGCTTTCCGGGATTAAAATTCTTAACAAAAACTGTATCCTCAACCTTTCCCTGAAATTCGGCCACGATTGTAACGGAGCGCCTCTCGATTATGAGCGCGATGAATATTTACCCTATCATTATCTCAATTAAAACTACCAAATATGCAGCAACCATTCGCAGAATCATGTTTTATTTATTCACTTTCGTAAATCGATTTCAACTGATTAACAGCCATCATCGGTACTTTCAACCAATATGTGCCTTAAGTAGTAATACTGTCTTAAACAGAGGTCAACTACTGCTTAGGTTGCTGGATGTTTGGTAATTTTATGGTCTACGATCGCTGCACGACTTGGGAACCACATGGAGCCCACCATTCATAATTCTCCCAATTGTTCTTGATCGGGTGGGCGTCTGTGACTTTAGGCAAGAGATCGTTGATATGCCATAAATTGGTGAGCACACAATTCAAAGGATAGGCTAACATCAATGAGGCAGGACTAACCCTAGAACACTCATGGCGGACGGAATTAAAAGTAATGTTTATCCATGGCAAATCTTGATCCCACTTAGACGGAGAATGGGAATGATAAATAACAACAGCCGCCTTCAAATTACTGTTAAGCCGTTCCGCGATAGAAGGCTGCGCACAATGTGTATTGGTGAAATGACGAACCCTGTCACTAAAACAAAATCGTTTAAACTGGCGAGATGTAAAGGCAGGAGCATTATCACTTACTAATTCTTTAGGTGGCCCAAAGATCTTAAAGATTCTGGTGAGATGCTGGACAGTAACGTTAGTTGTATCCCCCTGACTGGGGAGGAACCAAATAAAACGACTAAAAGCATCGACAACCACAAATAAATACTTATTGCCACAACGTGTCTGGGGAAGGGGGACCCGCATAATCAACAAACCATTTGTCCATTTGATTTTCTTCCCTTTCAGACTGCAAGAGCCCTCTGTGTAACCTATTATTGTTGTTGTTGTTGTTGTTGTTGTGGTCTTCAGTCCTGAAAATGGTTTGATGCAACTCTCCATGCTACTCTATCCTGTGCAAGGTTCTTCATCTCCCAGTACCTACTGCAACCTACATCCTTCTGAATCTGCTTAGTGTACTCATCTCTTGGTCTCCCTCTACGATTCTTACCCTCCACACTGCCCTCCAATACTAAATTGGTGATCCCTTGATGCCTCAGAACATGTCCTACCAACCGATCCGTTCTTCTGGTCAAGTTGTGCTACAAACTTCTCTTCTCCCCAATCCGATTCAATACTTCCTCATTAGTTATGTGATCTACCCATCTAATCTTCAGCATTCTTCTGTAGCACCACATTTCGAAAGCTTCTATTCTCTTCTTGTCCAAACTATTTATCGTCCATGATTCACTTCCATACATGGCTACACTCCATACAAATACTTTCAGAAATGACTTCCTGACACTTGAATCTATACTCGATGTTAACATACTTCTCTTCTTCAGAAAAGCTTTCCTTGCCATTGCCAGTCTACATTTTATATCCTCTCTACTTCGACCATCATCAGTTATTTTGCTCCCCAAATAGCAAAACTCCTTTACTACTTTAAGTGTCTCAATTCCTAATGTAATTCCCTCAGCATCACCCGACTTAATTCGACTACATTCCATTATTCTCGTTTTCCTTTTGTTCATCTTATATCCTCCTTTCAAGACACTGTCTATTCCATTCAACTGCTCTTCCAAGTCCATTGCTGTTTCTGACAGAATTACGATGTCATCGGCGAACCTCAAACTTTTTATTTCTTCTCCATGGACTTTAATACCTACTCCGAGTTTTTCTTTTGTTTCCTTTACTGCTTGCTCAATATACAGATTGAATAACATCGGGGATAGACTACAGCCCTGTCTCACTCCTTTCCCAACCACTGCTTCCCTTTCATGTCCCTCGAATCTTATAACTGCAATCTGGTTTCTGCACAAATTGTAAATAGCCTTTCGCTCCCTGTATTTTACCCCTTCCACCTTCAGAATTTGAAAGAGAGTATTCCAGTCAACATTGTCAAAAGCTTTCTCTAAGTCTACAAATGCTAGAAACGTAGGTTTGCCCTTCCTTAATCTAACTTTTAAGATAAGTCGTAGGGTCACCATTGCCTCACGTGTTCCAACATTTCTACGGAATCCAAACTGATCTTCCCCGAGGTCAGCTTCTACTAGTTTTTCCATTCGTCTGTAAAGAACTCGCGTTAGTATTTTGCAGCTGTGACTTATTAAACTGATAGTTCGGTAATTTTCACATCTGTCAACACCTGCTTTCTTTGGGATTGGAATTATTATATTCTTTTTGAAGTCTCAGGGTATTTCGTCTGTTTCATACATCTTGCTTACCAGATGGTAGAGTTTTGTAAGGAGTGGCTCTCCCAAGGCCGTCAGTAGTTCCAATGTCTACTCCAGGGGCCTTGTTTCGACTCAGGTCTTTCAGTACTCTGTCAAACTGTTCACGCAGTATCGTATCTCCCATTTCATCTTCATCTACATCCTCTTCCATTTCCATAATATTGTCCTTAAATACATCGCCCTTGTATAGACCCTCTATATACTTCTTCCACCTTTCTGCTTTCCCTTCTGTGGTTAGAACTGGGTTTCTATCTGAGCTCTTAATATTCATGCAAGTGGTCCTCTTTTCTCCAAAGGTCTCTTTAATTTTCCTGTAGGCAGTATCTATCTTACCCCTAGTGAGATAAGCCTCTACAAGGCTTACCAATTTTGCAGAGTTGGCAGCTATTTACCCACTTCCTAATATCACGACTCAAGGAGGGCCAGGTTGGTTGTTTGGTTGGTTGGTTGGTATGAGGGATAAAAGGATCAAACTACTTGGTCATCAGTCCCTTGTTCCAGACGCAAACATGTCTCAGGAGAAAACAACTCCGAAAACGCTTTTGTTAAAGGAAAATGGGGAAAATGAATGCAGAACCACACCTAAAAAGAAAACAAATGGTACAAACAAACAACGGGAAAACATACACCACAAGGAAACGCCGAGGATTGCATTAAAACCATACAGCATATGTTCTGGGCTGGCTGATCACAAGAATAAAAGAGGATGAGACAGCCACTCTGCAACACATTAAAATGTCCACCCCCAAAAGACAAAGCGAGATGAACACATGTAGGGAAAAGACGAACACAAAGACATACAAATGCAAAGAAAGGGTAACAGAGTTAAAATAGAGGGAGGATGGAGGCCCCAGAGAGAAGGCCAAACACTCACCAATAGAACTTAAAACAAGATCTGCCGTTGAGGCATTGTCGCCAAACACCGAAGGTAGGGTGCCGAGAAAGTTAAAAGTCTGCTGCAGAGCGGCTAAAATTGGGCAGTCAAGCGAGATGTGCACGACAGTCAGAAGGGAGCCACAGTGACACCAAGATGGGTCCTCACCACGGAGAAGGTAGCCATGTGTTAGCCATGTATGGCCAATGCGGAGCTAGCAAAGGACAACAGATTCCCTCTGTGTGGCTCGCATGGATGACGGTCACACATTCGTCGTCTCCTCGATAGCATGGAGTTTATTTGGTCTACTCAGAGTGCGCCATTCAGTATCTCAGATCGCAAAACTTTGCAGCGGAAGACAGCTCGCAAATCTGTCTCCTGGAGGCCAATCTCCAGAGATGGTTTACTGGTGGTCTGTATCGTCAGATGGTCAGAAAGCTCACTGCCTGGTACCCCAACATGGCCTGGGGTCCAAATGAAGGTCATTGAGCGTCCACTGCTGCAGAGGGCATAAAGAGACTCCTAGATTTACGGTACCAAATGAAGCCTATGGTAGCACTGGTCGAGGGCTTGTTGGCTGCTTGAGGAGTCACTACAAATTATGAAGGACGCACCAGAGCAAGATCAGACATGATCAAGAGCGCGATAGGTGGAAACCAAGTCTGCAGTGAAAATGCTGCAGCCACCCAGTAAGGATCGTTGTTCAGAATGGCCACCATGGGCATAATTGTAGCCAACAAGACTGTGAACCAGTGATACATCGGTGTAGATTACTTCTGAGCCCTCAGACTGGCCAAGAAGAGATATAAAATGCTGATGCAGGGCCTCAGGTGGAACTGAGCCTTTGGGATCTTGCAATAGGTCCAGCCGAAGACATGGCTGAGGTATAGACCATAGTGGGGTACAGAGGTGGGCCTGCAGGAAAGGTGGTAAAGGGGAAGTGCTGAGTTCGTGAAGAAGCGACAGGATACGGTCGGCGAAGGAAAGCCCAGTTATAGGCCGCCAGTGCGGGAGATGGACCAAAGTGTCAGCGGAAAGGAGACTGTAATTGAGCTGTGGCTGGCTCATGCTATGCGTTGGATTAAAGCTTCAGAGCGATTATGTGTTTAGTCTCCCGCTGTTATCGCGATTATTCTGTTATCCATTCCTTCCGCGGGTGGTAGCAGCGGTGTGTATCGATATTTGCACCTTGGACTATCTTTGCCTGGCGCTTACAGATTCTGGCTGGGCGGCGTGCGACCAGGCAGTCGGTTGGCGCGGAGCAGTGAGGAATTCTCAGCAGGGCGTAGTTTGGATGGGCCCACTGGCAGTCTCTACGTGGTGTCAGAGTGTGTGGCTCTGTTTCCATTGCTACAAGGTCCATGACTCACCGACACTGGACACGAAAGTTGAGTTTTGATTTAACCTACCGGCAAGTCAAGACTGTTCACATCGTGTCGCTTGGAGTTTGTTGTCGGCTGTTAGGATATTCCCGCGAGCAACAATGTGGTTTTCAAGCTGGAAATTTCTAGCCACCCTCCGGTGGAGTGATTATTTGAATTGAAGTGCACCAGCGGAGTCTTCTTCCTTGTGGCCGTTCACGTTTCGATTACCTGCCCTGGGCGTTGACGTAAATTTCAGGCAATGTAGTCTCCTCGTCGTGTTGTTACTGACCAGGATGGTGTGTAGTTTGACAGCTCCATGTATTATTGGTTTTGGGCGTCAATATCTTCTACGTTGTTCCGCTGAACTCTCTGTAGTGCCCTGGTCGGCTGAATTGGAAGTTATCTTGTCGGTGGGTCCGTTGACTGTCGGTCGGTATGGTTGTCGTCTGGTCGTGAATGGTTGGCCCGACTGCCTGTCTCATCTGAGCGAGCGTTAGTGTTTGAATTACAGGCCGACACTCGAACATCTGAGAGCGCTTGGGTGTACTGCCCTATTTTTTTTAGTCTGTTCTTGTGGTTTGCACTTGTATGGCTCCTAGACGATTTTTTAAAAATTAGAGTTGTTTTGCTCTTTAAGGCGTTCAGTCAAGTTTAATGTACTGTTTAACGTAAGCCCTTTGGCATTTTAAGACTTTTAATGTTGTTGAATTTTAAGTCTTGGGCCTTCAGCCGATTTTGAGTTTGGGTTTTTTTGCTCTTAAGGCCGTCAGCCTAAATTAAAGAACTGTTTCACGCAAGGCCTTTGGTACTTAAAAAAAATATGTGTTTGAGTTTTAAGTGTTAGGCCGTCAGCCGATTTGAATTTAACTTGTTTACTTCAGCATAACTACAGAACTGGTTTAAGGTAAGGCTTTCCTGTTGAATTTCTGATTTTTAAGTTATTGGCCTTCAGCTGTTTTTAAATCAAAGTGGCTTTCAGCCAGTGATTAAGTCACAAGGATTAAAGCTGTGTGTTTTAAATTTTTTTTTTCGCGCGTCTAATGTTTGATGAAATTATAAAGTTCTGTTTGAGTGTAACTGACAGCCCTTATTTTGGCCCCTTTCCACAATTTATACTACCCTGTCCTGTGGGATTAGCAGGGCATCTCAGTAATTTGAATGGCGAGGTGAACTATGTGGACGGCTGGAGCCGCAATGAAGGAACGTCGGTTTCCACAAGTAGGGCTGGATCGGAAGGCGCCCGTCGCGAGGTGAACTCTTGAAACGTCCCCTTTGTTAAAATTTATACAAGACTGTGCTTAAACTGATACACAATATTTTTAGCGCAACGCAATCTGACTTCCAAAAATCCCTACGAAAGAATGGCCCTGACTAACATTAACCTATACGTTTCACAAATCACTTACCTCACAAAAATCTTCGTTACTCAAGCTACTGCAATATAGCGAGCGCCACTACTGCTAGCTAAATAAAAGATTCAAACTACAGAAGTCACTAACTACTGAGGCACAGTTAGCAAATGAAAGATTTTAATAGAGAACAAACAATGTATTTACCTTAATAGTCATAATATATATATCAGTTCATGACACCAATTCTTACAAATTTCAAAACTCCGCCATCTCTCTCCCCACGTCCACCACTGCTGGCGGCTCACCTCCAACTACGCAACGCTACGCGCTGTTAGCATCCAGCTGCCGCTGCCCAACACTACAATGGCAGACAACAATGCAAACCAGCCACAGACTGCACATGGCACAGCCAGTGATTTTTATACAGAGCGCTACGTGGCGGCGGCGTTACCAATAAAAAAACTAAATAGCCTACTTACACAGCCCTCATGCTCCCCACAAAAAATTTACAAATTGTTTTGGGCCGTGGCCAATACAGATTTGAAAAATTTTTTCATAATTACAATGACAAAGAAATGAAATGCACACACTTATCGATACAATGTTGGTCAAAAGCTAAAATTTTCTCACAGTCCATAAAGACAGTCCTGATCATTCATCAAAGTAAAATTGCAGTGTTTTTCTCAAAGTCTGAGTAGTAAAAGAAAATGCACACGTAAGCAGTGGATTTCCATGCAGTCTTGAAGAAGTAGTGTTGTCTTTTCAACGAAAGAAAGTGCGACTCTCGACATTCAGACAGGTCAGAGTCAGTCGACGTTGAAGACTATCGGTAGGTAGGTCATCACAGAGCAGACCCACTGTAGTCCTGGTAGAGATTACTATTGGTGGGCCACCAGAGGTTCAGACCCACTGCAGTCTTTGTAGAAATAATGGTATTGGTGGGTCATCAAAGGTGTAGACCCACTTTAGTCCTTGTAGAAATAATGGTATTGGTGGGTCATCATAGGTGTAGACCGACTGCAGTCCTTGTAGAGATGGCCAGCAGCCATCTGTTGCGAATGTGCAGGTGCACAATCACCCTCGAAGAGTCTTGCAAAGAATATAGCAAGTCCATAAACCACCACTTGTCCAATCCCAAAGAATTTGTTTGAAATGTCCTTAGAACCAGCAATGCTGTTATCCAGTCCCTTGCTGAATTATTAACACACGTGCAAACACTATCAGTCCCTACTTCTCACATATTGTCCATATACTATGACCAACAGAAACGTGTGCAGTGAAATGTAATTTACAAGTTACTTAATTTGATGAACTGGTGTCAATTACAATTTTATAACATAAGAATACAACAACAAAGGTACAAAATATATCATTAAAGAACAAAACAATTCAGATAACATTTGTAGTAGTACAGGCTTTACAAAAGAATCGAAATAGCAAATACATCAGTGTTACAAAAATTATGACATAAGTACATACATAAAAGATCAGAATAACTTTTGAAACATCAACTTCACACATGAGCAATAAAACAGAACAGATAAATAATGTCTAAACATCTTTACAAAGTAAATAACACACTATCATAAAAATTATACTACGTAACTCTCATCAGATAAACATATAAACATAGGAAGAACACAAATACCCAAGGGTACACAAACACATAGTGGGTTAACACAAGAGGCAAGGGCAGGATTTGTTTTCAGTGTAACATTTGGTACTGCAGTCCAACCCAAAACTTCATTCCTTAGATCTTTCGTCTTATTTCAACATTTGTTTCCATCAAAAAAACCCTATCCAAGCATGCTTTCTGTATTTATATGTTCACATATTTCTTACTTCATCATTTATTTTCCAGTATCTTACCTTATCATTTATTTCCAAGAAAATCCTACCTATACCTGCATTCTGTACTTTTCTCATATAACCTCTCAGTGCATTTCTTCAAATCCATCGCAACTCATTCTCATATATAGGCTACCCCCTCTTAAGCTAACTTAAATCTACTGAGCTCAGATGCTTAACTAAGGGACGAGGGAATGCAGCAGATCAAAACAATTAATACAACCAGCAATGAAAAAAAAGGTGCAGGTAAGCAAAGCAAGCAGCAATAAATGTAATAACTTATATCTAAACATCACAAACCTACAAGCAGAAAAAATAGTACACTGAAGACAACAACGCAGATAAGGGAAATGTATATTCACATCTTAATGTGTATGTAACTAAAACGGTGCAACACTACTTATTCAATGAAATAAATTACCAAGTACTTGAAAAGAAAATTATGTATGCAGTTCCTGTGAAGGGCAATGTCTTTTTGTGCTGCCTCATTTTTTTGGAAGTATATCACGAAGTTATTCCTTACTGGGTCTGTAGGCATAAAATATTTATATTAGTACATCTATAAAATTTTACTTTAACCAATGCTGCAGGGCAGCTAGAAACTAGATATTAAACGAAATAGGCGAAGCAAGGCGTGAAACGTCGTTCGCTAGCCATAAGTCATTTCATAATGCAGTAAACAATCTTCCAACTAGCAAGACAATAGACATGGAATGTTTCTCATCATTTCATTTCAGTAAATATCATAAATTAAGAACTCCAAAGTGTAATCATATGTTTTCAAGTGTCGTATTTGCTTTCTACAAAGAAATGTCAATAGCGAGCATAATGGCCTTTTTTTTTTCTTCGTGCCTCTGAAAGGCACACACTAATGGCTTGTTTCCAGGTGGCTGTCGCCCAGCTGGGTGCCCACAACGCATTACGTGCAGGTGGTCACTTAACTGTCTTACCGAAATATTTACGACACAAGTTTCCGCTACAGTGGCAGTCTCATATAAAAAATTTCACAGGTCAAGAATTTGCGTTACACATCTGTAGAAACAAAATTCTATTAATATAACTGTGTCCAAAAAGTTTTCGTCGGCATTGTAATACATTCAAGCAGTTACATACATTTCATAACTCTTAAAGTACGATTCTTGGTTTTCAACAACCTTTTTCACAAACCAGAGTCCCTAACCACTACTCATTATTCCTTACCTTATTTGTCGACACTTCTTCAATATTTCAGCATAACAGATACATAGCATAATCAAATAACTCATATAGCATCAGCTTACTGATCATAAACATACCGCAACACCATAATACACAGTCATCGTAATAACAACATCATAACACCTTAGTCAAATTCTCAAAATCGTCGTAGCTTCCTCCACTAATTTCAAAACCTAAAAAAATTCTCTGCATATGTCAAAAGTGTCATCTACCTCAAATGTGCTTTAAAAATCATGATCCCATACCAAATACATCATTCAAAGCTCTCATAATATCACAATGGTTCCGAAAAAATATGAACTGTTCACAAAGTACAGACAAAATACAATTTCATAAGTGTGAAGTTATCCAACGGTGCAATTACGTAAACATCTGTCACTGATGTAGTAAAATAAATGTTTGACTCTCCCAGTTAGATGATCAGATAGCTGTGTAATTTATGTGTTAGAGAAATATGGTACTGATGTGTAAAGTTGTATAAGCAAATACCATATTAGCTAGGGCTCCTTGTGCTTGCCATACACATGGTACACAAAGTAAGCGTGTACCCCCCTGAGGATTAATGTAATTATATCCTCAGATGTTACAGATTACAGCAATGGAATGAAATGTATCACGGAAAACCTTTGTATCATTGTAT
The DNA here is from genome assembly GCF_023897955.1 of Schistocerca gregaria. NCBI lineage: Eukaryota > Metazoa > Arthropoda > Insecta > Orthoptera > Acrididae > Schistocerca > Schistocerca gregaria. Next base: position 70,942,680 of record NC_064927.1, on the reverse strand, counting down.
TTCAAATATCTTTAAAAATAAATGTTTTAAGTACAAAATTAGTCACTCAAATACGCGTACTATAGCGCTAAACTGTGCGTCGCGTTGTAAGACAATCTCTGTGGAAGTGTCATAGTTATCGTCCTCCGAAAGCTAAGTTCTACAGAAGTTAATGTACTTACCTCATGATAGACAAAAGTGAAATGCTTTGCGTATAGATATCGTAGTTACTACGCTTATTGCCGTGATGAAGTAAGTACTGTACTGTAACGTATTGTTGTGCTACAGAAAAGGCTGTCTCATTGTAGCTATACCACAAAGTTACTACTAAAACATGTTTTACTTTCCATAATAATACAGAAAAACTGTGCAGATATAAAGCAGATACAGTGCAAAAGCAACATTGTAAATTGTCACTCATTAGTAGCGTCGTGATAATATCGTGTAGCTATCACATAAAGTAACCACTGAGTCATCTGGTATCTCACATAAAGTACTTTAAATCCAGAATTTATTTTCAAGTAAACCAAAATGTTGCATTAAAATCTCATTAACAGTATATGTTTTACGTATGTAAGCCTTATAGTCGTTAGTAATCGTGCAACTATCAAGCAAAAATGTACACACACAATAACACTGTAACATCTGTTCACTATAGCAATGCATTCGTAATTTCTGTTTAAATAAGTTCTCTTGGTTCTTGAATGGATATTTAACTTCAAACATGGTTGCATGTTAACAGATTCTAAGTCTGACAAATTGTACTAGTGACGTGATGTCAACAGCTTTATGGCAAAGACAAAGTTAAAAAGCAGATTATCTTTCAATAAACGGTTTTACATGTGAAATGTGGTGTAAACCTTTACTCTTCCTAGTACGCAGAGTTTCAACTTCAACGCAATTATCATGTGGTATACGTCGAATTCTGTAAGGTCCATTGTAAACTAGAAAGAATTTGTGACTCAAGTGTTTCTTCTTATGTGACAATGAATGAGCTTTAATGAGAACTTTCTGACCAATATATAATTTCTTTGCATTTGCCTTACCGTGTAAATTTCTCGTTTTGTCTGCAGCAGAATTTATATTTTTAATAGCCAAATCAATTATGTCCTTGTGTCGAAGTTTACGTGTATTCGGACAAGGTACAAGCTTTCTGATTCTGTTTGGTGGTTCTTTATTCTTCAGTACAAGAACAGGTGGTAAAGCAGTGGAGTCATGAGGCATTTCATTCAGCACGTTTTGAAATAAGTGTAAATATCCCAATGCTGATGCTTTCTGTGACAATAAAGTCTGCAAAGCTTATTGATTTCTTTCATAATCCGTTCAGATGGGTTACAATGTGGTGAGTACAATGAAATAAAAACAGATTTGATTTTATAGTTACGAAGCATGCGTGACCAAACAGCAGATCTGAATTGCGGTCCGTTATCTGAAATTACTTTACTAACGTGTCCAACTTCACGTAAAATTTTTTAACAAAGGCGTTGGATATAGACCGTCCAGTGGCTTTACATAACGGAGTGAAAGAAACAAATTTTGAAGTAAGTTCAACAGCGACTAGAACGTACGAAAATCCATTCGATGTTCTGACAAGCGGTCCCAAGAGATCAACAGCAGCAAATTCTTTTAATTTAGAAGGAATGATAGGAAACAATGGAGCACGATGCGAGACAGTAGATGGTTTCGCCTTTTGAGAAAGTTTACAAATAGACAAGACTCTTCGAATTCTCTTTTCCATATTGTTAAAATGACAAGTCGTTCGAAGAATATGATAACATTTTCGTGGACCAAAATGTGCATAGCTGAAATGAATGTAGCAAATCAGCTTATTAACGAAATCGTCTGGAATGCAAAGTATCCATAGCTTTTCATCAACAGTGCAGCGTTTGAACAGTATGTTGTTCCTAATCAGATAATAATGCCGAATCTGTGTGTGTGTCTTTTCATGCCATTTACTTTTGATGTCTTTCCAAATCGGATCTGTATCTTGTTCATGAGCAATGTCCTTTAAAGATGTGGTGATGAAGTTTTCAAAGGCGACTTTCTGAATGTAAAGAATACTGAAATTTTTATCGAGGTTGCTTTCTGTGTTACTTTTCTTGAGCCCAGCCGGTGCGCGTGACAGTGCGTCCGCAACAATGTTCTCCTTGCCGGGAATGTAGACTATTGTGAAGTGGAATTCTTGCAGAAACAATGCCCAACATTTAACCTGTCATGATTTAATTTTGAAGACATAAGAAATTGTAATGAACGATGGTCACTGTATACTTTTACATGCTTACCATAAAGAAAGAAACGAAATTTGTTAAATGCCCAAACGATAGCTAAAGCTTCTAATTCAGTAACGGAATAATTTTTTTCAGATTTTGTTAGCACTCGGCTAGCAAAAGCAATGGTTTTCTGAATAGTAATGTAATTTTCGGTGGTTTCTTGAAATAAATGGGCACCAAGACCGACTAGAAGAATCCGTGCTAAGGCAAAAATCTTGTGAGAGATCTGGATGAGCTAGTATTGGCGCGTTAAGTAGCGATTCTTTCAAAGAATTGAATTCCAACTGTGCTTGTTCGTCCCAGTTCCAAATAGTATTTTTTCCAGTGAGAGAACAAAGTTTTGGTGTAACTCGAATTTGCATATTCAGAAAACGACGGTAAAAATTTACGAGGTCTAGAAAACTGCGGACTTGTTTTTTTGTGGATGGAACTGGAATGGCTCTGATTGCTTCTAACTTTTCAGGATCCGGGTGAATGCCTTCAGAAGAAATAATATGTCCCAAAAACTTCACCTTTGTCCTACCGAATTCAGACTTTTTCAAGTTAACTGTAATTCCAGATTTTGCAAAAATATGTAACACTCTGTTGCGATTATGTTGTTCCCATGAGGCTTCTGCTTTCAGAATGTCGTCCACATATAAGGTGATGTGACGTTTTAAGAACTCAGGTAATATGGAATTTAGCGCGCGAATGAATGCTGCCGAAGAAATGTTCAAACCAAAAGGAAGTTTCCGAAAATGATAACAAACACCGAAACAAAGGAAAGCTGTGTATTTTCTACATTCTGGGTGAAGTTCGATCTGATAAAAGATGGATCTGAGATCAATGGAAGACAACACTTTTACACCATAAAAATTTTGAAGTAGTTCTTCCAACGTTTGCGGCCTGTCTGTTTCAGGAATAATGATAGTATTGATTTGTCTCGAATCTAAGACAAGCCTGATCGATCCATTTTTCTTCCCAACAACATGTAATGGATTGTTGTATGAGCTTACTGCAGGCTCAATAATGCCCTCGTCAAGCATAGATTGCATTTCTGTTCTAACACGGTCCCTATAATGTGCTGGAATTACGTATGGTCTAACACAAAATTTAGTATGCTCACTAACACGAAATCGGTACCGAAATCCCTTGATTGTTTCTGTATTGTGTGTAAAAACTGTGGAATGTGCTTGTAAAATCTCAAAAAGGTCCTGCCTATCAATGTCATTACAATTCTCAATTGTTTGAATTTTATTCTGAATTAACTCATTAGTTTCAAATATGCCGTCGATATCATCTCTGTCAGTACTTGCAGAGTGATTATTAGTGTCTAGTTCCGTAAAAAATTTCGAACTGTTGTCTAACAGAAGATAAAGCCGATTAATTTCCTCGTCATGGTTTGAGAGCCAATCTTCAAATTTCAAAGCTATTGACTTACCTTCTTTCTCTAAACTTATTTCAGCATCGTGAAAGTTTAAGATTCCTTTGTATTCATTCAAAAAGTCTACTCCCAGTATAATATCTGTCGACAATAATGGAACAATAAGAAAGTTCATAGGGAAGCTGTGGCTTTGACAAAAGAATTCTAAGTTGGTTTGTTGACGTACATCTACACTTTTTCCAATGACTGCACCTTGTAATTTAATCTTGCGTAACGGAAGCGTGGGGCAATCGTTCGATTTGTTGCATTTGCTAAATGCTGTTTCACTAATTACTGAAATGGGACTGCCTGAGTCAAGTACTGCCGTAAATTTTACGTCATTTACAGTAATGTGAATCACAGGATATGCAATGTTGTTATGATTTACGTCGTGTTCCTGGAGTAAGATGTCCCTAATGTCTTCCATTTTTACGTAATTAATAGCTGTGGCAGCTGAGTCGTCAGTTTCATGCGTACGTTTTGTGGCTGCCAGCGGTATGAGTCATTGCCTATTGTGTCTTTGTTGGCGCGCGTCGTTATTGGTATTTGTAGACCTAACTTCTACAAATTCACCTTGTCGAGAGGGCCCTGCTCTGTTTGAATCCCGCCAGTTCTGCTGCAATTCAGGTCTGTCGTTACGATCATATCGTGTGTCGTCATGTCGGTAGATTCCATAGTTTCTTTCTTGTCGGTCACGTGGTGGAGAATTTCTCCCTGAATCGTAACTGCGCGCTGGACCGTTGAGTCTTGAGTTATTCTGTCTCCCTTGATAATAATTGTTTTGGTTTCCATATTGTCTGTTTCTCTGATTGTCTCTGTGATAGTCATTACTACGGAAATGTGATTTTTCTCTGTAATTATTATTACTCCGCCAGTGGTTGTCATATGGGTGGTGTCTGTTTTGGTCACGATTTGCATTGTAAGAATAGACATGTCGTGTCCAGTTATTGTTTCTGTCGTCACGGAATTGTGACGGATGTGAACTATAGTGATTGTTTTCCTGTTTTCGCATCCCGCGACTGTCTGTGTCAATTTCTTATTCTTGTAAGAGTCCCTGAAAAGCTTCAGTGTCGTCTTTGCAATGCCCTGCCAAAATAATATTCCTTAAATGTTCAGGTAATTTCATTATGCAAATGCGGATGCGTTCTGAAGGGCTATATGGGTTTGAAAGATATTGGTTCTTATGCAACATGTCTTCAAAATATTTGACAAGACTGGAAAATTCAGATTGTTCAAAGTGTTTCATCATCATTATGCTATGTTTTACTCGGTCTTGTGTAGCTTGAGACCAATATGCTGAAAGCAAAGCATGATAAAATTCTCCTTCAATGTGACAATCGTGAATGACCGATCGCATTCTTAGAGCTCGTTCATTCTCCAAGTAGCCACACATAAATTCTAATCTGTGTTCTAATGACCAGTTGGGAGGAAAACAATGAGAGAATTGATGAAGCCACGCTTGTGGATGAATGTCGTTGCCAGAATTCTTAAATGTTTTGAATTTAATTGTAGCAATGAACAGCTTATAGTCAAAATCATCATGTCGGCGAGTCGCATGTCGGTCATTGTTACGTCGTTTCGGCGGTTCCATCTCAAAATTCGGTGTACCTTGCCAGTTTCATTCATAATTTCCGAAGTGCTCTGTGTTATTATTTTGTGGCTGTTCCGTATTTCTATGTCCCTCTTCCCGTATTGGAGCGCGAGTGTCCTCTGAAATACGTAATTGTTGTATTACCTGTGTCAGCTGATCTTGTACTTCCCGGATTTCTCTTTGGTGTTGCGTACTAATTTGATTCAGACTTTGTTTGAATTTCCTAATTTGTTCGCACTCTTCTGTGTCATTAAAGACTACCGGTTTTGTGTCATTCAAATTATCATCTACCTTTGTAGATAAAGTTCGGCTACTTTCTCCGATAGAGAACACATTTCCTCAGTGTGTTTTTCTGAACCAAGTTTCAGAGTGTCTATTTCTGTTGAAATCGAATTTACTGTGTCCTTTAAGTTTTCCTGAGTTCTTGCAAGTTGCGTAACCGAATCGGTGGATGCAACTGAGTCCATTTTAGCTTGCAAGGTGTCGTGATTTTCACGAACAACAGTTTGCAATTCTTTTATGGCTGCTTCGTGATTCTGTAATGCGTTTTCATGCCGCGAAAAAATAGGTTGAAAATGCTCCCAAATTTGTGTTTTTACGTCATTACAGATTTTTTGACATTTCGATTCAATGTTATGTAACTCAGTAGTTAAATCTTCACGTGTTTGATCAAGTGTGGTGTCTAACTTCCGAGGATTTTGTTCCATTGTGTCTAACTTTTGAAGATTATGTTCAATTGTGTCTAACTTTTGAAGATTATGTTCCATTGTGTCCAACTGTACTGTGTTTGTCTCTGATTTTGTTCCATTGTGTCTAAATTTTGAAGATTTTGTCCCATTTGTTTCTGATTTTGTTCAAGCGTTGTGTCTAACTTTTGTAGCCTTTGTCCCATTTGTTGCATTAACTGTAATAACAGTGCACTGGTGTCTGAAACATGTTCCTCAGTGTTTTTCGGCAGTGCATTTGAACCGGCAATATTCGCATTTTGAAAAGCAGAAAATGTGTCTTGATTTATTTGAGAAAACGGTGAGGACACAAAATCTGAATCTACAGGATTTGCAAGATTGTGTCCTGTCATTTCGGAATCCTGAGGCGAGCTGTTGCCGACCGATCGATCGATAATGCTTCCCTGTTCACTAATTGTTTCACTGCCTACACCATTATTTGCAGCCCGCTCCATTTCCCTATGCGCTATTACCAAATTACTACTTTGAACGTTAGTGAATTCATTACATGGTGACGCTAACACATTGCTTTCGTCTTCACGGTCATTTCTCAGTTTACTTTGGAGCCTAGTGTTACGTTTTTCACACGCCATTATTGTCACAATTTTTCACAGAAAAACACAATTTGAAGAACAAAAATAAGAGAACACATTAACATAGCACTGAAAATAATATATAGTTAATTGCAAGCGCAGCTGCGAAATACTTCGTGCAAAACTACATGCATGGCACAACTATTTTACTGTACAACAATGAAAGATTGCAACTACAAAGGAAATTCTCTCTATGATTACGCGCTAGCAATAAACAAAAGCTACACTAATTACACAAACTACAAGGAAAAAATCAGAAGATTCCAGTGAGGTATCCTTGACTAAGGGTCGACATATGAAACGCCCCCTTTGTAAAAATTTATACAAGACTGTGCTTAAACTGATACACAATATTTTTAGCGTAACGCAATCTGACTTCCAAAAATCCCTACGAAAGAATGGCCCTGACTAACATTAACCTATACGTTTCACAAATCACTTACCTCACAAAAATCTTCGTTACTCAAGCTACTGCAATACAGCGAGCGCCACTACTGCCAGCTAAATAAAAGATTCAAACTACAGAAGTCACTAACTACTGAGGCACAGTTAGCAAATGAAAGATTTTAATAGAGAACAAACAATGTATTTACCTTAATAGTCATAATATATATATCAGTTCATGACACCAATTCTTACATATTTCAAAACTCCGCCATCTCTCTCCCCACGTCCACCACTGCTGGCGGCTCACCTCCAACTGCGCAACGCTACGCGCTGTTAGCATCCAGCTGCCGCTGCCCAACACTACAAATGCAGAGAACAATGCAAACCAGCCACAGACTGCACACGGCACAGCCAGTGATTTTTATACAGAGCGCTACGTGGCGGCGGCGTTACCAATAAAAAAACCTAATCAGCCTACTTACACTCTGTATTGGTATATGGGGTCAAGTAGACTCAATGTAGAGAGTGCTGCTCAACCATATACCAGACTCCGATAACCAATACGGGGCTGTACAAGGGCTTCGTACAGCTGCAGCAGTGGACGTCGATCACCCAGTCGGTGTGGCTCAGGCATTGGATAAGATTAAGGTGCCACCAGCACTTATCCTTCAGCTGACGAAGATGGGGAAGCCAACTTAAGCGGGTATCTAAGACCAGTCCCAGAAAGCGGTAAGTCTCCACTACATCTAGTAGTTGGTTGTCAGGTAACGTTGCGGATGGGGGTGGACGGTATAACGGCGACAAAAGTGTATCACGCAAGATTTGGTGGTATAAAACTAAAAGCCATGAGTGAGCGCCCACGATTGCGCCTTCCATATACCTCCCTGCAGATGGCGTTCAGCCGTATCAGTAGGAGAGGAGCAGAACGCAATACAAAAATCGTGAGCTTATAGGAGAGGAGATACTGACGATCCGACTGCTAATGCAAGACCGTTGACGGTGAAATGCCTGGGGCTAGCAGGACAGAGCCGATTAGGTTATGGAAAGAGGACAAAATGAGTTTCTGTCAGTTGCACACAACATACAAACTTCATTTATATAACACATAATATTGCAACAAGGATGCAAAACACTCCAAATTTTAATCGAACTCCTTTGATTAACCTTAGATCGGCTGAAGGTCACATCCAAAATCCAAGACACAACGCTTAAGCAAAAGTGAAATACAAGGTTCTTTTCTAAATCTTTAATCTAATCGGCTGAAGACCCTAGCAATTGAAATTTAATGGAACTAGGCTGGAGATCGCATATTAAGCAATAAGAGGAGTTTGAATCAAAAGACAAAAGGCGTTATCTTAAAACATTTCATGCAAATTAAGCTGAAGGTTTCATTCAAAAGCATAAGAATCTTATGCCTTAAGGGCAAGAGAAGATTAATTTAAGAGATTTTAAAACTCGGTTGAAGGTCACTCACCAACAAATAATTTAACCGCTTAAGACCTAGAAGGAAGAGTTTCAATTTTAAAAGCTAGAAGGCCATATCTTAAAACAGTTCATATAAAATAAAGAATAACAATCTCAGGCTTAAGGGCTAAGGACATTAATTTAAGAGATATTGATACTCGGCTGAAAGCCACACATCAACCAAATAACTAAAATCCAAACAGGGAAATTACTACATAACACACAAGGAACGGCGCTCAGAAGTATCCAACGGTTCGCCTGGGGTTGTAACACTAACGCCCGTTTAGTTGAGACAGGCAGCATCAGCAACGACTTCTTAATCTGGAGGCAACCCACCCGGCAGACAGCTGACTGGCCAATCAAGCAAATCAGTTCCGCTCCAAGCAACCAGCAAAACGACCACAAGATTTCAATACACGACACACAGAATATTAGCGCCACAACGACCAACAACACCTCAACTGTCGAACTACACGCCGCACTGGACAGCAACAACATGATGAGGATACACTCCCTAAAATTACGCCAACGACCAGGGCAGGTAACTGGAACGTCAACGGCCACAAGGCAGAAAATAGCACTGGTGAACTTCAATAATAGGGAATAAATTAAGTTAAATTTCTCAGGAAGATGGCTGGAATCTTGGCCAACTTAAATACACACACGTTGTTACTCACGGAAAAGGGACAACCCGGATCAAATGAAAAAAATGTAAGCAGTTGAGGCTCGATAGTAAGTTAAGTGAGGACGCAACTTTCATATCCACGGTCGGTGGGCGACGAGCTTTGTAGCACTCGAAAGCAGCACCTGACACTTCAACCGCGCCTGCACTCCGCCAGCGGCTCCAGCGATGGGGGCCTGCTTGCTGCTCCAAGCCAGCCGACCGACTGGACTGCTGCTCCGTCGCGACTGCGCTGCTGCTGCGTCTCCCAGTCACTACTACCAAACGCACAAAGACCCAGAAACACTATCAGTTGCTCCAGAGATGGTACGGCAGTGGGCTTATCGATACGCGCTGCTGCTGCCACTTACGGGTAAGTTGGGCAGGAAGTTAGTGACGCCAGTAAATGGAATAAGAAAACGAGGTGGCACTACCATAATAGAAGATGGCAGACAATTAATGGGATGAAGACGAGCCGTGCACGGTTCAGACGCCAATTAAACGAGAGTGGGACACTCAGGACAGAGCCCTGTGGGACCCCATTCCCTTGCATATGGGGTTCATTGTGGGAAGCTCCGATGCGAACTCGGAAACTGTGGTGTGATGAAAAGTTCTGTATAGAAAATCGGGAGTGGGCACTGAGACTCCACTCATGCAGAGTAGCGAGAATGAGGTGTCGCCAAGTCGAATTGTGGGCCTTCGTGAGATCGAAAAATACGGCAAGGAAGTGCTGTCGCTGGGAAAAGACTGATCGAATGGCAGATTCCGTCCTCGGTGAAAACCGCCCTGGGATGGAGCCAGAAGGTCCCGAGAGTCAAGAAACTATCATAACCACCATGCTGTCTTAAACTAATTTGTTCTCGAACTCGTTGGTGAACACGCAAGAACTTAATGGCCGATGGAGCTCGTCGATCAGGATATCTCATGGCATAAGCCACGGCGTTAGTATGCCATGTTTATTCCACATCAATTTTCGTGTCAGACCTAACCTCGATGATTTGTGTATTCTGATCTGCCTTGTAGGCGATGTACTGATACATTATACACCATCAAAAAAAGTTTTGAATCACCTCGGTTCCGAGAGCTACGGAACCTGTACAGCATATTGGAGTAGGGATCAACATAAACATCACTTCCGCCCTTTTTATATCTCATGGAAACCACACTTTTCATGTTGTACCACTGTACAGCGAGACCTTCGGAGGTGGTGGTCCAGATTGTTGTACACACCTCTCATACTCAGCAGCACGTTCTCTTGCATACTACCCACAAGTTCATCAAGGCACTTGGTCCTGATTGTCCCACTGCTCAACGCCCTATCGGCGTAGATCCGTCAGAGTGGTTAGTGGGTCACTTCGTCCATAAACAGAGCTTTTCAATCTATCCCAGGCATTTTAGATAGGGTTCATGTCTGGAGAACATGCTGGACACTCTCATAGAGCTATGTCGTTATCCTAAATGAAGTCATTCACAAGATGTGCTCGATGGAGGCGCGAATTGTTTTCCATGAAGACGAGTACCTCGCCAATATGCTGCCAATATGGTTGCACTATCGGTCGGAGAATGGCATTCACGTATCGTACAGCTTTTACTGCGCCTTCCATGACCACCAGCGGCGTACGTCGGCCCCATATAACGACAACCCGAAACAGCAGGGAACCTTCACCTTGCTGCACTCGCTGGACAGTGTGTCTAAGGCGTTCAGACTGACCGGGTTGCCTCCAAACACGTCTCAGTCGATTGTCTGGTTGAAGCATTATGCGACACTCATTAGTGAAGAGAATGTGATGCCAATTCTGAGCGGCCCATTCGGCATGTTCTTGGGCCCATCTGTACCGATCTGCATGATGGACATCGCCATGGACGTCGGTAGTGAAGTCGGGTCTCATGCAGCCTACTGCACACAGTTTGAATCATAACACAACGTCCTGTGGCTGCACGAAAAGCATTATCCAACACGGTGGCGTTGCTGTCAGGTTTCCTGGGAGCCATAATCCGTAGGTAGCGGTCATCTACTGCAGTAGTAGCCCTTGCGCGCTATGAGCGAGACATGTCATCGACAGTTCCTGTCCCTCTGCACCTCCTCCATGTCTGAACAACATCGCTTTGTTCCACTCCGAAACGCCTGGACACTTAACTTGTTCAGAACCCTTCCTGGCACAAAGGAACAATGCGGACGCGAACGAACCGAAGTATTGACTGTCTAGGCGTGGTTGAAGTGGAGACAACACGAGCCGTGTACCTTCTTCATGGTGGAATGACGGGACTGATGGGTTATCGGGCCCCCTCCGTCTAACAGGCGCTGCTCATGCATAGTTGTTTTCATCTTTGGGTGGATTCAGTGACATCTCTGAACAGTCAAACGGACTGTGTCTGTGATACAATATGTACAGTCGACGTCTATCTTCAGGAGTTCTGGGAACCTGGGTGATGCAAACCTTTTTTTGATGTGTGTAACTTCATGTGTTATGTAGTTAACAGTGTTTATAATATTGTGTTGTGACTAAAATGTTCAGTGTTGATGCGACTCTACTGATTGACTATTTTCTAAGTCCCCGTGCTAAGGGTTGAGCCACATTTAAATTCCATATCACAAAAAAAGTAATCAAGATGTAGAACTTTCATTCCTATAACTTCTGCGTTCTACAGTAAGCAAAAAGCTACAACTACTCAAACCATACTAGATTCAAGTATCATATCTACCACCTAAGCTAAATAGTATAAGGAGGTGACTGTTCCTAGAGAATGCAATAAAGTACACAATTCCTTGAAAATTATTTCAATAGTGGTATTTTCCAATAATCAACCTGGCGAAGATGTGGTATGGTCAATTTGACCCCGCTTAGTTTGTTTTGTTGGCTGTTCTTTGTTGTGCAGTTGCACACTGTCGAGGTTTTGAGGAGCTGTAATTATGCGTACACGCACTTAGTCGGCTGCCGTCCGCGGAAGGAGATGAACGGGTGCAAGTGATTAAACGGAATTTTTGACCCATCCACAACTGCGAAGTAGTATTTCTGTGCCTTTTTTCAGTTTATCTTTCTTCATAACTGTTTCGCGTTTTTTGGTGTTTTTAGTCAAAATGGACAACGGAGAAAGGGTGGCTGAGGGTATACGTCGTTGGCTGGCGGAATTATCAGACAGCGAAAACGACTTTACGACAGATGGCAGTGGAAATGGAGATTGTGTAAGTGAGCGCAGTGGGAGTAGCGATACTGAGCAAGACGCAAGTGAAGGCAGTGTCAAGGAAGATAATACACCACTAAATTAGCTGCAAAATACTGTCCACAATGCTGCATTTGCATAATTAGCGAGCGATCGGAAAATCAGGTACGCTGTTCATTTGATTTTGGTAAAGGTGGATCCTAGTGGCGCAAGAATCCACCTCAACAACAAGTTCGGACCCGTTCTCAAAATGTCAGTAGCTAGGTACCTGGCGTGAGTCTAGTGACAAGATTAGCAAAGACGGAGCACGAATGCCGGAGTCTGTTTTGCAATGAAATTATGCTTAGTATTATCTTGAAATACACAAACTTGCAAATCGCAGAAAGGAAAACAGCTCGTGCAGTAGTGAAAATTATTATTTTATCAAGGAAATGGCCATGAGCGAGGTGAAGAGTTGTATAGGCTTGTTGCACATTGCTGTATTTTGCCGATGTGGAAGGCAGAACGCCGTTGACCTTTGGGCTTCAGACGGAACAGGCGTCGAAATATTTCGGCTGCCAATGACACGTCAACGTTTTCATTTTATTCAAAGCTGTCTTAATTTTGACGATAAATCCACACGTAAAGAAAGAAAACAGCTGGACAGCTTCTCACCAACATGTCAGCTATTTGAAATATTCGTTGGAAGCTGCAAGGAAGCCTATGTACTAGGAGAATATACAACCATAGATGAAATGCTGCTTGCACTCAGAGGCAGATGCAAATTTAGACAATACATTCCATAAAAACCGGGGAAACATGGCATGAAAATATTTTCCTTAATCGATCCAAAGAATTTCTATATCTTCAATCTCGAAATATATGCTGGGAAGCAGCCATAAGGACCGTCTCTAGTGAGCAGTAAACCATTTGATGCGGCGAATCGGCTGTTTCAAAACAAGCAGTAATGCGACTTCTAATAATTGGTTTACGAGCTATGAATTAGTGTCACATCTGCTGAAAGAACAAAAGCTAACTTCTGTGGCAGCAGTGCATAAGAACAAGAGGAAAATTCCTCCTGAATTTTGCAAAACTAATGGTGAAATAATCTAATAATGTGAGGTCGGTTTCCAAAAGGATATTACACTTGTTTCTCATAGGTCAAAGAAAAACAAAGTTGTTTTGCTCACGTTTAGTCTTCACCACAATGTTGAAACTGATGAATCGACAGGAGATAAAAAACCAGAGATAAACATGTCTCATAATTCAACGAAAGGTGGAGTTGACTTATGATGTAAGACGCAACTCAAAAACTTGCCTCAGACTGTCTTCTACCCAATACTGAATATGACCAGCATAAATGATGCTACTGTTCAGCGATCAAACAACAATGTAAACCAAAATTAACTTCATAGAAACAACAGGCCGTATGCAATGAAAACTTCAGTGCCCGACGAGAAATACCTCAAGAGCCAAGTACTTTGCGTAAGAGAATCAGAGAATTTAGTGGAGAATCTTCACAAGAATCGATTTCCGGAGTCCAAAGTGTACGAAAAATTGTGAAGAGTGTCCCTATGCTAGACATCGTAAGACACATCATGTTTGTGAAGGTTGTCATAAGTACATTTGTCAAGAACACATTGTCCCATTCTGCCAACAATGTGCTATGGCAAGAGATGATTAACAGCTTATGTCAACAGTTTATTGATCATTTTGTGTTCGAAGAAGATGTATCTCGTAAATCCAAATTACTGATGAAAATGCATGGTTTTGTAAATTTTAAAAAATGTGTAACGTTAAGAGTTGTTAAAATGATTATTTTGTAAGCTTTTACGTAAAAATTAAGTAATAAAGTATTTGTACGGTTAATGGTGCTCATTTCTATGAAAATCCTTTAATTAATTAATAATTCATAAATTTAATTCTCATCTTTTGTTAAAAAGTTCCAATAAATACTTGATGTGCCCTTTTTACACCACATCCCAGCCGTGTTAAAATGACAGAAGAACCCCTTGTCCCAGTTAACAGCGCTTCACCATTAGCAACTATTTAACTATAATGATCATTAACTTGCTGCTGTGATGCACAGATAGAAGTTTTATTGGGAGCCTTCTCGTGTGTTGTTCATATCGAACCACTGATACATTACTTGCTAAACTGCGCTACTGCTTTGTACCTTATCAGCAAAACAGAATTTCAGTATCAATTAAAGTCAATACCAAGTTAACGTTCTTTAATGAACTATGCCAGTACTTGGTAAAGCTTTGCCTAAATAGGCTGGCTACTGTTTCGTTTTACGTAAGTACAGTTTGCTTGATTCGTGCAGCAATAGAACGTTGGTTCGATTCCCAGTACCATAAATATTTCGATACCTTTCCATTGCGCAAAATCACTCTCAAATTACAATCCTTTAGCGGGAATAACGTTATCGTTGTATTACTATTTCAGTGACAGGACTACTGGTTCTGTCGGCGGAAGGGGTGGTGTACAGCTCGCCGCGTGACAGACATTCTGTATCTTGTTACTCAATATAATACCCACCGTAGTATATGTACGAAGCGCTAAACAAATTTACTACGAGCATTGAATGTCCAGCAACATGAACTTGTAGTAATCTGAATACCCGGTATCAAATGAATACAAGAACAGTAGTAGATCAAAGCGAACAGAACGAGACAACACAGGGTGCGCTGAGAAACGTCATCATGGAGCCCGACGGCAGTTACCGAAATGAATACACAAGTAGCTCCACAGAACGGCAATTGGCTTACGTAGCATACCACGCGTCCGTAAATGATCAGATCCAGATGATGAGCCCGTCACAAAGAAAACGGGAACTAAAGGACGGAAAAAAACAGAAGGATTACGTGTACTGCTGTTTACGTAAAGTGAATGCTGTTGTGATTTTTTTCTTTTCTTTCGCCCAGCACTGCTTGAGGCATTACGCAACTTTCACTGATGTATCCCTAACAGGAAACGTCACTGAAAAATTTGTAATGTGTAACAGTACTATCGATATTACTTATAACTGTATTATCTAACTTCTTTATCTGTTTTTACTTAACGTGAGCCCCCATGGGCTCAGCATTCATTTGCTGGGTACGGGCTTGGCGACCCCGGGGTTCCTGAGCTGGGGACTGGTAAGCGCCGCCAGTCCCCTGTCACCGTCAGCTCTGGGCATGCTTCAACGACCACCGTGCGGCGCGGCGGTGGAATGTTGTGTGTCTCAGGGAGTGGGGATCTTGGCTTGGCCGCCCGGATCGCGAGGATGGAATAAACCTCTATAAACAACCCCTCAGTCTCAAGGTGTGCTGCGCGCCGGTGAGATGCATGGCTGTTGAGGTGAGACAGTCATTAGCGGGCAACCTCGGGGGAACCTGCCGCACCTCAGTTGTATAAGGCTTACCTAGGCATGCGGGGCTCTGTCTAGGTGGACTTCTAGTTCTCTAGCTGCTCGTGGGACAGAGATGGAGCCTTCGAAATCCTCTTCTCCTCCTCCCAGCGGAAACGGTGGGCCGCTGGAAGGTTCTAACACCCTGTCTCTGAAGAGGGCTCGTGCATCAGTCCCCCTGACTGCAGCACTTCATTGACAAGTGAAGTTTTTAGTAACAGAATGCATTCTGGTACTCAGAATGTATTTCTCATTGTGAAACGGAAGGACGGTAGTTTTGAGAAGGTTTCGCCCTTCTATATACAGAAGGGTCTGGAGGGGATCTGTGGCTCCTTAAAATCAGTGAAGCGTTTGCGTAATGGGACCTTGCTCGTGGAAACTTCCTCTTCCCAGCAAGCCACTAACCTACAAGCTGCTAAATGCCTTGGGGAATATGCCATAGACACTGAACTGCACAGCACCTTGAATTATAGCAAAGGTGTTGTGACATGCCAGGATCTAGTCGACATTCCCAAAGACGAATTGCAACGTGAGTGGGCTCCGGGAGGTATCGTTGATGTTCAACATATCATGAAGAGGGTTGATGGCAATCTTGTGAAATCGGACTCTTTTATTCTGACCTTCAGTAGCACGACACTTCCAGAACATATTAAAGCTGGCTTCCTTCGCCTTAGTGTGCGCCCTTATTTCCCGTCACCAATGCGCTGTTTTAAATGCCAGCGTTTTGGGCATGCCGAATTAGGCTGTAAAGGTGAAGCGACTTGTGGCAACTGTGGTAAGACTGCTCATGAAGGAGTTGGTTGCTCGTCTCCAGCCAGATGTATTAATTGCTCTGGGAACCACCCTGTTTGGAGTAGGGACTGCCGGATATTTTTAGAGGAACGCAAAGTCCAGGAAATAAAAAAAACCAAGCGTATCCCCTACGGTGAGGCAAAGAAGATCTATAAGTCGAAGCAACCTCCCACATTTGCTACATATTTCGCATCCCTGGTTCAGAAGCCTACTCTAAAAGTCGATGCCTCAACGCAGACCGAGCTGGTGAGTGTTGGCACTAACACCTGCAGCTGTCAGTGCACTTGCAATGCAGCCAGTGTTCCTGAGGCGGTAGCCCCTACTCGAACGGCAGACAAGGTTACAGTGGCGAACTTGGGCCAGCCCCTGTCGCCTCCAACAGCTGAGACTGTTCCCAAGCCCAGTGCGACACTTACCACTCCCACATCAGCTCCCCCAAAGCCCACCAAACCACAGAAAGCTCATGTATAGCAGCAACACCGGGTCAAATCCCGTGGTAAACCGTCTGACCATGCGGCTGTTGTTTTACGTGAGGCTTCATCTGACTCTTCCCCAGAGTTGATGGAGTACGACGTATGTGTGGGGCAATCATCTCGCACCACATCTGCCCCTCCACCTGCTGCGGTCTCCCCGCCCCGTCGGAGAGACAGGATGAAGGTGCTACCCCCAACATAGATGGCTCCCATACTTCAGTGGAACTTGCAAGGGTTCAGGACGTATGTGGAGGAACTTCGTCTACTCTCTCAGGGTAGACCACTGTGTCTCTGTCTCCAGGAGACTTACTTCCATCCCTCATACTCCCCTGAGCTGCGAGGCTATACACAAAAAGGACGAACTGCGTGGAGAGAGAGCTAGAGGAGGTGTAGGTATTTTCGTCAGAACTGACTACCACTCCTCGCCTCTCTCGCTTATGACGACTTTACAGTCTGTCGCTGTGTCTGTGCAAGTACGTCATCCATTGACTGTCTGTTCACTTTAGTTTCCCCCACTTACGCACTTGATGAAGTGGCCCTCTGCCATTGATCTCTTGCTTTGCTCTCCAGCTCTTGCCGCCAGTGCTCACTGGAAAGTGGTCGCTGATTTGCATGGCAGTGATCATTTCCCCAACTGGATTCACCTGGCATATGGCGTGGGCCCCGAAAGGAGACCACCACGATGGGTGCTCAGTGGAGCTGACTGGACACTTTATAGCCAGTTGGACCAATTCGAACACTGTGCAACTGTTGAGGTGTGGGTGGATCATATTACCGAAACGGTCCACCACGCCGCTGCATCATCCATTCCACAGTCCACGGGCCCCCGGAAGAGGCCACCTGTGCTTTGGTGGAGTGCCGAATGCCGCTCTGCAATCAGGACCAGGCGTGTGGCTCTGCGTCGGTTCAAGTCTCGGCCGACTGCTGAGAATCTTGCAGTATTTCGGGTGGCGAGGGCAAGGTGTCGCTGCATTATTCGTGAGAGCAAGAAGAGGTCATGGCAACGGTTCCTGAACACCATTAATCGTTCCACCAAAAGTTCCATTGTGTTGGAGACCATCAGGAGAATTTCTGGTAGAGGAGGGAGGTGCCCCATAGCTGCTGTAATGAATAACGGCACTCTCCACATGGATCCACGAGACATTGCCCAGACTATGGCAGCGTATTTTGCCACAGTTACCGCAACAACCAGTCAAGATCCAGGTTTCCAGCGCCATAGGGCCGTTGCTGAGAGATGTAGTCTAGACTTCCAGTCCACCTCTCATGAAGTTTACAACTGCCCTTTTTCTATGTGGGAGCTGGATTCTGCATTGTCTGGAGCTCGTGACACATCCCCTGGTCACGACAGGATCCATTACAGTACGCTATGGCACCTCACAATGCGCAACAAAGAAATCCTCCTCGCACTTTTTAATGCCATTTGGGCGTTGGATCACTTTCCTGACGCGTGGCGTGAGGCAGTTTTAATCCCTTTTTTAAAATCTGGGAAAGACCGCACGAGCCCAAGTAGCTACCGTAGTGTTGTCCTCACTAGTTGCATGGGGAAGACCTTGGGACGGATGGTCAACCGTCGCCTTGTTTGGATGTTAGAATCCTGGCAACTCCTTAGTCGCTTTCAGTGTGGGTTCAAGAGGTTTCGTTCCACCTTCGATAACCTTGCCCTCCTGGAGGCGGCTATACAACAAGCTTTCCTACGCCGTCATCACCTTCTAGGTGTATTTTTCGACATTGAGAAGGCCTACGATACCACTTGGAGGCGTCTCATCCTGGGGCAACTTCACAAATGGGGTTTTCGTGGTTGTCTTCCTCTTTTTATTGTCTTTCCTCTCGCCACGATATTTTAGATACAGAATTGGTGACGTCCTGTCTGATCGCTTTGAGTAGGAGAACGGTGTCCCTCAGGGTAGCGTTTTAAGTGTGACTCTCTTTGCCGTCGCTATTAATAGCATTACGTCCAAAGTGAAAAGTCCTGTCCAGTGTTCTTTGTTTGTGGATGATTTCTCTTTGTTTTGCTCTTCTTCAAGCCTTGCAACTACAACTCGTCAGTTGCAACTTACGATTAGACGTTTGGATGACTGGGCGCGGAAGAGTGGTTTTAAGTTTTCCACCGAGAAGTCTATATGTGTTCTTTTTAACCGCTCGTTCGATTTTAACCTTTCCTGAGTTGCGGATGAGGGACGCTATTCTTACTTTTAAAGACACTGTGAGGTTTCTGGGGCTCATTTTTGACTCGAAGCTCACTTGGTTACCTCATCTTAAAGACCTGAAACGGCGGTCAAGGCTTTAAGTATTTTAAAATGTCTTAGCCACAGTACATGGGGAGCTGACAGGACTTGTCTGCTCCAGTTTTACAGGGCGTTTATGGGTGCACGGTGTATGTGTCTGCGAGGACTTCTTACTTAAAGATGTTGGACGTTGTGCACCATGAAGGGCTTCGGTTGGCCACTGGGGCATTCCGAACTAGCCCCATACCAAGCCTCTGTGCAGAGGCTGGTGAACCGCCACTTCCTATGCGGCGACGGCTACTTACAGTGAGCCAGGCGTATAAAACTTTGTCCACACCATACACCCCTGCATACCATACCGTTGCTCAGCCACCTCTGGCATAGTTATTTCATAACCGGCAACGTGCGACGCAGCCCTATGAGATTCGCGCACAGGATTTCCTTGCTGCGATGTCTATGGCTGGACTTCGTGTTTTGCGTCGCGGTTGGAGCAGATCCCCCCCTTGGCTCCTCCGGAGACCCAAACTTATTTTAGATTTGACTAATTTTAAGAAAGATCGCACACCAGATTTTACATTGCAATTTCTGTTTTTTAACATTTTAGATGTGCATCACGGTTTCACTGTCATGTACACTGATGGCTCCAAACAGGAGAATTTCCTTGGCTGTTCTGTAGTGTTCCCTGATCAAGTTACCCGGATTTGCCTCCCTGCTGAATATACCGTTTTCGCAGCGGAGCTCCACGCGATCCTGAAGGCACTGGAGCAGATGAATCGTGTTCGGGGCGATCGATTTCTTCTCTGCTCCGATTCTCTTAGTGCCTTACAATCACTGCAGAACCTGTACCCGACTGAGGAGATGGTCCAGCTGATACATAACCAACTGTACTTGCTCCAACGGCGGGGTTCAGAAGTATCCTTCTGCTGGGTGCCTGGTCATGTCGGCATCTGGTGCAATGAACAGGACGATCGGGCTGCCAAGGAGGCCTGCAGAGAGCAGGATGTGGTCCAGTGTCCTATTCCCTTGCAGTCAGTCATCGCTGCACTCCACAGGAAGTGCATAGAGTTCTGGGAGGACGAATGGCTGGCGGTGACGGCCAATAAACTGCGGTTGATAAAGTCAACCACTCGGTCGTAGCGTTCCTCCTGCCGGTTGCTCAGGCGGGAGGAGGTGGCCCTCACACGTCTTCGGATCGGGCACTGTCCTCTCGCACATAGCTTTTTATTACGGCGGGAGGATCCACCTTTTTGTGATGCTTGTGGTGTGCACATCTCTGTCCGGCACATTTTAACAGACTGCATTTTATACCGTGATGCACGGGCAGAAGCACAAGTTGATGGGGATCTGCCTTCTGTTTTAGCTAATGATGAGACGTGTGTGTCTAGGGTTTTTAAGTTTTGTGATGTGTCTGGACTCTAGCCTAAAATTTTAGGCTGGAGGTTTCAGTGTATTGCAGAGTGGCTGACTCCTCCCCTTTTTTCCTTGCGGTCAACCAGCCTGTTCCATCTGCTACATTGTTTTAGCTTCCTCTTGCATTTTCTTCCTGTGTTGTCCATGTTTTACTGCTGACGCTCTGCTTCATCCCACGCTTTGGTGTGGGTGAGCACGTGTTTTTCAATGATTGTTACCCATGTTTTCTGTTCCGTTTTATATTCCTGTCCTGGGATTTTTCTTGACACCCGTCTCACTAAGTTACTGAACGGGCGCTGAAGACCTTGCTGTCGTACGCCCAAAACCCCTCTACTGCTACTACTACTACTTAACGTGACTTCTGTATCAGTAAGCTCTTTGATGTAACGTCTGTCTAAATGTTTTACTCAGTATTTGTGACCACTGATGTAATTCTAATTAGTCTGTGGATGTATTTTCAAAGGCAATAAGCTGTGAAAGAATGGAGTGTTAAAACTTGACTTGTAATACTGGTTCATGCATAGGTCATGTAAGTTGTACTCATGTAAAATACGGACGGAAGTTCATCTGCAACGAACATGGCTTGATGGGAATAGAGAAGGTGGATTTGGCCGTCAAACTGCAAGGTTCTTTTGTGGCAGGAGTCAGTCGGTGGCTAGCAGGAAGTGTGTGCCCATCTTGTGAACTGGAAGAGGCGAGGAGAACTGCACGGTGCACAAGTAATTTGGCTTATTATTCATGCCATGCTTTATTTTGCACTGTTCTACGAAACCCCGATGCTAAGAACAGAATCTTCTGAGCTTGTTACATAGCAAGAGCCATGGATACCTATGCCGACTTTTTTTTCATTGATTTGACATTGCCACGACCCTCATCTCAAATTACACTATACAACATAAAAAACTGAATAACATACTTAATTCCACAAACTATCTTACTCTAGTGTCCTGGGCCTAATGTACATGTTTACAAGAGAAATTGCAACACTCATTTGCTCGATCATGATGTTGGTGGTGGAGGGTTGAGTCTTTTTGATGACAACTTCCTTCTGTGGGACGTATACCCTTCACGCTTCAAAAACCAACAGTAGTCACTTAACATTGAAGGGTCCTATCAACCTATAGCGGATTTCCATTCGCAAAATGTCTTGATGGAACCTTTCTCCGTGTTCGTCATTAGCTGCTCCCAAATTGGTAGGGCAGAAATCTAAACGAGAATTGAAGGGAGTGCATTTTTAGTGACATCCTGCATCCAAGACTTTTATAGTTCTCTAAAAGAGTTCCCACTAATATGTCACTGTTTCCTGCTCTTGTGTTCCCCAGGAAACCTTCAAAGACATCCTTCAAAGATCGCCAGGCTGCAAGTTCTAACTGACCTATTCTTTCTTCGAAGATTTTATTATGCAGTAACTTCCTAATTTGTGGCCCAATAAAAATCCCCTCTCTCAATTTGGCGTCACTTAATTCAGGGAACACTTCACGTATATTCATGAAACCATTAGCATTTGTGTCCATTCCCTCGATAAAATCCTCCATAAGGCCGAGCTTAATTTGCAGTGGGGGAAGGAAAACATTTTGAGTATCCACCAAAGGTACATATTTCACATTTTCTCTCCGTGGAGCCAGTTTCTCTCGTGGTGGGCACTGTTTAACTGTATAATGTTTATCTGTTGCACGGCTGTCCCAAAGACAAAGGAAACAGCAATAATTCGTGAAACCATTTTGGAGACCAGTTAGCAAACCAGTCACATTAAGATCCCCACATGTTTTCCAATTTTCTTCCTAGTAGTTCTCTTTCAGGAACAGATGGAAACGTATTACCATTGTGTAATAATAAAGCCTTGAGACTTGTCTTGGAAGCGTCAATAAACAAGCGCCACTCAGCAGCATTGTATGGTATCCAGAATGAGCTGTGAGGAGGGGGCGTGAGTGGTGTTTGGGTAGGTCCGTTGGTAGGGCACTTGTCCGCGAAAGGCAAAGGTCCCAAGTCCGAGTCTCAGTCCGGCACACAGTTTTAATCTACCAGAAAGTTTCGTCGTATGGTATGTTTAACTGTTTAATTAATACTACAAACGTTGCCCACCATAAGGTAACATGCCATAAGATCTTCATGAAGTGAGTGACATTCCTTAAGACGTGAAGATAAAATTTCTGTGTGTTACTTGGATAAGTATAAATCACAAACTATGTCATTCAATTCTGATTGTGTAATTGAATGTGGTCTTTGTTCTGGGAAGTGCTCCTCTTCACTTGATTGACATGTGCTTCCTCAGCGTTTGTAGATTCATGATCAGAATTAGGAACTTTTTACCACAGTAGTGGAGGAGTCGGAACTGGCAGGTCTTCACCGAGGAGAAGAGGTATAATTGCTGAGGGCAGTTTAGGGTACTTAATATTCTTCTTATTCTTCGATGGAAAGCCAGTTACACCACCCAAACATAAATAGCAATCATCAACATGATTTTGAGGCACTCACCAGATCATTCGTATGCCAAATGGTAAGTGCTCTTGCTTCCTTTCAGCCATTGTGTTAGTTTATAATTGCACCTAGTGCAAGTTATGTGAGGTGACCAATATTTATCCTCATCTTCCAGTTGGCATTTGAAGTCTAAATGATACGACGTCATCAGTAAGTCATAAATTGGTCGTGTTTGTTTCCTTGTCGTGAATTCACCATATGTATAACAAAATGAACCGGAATGGTTTGTACATCCACTTTTTGACTTCTTCATGTTTTATTTACAATGCCTAAGAAACACTTTTCTATCGAATGAACTTAGCCAGATCTATTCCTGAAAAAGAAAAGAAAAATTAAAAGACTTGAGATAATGCAGAAGGAAGGGTAAGCAAATGAATGTGACTGGAGGCTTTAAATACACAATGTAAAATACACTAATGTGAGATATTACATTTAAAATGCAGTTCACATTAAAGTTAAGAACAGGAAAGGTCATTGAACTAACTTTTATCACACTCCTTTCAAACACAAAGCACTTAAAAATTATACAGTAAATTCAATTATTTTATATAACTTCCAGGTCATAACTTTTAATCCTGATGTGATGGACATTTCCTGATTTCACTTTTTATGTCACATTAGAATATAGAATTAAGTTTTATATGTACTTTGTCTGTACCAAAATCACTGTTGACTAGTGTTATCAGTTGAGTACTGCACAACTGCAACGACCAGTTGTTTTGTTTCTGTTCCAATAATAAGTTTCTGTTTTGTAGACTTGGTGTTGAACCCCCTTATTTTATCCTTAGTCGTTTACCTAGACAGGGCCCAACCCCAAATGCCACGATAATTCCGAGTATCCTATTTTACTGAATTGAAAAGCAGTTACATTCCTTAACAGAATTTAATAAACTTTGTGGAGTTATAAAGTACATAATTATTTAATGAGCCTAAGTTTTGAAATAAGAGGGTAGTTTAAGTTTCATAAAAGTACAGTTACTAAGACAAGATTTGAAGTATTTAGTTTAGCGGTTCTTCTTATTGAAATAACAAGTTTATAAAGTCATGTGTTATGTAATTAATAGTGTTTGATACTGTGTTGTGACTAAAATGTTAATCCAAGATCAGCGTCTGCTGATAGATTCAAGGGCTGCCGTGCAAATTGTTGAGTCGCAAGTATCACATATCCCATCTGAGCTAAATCGTTTAAGGAAGTGGATGCTCTTTGAGAATACAAATGATAATCAGAAAAAAATACAATCACTTGAAAACTATTTCAATGACAGCAATTTCCATTAATTAAACTGTCAAAAGAACCCCTAGCCCAAGTTAGTAGTGCTACACCATTAATAATCATTTACCACCAATGATCATTAGCTTCTGAATGTGATGTACAGGTAGTAATAGTTCTTGAGAGCCAGTTGTTACCTAACGGTGTTAATACTGTTCGAGTGCAGTTCATGTCAAACCACTGGTACATTACTTGCTAAACTGCGTTACTGTCTTCATCGGCAAAACAGAATTTATGAACCTAAGTTAACTTTGCTTAAAGAATCATGCTAGTACTTGGTAAACTTTGCCTAATTAGGCTGGAGACACTTCCTTTTACGTAATTACAGTTTTCTTGATTACTAGTTAATGTAAGTAATCCGATACCTTCCGTTATTCTCGATCAAGGTCAAATAAGTATCCTTTCTCAGGAATAAGGCTATCTGTGTATTGCTAATTAGTTGTAGCTGGTAGCGTTACTAGCTTTGTTAGATGTAGAGAACGTTTTTGACACTACTGAATATAATACTCTTTTTCATATTATTACTCTATCAAGTACAAAACTTAGTGACCAAAGCTTATGTACAACAGAAACCTATACCACAGTTACGAGACAAAGGGCACGCAGAGGAGATAGTGGATGAGAAGGCATTAGGCAGGGCTACAGCGTACCCATGTTACTCAGCCAGGTACATTCACCAAGCAGTAAAGAGAAATAAGGAAAAAATCTGAAAAAGGAATTAATGTTTAGAGAGAAGGAAAAACAAAATTTAAGGTTGGGGAATGACTTACACTATGTGATCAAAGTATCCGAACACCAGGCTGAAACCGGTCAGTGTGGCCGAGCGGTTCTAGGCGCTTCAATCTGGAACCGCGCGACCGCTACGGTCGCAGGTTCGAATCCTGCCTCGAGCATGGATGTGTGTCATGTCCTTAGATTAGTTAGGTTTAAGTACTTCTGAATCCTAGGGGACTGATGTCCTCAGATGCTATGACCCATAGTGCTCAGGCATTTGAACCATTTTGAACCAAGCTAATTATGACTTAAAAGTCCGAGACGCCCTCCATCGATAATGCTGGAATTCAATATGGTGTTGGCCCACCCTTAGGCTTGACGACAACTTCCACTCTGGCAGGCATACGTTCAATCTGGTGATGGAAGGTTTCTTGAAGAATGGCAGCCCATTCTTCACGGAGTGATGCACTGAGGAGAGGTATCCATGTCGGTCGGTGACTCCCGGCATGTAGTCGGCGTTTCAAAACAACCCAAAGCTGTAGGATTCAGGTGAGGGTGCAGGCTAGTCCATTACAGGGATGTTATTGTCGTGTAACCACTTTGCCACAGGCCGTACATTATGAACATGTGCTCGATCGTGTTGAAAGATGCAGTCGCCATCCCCGAATTGCCTTTCAACAGTGGGAAGCAGGAAGGTGCATGAAACATCAATGTAGGCTTGTGCTGTGATAGTGCCACGCAAAGCAACAAGAGGTGTAAGCTCCCTCCGTAAAAAAACACGACCACACCTAACACTACCACTTTCGAATTTTTCTGTTGGCACTACGCACAGTGGCAGATGGCTTCACCTGGCATTCGCCATTCTGATACTCTGTCATCGGATCGCCACGTTGTCTACCGTGACTAGTCACTGCAAACAACGTTTCTCCAGTGTTCAGTCGTCCAATGTTTACGCTCCTTACACCAAGCGAGGCGTTGTTTGTCATTTGGTGTTCTGTCTCTGTTTTATATCACTCACGGTGTTAACGCCGTTACTACGGGGATGTGTTGTTTGGAGTCTCTGATTTTATTACTTTACTCGTTTTCCCTATTTATAATGTGAATAAAGTTTCCTATATACTTTCTGCTCTTTAGGTCGTTTAGTTCGTTCAATAAATTTGTTGGGCTGCAGCATGCATGTGAATATATCTCTATTTCCTCAAGGAGGTTCATGAATGTTCTCTTCTGCGTACCATGGAGGATTTCTGGTTCTTCGTTTATGGGTTTTACGTCGTGTTTATCTGCTTGTAAATGTTGAAAAAATGTGGATGGGTTATTTTCACTTTCTCTGGTGTGTTCTTTACATCTGATTTCCACCAGGTTGCCCTATACAGAATTTGTGGCATGTGTTTTACGAAATTCTGTAAACGCCAGGATTGTTTTGTATGGGGGTATTCGAACTGTCTTTGTGAATTTTGTATTTGAGGCTTTGTTGAATAATTTGTTGAGTTTGTTCGAGATTTTTCTTAGATAAGTCGTGGCTACGTATTTTGTTTTCTTCTTTTTCGTTGTGTCTACGTTTAGTGTTATTTCTTATGTATATTGTGCCTTTCAGGATTTGTTTTATGTTGGTATAATTGTATTACAATTTTGGGGTCATAATCGTTTTGCTGGGCTGTGTATTCTAAGATTTTTACTTCCCTCTTGAATGCTTCGTCTTCTAGCGGTAAATTTATTACTCTGTTCAGCGTTGTGTGGAATAATGCGAGTTTGTGGGGTTTTGTATGACAGGAGTGTGCACTGATAATACAGTCTGTTGTGGTAGGCTTTCTGTAAATTTCGAAACAGTGTTTGTTGTTAGTGTTCTTAGTAGTTAGACCGACGAAGTTAATTGTTTTGTTAGTTTCGTGTTCTATGATAAATTTAATTTTGGGGTGTAATTTATTCAGTGCTTTCTGTGTTTCGTCTATGTCAGTTAGATTATCTTCTATAAGCATTAAAGTGTCGTCTACACATCTGTAATAGTATATGATTTGTTAATTAATAGCATTTTCTTTTCAAAAAAATTTTGTTCCAGCCTTTTAAGCAACATTTCAGCTATGGTTCCAGCAATACTACATCCCATCGCGACTCATTTTTTGTGTATATATTTTATTATCAAACGCGAAGTAATTTTGGTGTAAGGCAAGTTTTGTAAGTTGCAAAATTTCTGTAGTGCGATGTGCTGATATCTCTTCGTATTTCAGTAGGTTTTGTTCTATGATATCTATTGTTTCCCAGATTGGGATGTTGGTGTATAGGTTAGTAACGTCGAAAGATACAAATCCTGCATTTGGGGGTATTTTTACGTCTTTGTTTTTTTAGCTACTGTTCTAGAATTCCTTGTTGTATATGTTTTGTTTTATGTGTAAAATTTATAACGGAGTTTGTTTGGTTTCCTGGTTTTGTAATATGTGGGACTGTTAAAATTGTCTACTACAGGACGTATAGGAACGAATTGTTTATGTATCTTAGGGTGTTATTCATCATAATCGTGTAATTAAAAGACATATTTTGCACTGCGGGCCCCAAAGAACAAAAGTTATAAATTTGAGTGTTAGGATACTTTCGTATAGTTATTCGCATGGAGTGCAGCGTTGTAATTAACTGAAATGTGTACTGTAAACATTTTAGACAAAAGAAGGACAGAAGGTACTGAAAGCTGACAGGTGGATTGGAAGATGGAATAACTAATAAGGAGGCACTGAATCGAGTGGGGAGAAAAGTGGTTTATGGTAAAAATAGAGTAAAAAAAAGGCATAGGTCGGTAGGATACTTTTTGAGGAACGAAGGAATAGTTAATTTGGCAATGGAGGGAAGTGTGAGGGAGGGGGTAAAAACTGAACTAATGAGACACGTAATGACTTGACTACAGTAAGCAGTAGGCAGATATGGATTCCAGTAGTCATGCAGTGGTAAAGCAGCTTGTTTAGGATACACCAGCTTGGAGAGATGCATCATACAATCATCGGACACGAGGTTTCAGCAAATGTTGGACAATAAAATGGAAACACTTCGAGAAATGCGTGCTCAAACACAGATGCAGGTGACAGCCATCCTTGCAGATGGAGCTGTTGTACTTGACCACCAACGGCACCTGTGCAATGGCTTAAGTAAGTCGGAAGTGTCAGTCGCCGTCAGATTAGTATTCTGTGTAGTTGTGATCGTGTTGTGTCGGCTCTCAGTGAAGTCGAACGCAGGCAGATTATTGGTGCTTGTGTTGTGGGTGCTGCCGTAACCAAGTGTTTGGTGTTTCGACAGGCACCTTGCACAAGATTTATACAGCACACAGGGACAGCGGAAGAACACCATCCGCTAACTCTCTAATTGGGCGAAAATGTGTGTTGGACGGTCGTGAGAGACGATCATTTTAGAGGATTGAGACGGTTTTTTATGATGACGACAGCGGCAGATGCTGTTACTACACTGAACGTCGCACGTGCGAATCCTGTTCGCACCAAAAGAAAACATGCAGAGAGCGCCGTAACCAAGGAATTGCAGGGTGGGCTGGAATCCCGAAACCACTCATCAGTGATACAAATACCCGTAACAGGAAAACGTTGTGCCGAAGCCATAAAACTAGACTAGGAGCGTTTGGTCGAACGAGTCTTCTTTCATACTGTTTCGGTGATGACGTGGACCGTCAGATCAGGGTATTTCACGAGCCCCGCAGTTACTCTCCGAGGATTAAGCGAGCATTTTGACTGATCAGCTTCATCGCGTGGCAAAATGTCTGACCTTCCAATGGCGGTGCGGTATCCCATGACGGGGTACCTGTTCACACCGCGACTGGCTTCGTGAGCACGGGCATCACACTCAGCAGCCATCAATACGCGATCTGTTTTGGAGAGAAGTTTAAATGATCGCTGTCCATCTCCATCGGCCTTACGGGAACTTGCCATTACAGTGTACGAACAGCGATCCCACACCGCATGAACACTGTAATGTGCCATTGTTTTTCATGTTTCCATATTTTTGTCGAACCCCCGTATGCCCAGCTATCGAAGAAACTTTTTGGAGACGAAAACTCTTTTTTTTTTTTTACTTATTTTATCGTGGTTACCTAATCATTAAGACACAGACAAAGGGTTTGCAGTGCCATTACATACTTCTACTTGCGGCAGTAACATGAAGATAAACTAAAATACATTCGCCTACATAGTCAGCCCATCACAATTAAATTAGTAATAGACAATGACATAGCATGCTTACAATTTCTTCCTCGCACTAAATATGTTCACCAAAATATCACAGTGCGTTCGTGGATTGTTGCTAGACAGTCGATATACGGTATCGTGCATAGCGGTTGGGCGACGCCGGCGTACATAAGGATTCGTAGAGACTATTCTCTGAGAACACTGTACTTGCTGGAAGCGAAAATAATATTGTTCATATCTCCCGGCGAATTGATGTCACATGTGGAATTATAAGAATCTAACAATGAATTACGCTAGCGGTCTGCGTAACTGCCCCGATTGAAACTGGCGTTGATTAAAGTTTATGTTACCAGTCTATGGAAATTAAAAGAATCTAACCCCAAAAGAGCTAATTTCTGGACACCAGTTGACAGAAACTCTTCTTCACAATCCAGTTCACCAGAGGAACCATTAAACTCGTAATTTCCTTTCCTCAGTTATTCAATCTATAGAGCGTTCACATGGTTCACAAAATTGAAACGTGAAACAGTAAGAGCATGTTCAAGATAAAATCTTGCTACTAAGTTAGATAAGTCATGTCACGACAAGACAAGTATAATGTACCTGCACGCTTCGGCAGTTTATGACCTGTGTTACCTAACTTTCCGTGTTTAAGAGAAAATGCACCGATACTGAAGATTAACGCTAACCGGAAGAATGCAAGCAAGATTATAACTTGATCGCTATCAAACCAACACTTACCACGCACGACAACAAATGGAAAGAAATCTCGTATGGAATTAAATAGTGTAGTATAGATAGCTATGATTTAGAATATGTAATTGTACGGTAATAGATAAAGTTTGCCAGCTCAAAAGGAGCAAAAGTTAATAATTGCTAAATATTAGACTGAAACTGAAATTACTCAATAATAACAGGTGTGTAAGTAGGCAGTAACGAAACAAAATATACATACACTAGCATGACTGGAAAAGACAAATATGACAAAATGCATTTACTTTAATTAGTATTGCAATGAAATTCTTTGTAACTAATGGCACCCAATCATTATTACCTATCGGTTAACACATTGTAGTAGGTGTGCCAAACAATGTGACTGACTGTAATGCTACCTGTCGCCCGGACCACTATTTCGTAACAAATATTGCTTGAGAAAAGTTCGTAATAGTTTCTCTCACTAACAAACACGTTTCCAAAACCAATTTTCGAAAATCGAAATAACTGAAATATTTTCCAACACACAACAAAATCATACTCGTAATAATCACTTTTGTCAAAATTTAATATTTGCCTTAATTTATGAGCGATTTGAAGTTATTTTACTTTGCACAGTTTTTTCACGATGAGCTTTAGTTTATAATTACTGCATATAGCTTCGTGAACTGGCGGAATTTAACTTAACTGACAAGTGCAATTAAAATTTCTGTCAATTGAAATAACATAATATCTTTCACTTATAATTCATTCAGCAACAATGGTGGAAGAATAAGAATCTACTGATGGGAAGTGCCGTATGATAATAAACAAAACTGAAATCAATTATAGTTCCACTAAAAAAACTACAATGTTCAAAATGTTGCGTCCAACACGCAACCAAGCCATATACATAACTAATAAATTATTTGGCTTGATCTTACTTTGAGGTGAGTTGCAAGTATGCGAAATGTAGGGTCCCCCTGAATAGGTCAGGCGTGCACTACACGCAGGAAGCGACTACAAGGGTAGCGGAGTGCGTGTGGAGTTCACATGAGGGTTTTTTACGTTAGAGAATTCCCTCCCTAGGCCCGACAAGGCGCCTCCTGAGACGCGGCAAGGTAGGAGTAGGCAAAAGGTTACGGGGAATAACAATATTAATGTGGTAATAGTGAACGGCAGGAGCATCTATAGAAAGGTTCCAGAACTGCTCTCACTAATAAACGGTCAAAAAATGGTTCACATGGCTCTGAGCACTATGGGACTTAACATCTACGGTCATCAGTCCCCTAGAACTTAGAACTACTTAAACCTAAGTAACCTAAGGACACCACACAACACCCCGGCATCACGAGGCAGGGAAAATCTCTGAGATAATCGGTCACAATGCCCACCTAGTACTAGGGACAGAAAGTTGGCTGAAACCAGATGTAAACAGTAATGAAACTCTAACCTCAGATTGGAAAGTATACCGCAAAGACCAGCTGGACAGTGAAGGGGGAGACGTGTTTATAGCGATAAAAAGTGCAGTAGTATCGAAGGAAATTGACGGAGACGCGAAATGTGAATTGATTGTGAATTAATTTGGGTAAATGTCACCGTTAAAGCAGGCTCAAATATGGTGGTTAGATGTCTTTATAGGTCCCCTGGCTCAGCAACTGTAGTGGCAGGGCACCTGAAGGAAAATTTTCGAGTAGATTTCTCGACCATGTTATAGTTCTGGGTGGAGATTTTAATTTGCCGGATATATACTAGAAGACTCAAACGTTTATAACGGGTGGCAGGGACAAAGAATGCAGTGAAATTTTTTAAGTGCATTATCTGAAGACTACCTTGAGCAGCTAAACAGAGAACCGACTCGTGGCGATAACATATTAGACCTTCTGGTGACAAACAGACCCGAACTATTTGAAACAGTCAACGCAGAACAGTATTAAATAGAAATATTGAAAAAGGTAGGAACATTTTTCTGTTTAGCAAAAGTGACAAAAAGCAGATTACAGAGTACCTGACGGCTCAACACAAAAGTTTTGTCTCAAGTACAGATAGTGTTCAGGATCAGTGGACAAAGATCAAAACACAGTACAAATGCATTAGATGAGTATGTACCAAGCAAGATCGTAATAGATAGAAAAGAGCCACCGTGGTACAACAACCGAGTTAGAAAACTGCTGCGGAAGCAAAGGGAACTTCACAGCAAACATAAACATAGCCAAAGCCTTGCAGACAAATAAAAATTACGCGAAGCGAAATGTAGTGTGAGGCGGTCAATGAATTCGTAAGTAAAGTTCTATGTACTGAATTGGCAGAATATCCTAAGAGACTTTGGTCCTATGTCAAAGCGGTAGGTGGATCAAAACAAAATGTCCAGACACTCTGTGACCAAAATGGTACTGAAACAGAGGATGACGGACTAAAGGCCGAAATACTAAATGTCTTTTTCCAAAGCTATTTCACTGAGGAAGATTGCACTGTAGTTCCTTCTCTAGACAGTCGCACAGTTGACAAAATGGTAGATATCGAAATAGACGACAGAGGGATAGAGAAACAATTAAAATCGCTCAAGAGAGGAAAGGCCGCTGGACCTGATGGGATACCAGTTCGATTTTACACACAGTAAGCGAAAGAACTTGCCCCCCTCCTTGCAGCGGTGTACCGTAGGTCTCTAGAAGAGTGTAGCGTTCTGAAAGATTGGAAAAGGCACAAGTCATCCCCATTTCCAAGAAGTGACGTAGAACAGATGTGCAGAACTATATACCTATATCTCTAACGTCGATCATTTGTAGAATTTGGAACACCTATTATGTTAGTGTATAATGACTTTTCTGGAGACTAGAAATCTACATTGTAGGAATCAGCATGGGTTCCGAAAAAGACGATCGTGTGAAACCCAGCTCGAGCTATTCGTCAACGATGCTCAGAGAGCCGTAGACACGGGTTCCAAGGTAGATGCCTTGTATCTTGACTTCCGCAAGGCTTTCGATACAGTTCCCCACAGTCGTTTAATGAACAAAGTAGGAGCGTATGAACTATCAGACCAGTTGTGTGATTGGATTGAAGAGTTCCTAGATAACATAACGCAGCATGTCATTCTTGATGGAGAGAAGTCTTCCGAAGTAGGAGTAATTTCAGGCGTGCCGCAGGGGAGCGTCGTAGGATCGTTGCTGTTCACAATATACATAAATGACCTTGTGGATAACATCGGAAGTTCACTGAGGCTTTTTGAGGATGATGCTGTGTATATCGAGAGGTTGTAACAATGGAAAATTGTACTGAAATGCAGGAGTATCTTCAACGAACTGTCGCATGGTGCAGGGAATGACAATTGAATCCCAATGTAGACAAGCGTAATAGATAGAAAGAAAAATCCTTTATCATTTAGATACAAAATAGCAGGTCAGCAACTGGAAGCAGTTAATTCCATAAATTATCTGGGAGTACGCATTAGGAGTGATTTAAAATTGAATGATCTTATAAAGTTGATCGTCGGTGAAGCAGATGCCAGACTGAGATTCATTGGAAGAATCCTAAGGAAATGCAATACGAAAACAAAGAAAGTATGTTACAGTACACTTGTTCGCCCTCTGGTTGATTACTGCTCACCAGTGTGGGATCCGTACCAGATAGGGTTGATAGAAGAGATAGAGAAGGTCGAACGGAGAACAGCGCGCTTCGTTACAGGATCATTTAGTAATTGCGAAAGCGTTACAGAGATGATAGATAAACTCCAGTGGAAGACTCTTCAGGAGAGACGCTCAGTAGCTCGGTACGGGCTTTTGTTGAAGTTACGACAACATAGCTTCACCGAGGAGGCAAGCAGTATGTTGCTCCCTCCTACGTATATCTCGCGAAGAGGCCATGAGGATAAAATCAGAGGGATTAGAGCCGACACAGAGGCATACCGACACTCTTTCTTTCCACAACAATACGAGACTGGAATAGAAGGGAGAACCGATAGAAGTACTCAAAGTACACTGCGCCACACACCGTTGGGTGGCTTGCGGAGTATGGATGTAGATGTAGATGTAGACGTAATGCATTATGAGCCAAAAACTGAAAGCAACATGCTCTTCTTGAACACGAGCAACTTCTATCAACAATAGCCACACAGTATTGTTCTTTCAACTCTGTAATTGCCAATTCTTCTTGTAAGGTTTGCACTGTGATCAGATATGTGATTGCTCATCCATTTGCAATGCCTTGACGTATTTAAAACGCTTCATTACGCTCTTGAGCGACGCCACACTGCGTCCATACTTCACCGCTGATAGCATACAACTGTTGAGTTCCTTCAACTTCTGTCTCCATATTGCCCCACTTAAAACATATTCTCTGAATTTTATACAATAAGAATTCCCCTGTCTTTGTCAGCAGTTGTACCATAAAGTTTTATACTATATTTTTCCAGTAGTTTTTCATAATTACATTATAAATATTTAAACAACGTACGTAAACAAAACTTTTCCCTACAGGTAAACAGTGGAAAGCTACGTCTTTTTTTTCTAAGTCTTTTTTTTTTTTTTTTTTTTTTTTTTTTTTTTTTTTTTTTTTTTTTTTAATGGCACACGTATGCTTTCTTCTACAGAAATGAAAACTAAAGGTACAAATTTTGACGAGAAACTTCGTTTCAATGCTCTAAAACTGTTTCTTTGTTAAACATTTGTACTTAAAGTAAAGGAAACGGTGCCATAGTTTCTGCCGTACTGCTGTAACGCCGTACTGCAGGGTTGCTGCATTGTCCTGAAGCTAGCTGAAGGCAACCACTTGCTCTGCACATTACTGTGGCGCCGTTTTCATCCTTATAGTCTACGTATTTCAGAAGGTATGAGGTTTAGAATACTGAAAACAAGTCTACCCTCACTAATTGTATCTCTAGTTTTCATTACTGCAAAAAGAATCCTACATGTGCCATAAGAAAGAAGTAACTTTTTCTTGAAAGTGATGTTGGTTTACATTTATGAATTGTGCATTCCTGCCCATTGTATGAGCCTCTGACATAGGTGCATCCATGGCCACTTGTGTTTTTCACATTTCGTTTCGTTTCGGTAACACATGAGATGGCCGAGTTAAGTGGGGCACGCTGTGTATGTATGCTATGAGGAAAATAGTTACCGTAAAAATAGGAATCTATGATCCTCCCACTGTATTACATAGTTTCTGTTTTCATCTAACGTCATAAACAAAGGAGTTATCTAACTTTAAACAGAACACTAGCAGCTACCAATGTACAACCAAAAGCACAATCTCTCTAATACAAATATTAGAGTTCTGATAAATTTCTTTCCTTGCATCTTAGTATTCTGTTAAATTCTAGACGTTGTGACGAGGAATTGTTTTACTTTGGTTTTAAATATTTGTGAATTTTGAGTTGCCTACCTGATGTCTTCTGGTAAACTGTTGTAGGCTTTTGCACCAGAATATCAAACTCCAATTTGAACTCATTAGTGAATATACACAGGGAGTTGCAAAATGATACTTACAGATTTCGAGGGGTTGTAGAGGGTGTATTGAGGAATAAATTGAGGATAGGAATGTGCGTCCAGGAACGTCATCCAAAGATGCTACACAGCTTCAAAGTTATAGGCGCGGGCGCCTGCCGCTAGGCCACCTGTTTGGCAGCAAAGGTGACTCTGTACACTGACAGACCATAGGCGGGACGTCTTGCAATGTTGTTTGTTATTCAGTGATCGCAACTGAATGCCAAGATCGCCACTGAAGAAGATGGAGCCAGCTGCTGCATAGACAGGCGTTGTCGCCTATGAATGCAATGCTCTGTTGCCTCAATGTGTGATGGTTTCGGACATGGGATTTCATCCAGTTTATTTTTCTCCTGGAACCCTCTGAGTAATTTATGTGGACCAAGAAGAGGGCGAGGCAAGCACTGAAGCATCATATATAATACTTCCTCCATTCCGATTTTAATATTATTTGTGTCACGTCATTTGCTAATATCACCCCTTCCTTTCTGTTGTTAAGAAATTATTCCATCTAGACAAGGGGATACACTTTAATATGTTTTAGTTGCAGAATTTTCTGATC
The DNA here is from genome assembly GCF_023897955.1 of Schistocerca gregaria. Classification (NCBI taxonomy): domain Eukaryota; kingdom Metazoa; phylum Arthropoda; class Insecta; order Orthoptera; family Acrididae; genus Schistocerca; species Schistocerca gregaria. The sequence continues at coordinate 70,906,807 of NC_064927.1, read as the reverse complement.
CAAAGAAACAAGGGCCTTGGCGACAGTGCAGAAGATGCCAACAGTATATTTTTATTTCAATTTTTAGTCATACTAAAATTGCGTTCTTGAGGTCACATAGTGAGTTCTCAGTAGAGAAGGTATGACAGAAACCACATTGAGCTGTTGTTAAAACGTAATTCTCTGAAAGATCGTTCAGTATGTCTCTAAAATTGTTGAGAAGACTGAAAGGAAAGAGATCGATCTATGATTAGAAGTGTGGTGTTTCTGTAGTTCTGTACACTTTTGTCCTGTGTCTTTCATGACAAACGCCGAGCGAGGTGGCGCGGTGGTTAGCACGCTGGACTCGAATTTAGGAGGACAGTGGTTTAAACCCGCGTCCGATCATCCTGATTTAGAAATCATTGGATACAGTAGCCAATGACTTGACTTTCATATCGTTTTTTTTGCATTAAATATCATGCTGGGTGCCAAGGTCATTTCGTCTCACACTTAGTCATACTTTTAAACTGTGCATGTCTCATGTTTGGAACTATCGATTTTTTTATGGGTAATGCACAGTTGTCAACTTTTTGATGACACTCTGCAGAATTTGGCAATACTGCAACAGGAGAACCTTTTAAGTTTTGATTATAGCTATGCTTTAAAGAAAGCATAGCTTTCACAGTAAATGTCCCTTGTTGTAAAGGAAAACTGAATTCATTATTGTGTAAGTGAGCCGTGGCTGGCTCATGCTATGTGTTCGATTAAACATTGGTTCGTATTCTGTGTTTAGTCTCTCCCGGTTATCGCGATTATGCTGTTATCCTCTCTTGCGCTGTCAGAGTGTGTGGTGCTGTTCCCACTGCTACGAGGTTCGTGGCTCACCGATCCTGGACATGAAAGCTGAGTTTTGAGTTAATCAATCAGCAAGCTACCATTGTTCACATTGTGTCGTTTGGAGTTCGTTGTCTGCTGTTGGGATATTTCCGTGAGCAACAACGTGTGTTTTCAAATTGGCAATTTTTAGCCACTCTCGGGTGGAGTCTAACTGTACTTGGTTATTTGAATTGAAGTGCACCAGCGGAATCTTCTGCCTTGTAGCCATTAACGTTCCAGTTACCTTCTCTGGCCATTGACATAAATTCAGGCAGTGTATTTTCCTCATCATGTTGTCGCCGTCCAGCATGGTGCATAGTTTGACAGCTCAATGTATAATTGGTTGTGGGCACCAATACCTTATACGTCGTTCCATTGAACTCCCTTTCGGGTTATCTTGTCGGTGGGTCCGTTGACTGTCTGTCAGTTGGGTTGTCGTCGGATCTAGAATGGTTGGGCCAACTGCCTGTCTCACCTAAGCGAGCGTTAGTATTTGAATTCCAGACCGACCCTCGGAACTTCTGAGCGCCCCTGGGTGTACTGCCTTTTCTTGTTTGTTCTTGTTGTTGGTACTTGTATGGCTTCTAGCCGATTTGTAGATTAAGGTTGTTTTGCCCTTAAGGCGTCAGATGGTTTGGGCCTTCAGCCTAATTTAAGAACTGTTTTAAGTAAAGCTTTTGTCATTTCTTAAATTAATGTTATTAAGTCATAAGTGTCGGGCCTTCAGCCGATTTTGAATTTAAGTTGTTTGCTCTTAAAGTGTCAGATTCTTTGGGCCTTCAGTCTAATTAAGAAACTGTTTTAAGATAAAGCTTTGATTTTCTGATTCTGGTTGAGCTTTAAGTTATTGGCTTTCAGCTGTTTTAAAATTAAAGTGGTCTTGCCCTTAAGGCATGAGATTTTACTGCCCCTTCAGCCTCTAATTAAGTTCCAAAACTAAAGCTGTGTCTTTCTCTTCCTCTTTTTCTTTTTTTTTTTAAAGAAAATTTGTCTTTGCTGATGTAATGTTTGATCACATAAAAGGTTGTATGTTCGAGTATAACTGACAGCCACTTATTTTTGCCCCTTTCCACAATTTAAACAACCTGTGGTGTCCTGCGGGTTTAGCAAGGCGTCTCAGTAAGATTGTTTAGGAAAGAAAGTTTTTAGCTGTTGTGTATCTTTGGTAAACTTTTTTCCATTCTTCAACCTGTAAATCGACTCCTACTGGAACTTTAGTAAACGTTGTCTCTACTGTATCATCCTAGGGCTCCCAATAAACTGGCCTTATCGACCTCACCGCAAAGAACTTGACGCGAAAGGGGCGCTTAGTAGACTCGATTTCAGTTCATCTAACAACATCCCTAAACTGGGTGCTAATTGCACGGGGTGAAAAAGGCGATCCATGTAACACTCTGCTTCTCTGCCTCGTGATGACTGGGTTTTGTGTGATGTCCTTAGCTTAGTTAGGTTTAAGTAGTTCTAAGTTCTAGGGGACTGATGACCATAGATGTTAAGTCCCATAGTGCTCAGACCCATTTCAACCATTTTTTAACATTCTGCCTAACCATTGATTGCATTCGAACCTTGCACTCTGTCTCCAAGGCTATGCCGCTATTGATATAGAATTCTTGAAATTGTGGGAACTGCAATTGCAGCGACAGGCTCAAGAACTGCAGCAGCAGACTAACGGAGATATACTGCACAGAGCCACACAACAAGCAGTCTAGTGGAGCTCTAGAGCGTCACCTACCATCCACTGCCGTATTCAAACCTGAGGAGGATGAGCAGAGCACCTTTTATCGGAGGCTTCTCCTGAACTTTCCAGCACGTAATATCACGAGCGTTGTTATTCAAAGTTGTTGGCTTCCTGCTACCAGCCCCAGGTTGTTCTTTGTTAATTGCGACCTATTGTACAGCCTGAGGAAACGTATAAGCACCCGCTTCAGGCGAGCGAACAGGTTCCAGGTTGAATGTCTCCAGAAATAACAGTGAAGGCCGTCGTCCCTCGCATGGATATGATTTTTAGGCGTTCTTGCACTTAGCTAAGTAACGTACTGGTTCCGATTGAATTACACGATGCACAGACGCACAGACACCATGAATAACGATGTCATATTTGACGATGCGATATACATTGATTCCTCCTTAGGAGAGAGGGGGGGGGGGAGAGCCTGAGAGTTGGTAAATGTTGTCGTCCTACTTTGAGCAAAAGCGTTTGGTAGTCGTTGCTGCAGAGTTAGAATTATTTCAGTGTCGCAAGAAATTCTCACAGACTTATCTTACTTGGGTGGCAGATTTAAAAGATCTCTCACTAAAGTGTAACTTTCCATGTGAAAACCTTGCCTATAAGCAGTCGTACGCAGAATATTACACGCAGAATGTTATAATTTGTTTATACTCCTGATTTGAAAGTAGAATTGCAATCCCTGAAATCAAAGAACCCAGCGCTAGACGAAGTTCTTGCAATCGTTGAAGTTTCCTAAATCACCAAGTCAGCCCACCACTCATTCGACGAACGTGTTGTGCTTTGTGTGTCTAAACGTCCCCACTCCTCATGGTCAACGACACATTATTCGATTCTCTCGAAGCAATGTGCTTTCAAATAGATGACACCCTCAGCGAAACTGTTCAGGGCTTTCCTAACAATGCAGAAGCTTTCGTTATAGCAACTGATCGCGAACCCTGCATAACCAAGTATGGCGTTTTATTCAGAATGGATGGCCCACACACCTACCTGTGAAACGAGCCTGAGAATTATGCACATATCACCCTCTCCACATCATTTACAGGTCATCAATGGACGCATTGACTAACCCATGGAAAATGAAGACTGCTGGGAGGTCGTTGCTCGACTACTCTGCCCTCAGGTCCTATAGATGATCCATGTGGACTACTGGGAGATTACTCCGCTGTCACATCTACTAGCTGCGAATCGACAGAGACGTGGAGCACACGGCCGCCACATGTACGGCCTGCCCCATTGTCGGTCTGCTGCACCGCTGCACAGCTTGGCCTGCACCACAAGCCTGAGGGACTACATTCATATGGATCTCACCGGCAGCATGTGGCTGGTCGCCAATGACGCTCTCTTTAAACTCCCGTATATAACCTCTATGTATGTACTCCACCACTGCGCACGGTACCATCTTGGCGTCAAAGTTTTCCAATTGAAGGGATTTCCCAGACCCTATCACACAATAATCCACTATTTGCCTGTGATGAATGCTCTCCTTTTTTCGTACATTCAAACAACATCTTAAAAAAGCGATATTTACAGACCATAACAAAGGCGACGCTGTGGAAGGAGTCTTCTCTTGGTATCGAACTATTTCAATTCATGGATGGTCCCTGGTCGATACATTACAGTATCATGACCAGTGCACCTTGCTAGACCTCTTTTGTTGTATGACACATCCATAACTACAGACAGCTCGCCCATACTAATCTATAGCCTACCCGGACTGCACTTGCATCTACGGCTGAGTGCTAGGTTGGGCTTTAGGCAAGTTTCCACAACTCGGGGAGAAATGCTATCTTGGCTAGACACCAGTAGGATGATCCTCCAATGCCATAACAATAAACTTTGTTCTCTCAATACACACTACCTTCTACATTGGTATATACCTCCACAGCATCATCTCGACCGCCACCGATCTCCTGTTACTGTGGAACACATCCAGAAGAAGCCTCTGCTATCGCTGCAACAGCTAGTTGACGCTCCTGTACTTTAGGAAATCTGCCCAGTGCATCTGACCGCTGCCATGGCACATGAGCAGGACAACATAGACATCAAACTGACCAAGGATCCACAAAAGTATACAAATACACAAAGAACCCACACACACACACACACACACACACACACACACACACACACGCACGCACAAACATGATAATAAAGATGCTTATTTCGTCTGAAGACAATCACCAGGCCTCAGCGCACAACACAAAATCCAGCCTCATAAACCAATGACTTGTCCCATTAGACATTTATCATTTGTTCAGGAGATACACGTTGACTCCAGCACACTAACAGTCCATGCTGTTAGAACCCAAGGTGAAGAATGTCCAATGCAGATATGGGAAATCAACTGCCCAACCAGTTGAGTGTCACCAATGGTGTGATGATCTCCGCAGTGTATAGTCACAGGTGGCTAATTGCATCGGCGATGGAAGGGCAACTGTACGTTTCTTCCATCAGGGCATGGCACCAGTCGATCCAGAGGTGGTCTGTTACTACCTGGGTGTCGATTATGCAGGCTGTGCCATCTTCGTGATGACACCGCCGCCAAGCCTGCATGATGTAGTTGGCTATCTCGGTGGTGTAGCGGCATGGATGGCATCACGTATATACTTCTCACACATAACATCTCCTTGCCTTTGTGCTGAAGGCATTGGTATGTGTACAGATAGAAGAGATGAAATTGCATCCAGATAGTAGTTGACTGGTGTTGGCAGCCCACAAGTCTGCCCAGGTATGACAGCAGACACTGAGAGAGCTACACTATCAAAGGTAACATACAGGTACACAGTCCATATTTTGCTGACCTGGCTTGAAGACTCATGGCGCTCCTGTGCCACAACTTCCCACTGATCTTCTCCCAGGCCCCACCTTCATTGAGTGGTATCTTTTACAGCTCCATGAGTCTGTTGTGCCAGATTGTGGTCCCCATCCAGTGGGCAGATCGAATGCCAAGACTTCACTGGGCTACAGAAGTAGGTATTAGTCCAAGACGGTATCTACAGGCAGATGGAACCGTTTTAGAAACTCGAACTGTGGTGTCCATAGATTTCGGTGCACAAAGCAGATGCTGAGTGCCAAACCATGGTAGGGGTGAGGGTGCAGAGATGCTATTGGGACTTCTTGAAGGGCCTGCACGGTGCCGCCCAGCTGATCCTCCAGATTGCGCTGAGCTCAAGTGGGTGCTCAATGATAGACTGGAAAAAGTGGACTGTGTTGATGTGTTCCTGGTTAAGCAGGCTGAACGCCCAGTGATGCTTGTCAACAACACATACTGTTCCAGTAATTTTCGGGTTTGCAGCCGGATCCCATCAACATCCTGCCACCATATTTCGCCCCGAGACCTCTGGCCATCCTCAGGTGAGTAGACGAAGTACTGAAGAGACCTGATGAAGTCACGGTATTTTTAGCGAATTCCGCTCATGTGAATCGTACTGGCGGTTTAGGGCGCATTCTTTAGGAGGTGACATGCGCGAGGCAGCCAAGTTGTGTATGATGCCCTCAGTGATGAAGTAAGAACAAACTAATCGCTGAGTATCCCCTGAGTATGTCGATTCCCTTGTGATTGCATCATTTTAATTATAGGCTTCTAATTTTTATCAAGATGAAAGCCGTTGTCACGATTCATTAAATTATCAGGAAGGCGTATTTCCACGGACTCTTTAAGTACAGAGTCCCAGAAGCTGGAAACCGGTGCTAAAAATTTGGTATTATTTTATTCCATTGAACGCAATGTTCTGCAACTGCTCATTTTGAAGGTTGCCGCAGGCGGGCGAGTCGTTCGTGTTCTACACAGCGTTCCCGGACCGTTCGTGTTGTCTAGCCTATATATGCAGAGCCACACTCACAGGGAATTTGATAAACACCCGCCCTCCTCAATTGTAAATCTTCTTAAACGGATCCTACTAAAGCCCTGCTCTTTATTCCATCACTGACGTCAGTACAAACAACTTGGCTCTCTCGCGTATGTCACATCCTAATGCATGCCCCTTAAAACGCCAGTACCATTCGCATGCGCGGAATTCGCTATAAATACCATAACTGCATCAGGTCTCTTCAGTACTTCGTCTACTCACTTGAGGATGGCCGGACGTCTCTGGGCCGAAATACCGTGGCAGAATATTGATGGGATCCGTCTGCAAACCCGAAAATTCCTGGAAAAAGAAATATTCAGGGAAAATTTCAGACGTCACAAAACATAACTGCATTATCCATGAGGCCAGTCCCCTGTGAAAGGTCCTGGGCAAAACAAAGCAGACTGTGACGCAGCAAAATTCATAGGAGGGTGTTAGTGCAGCTGTTCTGGGCAAAAGTGTGGCCCTAGCTTGGAGTACACAGTTTGGAAACTTCCTCATAAGGAAGAAGACATTCAGCAGCTTGACAGGAATCTCCAGTGGCAGTCAGAGACGCTGGCTGGTAATCAGGCTGTTAGAGCCCAGGGCAGAGCCTCTGGCTAGCACGGAAGCTGCAACCTTCTCAGGGGTGACTGGTATGCACAGCCACTAAAAGGTTACAGGTTTCGAATGTGGCAGCAGGTGGCCAGTGATGGTGTCCACAGTGGAGATCAACCGAGAAGTCTACCTGAGACAGCATGTTAGGCGGCAGCTGAAGCTGAGTGCCATCCAGGACGCCACGAATGCAGTGCATTTGGATCCTCCTGAAGATATCCTGAGAATGTGTACTCAAATCTGTGCCACTTCTGTCGCTTCTGTGGTGCCCCATTTGAGACCACATGGGTGGTGGGTCTTGTCTACTGCTGATGGTCCCCCTTCTTCAAGCTGACACCTGCAAGAACACCTTGAAGCACCTGCCCAGGGCTCAGAAGTGCAGTGTAGAGTCAGGAAACACTACATGATGCATGGAAACGATTGCATCATCCTCCATCAAAATTGGTGATGTGTCATCCATGGCACGGGATGGACGGCCTGACGCTCCTGGAGAAGATTCTTCCTCATGGTGGCTCCTTTCCAGGACAGCCATGGACTCCGCCAGCCACTGTCAGTGTGTGTGCTTCCTCCTCTGGCTCTCGATGGAATCGATGTCCAGTGTGGGAAATATGGTATCAGGTCCCAGGAAGTCATGTCCCAGGGCCTTAGCCTGAGCCAGGTCTTCTTCTCCAGTAACACAGGCACCAGTCATCTCAACCCATAATTCTGCCTTCGTTGCATTGAGATGTGTCAGACACTCGTGGACTCTGAGCCCACTCTTTGTTGTGAGCTGCCGGCCGGAGTGGCCGAGTGGTTCTACGCGCTACAATCTGGAACCGCATGACGGCTACGGTTGCATGTTCGAATCCTGCCTCGGGCATGGATGCGTGTGATGTCCTTACGTTAGTTAGGTTTAAGTAGTTCTATGTTCTAGGTATCGATCAAGTGCCAGTCGCCACCACGTGTAAGAAACACGCGGCAAGTTTGCAGCCAAAAGTACACAGCGACAGAGGAAGCCCGCCAAGGTCTGTTATGGTACACTCCACGTGAGGTGGGCGCGCTGGAAAATGGGAACGGTGGAACGGAGACATCGTACTCATGTCCTGACATTGCTCAAAGTGGCTGACGAGAAATATCTGCATGTCTTTACTATCAGATAAACGCAAGAAACGTTACTCTTTCGACGAAGTTCTGGACTTACTTTGTTTTATAGATCCGATATAACTGAATTTTCCTTTATACAATTGCCTCCGCTTTATCTACAATAATGACAGAAGGTGAAGAAATGAATTAAAATTTGTGTCACGGCCAGGTGATGAATCCAGGTTTCCTTATTTAGTAGGCAGGTGTGTTAGCCATTACACACACCTGCATGAGCTATCCTCCTGTAATGCCCCCCCCCCCCCCCCCAAAAAAAAAAAACTTCAGTTTATGTCTTCAGATCTATAAGTCACCTACAACTGAGGTACTGAGGATTTCCCCACTACATCCAACGCTGTGGTGTTATTCAGGTACTGGGTATCCTTGGCAATAGGGCAAAATAAGCTGACGGCGTGAATTGAAGATTCTGTTAGGGATGGCACTGGACGAAATTAGTCCGTGCAGCTGTGTTATCTATGCTGCTGCGGTAGTGTAATGGCTAGCCCGCCTGTCTAATAAGAAGGGCATCACAGTTCAAGTGTCAGCTATGGCACATATTTCAATTCATTTCTTCAGCTTCTATCATTATCGCAGATATTTCATTTAAAGAGAGTTATAGCCATGAGCTGATATATTTAATTCAACTGTGTACACATCAGCTTGAATGAAACTTTTATCAATTTTATTTATGAAACTGGAAAAAATACAGTTTTAAGGACGAATATAATCTGTGTTCAGGCGGATGATCTGGTAGCAGCATTTTCAAGTGAGGTGTCCAAACGAGTACCCATTTTTCTCAACGCAAGTACGCCTCCTAAAGGATGAGTAGACGAGCTGTAAAGGTTCGGGTTTCACTGACCGAGAAGTTTCCTTGATACACTGTATGAAATCGTGTTTTGTTAGATTATAAACCAAAAAAAGTTTTGCATCACCCCGATTCTCAGATCTCTTGAAGACAGACGTTGACTGTCGATGTCGTATTACAGAGACAGTGCCTTTGACTGTTCAGAGATGTCACTAAACCCGCCCAAAGATGTAAACAACCATGCATAGGTAGCGCCTGTTAGACGGAAGGGGTCCGACAGCCGATTGGTTCCAGTCATTCCACCAGGAAGGAAGTACACAGCTTGTGATGTCTCTTCTTCAACCATGCCTAGACGTTCAATACCGCGGTTCGATCGCGTCCGCACTGTTACTTTGTGCCAGGAAGGGCTCTCAACAAGGGAACTGTCCAGCGATGTTGTTCGGACATGTAGGAAATATAAAGAGGCAGGAACTGTCGGTGACATGGATCGCTCAGGCAGCCCAAGGGCTACTACTGCAGTCGATGACCACTATCTAAGGATTATGTCTCGGAGGAACCCTGACAGCAACGCCACCATGTTGAACAATGCTTTTCGTGCAGCCACATGACGTCGTGCTACGACTCAAACTGTGCGCAATAGGCTGCACGATGCGGAACGGCAGTCCTGATGTCTGTGCCGAAGTCCAACCACGACACCACGCAGCACGGTACAATATATCGAATGGGCCGCTCAGAATTGGTATCACGTTCTCTTCACCAATGAGTGTCACATATGCCTTCAACCAGACAATCGTCGGAGACGTGTTTGGAAGCAACCCGGTCAAACTGAACGCCTCAGACACACTGTCCAGTGAGTGCACCAAGGTGGAGGTTTCCTGCTGTTTGGGGTGGTATTATTTTGGGGCCGACGTACGTCGCTGGTGCTCATGGAAGGCATGGTAACGGCTGTACCATACGTGAATGCCATCCTCCGAACGATAGTGCAACCAAATCGGCACCATATTGGCGAGGCATTCGTCTTCATGGACGGTAATACACACCACTATAGTGTCCATCCTGTGAATGATAACGACATCGCTCGACTAGAGTGCCCAGTATATTCTCCAGACAAGAACCCTATCGACATGCCTGGGATAGATTGAAAAGGGCTGTTTATGGACGACGTGACCCACCAACCACTGAGGGATCTACGCCGAATTGCCGTTGAGAAGTGGGACAATCTGGACCAATACTGCCTTTATGAACTTGTGGATAGTACGCCACGACGAATGTAGGCATGCATCAATGCAAGAGGACGTGTACTGGCTATTAAAGGTACCGGTGTGTACAGCATTCTGGACCACCACCTCTGAAAGTCTCGTTGTACGGTGGTACAACATGCAATGTGTGGTTTTCATGAGAAATAAAAAGGGAGAAAATGATGTTTATGTTGATCTCTATGCTATTTTCTGTGTAGGTTCCGTAACTCTTGGAACCGATGTGATGCAAAACTTTTTTTTTGATGTGTGTAGAATGTATCAGTACATCGTATACAAGGTAGATCAGAATACACAAATCGTCGAGGTTCGGTCTGACACGAAGATTGATGTGGAATAAACATGGGATACTGACGCTCTGAGAATGTTGACACTATGACAATGAAGAAGGCATGGATTATGCCAGGAGATATCCTGATCGACGAGCTCCATCGGCCATGAAGTTCTTGCGTGCTCACCAATGCCTTCGAGAACAAAGTAGTTTAAGATGACATGGTGGTAATAGACGAAGAGCTGAAAGAAGTGAGTATAAGGAATTGTATGGTTTGGCTGCGGAACACCGCGATCCTCATGTTGGCTTACGAGAAGTTGTTACTGTTCTTGGAATCAAATTTGCATCTATATGGCGAATTGTACACGGTCACGAGTTTCACCTGTACCGTCTTTCACTGACACAAGAGCCGCAGACAAAGGATTTAAATCGTAGATAGGCAGCCAATAATTTCACCGTTGACGCTTCACAAAATGTGTTCTTTGATTAATCCGCGTTCACAAATTATTCAGCAGTGGATCGTTATAATATGCCTTACTGGACTTTTGAGAAACTTTAGTCGGTACGTCATATCGGTCGATAATGGAGTTGGTACGGAATCGTTGCAGATGAAATCTTCTCTCCACATTTCTTCACAGTTACTCTGCTCAGCGGGAAGTATCGAGCGTTCGTCGTCGACAATTTAAGTGCTCTCCTTGAAAATGTCGTTTTGGAGAGGCCATGTAGGGTTGCATGAAAGATTAAATTACATAGTAAAATGTGAAGACATTCTTATTCAAATAAGCTGCAGCGTAGAATGGGCATAATGTTACGCGTAAAAGACTGATTGCCTGGGAGGTGCAGAAAGAGGCAACGTGATCAAGAGTAGATCCAAGTAAGTGTTTACGTAGAGCGAACCTCGGGACGTCGCACGGTGTTGCGATACAGTTTGTGCAAAGAAAATATTCCAATCAGAAGAAAAGACTACAGAGGGTCAAGTGGCGTTAGTGAATTAACTACCCTCAGCTTCGATGCGCAAGAATGAAGTCTGTACAAGCTACACCCAATCGCTGGATTACTTATTATTCTTCAGCGTTTATTCCCCAATATAGTAGCGAGGTCCATTCTTTTGGTTCCCTGTAGTATCTGCTTGACGCTATCTTCTGCTTTTTTCGGGTGGAGAGTCACTAATTTGAGGTCTATATGGAAGGCATCGCGCCAACGTCGCCCTGGTCTTCAGATAAGATGTTTACCACCGATTTTAAGCAAAAACGTGCATTTTTCTATTATATTTCTACCTGCTACAAGTACGTGTCCGTAAACCGGAGACAGCTTGCCCTCATCTGCCTGATTACTGGTAACGTGATCATGAAAGTGTCAGCCATGTGAGTTATTGCTCTGCTTTGTTTGTCTCGTACATACACTGTTCTCCGTACAAGGTAACTGGATAGACCGCGGGGAGGTATATTATCGACTTCAACCGGTCCGAGATGTTATCACAAAGCGCACGAGCCACTGTTCGCCATGTGAGCCACGCATTGCTAACTAATTTAGGAACGAGTTAGTCCTTAGAGTTGCTAATCATCTGCAGAATACTGCAGCCCTTCTGGATCAACAGCAGCCAGTCAAATCCACTCCAGTATTCTGGCTACTTGCTCTGAACCGCATTCCATCACCTAATTCGAGAAGAAAGAACGATATTCCCAGGGAATAAAAGAAAATTTGCAGCAACCAGCAGCTGCCAACTGATGATGACATTGGCCACTGAGAATAGCCAGCAACTTGGTGGACTATAAATTCAATCCCCACGAAGCCTGGACGAAAGAATTGTGTAATTATACTCCAACAAAGTTTTGTAGCTTTCATCAAAGCCAACAGCAAACCATGAGATGCTGTGACCTACAAACACGTCGGACTTCATGGACGTTACAACAGATGTGATAAATCATACAAGGTGCCTCGGGTGCTCCTCCTCCCCCCCCCCCCCCCCAAAAAAAAGAGAGATACAAGCTTTAAAGATAGCTTCCTTGCACCAAAACAAGGAAAAAAAAGTTTAGTAAACGTGGGCTCCAAATTGCATGCTTACGAACTATGAGTACTTGTTCAGTAGAAGAGATGTAACTCATAGCAGCCAACACAAATAGGTACTCATAGCTCTTAAGGTATGCATTTTATGGGCTGTGCACTGCACATTTTTTCTCGTTTTAGTCCGTACTACTTCCTCCCGAGATATGGAAAGCAAAGTCCTGGCGTTAGAAGAGATCTGTTTCTCAGTATCGAAGATGAAGATGAGCTCTTAATGTTTGTATTTTAGAACCCATGTTTACTAGAATTTTTTTCCTTGTATTGGTGTAAGGAATCCATCCCTAAGGCTTGCAGTGTGTTTTTGGGACACTAGCTATAAACAATACGTCTCTGAATTTGTAAATTACGTAGAATTTTATTTATATTTTTAAAGTTATGAGTGATTGCCATACGATTAATAATAGTAGTAATAATAAAAATCCTCGTGGAGGCCCGGGAAAAGAATAGGCCTCCGGTATGTTATGCCAGTCGTAAAAGGCGACGAAAAGAACAAACCACTAATAGGGCTAACCCCCCTTTTAGTGTAATTAGTTGGTTCAGGACAGAACTAGTGAAGCCTCGGACAAGCGCCGTCATGGTCGGGGACGACGCTTGAACCCTATGCCCGCCCACAATGGTAACGACACTGCTAGCCAACTGGAAAATGATTTAAATCCAAATAGAGGTGTTTTGCAGGATATGCTTCCTGCAACCACCCTAGAAGGAAAACAAAGACAGATGATGAGATGGTCAGGTGAAGTTAACCGACACCTCATGTTCTGTTATTACCAAGCAACAAACCTAGGAACCAACACAACTGGATACAGACGACAAGTATACACAACATTTATTACCAGATACCCAGAATTAAAATTTTTAACAGAACAACGACTAGCTGATCAGATCCGTGTAATAATAAAAAATAACAGGATACCCGAGTCAGAATTAGAAAACATCAAACAACCACTACAACAAATACTGGAACAAAATAATGTGCAATCAGAAGAAGAAGAAAATACAGTAATGGACTCAAACATCCCAGAGCAAACAAACAAAGAACAACACACATAAATTAAACAATCAGAGGAAAACGAAATCTGAAGACTGCCACCAGAACAAGTACAAATAGAACAAGAAGTGACACACATGTTAGATACAGAAGAAAAATTTCAGCTGACATATATAGAATACAAAGACACAAATACAGACATTAGACCATTCTTACATAGACCGCCAAATAACCCACAAGTCGAAACAACAATAAAAACTATCAACACAATCATACACAACAAAATAAATGGAAACACAACTATGGAAGAGTTACAACTACTGGTTTATATAGGAGCACTCACTACACTAAATATACACACTAGGCAGAGATCAGAACCAACCAACACACAGAAGAAACCCACAAAACCAGCATGGCAACACAGGCTACAGATCAGAGTAGAAAAACTGAGAAAAGACATCGGACAGCTAACACAATTTATAAGAAATGAAATATCAGACAAAAAACGAAAAAGGTTCGGTAAAATCTCACAACAAGAAGCGATACAGCAATTAGATAAAAAGAAGCAGAAATTACAAGCATTGGCCAAACGACTTAGAAGATACAAAAATAGTGAAAACAGAAGGAAACATAACCAAAAATTCAACCAAACCAAAAGAAATGTTATCAGACAATAGATAACACACACATTAAAATAGACAACCCACCAAACATAACAGACATGGAACACTTCTGGAGCAACATATGGTCAAACCAGGCACAACATAACAGGCATGCACGGTGGATACAAGCAGAAACAGATACATACAAGATACCACAAAGGCCCAAAGTGATAATTTTGCAACATGAAGTCACCAAAGCAATTAATTCTACTCACAATTGGAAAGCCCCTGGAAAAGATAAAATAGCAAATTTCTGACCTAAGAAGTTCACCTCAACACATTCACATCTAACTAAATTATTGAACAGTTACATTGCAGACCCATACACATTCCCTGATACACTTACACATGGAATAACTTATATGAAACCTAAAGATCAAGCAGACACAGCAAACCCAGCTAAATACCGCCCCATAACATGCCTACCAACAATATACAAAATATTAACTTCAGTCATTACACAGAAATTAATGACACATACAACACAGAACAAAATTATAAATGAAGAACAAAAAGGCTGTTGCAAAGGAGCACGAGATGGAAAGAGCAACTGGTAATAGATGCAGAGGTGACATATCAAGCTAAAACTAAACAAAGGTCGCTACACTACGCATACATTGATTACCGAAAAGCTTTTGATGGTGTACCCCACTCATGGTTACTACAAATATTGGAAATATACAAAGCAGATCCTAAATTGATACAGTTCCTAAACATAGTAATGAAAAATTGGAAAACCACACAATATCCACACAAATTCAAATAATATCACATTACAGCCAATACAGATTAAGCATGGAATATACCAAGGAGACTCATTAAGTCCTTTCTGGTTCTGCCTTACTCTGAACCCACTATATAACATGCTAAATAATACAAATTATGTTTACAATATTACTGGAACATAGCCACACAAAATCACACATTTGCTATGCATGGTTGATCTAAAACTACTGGCAGCAACAAACCAACAACTCAACCAATTACTAAAGATAACAGAAGTATTCAGCAATGATATAAATATGGCTTTTGGAACAGACAAATGTAAGAAAAATAGTATAGTCAAGGGAAAACACACTAAACAAGAAGATTACATATTGGATAAGCACAGCGACTGCATAGATGCGATGGAAAAAACAGATGCCTATAAATATCTAGGATACAGACAAAAAATAGGAATAGATAATACAAATATTAAAGAAGAACTAAAAGAAAAATATAGACAAGGAATAACAAAAATACTAAAAACAGAAATGACAGCAAGAAACAAGACAAAAGCTATAAATACTTATGCTATACCAACATTGACATACTCATTTGGAGTAGTGAAATGGAGTAACACAGACCTAGAAGCTCTCAATACACTTACACGATCACAATGCCACAATATATATGTGGCAAGCACCCATATTATCTAACACAGCCACACATCGATCAAGACGCATCCAACACATGGCTAAGAAAAGGCAATATATACAGTGAGACGGAAGGATTCATGATTGCAATACAGGATCAAACAATAAACACCAGATATTACAGCAAGCATATTATTAAAGATCCCAATACCACAACAGATAAATGCAGACTATGGAAACAACAAATAGAAACAGTAGATCACATCACAAGCGGATGTACAATACTAGCAAATACAGAATACCCCAGAAGACATGACAATGTACCAAAAATAATACATCAACAGCTTGCCTTACAACATAATCTTATAAAACAACACGTTCCCACATACAAGTATGCACCAAAAAATGTACTGGAGAATGATGAATACAAATTCTACTGGAACAGAACGATTATAACAGATAAAACAACACCACATAACAAACCTGACATCATACTCACCAATAAAAAGAAGAAATTAACACAACTAATCGAAATACCCATACTCAATACAAGAAGTGTACAAACGAAAACAGAAGAAAAAATTTAAAAATACATCCAACTGTCTGGGGAAGTCAAGATTATGGGGCATTGGGATAAAGTTGACATTATACCAATTATAATATCAACTACAGGAGTCATACCACACAATATCCACCAGTACATCAGTGCAATACAGCTACATCCAAACTTATATATACAACTACAGAAACCCGTAATTATTGATACATGTTCAATTACCCGAAAGTTCCTAAATGCAATATAACATATACCGTAGAGTTAAAAGGGAATCACGCTTGATGAAGGTCCACGTCACTTTCTACTTTTGACCAGACATAACGTCTGAGATAAGAAAGAAATAATAATAATAATAATAATAATAATATATTGCACTACGATTCTTCAAGGTATTTGCCCTTGACAGATCTTGTCGATCTTGACTTTGTCCGTATTACTTGCATCTGTCGACTTGTATGCGATTTTCTCGATACAAAGAAATCTGAATACCTTTCAAGAGAGGCAAATGATTTGTGCACGATCTGCTCAAACGAATATATTACTGTTCTGCAGTACGGATCACATCAACGATGAGAAACAATAGAAATAAAAGTAATCTACCTAATATATACAAGCGGCCATGAGGAAATTACTTGACGAACAGGATGTAAATCGGAATACTACCAATGCTACACGCATTCTTTCTCCAGCATTATTCGCAATATTTTGGCCGATTCACGCATCAGTTTCGTTTGCTTAAGCAGATTGGCGGGTGGATTAAAAACATTCCGGTGTGTAGGCGCGACTCAAAAACGGAATGGTGGAAGTTATTATCCTCCCGTAAAATGAAAGTTGGCAGCTTAATAGTGCAAAACGCGTAGCATGACGCAGCACGGCGCGTATCGAGTGGAGGCGGTGCTAATAGCAGGGCACTTGAGTTGTCTGCTGACCTTCGCAGCGAAACTTCAGGATCAGGGATTGCAAAATGGTGGAGTTAACTGTAGGTGGCAAATAAATCGAGGGAGCGCTGAGGTCGTTAATGCAAGACGTGACTTCGCCTTCAGGGCGAAAGGAGCTCCTGCAGGAACGTATAGTCAGTGGGCG
Source organism: Schistocerca gregaria (assembly GCF_023897955.1). NCBI lineage: Eukaryota > Metazoa > Arthropoda > Insecta > Orthoptera > Acrididae > Schistocerca > Schistocerca gregaria. The sequence goes on along the minus strand of NC_064927.1, from coordinate 70,889,640 downwards.
GTTTCACGTTTTTTGGCTGTGCGGAAACTTCCATCTGCGACATTTTTAAAGCCGTACTTTTCCACTGACGGAGATATAAACGTCATTTACTCCTGCATGAGGACGCCGGGCGTCTACCAAGACCATAATTTCAGATTCCAGCGGAACGCATCACGTGAGCGCTATTCGTAGTGGTTAACATTCACCGCATGACGTCGGCGTGACTCTGGATATGCAAGCAAACAGTACTTACGTGTCATTGATACTTTTCTTTTGGTTCTGTTTGCGGCTACGTCAAACGTAATTGCTTTCCACGTTAATGCGCAATGTCTTGTCGCGTTTCTTCCAGTTTCATGTTACGCAGAGCTACGGCTTGCTCGCCGCGCCTTCTACACACAGGTTATGCTCACTTGTTTTCAGACTGCGAGGCCTGCTGGTGTACCCATTGCCTCGCACTGAACCTGGACGTCCACTGCAGCAAGTGGTCACTCGCAGGGTAACGATTCTTCCAGACCAAATGTTCGTACTAGAAATCAAGCTCCATCGGCGGTTTAACTGACCTGATAAACAGAACAGCAGCGAAAGGCTATTTACAATTTGTACAGAAACCAGATGGCAGTTGTAAGAGTCGAGGGGCACGAAAGGGAAGCAGTGGTTGGGAAGGGAGTGAGACATGGTTGTAGCCTACCCCGATGTTATTCAATGTGTATATTGAGCAAGCAGTAAAGGAAACGAAAGAAAAATTCAGATTAGGTATTAAAATTCATGGAGAAGAAATAAAAACTTTGAAGTTCGCCGATGACATTGTTATTCTGTCAGCGATAGAAAAAGTCTTGGAAGAGTAGTTGAGCGGAGTGGACAGTGTCTTGAAAGGAGGGTATAAGATGAACATCAACAAAAGCAAAACGAGGATAATGGAATGTAGTCGAATTAAGTCGGGTGATGCTGAGGGAATTAGATTAGGAAATGAGACACTTAAAGTAGTGAAGGGGTTTTGCTATTTGGGGAGCAAAATAACTGATGACGGTAGACGTAGAGAGGATATAAAATGCAGACTGTCAATGGCAAGGAAAGCATTTCTGAAGAAGAGAAATTTGTTAACATCGAGTATAGATTTAAGCGTCAGAAAGTCGTTCCTGAAAGTATTTGTGTGGAGTGTAGCCATGTATGGAAGTGAAACATGGACGATACATAGTTTGGACAGAATAAAAGCTTTCGCAGTGTGGTACTGCAGAAGAATGCTGAAGATTAGATGGGTAGATCATATAACTAATGAAGTATTGAATAGGATTGGGGAGAAGAGGAGTTTGTGGCACAACTTGACTAGAAGAAGGGATCGGTTGGTTCTGAGCCATTAAGGGATCACCAATTTAGTATTGGAGTGCAGCGTGGAGGGTAAAAATCGTAGAGGGAGACCTAGCGATGAATACACTAAGCAGATTCAGAAGGGTGTAGGCTGCAGTAGGTACTGGGAGATGAAGAAGCTTGCACAGGATAGAGTAGCATGGATAGCTGCAACAAACCAGTCTCAGGACTGAAGACCACAACAACAACAAAGAGAACAGCAATCATACACAGGTTTATGCCGAGCTGGGCACCTAAGCTATTTAAAACAATCATATGTGTTAATAGAGGTTTGACTTGTCAGCTGGAATTGTTTTGTATTTTCTTTCTCTTTTTTCTTAGAAGCTTCTTGTGTAGCTTTTTCTACGACGAGTCGTTTGCTTAACTCCTCCGTGAAGTGCCCAACAATAGTTCCCCATAATTTTGTTGTTCCAGCGGCCTTGGTAGCGGATTTCCATCACTTTCATGTCGTGGTGAAAACGCTATACTTGCTCCTCACCAACACTCCCATATTGTCAGATGGAGGCCGCACTACCGCTCTATTTACCAAATATAAGCATGTTTTTGTGTTTGGAACATTTTTCTTCCACTTTTTTTCCCTTGTTGCTGTGATGCATTATCAGTCTTCTGTCACAAATCTAGACAATGCTGCTCTGAGTTCACTGTGCATCTCATCCTGTTTGGTTGTTTTACGTATGTGGACATGTTGCCAACATAACAAAGTACATGCTGAAAACTGCATGAAAAATTTGTTTCTGTTATATATATATATATATATATATATATATATATATATATATATATATATATATATATATATATATATGTGTGTGTGTGTCTGTTCATTTCTGTTACATCTGAGTGTGTGTGTGTGTGTGTGTGTGTGTGTGTGTGTGTGTGTGTGTGTGTGTGTGTGTATGAGTGTGTGTGCATGTCTGTGTGTTTATGTCTATATGTATATGAGCGAAGGGGGAGGGGAGAAGGAGAGAGAGAGAGAGAGAGAGAGAGGGAGAGAGGGAGTGTATAAATGAATGTAAGAATGGAATTACCCTTTTTTTAAGTTTTGGTTTAAACATTTCATAGAGAGGGTCATGAACAGGTAACCGGAAAGGGGTTGGGAGGTGTTACTGTTGTTGTTATTATTATTATGATAATAGTCTTCTGTTGTAGTGTTACTCTGTTGTTTTATCTGTTAGTGTAAACAATGGGTTGTTTGGTATATGTTCTAGATCATTCAACATGGTTTTCTTTTCTGCTTTGGTTTTATGTACGTGGTAATTTTCTTGCAGGATCAGAAACTGTTTTTTATTGTTGATTCTAATTATTTTCATGTCTTCTTCTCTAGTGGTTGGTTGTGATTGTGTTTTCTTAGGCGTTCTGCAAATGTGGAGTGTTTTGTCCCATACTTCCAGGCTCTCATGTGTTCTGTGTATCTGATGTCAAATTTTCTGCCTGTTCGTCCTATGTAGCTGCCATCACAAATGTGCTTTCTGGTTTATATCTCTATTTTGTCAATCTTGGGGTGCATTTCTGGATATAATTGTTTGTTGTGAGTGCGATGTTTATTCCCTGTCTTTGGAAAATGTTCATTATTATTTGTGTGAATTTGTGTTGACATGTCATCCATGCCATCTTGCCTTTTATCTTATGTTTTTCCTGATTATTCGAGCAGTTGTTATGGTACTGACTGATTGTGATTGTGTTTGGTTCTGTTGTGCTGTTGTCAATGATTTTGTGTTTTCCGCTTTTATTTTTCTTTTGATCTTGTTGTTTAGCCTTATGGCTATGTTACTTTTGTACCCGTTGTTTTGGGCTATCTGCATTATTATGTTCAGTTCTTTCTTTGTAGTGTTCTTTCTTGAGGGGGACTGTATTGAGTCTATGAAGCATGTATCGAAGTGCTGCTTGCTTTTGTGTATGGGGGTGGTTTGAGGATTGGGGGATGATAATGTCAGTTGCTGTGGGTTTATAGTAAATTTCAAATATATGCTTACTGTTTTGGTTTTTGTTTGTTATATCCAGAAAGTTGATTTGGTTATTCTGTTCTCTTCCCACTGCGAATTTTATATTTTTGTGTACCTTGTTGATGTCAGTACGTAATTTCAAATTTTTTGTTGGTGGTTTATCTGTTAAGCAGATGATGTCATCCCTATACCTGAACCACTATAGCATGTTGTATTGTTTGGCTAGCACTTTTGTGAAAATGATCTGTTCAGTGTGCTTTATAAAAATATTTGCTACGTATTCTAACACTGGGGATGCCATAGGTGATCCTTTTTCTTGTAAATAAATTTCATTATTGAATTGGAAGTAATTTTGCTCTGTTAGGGGCTCTCTTAATGTACCTCCATAATCTGTAAATCAGGGAGTTGACTACGTGTTTTCAGGTTCGTGTCTGTAATAACTACTGTTTCTGGTACTGGTATGCTGGAATAAATGATTTCTATATTAAGTGAGAGGAGGTTTTCTGTGTCTGGGATTTTTCTGAAATCCAGTATTGGTCTCACGGGATGATTTGGTTTGTGGAACTTTGTTTGACTTCAGAGGACAGGTGCACTGGGATTAATTTGTGTCAGCTTTCCTTTATCTGTGTTATCCACTATGATGTCTATATTTTTCAGAGTGTTTTTTACTTTTGTCTGGAATCTGTTTGTTGTGTATGATTTTAATTTTGTAATGTTATTTTGAGAGATGAATTATTGTTTTTTTAAAGTATTGTTCTTTGTCTATAAATACTACTGTGCTCCCCTTGTCTACTTTAGAAATGATTTTGAAGCTTTTTCCTAAGTTTTTTGAGTGTTATAGTTTCTCTGTTTGTGTTGTTTTTGAGTTGTTGTGTTTTCATATTAGTTATTTTATGGATTATTTTAGTGGTTCTCTTGTTAATCCAATTTTGCCACTGCTGTTTTCTCTTCTGTCTTTCCTTGTCAATACACTTTCTGCTTCTTTAATTATATTTTCTATGTAATCTTCATCTATTTCTGAATTTAAATTTATTTTAATCCTTTTTCCAATAGTTGTCTTTCTTTACTGTTTATTTGGGTGTCGGTAAGGTTCGCTAATTGTGTGTGTGTGTATTTGTTAAGTGTGTGTAGAGCTATTGTGTTGTGATTGAATTTTTTTTAGTTGACTAATCTTCAACTGCCGTTCTTTGTACAGCAGTTTTTGTGTGATTTTCGACCTTGTTGACCAGACGGGAAAAAACTGCCACATTATTAATGGTGTTTGCAAGTTGCAAATGTGTCTCATATACCTCGTAATATATCTGTTGTTTTTCAGTGCATAGAGATTTGATTTCTAATTTTAACCACATTTTCTGAGCAGCTTGCACTGCGCTTTTCGGGGGCTGGGTGAACTATTTCTTATATTTAAATTGATATATTTAGGTACAAGATCATTACATTTGCATATAGTGTTGAATTTTATGTGTTACACGAGTTTAATAGCGTTCAGGTGAAGTCTTCTAAATTTCTAGTATAGACCACAAGGAAATGCCTGGCATGGCGCATATCACAAAAAAAAAATCCATGCATGTGTAGTCTCTTTCTCTATCTCACCCTTCGTCCCTCGCTGGCGCACACACACACACACACACACATATATATATATATATATATATATATATATATATATAGAGAGAGAGAGAGAGAGAGAGAGAGAGAGAGAGAGAGAGAGAGAGAGAGAGAGAGAGAGAGAGAGAGAGAGAGAGAGAGAGAGAGAGAGAGAGAGAGAGAGAAAGAGAGAGAGAGAGAGAGAGAGAGAAATAAACATAAATGAATAGACGTTACTTTTCTGCATGAACTTCGTGTTATGTCTACGTATATTAGTGACAGAAGACTGATAGTTCATCACAACAAGTGCAAACAGAATGAGAATTGGGAAGAAAAATGTTGCAGACACAAAAACTTGCTGATGTTTTATAAATAAAGCGGTAGTACGGGCTCCACGTGACCAGATTAGATGAAACACCGCAACCAACTAAAGACAGGAAGCATCGTAAGTAACCACTTAGATACTTAAAAACCATTAAGAGCACTATTTTATAATCTACCAGTAGTACATATCAAAACAAAACTGTATCACAACTGCATCATTATAGATCCTACAGATGATGCCTTAAAGAGAAAAAATGCGAAACGCATCTCATGAAAATCATTACAGTGCAACAAGAGAAAGCGTTTTTTATTTACAGCAAATATTTTATGAGTGAGTTTGCGGATAATAAAATGTGTGACATAAAATACCCTATCTTTTGATTGAATTGACGTAGAAGCTTCAATTTTTTACACCTCCAAGAAACTATAAATCTTTATATGTGACATAAATTGCAACCTTATACGTCTACACGTTCTGAGGGAAAGCTTTTCAACACTCTGACAAAGACAGACGGACGGAGAGACAGATACAAAAAGGATCCTATAATGGTTCTGTTTTTAGCGATTGAAGTGCAGAACCCTATAAATATTTTGACATTGCTCTGAGCTGCATTGACATAGGTGAATGCGCTGTTAATTCAGTGATTAATGATAAGAAGATAATTCTGTGGAAGACCTAAGCACTCAATCAGACTCTAATGGTTGGTCGCCTAACTCTAGGTGTGGGCGATACGTCTACGTAGGCCCGCTCGGAGATAAAACTGAAGTAATTACGTATATTACGTATACATATTACTAACAGTGAAAGTGAAGCGGGGATGGAGTGCCTCGAAATAAATTTGTTGAATTTTGTAGTCGCGGTTGTCTATGAACTGCCCAAAACAAGCACAGTATCATCCAGTCAACTCGAATCACAATAAGAGCACGTAATCGTTATGGGAAACATAACGTCGCATTTTCCATATCAGTAATTCTCCTCTGCATCAAGAGCAACACACGCAACACAGCGGCACTCTAATAGCATATAAGAGGACAGATAATGCAATTCACTACAGTCAAAGCCTTTTTTAAATATTCTGCCTCTGAGCATTCTGCTCTTTATGTGATAATCTCACTACATTTAGAGCACGTTGCGAGACAAAATTTTCCTCCAACAGTAACGAACATAAACCCAAAGCAGGTCACCCTTGATGTCCTACAAAACGACCTTTCTGTATATATCCGATTACAGGATATGAGCAACGGTCCGACATTAGAAGGTAAGGTATGGCAATTTAGTCTGAGACTTGCTCCGTTTTACCGCATCCATGCCCCTCAGCGTTCAGGGAACACAAGGAAATTCTTGCGTTGCGACTTACTATGGAACTGCTCTATGTCATGAGCAACACTCTGCGCACTGAAGATTGAAGCTAAATCGAATCACTGAAGTTTATGAAGCATGCAGAATACTGTGGAAGTGCACACGACGCTGAAATCAGTAGCATCGTGTGGGAAAAAACGAAGAGAAGAAGAAGAAACTTCGGAGTGTCGGCATAGGCAAGACGAAATCTCAAGCTGTTTTTCAATCCTTCGCCGACGAATTCCATGAATTTCTCAACATCAGTCAGTTATCAGATTGTGGTAATTTATCATTTGCGAGTAGCAATTTACAGACAGAAGTGTTTTTCTTAAAACACGTCTCTACATGCACAGGTTTTAAGGCGACATTTAATGATGGAGTGAGCATAGGTATGACTTAAAACTTACCCAGTATTGTTATTCCACTCCTTAGAGATATCTTTAATTCACAAGTACCAGAACACTACTGGTCGATCAGCACGTTGCCCATACCACCTAAAACCTAGGAATACTTTGGTCATGAACAAACAGTGGAGTACCTAAAAACTTATTTCAACGATGAATGACAATCAGAGTTTAGGGAACAATAGCACACCGACTACATTAATGACAGAGCCTCACGCCATCAATCGTATCACAGAGAGAGCTAAAGCGACCAGTTTTAACACTTCTTGGTTTCACCAATGTTACTTATAGTGTTCATTCTGTTATATTACTTATGACAACGAAAATTCAGTTTCTCAAATAATGCAGTACTGTGGTTCGACAAATGCCTTAAAACAAATATCAACGAATCACATGGGGGTCAGAGAACTCATCATGCAAAAATACACTCCTGGGAATTGAAATAAGAACACCGTGAATTCATTGTCCCAGGAAGGGGAAACATTATTAACACATTCCTGGGGTCAGATACATCACATCATCACACTGACAGAACCACAGGCACATAGACACAGGCAACAGAGCATGCACAATGTCGGCACTAGTACAGTGTATATCCACCTTTCGCAGCAATGCAGGCTGCTATTCTCCCATGGAGACGATCGTAGAGATGCTGGATGTAGTCCTGTGGAACGGCTTGCCATGCCATTTCCACCTGGCGCCTCAGTTGGACCAGTGTTCGTGCTGGACGTGCAGACCGCGTGGGACGACGCTTCATCCAGTCCCAAACATGCTCAATGGGGGACAGATCCGGAGATCTTGCTGGCCAGGGTAGTTGACTTACACCTTCTAGAGCACGTTGGGTGACACGGGATACATGCGGACGTGCATTGTCCTGTTGGAACAGCAAGTCCGCTTGCCGGTCTAGGAATGGTAGAACGATGGGTTCGATGACGGTTTGGATGTACCATGCACTATTCAGTGTCCCCTCGACGATCACCAGGGGTGTACGGCCAGTGTAGGAGATCGCTCCCCACACCATGATGCCGGGTGTTGGCCCTGTGTGCCTCGGTCGTATGCAGTCCTGATTGTGGCGCTCACCTGCACGGCGCCAAACACGCATACGACCATCATTGGCACCAAGGCAGAAGCGACTCTCATCGCTGAAGACGACACGTCTCCATTCGTCCCTCCATTCACGCCTGTCGCGACATCACTGGTGACGGGCTGCACGATGTTGGGGCGTGAGCGGAAGATGGCCTAACGGTGTGCGGGACCGTAGCCCAGCTTCATGGAGACGGTTGCGAATGGTCCTCGCCGATACCCCAGGAGCAACAGTATCCCTAAGTTGCTGGGAAGTGGCGGTGCGGTACCCTACGGCACTGCGTAGGATCCTACGGTCTTGGCGTGCATCTGTGCGTCGCTGCGGTCCGGTCCCAGGTCGACGGGCACGTGCACCTTCCGCCGACCACTGGCGACAACATCGATGTACTGTGGAGACGTCATGCCCCACGTGTTGAGAAATTCGGCGGTACGTCCACCCGGCCTCCCGCATGCCCACTATACGCCGTCGCTCAAAGTCCGTCAACTGCACATACGGTTCACGTCCACGCTGTCGCGACATGCTACCAGTGTTAAAGACTGCGATGGAGCTCCATATGCCACGGCAAACTGGCTGACACTGACGGCGGCGGTGCACAAATGCTGCGCAGCTAGCGCCATTCGACGGCCAACACCGCGGTTCCTGGTGTGTCCGCTGTGCCGTGCGTGTGATCATTGCTTGTACAGCCCTCTCGCAGTGTCCGGAGCAAGTATGGTAGGTCTGACACACCGGTGTCAATGTGTTCTTTTTTCCATTTCCAGGAGTGTATATCGCCAGGAATCAGCCTGATGTCGCTCCTTAGTACGTTGACTTCCTCGCCGTCTTTCAGCGACGTTCCATACATTAACTAGTCGCCGAGATCTTGACGGGACCCCGCTGGATCCCTTGCTGACGTGCATGCGTGAATGGCGACATTTTTTCAGAATCACGATTAGAAAAACCTACATCTTTAACTTAACTCTAAGAAGTCACTGGTCATTCTCATAGCACGTGGAAAGATGGCGAGTGAATGTTTTCGCGAAAATGTTCCTTCTCCACTGTTTAATGGGATCTAATCATCTTATAAAAAATCTGTGAAAGATCGCGCCATAATCTTTGCTGAGCATCTAATATGGCAAAACAAACTGTCGCATCATGCGGTAACTCTATATTTCTTACGGTGCCATTCAAAAAACATGAAAAAACGCATAAAATTCTAGTTCGGTATTTTATCCCTTTGAATGTTTACTACTTTGATGTAGTTCAACAGGGAACAATTAGTGAAAAGTCTAGACAATTAACACTATCCATGAACGCTTGTGCAAGGTACGTGTGTAACATTCGGTTATTTGATTACGTCAGTCCTTTCTATCCTCAGTTAGAGTGAACAGGTGAAGTGCTTTTCAAATGTCCAAATGGCTCTGGGCACAATGGGACTTAACATCTGAGATCATCAGTCCCCTAGAACTACTTAAACCTAACCATCCTAAGAACATGACACACATCCATGCCCGAGGCAGGATTCGAACCTGCGACAGTAGCGGTCGCGCTGTTCCAGACTGAAGCGCCTACAACCGCTCGGCGAAGTGCTTTTTATATCCACTCTGTCCCTCGTTGGTTTCTTATTCACTGATTACTTGAAACTACTTCCAGGCCTCAAATAGCTATCATTATTTCACAACTGCAATGCAAATCTGAACGTCCAGCATCTGGGCTGTACCTACACGTAATACTACATTTCCATCTCCATTGCGGCAGTAACCTGCCTCAGAGTCAAAACCATGCTGTATTTCAGAGGTGATTACAATACACCGCCGTCAGCTGTTGTTACCGGCACATCCCAGGTGTCGTTTGCTGTCGAAGAGTGAATCAACGCATCTAGCACATCGCTAATGCTATCTATGCTTTCCTCAATCCTGTCTGTTTCTGCTTCCGTTCCTCCACCTCATGTATTATTTACACACCATCATTTATTATTCTTTCAGCCCAGTCAACTTCTTCAGAACTGATTCTCTGTGCTCTACTAGTATGCATTTGTATTAGTACATAATTAAGCACAGATGACAGGGCGTTTAACTTCCTAGGTGAAATAAATAAATAAATCATTTGCCTCTGCAGCAAAAAGTGTTCATAAGCATTGAAAATTTAATTATTTCTCCGAGAGTGGAGTTATCAGACGAATATAATCCTTTGTCTGATTTCACTGTGCAGTCCCACACACCAAAACAGGTTTTACAAGGCCCACAATAACACATTTAGCTGTATATGAAACAGACTTTGGCGAAAAGTCCTTTCATAGATTTTGAACTCACATGCGTAGAGAAAAGTTTGTATTTAAGATGTGAGCTGAAATTAACAGATTTGTTATAGGGTATTCAAAGCTGTTTGATTTTTCATTATTGATCTGCATTCTTGATGTAGGTAAAGAATTAAATTTTATAAAACACGGACCTTGTCTGTTTTCGTACACTTAAATTTTTGCACTGAAAATCCTCACTATCAATTTTAAATATGATAATTTTGGATTCTTTTCGTTAACTATCATTGTTTCTGATTGATCTATAGGACTACACAAACATTTAAAGAAATGTTGGAATAATTTTCGCACTTTTTCTTATTTACTGTGCCATCTATCATCTAAATTGGCGAAAACCGATGTTCACCTACATAAGTTCCTGTTGTGTTATTTTCTTACTTTTATTCTTTTCCTTTGTACGTCTTGCAAATTTTTCTTTACATCGTACCACATCATATCGGCAAATTTCCGAGTTTTGTTCAGTTTAGTACACTGTACCATGATTATTTATTATACACGCCAAACTCTCGTTTTGTGTTCCATATCTGTCCTGTTCGCTTTGAGTCTTTCCTCAGATTTGCTTTCTTCATACCTGTAGCACCTTTACATAAGTACATATGTTAAACAATTGCCCCCTTTATTTTCTGAGATGTGAAAATTGTTATTTAGTTTAAATTTGGATATAACACTGATTTCTCATTTCCTGGCTTGCAACTTGTTTCTTTGTAACTATATTTTTACTGCAAACATTACAAGTTTATGAAAGTCGTGTAGGACCATCCTAGTTAGCCGTGATGATTCCGTTTCCTAATTATTTTTTTCTCGAAGAATGTGTGAGAGCCACACGTGTTGTTCTGACAAGAATTTCTACTAATTTATCACTTCTGTCGATTCCTCTATCATATACGAAGCTGCCTAATGAAGAGTCGGTCTTCAGTTTTTTGATTACTTTCAAATTAAAACTCCCCATTCTAAGTGGGTTTTACTGTCACTTAACGGTTTCTGTTAGTACTCATAAAAATCTTTGTGACAGAACTTAATGATCGCCATGAAATGCCTTTGTTTAGTTATATAGCAAGTCTTCGTATTTTTCAGCGATACTTTCAATATTAAAAAGCGAAATAGAATTTTTCTCAACAATAAGGTCTACTACTGAGTGTCCTACATGCTGAGTAAGTCTGTTGTTCAACACAAATCCTTATTTTAATTCAGTTCGATGTTTATCTGCATCACTTCTGGTAACTTACTTTATTACCGCTCGGATTTTAGAACATTGTTCACCGCGTATCCATCGTTTTAAAATTTGTTACGTAAATGGCCCTGAAGTACAGTATATAAATTTCCGATGGAAGGATGCTCCAGTTATAGCAGAAAACAGCAGATCGCAAAGCAGTTTCCTTGACAAGGGGACTTTCGTCACTGGAGGAAATTGAAGTAACTAATCTACATAGTTTAGTCATATTTGCTCTGCTGCCCGCAGTAAAAATTGCTTATTACGCAGCAATACAAAAAAGTAAGGACTGTCATTTCTTCAGCGTAATTGGCAGGTGTGTTCGTAGATTGTGGCCTCTGTATGTGCTCCAGCAGTTCGTTATGGAATTATTACATGGCAGTGAAGAAACGCAGTTAAGAACGAGATTGTAGGAGGTGATCGTTACTGTATGTACCTATAACTAAGTAATAAATACGTGCCCAAATCGGTCTTCAAAAGAAAGTTTATTTTACTATTTTACTGTACGCTTGACGATTACTCTGAAACGTGTTCTGGAGCTGTTACGATTAAGGAGCAAAATGGCGGTTTTCAATTAAGTTAATTTGTAGCTAAGATGTACTAGTTATATACAAGATACGTTGCTGGAAAGACATATGCCTGTGACTTTGTATTTGGTGGGTAACCCCTTAAAAGTACCAGAATGATGTACAAGATTCGTGGATGTACTGATGCTAAGTTACTCTCATAACTAAACTATATTTGCGCACATGCAAGGCAAAAATAAATGACAATGTGTGCATTTAGCATAGTACATAGCAGCTTGGAGGTAATTACTCACTGCAGCTAAAAATGCTTTGAAGTTTGGCGATAACACTGCAATTCTCTCAGAGACGGCGAAGGACTTGGACGGAAGGGATGATGTTTTTAAGAGAGCTTATAAAGTCAACATTCACAAAAATAAGCAATGGTATTGGAATGTATTCGAACTGAATCAGGCGAGGCTCAGAGGTTAGATTAGAAAACGAGACTCTAAAAGAAACAGATGAGTTTCGTAATTTCGGCAGCAAAATAACTGATGCTGACTGAGGTAGAGTCGCGCGGGATTAGCCGAGTGGTCTTATGCGCTGCAGTCATGGACTGTGCGACTGGTCCCGTGCGGAGGTTCGAGTCCTCCCTCGGGCATGGGTGTGTGTGTGTTTGTCCTTAGGATAATTTAGGTTAAGTAGTGTGTAAGATTTGGGACTGATGACCTTAGCAGTTAAGTCCCATAAGATTTCACACACATTTGAATATTTTTGAACTGAAGTAGACAGCGTATAAAATACAGCCTGACAAATAGTAAGACAAGAATTTCTGAAAAAAGAGTAGCTCATTAACATCTAATTTCAATGTAAGTTGTAGAAAGTACTTTCGGAAGGCATTTGTGTAAAGTGTAGCCTTATACATAAGTGAAACATGAACGAGGAAGAGTACTGACAAGCAGAGAATTGCAGCTTTGAAATTTTATGTGGCGATGGCATAATTAATGAGGAGCTGCGGATTAGAACTGACAAAAAGCTGGGAGTTCAAAATGGTGGAGGAAGTACCTGCACTGTTGCTCTACCCGCAGCCACCTGGTGCTGTTTTGGGGAAACGTAACCGTCATCGTTGCGGTAGGTTCGTTCCGTATTCTGAGCAGCTCACAACTTACTTGTTCTGCCACACGAATCGTGCTGCTGCTTTATTTGCAATTTGTTCTCTCTTTTGTGACGTTAAATTTGAATTCACAGGCTACCCAGATAAGGAGACATTGTTACAGTTCCTTCGTACCATCTTGCGCATAATTTTGTTCATTCCCACAGCGTTAGTCATTTTGTGCAATTCGAAATGAGAATGTAGAGAACTTTGTTCTCCGTCAATGTCATGTAAATTGTGTCCAGCACAAAGGGCACATAAACATTTGTTACATGTAATTGAAATTCCAAGATGGCTTAACTGTCTTATAAGTCATAACATGTTGTAAAACCGAACTGTAGTTCTCACTGTGGCGGTGCTTTCGTTATCTAGAGCTGCTATATTCAATAATCACTTATTTAAAATTGAAAGAAGGGAGGAAGTATTGGACTCGCTCATATTGTTTGTAGATTTGTCTATTAACCAGAGAGAGTGGTTTCAATTTCCCCTTTATCTATGTCTTGGTTTTCTGTTGTTTCATGACACTATGACTAACGAAATTTAAGGCAGATATCAAAACTTTCAATTGACAGACTTGCAGAAGAGAGGCTAGACGGGAGAGCTACATCAAAGTAATCTTTGGAGTGAAGATAACAACAACAACAATGACATCGAAGACCGTGGCGCTACAAATAAGGAGCACTCGCGCTCACCAGCAAGTGAGAGTGAGCAGCTGCAAAATATTATGAAAAGTAATAGTGGTATTTACACTGCTCAGCCGGAACATTATGACCACCGACCTACTGTCTTTATAAAGGAGTTCAGACGACAGCAGTGGCACTTGGCGACGAGTGTCTGCTAGTCAGATACACGCACGCCGTATGTGCACTACTGGCCATTAAAATTGCTACACCGCGAAGCTGACGTGCTACAGACGCGAAATTTAACCGACAGGATGAAGATGCTGTGATATGCAAATGATTAGCTTTCCAGAGCATTCACACAAGGTTGGCGCCGGTGGCGACACCTACAACGCGCTGACATGAGGAACGTTTCCAACCGATTTCTTATACACAAACAGCAGTTGACCGGCTTTACAGCTTTACAGCACTGCTTGCCAGTTGATAGTGAGTCTTTGTGGCGAGTGAAACGTTGAAGATTCTTGGACCATTTATTTCATAAAAAGTAAGCATTTTTCATTATTTTAGTTTTTAATACACCTCAAATTAACAGCATTCCAATCTTTTCGTTTTTTCGTAAGTTAGATTGGGAGTAATCACGGAAAGTTACATTTCCGGGGTATATTGGTCTACCTGCATGCTGCCATATTCCTCTTTGCGTTGTCGTCCACCATGCTTGATGACGCGCTATGGTCATTTATTCCTGTCGATTGGAAGAGATGGCCATAACATCTTCGGGATACTTAGCCAACTCGTAAAACGTTGTTCATTGTTTAGATTTGAGAGGAACTCATTTTTTTTACTGATTCCAACTAAGTACCTTACCACGATTGTTTCCCCTAAAAGTTGGAGAGAAGAAGACTTTGAAGACTAATGAAATAAATAATTATTGTTATTCAGTAAGAAAAATTTCTGTAGAAAACTCGTAGAGCGAAATATAAAAACAGGTTGTGATATAAAAAATGCAGTAAAACATGTTAAGATTATATGATACTCTTTTAATACGATTTCCTCTTGCCTGTCTGGCCATGTAATTCTCATACACGGTTTAGATGGCCACATGTTATATAATTTTTAAAATGTCGTTGTTAGTTTCGAATTTGGTCTAACTTGGTAAACGGAATCTAAGTATGTCTTTTTATGACTATATAAAGCAATATATGTAAATATGCCAGTGTTTTTTGTGCATTATGATTTGATATTAGCATTTGAAGAAATAATGGGCATCTGTCCCCATTTTGTCTTATTAAAGACACAGGCGTCCTTCGGAAATCGAAGACAACCTGAAAATTATGCACATAATTGGAAAGTAAAAAAATAGGAGATGCCAGAAACATGAGATGCACACTGCACTAAAACAACCAAGGCAGTGAGCTGTCGCTTGACACTACTTCGAATGCAATTATGAAATTAAAATGGAGGAGACCAGTCACATGCTGGAAGCACCATGTCTTTGGAACAGCGTAACTTCATCGAAATAAGGATGTCACAATACCTAATGAACGGGGACGGAGGTTTCAATTTAAATAACGTTTTGGGCCCTGCGCCCAATTTATTATCACGCCGGCCATCACATCCACCAATACTGGGACGATACACTGAAGAGCCAAACAAACTTTTGCCAAATATCGCGTATCGTCCCCCAGAGCACGCAGAAGTGCCTCAACGCGACGTGTATGGACTCGACTGATGTCTGAAGTAGTGCTGGAGGGAAATGACACTAAGAATTCTGCAGGACTGTCCATAAATTCGTAAGAGTACGAAGGGGTGGAGATCTCAACAGCACGTTGTCAGGGATCCCAGATATACTCAATAATGTTCATGCATGGGCAGACTGGTGACAAGCGGAATTGTTTAAACTCAGAATAGTTTTCCTGGAGCCACTTTGTAGCAATTCTGGACGTGCGGGGTGTCACATAGTCCTTCTGGAATTGGCCAAGTCCGTCGGAATTCGCCATGGACGTGAATGGATGCAGGTGATTAGACAGGATGTGTCGCCTGTCAGAGCCGTATCTAGACCTATCAGGGGTCCCATATCAATCCAACTGCACACTCCCCACATCATTACAGAGCCTCCACCAGCTTGACACCCCCCTGCTAACACGCAGGATCTATTGATTCAAGAGATTGTCTCCATACCCGTACACGTCCATCCGGTCGATACGATTTGCAACGAGACTCGTCCGATCAGGCAACATTGTTCCAGAGGTTGTTCAACAGTCCAGTGTCGGTGTTGGTGGGCCCAGGCGAGGCGTAAAGCTTTGTGTCATTCATTCATCAAGGGCACACGAATGGGCCTTCGACTCAGACATCCCAAATCGAAGGTGTTTCGTTGAATGGATCGCACTTGACAGCTGTCGATGGCCCAGCATTGAAATCTGCCGCAATTTGCGGATGGGTTGCACTTCTGTCACGTTGAACGACTCTGTTCACTCGTCGTTGGTCCCGTTCTTGCAGGATCGTTTTCCGGCCACAGCGATGTTGGAGATTTGATGTTTTCGCGGTACACTCGTGAAATGGTAGTACGGGACAATCGCCACTTCAGTGCCATCGCTCGTGCTCCGACTGTGACACCACATCCAAACTGATTTAAATCTTGATAACGAGCCATTGTAGCAGCAGTAATCGATATAACAGCTACGCGAGACACTTGTCGTGTTATATAGACCTTGCCAACCGCAGCGCCGTATTCTAGCTGTGTACATATCTTTGAATTTGAATAAGCATGCCTATACCAGTTTCTCTGTCGGTTCAGTGTGTACGTAAACTGGAGGTAGAGGGGGAGAAAGGAAAGTGATTATGACTTGCAGTGCATCAAGATATTAAGCGCAATCCGCAGCGATGAGTGAAAATGTGGGCGAGACCGGATTCGAGCTCTGGATGTCCTTCTTACTAGGCAGTTGCATTAAGCACTGCTCCACTCAGACACAGCGTTTATCGTAAATGCGTGGACTACCTGGGCACGCTTCGCGGCCGACCCAAACTTCCACCCAGCTCCGCCTACCCGCAGTCCGTGTCCATCTCCTCCATGCTCGCTACTTTCATATCCCGCAGAAAGTCGGCACTCAAGAGGATGAATTCGTTTCCCATCTATGCGAATCAATTATATGAATGTGTGGTGTCTCTTCTTTCAGACATGTCCGAAAGAACAGACACCACGCATTCATATAAGAACTGGAGAACGCTGAGAGGATAGCGGTGCGGGTCCTGTAAAAAAAATAGAGAGAGAGAGCAACAGGGGCGCAATGGGAGTAGGGACTCGAACTCCCAATCAGCCGTTAATGACGGTGAGCGACCAACAATAGTTCTAAGTCTGGTTGAAGTTCAGGCAGTGGGTACATACAGGGTGACCCATTGATAGTGACAGGACCAAATATCTCACGAAATAACCATCAAACGAAAAAACTACAAAAAACAAAACTCGTCTAGCTTGAAGGGGGAAATCAGATGGCGCTGTGGTTGGCCCGCTAGACGGCGTTGCCATAGGTCAAACAGATATCAACTGCGCTTTTTTTAAATAGGAACCCTCATATTTTATTACATATTCGTGTAGTATGTAAAGAAATATGAATGTTTTAGTCGGACCACTTTCTTCGCTTTGTGACAGATGGCGCTGTAATAGTCACAAACGTATAAGTACGTGGTGTCACGCAACACTCCGGCAGTGCGGACGGTATTTGCTTCGTGATACATTACCCGTGTTAAAATGGAACGTTTACCAATTGCGGAAAAGGTCGATATCGTGTTGATGTATGGCTGTGGTGATCAAAATGCCCAACGGGCGTGTGCTATGTATGCTGCTCGGTATCCTGGACGACGTCATCCAAGTGTCCGCACCGTTCGCCGGATAGTTACGTTATTTAAGGAAACAGGAAGTGTTCAGCCACATCGGAAACGTCAACCAAGACCTGCAACGAATGATGATGCCCCAGCAGGTGTTTTAGCTGCTGTCGCGACTAATCCACACAAACTGCGCGAGAATCGGGAATGTCAAAAACATTGGTGTTGAGAATGCTACATCAACATCGATTGCACCCGTGCCGTATTTCTATGGACCAGGAATTTCATGGCGACGACTTTGAACGTCGTGTACAGTTCTGCCACTGGCCACAAGAGAAATTACGGGACGATTACGGATTTTTTGCACGCGTTCTATTTAGTGACTCACCAACAGCGGTAACATAAACCGCCATAATATGCACTATTGGGCAACGGAAAATCCACGATGTCTGCGACAAGTGGCACATCAGTTACCTCGGCGGGTTAATGTATGATGTGGCATTATGGGAGGAAGGATAATTAGCTCAATTTTATCGATGGCAATCTAAATGGTGCAATGTATGCTGCTCTCCTACGTAATATTCTACGGATGTTACTGCAAGGTATTTCACTGCATAAGAGAATTGCGATGTACTTCCAACGGCCGGCCGGAGTGGCCAAACGGTTCGAGGCGCTTCAGTTTGGAACCACGCGACCGCTGCGGTCACAGGTTCGAATCCTGCCTCGGGCATGGATGTGCGTGATGCCCTTAGGTTAGTTATGTTTAAGTAGTTCTAAGTTCTAGGGGACTGATAACCTCAGAAGTAAAGTCCCATAGTGATCAGAGCCATTTTTACTTCCAACGTGATGGATGTCCGGCACATAGCTTTTGCGCAGTTTAATCGGTATTGAATAGCATATTTCATGACAGGTGGATTGGTCGTCGAAGCACCATACTATGGATCGCAAGTTCACCGGATCTGACGTCCCCGGATTTCTTTCTGTGGGGAAAGTTGAACGATATTTGCTATTGTGATCCACCGACAACGCCTGACAACATGCGTCAGCGTATTGTCAATGCATGTGCGAACATTAAGGAAGGCGAACTACTCGCTTTTGTGAGGAATGTCGTTACACGTATTACCAAATGCATTGCGGTTGACGGACATAATTTTCAGCATTTATTGCATTGATGTGGTATTTACAGGTAATCATGCTATAATAGCTTGCGTTTTCAAAAATGATAAGTTCACGAAGATACATCTATCACTTTGGAACAACCGAAATGAAATGTTCGAAAGCACCTACGTTCTGTATTTTAATTTAAAAAACGTATCTGTCACCTACTGTTCGTCTTAAATTGTGAGCCATATGTTTGTGACTATTACAGTGCCATCTATCACAAAGCGAAAAAAGTGGTCGAACTAGTACATTCAAATTTTTTTACGTACTACACGAATATGTAATAAAAAATGGGGCTTCCTATTTTTTAAAAACGTAGTTGATATCCATTTGACCTATGGCAGCGCCATCTAGCGGGCCAACGATAGCGCCATCTGGTTCCCCTTTAAAGCTAGACAAGTTTCGTTCTTTGTATTTTTTTCGTTTCACGCTTATTTCGTGAGATATTTGGCCCGGTCATGAACAATGGACCACCCTGCATAACAGCAAAACTCCCACCACCCGTGGGTCGGTCGTCGAAATGTGCGTGTAACATAGATACAACTGTACATTAGTGAGCCATAACGTTATGATACCCGTTTAAGAGCTTGTTTGTCCGTATTTGGTACGAAATACTGATTCTGCATACCACGGACACGATATTTTTTGAAGTTTGTGGAAGTACGTGGCATTAGACGTCTACGCACAGGTCACGTACTCCGTCTTCAGGCCACGAGTGGCCTACCGGGACCATCCGACCGCCGTGTCATCCTCAGAGGAGGATGCGGATAGGAGGGGCGTGGGGTCAGCACACCGCTCTCCCGGTCGTTATGATGGTATTCTTGACGCACAGGTCATGAGATTTCCGTAAATAACTGTTTGATTTGCGTGCGCGGTGATGGCGCAAGATAGCAACCCAGATGGGTTCTATAATATTTACATTGGACGAATTTGGTAGCTGAGACAACAACGTGAGTTCAAATAAAATGCTCCACAAACCACTGTAGCGCGGTGCTGTCTCCGTGATACGGAGAATTATACTGCTGACAGATGTTATCGCCGTAGGGGAAGACATCAAGCATTAAGGGATGGAGGTGGCTCTTAGATATCAGCGTGTCTTAGATTACTACCACAGGTTCCATGCAAGCGCAGGATAATGTCTCCGACGGCATATTTCTGTTTCCACAAGTCAACGTCCGTGGGGCGCTGCACATTTAGAGCCGTCGTTCGCCTTGGTGACGGTCTTTGTGGAGACGACCCTCGGCCTAGTGTAGCAAAAATGTGTTTCATCCGAACACTCGACACGCTTCCATTGATCAACGGTCGAATCCCGACGGTCCCGCGCCCACTGCAGTCGTAATTAAGGATGTCCAAGGGTCAACATGTGAACGCGTATAGTTTGTCTGCTGCGGATGTATACGATGAACGGCGTGCACAGATCACTACCAGAGCACACAAGCCTCCAAACCCCATGTTGTGTGGAGAGACGAGGACATCCAACCATTTAGTGCCAGGTGGTAGCTTCAGTGGCCTACCTTTTACGCAGATGCTCACGACAGTAGCACGTGAACATTAGACCAGCTTCACAGGCTCTGCGCAGTAACACTCTTGCCTTTGTCAAAGTCGCTTATCTCAATGTATTTCCCCATTTTCAGCCTATATCTTCGATAGAGTGATTCCCCTGTCCTATCTCCCCCTCTTACATACTTTTGCCACCAGGCAGCATCCAACTTCGCCGTGGGTACTGGTCATAATGTTGTGGCTCATCAGTGTATGCATGCAAGCACACCATGAGTTAGTCACGCAGAGAAAAAATATCAGAGAGTTCACTTGTATTTTTGTTGCTGTAAATGTATGTCTAAATCATAGAATTCACTGTATTAATGAACACCATTTGAAACAGAACTTGCAAAGTCTCAGGCGCAGATGTTACCACTTCTGTGGCCGCCCGCGTGACTTCACATGTTGCGACCAAAAGATGGACACTGTCGCATAACTCATATGGAACAATGAAATATTCTACAGTGCTTAACGGCATACACTAAATGATCAGTGACATTTAAGGAAATCTTCAAAGACGCTTACGCGAGTGTTAGGAACGCTAACTTGCCGTTGAAACAATGCACCCGCGATGTATGTAACACACAAGGTCTGTGAATGGCTGTAGCGAAATTGTGAACTGTGAATTAGAACCAAAGCGAAAATTAGTGCATCATGACAAGTTCGGCAGCTGACGCCAAGTTATTCAGAATGATCAACTCAGTGGTACTCGTTCATGTTGTGCACATGTGTCTAATGAAATCCTACGACCTCAGAATTTTGACAATAATCAATAGGAGTTTAACTCAGAACACCAGCTAATGGAGGAGTATCTGGGAAACCGACTTCATTTCAAGGTCGACGAAACTCAGCAGGGTCTGCCATTACCGACGCATCACGTTGGTATCGAGCCACGAAATAAAATGCCTACGTATTTTTATCCGTTTCTCAGGTACAGAAGTTCGAAGTTACGCTAGTTGAACACGTCAAAGATACATCAAATCCGGTATGAGGCGACGTAACATAGAGAAAAATGTCGTAAAGTGTCTCTGTTATCATCAGAAGGGTACTGTGAGCCCTATGTTTTGATACTGAAGCCCATGAAAAATTTTTGTGCATGAAAAATCGGTTTGAGGTGTAAAATTAGTTTTGCGTTATTTCAAATTGACATTAGTAAACTTTAAAATTTTAATCATTCATAAAGTTCTTTTCATATGAATAATATGCCCAGCTGCTGCAGGGAACCAGCGGAAATACGCTCTTTACGGAGCGCAAAAATGCGAATACGCTCCTGTTTAAGCGACTCTGGCTGAAACGTGGGATACAACCTACCTCATTGTACCTACTTCACCTCTTTTAAACATTTTCCGAAGAGTTTTCGCATGCGTTGTGAATCGCACTTTTTTATGCTGAGAGAGGAGATGGGCAGCGGGAAAGAGACGGAAAAGTAATAATAAATACTCGAAGACGATAGACAGTGGTTGTGGTATAGAAAGAGTGAAAGAGACAGTGACAGTGTGAAAGAAAGAGAGGGACACAGCGACAATGGAACATAGTTGAAAGTGACAGAACAATGTTGGGAAATAAGTGAACGAGATAGTGACAGAAAGGGGTTGGGGGTGGGGGGAGGAATGAACATAAAGAGAACGTGGAAGAGTGTGAGAGTCAGGCATAATGAGAGACAGGATATAAGACACTGACAATGAGGAAGAGAGAGACATTGACGGGAGAAGAGACGTAAGAGTGCAAAAGAATGAATGAGATAGTAGCGGCAAGAGAGAGCAACAGAGAGACAGTAGTAGTAGGACAGAGCGAAGGAGACTGTAGCTCTGAGACAGGAGACAGTGACTGAGAGACACAAAGAGATAATGGCAATGAGTTGAGTGAATGAGTGAGCTTGGAGAAGTGGGAGTGGATGGTTATGAGAGACTTACAGTGATGAGCTAGTGGGTATGAGCGAGCTGCAATTATGGGAGCTTATGAGAGTGAGAGGTGAATTGCATATTAAAAAGCGCGCAAATATGTTGGCATGCCAAAATTTGTTGGACAAATTTGAAAAATGCTGAGGAAGGTAGAGTGACGCATCTGGTACCCCAGTCGCTCAGACCCATTTACACAGGCCCATATTCGCCTATTTTGTGCTTCGATATTAGCATTTTTCCGCCAGTAAAATACGCTACTCGCCATGAAAATTGCTACACCACGAAGATGACGTGCTACAGACGCCCAATTTAACCGACAGGAAGAAGATGCTGTGATATGGAAGGTTGATGCCGGTGGCGACAACTACAACGGGCTGACATGAAGAAAGTTTCCAACCTATTTCTCATACACAAACAGGAGTAGACTGGCGTTGCCTGGTGAAACGTTGTTGTGATGCCCCGAGTAAGCAGGAGAAATGCGTACCATCACGTTTCCGACTTTGATAAAGGTCGGATTGTAGCCTATAGCGATTGCGGTTTATCGTATCGCGACATTGCTGCTCACGTTGGTGGAGATCAAATGACTGTTAGCAGAGTATGGAATCGGTGGGTTCAGGTAGACAATACGGAACGCCGTGCTGGATCCCAACGGCGTCGTAACACTAGCAGTCGAGATGACAGGAATCTTATCCGCATGGCTGTAACGGATCGTGCAGCCACGTCTCGATCCCTGAGTCAACAGATGGGGACGTTTGCAAGACAACAACAATCTGCACGAAAAGTTCGGCGACGTTTGCAGCAACATGGACTATCAGCTCGGTGACCATGGCTGCGGTTACCCTTGACGCTGCATCACAGACAGGACCGCCTGCGATGGTGCACTCAACGAGGAACCTGCGTGCACGAATGGCAAAACGTCATTTTTTCTGACGAATCCAAGTTCTGTTAACAGCATCATGATCGCATCCGTGTTTGGCGACATCGCGGTGAACGCACATTGGAAGCGTGTATTTGTCATCGCCATACTGGAATATCACTCGGCGTATGGGGTACCGTTGGTTACATGTCCCGGCCACCTCTTGTTCGCACTGACGGCACTTTGAACAGTGGACGTTACATTTAAGATGTGTTACGACCCGTTGGTCTACCCTTCATTCGATCCCTGCGAAACCCTACATTTCAGCAGGATAATGCACGACCGCATGCTGCAGGTCCTGTGCGGGCCTTTGTGGATACAGAAAATGTTCGACTGCTGCCCTGGCCGACACATTCTCCAGATCTCTCACCAACTGAAAACGTCTCGTCAATGGTGGCTGAGCAACTGGCTCGTCACAGTACGCCAATCACCACTTTTGATGTACTGTGGTATCGTGTTGAAGCTGCATGGGCAGCTGTCCCTGTACACGCCATCAAAACTCTGTTTGCCTCAATGCCCAGGGGTAGCAAGGCCGTTATTACGGCCAGAGGTGGTTGTTCTGGGTACTGATTTCTCAGGATCTAAGCACCGAAATTGCGTGAAAATGTCATCACATGTCAGTTCTAGTATAATATATTTGTCCAATGAATACCCGTTTATCATCTGCATTTCTTCTTGGTATAACAATTTTAATGGCCAGTAGTGTAATATGGTCATCAAAAGAAACCAAAGAGAGACAAAACACAAGTGACGGAAAATAAATCTTTTTTCAGCTCCATACAAGCACGGGATGCATTCCAGTTCTTTAACACAGAAAGCCAATCGCCAAGGCGATGAAGGCAGATCATGCAGAATGGTCAGGCCATTTTTGTGAGTGTTTACTGTTCGTCTCATATATGTAACATACACTGTCTTGTTATTGCGCAGAAATGTTCTGAATTAGGACTGTAGTCACAGACGCGTTCTGTCGTACATTGCATTTGAAGTTCAGTGACATCCGTATCTGCACTTCACAAGCCACTTTACGGTGTATGGCGAAGAATACTTCTGGCTCCTTTGTCTTTCACTCCCTTTGCTGTTCCATTCACGAAGTTAGTTAATTAGTTATTAATGAGCTACATTTTCCATACAACATCTGAGCGATTCTTTTATCTAGATTGTGTCAGACGAGTAAGTTTACATTATAGGTATACATGTTTACTGCTAACATTAATGAACATGTTAGTTTTTAGTCCCGCTGAGGCAGCCACAGTTGACAACCGGTTTCCGCTCGACAGTCTACCTGTTTTTAAGTAGAGATTCGTGCATAGAAGTGTGTGTGTGTGTGTGTGGGGGGGGGGGGGGGTGTTGTGCAGAAGAAATGATTTAATGATTTTAGGTTAGATTTAAAACTTACTTTGCTATCTGTAAGCTATTTCATTTTTTTGGCCAAATGATCAAAAATTTTTGTTGCTGCACCTGGACTCCTTTTTGAGTCACTGACAGCTTTAGAAATGAGTAATAAAGGTCGTTCTTTCCTCTAGTGTTGTGGATGTGAACATGGTGCATGAATTATGATTGTCGGTGAAGTTCCATACGACATTTAATTGTGTGAATTCCTAAGGGACCAAACTGCTGAGGTCATCGGTCCTTAGACTTACACACTATTTAAACTAACTTATGCTAAGAAACAACACACACACCCATGCCCGAGGGGGGACTCGAACCTCCGGTGGGAGGGGCCGCGCAATCCGTGACATGGCGCCCTAGACCGCACGGCCACTTCGCGTGGTGATATTTAATTACTCTAATTTTCTCGTCGATATCATTTGGCGAGAGCAACGTGGGAGGAAGTAACATATTGCTTTGACTCTCGTTGGAACTAGGGTCTCTAAATTATGAACAGTTAACCTTTTCACGATCCACAACGCCTCTCTTGTAGTGTCTGCGACAGAAGTTTGTACAGCATCTTCGCAAGGCTGTCCAACCGCCTAAACGATCTCGTGACGATACACGTCGGCCGGCCGCTGTGGCCGAGCGGTTCTAGACGCTTCAGTCTGGAACAGCTCGACTGCTGCGGCCGCAGGTTCGAATCCTGCCTCGGGGGTGGATATGTGTGATGTTCTTAGGTTAGTTAGGTTTAAGTAATTCTAAGTTCTAGGGGACTGATGACCTCAGATGTTTAGTCCCATAGTGCTTTGTGCCATTTCTGAAAGAAACATGTCGCTCTTCTATGCACCCTGTCTGTCTCCTCCATCTGGTAAGGGCTCCAGATTGGTGAGCGATATTCAAGAACTGACTGAGCAGCGATCTGTAAGTCACCTGTTTCGTGGATGAAATACAGTTCCTTACGATTCTCGAGATAAATCTCAGGGTGGCATCCGCTTTTCATATTATTTGTTTTATGTGGTCGCTGCACTTTACTTGACTTCTGACGGTTACTGTTAAGTATTTTACAGTAGGTACTGTTTAAAGCGACAGAACGAGTTGGTGCATTGGTCAGCACACTGGATTTCCATTCTGGAGGACGATGGTTCAACTCCGCCTCCATCCGTCGTGATTGATGTTGTCCGTGATTTCCGTAAATCATTACAGGCAAATCCTGGGGTAGTTCCTTTGACAGGACACTGCTGATTAACCTGTCCATCCTCCACATAGTCCGAGACTGTGCTCCATCTCTAGTGACCTCGGAGTCGGCGGGATGTTAAACGCAAATCTCCAGTCTTTCTTCCTTCCTGATTACAGTGATTAGTCGCCTATAGTACAATCGTACTGTAGCACACGTCTTTCACATTTACGTGGAATTCGCTACATTTATATAAGATGAGAGAAAACTGCCAGTCCCAGCAGGTCTTCCTGCAGTGCACTACAGACTTCTATTGTCGTAACTTTTCTACGGAAGACACAATCGCACACTAACAGCTTAAGGCGCCTGCAACGTTATCCACAACATCATTAGTAGGAGGAGTTTGAAAAGTCTGTGCAAAAATAAAAACTACTCACGTGTTTGGGGTAAACCTTTCTTATTTTTCGACATAGTCTCCTTTTAGACTTATACACTGTCGTCCGACGCAGTTCTGATTTGTTGATCCCTTCCGAATAATAGGAATTGTCCAAGTCTGAAAAACAGCTATTAGTTGCTGCAATCACCTACTCGTTTGAATGAAATATTTGTCGCGCCAGCCGTTTCTTCAAATTGGGGAAGAAACAGTAGTCTGAGGGGGCCAAGTCTGGAGACTAGAGTGATGTGAAACGAGTTGAAATCCTATTTACATTAGTTTTGGGACCACAACTGCTGAAGTGTGAGCTGGTGCGTTGTTGTGATGGAAAAGGACTTTTTTGCGGTCCAATCGCCGTCGTTTTTCTTGCAGCTCGGTTTTAAAATGGTCCAATAACGATGAATAATACGCACCTGTAATAGTTTTACCCTTTTCCAGATAGACGATGAGGAGTATCCCTCGCTAACCCCAAAAGACAGTCGCCATAACCTTTCCGGCCGAAGGAATGGTCTTCGCCTTTTTTGGTGCAAATTCTCCCTTGGTAACCCATTGTCTAGATTGTTGTGTAGTAATATATGCATGTTTCATCCACAGTGACGAAACGACGCTTAAAGTCCTGAGGATTCTTCTTGAACAGCTGCAAACTATCCTTGAAACACTTCACACGATTCCGCTTTTGGTCAAGCGTGAGCAATCGCGGAACCCAACTTGCGAATAGCTTTCTCATATCCAAATGTTTATGCAAAATAGTATGTACCCGTTGAGTCGAGATGCCCACAGCACTAGCAATCTCACGCACCTTAACTCTTCTGTCATCCATCACCAAATCATAGATTTTATCAATGATTTCTGGGGTCGTAACCTCCACAGGGCTTCCAGAACGTTCAGCATCACTTGTGCCCATATGGCTACTCGGAAAATTTTGAAAGCACTTATAAACTGTTCTAGTCGAAGGTGCAGAGTCACCGTAATGTTTATCAAGCTTCTCTTTAGTCTCCTGAGGCATTTTGTCTTTCATAAAGTAATATTTAATCACTACACGAAATTCATTTTCGTCCATTTTTTGACTATCACTCGACTTCCTTGATTCACACGAATGCCAAACAAAAAGATATAGACCAATATAGCTGAAACTTGGTGTGCGTTCTTTCCAAAGATGGCATCATATTTCGGGGTAACTCATCATTGAGTAAAAGAGTGTTCATTGCACAAAAGTGTGTAATCAGAATAATTGCTGGAGCTCATCCAAGATCATCCTGCAGACACTTATTTAAAGAGCTAGAGATCTTCACTGTAGCCTCACAATATATATATATATATATATATATATATATATATATATATATATATATATATATATATATATATTCATTTATGAAATTTGTTATTAACAATCCGAACGAATTCAAAAGTAATAGCAGTGTACATGGCTACAACACTAGGTTAAAGGATGATCTTCACTACTCAAGGTTAAATCGAACGTTGGCTCAGAAGGGGGTAAATTATGCTGCCACAAAAGTCTTTGGTCACTTACCTAATAGCATCAAAAGTCTGACAGATAGCCATATAGCATTTAAAAGGAAATTAAAGGAATTTCTTAATGGGAACTCCTTCTATTCATTAGATGAATTTTTGGATGTGGTAAGTGGGTAATTTCCCAAACGCCCACAACAAAAATTAAAAATGTTAAGTGTCGTGTAATATTTTGTGTTATGTGATATCTTGTATAGACACCTTTTGTTAACCTGACACGTTCCACATCAGTACGAAGTGTCGTATTCATGATCTACGGAACAAGTACTAATCTAATCTAATCTAATCCAAACTAACTAAACATGATCTCGATACAAGCCGGTGGTGCCGTCTCTCTGACTTTCCAAACGCCTCTCCTATACACTGTCCATCAGAGTACTATGACCATCTGGCCGGCCTTGGTGGCCGAGCGGTTCTAGGCGCTCAGTCCGGAACCGCGGGACTGCTACGGTCGCAGGTTCGAATCCTGCCTCGGGCATGAATGTGTGTGATGTCCTTAGGTTAGTTAGGTTTAATTCTAAGTTCTAGGCGACTGATGACCACAGATGTTAAGTCGCATAGTGCTCAGAGCCATTTGAACCATTTGTGACCATCTGTCAGTAGCCTGTCGCAGCTCGGACTGCTGCGAGACGTGACGTGCAGGAGGGGAGTCAGTGAGGTTCTGGAAGGAGGCGACCAGGATGTGGAACTGTTTCGACTCCAGTGCCGTGGCCGGCGATGTACGATTTTCTATGGAGGATCCGTGGCGCACTCATGGTGGTCCCGCGATTGGGTTTAAAACAGGTGAATTTGCTGGCCGGGGGAGTACGGTAAATTTATCCTGGTGCTCTTTGAACTACATACGTACACTGTGGGCTATGTGGCACATTGCATTGTCCTGAAGGTAGATGCCTTCGTACCCAAGAAAAAATAAACTGCAAATAGAGGTGGACACGTCCCCAAGGATAGATGCATACGTTTGTTCATCGACTGCGCCTTCCTGAATGACGATGTCATCCAAGGAATGCGATGAAAATATTCTCCAGACCCTTCGGTCGAGAGTTGATGGGTATTTTCAGTCGTTTCACGCCGATGGAGCATATAATGTGATCGATCTGTAAAGGCTACCTCTTTTCAATCAGCGGACGTCCAGTTGTAGTACTGGAGTGCAAATTCCAGCCTTCGCCGCCCATCAACAGCAGTAGTGCGTTAACTAGCGCCTGCTGCGGAATTGCGTACGCAGCAACGTTCTCTGAACGCTCGTAGAGAAGACACTGTCGCCAGCCCCTTGGTTCTTCTGGCCGCCGAGTTGTTCAGCAGTCCCATGTCTATTCACCCGTACACATGTCCGCAGCCGTCGTCCATTCCTGTCATCTATGACGTACATATGTGAGCCGTACTGGCCCTGGCTTATGCGTCGGTTGAAACCTTGACTGTTACTCTGCGTCTGGTTTCCCGCGGCTACTGCGGTTATGCCGTGGTTCTTCCTCTTTCTACGTTTGGCAGCAGCGGTGCAAATCGATATTCGCACCTTGTACTATCTTTGGCCTGGTGCTTTTAGTTTCCGGTTAGCCGGTGTGCGGTAGTCGGTCGGTTGGCGTGGATCAGCCAGGAAATCTCAGTCAGGGCCCGCTGGCGGTCTCTACGCAGTGTCAGAGTGTGTGGGAGCTGTTCCGGTTGTTACTAGGTTCGCGGCTCACCGACCCGGGACATCAAAGTTGAGTGGTAATTTAATTACCGAAGCCACTCTGTTCACATTGTGCCGTTGGTTTTCATGATTGGCTGTTGGGGGTATTCCCGTGAGCAACAGCGAGTGTTCAAGTTGGCGAAAGTTAAGCCACCGTCCGGTGAAGTTTAACTGTATTATGGTTATTCGAAGTTCAAGTGCACCAGCGGAATTTTCTGCCTTGTGGCCGTTAGCGTTCCTGCTACCTGTCCTGGCAGCTGACGTAAAATTCAGGCAGTGTTCTTTCCTCACCGTGTTGCCACTGTCCAACACGTGTGTAGTTTTGACAGAGCTTATGCATACTTCGCTGTGGGTGGCTACGCCTTTTTACGTTTTGGCTTTGGAGTTCCTTGTGTACTGGTCAGGTGGAAAGCAAGTTATCTTGTCGGTGGGTCCGTTGACTGTCTCTTGGTTGGGTCGCCGGCTGATCGGATATAGCTGGGCCGACTACCTGCCTTCCCTAAGCGAACGTTAATATTTCAAGTGCAGACCGAACCCCGGAAGCTTCTGAGCGCCGCTGGCTGTACTGCCTTTCCTTATTGGTGTTTGATTGGGTACTTTAATGGATCATAGCCGATGGTTTGAATTTGTATACTTTTAGTTGGGTTTTAAATAATGGGCCTTCAGCAGCTTTAAAATTCAAAAGATCTATACTTGTCAAGTCTTGCACTGTTTGAGCCTTCAGCCTCATTTAAAATATTTTTTTTTTGATAAAGCTTTGGGCCCTCTGCCTTTTGAAAATTTATTGTAGAATGAGATTTTTCACTCTGCAGCGGAGTGTGCGCTGATGTGAAACTTCCTGGCAGATTAAAACTGTGTGCCAGACCGAGACCCGAACTCGGGACCTTTGCCTTAGCGGGAAAGCCCTCTACCATCTTTTTTTCTTTTTTTAATCTCATTTTGTTCGTCTTCGTTCTTTGTAACTGCTCGGGGCGGACGTCGCAAGTTACCCGTTTGATTTCGCCGTTGATACATTTACTCAGTTTTTTTTTATTACAGAGGGCAGCTAACCTGACCGAACACGCTCAGTTACCGTGCCGGCGCATCTTATTTTGTTCTATATTGTTCGTTGACTTTGTTCGTGGCAGACGTCCGCTGACATTCGTTCATGTTGTTCATTGATCCGTTCACTTAGTTTTTTTATTACAGAGGCTAGCTAAACCCTCTGACCGGACACGCTGAGCTACCGTGCCGGCGGTTTTTTTTTTTTCATTTTGTTCGTTGCAGATGCTCGGCGCGGACGTCGTAAGGCATCCGTTTGAGTTCGTTGTTGATCGATTATTACAGAGGGCGAACAGGCCTCTGACCGAACACGCTGAGCTACCGTGCCGGCACTTCTGCCAGTATCTCGTCTCCTACCGTCCAAACTTTACAGAAGCTCTCTTGCGAACCTAGCAGAACTAGCACTCCTGTAGCCACAGCCTGGGGAATGTTTCCAGAATGAGATTTTCACTCTGCAGTGGAGTGTGCGTTGATGTGAAACTTCTTGGCAGATTAAAACTGTATGCCCGACCGAGACTAGAACTCGGGTCCTGAGTTCGAGTCTCGCTCCAGCACGCAGTTTTAATCTGCCAGGAAGTTTCCTATTGTAGTTGTGTTTTTAAATCATGCGCCTTGAGCTATTTCAAAAATTAAAATTTCTTACTTGTCAAGTCTTAGATTGTTTGGGGCTTCAGGCTCATTTGAGGATGAAACCCTGCGCTTTCTGCCTTTTGAAAATTTATTGTGGTTGTGTTTTAAATCATGGGCCTTCAGCCGTTTTAAAAATTAAAGAGGTTGTGCCCTTAAGCCATACGACTGTGTGACATATTCAGTCGATAGCTAGGCTCGGAAATTTGGGCTGTAATGTTTGGGCAACAAAATAAAGTTATATGTGTTCGACAGCCGCTCATTTTTGGCCCCTTTCCACAATTACAACTACCTGTTCTGTCCTGCGGGTTTAACCAAACGTTTCAATACTAAATGGCAGTCCCTGTGTTGTGAAGGAGTACTATGCAGTGTTCCTTCGGACGTGCATGGACGTGCTTGCTTCCAGAAGTTTCAAGCAGATGGATCTGAAGAGGCCACCTGTCGGCAGTTGCGGTATCGGTTGCAAACTCCAGCCTTCGCCGCCAATGGACAGCGATCAGCACAGGCGCTGTATGTTGGCACCTGTCACGTATGCCCAAGGTGCTCAACAGTTGCCTCGGCGCCGATTTTGCATAGCACTATTTTGCCGCTCACATACACTTTAACTATAACGGCAGGCGAATCGTTTGCGAACTTAGTCGTTTCCGAAATGCTTCCACCCTTAAACCGATAGGAATGATGATGCCCTCTTGGACGTCAGGTAAATCGCTTCGTGTTCGCATCACTGCAGCGACTGCACTGCTTGCCGCGTTGACGCTGACGCTGACGCTGGAATGACGAGCCTGTCCTTGGCTCTTGGTGATGCAGTATAGACATACATATGTCGTTCCTGCAGTTCCTGTAGGGGAGAGAAATATATATTAACAGTCTAGTCGAATGCTCCTGTCTGGTTTTACCTGAAAAAGAGAAAGACACACTCTGTTGAGGGATTAGTAAAACTTAATCCCTCAGCAGGTCAGGCCAACGCGTGCTTGGCCTGTGATGTGGTTGTTGGCCCAGTCCACGGATGAGCAGGTTGCGGGAGTGTTCCGTCCTCTCGTAGAACTTCCTGGCGATGGCGCGGAACCTTTCTCGGAGAGGCAGGATTCCGGTGTCCTCGTGGAGTTGGCGCGTCGAAAAGCGCCTCGGAAGATGCATAGCAGTCTTCAGGGCGCTGTTCTGTATCCGTTGCTGAGTCACAATGTGAGCATCTGCGGCTTTCCCCCAGACCACGGCCGCATACTCTAACAGTGGGCGAACCAATGTTAGGTAAAGCGTGATGCCGTGTTGCGGTGGCAATGTCGACTCCGGGTTTAGCAGTGGATACAGGGCGCGGAGGCGTCCAATTGCCCTCCCTTTCACATCACGGATGTGATGCTTCCAGGTGAGCCTGCGGTCTAGGGTAACCCCTAGGTATTTCGCCGTCCCACTGCATGGGATAGGTTCTCCCAGGATTTCGAGCGGCGTAAGCCCTGGCGGCAGAAGTCTTCGAGTGAAGACGACTGCCTGGCTCTTTGTGGCGTTGAATTTCAAGCGCCACTTTGTTGCCCATGAGCCCAAGGCGTCGAAACCGCGTTGGAGGCGGTTTCTCAGCACCTGGGCATTCATGCTGCGCGTGAACAGGGCTATATCATCAGCGTACAGCGCCAGTTCGACTCCTGACACTTTCGGCGCGTCTGCAGCGTACAGGGAGTACAGCGAGGGGCCCAGAACCGACCCCTGCGGCACCCCTGCACGTATCTGCCGGTCTGTGGACGTACCGTCGTCAGCCCTCACGTGGAAGGTTCGTTCGGACAGGTACGACCGCAGCAACGTCATGTGAGACGTCGGTATCCTTTGTTCAAAGAGTTTGAACTCGAGACCGTCGTGCCACACCGAGTCAAACGCTCGGGAGACGTTGAGGAACACTGCGCCAAGGAATTCCCTTGTTTCCAGTGCCCTCATGGCCGGTTCTACCACCTGCAACAGCTGGTGGGAAGTGGCA
The DNA here is from genome assembly GCF_023897955.1 of Schistocerca gregaria. Taxonomy (NCBI): domain Eukaryota; kingdom Metazoa; phylum Arthropoda; class Insecta; order Orthoptera; family Acrididae; genus Schistocerca; species Schistocerca gregaria. The sequence goes on along the minus strand of NC_064927.1, from coordinate 70,856,692 downwards.
TGCTCTTCTCGGAATCCGAACTGCTCGTCCGGGATGATGCCCTCCTGGGTGACGTGTCGCATCAGTCTTCTCGCGTACAGCCTCTCGAAAACTTTCGAGAGGGACGGGAGTAGGCTGATGGGTCGGACTGCATGCCGCGTCCCCACGACACGCTTCATATACCCTCCACAGCTAGTGCTGCCACCTGCTGTCTGTAGGTGGCTACTGTCCGTTCACGTAGAACACATCCAGTGATCACATTTATGTGACTTGACTATGCAAATTGTAAATACACCCACGCTGAGAAAAACCAGAACACCTTGAACGATTAGAGATAGTGTTCATATTCACAGGACGTGTATATTAGTATGTTCTGCAGAAATGATTAGCATTTGAGTCACCCAGGTTCACCATGTGTCCTGTCGCCTAGTACATACAGTGTCCGCAATGGCCCCTGATGACTTGTTCCATGCGCGGTAGCATCGACGCCTGTTAGATGCGAATGCCGTCCTGTGGTATAGCCATCCACGCTGTATTCACCTGGTTCCATAGTCCATCTGTGATAGTTTGCACTGGGTCACAGCGATGCACCCGTCGTTTCATCATATTCCACAAATTTTCAATTGGCGATAAGTCTGGTGATCTGGCGGGACAGGGCACGTTTGACATCCTGTGACACCAATACGGCACGTGTTCCTGCAGCAATATATCGTCGTGCATTGTCTTGCTGAAAAATGGCGTCTATGGAGTTTTAGCAGATATGGTATGGCTGCGGGTCGCAGGATGACATTCACGTCTGTCATACTGGTCACAGTGCCCTGGACACGCGCCAGCTGTGGTTTGTGGTTTTCCTCAGAAGCACCCCAAATCCTCAAATCCACCACTGGGACTTGGGCTGGCGCTGTATGACATGTGCGAATGTAGTCACTGTAGTGTCACTGCCCCCGTCTGCGGTGAACCAAAATGCGGCCATCATTTCCAAACAAACGACCTCACGTCCCCAACAATATCTGCAACAACCGTTCCGTTTCCATGTCGGCACCGGGTTGTCTGCGTCTCTACTGAGCCTGGAATGCAGGGATATACATCTGACGCACTATTACAAACTACCGTCATTTGATAAGTGGTGGTTCAGCAGCTCGGCATAGGGACTGTGATGGCGTGTTCCTCTATGCGCCAGTGGCCAACCTGATTTCCTCATGGTGTATAGCGTCAGTTATCCATACGTATGAAGGCCACGCTGACGTGTACACTGTGTTTCCATAGTCCATCCATAATCAAAAGAACGCCCTATAAAACTGGATCAGACAGGCTTCATCTGCTCCCCAGGACCTTTGATTAAGCAACTTCAATTGTTTAGTGTACTCTGGCCCATCGCCTTTAGATACTTAAAGTAACTACGACAGTTTTGAGTGAAAAATAAGGTCCATAAACCTCACAGAGTATTTAAAAGACAGATAGTGACCCACATACATAAGTCGCGTGAATTCAAGATACGACGAGAACGATTAAAATGAACACACAAATACACTTGTCTGCAGAAAATTTAAATTAGTGTTTGCAACCAACTCCTCCTAACTCCTCACTGTAAGTTGAAGCTGACGACCCTCTGTTGCGGTTTTGGAAGAAGAGCATAAGATCACAAAAATGTCCACAAATAAGGAGCACTGCACAGAACTCCGTCCTGCCGACGTGATCTGTTAGTGGTTATCGTAAAAAGCGTAACACTTAAAACACTGCCCTGGGAAACACCGTTGTTCTATATGACACTACGGCACCGACATTGCACCTAAAATGACGTCTTGAGAGAAATTAAGGCGAGGAGATGGTCGCAAAAGTCCCATTTGTGTAGCTCGTTGAGAATACAGCGCTTCCAGGTAATGTCGTATGTCTTGGTTGGGTGGTTGATTTAAGAAAGGGAACCAAACAGGGAGGACATCATCCCAATCGGATGAGGGAAGGATGGGAAAGGAAATCGCCCGTGCCCTTTCAAAGGAACCATCCCTGCATTTTCCAGGAGCGATTCAGGGAAATCACTGAAAACCTAAATCAGGATGGCCGGATGCGAGTTGAACCATCGTCCTCCCGAATGCGAGTCAGTCTGCTAACCACTGCGTCACCTCGCTTCGTCCTATGTCTTACTGATGTCTGGAACAACCTGCTCTCTCCTCCACAAATTGTAGTTTGGTCGGTTATGGAAACCAACACATTCCTGCTCAAGGAAAGTTCACGACAGAAGTCGAGTATTAACTCATGACGAGAGCGATCTCGTATTCAGCAGTAGACTGCGCGATGTTGGAGGAAAATTTTGGTCTTGATGCATTCATGGTCTTTGGGCTTCAGATTCAAGGAACTTCTTATTTCCGACTCTGTTCCTTTGCAGGAACTGGACGATCTCTTCATGTGTTTGGCCCCCTGTTTTCTCTGGGTTTGGGGGCGGGAAAGGATTTCGACGCATGCACCAAGCCTCAAACCGGCGGCCATGCCTAAATTTTATCTTGCTCGACCACTTCCTTCTGCCCTGAGAACGGCAATCAAGGAGAAATCTGATACGTGTGCACAGCCTGTATATCACTGAACCAGTTACCTCAAGTCAATGGCCGACACCATTGGTTGTCATTCGCAAACCTCAAGGGGCGATTCCTTTGTATAGTTTCAAATCCACCATTAGTGCTCAGCCAGTAGTGGATTCTTATCCGATTCTGTGGACCAACGAAATCCTCGGAAAAATGACGGACGGGGAATGTTTTTCAAAACCTGATTTTGTGGTGGCATGCCTTCAGCTTCGTCTGGAATCCGCTTCCCAACGTATTACAGTTAACGACGCCCCATTTCGGTTATACCATCACATGTGCTTGCCTTTTATCATTGCGACTGCCCCTGCTACTTTTCAGCGATTCTTAGTACAGTTAATAAGTGAAGTCTGCTGTTGTGATGTTGATGATGAAGAAGTCTGGTTCGTAGGGCACTCAACTGCGCGGTCATCAGCGTCTCTACAAAATCCCAATTTCTCCACAGTTCAATTTTTTTCACAGTCCAACCTTGTCACTGTCACGAATGATAGCAGAGTCTCTGACCTTGATAGTGCCCTCAGTCCGACCACAGGCAGTCTAGGGATTTCTCCAGGCACGTAGTATCCAGATCAAGCCACTCATTTCAAATCAAATCACGTACAGCCACCAAAACTGCGCAGATGTTGAGCGCTGAAGGCCACCTGCTCTTCCGTAGAGTCGAACAAATTTTCTGTGGGATGAAGTCAGAGTGAGTTGATGGGTCATTCCAGGTGCGACAGCGAGCCTGAGATTTCGTCAAAACCGGGAATGAGTGCTAACACGCCTCTGAACAGGGATGTTCTCATCCTAGGAGATAGGAGTGGGCAAACCACAAACATCATGAAGATATAAAAGATAGGCCAGTACTTGGCCATCGACAACACTGACATAAACTTCACACTTTACGTCCGCAATAAACCGAAAGAGAGGACCCACGCTGCGATACGAAAAACACTCCCAAAATATCGCAGGAACACCAGAACCGCGCACTGCCGGTCAAACGCGTCGTTGGTCTGTCGGTGCACTCGAAACATCGCAGCACTTGAAATGAAGCAAAATCCCGACTCAGCGAGCACTCTCGCAATCAGCTGTTGTACAGTTTATGTGTTGTTCATTTGACTGAAGCGTGCAGCCTTATATGGCGCTGTGAGACATGACTTTTTGCGGGATACGTTACTCTAAATGCCAATTGCAAGCGGATTCCTTCGCAAAATTCGCTCGGGGGCTGGTTGAGGTGGAGCTGCATTCATTGCCAGCAAAAGTTCCTGTCGGGATTGAAACGAGCTGTCACTGGCAATTTAACCGAGTTTCATGAACAAGAGTGATGCACCAGACCTTTTAGACACGTCGAACAGCTTCAGTCACGGTGTAGTGATGGGAATATACGGAGAAGACGGCTCTTACCACGATTCTGTCACGTATCCGTGTGTCGATACATATTAGTGGACACACCACACAAACCCTATCAGCCCATGCATAACAGTTTGGCTGGTTCAAATGGCTCTGAGCACTATGGGACTCAACTGCTGTGGTCATCAGTCCCCTAGAACTTAGAACTACTTAAACCTAACTAACCTAAGGACATCACACACATCCATACCCGAGGTAGGATTCGAACCTGCGACCGTAGCAGTCCCACGGTTCCGCGGCCGGCATAACAGTTTCCTGGGATGTCGTACGTCAGAGTCTGAGGGTGAAGGACCGTCTGGTGTCATTTCTATAGAAACCGGTCAAATGTGTGAGCGCTGACTAATGTTTTGTCTGGTGAGCTGACTTTCCACCTTCCATGAGTACTACTTACCCCTGTGATTTCTCTGAATCCATTTTGAATTTATTTCTTCTGCTGCGCATCTTTCCTGATCTCCTTGTCCATCATTTTCATGTACTCAGTTTGCTGTATACCACTAACGTGTCATGAAGAAAGTTCAAAATGCGCCTTCATCTCTATGTTCCTGTTCCTTCTTTACCTAGTGCTTCTCTTACGTCTTTTGCTGCTGAAATTGTTTTGATGTTGAAAAAGGCTTACCAAGATGACGTATGGGAAGAACTCAAGTGCACAAATGGTTTTCTCGATTTAAAACTGGCGCCATGTCGAGTGATAAGAAACTCATATGGATGTCCATCAGCTGCCCGAATCGACGAAAATATTGAAAAAATTAGAGAACTTGTGCTCACAGACCATCGACAGTGAACTGATCAACGGTTGGATTATCTTGGAGCTGTGTTCAGCGGATTTTAATCGAAGATTTGAAGATTGAAAACGGTTGTTGCCAAGTTTGTTCCTCAAGTTCTGAATGAAAATGAAAAGGAACGCCGAGTTGAATCATGTCGTGCTTTGAAGCAACAGCTTGAAACTGATGCAGATTCTCCGTCAAAGGTCATTACTAGTGATGAGTCGTGGTGCTATGATTACGACCCAGAAACATACAAAAAATGTCGTCAAGTCAAACCAGAGATCAAAACAATGCTGGTTTGGTTTTATGATGCCAAGGGATAATTGATTCAGAGTTTGCTATCTAGGTTAGACCGTTAATCAGACCTTTTATTTGGAAGTATTAAGAAGATTTCACAACAGCGTTCGTAAAAAGAGACTCGATTTGTGGCAGACAAGAGATTGCTTCTTCCAGCACAACGTACCTGCACCCACAGCCATCTCTATATTACGCAGTTTTTCGCTAAAAATGGCACGTTCCCGCTGTCCCACGCACCTTACTTGCGTGACTTGGTTTTGCAACCTTTTGTTATTTCCACGCATGAAAAGAGCCATCAAAGGACACCTATTTGACAACACTGAAGAAGTAAAGAGAAGAGAGGAGCTGTCAGCTATTTCTAAAGGTGACCAGAAAAAATGTTTCGAAGTGTGGTAGCACCAGTGGCACAAATGCTTCAGTTGTAATGGAGCGTATTATGAAGGGGATAACGTTTTTTGTAAAGAATTGGAAGATATATAGCGTTTAGAAAATAACTGTGTTTTTTTGCTTTATTTTTTGTAAACAATTGGTAGATATTTAGCTTTTAGAAAATAATTGTGTTTTTTTGTTTAATTTTTTGGGGGGTACCGCCTCTTATAACGAAACATTGCACATCGCAGTCTGGGCAGGAGTCAAACACACAGCCCATTGAATTCAATTCACGAGATCAGGCCCAGAGGACCGCGCTCCACCACTGTTGAGCTCTCCATCCGTCTCTGTCTTCTGCTATCTGTCTCCAGTTTTCCGTGACTCCCAGCTGCAACAGGTCTTCTCTCACTCCATCGATCCACCTCTTTCTAGGTCTTCCCACTGGTCTGCTGCCTGACGGGATCCAGTCCATTGTGATTTTGGGCCATCTTGTTGCCTCCATTCTAACAACATGTCCAGCCCATTGCAGACTTTTGCTTCTCATCACTCCTTGTACAGCTCTTCTAATTCAGTGTTATGGTGTCTTCTTCATTCTCCAGTAGTCTGATGTCTGACTGGTCCAAATATTTTCCTGAGGACTTTCCTTTCAAATGTTAGCAGTCACTTAAGGTCTTGTTTTCGAGTGCTCCAGGTTTGAGAACCATAAAGTACTACTGGCATTATTAATATCTTATACAACCGTAGCTTTAGTTGTTGAGAGACACTTCTACATTTTAATATAGGGTCTAGAGAATGATAGTATCTGTTTCCCGTCTGCAGTAGTGCTTTTGTCTCTGCTTCAGTTGATGTTACGTCTGTAAAAAATGATCCAAGATATTTGAACTCTTTCACATGTTTATACCTGGTGTTGTTCACAATTAAATCTTGAGAGTTCTGGATCTTTCTTCCTATGGTCATATACTCTGTATTTTCAGAGCTAATAACTCCAAGGTCTGGATACTTCTCTTCAGATCTTCTTGTGTGCATGCTAATAGCGCAATGTCGTCTGCATAGGCCAGATATGTAATGTGTTCATTACCGATTTGAATGTCCTTGATGTTTCTTTGTTGTAATCCCGCATTACCTTCTCAAGTGCCAGGTTGAAGAGGACATGTGATAGCCCATCTCCTTGGCGTAATCCTGTTACAACTTGGAAGCTTTCTGTCATTTGGTTGCCTACCTTAACCTTAAGTTTTGTGTCATTTGGGCATACCTCTACCAGTTTGACCAACTTCTTTGGTATACCAAACTCTGTCATAGCTCTAATCAGGATAGGTCCATGTATACTGTCGTAAGCCTTCTTGAAGTCTACAAACAGGAGATGTATCTTTCGTCCGTATTCGTACATTTTTTCACAGACCTGTTTTAGGACAAGAATCTGGTCCATGGTTGATCGCCCTGCCTGGAAAGCTATTTGGTATTCTCCAATTATGTCTATTGCTAGAGGTTTTATTCGTTCTAATAGGCAGTTGGAGAAGATCTTATAACAGGTGTTGAGTAGCGCTATGCCCCTGTAGTTGTCACATACGGATTTGTCTTTCTTTTTATATATGGGGCGTATCACAGCTACCTTCCATTCCTCTGGTATTTCATGTTTTACCCAAATTTGCTCGATTAGCTTGTGGATTTTGAAACAGAGGATTTCTTCTCCAGCCTTGAGAAGTTCAGCAGGAATACCATCCTCACCTGGACTTTTACTATTCTTAAGGTTTTTAATCTTGTTCCTTATCTCTTCAATGGTGGGTGGAGGATATTCTGGGTCTACTGTTACTGGTTCATCAAACTCAAGTAGTTCGGTTGGTTCATCAGAGTTTAGTTATTCTCTGAAGTATTCCATCCATCTTCTTCCAATTTTTTGATCTTCTGTTAACATTCTTCCATTGGCATCTTTTATGAATCTGTGTTGATGGTATGTCCCTCGTTTAAAACTTTTCACTTTTCTATAAAGTTCTTTATTCCTATTTCCATGAAAGTCTTGTTCAGCTTCCTCCATGATACTTTTTACATATTTTCTCTTTGCGTTCCTCAATGTGGTTTGGGTCTGCCGTCGTGTTTCTTCAAACTCCGATTTTTCTTCTTCTTGCATATTGCTTTGCATCCACAGTAGTTTGGCCCGTTGTCTCTCCCTGATAGCTCCCTCACACTCCTCATTGAACCACACTCTTTTTCCCCTAGATCGCTTTGGGTTTACTTCTTTGGGCAGTTTCTTTAATGGCCTCTGCAATCGCCTTCCAGTTCTGATCTACCACAGTATCTCCTTCCTCTTCATTCAAAGCCTCAAAACGGTTTGTTAGTGCTATCTTGAAAGTTCTTCTTATATTATCTTCAGTCAGACTCTCATGGTCATATCGAGTGACTCTTTGCATTCTTTTGTGCTTCCTGGCTCTCCATATTGTTTTCATCCTTCCTCTGACAATGAAGTGGTCTGATCCACATTCCGCACCTCTTGCCGTTCTAACATTTTGTATCCACTTCTTTATTCTCTTCTCTACAACTAGGTGGTCAATTTGGTTCACTGTTTTCCCATCTGGAGACACCCAGGTGCCATATTAAAACTCTGCCGAGCTTTTCAAATGATTTATTCGATTCCACTACAGTGCTTCGTTGACCTCGGTCTGCGTCACAGGCCCCCACAATGCTGAGGCCACTGCCCCAGCGACCTGTGCATCGCAACGCTGTGTCGTGCTGGCCTTGTTCACCAGCTGTAGAGTTACGATTACGTCAGGATGGCTGCGCCAGCAGCCGACTCAGCGGCCACCGTCCCCATTGACTCCACGCTGCTCCACCGGGAGCTGTAGGCCGGCTCTGCTGCTGCTTTTTACTAGCCTGGCGTAGCTGGGAATGCGGCGGCAACGACCGCACGCGATCTGGCGTCCGAATCTGCTGTCCTCGCCACGAAAGTCTCCGGCACGTGTCGGGAGCCGAGATAATTGCCTGCTGTAGCGAGCTGAAGAGTGGCCTGCCCTGGCTGGCTGTGGACCCTGCGTCAGAGTCAGACGGTAGAACCAACGACCCACCGTGTACTGGGACACTACCGCCCAATCTGTTGCTGCGTGTGGCCTGGCAGTGTGGCACGCGCCACCGTTCAGGAGAGCTGCCACACTACAATGTATCGTTAGGAAACAACACCTATTTATACTCAGCTATGCGCCTCTTTCTCTAACGCATCGCTCCGAGTCACGTACGCCCCACACGCCGGCTGCGCCAGTGGGCCCCTTCTTCCTATAGCTTGCGACATGCAAACCGCTGCGTATACGCTTTTCAGCGGTTCGATGGCTCCTGTGGCCTCCACTTCACTTCGCAACCGCTGGTCAGCACAACTCCCTGCAGTCCGGCCCACACCTGGCTCTAACTTGTGCTCAGAATATCGCACAAATCTAATTTTCCCCATCCTAAACGGTGGTGTCGCTACATTAGGTATGTTCATTAATCGGTGCACTCGGGGAGTATACTGGAAAAAAAGGTATATCTTCCTGCCAGAGGATGAAAAAATGGCCCTGTAAGCAGTCACAACGTGATGTTTGTGCCAGAAAAGGCGAGGAACAATCAGGCACATGATACCGGTGGTCCTTGCATGTTTATTGGGATTTGGTCACAAGTTACAACATCTGTTCCGTATGGTCTCCAGACTGAGCAATATAAGCCTCTGTAACACAGTGTGGTCGACAGTTTCACACAGCACATCCAGTGTAGTCAGACCCATATGTCGTGGATGATAAAGAGTCCGGATGGATCCGCGATAGACATTATTTGTGTCGGGGGATCTGGAAGGCCACATGTCTTGAAGTTGCCGAGAGGCGATGCGGTCGTTGCCGAAGGTTTCTTGAAGGAACGCCTTCAACTGGCAAGTGACCTGTGCTGTCGCCCTGTCTTGCATGAAAATAGGGGTGTGGGCACGTTTACACTCTTGCAAAGATGGAATCAAGTGTTGCATTAGGAGATCCTTATTACTGTACACCTAATAGACACATGTGATGTTATCTCCTCGGACCGACAATGAAGGAGCTTGGGAAGTCACAAGTCACGTAAGCTGAGCGCAGTGGATGTGGCGAATTTGAGCTCCATATGCGACAGTTCTGTCGTTCCACGTTCCTTTCGTATTCCAGGAAATTAATTTTCGTTGTAGCTGTTCTAGTGAGAGGTGCTATAGGAAATTAATTTTTATTGCACCTATTGTAGACAGAAGAGATGTAATGTTCTACATGCTTGTTACAGATAAGTGCGTTCCAGAACGGCTGCGGATCGCGAGCAACGGCAGAACCCAGGTGAGGTGCTTTACGTATTACGTTACCACGTCGCGCAAAAAGAAAAAAAAAGTCACGATCAAGTGAAAGAGTAATCGGTAATTTGTGTAGCATACAGTGTTCCGAAAATGTGTGGAATTGTAAAAATCTGGCGTGGACTGGTTTACGTAAGCCCACACAAGTACATCGGGCAAGAAAAGACTCTGTACAGTGGGGAGGTACTGGTAGTTCCATTCACAGGTGGGGCGAGGGAAAAGTGTCTGTATGTCTCGGTAGGCCCAAACCTCACTTATCACGCTCCGCAGGTTGCTAAGCAAGATGCTCGACAGACGCAGCAGAGGTTTTGCACAGGCTCCCACGAGTAACACCTCTCGAAATTTAATTTTGTTAGAAGTACACTTTTTTTCCTCCTAATATATCTATTCCAGTTCCCTGAGTATCGTCGTTCCAAGTTTGCAAGGATGTACTAATAGTATTTTTCTGAATTCGTTCAGTGGATTTATTTCGTGTCAGAAACATTACAGTACGTATTATAAATTATTTGTACGTGAGAGAACAGCTCAGTTACGGTAGTTTAGACCAGAAGCGGGCGACTGCAGTTGCGTTAGCAGATGCTGATTTGAGTTTCACGAGGTTGTACTGGGCGGAGTGATGTAGGTAGAAGAAAATGTGTTGAACTGTCTTTACCTCTGCACACGTTAGACTACACTGCGTAATCTCCGTCAGAAATTTTTCTTCCGGCCTGGTTGTCCTGTCGAAAGTCGGTAGAGCGATTTCCAGATACTAACCGATATGACGAGAGAGTCGTTCCTTAAATTCAACGTTTCAATGCCTGCGTTATTCCGGATGACGATGCAATGCTGCTTCGGACAAGCATGCGTGTGCAAAGGAACAGGCACTGCAGCGACTACAGTCGTTGTGAAATACATGAGAAGTTTTGGCAGGTGCGAACATCGGCAACCGTCACCTGTGTAACGCAATGACGACAATGAGAATTTGTGCCTGACCAGGACGCGAACCCGCTTTTCCCGCTTATCGCGGGCGGCCGCCTTACCCTTGCTGCTGTTGATCGCAGTACAGTTAGTCGGTGGGCAAGCAGGCTAGGTGATGAAAGCGGGCACGGCAATATTGAGGATTGTCCTCGCGGCGGCAGGCCTCGTACTGCACACACTCCAGACAATGGGCAGAGAGTTAACGAATTGGTGACTGCTGACAGACGCTTCACAGTGAACGAATTGTCACGCTACGCTGGGATAGAGGAAGGAAGTGTTTGCAGAATACTGAAAGTGTTGGGGTTAAGAAAAGGTTTGTACCAGGTAGGTTCCTAGGATGTTGACAGTGGCTCACAAAGAAACAAAGAAAAACGGTATGCAGCGAACTTTTGGAACAGTACAAGAATGGTGGAGATGAATTTCTTTGAAAAATTGTGACAGGTGATGAAACATGGCTCCATCATTTTTCACCAGAGACCAAGAGGCAATCAATGGAGTGGCATCATGCAAATTCACCCAAGAAAAAAGTTCAAAACCACATCTTCTGCTGGAAAAGTTATGGCTACGGTGTTTTTCGATTCCGAAGGACTCTTGCTTGTAGACATCATGCTAAATTCTGATGCATATGTAACTACACTGGAGAAACTTCAAGCTCGACTGAGTCGTGTTCGACCACATCGGCAAAAGGCGGATGTTTTTCTGTTGCACGACAATGCACGGCCACATGTCAGTCAAAAAGCCACGGAAGCGATGACAAAATTCGGATGGACAACACTGAAACACCCGCCATACAGTCCTGACCTGGCTCCACGTGACGGAAAGACTGTCTTAGTGGAACAAGGTTTGAAGATGATGACTCATTTGTGCACGCTGCCAAACAGTGGCTCCAACAGGTTGGTCCAGAATTTTACCGCACGGGTATACAGGCGCTGGTTCGAAGATGGCGTAAGCAGTTGAGAGGGATGGAAATAATGTAGAAAAATGAAAAAAAAAAAGAATTCTAAATGATGTATCTACAAACTGTAAAACTTTCAAACCTATAGAATAAAAGATGGATTTGAAAAAAAATAAATAGTGTGAATTTCTTTTGGAGTGACCCTCGTTCATAATGGATGTAGGAGTACAGGTCGTAGACGCATGGTTGACGACATGTAAATGTTTGGGTCTGTCTGTAAGTCGTACTCGGGTAGGAAAATGGTAAACAGACCGTTCACTAACTCGCGTTAAGCAGGAAAACCGATTTTGAGTCCTGGTTTGGGAAAAAGTTTCGTTGTCGTCATTCCATTATACCGTTCATGGTTGTCCATATTTGCCACTGCGAGTACATCTCATGGGTTCCTATGATGGTTCATCCAGTGATGGTCTCTTACAGTTGGCCTTCCAGTTTCGACTGAGATTGTTGTGCGTAGTCCTCGATCAGAACGTTTCCGTTTGAAGGCCGTACAGTCCAGAATCTGTATGACAGTCAGTCAAAATCACAATGGGCACCGACGTTGACGTACCAGGCTGAAAATACCCATAACAACGGCTCCTCCTCCTAGAGTAGTCCATAAGCGACTGCTGCACCCTCTCGTCCGACAGGAATCGTCGACCGTCCAGTGACTTTTTCAAGGGACCGAAGGCGTGATGATCGCCTGCAGAGAGATCAGGACTACAGGGCGTGCCTTCGAGTACCTCCCGCTTTGGCTGGTGCGGCTTCTGCCATGCGCCACTTGCGACAAGGGGACGAGCGTTCTCATCAGTCCTATAAACACTCTTCATTCTCCAACTGCTGCCGTCGTTTGTTCTTTGGCAGCGTGGAAAAAAGATAACAGCACGTTGGTCGTGTGTGGACGTATTTGGTCACAAAGTAGCCATAGTTAACGTTTCTGCATTTATCGCACGTACTTCGGAAAGACGCGAATGCAACACGCACCCCCTGCACACAAGTCATTGCTCATATACCCGCATCTGAATCGCACTAAGATTCATATACGCATCAGCAAGGCGCACATACCAAAAATTTTTGATTCTCCCTTGTTGTTGTTGTTGTGGTCTTCAGTCCTGGGAATGGTTTGATGCAACTCTCCATACTAATCTATCCTGTACAAGCCTCTTCATCTCCCAGTGCTTACTGCAACCTACATCCTTCTGAATCTACTTAGTGTAGTCATCTCTTGGTCTCCCTCTACGATTTTTACCCTCCACGCTGCCCTCCAATACTAAATTGGTGATCCCTTGATGCCTCAGAACATGTCCTACCAACCGATCTCTTTCCCCAATCGTATTCAATACTTCCTCATTAGTTATATGATCTACCCATCTAATCTTCAGCATTCTTCTGTAGCACCACATTTATAAAGCTTCTATTCTCTTCTTGTCCAAACTACTTATCGTCCATGTTTCACTTCCATACATGGCTACACTCCATACAAATACTTTCAGAAACGACTTCCTGACACTTAAATCTATAATCGATGTTAGCAAATTTCTCTTCTTCAGAAACGCTTTCCTTGCCATTGCCAGTCTACATTTTATATCCTCTCTGCTTCGACCATCATCAGTTATTTTGCTCCCCAAATAGCAAAACTCCTTTAGTACTTTAAGTGTCTCCCTTATATTTCTTGAATTCAGCCTTTGGGTATGCGGTCGAACAGGTTTTATCGAGCCTGTCTACGACCCCTGCTCGCTATGGATTCATGGTACGAGTATATGGGTCAGCTAGAGTAGTTTTTCTTTTTTATGTATTTATTTATTAATTTTTAACTAATCGTCTGCAGCCATAAGGTTTAAAATGGTTTTACCGATTATTGCAATTTCCTTAATTTTCAGAATTTCACTTTGCGGCCTTCAGCCATCTTAAGACGTTTGTTTCTCTCTTTCTGTGGACCTTGAGGGCCATCAGCCCTGTTAGCGTCTTAAAACATTGTAGCCTTCTGCTTTCAGCTGGCATCATACCAGTATATTTGGAGTTTTGAAGATTTAATCCGGCAGCCTTCAGCCGCTCCGAATGCTGATCTCATTATTGTATACGATTTACCTTATTCGTAAATTTAACTGTGTGTCGCCAACGGCCATACCATGTTGAATACACCGGTTCTCGTCCGATCACTGAAGTTAAGCAACATCGGGCCCGGTTAGTACTTGGATGGGTGACCGCCTGGGAACGCCGGGTGCTGTTGGCTCTTAACCTTCCCCCCATGAACCATGGACCTTGCCGTTGGTGGGAGGCTTGCGTGCCTCAGCGATACAGATGCAATCACAGCGGAGGGGTATCTGTTGAGAGACCAGACAAACGTGTGGTTCCTGAAGAGGGGCAGCAGCCATTTCAGTAGTTGCAAGGGCAACAGTCTGGATGATTGACTCATCAGGCCTTGTAACAATAGCCAAAACGGCCTTGTTGTGCTGCTACTGCGAACGGCTGAAAGCACGGGGAAACTACGGCCGTAATTTTTCCCGAGGGCATGCAGCTTTACTGTATGATTAAATGATGGATGGCGGCCTCTTGGCTAAAATATTCCGGAGGTAAAATAGTCCCCCATATTCGGATCTCCGGGCGGGAACTACTCGAGAGCATGTCGTTATCAGGAGAAAGAAAACTGGCGATCTACGGATCGGAGCGTGGAATGTCAGATCCCTTAATTGGGCAGATAGGTTAGAAAATTTAAAAAGGGAAATGGATAGGTTAAAGTTAGATATAGTGAGAATTAGTGAAGTTCGGTGGCAGGAGGAACAAGACTTCTGGTCAGGTGACTATAGGGTTATAAACACAAAATCAAATAGGGGTAATGCAGGAGTAGGTTTAATAATGAATAGGAAAATAGGAATGCAGGTAAGCTACTACAAACAGCATAGTGAACGCATTATTGTGGCCAAGATAGATACGAAGCCGAAAACCTACTACAGTAGTACAAGTTTATATGCCAACTAGCTCTGCAGATGACGAAGAAATTGAAGAAAGTCATGATAAAATAAAAGAAATTATCCAGATAGTGAAGGGCGACGAAAATTTAATAGTCATGGGTGACTGGAATTCGGTAGTAGGAAAAGGGAGAGAAGGAAACGCAGTAAGTGAATATGGATTGGGGCTAAGAAATGAAAGAGGAAGCCGCCTGGTAGAATTTTGCACAGAGCATAACTTAATCATACCTAACGCTTCGTTCAAGAATCATAAAAGAAGGCTGTATACATGGAAGAAGCCTGGAGATACTGACAGGTTTCAGATAGATTATATAATGGTAAGACAGAGATTTAGGAAACAGGTTTTAAATTGTAAGACATTTCCAGGGGCAGATGTGGACTTTGACCACAATCTGTAGGTTATGACCTGTAGATTAAAACTGAAGAAACTGCAAGAAGGGGGGAATTTAAGGAGATGGGACCTGGATAAACTGAAAGAACCAGAGGTTGTACATAGTTTCAGGGAGAGCATAAGGGAACAATTAACAGGAATGGGGGAAAGAAATATAGTAAAAGAAGAATGGGTAGCTTTGAGGGATGAAGTAGTGAAGGCAGCAGAGGATCAAGTAGGTAAAAAGACGAGGGGTAGTGCAAATCCTTGGGTAACAGAAGAAATATTGAATTTAATTGATGAAAGGAGAAAATATAAAAATGCAGTAAATGAACCAGGCAAAAAAGAATACAAACGTCTCAAAAATGTGATCGACAGGAAGTACAAAATGGCTATTCAGGGATGGCTAGGGGACAAATGTAAGGATGTAGAGGCTTACGTCACTAGGGGTAAGGTAGATACTGCCTACTGGAAAAGTAAAGAGACCTTTGGAGATAAGAGAACCACTTGTATGAACATCAAGAGCTCAGATGGAAATCCAGTTCTAATCAAAGAAGGGAAAGCAGAAAGGTGGTAGGAGTATATAGAGGGTCTATACAAGGGCGATGTAATTGAGGACATTATTATGGAAATGGATGAGGATGTAGATGAAGATAAAATGGGAGATACGATACTGCGTGAAGAGTTTGACAGAGCACTGAAAAACCTGAGTCGAAACAAGGCCCTCCAGAGTAGATTACATACCATTGGAACTACTGACGGACTTGGGAGAGCCAGTCCTGATAAAACTCTACCATCTGGTGAGGCGAAATATCCTCAGACTTCAAGAAGAATATGTTGTTGTTGTTGTTGTGGTCTTCAGTCCTGAGACTGGTTTGATGCAGCTCTTCATGATACTCTATCCTGTGAAAGCCTCTTCATCTCCCAGTACCCACTGCAACCTACATCCTTCTGAATCTGCTTAGTGTAGTCATCTCTTGGTCTCCCTCTACGATTTTTACCCTCCACGCAGCCCTCCAATACTAAATTGGTGATCCCTTGATGTCCCAGAACATGTCCTACCAACCGATCCACAAACTTTCTCTTCTCCCCAATCCTATTCAATACTTCCTCATTAGTTATGTGATCTACCCATCTAATCTTCAGCATTCTTCTGTAGTACCACATTTTGAAACCTTCTATTCTCTTCTTGTCCAAACTATTCATCGTCCACGTTTCACTTCCATACATGGCTATACTCCATACAAATACTTTCAGGAATGACTTACTGACACTTAAATCTGTACTCGATGTTAACAAATTTTTCTTCTTGAAAAACGCTCTCCTTGCCATTGCCAGTCTCCATTTTATATCCTCTCTACTTCGACCATCATCAGTTATTTTGCTCCCCAAATAGCAAAACTCCTTTACTACTTTAAGAGTCTCATTTCCTAATCTAATTCCCTCAGCATCACCTGACTTAATTCGACTACACTCCATTATCCTCGTTTTGCTATTGTTTATGTTCATCTTATATCCTCCTTTCAAGACACTATCCGTTCCGTTCAAATGCTCTTCCAAGTCCTTTGCTGTCTCTGAAAGAATTGCGATGTCATCGGCGAACCTGAAAGTTTTTATTTCTTCTCCATGGATTTTCATACCTACTCCGAACTTTTCTTTTGTTTCCTTTATTGCTTGCTCAATATACAGATTGAATAACGTCGGGGACAGGCTACAACTCTGTGTCACTCCCTTCCCATCTGCTGCTTCCCTTTAATGCCCCTCAACTCTTATAACTGCCATCTGTTTTCTGTACAAATTGGAAATAGCATTTCGCTCCCTGTATGTTACACCTGCCACCTTCAGAATTTGAAAGAGAATATTCCAGTCAACATGGTCAAAAGCTTTCTCTAAGTCTACAAATGCTAGAAACGTAGGTTTGCCTTTCCTTAATCTAGCTTCTAAGATAAGTCGTAGGGTCTGTATTGTTTCACGTGTTCCAACATTTCTACGGAATCCAAACTGATCTTCCCCGAGGTCGGCTTCCACTAGTTTTCCATTCGTCTGTAAAGAATTCGCGTTAGTATTTTGCAGCTGTGACTTATTAAACTGATAGTTCAGTAATTTTCACATCTGTCAACACCTGCTTTCTTTGGGATTGGAATTATTATATTCTTCTTGAAGTCTGAGGGTATTTCGCCTGTCTCATACATCTTGCTCACCAGATGGTAGATTTTTGTCATTACTGGCTCTCCCAAGGCCGTCAGTAGTTCCAATGGAATGTTGTCTACTCCGGGGGCCTTGTTTTGACTCAAGCCTTTCAGTGCTGTGTCTAACTCTTCTCGCAGTATCGTATCTCCCATTTCATCTTCATCTACATCCTCTTCCATTTCCATAATATTATCCTCAATTACATCGCCCTTGTATAGACCCTCTACATACTCCTTCCACCTTTCTGCTTTCCCTTCTTTGCTTAGAACTGGATTTCCATCTGAGCTCTTGCTGTTCACACAAGTGGTTCTCTTATCTCCAAAGGAACCTTTAATTTTCCTGTAGGCAATATCTATCATACCCCTAATGAGATAAGCCTCTACACCCTTACATTTGTCCTCTAGCCATCCCTGCTTAGCTATTTTGCACTTCCTGTCGATCTCATTTTTGAGACATCTGTATTCCTTTTTGCCTGCTTCATTTACTGCTTTTTTATATTTTCTTCTTTCATCAATTAAATTCAATATTTCTTCTGTTACCCAAGGATTTGCACTACCCCTCGTCTTTTTACCTACTTGATCCTCTGCAGCCTTCACTACTTCATCCCTCATAGCTACCCATTCTTCTTCTACTGTATTTCTTTCCCCCATTCCTGTGAATTGCTCCCTTATGCTCTCCCTGAAACTCTGTACAACCTCAGGTAGTTTTTGATTATCCATGTCCCATCTCCTTAAATTCCCATCTTTTTGCTGTTTCTTCAGTTTTAATCTACAGGTCATAACCAATAGAATGTGGTCAGAGTCCACATCTGCCCCTGGAAATGTCTTACAATTTAAAACCTGTTTCCTAAATCTCTGTCTTACCATTATATAATCTATCTGAAACCTGTCAGTATCTCCAGGCTTCTTCCATGTATACAGCCTTCTTTTATGATTCTTGAACGAAGTGTTAGGTATGATTAAGTTATGCTCTGTGCAAAATTCTACCAGGCGGCTTCTTCTTTCATTTCTTAGCCCCAATCTATATTCACTTACTGCGTTTCCTTCTCACCCTTTTCCTACTACCGAATTCCAGTTACCCATGACTATTAAATTTTCGTCGCCCTTCACTATCTGGATAATTTCTTTTATTTTATCATAACTTTCTTCAGTTTCTTCGTCATCTGCAGAGCTAGTTGGCATATAAACTTGTACTACTGTAGTAGGTTTTCGGCTTCGTATCTATCTTGGCCACAATAATGCGTTCACTATGCTGTTTGTAGTAGCTTACCTGCATTCCTATTTTCCTATTCATTATTAAACCTACTCCTGCATTACCCCTATTTGATTTTGTGTTTATAACACTATAGTAACCTGTCGAGAAGTCTTGTTCCACCTGCCACCGAACTTCACAAATTCCCAATATATCTAACTTCAATCTATCAATTTCCCATTTCAAATTTTCTAACCTGTCTGCCCCATTAAGGAATCTGACATTCCACACTCCGATCCGTAGAACGCCAGTTTTCTTTCTCCTGATAACAACATCCTCTAGAGTAGTCCCCACCTGGAGATCCGAATGGGTGACTATTTTACCTCCGGAATATGTTACCCAAGAGGACGCCATCATCATTTAATCATACAGTAAATCTGCATGCCCTCGGGAAAAATTACAGCCATAGTTTCCTCTTGCTTTCAGCCGTTCGCAGTACCAGCACGGCAAGGCCGTTTTGGTTATTGTTACAAGGCCAGATCAGTCAATTATCCAAACTGTTGACCCTGCAACTGCTGAAAAGGCTGCTGCCCCTCTTCAGGAACCACACGTTTGTCTGGCATCTCAACAGATACCCCTCCGTTGTGGTTGAACCTACGGTACGGCGATCTGTATCGCTGAGGCACGCAAGCCTCCCCACCGACGGCAAGGTCCATGGTACATGGGGGTGGGGGGGAAGAAGAATCCCAAAGAAAGCAGGTGTTGACAGGTTTAAAAATTACCGAACTATCAGTTTAATAAGTCACAGCTGCAAAATACTAACGCGAATTCTTTACAGCCGAATGGAAAAAGTAGTAGAAGCCGACCTCGGGGATGATCAGTTTGGATTCCATAGAAATGTTGAAACATGCGAGGCAATACTGACCTTACGACTTATCTTAGAAGCTAGATTAAGGAAGGGCAAACCTACGTTTCTATCATTTGTAGACTTAGAGAAAGGTTTTGACAATATTGACTGGAATACTCTCTTTCAAATTCTGAAGATGGCAGGGGTAAAATACAGAGAACGAAAGGCTATTTACAATTTGTACAGAAACCAGAAGGCAGTAATAAGAGTCGAGGGGCATGAAAGGGAAGCAGTGGTTGGGAAAGGAGTGAGACAGGGTTGTAGCCTCTCCCCGATGTTATTCAATCTGTATATTGAGCAAGCAGTAAAGGAAACAAAAGAAAAATTTGGAGTAGGTATCAAAATCCATGGAAAGGAATAAAAACTTTGAGGTTCGCAGGTGACATCGTAATTCTGTCAGAGAGAGCAAAGGACTTGGAAGACCAGTTGAACGGAATGGATAGTGTCTTGAGACGAGGATATAAGATGAACATAAACAATAGGAAAACGAGGATAATGGAGTGTAGTCGATTTAATTCAGGTGATACTGAGGGAATTAGATTAGGAAATGAGACTCTTAAAGTAGTGAAGAAGTTTTGCTATTTGGGAAGCAAAATAACTGATGATGGTCGAAGTAGAGAGGATATAAAATGTAGACTGGCAATGGCAAGGAAAGCATTTCTGAAGAAGAGAGATTTGTTAACATCGAGTATAGATTTAAGTGTATTTGTATTGAGTGTAGCCATGTATGGTAGTGGAACATGGACTATAAATACTTTGGACAAGAAGAGAATAGAAGCTTTAGAAATGTGGTACTACAGAAGAATGCTGAAGATTAGATGGGTAGATCACATAACTAATGAGGAAGTATTGAATAGGATTGGGGAGAAGAGAAGTTTGTGGCACAACTTGACCAGAAGAAGGGATCGGTTGGTAGGAGATGTTCTGGGGCATCAAGGGATCACCAATTTAGTATTGGAGGGCAGCGTGGAGGTTAAAAATCGCAGAGGGAGACCAAGAGATGAATATACTAAGCAGATTCAGAAGGATGTATGTTGCAGCAGGTACTGGGAGATGAAGAAGCTTGCACAGGATAGAGTAGCATGGAGAGCTGCATCAAACCAGTCTCAGGACTGAAGACCACAACAACAACAACAACTGTGTGTCATGTCTTTTCAAAATTGAACCTATTCTAAAGCATCTGTTTGGAGGACTTCAGCCGCGAAGCAAGTTTAATTCTTTCAAAAGTGTTCAGATGGTTCAATTGGCTCTGAGCACTACGCGACTTAACATCAGAGGTCATCAGTCCCCTAGAACTTAGAACTACTTAAACCTAACTAACCTAAGGACATCACACACATCCATGCCCGAGGCAGGATTCGAACCTGCGACCGTAGCGTTCGCGCGGTTCCAGTCTGAACCGCCTAGAACCGCTCGGCCACAGCGGCCGGCCCTCTTTAACATCCGTCAGTCAGCAACGAGGCCTTTCGGAATACGTGCATAGCATTTCATTTTAGAAATTGGGGCAGTAGGTACTGTTGTTTTACGCCAAGGTTGGAACGTGTAACGCAGCAAATTATGACGGATTGTGATCTTGCAGTTTGCCGTGGAGCCGGGTGGAGAACAGGTGTTGGCGGTCACGCTCGCACAGCTGACGCCGGCTCCTCGGCCGGCCGAACCTTGTGCGTACTTGCTGAACGATGCGCGCAACACGTTACACATACTCTGAAGAAGTACTACTAATGTTAATCGCCCTTTATCATACTTGGTGTACCAAATTATATTGATAACAGAACCATACTGCTAAAATTACAAATCAGTAACCTCAATACTTTCGGAGATATACATTTTTACTGAGGTCACATAATAACTTTGCTTGCATTGTAAAGTCGAATTAGGGACTGTAATGTATTAATCTTCAGTGTCAACTGAAACTGCAACCAAGAGGATAGGTTCATATAATTTAATTTTCTGGAATTTTCTTTAGTTTCATTGCCACAGATTTCTGACGCAATTAACAGTACATTAGAAAATTTATTTCATTGGTTTGGTTGTGTGAATGTTTTGGAGAAACTGACACAGCGAACCGGGAGACATACGCAGAGTGAGAATATGGTACTTTCTTAAACCCATGTAAATGTAAACGAGAGACTGTTACTATGTAATGGAGGAATTTGGGACCTATCTCCGAGTGGGCTCGATTTTGTAAAGGGCAGCCAGAGGGGGCGTTGAATATTAAATTTAGTAGCCATTTATCGTATTTTGTTTCCATTAAATTTTTTCTAAATTCTGAATTACGAAATTTCTAGTCTAATTTACGGGTGCTAATCTGATTGGCTGACATGAGAAATACCGTGGGTATAAAAGTGCACGAGATGATCTGATTTGCTGCTTAACGTACTAGCCAATGGGTAATTAGGCATTTCCTGCGCGTTTGAATAGGGCTCTGTGTCTCAGATTTATGATTCGCGATAGTCGCTTGCGAGGCATCTTCTGATAAACATTATCATATATCCGCGACTTTGATCGGGTCTATTGCAGTAGATGAAACGCGATTACGGTGTTGAGTACTTCGAAAAAGCTCGTGGTTTGTGAGTGATTCTCAGGAGATTTCGCGTCTGAACTTTGAAGTGCTTAGAGAATTTACACGTAAATTCTGGGACCACTCGACCTTCTGTCGCCACGAACAAGCGATATCTTAAAAATGAGTGTGAGAGAGAGCCTATTTACTGCGCAACACACGTGTGTGTGTGTGTGTGTGTGTGTGTGTGTGTGCGGGATTGACGTTTATCATGGGAAGACAGGAGTTGCGTCAGACGAGCGCCTTGGAAGCTACATAAAAAGGACAAAGAATGTCAGTGAAATATTCCGTGGTTTTTGGTACTGTGATTGTAAAAAAGACAAACGAACAATTGACCATAGACTTTTACTTACTTCATGTCTTAGTTCCGATCGAAGTAAGACGTACGTCATGTTAAAAAATGATTTGGACACTAAACTGTGTTTAATGAATTCTAAGTTTTGATGACTAAGTTGACTTGCACAAGTTTAAATGTTTATACGAGAAATGGCAAAGTCGTTTTTTGTGATAGTTGAAAATACATTGTGATTGAACTGAAAGTATTCGGCGAGTAACCAGTTATTTCAAAAGTAGAGTCTTTTAAATTCGTATAACCAGCGAGAGACTTCGCAGAAGAAGTTTCGGAAGATCGAGCTAGCTCATTATCCAGAGAAGAGGATCGGCTAGACACATTGAGTGTCAACTGATGAGAGGGAGGTGTGAATTTTGAATGCAATCCAGTTTCGCACCGCTTCTCGTGTCGCCAAAACGTTAGAAGTTTTCAGGTCATACATAAATTCCTCGGGTAGCCGCGGTCTAGGGCGCCTTGCCGCAGCTCGCGCGGCTCCCCCCCCCCCCCCCCCCAACCCCTCCCTTAGAGGTTCGATCCTCCCTCGCACATGAGTGTGTGTGTTGCCCTTAAGGTAAGTTAGTTTAAGTTAGATTAAATAGTCTGTAAGTCTAGAGACCGATGACCTCAGCAGTTTGGTCCCATAGGAACTTACTATCTACCAATGCTGTACAATCGCAATAGTCATGAGTTGTTCAGTTGACAACACGTTACGCGTTTCGGGATTACACCCATCTTCAGACATTCTTACAAGAAAGTACAAGACATTAGTGAACAGCACACTCGATACATCTCAACGTTACAGAAAATGAGATCGGGTCATACGAGTTACGTGCCACAAACTTCAACTCCATCCTAATCAAACAGGCGTACAGACACAATGTTATATGCTAGTCGTAATTACACCATGTTAGATGTTATATGCTGAGTATATTGTTATTAAATTACATGTGAACGCATGGAGCACATGACTATGAAGCGCCACCTACCGAGGGCGCTTCGCTGCTAGTTGACTTGTTTAGCTTCAGTATACGCTTTGCTTCAAGACTGCTTGTGTCGCAGTGTCATTGGAGACTTTCTTTGAGTTGTCAAGTCTGTACGCTTGGTGGAATAGGAAGGAATTGAAGTTTGTGGTATGTAACTCATATGCACCGAACTCGTTTTCTGTAACGTTGAGACGTGTTGAGTGTGCTGTTCACTTATGTGGTGTACTTTTTTGTAATAGATGTCTGAAGGTGGGTGTAATCTTGAAACGCGTAACATGTTCTAATAAAAGAGTCATTTGAAGGAGGAGGAGATTAGTGTTTAACGTCCCGTCGACAACGAGGTCATTAGAGACGGAGCACAAGCTCGGGTTAGGGAAGGATGTGGAAGGAAATCGGCCGTGCCCTTTTGAAGGAACCATCCCGGCATTTACCTGAAACGATTCAGGGAAATCACGGAAAACCTAAATCAGGATGGCCGGAGACGGGATTGAACCGTCGCCCTCCCGAGTGCGAGTCAAGTGTGGTAACCACTGCGCCACCTCGCTCTGTGAGTCAACTGAACATCTTATGACTTTGAGATTTTACAGCAATGGTTGCCAATTATTAACATAAAAATGATCACAGGCCTCAGACAGGATTTTATGTCCTGTATATCTTACTACCTACCTACATAAACTCTGCGTGGCGTGTTTCGTGAAAATTTCGAGACATTATGGCGATGCCTTCTGTTCAAGAACATTACTAAACCATTGATTGTGTCAACTCAAGAGCAGTTGTGGGTTAGTGACTGTTTAGGACGTTTAAAATATCGGGTCGGACAAAATATCTTCTCGGTGCTTTGCGGTGTGAACTTGTTACAGAGACAGTCAGCAGCATCGCATAATTAGTGTCTGAATATTAAATACGGACTTGACAGTCATTTTCCTTGTTTCAAAGGCAATAAACCACCTAAAAGGAAATTTATTCAAACGACCAATGCAAGAATCCCGAAGGGTCTAGAATGTAACTAACTTTCAGATGTTGCCCACTGACTCGAGTTAGTTGGCCTTTGCGTGGTAGTTATTTTCATCAACGCAGTTTTTATCAGCTAAACCAGTATCTACCACCGCAGAGTGAAAGGGCAGACTACCTCAACCCTATCAAGGCAGCCGACACTATTTTTTTAAGGGTGCTCAGTGAGCAACCCGCTCCGTCGCAGATGATACCCATCTTGGATTCATAAGAGGCCCAGAAATATCTCAGAATTTATCATGTTCAAGAAACAATGCAGTCTGAGTGTAATTTTAAAATCCGTCTTCATAATATTTTAGGTAAGCACCGGAAGAGTACCCAAGTATATACAGACTGATCAAAACACGAGAACATCCTTGTTTCATCTATAGGCCTGATGTTCTCCTACCCTGTCTCACGTATCGACTTCCCGACCAGTTAACAAATTTTAGTGCTGAAGCGTACGTAATGCTGAAGGGGGAGTAAAAAGTTTCTCATCTGCTTCGAATCCGGTAGTGCCCTGAAACCGTTGCTGCTAATGTACCATCAGAGTAACTGATACAACTGATACAGGACAAGCCGCTCCTTCTGCAATAGCAGCGGAAGATGGTATCGTTCTTTCGAATGTCAGGGCATGTAAGAAGTTGGAGAAACGAGCCACGGAGAACTTCAGGGAACTCAGTGTGAGTTTATGTACCCTACTTCCTGCACTATCTCATCTCGCTGCTGAGTCAAAAAGGCAACCAGCTGTGGGAAGACGACTGATAAGGCAGGAGAGACAACAAGATGTGATCGGTGAAGCCAACTGTTCGGCCCTGACGTACCTCATACCAGTCACTCTGACAAGATGAACCCATATCGACCCGCTTAAAAACAGGAGACAGTCCATGAACGCAACGCTTACTACTTTGGCGGATTCATAAGAGGGCGCCACTGTCCATCACGTGGCGTCTGCTATGAGACTGTCTCTGGTGACGCCAAAATTCGCGATTGAAAGTAATCGTCGTCACAGTTGCGGTGCAACGTTGACATCCAAATTTTATCCAGTTTAACACCTCCGTCTTTCCTGTTAAAATTATTACGTTGTTTATCAATCTCGATAGACTCTCTATGCATGCGTGCATAATAATGCGAGGTTCTAGATATGGCGTTCGTCTCGCTGAATTTTATTTCATGATCACCTTCCTGGTAAACATGTTCCGCTACAGCCGATTTATCCGTGTGACTCAGGCGGACATTCCTCTTATGTTCAACAAGGCGGGTGTTCACAGTTCTCTTTGTCGTACCGACAGAAACCTGTCCATAACTACAACGAATTTTATATACCCCCGGTGTAGCCAAAGCGTGTCGTGCATCTTTTGCCGATGTTCAAAAATGTTCAAATGTGTGTGAAATCTTATGGCACTTAACTGCTAAGGTCATCAGTCCCTAAGCTTATACACTACTTAACCTAAATTATCCTAAGGACAAACACACACACCCACGCCCGACGGAGGATTCGAACCTCCGCCGGGAGAAGCCGCACAGTCCATGACTGCAGCGCCCTAGACCGCTCGGCTAATCCCGTACGGCTGCCGATGTTAAATATTCTTTTATTTTCCTGATGAGTCTGAAAATAGTTTTCACTTCACACTTGCTTAAAACTTTCCCAATGCGATCTGTGACCTTACTAATGAACGGAAGAAAAAACCTTGCCCGTGGGCGAGTGTTGTTCGTCGTTGTTCCTGATTCTCTGCATAGAGCGAAGTGCTCGACCTATATCCTTGCTAGAATAGCAATTTTTCACGAAAGTTAACCGTACGTGTTCAATCTCATCTTTTAAATAAACAGGAGCTGAGGATTTGGATGCCATCCTGACATATTTAAACAGCATTAATCCGAAAATCCGATTTAGTATGGAGACGGAGAGTGATGGGCAATTGAACTTCCTGGATGTGTCTGTGATTAAACAACGGGACGGAACGTTGGGCCATAAAGTGTATAGAAAGGCCACACATGCTGATCGTTATCTGCATAAAGATTCAAACCACCACCCTAGATAAAAAGGAGGTGTAATGAAAACCTTGGTAGACAGGGCGTACAAAATTTGTGAACCTGTTTATTTAAAAGATGAGACTGAACACCTACGGTCAAATTTCGTAAAGAATGGCTATTCTAGCAAGGATATACATCGAGCACTTCGCTCTAGGCAGGGAATCAGGAGCAACGACGAACAACAGTCGCCCAAGTTGCTTCTGGCCTGTACAGCTGTGGCTGTGTAACATTCAATTGTGTGACTCCTTAATTTGACGCTGGCTGATGGATGGTTTGGTCCTATTATGTTACAGGCAGCTCCATTGATTAAAATTCCTCTCCCCTCGAGCTCTATATGTTTCGCTTCAGCAAATATTCCCTGCTCAAAACAACTTGCTACTACTATTAATTTTTTGTAGGTGGAGAAGATATAATGCATTCCGGCCCATTGCAAGCTCAATTTTGGCACCATGATGTCCCTTGAGTAGTCTATTTGTTCCCTCCTGGCTAAAAATAACTGCACTGTGTACGTGTGTCCAGATTGGTGCTTACCACCCTGACTGGACGTACTATACCTTCCCTTTACGGCAGCTCCGTAATTCCTCCCTTGTCATCTCGGCGTAGCGGCTGTTAGCCGCCACGATCAGCAACACCTCCTCAGTTTCTTACGTCCACCACTTCACTGGATATGGGTGGACCGTGTAACACTGCAAGCTCGCGTTTTTCTCCATAGCTGGGAATTGGCCCAAGATACACACTTCTCTTTTCAGTGACCTGAGAACAGGGATCATCTCCCTCTTCAGAAAGACTGCTGTACCAAGCAGGCTCACAATACTTGAAAACACATCCAACATATGAAGATACAATGCCTAATTAATCTACGCAAACCAAATTATACGTAACAAGAAAACAAAAAACTACAAATACTCTACTACTTTCTGGATCGCAAAGCGTACGGTACATCAGGCTGTACTCTATATTCCTGGTTTTCTCTGCGCTGAACACCTCTCTTCACTCTCTCTTTTCTCCTCTTCCCTTCTTGTGCCATGCCTGGAATCACATGCGGACAACCCTCAGATGCCCGCATCTGTCCATTGAGTACAATCGTTGTTCTAGTTGGCAACTGGAGCTTAACCTTAATGAGGAATGTGGTTTCAACTACTTGGTATGGCCCTTGATACCTCGTGATGAACTACTTCATTTTCCCTTTTGGCGTATAGGGGCTGGATAGCATTACCCATTGCCCTACTCTTATACTGCGGTAAACATCCTTCCTGCTTCACTGCGCCTTCATGGCTTTCCAAAGCCTTCCTATTCACCTTCTGTACCCGTTTACAAACATCCCGAATTGTTCTCGAGAACTGACGTACAGGTTCACCGGTCTTTCCTTTCTGTAGCTTCACGAAATCAAACGGTGACGGCATTTCTCGCCCGTTCACTACCTCATACGGTGACAAACCGGTATTTGTATGGACTTTTGCATTGTATGTGCATTAAATATGCTTCAAATACTTGGTCCCACTGACGGTGATGAGAATCCACATAAAAACTCACCATCTTCTCAATTATTCTGTGTACCTGTCCTGTTCACCTGTGGATGCAACGTGCTCGTCCTCAACTTCATTACGTTCAACAATTTACACAGTTCCTTCATTAAATCCGACATGAAGTTGGTCCCTTGTACAGTAATTATTGTCTCCGGTACACCAAACTTCAAAATCCAGTTAGTTAGTAACGCTTACGTAACCCTTGCTGCCTGTTGGTTTGGCATAGCCACCATCTCCACATACCTCGAAAAATGGTCTATTATTGTCAGAACGAATCTGTTCCCCAACGGTGTTCGACTGAAAGATCCTAATACAATGGACAGGTCGCTTCTGGCAATCGTTGTAGCTGTATCTGTTTCTGACTCGAATCTTCTCTCTGCACACATGGTATACGATTCTCGACATACTGATCCACAACTACTTTCCTACCTCTCCACTAATACCTCTCCACCACTCTACAACCGCCATGACCAGATAACACGTGATCATGTGCCTCCTTTAAAACCTCATCTCTCAGCTTCGCTGGCACTACTACCCTGGCCCTAACTTCGTTCACAGAAGACCGTCATACACGTTAAACTATGGCTGTGTCCGATACAAATTACAATCGTTGTCAGTGTCCTGTAATTCTTGCCACACTGATAGGTCATGACCTCTACTTTTGCCACCTTTCTACTCAGTGCATTCACATTACCGTAATACTTCCCAGACTTGTGCACCACCTCACAGTCGAATTCACTAAGCCTCACATCCCACCTAGCGAGTCTAGTGGACGGATCCTTCGACTCCAACAACCATTTCAATGCATATGCCTCCTTCAAAACCTCATCTCTCAGCTTCGCTGGCACTACTAGCATTGAATTTTTCAGTAACAATAATATAGTAGAAATTCAGTCTGATCCCACTGTTAAGTTACAGAATAAATTTAAAAAAAAGATGAAAAAAAGTGATTTCCTCTTAAATGCAAAAGATATACATGAATGTACTGTTATGACCCCTTATGCACCACGTCTACGAGCACAACCTAAGACCCATAAAGTTACCTGTCCCATACGTCCAATTGTTAATTCTCGGAGCAGCTCAACTTATAAAATCAGCAAGAAACTGAATGAGATACCAACACATTCAGATTTGAAGAGACATACTCAGTAAAGAACAGTTATGAACTTATTAATTGTCTAAAGGAAATTCAGATTCCTGATACTGCTAGGTTTGCATCGCTTGACAACACAAACCTCTACACAAACATACTGGTCAAAGAAACAATAGAAATAATTAAAAACAATTTACTTAAACATAAAAATTTGGCATTACCTGAAATATATGAATTCATTGATCTATTAACACTAGTACTACCACACAACTATTTTTCTTTTATAACAAAATGTGCCAGCAGAAAGAGGGCCTGGCTATGGGTAGCTGCCTTGCCAGTTTGCTTGCAGATATTTTCATCAACAACTTAGAACGTAAATTTTTTAAAGAAAACCACCAGATGGTAAACAACATAATTTATTACAAAAGGTATGTTGATGATATTATAGTCTTATTTGATGGCACAGCAGAAGAAATTGATAACCTTGCAAAAGAAATGAATAAAATGCATCAGAACATCATCTTCACTGTAGAACACCAAACAGAAGTTGGTTTAAATTTTCTGGATCTCTATATAAGTAACAACAAACACAAATTTCAAGTATACAGGAAACCAACATACACAGGTAACACAATTAATAAGTCATCCTGCCACCCGGATAAACATAAGACGGCCTCATACAGAGCAATGCTAAACAGAATGCACAAAATACCACTAGAATCGGCTGACCAAATAGAAGAAATAAACACCATCAAAGCAATTGCTTACAATAATGGTTACAATCCAAAATTAATAGATGAACTAAACTCTAAGATAAATCCCCACATAAACAAATACAATAACAAAACTACATTAAGGAATACCAAAACACAGCAAAATGAAAAATATGTAAGCTTGCCATTTGTAGGAAATCTGTCATATAAAATAGCAAACTTGTTCCGAAGAACAGATATCAAAATCAGCTACTATACAAATAACAAAATAAAGGACAAAGCTATCCATAACATTAAAAATAATACCAAACCGTACAATCAATCAGGAATATACAAATTTAACTGCAACTCATGTCCAAAAACATACATTGGCCAAACAGGGAGAAACTTCAGCATATGGTTTCGAGAACACATGGATGCTCTTCGTTTAAAGAACTTAAATAAATTCACATTCGCCCAACATGTAGCAGAAGAAGAACATCAGGTAACAGACATATCCCATAACCTACAAGTTCTCCACTTAGCCAACAAAGGAAAAAGAATTAACCTCCTAGAAGAAATCGAAATTTATTCACATAAACATGCATCCCCTTCTGACACACTTAACGACCAAACAGAGCTGCCAAACCGAATATTTCTAAAAAAACTTCCACACTCTACTTATCAAACCACTTACTAAGCACAATCAGGAAATAACATAATCTATTATAAACCCAACAAATGCATGTAATAATATAAAACATAAAATCTTAATTCTAAAATCTTAATTCTATCTTTTTTATATTGTAAATGTATGAATTACTGCTTTGTATAAATGTGTTATGTTAGTTTATTATTTTCAATACTACAAAAAAATTGTATACATCGTACTTGGAATACTTCTATCAGCCAAGACAATATTTAGAAAACAGTAGCTTATCTTAGAACCTCAAAACTTTCATAAAAATATAACTCTGTCCATAGATAAACCATTTGTATGTGAACAAAAACTGTCAGTCGACAACATGGCGAATAACGCAGTGCGCCTGTATAAAATACGCGATTAAATGTGTTTGTGTTGTTGCAAAAAGAAGAAAAGCCAAGAAAAAACAAGGACAGGAGAATGTAAGTAAAATGAACAACTGATAGTGTGCGACTTTAAACTCGCGAAATTGAAGTAAATGATTGGAGTCGTTGCTTTTGCACAGGCCTGCAGCAGCATCCAAACTGCTGTCGAGATTGTACTATTGTACTAACTGAAGATCCATGTAATTTGCCAGCTGAAGATGGGTGCAAACCCGAAATGCATATTGGCGTAAATAAAAACGCATTAAAAAGTGGCTGGTTGCCGTATTTTTTCAGTGAAATATCATTTCAATGCAACATGATCTGTCACTACCCGAAATCTTCTCCCATATAAATAACATTTAAAATATGTGATTCCATAGATTACGCTAAGCATCTACCACTCTATTGGTGAGTAATTCCTCTCTGCTGCATTCAACTGCCTAGACAAATAGGCTACAGGATGTTCTTTCCTATAAATTTCCTGACCAAGAACACACGCCAATGCTTGATTCGATGCATCGCATGCTAGTATAAACTCCTTTTTAAAATCTGGAAACACAGGAACCGGACTTGATGTCAACACTTCTTTCAGTTTGTCAAATGCTTTCTGACATACTTCTGTCCACTCAAATTTCACACCTTTCCGTAACAATCGCGTCAACGGCTGCGCTAAATCTGCAAATTCCGACGAATGATTGCACTTTCTTAATTGTTTTTGGCTCCCGAAAATCCCTTACAGCCTATACCATCCTCGGATCTGTTCGCACTCCTTCCTTACTGATGATATGACCTAAATATTTCACTTCTTCCAATGCAAAATGACACTTTTGCAGGCTCAACGTCAAACGAGCTGCTCTTAACCTCATAAAGAGTTCTCTTAACCGCTATCTATGATGCTCCATGCTACTGGAAAACACTATAATGTCATCCAAATAGACCAGACACTGCCGTGGTTTCAAACCCCTCAAGACATTGTCTAGCAACCTCTGAAACGTTGCCGGAGCGCTTCTCAAACCGAATGGCATTCTACTGTACTGGTAATGGCCTCTACAAGTAGAGAAAGTAGTTTTTGGACGATCCTCTGGAGCCACCTGTAACTGATGATAACCACTTGTCAATAATCCAAAGTCTCCGATATGTTTAGAATGGGGTATGCGTACGTTACTGTCTTATTATTTAGGTACCGGTAGTCACAACAGAAGCTGTATTTCTTAGTTCCACCCATAGATTTTTTAGGCACAACGACGATGCCCGCTACCCAGCAACCATTACTATTCTCCATAATACCGTCCACAAGCTGCTGATTAATGAAATTGTTCACAATCAGCTGCAGATACCTCAGTATTCTGTATGGTTTATGGTAAACAGGTGTTTCGTTCCCTGTTGGTATCCTATGTTGAACTAATGGAATTGCCCTCGCGGAAAAACAAATCCTTAAATTCCCACAACAATTCTTCCATATGCTCTTTTTCTCCTCTTTACAAATGCTTAACTTTGTTATTCACTGCATTTCTATCGGCAGTTAGTGGTTGATAGCTACGCCTACCTCTCGAATACCAGTGTTCGTCATCTGGTACATCCAAATTCGATTCTAAAACCCCTTTTCTGCGCTAAAATTATCCACGTTCACGGAGACTACTCGCCTGTGGTTTCGTGTACGCGCACAATAATACGTGTCACAAAACAACGTAATGGATCCAAAACTTCATTATCCTCCATTGGTTCAATAACACATACCCTTACCCACGGATAGATTTGACTCTACACTAACCCAAAGCGACTTCCCGGTGCGGCAGACACACACTCATGTGAATTAAGCCTTAATGCTAATGTACGCGGTTCAATTGGTTTGTTCATTACGTTGAACGCCCCTCGCGACAGCTCTGCATCGACAACAATTTCCCCTAGTTGAAATGACATTCCACCAAGTTGCACAGTTCGTTGTCCAAGGACAATTTTGGCATGATGTTGATGCAAGAAATCTACTCCTAAGATCATGAGGCAGTCCTCGCTTACCCATAGTAGTACCTCCATGCATGCATCAGAACGGACTTTGCCTATGCGAAAGTCAACTGTCACTGACCCCAAAGGTATGGCCTCTTTATCCCCCACTCCACGCAACCTATAACGTGGTGGGTTTAACTTCCTTCGTCCCATTAAACTCTTAGTAGCCATTGACACTTGCGCCCCTGTGTCCAACAAAATCGTAAAACTTTTAGTTTCTATGCATCCTACCACTGAACATTCCACCTCTGCACCCGTATTTGTAGCATTGAAATTAAATAGGAGCTTCCTTAGGTGGGTCTGCGATTAAAGGATTGTCCGCCTCTCCTTCCTCCACGTCTCCGTCCTCCACGCTGCTGATTTCCACCCCTTCCTCTATTCCTTGGTGGCTCGGTACATTGCCTCTGCACGTATCCCGCTACGACCACACACAACATTTTATACCCGCTGTACACACTGCTTGTCCATCACGTACCCCCGTTGCCACGTCTAATTCCTCACGTTGAATTGCCAGATGAATGGCCGAATACAAATCTTTCGGACACCCTTCACGCACTTTCCGCGACATATGCTGCGGTAACCTTTTCAAAAATACATCAAGTGCCCTTTGCTCGGCCTCCTGCAACAAAACACTATTCGCTTCATCGCTCTGACCCATCTCGTAGGTATACTCGTTAATTTCTCCTATCCCGTCCGCAAATTTCTCTATCGTCTCCCCCGACCTCTTCGTCATTGTACTCAACCTCTCCCTGAAGTACCAGGCGCTATTCTGTTTCTTGTACCTCTGTAAAAGCCCTCCTTCAGCTGCTTAAAGTGTCCCGCCTTCCTTAAGGCCTCAGAACACCTTACATATCTCTTCGCTTCACCGGTTAATCTAATCTTGGCTACATGCAACAACTGTTCATCAGACCAACCGCTCATCACAGCTGAAGTGTCCAAGTCGTCCACAAACGAATGCACATCCTCAGATGCCTTGCCAGAAAACGGAATAATCAAACTCGCGGTGGCTGGGTCGCTCTCCGGCTGCAGCACCCTAGGAAAAAACGACTGATCCTGTGCGGTTTCTCGCTCACTTCTAGACGTCAGTTCACTTCTTAACTGCGTATTGTCCGCTGTCAATTGTGCTACCTTTTCCAACAAAATCCGTACCGCTTCTGGTTCCGACACACCTTGCGTCCCTGACTCTGTATTTCTTTCGTTCTCAGTTAGTTATGAAACAAAAAAATTAAGTACAAGAATAGTCTGACTTCCTCCATCTCCATATCATCATACTCAGTGTCATCATACACCAATAAAAAATAATCAAATGCCACGAAAAGCAATATCTTACTGGCCAAAACACACTGACAAAAAAATGCCTAGGCAAAACATCTAAAATGGCTTGTCAGGAGCCATACTCAAAAACACACACACACACACACACACACACACACACACACAGAAGAAAACGTCCAACACTCAAAAAAAAATTTTGTGACTGTAATGTAGGCGGTGGGCTCAAAAGTCATGCCCTTAGGGGTTCAGCATTCATTTGCTGGGCAAGGGCTTGGCGACCCTGGGGTTCCTGAGCTGGGGACTGGTTGGCGCCGCCAGTCCACCTGCACCGTAAGCTCTGGGCATGCTTCAGCGACCTCTGTGCGGCGCAGCGATTGAACGTTGTGAGTCACAGGGAACGGGGATCTTGGCTTGACCGCCTTTACCGCGAGGATGGAATAAACCTCTATATATATATAAAAAAAAACTCAATGTGAAGGTGTGCTGCGTGCTGATGAGGTACATTGCTCTTGATGTGGAACAGTCGTTAGTGGGTAACCTCTGGGGCACCTGCCGCACCTCTCTTGTATAAGGCTTGCTCAGGCATGCGGGGCTCTATCTGAGTGGACCGTTATTTCCCTAGCTGCTCGTGGGACCGAGATGGAATCCTCGAAATATTCTTCTTCTTAGAGCGAGAAGGGTGTACCGCCTGGGAGTTCCCACACCCACCCACTTGTCGTCAGTAACCGGGCTCAAGGAGTCATGAATAATGTCTTTGTCGTGATCAAGAGAAAGGAGGAGTGGTTTGACAAAGTGTCCCCCTTCTATATCCATAAAGGCTTAGAATGTCTGGCTGAAGTCTATTAAGCGGTTGCGTAATGGTTCCTTGCTTGTTGAGGCTAAGCGGGCAGCCGGCCGCTGTGGCCGAGTTATTCTAGGTGCTTCAGTCTGGAACCCCACTGCTGTTACGGTCGCAGGTACGAATCCTGCCTCGGTCATGGATGTGTATGATGTCCTTAGATTTAAGTAGTTCTAAGTCTTGGCGACTGATGACCTCGGATGTTAAGTCCCATAGTGCTTAGAGCCATTTTGAACTAACCGGGCAAAGCAGGGGGAACTCCTAAAGAAGTCAGAGAATTTGGGTGAGTACGACATCATTGTTGAATTGTATAACTCCCTTAACTCCAGCAAAAGTGTGGTAACGTGTCAGGACATTATATATACAGACGTTGCTGAAATCATACAAGATTGGGGAAAACAAGGGACCATAGATGGGGAACAAAGGACTCGCAAGAACTACGGAGAGATTGAAAAGACTGCCACTTTTATTGTGACCTTCAGTTCTCCAACACTACCCGACCACAACATGGCAGGTTTCCCTGACTTAGGGTTTCTGCCCTATGTACCTAACCCCATGTAATGCTTCAAATGCCAGCGTTTTGGCCATACAATGTTGAGATGCAGAGGTGAAACGACTTGTGGGAAGTGTGGAAAGGCATCCCATGAAGCTGGGATCGACTGTCCATCTCCAGCGGTCTGCATTAACTACTCTGGGAGCTATCCAGTCTGAAGGCGAGCCACTCAGCTTTTGCAGAGGAACGAAAAATTCAGGAAATCAAACTGACCAAGCGGATCCCCTATGCAGAAGTCAAAAAGGACTATCAGGCGATGAAACCCCGTGTCTTTACCACTTCTTATGCTTCATTATAGAAAGAAAACTGGCGTTCTACGAATCGGAGCGTGGAATGTCAGATCCCTCAATCGGGCAGGTAGGTTAGAAAATTTAAAAAGGGAAATGGATAGGTTAGATATAGTGGGAATTAGTGAAGTTCGGTGGCAGGAGGAACAAGACTTTTGGTCAGGTGACTACAGGGTTATAAACACAAAATCAAATAGGGGTAATGCAGGAGTAGGTCTAATAATCAATAGGAAAATACGAATGCGGGTAAGCTACTACAAACAGCATAGTTAACGCATTATTGTCGCAAAGATAGATACGAAGCCCACACCTACTACAGTAGTACAAGTTTATATGCCAACTAGCTCTGCAGATGACGAAGAAATTGAAGAAATGTATGATCAAATTGAAGAAATTATTCAGATAGTGAAGGGTGACGAAAATTTAATAGTCATGGGTGACTGGAATTCGGTAGTAGGAAAAGAGAGAGAAGGCAAAGAAATGAAAGAGGAAGCCGCCTGGTAGAATTTTGCACAGAGCACAACTTAATCATAGCTAACACTTGGTTCAAGAATCATAAAAGAAGGCTTTATACATGGAAGAAACCTGGAGATACTGACAGGTTTCAGATAGATTATATAATGGTAAGACAGAGATTTAGGAACCAGGTTTTAAATTGTAAGACATTTCCAGGGGCAGATGTGGATTCTGACCACAATCTATTGGTTATGACCTGTAGATTAAAACTAAAGAAACTGCAAAAAGGGGGCAATTTAAGGAGATGGGACCTGGATAAACTAAAAGAACCGGAGGCTGTACAGACTTTCAAGGAGAGAATAAGGGAGCAATTGACAGGAATGGGGGAAAGAAATACCGTGGAAGAAGAATGGGTAGCTTTGAGGAATGAAGCAGTGAAGGCAACAGAGGATCAAGTAGGTAAAAAGACGACGGCTATTATAAATCCTTGGGTAACAGAAGAAATATTGAATTCAATTGATGAAAGGAGAAAATATAAAAAAGCAGTAAATAAAGCAGGCTAAAAGGAATACAGACGTCTCAAAAATGGGATCGACAGGAAGTGCAAAATGGCTAAGCAGGGATGGCTAGGGACAAATGTAAGGATGTAGAGGCTTATCTCACTAAGAATAAGGTAGATACTGCCTATATGAAAATTAAAGAGACCTTTGGAGATAAGAGAACCGCTTCTATGAACATCAAGAGCTCAGATGGAAACCCAGTTCTAAGCAAAGAAGGGAAAGCAGAAAGGTTGAAGGAGTATATAGAGGGTCTGTACAAGGGCAATGTACTTGAGGACAATATTATGGAAATGGAAGAGGATGTAGGTTAAGATGAAATGGGAGATACGATATTGCGTGAAGAGTTTGACAGAGCACTGAAAGACCTGAGTCGAAACAAGGCCCCCGGAGTAGACAATATTCCATTGCAACTACTGACGGCCTTGGGAGAGCCAGTCCTGACAAAACTCTACCATCTGGTGAGCAGGATGTATGAAACAGGCGAAATACCCTCAGACTTCAAGAAGAATATAATAATTCCAATGCCAAAGAAAGCAGGTGTTGACAGATGTGAAAATTACCGAACTATCAGTTTAATAAGTCACAGCTGCAAAATACTAACGCGAATTCTTCACAGACGAATGGAAAAACTAGTAGGAGCCGACCTCGGGGAAGATCAGTTTGGATTCCGTAGAAATGTTGGAACACGTGAGGCAATACTGTCCCTACGACTTACCTTAGAACCTAGAATAAGGAAGGGCAAACCTACGTTTCTAACATTTATAGACATAGAGAAAGCTTTTGACAATGTTGACTGGAATACTCTCTTTCAAATTCTGAAGGTGGCGGGGGTAAAATACAGGGAGCGAAAGGCTATTTACAATTTGTACAGAAACCAGATGGCAGTTATAAGAGTCGAGGGACATGAAAGGGAAGCAGTGGTCGGGAAGGGAGTGAGTCAGGGTTGTAGCCTCTCCCCGATGTTATTCAATCTATATATTGAGCAAGCAGTGAAGGAAACAAAAGAAAAATTCGGAGTAGGTATTAAAATCCATGGAGAAGAAATAAAAATGTTGAGGTTCGCCGATGACATCGTAATTCTGTCAGAGACAGCAAAGGACTTGGAAGTGCAGTTGAACGGAATGGATAGCGTCTTGAAAGGAGGATATAAGATGAACATCAACAAAATCAAAACGAGAATAATGGAATGTAGTCGAATTAAGTCGGTTGATGCTGAGGGAATTAGATTAGGAAATGAGACCCTTGAAGTAGTATAGGAGTTTTGCTATTTGGGGAGCAAAATAACTGATGATGGTCGAAGCAGAAAGGATATAAAATGTAGACTGGCAATGGCAAGGAAAGCGTTTCTGAAGAAGAGAAATTTGCTAACATCGAGTATAGATTTAAGTGTCAGTAAGTCATTTCTGAAAGTATTTGTATGGAGTGTAGCCATGTATGGAAGTGAAACATAGACGATAAATAGTTTGGACAAGAAGAGAATAGAAGCTTTAGAAATGTGGTGCTACAGAAGAATGCTGAAGATTAGATGGGTAGATCACATAACTAATGAGGAAGTATTGTATAGGATTGGGGAGAAGAGAAGTTTGTGGCACAACTTGACCAGAAGAAGGGATCGGTTGGTAGGACATGTTCTGAGGCATCAAGGGATCACCAATTTAGTATTGGAGGGCAGCGTGGAGAGTAAAAATCGTAGAGGGAGACCAAGAGCTGACTACACTAAGCACATTCAGAAGGATGTAAGTTGCAGTAGGTATAGGGAGATGAAGAAGCTTGCGCAAGATAGGGTAGCATGGAGAGCTGCATCAAACCAGTCTCAGGACTGAAGACCACAACAGCAACATGCTTCATTGGTGCATAAACTTGTTGCTAAGGTCGATGCTTCGACTCGGACGATTTCCAGTGTTCCCTTATTCACCTCTGGAACTTGTACTTGCACAAAGTCAAGTGAAAGACATGGCGATCCAGACAGATACGACGGGAGAGACAAGTCATGCTCCCACAGTCCATAGCCCAAAGGCACCCCAAAAGCAAAGTGCCGCTCAGCGGAAAGTTTCTTCAAGGTAAAGTGGCTTTCACCGCCCCCTTCCCCCCTCATCCTTGTTGGGAAAGGTAGGAGCATATCTGACTGATGATGAGGACACCATGGATTTTGATGCCTCATCACAAGACCCAGTCAGCCCTAAAACACCGCCTCGCTCTACAAGTGCCTCACCACCCAGGCATGGAGACAGGGGTAAATCAAGACTACGTTGATGGTATTGCTCCCATACTCCATTGAAATATGAATGGATACAGGACTCATCTGGAGGAACCGAGACTCCTTGTGCAGGACAGACCCTTTTGCCTCTTTCTTCAAGAGAATCATTTTAAAGAGTCTGACACTCTTGTACTGATAGACATGTCGAACGTACTGGTGAGAGAGCAAAATGTGGGGTTGCAGTGTTCATAAAGGACACTTTTCACTCCTCACCTGTTCCCTTAACAACAACACTACAAGCGGTTGCTGTTCGGATAGTGGCTCATGTTGACATCACAGTGTGCTCTGTGTACTTACCACCCCATGAGCTTCTTGATCGTGGGGACCTCACTCACCTTTTTGATGAACTATCCCATACCTTTCTCCCTATGGGGGACTTCAATTCACGCAGTTCTCTATGGGGTTCTAACACCATATAGTATAATAAAATAATGGAATAGATGATAATAAAATGTTGAAATGTGTGGTTTTTTAAAATGTATTGAATTACTGAGGTTAATTTTTCGGCATGAATGACAAGCACAATAAGCTGAGCTATGCCTGGAAATAAGTTCGTATTAGTTCATATTATTTTGCAGGGTGAAGTAGTTTCTTTCTCCGCTGTAGATTTGTGCTTACCATTCTTTATAATGCTACGTTTGGTCGCCGTGTTAACCTTTGATGTCTTGACCGTGTTCCCATTAAGCTTATCGGATCTTCGTAGTTTTCCAAAGTACACAGGTAGGCTTCAGTTCTTGTAATTATTGTACTATTTGAAATAACAACTCACACGACATTTCTGTTAATAAAACGATACAGTATTTTTCTAAACGGTGCACATATGAAATACATACTCCTCACTTGGTCATAGCGACCCCAAAATGGCGGTCTGCAATTACTCGCTAAAAATGGCGTGCTTCTCACTCGTTCACTATCTGAGCGCGAATCCTTCCTTCCTCCAACTGTTACCAGAAAAAAATACTCTGTTTTTTAACAACTGAAAGTCAGAAAATACATGACGGTAGGCATAGGCTCTATGATGGGCTACCGCTTCATTTTCTCTGTTTGCCTTTAAAGAAGACAAAAACATAAAGGAAATACAAAAGCCACATGCCCCAAGGGTTGGAGACTTGAGGATATGCTGCAAGCCACAGATCTTATACTGCTGAACATTGGCCGAGTTACAGATTACAGCACGGCTACAGGTTTGTAAACCTCCATAGACCTCTCCTTCTGCTCACCTGCTCTTGGGGACACTGCTCAGTGGGCAGTGGACGATGACCTTTATGGCAGTGACCATTTCCCTATATGGATCGACCTACCTGATGGAGCAGAGCCTGGAAGAAAGCCACCGAGATGGTTGCTCAAGAAGGCTAACTGGATGCATTACAGGCAGTTAACTGTTTTCGAATAAATAATGTGACGGCGTTCAGGAGTGGGTAGATCACATTAAAGCCATGATTCACCATGCCGCTGATGCACCCATCCCAAAGTCTGTGGAAGTGCCTAGGCGGTGACCTGCGACTTGGTGGAATGCTGAGTGTAGTTTTGCAATCAGACACAGGAGGGCAACTATGTGCAGATTCAATCGATGCGCTACAGATGCGAATCTTGCACACTTTCGAGTGGAGCGTGCAGAGGCGAGTAGAATCATTGGGAAGAGTAAGAAGAGGTCTTGGCAAGAGTTCCGGATCTCCATCAGTAAGTTCACATCCACAAGTATAGTATGGGTCGCCATCAGGAGGATCTCCAGGGACAACTCTCGACCGCCAATAGCAGCTGTACGAATGCAGGGGTCTACTGTAACATCGATGAGGGACGTAGCTCAGACAATGGCTGAATCTTATAAATCCATTACGGCGGATTCCAGCCACGATCCCACCTTCTGTCGATATCGGGAGGCCCAGGAGAAGGTCGCTCTTCATTTTCGTTCCACCAACATGGAAGATTACAACCAGGCTTTCTCTCTGTGGGAGCTGGATTCTGCATTGTCAGTTGCTTGTGATACGACCCCTGTAAACGACCTGATAACCTGCAGAATGTTGCAACGATTGGATCGACGGTCGAAGGAATCCTCCTTCAGCTCTTCAATAAAATTGGGTAACTGGCGACTTTTCCAACACGTGGAAAGAATGTATTTTAACCCCAGTTTTAAAACCAGGAAAGGATTGGACAGGCCCTGGTAGTTATCGTAGAATTAGCCTGACAAGATGCTCAGGAAAGACAGTGGAGCGTATGGTCAATTTGCGCCTAGTCTGGGTTCAGGAAACCAGGTCCCTAGTCAGTAGCTCCCACTGTGGGTTCAGAAGCTATCGCTTTCCTTCGTAATCCACACCTTATCGGTGTTTTCTCGATTTGGAAAAGGCCTACGATACTACCTGGAGGCATAATATTTTGTCGCAACTCTATCATTGGGGATTCTGTGGACGTCTACTGACCTTCATACGGGCCTTTCTTTCGAACAGATACTTTAGATAGAGGGTTGGGAATACCCTGTTTGACCGTTTTAAGCAGGAGAATGGTGTCCCTCAAGGAGGTGTTTTAAGTGTCACGGCTTTCGCCATTGTAATCAATAGTATTAAAATCACAGTGCGATGTCCAGTACTATGTTCTTTGTTTGTGGACGACTTCTCCATCTTCTGTGTATCCTCCAGCCTCACCACGGCCACTCAGCAATTATAGCTGCCAATCAGGCGGTTGTAGGAATGGTCTTGCACCACAGGTTTTCAATACTCATTCGAGGAAACAGTTTGTGTTGATTTTAATCTTTCCAGCTCTCTGTCTAATTTGCCTGCTTTAAAAATGGGAGACCCCATACTCACTTTTAAAGAAAAGCTGAAGCATCTGGGTCTTATCTTTGATGAGAAGGTAACATGGTTGCCACACCTTACAGAACTGAAACTGAGATGTCTCAAAGCCTTAAACATCCTGAAATGTGTCAGCCATAGGTCTTGGGGAGTTGAGAGTTCACGTCTGCTCTAACTTTATAAAGCCTTTGTGCGACCCCGACTTGAACACGGATACCATATTTATGGGTCAGCAAGGCCTTCATGCCTTAAAATGCTGGATGCAGTTCACAATGAAGGTATAAAGCTGTCTACAGGGGCCTATCGCACGAGTCCAGTTGTTAGTTTGTGTGCAGAGGCTGGTGAGCCTCCACTGTCAATTCGACGTCTTCTTCTCGTGGTACACAAAGCGTAAAGGGCATTGTCCGTTTGTACATCACCAGCATTTAGTTGCGTTGTTCAGCCGCCTCTGGAGTGGCTGTTTGATCATCGGCCACAAGCAACATGGCCATTTGGGATCCACGGAAGGCATTGAATTATTAGAAGTCGGTGGCATTGAGGTCCAAAGCCAGGGTTGGAGTTGGACCTCCCCCTGGCTACTACCAAGGCTCAGATTGCTTTTAGAACTGACTGCTTACGAGAACATTATAACCCATACTATGTTTTCAAAGTTAAATTTAATGAAATTTTACGTAGCCATCCAGATTTTATTATGGTCTACACGGATGGGTCTAATCAGGGCGATGTTTTCGGTCGTTCTGTCGTGTTTCCCGACATTGTCCTCAGGATAGGGCTCCCAGAGCAGTTTTCAGTTTGTGATGTGGAACGGTTTGCTATCCTGATGGCAATGGAGCAGATGAGAAGGCGTCGTGACAAAAAAATTCTCATCTGCTGTGATTCTCAAAGTGCTCTTCTCGCTCTCGGACAGATGTACCCAGCAGATGGGGAAACGAATTCGCTGCAGCTGCTAAGTATGCTCGCTCCTTTCCTCCTCCTGGCCGCTGTTCAGTCCCTCTGCGGGCTGTCACTTCACCTGTGACCAAGGAGGCCATATGTTGGTGGGAGTCCCAGTGGCTGGAGGTGAGGGACAATAAAATACGTTCTATCAAGACTTAAGTGCGACCGTGGATCACCTCCTTTCACTCGCCGCGGCATTAAGATGCAGCCCTTAGTCGGCTGAGAGTGGGACACTGTAGATTGATGCATGGGTTCCTTTTACGCTGGGAGGAGCCCCCTGTACGTCAGAGATGCGGGACACAGCTGTCAGTACAACATTTCTTAACTGTGTGTTTTATATGAGGACCTGAGGTTTGAACTGGGTTTCCCACAGGATCTTCCCTCTATTTTAAGTGATAACTAGGCGAGCGTTGTTGATGTCTTAAAATGTTGTGTGGTGTCCTGAATTATTCCCCAAATACTTGGTGTGAAATCTTCATGTGTCACAATGTAGCTGGGTCATCCAGTCACAGTTATTTGTCCCTCTTTTAACAGCAGCCCTACAGGTATTTTATCCATGATTTTATTATTCCGCTGTGTCTTGCTGGGGTTCTATTACGAGTTTTCATGAATGTCACATTCTTGGAGTTATTTTATGCTGACTGTGGTGGGATCCGATTTACTGATCTTCTTCCATTGATTGTGAACATCGTCTTCGGCATAACATTAATGTAAGGGCGCTGATGACGTAGCTGTTTAGCTCCCTGCGCCATAAATCGTCATCATCAAATGTCATACTGTACAGATGACGCCCGCCATTCTGGCACCAAATGTATAGGAGTGTTGGACGTGGATGGAAAGTCTCAGGATGCACCATATTAAAACTCGTACATTTGCATGAATTCACACGGGGAAGAATCATAGGAAACTACGACTCGGATGGTAACAAAGTCAGTGAATTGTTGGAATGTCTGTGG
This sequence comes from Schistocerca gregaria, assembly GCF_023897955.1. Classification (NCBI taxonomy): domain Eukaryota; kingdom Metazoa; phylum Arthropoda; class Insecta; order Orthoptera; family Acrididae; genus Schistocerca; species Schistocerca gregaria. The sequence continues at coordinate 70,813,303 of NC_064927.1, read as the reverse complement.
AGTAATAGCAGATCGTTCTTCCCGAATGGTCTAAACCAGAAATGGTAGTGCCGTTGGATCCTCGGTTCCGGGGCGAAGCTCTAATTCAAGCCAAAACGAGTTCCATTGTATCCAACATGCGAGTCAGGGCAGGCATTCCATTTCAAGAATGTTGTTATGTAGAAACAATTGCCTCACAGATGTTTCTTTTTTCACCTGGTACATTGTCATTCTGGTATAGTCATCGTCTACGAATTGCCCCGATAGTGTACATAGAACACAGTACTGGAAAATGTGTGGTATCCTTCCGCGTTTAGAGTTTAATTAATCTCAAGAAGGGGAGCACACGCTAACCATGAAAGACACCTCCATACCGTAACATTATCTTCTCCGTAATTCACTGTTGGCATTATACAAAATGACAAGTAACTTTCTCCAGGCATATGCCAGACTCAAATTCTTCAATCGAATTTCCATAGCACATAGCGTAAGACTTCAAGACAGCTGTGGAATCATAATCAAATACGGCAGAAGGGATAGATAATATTCCATCAGAATTTCTAAAATCACTGGGGGAAGTGGCAACAGAACGATTATTCACGCTGAGGTGTAGAAATGTATAAGTCTGGCGACATTCCATCTGACTTTCGCAAAAATATCATCCACACAATTCCTGCAAGAGCTGATAAGTGCGACAATTATCGCACAGTCAGCTTAACAGCTCATGTTTTCAAGTTGGTGACAAGAATAATATACAGAAGAATGTCAAAGAAAATTCAGGATGTGTTAGATGACGATCAGTTTGGCTTTAGGAAAGGTAAAGGCACCGGAGGTACAATTCTGATGTTGCTGTTGATGACGGAAGGTAGGCTAAAGGAAAATGAAAACACGTTCATAGGATTTGTCGACCTGGAAAAGCGTTCGACAATGGTGCAAGATTTTCAAAATTATGAGAAAGATAGGGGTAAGCTGCAGGGAGAGACGGGTAATATACAATATATACGAGAGCCGAGAGGGAATAATAAGAGTGGATGACCAAGAACGAAGTGCTCGGATTAAAAACGGTGTAAGGTAGAGATGTAGTCTTTCTCCCCTACTGTTCAATCGGTGCATCGAAGAAGCAATGATAGACACAAAAGGAAGATTCAGTACAATACGAGACTGGAATAGAAGGGAGAACCGATAGAGGTACTCAGGGTACCCTCCGCCACACACCGTCAGGTGGCTTGCGGAGTACGGATGTAGATGTAGATGTAGAATTAAAATTCAAGGTAAAATGATATGATTCGCTGACGACATTGCTATCCTGAGTGACAGTGAGTAAGGATTACATGATCTGCTGAATGGAATGAATAGTCTAATGAACGTAGAATATGCATTGAGAGTAAATCGCAGAAAGACGAAGGTAATGATAAGTAGCAGAAATCAGAAGAGAGAATAATTTAACATGAGAATTGATGGTCACGATGTGAATGAAGTTAAGGAATTCTGCTACCTAGGCAGCAAAATAACCAATGAAGAGGACCTCAAAAGCAGACTAGCAGTGGCAAAAAGGGCATTCCTGGCCAAGAGAAGTCTACTAATATCAAACATAGACCTTATCCGAAGGAAGAAATTTCCGAAAATGTACGTCTGCAATACAGCGTTGTATGGTAGACAAACACGGACTGAGAGAAAACCGGAACAGAAGAGAAAGGAAGCATTTGAGATGTGGTGCGACAGACGAATGTTGAAATTCAGCTGGACTGATAAGGTAAAGAAAGAGGAGGTTCTGCATAGAATCCAAGAGAAAAGAAATATGTGGAAAACACTGACAAGGAGAAGGGACAGGATTTTAGGACATCAGTTAAGATATCAGGGAATGACTTCCACGGTACTAGAGGGAGTTGCACAAGGGAAAAACTATAGAATAAGACAGAAATTGGAATACATCCAGAAAATAAATGAGGTCCTAGATTGCAAGTACTACTACTACACTGAGATGAAGAGGTTGGCACAGGTGAGAGTTTCGTGTCCACATCAAACCAGTCAGAAGATTGAAGACCAAGAAAACTTGTTTCTAGTCATTCGCAGTCCACTGGTGTCGGCCTTTATACCACCTCAAGCGATGCTCAGCGCTGACTGCAGAGATCTGTGGCTTGCGAAGAGTTTCTCGTCCACTGTTCCCCATGCTTTTTAACTCCATACGCAAAGCCATTGTGATGAAATGGTGGCGACGCTTTCGAAATCACGAATGACTGCTATAACTAATTTCATGTGACTTTTCACAACCGTCCAGCTCAATGCTCTACTACGCCCCCTGTGAATCAGTACATTAGGATTCCCTGGTCTTTCTTCAGCTGCGAAGTTTCCTTCGCGTTTAGACTTCACAAGCACATCACCAACAATTTTAGAAGGGTCGAAATGTCATTTACGGATTTGTTACTCGGGTGGCATCCAGTGACTAGTCCACGTTCGAAGTCACTGATGTCTCCTGATACACCCATCCATCTTTTACTGTCCATCTACTGACAGTTGTTGTTGTTGTGGTCTTCAGTCCTGAGACTGGTTTGATGCAGCTCTCCATGCTACTCTATCCTGAACAAGCTTCTTCATCTCCCAGTACCTACCGCAGCCTACATCCTTCTGAATCTGCTTAGTGTAGTCATCTCTTGGTCTTCCTCTACGATTTTTACCCTCCACGCTGCCCTCCAATACTAAATTGGTGATCCCTTGATGCCTCAGAACATGTCCTACCCACCGATCCCTTCTTCTAGTCAAGTTGTGCCACAAATTTCTCTTCTCTCCAATCATATTCAATACCTCCTCATTAGTTATGTGATCTATCCATCTAATCTTCAGCATTCTTGTGTAGCACCAGATTTCAAAAGGTTCTATTCTCTCCTTGTCCAAACTATTTATCGTCCATGTTTCACTTCCAATGCATGGCTACACTCCATACAAATACATTCAGAAACGACTTCCTGACACTTAAATCTATACTCGATGTTAACAGAATTCTCTTCTTCAGAAACGCTTTCCTTGCCATTGCCAGTCTACATTTTATATCCTCTCTACTTCGACCATCATCAGTTATTTTGCTCCCCAAATAGGAAAAACTCCTTTACTACTTTAAGTGTCTCATTTCCTAATCTAATTCCCACAGCATCAGTTGACTTAATTCGACTACATTCCATTATCCTCGTTTTGCTTTTGTTAATGTTCATCTTATATCCTCCTTTCAAGACACTATCCATTCCATTCACTGCTCTTCCATGTACTTTGCTGTCTCTGACAGAATTACAATGTCATCGGCAAACCTAAAAGTTTTTATTTCTTCTCCATGGATTTTAATACCTACTCCAAATTTTTCTTTTGTTTCCTTCACTGCTTGCTCAATATACAGATTGAATGACATCGGGGAGAGGCTACAACCCTGTCTCACTCCCTTCCCAACCACTGCTTCCCTTTCATGTCCCTCGACTGTTATAACTGCCATCTGGTTTCTGTACAAATTGTAAATAGCCATTCGCTCCCTGTATTTTACCCCTGCCACCTTCAGAATTTGAAAGGGAGTGTTCAAGTCAACATTGTCAAAAGATTTCGCTAAGTCTACGAATGCTAGAAACGTAGGTTTGCCTTTCCTTTATCTAGTTTCTAAGATAAGTTGTAGGGTCAGTATTGCCTCACGTCTTCCAATATTTATACGGAATCCAAACTGATCTTCCCCGAGGTTGGCTTCTACTAGTTTTTCCATTCGTCTGTAAAGAATTCACACATCTTGCTCTCCCGATGGTAGAGTTTTGTCAGGACTGGCTCTCCCAAGGCTGTCAGTAGTTCTAATGGAATGTTGTCTACTCCCGGGGCCTTGTTTCGCCTCAGGTCTTTCAGTGCTCTGTGAAACTCTTCACGCAGTATCATGTCTCCCATTTCATCTTCATCTACATCCTCTTCCATTTCCATAATATTGTCCTCAAGTACATCGCCCTTGTATTGACCCTTTATATACTCCTTCCAACTTTCTGCTTTCCCTTCTTTGCTTAGAACTGGGTTGCAATCTGAGCTCTTGATATTCATACAAGTGGTTCTCTTTTCTCCAAAGGTCTCTTTAATTTTCCTGTAGACAGTATCTATCTTACCCCTGGTGAGACAAGCCTCTACATCCTTACATTTATCCTCTAGCCATCCCTGCTTAGGCATTTTGAACTTCCTGTCTATCTCATTTTTGAGACGTTTGTATTCCTTTTAGCCTGCTTCATTTACTGCATTTTTATATTTTCTCCTTTCATCAATTAAGTTCAATATTTCTTCTGTTACCCAAGGATTACTAGCAGCCCTCGTCTTTTTACCTGCTTTATCCTCTGCTGCCTTCACTACTTCATCCCTCAGAGCTACCCATTCTTCTTCTACTGTATTTCTTTCCCCCATTCCTGTCAATTGTTCCCTTATGCTCTTCCTGAAACTCTGTACAAACTTTGGTTCTTTCAGTTTATCCAGGTCCCATCTCCTTAAATTCCTACCTTTTTACAGTTTCTTCAGTTTTAATCTACAGTTCATAGCCAATAGATTGTGGTCAGAGTCCACATCTGCCCCTGGAAATGTCTTATAATTTTAAACCTGGTTCCTAAATCTCTGTCTTACCATTATATAATCTATCTGAAACCTTTTAGTATCTCCAGGCTTCTTCCATGTATATAGCCTTCTTTTATGATTCTTAAACCAAGTGTTAGCTATGATTAAGTTATGCTCTGTGCAAAATTCTACCAGCGGCTTCCTCTTTCATTTCTTCCTCCCAATCCGTATTAACCTACTACGTTTCCTTCTCTCCCTTTTCCTACTACCGAATTCTAGTCACCCATTAAATTTTCGTCTCCCTTCTCTATCTCTACAATTACTTTTATTTCATCATACATTTCTGCAATTTCTTCGTCATCTGCAGAGCTAGTTGGCATATAAACTTGTACTGCTGTGGTAGGCGTGGGCTTCGTGTCTATCTTGGCCACAATAATGCGTTCACTATGCTGTTTGTAGTAGCTTACTCCTATTTTTATTCATTATTAAACCTACTCCTTCATTACCCCTATTTGATTTTGTTTTTATAACACTGTATTCGCCTGACTAAAAGTCTTGTTCCTCCTGTCGCCGAACTTCACTAATTCCCACTATATCTAACTTTAACCTATCCATTTCCCTTTTTAAATTTTCTAGCCTACCTGCCAGATTAAGGGATCTGACATTCCACCCTTCGATCCGTAGAACGCCAGTTCTCTTGCTCCTGATAACGACGTCCTGCTGAGTAGACCCCGCCCGGAGATCCGAATATGGGGGGCTATTTTACCTCCAGAATATTTTACCCAAGAGGACGCTATCATCATTTAACCATACAGTAGAGCTGCAAGCCCTCGGGAAAAATTAAGGCCTTAGTTTCCCCTTGATTTCAGCCGATCACAGTACCAGCACAGCAAAGCCGTTTTGGTTATTGTTACAAGGGCACATCAGTCAATCGTCCAGACTGTTGCCCGTGCAACTACTGAAAAGGCTGCTGCCCCTCTTCAGGAACCACACGTTTGTCTGGCCTCTCAACAGATACCCCTCCGTTGTGGCTGCACCTACGGTACGGCTATCTGTATCGCTGAAACACGCAACCCTCCCCACCAACGGCAAGGTCCACGGTTCAATTGGGGGGTGGGGGTGGGGGGTACAGTACAGCACAGTGCAGTGCCAAAAATGGTTCAAATGGCACTGAGCACGATGGGACTTAACAGATGATGTCATCAGTCCCCTAGATCTTTGAACTATTTAAACCTAACTAACCTAAGGACATCACACACATCCATGCCATAGGCAGGACTCGAACCTGAGACCGTAGCAGTCTCGCGGTTCAGGACTGAGGCACCCAGAACCCCTCGGCCACCACGTCCGGCAGTACAGTACCCTCTTCCCCCTTGTATCCCTGCGGATTTGTTTCTTGTGCCATGTAGGGTTGTTCAGATACTTTTGATTAGGTAGTGTATATGATAAGTAGGGAGAGAGCGGGAGTAAAAGTTTCAGGTCCGGTTGGCTGACTAAGTGAAGTGTTACACAATAGCACGACTTTATGTATAATCGTGATTCTGGATTACGTGACAGCATAAGTGGCAACGGATTATGATTGAGTTCAGCAGTTTGTTATTTCTCAGTCTAACATTTATAGACCGAGCAGGCAGCGTTTCCGCGACAAGCCAGCTCAACTCCAGTTTCAACCATAGAGATTAACATTTTCCATGGAGTCTCTAAATCCTGGCTGCTGAATACGGGAGTGTTCACTATAACAGCCACCATTGATGGCTTACCACATTTCTGACAATATCACTCCTGGTGATTTCTCTGTGGCTGAGCAATACAAACGCCCCAGAAAAAATAGTAGTAGCAATTTAGTATTATGTCATATAACCAAATCCTTAAACTGAGAAACGAAGAACAGAAATGTGTTACTGAATGAGAAAACTGATTGTACTGTAGTGTTCGCCTCTACTGCAGAGAGTCTCACGTAACTTTCTACGTAGACCTGAAAATCGATTTCTGTACCAACAAAATAAAGTATCATCAACACATCGAAAATTAAATAATACTAATCAACAGTAAAATCACAGCAAAATTTGGAGATTTCAGAATAAAATTCAGTCGTCCGTTCCAAAGATATTTTTATTTCGCTTTACCGATTTCAACAAATTAATTATTTCATCTTCAGAAGCCTAAAAAGTTATCGACGTTACGAACCATTAGACCTTGACCATACGTTTATTTACAGTACACAAAGAGTGAAGCGGCAGGGAAAATATAAAAAAGCATATAGAAAGTATAACAGACAAAATAGCTTGACATGTACATACATGTGATTCATTTACTGTAAATTATCAATCTGTCAATCCGTGTTTAGAATGTACTGTTTTTGACATGTCCAGTCATTATGCTTCTGTGGAGAAGATATTGACATCCACTAGACCAATACTTAGTAAGTTTCTGTAATCATCTTCTTATACTTTAGAAAATGTATGGCGAAGGCCGAATGACATAAATTCCTACTTTTTAGGAGTCTGAAGATGAGAAATTAATTTGTTAAAACCGGTAAAGCGAAAAAAGTCTGTGCAACTGACGAGTGAATTTTATTTTCAAATATTATAATATGGTTGTTGAAAAATAGCAGCTATGAATACAATTACCAATTGTGGAGTTGTTGTACTTATGGTACTTGAAGGCAGCGACTAGATAAAGAAAGAGTTGTGTCCGACTTCTTGGACACTGGGGTGACCGGTAATAAAACAATTAATACACTCTTAATAAGCAATACTTCATTAATTACAAAAAAAACTTATCTTTGCTCGGCAGACTCGGCTCTAACTATAAAACTGTACACGTAGACATTCTGTTCAGATCACTCTTAATGTCCGAAACAAAAGCCTACAATCAATTCGTCATACCAGTTTTCACTTACTAGCATGATATATAGACTTTTAACAAGTCACCAATTTCAAAACTTAGAACTGTTCAGTGAATAGCCAGTAACCAATCCCAACTGCCGATTTCATAAATAATCGATCTCCCCTGTACGAAACAGCTCCAGACGTCTTACTACTTAAATGTGTTAAATATCTGAAGTCAAGTGTGTAAAACCTTTACAGTTGATGACACAAAACGTAATTATGTTAGCTTTATTAGCTTCACATTAGTCACCCACAAACTAGTAAAAAATATCAGAAGTAAAACTCTAACTCTTTCTCAAGAGCTAGCTTTTCTCCTACAGTATGTGTGTGCGATGATAAAAATTACGTTTGTATTTTCAGTGGTATGCATGAATACTATCTGCAAAATGGCTAGCGTGAAGAGTCAGTAGCAAAAATGGAACAGATTGAAACCTCATGCCTGATGCTGAAGCTGCACTGGATGAACATCGAAAATGTACTAAACGATAAATTTTCTCCTTTCTTTATTTTGTGGGGTCATCAAAGAGAAAAAAGTTAGGAAAACATTTGTAATTATCTGTAAGGTTTATTGGAAGTTACCAAGTGCTCTGATTCTCAAACACTGGACGAGCTCGTGATTTATTCTTCCAAAATATGTATCTACGATTTCTAACTTTAATATCCGACTTGCTGTGTTAAGCCTGTAACGTAAGATTATACCTCTTAATGGGCAGCTTATGACAGAGTTTTAAACTTTTAAATTCGCACAATAATGATTATACAAAATACTGAAATAAAATTGTTGTTGGCCCCCGAAGCTACGAGATGGGTAACCTGAAACGGGAACTGTGTGACCACTTCAGCCGTTTAGTAATACCAGTGGAGAGGAGATGATAGGGCAGTACACTGAAGAGTCAAAGAAACTGATACTCCTGCCTAATATCGCTTAGGGCCCCCACGAGCAAGCACAGGTGTCGCAACACGACGTGGCATGTACTCGACTAAAGTCTGAAGTAGTGGTGGATAGAACTGACATCATAAATCCTGCAGGACTTTCCATGAATCAGTAAGAGTACAAGGGCAAGGCCACGGTTAAAGCAGGCTCAGACATGGTAATTGGATGTCTCTATAGGCCCCCTGGCTCAGCATCTGTTGTGGCTGAGAACCTGAAGGATAATTTGGAAAATATTTCGAGTAGATTTCCCCACCATGTTATAGTTCTGGGTGGAGATTTTAATTTGCCGGATGTAGACTGGGAGACTCACACATTCATAACGGTTGGCAGATACAAAGAATCCAGTGAAATTTTTTGAAGTGCGTTATCTGAAAACTACATTGAGCAGTTAAACACAGAACCGACTCGTGGCCATAACATATTGGACCTTCTGGTGACAAACAGACCCGAACTATTTGAAACAGTTAACGCAGCTCAGGGAATCATCGATCATAAAGCGGTTACTGCATCGACGATTTCAGCCGTAAATAGGAATATTAAAAAAGGTAGGAAGATTTTTCTGTTTAGCAAAAGTGACAAAAAGCAGATTACAGAGTACCTGACGGCTCAACACAAAAGTTTTGTTTTAAGTACAGATAGTGTTGAGGATCAGTAGACAAAGTTCAAAACCTTCGTACAATATGCGTTAGATGAGCATGTGCCAAGAAAGATCGTAAGAGATGGAAAAGAGCCACCGTGGTACAACAACCGAGTTAGAAAACTGTTGCGGAAGCAAAGGGAACTTCACAGAAAACATAAACATAGCCAAAGCCTTGCAGGCAAACAAAAATTACGCGAAGCGAAATGTAGTGTGGGGAGGGTTATGCTAGAGGCGTTCAATGAATTCGAAAGCAAAGTTGTATGTGCTGACTTGGCTGAAAATCCTAAGAAATTTTGGTCTTATGTCAAAGCGGTTGGTGGATCAAAACAAAATGTCCAGACACTCTGTGACCAAAATGGTACTGAAACAGAGGATGACAGACTAAAGGCTGAAAAACTAAATGTCTTTTCCCCAAGCTGTTTCACAGAGGAAGACTGTACTATAGTTCCTTCTCTAGATTGTCGCACAGATGACAAAATGGTAGGTATCGAAATAGACGACAGAGGGACAGAGAAACAATTAAAATCGCTCAAAAGAGCAAAGGCCGCTGGTCCTGATGGGATACCAGTTCGATTTTACACAGAGTACGCGAAGGAACATGCCCCCCTTCTTGCAGCGGTGTACCGTAGGTCTCTAGAAGAGCGTAGCGTTCCAAAGGATTGGAAAAGGACACAGATCATTCCCGTTTTCAAGAAGGGACGTCGAACAGATGTGCAGAACTATAGACCTATATCTCTAACGTCGATCAGTTGTAGAATTTTGGAACACGTATTATGTTCGAGTGTAATGACTTTTCTGGAAACTAGAAATCTACTGTGTCGGTATCAACATGGGTTTCGAAAAAGACGATCGTGTGAAACCCAGCTTGCGCTATTCGTCCACGAGACTCAGAGGGCCATAGACACGATTTCCCAGGTAGATGCCGTGTTTCTTGACTTCCGCAAGGCATTCGATACAGTTCCACACAGTCGTTTAATGAACAAAGTAAGAGCATATGGACTATCAGATCAATTGTGTGATTGGATTGAAGAGTTTCTAGATAACAGGACGCAGCATGTCATGGAGAGAAGTCTTCCGAAGTAGGAGTGATTTCAGGTGTGCCGCAGGGGAGTGTCGTGGGATCGTTGCTATTCACAATATACATAAATACTTTGTAGATGACATCAGTTCACTTAGGCTTTTTACAGAATTATCTGGGAGTACGCATTAGCAGTGATTTAAAATGGAATGATCATATAAAGCTGATCGTCTGTAAAGCAGATGCCAGACTGAGATTCATTGGAAGAATCCTAAGGAAATGCAATCCGAAAACAAAGGAAGTAGGTTACAGTACGCTTGTTCGCCCACTGCTTGAATACTGCTCAGCAGTGTGGGATCCGCACCAGATAGGGTTGATAGAAGAGATAGAGAAGATCCAACGGAGAGCAGCGCGCTTCGTTACAGGATCATTTAGTAATCGCGAAAGCGTTACGGTGATGATAGATAAACTTCAGTGGAAGACTCTGCAGGAGAGACGCTCAGTAGCTCGGTACGGGCTTTTGTTGAAGTTTCGAGAACATACCTTCACTGAAGAGTCAAGCAGTGTATTGCTCCCTCCTACGTATATCTCGCGAAGAGACCATGAGGATAAAATCAGAGAGATTAGAGCCCACGCAGAGGCATACCGTCAGTCCTTCTTTCCACGAACAATACGAGTCTGGAATAGAAGGGAGAACCGATAGAGGTACTTAAGGTACCCTCCGCCACACACCGTTAGGTGGCTTGCGGAGTATGGATGTAGATGTAGATCTCTTCTGAACAGCACTTTGCTGGGCGTCCCAGATATGCTCAACAGTGTTCATACTTGGGGAGTTTGGTGGCCAACGGATGTGTTTGACCTCAGAAGAGTTTGTCCTATCTGGAAGTGCCCAGTTGCGTCAGAATCAACAATGGACAAGAATGGATGCACGTGATCAGACAGGATGCTTACGTACGTGTCACCTGGTAGAGTCGTATGTAGACGTATGAGAGGTTTCATATCAGTCCAACTGCTCACGCCCCACACCATTGCAGTGTCTCCACCAGCTTGAACAGTACCCTGCTGACATGCAGGGTCCATGGGTTCATAAGGTTGTCTCCATACCCGCACACGTCCATCCACTCCATACAATTTCAGACGAGTCTCGTTCGACCAGGCAACATGTTTCCTGGAATCAACAGTCCAATGTCTATGTTCACGGGCCCAGGCGAGGCGTAAAGCTTTGTGCCGTGCGGTCATCAAGGGTACACGAGTGGGTCTTCAGCTCCACAAGCCAATATTGATGATGGTTCGCTGAATGGTTCTCACGCTGACACTTGTTGTTGGCCAAGCATTGAAATCTGCTGCAATTTGCGGAAGCTTGCAGTACTGTCACGTTGAACGATTCTCTTCAGTCGTCGTTGGTCCCGTTTTTGCAGGATCTATTTCCGGCCGCAGCGATATCATAGGTATGATGTTTTACCAGATTCCTGATATTCACGGTACGCTCGTGAAATGGTCGTACGGGAAAATCCCCACTTCATCCCTACCTCGGAGATGCCATTCACCGACTATAACACGATCTTCAAACTCACTTAAATCTTGATAACCTGCCATTGCAGCAGCAGTAACCGATCTATTAACTGCGTGAGACACTTGTTGTCTTATCTAGGCGTTGCCGACCGCAGCGCCGTATACTGCCAGTTTACACATATCTATATTTGAATACGTATGCCTATACCAGTATCTTTAGCGCTTCTGTGTATGAGCAAATGTAAGAAATGTTTAAAAAATGTCCATGAGGGGACAGACTGAAGGGAAAGCTGTAATTAAGTGAAATGGAGGTGGGTGGAGCATGTAGCCAGTTGCATGGACGGTAGATGGGTCAAGAAAACATGTTCTTCAGTTCCGTGAGACGAGTGAAGGTCAGAAAAACGGAGTAATGGAGAGTTGGGCAGGTGACATGGGAAAATATGCAAGGCGAACGTGTGAGCCTGCAGGAGGCCATTATGAGGCAGTCGATGCCAGACGTCTGATTAATACGAGGGCTGTTAGTGAAGCTACATCCAGTTTCACATAGTGTGCGCACGAGCAACGACAGTGCCGTTGCTCTTGCGGTGGCATGCACCTCCAGCCAGTACAGTGCGAGCAGCGGAGGGTCAAGATTGTGTCTTTGTTCCTCTCCGAGCTACGCGCTGTCAAAATGTTTGCTCCAGTCACAAATCCCGCCAAATGTAAGGCAGGTTTTGTCATAAGGTTTCTTGCGGCGAAGGATTGTAAAGCTAGCGAAATCAGTCGCGAAGTCTGTGAAGTTTGTGGGCCAAAAGTAATGAGTGAAGGTGGTGTAAGGCAATGATGACATTGATCAAAAATAATCGAACCAATGTCCAAGATGAAGAGATAAGTGATAGACTGATTACTGTGAGTCCAAGTCTCATTTCTTTGTTGGAAAAAAAGGCTAGGGAAATCAACGTTTCCGCATATACCCGCTTTGTGTTCGTTTTCCGCGGTTAAGTAGTACAAAGAATTACCGAAGATTAGGATTGCCGGAAATGTAATGCCAGCTGGGTGAATCCGTCTCAATCAGACTGTTAAAATGGATCTGAGCACTATGGGACTTAACTTCTGAGGTCATCAGTCCCCTAGAACTGAGAACTACTTAAACCTAACTAACCTGAGGGCATCACACACTTCCATGCCCGATGCAGGATTCGGAACTGCGACCGTAGCAGTCGCGCGGTTCTGGACTGAAGCGTCTAGAACCGCTCGGACACCGCGATCAGACTTTGTCAGTGAGGCGTGTGTGCGGTACGTAAGTGTAGACGCTAAACTTCAGTCACTGCAATGGGACCGTGGTGGGTCACCTTAAGTAGGAAATCCATGAGAACTGTCTTCCAGGGCAGAAAAGAAATTTTGCTAGGTGAGTTCTGGGAATGAAATGCCACAATGAACGCTGAAAGTTACTGTAATACTCCAACAAACTTGAACGGCACCGTTGGAAACAAAGGCCGTGGCACCTTGAGCTCTGCCGTGATTTTCCCGCACCAGGACGCACGGCCGCATTCATTGCGACTCCGAGGGTTCAAATTGGATGTATCGGATCACCCTCCCTATAGTCCTCAAATCGCGCCTGGCATCTTTTAATACACAAGCAGAAGAGACTCTGCTCGAAACACATTGAAGATGACGAACAGATGAAAACTAGCGTCTTGTGGTGCCGACGGAATTTCAGAGCTCGTCAAACGCTACAATAAATGTCTCAGTGTGGCTAGAAACAATGTAGAAATTTTTTTAGAGTGCACACTCTCACAGTATTGGAAAACTACACTGATGAGCCACTCCTGGAACGCAATTCACCAGTGATTCTGCGCGCCATGGATTCGACATGTACCTGATGGCTCCCAGAGGTTTGTGGCACAGATGCCTACGCACAGGCCACACACTTCTCGTAATTTATGTACGGTTAGTATGTGAGAGTGGATAGCGTTCGAGTTGAGTTTCATCGGATTCAGTCAAGTTGAATTTGATGGCCAGTCATGTTCCTCAAACCACTGCAGCAGGAGTATGACCTTGTGACATGGATAGTTATCCTGCTGAAAGTTGGCACTGCCGCTGAGGAAGACATCAAGCACAACGGCTTACAGGTGGTCCCTAATAATATCCACGTTGTCCAAAGCTGTCAAGGCGCGTTAGATTTCTCCCGCATGTCCCATGGACGCACAGGCGAATGTCCCCCACAGCATAATAGTGCTCGCACCGGCCTGCGACCGTGGTGTGCTGCATGTTCCGAGCAGCCGCTGGCCTGGATGACGGTGTGTCTTGGCACGACCATCCACCAGGTTTAACAGTAAACGCGATTCGTCTGACCTGGCGACACGATTCCTTTGATCTGAGGTCCTCTCTCGATGATCCTGTGCCCACTGTAATCATAACTGACTATGTTGTGATGTCAACATGGGATCACAAAGGAGTGCCCTGCTGCGGAACACAATGTTCAACACTATGCGCTGAAAAGTGCGCTCCAAAGCACTTGTGTCTGCGCCAGCACTTTACTCCGCTACAGACCACCGACTGTCCCGTCCTAGAGAGTGGGCACGCCTCGGACCCCTACGTTCTGTGATGAGGCACGGACGTCCAACTTTTCTATCGCCCACTAGTGGTTTCAGCATTCTTCAGCCACTTTCGACAGATGCTCACGACAGCCGCGCGCCACCAGCCGTTCAGCTTTTCTGTTTTCGAGATGCTCGTTCGCAGGTATTCGCCCACAACAATCTGGCTTTTGTCAAAATGGCTAAGCCGGCGGATTTTCGCATTTGCGCCACTTATCGTCTCTAGAATGATTCCCCACTCGTCTCTGGTCCGTGTCCTCAGGCCACCACTCGCATTGAACCCCACAGTCTGCAGCGATCATAATGTCTTGGCTTTTCAGTATAATACTGTGACTGTATTATCTTTCTTTTTTAAAAATCTAAATAGCAGTTACATCTACGTACATACTCCGCAATCCACCATACGGTGCGTGGCGGAGGGTACCTCATACCACAACTAGCATCTTCTCTCCCTGTTCCACACCCAAACAGAACGAGGGAAAAATGACTGCCTATATGCCTCTGTACGAGCCCTAATCTCACTTATCTTATCTTTGTGGTCTTTCCGCGAAATGCAAGTTGGCGGCAGTAAACTTGTACTTCAGTCAGCCTCAAATGCTGGTTCTCTAAATGTCCTAAGTAGCGATTCACAAAAGGACGCCTCCTTTCCTCGAGATACTCCTACCCGAGTTCCTGAAGCATTTCCGTAACACTCGCGTGATGATCAAACTTGGGAGTAACAAATCTAGCAGCCCGCCTCTGAACTGCTTCTATGTCCTCCCTCAATCCGATCTGATAGGGATCCCAAACGCTCGACCAGTACTCAAGAATAGGTGTATTAGTGTTTACAGATGAGCCACATCTTCCCAAAATTCTACAAATGAACCGAAGGCGACTAACCGCCTTCCCCACAAATGCCATTACGTGCTTGTCCCACTTCATATCGCTTTGCAGTGTTACGCCCAAATCTTTAATCGACGTGACTGTGTCAAGCGCTACACTACTAATGGAGTATTCAAACATTACAGAATTCATTTCCTATTCACCTGCATTAATTTACGTGTATGTATATTTAGAGTTAGCTGCGATTCTGTACACCAATCAAAAATCCTGTCCAAGTCATGTTGTATCCCCCTACAGTCACTCAACGACGACACCTTCCCGTACACCGCAGCATCATCACCAAACAGCCGCACATTGCTATCCACCCTATCGAAAAGATCATTTTTCTAGATGGGAAACAACAGTGGACCTACTACACTTCCCTGGGCCACTGCAGATGATACCCTCACCTCCGATGAACGCTCACCATCGAGGACAACGTACGGGCTTCTATTGCTTGAGAAGTTAGTGTACGAATAGCTCTGACACGAGGCCACGACGATGAGATGCCGCAGAACCCGCTGCTGGCGGTGCCGCGGCTGCTGGTGCCGGTGGTGGAGCTGCTCCTGCTGTTCAGCCAGCTGTCCTCAGGGGACCCCAGCGCCGGCCTCGCGAAGCACCTCTGGTCCGCAGTTACAGCCAGAGCTGGAAATGTACACTTAAGGCCATTACAGCAGGCACACAACGAAGGACTCCAAATAACTCACAGTGTAACAGGCATGTAGTAGCGACAATACCGGATCAAATTTGTACACGATTCCAGGGTAAACAGTACAGTAAATGTACACTAATCAACCAGAACAATACGACTACCTACTTAGCACCGAGCGAGGTGGTGCAGTGGTTAGCAACACTGGACTCGCATACGGGAGGACGACGGTGCAATGTCGCGTCCGGCCATCCTGATTTAGGTTTTCCGTGATTTCCCTAAATCGCTCCAGGAAAATGCCGGGATGGTTCCTCTGAAAGGGCACTGCCAACTTCCTTCCCCATCCTTCGCTGATCCGACGAGACCAATGACCTGATGACCTCGCAGTTTAGTCTCTTCTCACAAACAACCCAACCTACCTAATAAAGGGTATGTCCACTTTTAGCTCGGGTAACAGCGGCGATGCGTCCTGGCATGGAAGCAGTGAGGCCATGGTAGATCGATGGAGGGAGTTGGCACAACATCTGCACACACATATAATCTTTCCCATAGATTCCGGTGGTATGAGCTCTGACGCCACATTCAGTCACATGACAGATGTGTTCGATCGGGTTGAGATCAGGCGAGTTGGGGGACCAGCACATCAACTGGAATCCGCCACTGTCTTCCTCGAACCATTCCATCACACTCCTTGCCTTCCGACAGGGCGTATTATCTTGCTGAAAACTGCCACCACCGTCTTGAAACATGATAGACACGGAGGGTTGTACGTAGTCTGCAACCAGTGTACGATAATCCTTCACCATCATGGTACCTTGTACGAGCTCCACTGGACCCATGAAAGCCCACGTGACTGTTCCCCGTAGGATAATGGAGCCGCCGCCTGTTTGTCTCCATCCTGCAATACAAGTGTCAGGGAGCTGTTCAACTGGAATATGATGGACACGCCCCCTGCCGTCAGTATGATAAACAAGGTATTAGGATTCATCAGACCAGGCACTGCTCTGCAACTGCTCCAACATCCAGCTTCAATGATCACGTGCCCATTTCAGTCCTAATTGCCGATGTCGCAGTGTTAACATTGACACATGTCTCAGTCGTGGGCTGAAGATGCCCATCGTTAGGAGTCTTCGGTGCACCGTGTGTTCAGACGCTGCAGTCCTTGTACCTCGTGAGTACCTCTATTCCCTCCGATGATCTCTGCGTTGCCGTCTGTCAGGAGGTCGTGTCCCTTCGGCATCGCCAATGGTCCTCTCTCCAAGGGAATAATCTTCGGTTTCCAGAATGAGATTTTCACTCTGCAGCGGAGTGTGCGCTGATATGAAAGTTTGGAAGGTAGGAGACGGATAGTGGCAGAAGTAAAGCTGTGAGTACCGGGCGTGAGTCGTGCTTCGGTAGCTCAGATGGTACAGCACTTGCCCGCGAAAGGCAAAGGTCCCGAGTTCGAGTCTCGGTCGGGCACACAGTTTTAATCTGCCAGGAAGTTTCAATCTTCGGTTTATTAAGCCTCTCCCGGCGCCTTGGACTACCTCCTCTCGGCCCTCTCGCCGGGAGGAGATTATTTTAACTTGGCTGCATATTGGGCACTGCCTTTTTAGCCATCGTCATTTGCTCTGTGGCGCTACCTGCCACTTTGTACGCAAAGCGTCCAAATTTTAACTGTCCACCGATTCCTGCTGGAGTGCCCTTTTTTTTAACAATTTACTTTCCAGCTTGGGTTTACTGCCTGATTTATCAGCCATTTTAGCGAATGACGCGAGCATTGTACTCCGCGTTTTAATTTTTATCCGCCGAGGTAATACGGCGAAGGCCATGTTAATTTTGGACCTCCATATTTGTACGATTTTTTGTAGCCCTTTTTCCACGTGCCTTGTTTTAGCTGTATCCGATTCTGTCCATTGGGACTGACGTAGTGTCGTTTCCCTCCTCTCTGTGTTCGTGTTCTGTAGTTTTGACTTGGGCGCGTATGACAAAACAAAAACAAAACGGTGTATTCAGACAATCTTGTATCTGCCCAGCATTAAAGGCTGACGTAAGTTCTGCCACAGCTCGCCGAGTATTCTGTTTTACCAGTCTGCCCACCCTACGACAACTGACTTCTGTAACGACGGCTGCCACCCAACCCCACGACGTCTGGACGTGATTTCACCTTGCTTTCGCCACTTGTTGAAGACATTCAGCACAGCACTACTCAAACACCCGACAAGTCATGCAGTTTCCGAAATGCTCTTGCCGAGACTCTGGGACAACACAATCTGTCCTCGGTCAAACAAATGGATCGCCCGCCTTCCCGAATCCACATATGTGCTGCACGTTGGCTGATACTACACTCCTGGAAATTGAAATAAGAACACCGTGAATTCATTGTCCCAGGAAGAGGAAACTTTATTGGCACATTCCTGGGGTCAGATACATCGCATGATCACACTGACAGAACCACAGGCACATAGTCACAGGCAACAGAGCATGCACAATGTCGGCACTAGTACAGTGTATATCCACCTTTCGCAGCAATGCAGGCTGCTATTCTCCCATGGAGACGATCGTAGAGATGCTGGATGTAGTCCTGTGGAACGGCTTGCCATGCCATTTCCACATGGCGCCTCAGTTGGACCAGCGTTCGTGCTGGACGTGCAGACCGCGTGAGACGACGCTTCATCCAGTCCCAAACATGCTCAATGGGGGACAGATCCGGAGATCTTGCTGGCCAGGGTAGTTGACTTACACCTACTAGAGAACGTTGGGTGGCACGGGATACATGCGGACGTGCATTGTCCTGTTGGAACAGCAAGTTCCCTTGCCGGTCTAGGAATGGTAGAACGATGGGTTCGATGACGGTTTGGATGTACCGTGCACTATTCAGTGTCCCCTCGACGATCACCAGAGGTGTACGGCCAGTGTAGGAGATCGCTCCCCACACCATGATGCCGTGTGTTGGCCCTGTGTGCCTCGGTCGTATGCAGTCCTGATTGTGGCGCTCACCTGCACGGCGCCAAACACGCATACGACCATCATTGGCACCAAGGCAGAAGCGACTCTCATCGCTGAAGACGACACGTCTCCATTCGTCCCTCCAATCACGCCTGTCGCGACACCACTGGAGGCGGGCTGCACGATTTTGGGGCGTGAGCGGAAGACGGCCCAACGGTGTGCGGGACCGTAGCCCAGATTCATGGAGACGGTTGCGAATGGTCCTCGCCGATACCCCAGGAGCAACAGTGTCCCTAATTTGCTGGGAAGTGGCGGTGCGGTCCCCTACGGCACTGCGTAGGATCCTACGGTCTTGGCGTGCATCCGTGCGTCGCTGCGGTCCGGTCCCAGGTCGACGGGCACGTGCACCTTCCGCCGACTACTGGCGACAACATCGATGTTCTGTGGAGACCTCACGCCCCACGTGTTGAGGAATTCGGCGGTACGTCCACCCGGCCTCCCGCATGCCCACTATACGCCCTCGCTCATAGTCCGTCAACTGCACATACGGTTCACGTCCACGCTGTCGCGGCATGCTACCAGTGTTAAAGACTGCGATGGAGCTCCGTATGCCACGGCAAACTGGCTGACACTGACGGCGGCGGTGCACAAATGCTGCGCAGCTAGCGCCATTCGACGGCCAACACCGCGGTTCCTGGTGTGTCCGCTGTGCCGTGCGAGTGATCATTGCTTGTACAGCCCTCTCGCAATGTCCGGAGCAAGTGTGGTGGGTCTGACACACCGGTGTCAAGGTGTTCTTTTTTCCATTTCCAGGAGTGTACATGCACTGTGCGTGTGTCTGCCTAGCAGTCGCTTCTCGCCAGGTGACGCTGCTATCTCCTGGATGCATAGTAGGTCTGTGGTCATAGTGTACTTGCTGATCAGTGCAGTATAAAGAATAGTCATCTGAAGGTTCTTCACCCCATAATGCGTACTACAGTAGATCAGCCGTAGCGGTTATTTGGCTGTCAGTCCATCAGCAACCAGTGGCCAGATGTGTGCAGTGAGTGAGAACTCTGGAGAGTGTGCCAGGCTGGGCGGCGTCCAGCGCCCCGAAATGACGCATGTCAGGCCTTCATGGGCAACATGCAGTCTTGCGTTATCAAGTTGAAAGAGTAACGTCACACAAACTTTGAAGATCGGGCACTTTTTTGTGTTTGGGTAATGAGTCGTGTGATTGGTTGGATGTGGCCAGGCGCGACTTCTTCACCTGTGCAGACCTCTTCTCCTCGGAGCAGCACTTGCTGGATGTATTCCAGTCTCTGTCTGACTCTACAGTTTTCACACTCTACAGCGCTCGTTAGTACCGTGGGAGGTAATCTCTGATGTCTTAACACGAGTCCTTCTTCCATGCAATGTTTTCCAGATATTTCTTTCTTTGTCAGTTTTGCGGAGATCCTCCGCATTCCTTATCTCCTCACTCCACCTAATTTTCCACATCCTTCCATAGCATTATGTCTCATATTTCTTCTATGTTCTTCTTTTCCATTTTCTCCACAGTCCTTCATTCAATTCCATACGTTGCTCTCGTCCGGACGTACATTCTCAGACATATCTTTCTCAAGTTAAGTAATGTATCGAGTTTGATGCTGTCTTTGCCTGTGACACTCTTCCTTATGTCGTCCATATTCGACTGTGTATGATGGTACAAGATCAAATAAAACAATTACCTGCGCCAGTTACTCTTTTCGCTTCATTCCCCGACATGTTTCGAGAGTGTACATTCTGATCTTCAGGTGGATCAGTGCTATATTGTTACACGTTTGCTAGTTGTATGAAGCAAGTTGTTTGTTTTGGTTTCATTTTGAGTCTGTTGCACCGTGCAGAACCTTACATTTCGTCGTATATATTCACTTTTAACTTTATTTGTCCCACAGAAAAACAACAAATGATATAAACAATGTACAGCCCGAGCTGCGGGAGATGGCGGTCATATGCGTGTGAGGCGTGTGTGTGTGTGTATGTGTTTCCTTTTCTGAAGAAGGCTTTGGCCGAACGTTAAGTGTGTAAAAGTGTTTTCGTTGTGACTGTCTGCAATTCATTGTGTCATATTCACAATTAGTAACAGTCTACACTTTTCCTAACACTGCTCATATTCCGACTTGGAGTTTGTACTCCTCATCGGTGGTGGTGTGTCTGCTGAACTATATTTACTGCTCTAGCCAACAACACCTGCTAAAGCGACTACAATTTGTCAGTGTGTCAAACCTGGGTGGGATGGCACTGATACACAGAGATGACAAGTGTATTAAAACGCGTAGCGACACCATAGTTTTGCAACGCCGTGTACTATATCAGCTATCTGCAAGTAGTTGTGAGGATGGAAAGATAACCAAATGCTTACCACTCGCACAATAGCTACCGCCGAAGATGCAACTGGACCACACTAGTAAAAACGGGTTCTGGTTTTTTCGGCTAGTGTTAGCTGCCGATTGAAAATTTTAGATAACGCATCTGACTATCACAAGGTTTTACAGGTTCGACCAGCAAGCTAACACCAAAAGTAATCTACTAGTCGATGGAATCAAGCAAGAACCACAAGTATGATTAGGATGCCCTACTGAAGTCGATTAAACCCAACTCACTGCGATGTGCCACACTTCACAGCAACGTGATCAGAAACCTCGCTTACGTAACCCAACACTCCAGCGCTGATACCTTGGGCTTATGTTATCTTTTTCCCAGTTTAAAAACTATCCAAAGTGGAGTTTCAGCGTTCCTTTTAATAGAACCCCACTGAAGCAATCAATCTAGACTTAACTTTCTTAGCTAACAGTTTCAATTAGTTTAATTTTCGTAAGAGCACGCCAGTGATACAATTTTACGTGTTGACTGAGCGTTGCTAGTCAGAGATTATTAATCCTATACAGTCACTGTACTGCAGCTCTATCCTTGCTTGTTTCTTTTTACGAACACACACAATGGATAATGCTGTTTACACTCTATGAATGATAATGGTTTTGCTACAACCTTCATAGTTTCCTAATTCCCCATAACTTAACTTTTCCACTGTTTATCACTTAAACAGTCAGACAAAAACCTGTTTCATATACTTAAAGCCGAACTTTACGTAATAATCGTAACAAACTCTCAGTGTGACTTATCTTTCACTTTAATATTCTTTGTCCTGCTTGTACTTTACCGTTTTGATTCACTGCGTAATCTTTAATCTTTTTATTTTTTGAGATTCAAAGTTTCTGTTATCGTATTTTCAAATTATGTTATATGGGGAGAAATGATAAGACGAGACACCAATTTTTCCATTATCATGCACAGGGCCGGAGCATCGTTTTATTTAGCCATTTTCTTAATTTTCAATATCTCCACAAAGTTTCGTCAGGCTTGAGTGCTGGTGGTAAACTACTTCGCCATTAAGCGGAAGCTAGTATAAAAAAAAAAAAAAAAAAAAAAAAAAAAAACTAAGCGTCACTGCCACTTTTAAGTATCATTCATATTCACTCAAATCAAAACAAACCCTCTATACCAAATTGAAAACACTCAGCACTCACAATTTTAAAGAGAGAATTGTCGTGCTCCATTCAGTAAATAGGTGTTGGTTGAGTCAGTTTCGTCGGATGGAAAATTAATATTACACCAAGTCGCGCTTGTCACAAAGTATCTAACACAGATTTGTTCTCCCGTTTACATTAATCAAACTAGGACGTCCATTCTCACAATAATTACACGACAATCACAGGCCGCACTTCAATTTGAGAGTTCTTTCAGCCGGGGATTCTACTACCTCTATACCACTCTCACCACTTTTCAATTTTGGGGCATTACAAGTTACCATTCTTCACGAAGTTAGGTATTTGAACTGCACCGTCACGATACTTCTATTTGCCAAAGAAATCCGATATAATCAAATTGCCACAATTTGAGAAGAAGAGTGATGCCCTGCTCCATATACACAGTACTAGATGAGAAAATAAGCTTTACTACACCTTATTGAAGATGTCAGTGTCTCAGAAAGGAACAAACATTTTTGATCACTTGCCTAACAATGTAAAATGTTTGACAGGCAGCACAGCGAGTTTTAAATCTAATCTAAAATCATTTAGCCTACACAAATTCTTCTATTCATTGGCCGGATTTCTGTTTGAAAACTGATAGCCAGAAAAAAATTGTTTTTGAATTTAGGTGCCCGAATGGTACTAAAAAATAATATGTTCATTAACGTTAACACTAATCCTGCGTATATGTCCTGTAATCTGACTCGTTCAACATCATTTGGATAAAAGAATCGTTCAGATTATCTATGGAAACATTTATAGCGTAATGTTTCGTTTCGTTACTTATGTTATTTATTAATAATTTAGGTTGTTAAAAATACATGCCAACCTAATATTCGATAAACAGAAGAACCTTTTCTTTTCCATGGTCAGCAATTTTCAATTTCTTACAAGTCATGTGCTTCTTGCTGAAGGAGCTTGCACACTGTTGACATTGAAGAATTCATGAGTCGTCTATTCAATATGTGCTGTGTTAATATCTCAGACACTATGGCGTTCTGCACGAAACATCTGTAGAGCTTTCTGAAAAGCTTCTCAGAAAGTGAAGAAAAATGCCTGAAAACATGCGAAGTGGTCAGAAGTAAACTGTGTGGATGTATTTTCCATTTTGTTGTGGCGCAGTGAGTCCTCCATGCTTCATATCAACATATACGATCTTTGGTGATATATATACCTCACAGAGCAGTGAAATCAACCATCGTTAACACAAACTGTCAACTCTTTCCTCCATTATTGAAGTATTTTTCGAGAAAATTTATCAGTATAAACGAGACTACCCGGCAGCATTCAATTACTGGCATGTTTTTTTAATTGCCTTTTCGTGTAAAACCTCCTAACATACCCGCAATATTTCATGGAGTGAGAGTCCGTTAAACTAGTGATGAAATTCTACTCATCGGATGGGGTTATTAAAATATGGGAACTACACTGCTGGAAATGGAAAAAAGAACACATTGACACCGGTGTGTCAGACCCACCATACTTGCTCCCGACACTGCGAGAGGGCTGTACAAGCAATGATCACACGCACGGCACAGCGGACACACCAGGAACCGCGGTGTTGGCCGTCGAATGGCGCTAGCTGCGCAGCATTTGTGCACCGCCGCCGTCAGTGTCAGCCAGTTTGCCGTGGCATACGGAGCTCCATCGCAGTCTTTAACACTGGTAGCATGCCGCGACAGCGTGGACGTGAACCGTATGTGCAGTTGACGGACTTTGAGCGAGGGCATATAGTGGGCATGTGGGAGGCCGGGTGGACGTACCGCCGAATTGCGCAACACGTGGGGCGTGAGGTCTCCACAGAACATCGATGTTGTCGCCAGTAGTCGGCGGAAGGTGCACGTGCCCGTCGACCTGGGACCGGACCGCAGCGACGCACGGATGCACGCCAAGACCGTAGGATCCTACGCAGTGCCGTAGGGGACCGCACCGCCACTTCCCAGCAAATTAGGGACACTGTTGCTCCTGGGGTATCGGCGAGGACCATTCGCAACCGTCTCCATGATGCTGGGCTACGGTCCCGCACACCGTTACGCCGTCTTCCGCTCACGCCGCAACATCGTGCAGCCCGCCTCCAGTGGTGTCGCGACAGGCGTGAATGGAGGGACGAATGGAGACGTGTCGTCTTCAGCGATGAGAGTCACTTCTGCCTTGGTGCCAATGATGGTCGTATGCGTGTTTGGCGCCGTGCAGGTGAGCGCCACAATCAGGACTGCATACGACCGAGGCACACAGGGCCAACATCCGGCATCATGGTGTGGGGAGCGATCTCCTACACTGGCCGTACACCTCTGGTGATCGTCGAGGGGACACTGAATAGTGCACGGTACATCCAAACCGTCATCGAACCCATCGTTCTACCATTCCTAGACCGGCAAGGGAACTTGCTGTTCCAACAGACAATGCACGTCCGCATGTATCCCGTGCCACCCAACGTGCTCTAGAAGGTGTAAGTCAACTACCCTGGCCAGCAAGATCTCCGGATCTGTCCCCCATTGAGCATGTTTGGGACTGGATGAAGCGTCGTCTCACGCGGTCTGCACGTCCAGCACGAACGCTGGTCCAACTGAGGCGCCAGGTGGAAATGGCATGGCAAGCCATTCCACAGGACTACATCCAGCATCTCTACGATCGTCTCCATGGGAGAATAGCAGCCTGCATTGCTGCGAAAGGTGGATATACACTGTACTAGTGCCGACATTGTGCATGCTCTGTTGCCTGTGTCTATGTCCTGTGGTTCTGTCAGTGTGATCATGTGATGTATCTGACCCCAGGAATGTGTCAATAAAGTTTCCCCTTCCTGGGACAATGAATTCACGGTGTTCTTATTTCAATTTCCAGGAGTGTATATTATGATATTGTAGAGAAGTGGACAGTGCGTTACCACAGAATTTAACTCTCATATATTCTGACATTACATACTCATCCGTCGTAATGAAAACATGACATTATTTATGTTAACAAGGTACGAGGCTTTCTCAAATTTTATTGTTACGGATGTGTTATGCATCATTCAAACGTCGATGAAAGCAAACAAAAAATCAATGTTCACATAGAGCGTCTCCAGAAGGAAAATGTAGCTGTTTCGTATTGTCCCTAAGAAAATAGTTTTTAAACCAGCAAACATTTTAGGGGGCATTTTCAAGTGAATCATTTATAGCAAAGAGATAGAATACCATTGAAAGGAAACACCGCGATCAGAGTGAAGAAAATTGAACAAACCCGTGCCAAGTTTTTGGAAGTCAAAACAAAGGGGCAGGGTACATGGTAGTACGTAAGGAAATTACAAAATCTAGCCTAAGATAACAAATTCACATATTCACGAAAATTTAAACATATGAATGTTCTCTCTGTGTTGGTTTGTAACACAAATGAAGAAACCACCAACAGATAATATTTTTTAACACTACGCCTATGAAATGAGATATATTCGTAGTTTTACTATTTTCTTGCGAACACTTTAGGGATATTGCGAAAAAAATTCGGCAGTTGCGTATCTTACAAATTCGTACTCGTACTATCTCGCCTTTAAAACAACCACAGAGTGACGAGTGACTGAAATGAGAAAGCCAAAAGCGCTTCCAACTGGAGTTCGTCTGAAATCAGAAATCAGTCACGTGTCGTCACACTCTCGTTAATTTTGAAAACAGTAGTCGTATTTCGTTGTTTCTGTGTTCTAACTTTCGTAATATGTCATTACGCTGTTTCAAGGCAGTGACATATTAAAGATTATCACAGGAATGTCACGTTAGACACGGTTTTTAATAATTGAATGTCAGTTAAGGCCACATCAACTTTGAGAGTCCTTATAAGATTCTAAAACGAGTGATAATAATTATAAAAGTGTAACCGATGGCTGTGCTCATGGGATTAGTGACGTGCGACAGGGTGGTCGAAGGAAGTATTCTCGCGTCCTGGTACATATTTTTTTCTCCAACTATCTGATTCAGGTTACAGAATTACATTGTGCAATATTCGATTCTACCTGTATATAAGAGCGTGCTCTATCAGGAATGAGTGAGTTTCTTTGATTTCGTGACTTCATTCGGATTGAAAAACAAAAGATGACGGCACTGCAAATCAAACAACCAGCAATTACGTTTATTTTCTTTCTTATCATAAATGTTTGACCGTTCTTTTTTTTCAGAATTTTTCTCTATTTCAAAGGGTGTGGTTAGGCAGGAATCAATTTAATTGCTGCGAGTGAAATGAACAGCAATGACAGTTATGTCCTTCCACGTCACAAATAGTTCGCTGTTTATTTCTGAATATGCTGCCATTTCAGAGAGTAAGAGCACAGATTGAATAGCTGCGAATAAAACGGGCAGCAGTCATATTTATAGTCTTGTTTGTCGCAAATACTTATTTGCCATCGAATCATTAGCAACAGTTCCGTAAATCTGGCGGTCAAGACAGAGACCGCACAACACAGCAAGCAACTGACGCCACGTGAAGGATTTCCGAACGCCAGTTGTGAGCGTCGATAATTTCTCATTTTAGTCACTCATACACAATGACTTCCGAAAGTATGGCGGATCATAGTTCAGTGTGCCACCGCAGGGAGCGCTGAAGAAAGTGTCAAAGCCTTTCTATGTGTACTCTGCATCTTTGGTTTGTTCCCATATTCCGAAAAGAAGTACAGAGTTCTTATAAAATCATTGAATACTATTATAATGTTGGATTTCAACAGTAATTAATATATGAGTGTAGGAACTTTAATAGTGGCAACTATTCATTTACAGATCGTACATAATAGATAAGTGTTTCAAAGTTTTACTGCCCTTCAACGTAGTCACCAACATTGTGTATAACCCGTTGCCAGCGATGTGGAAGTCACACACAGAACTCAATGCCCCTATCACTACACAGGATCTCATTGCTACACTCCGCACCAAACGCAACACCGCTCCTGGTCACGATCGTGTCACCTACCGCCACCTTCGTGAAGCTCCTGCCTCTTTCCTCTCCACCCTGGCCAGGCTCTACAATGTAGCCGTGTCCACCGGCTACTGCCCCGACCTGTGGAAAACCTCCCGTATCCTGATACTCCTTAAAACCCGTAAACCGCCGTCCACCGTCTCCTCCTACCGTCCCATCAGCCTTACCTCGGTCTTCAGCAACGTCCTGGAATCCATCCTCGCCCGCCGCATCCACCAGCATCTCCACCAGCACCGCCTCCTTCCCGTTACCCAGTGTGGCTTTCGGCCGTCCTCCTCTTCCGATGACCTTCTCCTTCACCTCACTCATCTCCTTTCTGAACAGCTTAATTCCTGTCGCTCCGCTATCTTCCTCTCCCTGGACCTCGAACGTGCCTATGACCGCGTATAGCATTCCGGTCTCCTCTTCAGACTCCAAACTTTCACCCTTCCCATTAACTACGTCCATCTGATCGGCTCCTTTTTCTCCCAACGTCCTTCCTATGTCACCATCCATAACACGGATTCCTACACCTTTTTTCCCTCTGACGGTGTGCCCAAAGGCTCTGTCCTCTCCCCCCTTGTGTACCTTTTGTATACGGCGGACCCCCTGTCCACCTTCTCCAGTTTGCCGATGACACCGCCTTCCTTGCCCTTGTCCCCACCGTGCAGTGTTCCCAACACCTTCTCCAATCCCATCTTGACCGGTTCACCACTTGGTGCAACCAGTGGTTGCTTAAGGTCAATCCCTCCAAAACCCAGCCATTCATTGTAGGCAAAACCACCCCTTCCTTCCGCCTCCTCGATTTCTATCTAACCATCTATTGCCATCCTATCGCCCTCACTCCCACTCTTAAGTACCTTGGCGTCACCCTTGCCCATCGCCTCTCCTGGACCCCCCATCTCTGGACGATGCAAGCCAAGGCACGCTCCCGACTCCGTCTCCTCAAGCTCCTTTCCGACCATAAGTGGGGTCTGGACCCCTCCACCATACTCCACACCTATAAATCCCTCATCCGCCCTATCCTCTGTTGCGCCCATCCAGCCTGGATCTCCGCCCCCCCCCCCCCCCACCTTTTACAAATCCCTTCAGATCCTTCAACGCCATGCACTCCGCCTCGCCTATCGCATCCACCTCCCCTCACCCCTCTGTACTACCTAATTCCGTTCTCCCACTTCCTCCTTTTCCTCAAACGGATACAGATCCTTTACACCTCCCGTAAACTTTATCCTCCTCACCCGCTTGTCTCACCCATCCTCTCCCACCCCCACCCGCTGCCGCGCCTGTATTCCCACGTCCCACCTGCTCTCCATCTCTCCACCCTCCTTATCCTCTCCCATGGTGGCTTCTGCCAGCTTCCTCTCCCTGATGATGCCCCCCTCCATCTACCCCTCCTACCAACTTTGATCCTCCCCTCCCACTTCCTGTGTTTTTCCTTTTGGGCACCCTCCCTCCCTTCTCTCTCCCTTTCCCTTCATCCCCCCCTTCCTCCTTCCTCCTCCCCCGTTCCCCCGGGCTTCCCCTACCTCCCCTCCTCCCTTCCTTCCTCCCCACCTTCTCCCTTGCCCTTGGCATCTCTGCTCTCCCCTCTACCTCCCCCACCTTCTCCCTCCTCTCTTGGCAGGTCCCCGGACTCGTACACGCTTAGTGGACTTTCGCGTGCCAGAGATCATCGCCTTGTGTTTTTGAGTGTGATGTCGTTCGTGCTCAAGTGTTCCAGTATTATTCGTTTGTGCTCCAACATTCTCGTGTGTCAATTATCGTCTCTGTGTGTGTCCATGTGCCTGAACAATTTTATCTTTGACTCTACGCCCGTGAACAGCTCCGTGTATTTTAAAAGTGTATGCCTCTGTCTATATATCCACCCTGTTTATTCTATGATTGTCTTCATTTGTATCTTCGTTTTCTCTGTGGTCGAAGAGCGGCGCACTATGCCGCTGATGGCCTACCTGTAGCAGGTATAAAAATAACAATAAAGAAAAAAAAAGATGTGGAAGTCGTAGGATACTCTTAGCAGTGCCAGTTGTGCTGACAGTTCGAGAGTCGTGGTCTATTGCCCGACCAATTTGTAGCAGTTCTGAAGCGAATGCTGTGAAGTTTCTCCTTGTGTTTAGAAATCGAGTCAAACTTACAAGGGCTTAAGCCAGGGGAGTGCAGTTGGTGGTTCAGCACTTAGCAGCCCCATCAGCCAAGCAAATCAATAGCAGCTTGCAGTGTCAGGTCCTGCAGAAAGTGTCATCACTTCTGTCTCTATGCCGGTCGTAGAGTGTGTTCCAAAAATGCTCTCCAAACGAAAACTGTGAGCCGCTTCTACTTTCAGAAAAAAATTGTATTAACTTCGGTAAAAGTTCAGAATTAGGTCAGACATTTAATGAAACAGGCCTCAGTTTCTTTTAACGTTGCCACCATTGCTTTTCTTTACAACATAAAAATGGTTTACAACTGGAAATTGCCTTCCATATGAACTGCAAATAAAATAACTGAATCCCAATTACTGGCGGTGACGTTACAAGAGGACTGAGACTTTGTGACCGATAAGCATGTGAAAATGTGTGCTGAGGACGTGAGGCCATTTAGCGATGTATAGGGTTTGTGAATTTACGGCAAACATTGACTGAAGAAGAAGAAATTAAAAGCCACATTCTTGTGGTATGCAACATGGTCCCAAAAAGACTTATTATGAAAGAAAGGCTTCTTTATTGAGACAAGTAGTTTTTAGACTAACGTAATACGGAAAGCGAACTTCGTCCCTGTTAAAATGCATTTGGAAAATTTACAGGTAACTACAGGGTGTATCAAAAAGAATATTCTGATTTGACACGTCTATGTTTCTGAAACTAATTAACATATACAAGAACTTTGTTCAATATGTCTCCCTTGAGATACAAAGGATATGTCAATGCGGTATTGAAACTGTTCCCACACTGCAGTGAGCATGTCTTTATTTACAGATTCCACTGCTGCTCTTGTGCGAATTGTCAGTTCATTCATTGTTGTTGGTAGCGGAGGCAAATAAATAGAATATTTTTATAAACCCCCACAAGAAATAGTCACATACAGTCAGGTCCGGTGTCCTTGGGGGACAGTGATGTAAGGCTGAATCATTTGGTCCAGTGCGACCGCTCTGTCGTTCAGTAGTCCTTTGAGTCAAAAATTCCCGCACTTCCAGATGCCAGTGTGGCGGTGCGCCATCCGGTTGGAGAATGAAATCGTTTGAGTCCGTCTCCAGCTGTGGAAAAAGAAAGTTCTCAAGCTTATCAACATATGTGCTTCCCGTGACAGTGTTATCGCCAAATAAATATGGGCCATACAGTCTTTCCTGTGAAACTGCACAAAACACGTTAAATTTTGGGGATTATGTCTCACGTTGTACGGCTTCATGTGATTGTTCCGTACCCCAAATTCTCACTTTATAACGGTTCACATTTCCACTTAAATGCAACGTTGCCCCGTCACTAAACATCAAGCGTGGAAGAAAACTGTCATTCTCCATCTTGCCCAGAACGAAATTACATAACTGCACACGCTGTTGTTTGTCACCTTGTAACACCATAGCTCTAATCCTGTATTGATTTATATTGCTTTTGTTTCATTTGATATTACATCGTTGAGCTTCTGAAAATGTGTTTGTTTGAATCGATAACATAAAATTGTATACAACTTTCTTTGTTTAAAACTTTGATGTTGTGGCTTGATTCTATGCAAAGTAGTGTATCTGTCATTTAAATTCTTTGTCTCATTTGGAGGGAACAAATCTTACTGTATATAATTGTAATTTCTGTGAATAATTTTTTATAGAAATGTCAATATGTGCAAATATTCTGTTTTATTGAACGAATTTGGTTGCTGTTATGTAAACTGCTGATCCTCACTGAGGGTTCTTAGTTATTCTGTATGTAAAAGTTGTTATGGTTCCCCTCGGGAACGGAACTGTGTAGCGCGCGCAAATTGTGGTTGGCCTAGGTAGAAAAGGTGGAACTGAGAACCAGTCGGGGACGAGGTACCAGTGGGGGACGAGCTACCAAACTGTGCACTGCCATTTATAGTTGCACATTGTCCTGGTTCCGTGAGAGGCTTTTTCTGCTACTTTCCAATGCCTCGGATGGATGGATAAATAGCTGGAACGACTCTGGAATTGGTATTCATCATTGCCACGAAGAAACGCCAGAGTCCAGCAATTCTGTCTTCAAATCCGCCTACCGACTTGCAGTTGCCACCACATTGCGCAATCACTGTAAAGGAGTACTATAATAATGTACAGTGAAGGATCAGCTAAATGGATGTGTTAGTGTGCTCAAATATAAGGTAATTTATAACTGACTTTATGTACCTACCTTGGTTTTTCTCCTTATCGTAACACCTCTCAGGTTCCTCTCCGTTTGAACTAAAGTGATTTCCGAGTGTCCTTACTGAAAGAACATTAAAGCCCTGTGTTTTGCTAATTGATGCCTCTTGCACATAGTTAAATGAAAGTTAAAGTTAATTATGCTTTCCGAAAATAATTTTCCTAGTAAAACTGCTTATTAATGCATTGTTGCCAACTTCAAATTAAAAGTTCTTAAGACTGAGGCTTATAAAGTTTTGCTTAGTAAATGATCACATTACTGCCTGTTGTAAATCGCAGAAGGTGACTCAGTATCTTACATGTATGTTAATTTTGTCTCTCAATGTAGTAAAAGTGGAAAACTGCAGTGTGTAAACGTTATATACTCATGTTTGCTAAGTGTTTGTCTCTCTTGTGTATTAGAAGTGCATATGAATAGTATTCCAGGATCCACAGTTTGTCTATTGTGTTGATACTTGGTAACAAGTAACGGAAAGACCATTAATTATGAAAACCATAATTTCTTTATTGAAATGATAGTGACAAGCAACCTGTTAGTGGATTCCAATTAACTTTCATTTTAAATAGTAAAGTATTTAACTGAGAGAGACTTAACCTATATCCAATTAATGATTCTGCGGTGAATAGTAATAATAACGTTATGAAGACCATCCAGTTTGTGTAAGCCCTTAACGTAATAGTGTCTTTCGGTATCTGTTATAAATTTGCAAATAGTTTGTGCTGCTCCAGTTGTTAGCTTCAATCTTAAAACATACGTATGTGTCAAGAGTTCACTGCACTCGCGTGTGACAAAGTATAGGTTGTGTTTAACCATTCAAGTTACTAATAACTATTTTCTTGAACGAGAATGTTAATCATTCCCTTGCCTAGTTAGGCTGGCGACCGTTTTCGTTACCCGTTAAACAGTGCAGATAGGCAAAATTTTGTTCGTTACTGTTCAAATATTTCCGTAATTCTGACTTTCACTTCCGATAAGCCACCTCCGTTAGGTACAACACGGTCAACACAACAAAATTCCTCCCAGAGGGTAACACTGCTCTGTTGCCTTGTACCATAATCGCTTTAAGAAAATAGTTTTATCACACAACCTGCTTCCAGCTTTAAGGTTATGGTACAGCGGTAGCAGACGGTAGTGTTATAACCTTCGCGAGAGCTCGCAGTATCTGAATTTTATATGGTTTCGTGTGTAAACGTCTACGCAACACACGCCAGGCGGATATCGGGTCCATGTTGACCTGTCGAGTTGCACAGCAAACGGATTTCTGCGGACTCCTTGCGACACTATGGCGGATGCGTTCGACGCCTGTGTCAGACACTTTGCTTTTACACAGACAACCTTTTTCTCGGAATTGTTGATGCCATCTTCTAATTCTCTGTGCTGGAGTAAGATCCACACCACACCTAGTACGAAAGTCACGCTGAACAGTTATCACTCACCCACAGTGCTCAAAACGTAGAACACAAAACGCTCTCTGTTGTCCCGATACTATTTTTACTAGAACTGAAATGGGCGCACACTGCTGCTACCTAACGGGAACCAAGCAAAAATCGAGAGTTTGGTCCTTAAAACAGTACGTTGTTCACGCATATATCTGAAAAATCATAATTGTAATGATTTAAAAAAAAATCAGATGATTCTTTTTGATACACCCTGTATTTTGAATTCAGCGAACCCCCAATACACGTCCTGGAGAAAGTAATTAAACTGATGTAATTGGGGTCACGTTTGGCTGGAACATACCAAGGCTACAGAAACTCGACTTTGAAAACCTTACATTAGTTGGCATTGTAGTATAGCAGACACCCTCACGTTCTTAGGCGCAAAGGATCTCGACTGTCAGAGATGGTTCTCATTACTACAGGAAACATTTATTACAGGTGGTCTCATAATGGTACGAATTGAGAATAGTCGAAATAGAGAATAGTCGAAAGAGGGTGAAATTGTAGAGAATACTGTTCACATCTAAATAAATAAATAAGCCCGAAATACACAGAAAAGTAAAAAAAGCCCAAAATCTGTCATTTTCTCGCCTACAATGACCCAAAATGGATACATATGTCGTCTAGTGATATTCGGGTAAAAAAAAAAAGATTTTTATCCATTTCCAAACGCTACTCGTACCACTACTATGAACGGGTACAGAATAAACTGCTACATACCGCAGCATCGCGATAAAGCGACCAAGCAAGCAAGACTCCTTTAGCCTACACTGGTAGGGCAGCATGCTGGTAAGGTGCGGTAGCTTGCTTGCCTGGCTAACAGGCAAGCGTGGGCAGGTTAAAGCGGTATGTGTACACCTCTGACCTGGACATGCTGCAGCAATGGCGTGTGTCACAATTACAGCAAGACAGTGGATACTTCATTTCGCAACGAGACAGTGGTGCACCACACTTCTACATCTACATCCATACTCCGCAAGCCACCTGACAGTGTGTGGCGGAGGGTACCCTGAGTACCTCTATCGGTTCTCCCTTCTATTCCAGTCTCGTATTGTACGTGGAAAGAAGGATTGTCGGTATGCTTCTGTGAGGGCTCTAATCTCTCTGATTTTATACTCATGGTCTCTTCGCGAGATATACGTAGGAGGGAGCAATATACTACTTGACTCTTCGGTAAAGGTATGTTCTCGAAACTTTAACAAAAGCCCGTACCGAGCTACTGAGCGTCTCTCCTGCAGAGTCTTCCACTGGAGTTTATCTATCATCTCCGTAACGCTTTCGTGATTACTAAATGATCCTGTAACGAAGCGCGCTGCTCTCCGTTGGATCTTCTCTATCTCTTCTATCAACCCTATCTGGTGCGGATCCCACACTGCTGAGCAGTATTCAAGCAGTGGGCGAACAAGCGTACTGTAACCTACTTCCTTTGTTGTCGTATTGCATTTCCTTAGGATTCTTTAAATGAATCTCAGTCTGGCATCTGCTTTACCGACGATCAACTTTATATGATCATTCCATTTTAAATCACTCCTAATGCGTACTCCCAGATAATTTATGGAATTAACTGCTCCCAGTTGCTGACCTGCTATTTTGTAGCTAAATGATAAGGGATCTATCTTTCTATGTATTCGCAGCACATTACACTTGTTTACATTGAGATTCAATTGCCATTCCCTGCACCATGCGTCAATTCGCTGCAGATCCTCCTGCATTTCAGTACAATTTTCCATTGTTACAACCTCTCGATACACCACAGCATCATCTGCAAAAAGCCTCAGTGAACTTCCGATGTCAACCACCAGGTCATTTATGTATATTGTGAATAGCAACGGACCTATGACACTCCCTTGCGGCACACCTGAAATCTCTCTTACTCCGGAAGACTTCTCTCCATTGAGAATGACATGCTGCGTTCTGTTATCTAGGAACTCCTCAATACAATCACACAATTGATCTGATAGCCCGTATGCTCTTACTTTGTTCATTAAACGACTGTGGGGAACTGTGTCAAACGCTTTGCGCAAGTCAAGAAACACGGCATCTACCTGGGAACCCATGTCTAAGGCCCTCTGAGTCTCGTGGACGAATAGCGCGAGCTGGGTTTCACACGACTTCGAAACCCATGCTGGTTCCTACAGAGTAGATTTCTAGTTTCCAGAAAAGTTATTATACTCGAACATAATACGTGTTCCAAAATTCTACAACTGATCGACGTTAGAGATATAGGTCTATAGTTCTGGAAATCTGTTCGACGTCCCTTCTTGAAAACGGGGACGACCTGTGCCCTTTTCCAATCCTTTGGAACGCTTCGTTCTTCTAGAGATCTACGGTACACCGCTGCAAGAAGGGGGGTAAGTTCCTTCGCGTACTCTGTGTAAAATCGAACTGGTATCCCATCAGGTCCAGCGGCCTTACCTCTTTTGAGCGATTTTAATTGTTTCTCTATCCCTTTGTCGTCTATTTTGATATCTACCATTTTGTCAACTGTGCGACAATCTAGAGAAGGAACTACATTGCAGTCTTCCTCTGTTAAACAGCTTTGGAAAAATACATTTAGTTTTTCGGCCTTTAGTCTGTCTGTCTGTTTCAGTACCATTTTGGTCACAGAGTGTCTGGACATTTTGTTTTGATCCACCTACCGCTTTGACATAGGACCAAAATTTCTTAGGATTTTCTCCCAAGTCAGTACATAGAACTTTACTTTCGAATTCATCGAAAGCCTCTCGCATAGCCCTCCTCACACTAAATTTCGCTTTGCGTAATTTTTGTTTGTCTGCAAGGCTTTGGCTATGTTTATGTTTGCTGTGAAGTTCCCTTTGCTTCCACAGCAGTTTTCTAACTCGGTTGTTGTACCACGGTGGCTGTTTTCCATCTCTTACGATCTTGCTTGGCACATACTCATCTAACGCATATTGTACCATGGTTTTGAACTTTGTCCACTGATCCTCAACACTATCTGTACTTGATAAAAAACTTTTGTGTTGAGCCGTCAGGTACTCTGTAATCTGCTTTTTGTCACTTTTGCTAAACAGAAAAATCTTCCTACCTTTTTTAATATTTCTACTTACGGCTGAAATCATCGATGCAGTAACCGCTTTATGATCGCTGATTCCCTGTTCTGCATTAACTGATTCAAATAGTTCGGGTCTGTTTGTCACCAGAAGGTCTAATATGTTATCGCCACGAGTCGGTTCTCTGTTTAACTGCTCAAGGTAGTTTTCAGATAAAGCACTTAAAAATATTTCACTGGATTCTTTGTCCCTGCCACCCGTTATGAACGTTTGAGTCTCCCAGTCTATATCTGGCAAATTAAAATCTCCACCCAGAACTATAACATGGTGGGGAAATCTACTCGAAATATTTTCCAAATTATCCTTCAGGTTCTCAGCCACAACAGATTCTGAGCCAGGGGGCCTATAGAGACATCCAATTACCATGTCTGAGCCTGCTTTAACCGTGACCTTCACCCAAATCATTTCACAATTCGAATCTCCGTCAATTTCCTTAAATACTATTGCACTTCTTATCGCTATAAACACGTCTCCCCCTTCACTGTCCAGCCTGTTCTGCGGTATACATTCCAATCTGAGTTTAGGATTTCATTACTGTTTACATGTGGTCTCAGCCAACTTTCTGTCCCTAGTACTATATGGGCGTTGTGACCGTTTATTAATGAGAGCAGTTCTGGGACCTTTCTATAGACGCTCCTGCAGTTTACTATTAGTACATTAATATTGTTATTCCCTGTTGCATTTTGCCTACTCCTGCCTTGCCGCGTCTCAGGAGGCGTCTTGTCGGGCCTAGGGAGGGAATTCTCTAACATAAAAAAACCCCATGTGCACTCCACACGTACTCCGCTACCCTCGTAGGCGCTTCCGGCGTGTAGTGCACGCCTGACCTATTCAGGGGGACCCTACATTTATCCACCAAATCGCGGAGGTCGAGAAATTTGCACCCCAGCTCTCCGCAGAATCGTCTGAGCCTCTGGTTTAAGCCTTCCACTCGGCTCCAAACCAAAGGACCGCGATCGGTTCTGGGAACGATACTACAAATAGTTAGCTCAGATTCCACCCCGCGAGCGAGGTTCCGCCTTCACCAACTCCGCCAACCGCCTGTACGAACTGAGGATGACCTCTGAACCCAGACGGCAGGAGTCATTGGTGCCGACATGAGCAACAATTTGCAGTCGGGTGCACCCAGTGCTCTCTATCGCCGCCGACAGGGCCTCCTCCACATCTCGGATGAGATCCCCGACCTTTTCGCTATTTCCCTAAGGGGCTCCATCACCCGCCTAACGTTGGAGCTCCCAATAACTAATAAACCCCTCCCCCCGTGTGCCTGCTCGGACCTTGCTGAAGGAGCAGCCACATGTCCACTCACAGGCAGAGCGGGCGATGCCACACGGCCAGCCTCCACATTGACCCTCCGCCTCGTGTGCCGCGAACGCCGCTGAACCCACCACTCCCCTTGGGGAGAGGGTGGCCCAACCGCGCCCGGTACCCGCGAAGATGTCTCGACAGCAGGGACAGTGGGTGAAGCATGTAACACCTGGGATGTACCTTGCGACGCACCAGACTCCCCACTGCCGCTACACTTGGAGGCAGCAGCCTGAAGACGGCTGACCGCGGCCATCAACACGCTCAGCTGTTCGCGAAGAGTGGCTCCTGCGTCCGTACACAGGAGTCACACATCCTGTCCATCCTAAGGAATCAATTTACTGAAGAGACTTAATCAACTTTTAACTAGAGTGCTAATTCACTAAAGGCCACTTCTTGTAGAAAACAATGAAAATAGCACTACCTGTCTCTGGACTGTATTCAAAACAAACACTAGCACTACTGGCACTATGGCTGACTAAAGTGACTCTCTGACTGTATTCAAAATAAAGACGAAATCTATGGAACACTATTACTAGCACTCGAAAATTAAAGCTTCCTAAAAGCAAAAACATACCGAAGAAGAAGTGACAAGTAATAAAAAAAAACTTAATCCTAAAATGAAGGTAGCTCGCTGCACAGCTGACGTGAAGCAGACGGCGGTTAGGGCGACACTGACACTTGCTTTCAGATGTCCGTGATTACCTCTGTGGCCACCAGCCAGAGCCGTGGACTGGTTGCAATTCCCAGCACGAGCTTCCTCTTCTTCTTCAGTGGCCCCTGCTGTCACCCGACTTAAGTCCATGTCACTTTTGCTAACGAGGTTATGTCACAGATTGTTCGCTCTTGTCTCCACTGTCACATTCTTTGAAACAGATGCAAGGAAAAATATTTCAAGTAGTTGCTGATATCAACCGTGATGTAAAGAAATATCCATGGAAAGCTTTCAGTTTCGTATTGAAATTTGCCACATCATAAACGGTGTCCATACTGAGAACATCTAATGTGAGTTAAAACTTGGAGAGATGTTGTATTCAGTGATTTGCGTCTATTTTCTGTATATCATGTACTTTTTATGCAGCCGTCTTCTCAAACTGCAGTGGTACTTCCGAATTACCCTGTACTCAGGCTGTGTTGCGATGCTAACCACTTGAAATGGGTCCCCAGCAAGATACAGTCTTTGATTTTCATCTCGACAACAGAAAATGAGGGCGAGAATTGCATGTGGTATGCCGAGGTGTACAAGTAACATCATCACCACGAGCTGCTTGATGTGGAATAACGATTCCTATAAACAGCTAGAAGCGTCTCCATGCGTAGTCCATTTAGTCTGGTGGCTGCCAGTTTCTTCTACACTGGGCTTGTAACCTCGTGAACCTATGTAAACGACAAATTAATTGTATGAAATCATTATGATGAACAGCTCGGTGACTTCTTATAGAGTGGTTTACACTGCAGTGAATGGAAGTGAACACAAGCGAACAAGCATTTACGAACAATTTGCTGGTGTTCGCTACCATTTGCTCGGATCTCTGAAAAAGCTCTAAACATTCATGGTGGTGTCTGATTGTTCTATATCGTGTCTCCCTACAACTTTCGCGCAACGACGCTCTGAGCGTGTTTTTTAGGGAATTAACTAGTTTGAACCTGGGACCTGTTGCTGGTAAGGAGACGCCAGACCACACATGACATGTAGAATTCAGAAGAGTTCAGTGAGACTAGCGATGATATAACCAAACACTAAATGATCTCAGCGTCAGCTCCACTGCGCTCCCTGTAAAAGAATCTTAATACTAACTAAATATAGTGGAAAGGGTTCAAGGCTTTCCTGTTTTTAGTTAGCTGGTAAAATAACGAAGAAAAAGCAGTTAAGTTTACCATTGATAATTTTATTCTACTCACAAAGCATCGTTTATAAATTGCAATATAGATAAAAGGAAATGTTTCAATACAGGATGGTAAAAACCAACTGAGTTCAATAAAAATGTGAACGAATATTCCCTGAGTGGTTTTCCAAGTTCTACAATGGATCGAAGGATGACCTATGCCATATCACATCTATATTCTATGTTTAAATTAAGTTTCACAAAAGAGAAAACTATCAAAATGGTCTACAGTGAACCTCAATTATCTTTAATTACTTATCTAACTTGTCGTAAATTACAGTGGCTGATGTGGCTTCTCAATAACTATATAAAAGAAAAATCATCGCGTTTCAGATCTTTTCTTCAAGTGGCAAATGTGAACACCATGAGTTTTAATTAACGATCGACACTAGTATTACGCAAGTCTTCTGCAGTTCTGAGTGAAGCCTTATGCGCTCAAAAATGCGGCATCGCGTGCGTTCATTACCTTGTCGGTGTTAAGGCAGCGTCAGGGCGACAGCGGCCGGCGCAGCAGCCATCCAGCTCGCCGTCTCGGAACCAACTCTCTCTAAACTTCTCCTTACTACAATTTACCGAAGTTAGTTTAAAAAACTATCTGGCTATGTTTTCATATGACCAGTCAGGGTCTCAATGTTAACCTTAAGCTCCGCCTACAAAAATTCTGTCTATCCAATGAGAAACGTTATACTTTTCGTGGTAGGGCAATGTTTTTAAAGTTTGCAACGTAACAGAGACGCTAAAAAGTCTCACGCAAAAACCTGCAGCTGGTGTGGTCCTTTTAGCGTTATCGTGAGTTCTATACTCTTCTTCTGGAGGGCTCTATCTTTTAACATGGGCAGGAGGATTGTCCTAATGTAACAGACACGCGAAAATGTCTCACGCTAAAACTTGCGGGTGGTAGTGGCCCTTTTTGTGTTATCGTGAGATCTATACTGCTTTTCTGGAGGGCTCTGCTTTTAACATGGGCTGGGGGTTTTCCTTGACGTACCTGAGACGCGAAAAAGCCTCACACTACAACGTGCGGGTTGTGTAGTCGTACAGGTAGTCTGGCGGCGTGGGTGTCCAGCCCCTCCCTTATCGTAGGGCCTTCTAGCTTAACACGGTTCTGCTCTCGGCTTCTGTTCTCGTTTCTCCCCTCGGAACTGCGTCTGCCTCACAGTGGGAAGGTACAACATGCATTTAGGCATTCTTGTGTTAGTCTGTGGTATTTCATTTGCTCACTCGTTACTCGTATTACTTTGGTTAATTTAATGTCACGATTTATTCGGAGCTATGTGACATACTACTGGATTTGCTTATCATGTCAGGGTTTTCATGTAAGGTGTTGGATTTGCCTGACACCTTACATATCACCACCATTCGAACTTAATTTTTGCACTGAATTTAGGCAATGATTGAATCGTTAGCTAAGACAGTCAAAAATTATTCCGGTGTCTAAATTTTGTTGCCTACTGTTCAGTCACGTTATTCTGTTCTATGCTAGTTTGTATTACTAATTTATATTTTTATATTCTTCCACATTATAATTAAAACGACAAGAGAAGAATATTTTTATACTATTATTAATTTTTAATTATTTTCTTTTTTATTTAAGTGTGAAGTTTGTTTTTTAAGAAGTTTGTTTTCGAAAGTGAGGAGTCTTTCACATCGATTTTCTTAGAAATATTGTTTTTATAAATGTAGTAATTAAGTAAAATCCATTCCAAACACATTTTCTAAATATCATGTACAAGTAAAAATGTTTTTGTTTCTAGACACTCATTTCAACATTGTGACTAACAAATAAGAATTATTTCCAAGAATTGCTTTGACAAAGAAATATACCTACACAAGTATTGAGATATTATCCTAACAAATTTTATAAATGCTAAAAAAATTGCTTTGACAAAGAAATATACATACAGACGTATTGAGGTATTATCCTAATAAATGGTACAAATGTTAAAGAAATGGAAAATATCCAACAAGATAATTTTTTGTTCCTTGTTTTTATAACGAGAAAATAAGTAAAATATAGTTATTCTTTCATTTTTATGAGGAGAAAATAAGTGGCATATTGTTTCTTTATATACTGTCCATTTCAGAACTAAATAATTATTTTTATCAATAGTCTATTTTTTATTTAAGTCCATAGTCAATGACTGTTATTTTGTAGTTTATTAGCTGTCTGGTGTGCTTAACGTATTTAGTTTTTCACACGTTTCTTTTGCACAATTCCAACATCACATAATTTGATTTCACACGTTCACACAATCCTATGAATATTCAAGCATGAGGTTGGCGAATGTTTTTTTGCATGAACGTGATGGACTTGAGCGAGATAGATGTGGGCAAGTATTTGATGTACAGCTTCGTTCGTCGTTCCTTGATGGCTTTGCAAG
This sequence comes from Schistocerca gregaria, assembly GCF_023897955.1. Taxonomy (NCBI): domain Eukaryota; kingdom Metazoa; phylum Arthropoda; class Insecta; order Orthoptera; family Acrididae; genus Schistocerca; species Schistocerca gregaria. The sequence continues at coordinate 70,771,865 of NC_064927.1, read as the reverse complement.
TGTGTCTTGCTGTTGTGGAGGTCCCTTAATGGAATGGAGCTGTGAGAGCAGAATCTCGTGGTTTACTGGCTTTGTATGCGTGAAAGTCATCGTTATGTGTCGCTGAATGCGGTTGTTTTTCGTTGTAATACTTCGCAGACGACTAGTTTACAATAGGATAGGGAGTTGGGAAGGTATGTCGTCTATTATTCACCCATATTCTTTCTTGGTCTCAATCTTGCGAATCTTCAACTTCTGTTCTTCCCGTTTTTTCTCTGCTTCTTACTTGCTTCTTGGTTCTTCTCTGGGCAGAATATGGAAATATTTATTGATAACTAGTCGCTTTGAAGCTCTCCTCCTAGTAACAGTTTGATAAATTGTTTGGGCGCGTCATTTTTACTTTGTGGAAGTTCTTCTTCAGTTTCGTGCATCAGCGTGCTGTTTAATAGCAGTAACGTGACTTTTACGCATATTTTTTGCCAGTGGTGGCTTGCCCAAGCGGTCTTCTCGTCCGGCCGTTTTTTGCTCGCTCCGTTCATTCGAGGCTCGGAGACCCTTCAGGCGTTCGCCGTCCCAACGCCGTCCCGCCGCGTCTCAGCAGGGGTCTGTCACTGTGCGGCTCGGTGTTCCACCCCAGCAGGATTCCTCCTAGTGGCCAAATTTATTGCCCACTTTCGCTACAAGGGCATTCTGTTACTTTCGCTGTCCTTTTCCTTCTCTCGACGCTCCTGCTATGTAGGAATCATGTCTTGCTAATTACGCCCTTTTCTTTCTTGATACATCTCGCGTTGCAACTTGTGGGTCGTTGCATCTCTTCCTTGCTGGAGTTTTTACAATGGTTCTTACAAAAGTTTTACTTAAAATCATCTAACATATATCTAGTACCTACTTGTTATACGCCTTCTTAAAAAGCTTTACAAATTTCGGCGCCCTTTCCATGTTACAATTCTAAGATATTTGGAGTCTTAACGTCTACTCAAGCATCCTCAAATTCGTTTTTTATTTTTGTGTAGTGTCGTGGTGTATGGCATTTTAGTATTTCATGCTGTTAGTCTATCTACGCTTTATCCCTTCACCTTAAGCTATGGTACTAATGGTGTTATTATTGAAACTACTTTCTTTTTCCCACCTTCCTTCTTCATTCTTCTTTCTCCTGACGATCTTATCTGCAACATAATCTTGAAATGTTGTACTGATTATTTACGAGTAATAAAATTAATCTTCAAACTTGTACTGGAAGTGGTTAATACTGCCAGTCTTAGGTAAAAATACCTCTGCTTTATCTCGTAAAATACCCTCTAATTCTCTTTTACTGTGTTCCGAAATACCGCGAACTTCTTGCAATTTTGCGTCGATTTCTTTATGGACTTCTAACATGAGTTGAGGCGATTCCGCCTTTCATCTACATGACTACTCTGCAATTCACATTTAAGTGCTTGGCAGAGGGTTCATCGAACCACAATCATACTATCTCTCTACTATTCCACTCCCGAACAGCGAGCGGGAAAAACGAACACCTAAACCTTTCTGTTCGAGCTCTGATTTCTCTTATTTTATTTTGATGATCATTCCTACCTATGTAGGTTGGGCTCAACAAAATATTTTCGGATTCGGAAGAGAAAGTTGGTGACTGAAATTTCGTAAAAAGGTCTCGCCGTGACGAAAAACGTCTATGCTGTAATGACTTCCATCCCAACTCGTGTATCATATCTGCCACACTCTCTCCCCTATAACGCGATAATACAAAACTAGCTGCCCTTTTTTGCACCCTTTCGATGTCCTCCGTCAATCCCACCTGGTAAGGATCCCACACCGCGCAGCAATATTCTAACAGAGGACGAACGAGTGTAGTGTAAGCTGTCTCTTTGTGCATACCATTTTAATTCTTCATCCTCCTTATCTCGAATCATTCTTAATTGTTTGTTTATAACTGGTATTTCTTCTAATTTTAGCTTTTGCTCAAAGAGAAGTGTGACATTCCCGAATGTTGCGCTACCTTTCCCCATATCTATTATCGCTCGTCTCTCATTTAAAAAATCTGTACCTATAATCAAATCTACAGTTAGTTTATGTATAATCACGAAGTTGGCTTCGATCTTTTGACCTTGGCACGAAAGAGTTAACCTTGTTTGTCTCGCAACTTCCGCAGCATTGTTTCTAATAGGACCTCTTTCTTTAATCTTACGTGTTTTCAGAACTGGTAATTCCTCATTGGCATTACACTGCATGAATAAATTTTCTGAGATCGCAGTCAGTTCACTTCCGCTATGAATTACAATATTGACTGGGATATGCTTTACCATAGCCTTCACAATTGGTTGAATTTGAAAGGGTTGATTCTGTTCTTCTTCTTCTTGCATCAACGAATCCTCCACTGAATCATACATAAGACTTTTTAGGAATTTCCCTTGTGAATTCGAACTTTCTGTAGGATAAGCTTCGACTGCTACTTTTCTCTCTTTTATTTCCTCTTCTTTATTTCTTCCATCATTTATGCTTTCTTCAACATCTTCTACTTTTTCCTCATCCGCGTCTATCTTCTCCTTCTTCGTCGCTACTTCCACATAATCGCATCTAAATGCACTAATTATTGCTTCATAACTTCCTTCATTATATACGTTGGGTTGTGTGCCCACTCGTAATTTATTTTCAACTTCTGTCGACTGCGCATTATCCTCATTGAATTCACTTTCCTTAGTTTCCATCTCAAATAGCTCTGCAGTATTCATTACTTCGTCCTTTCCTCCTACATTCGATGTGCATGCCTCTGGTAATTCATCTTCCTCGTCAGTATTCTCCCCATTAATTTCGTTCCAACATGATATTGTTATTTTCTTGTCTTCGTTTTCATCTGGTCCCTGCGGATTTGTTTCTTCTTTCTTCTCTTCTCGTGATAAGATTTTTATTTCTCTTTTCAAGGTGCTGTAATTGTCCTGGGTCGGTGCGTCATTCTCTTTGGTATGGGCGCTTATCTGTCAACTCTAACGTTTATTGGGGTTTGGTGGTCTTACCTCCACCTCTTCTATCTGTATTCGCTTTCCTTGTGCAGGTTGTTGATAGTGGTTTCTTGGTTGATAATTTGTCCGTCTATTGGTTCTCCAGTACCCGTTCCGGTTGTCGTTATTCCCCCTGTAATAGTTTATGCCGTTCCTGGGTGAATTATAGTTATTGCCATATTCTCTTCTAAATCCATAACCGGTTCTTTGTTGAAATCTATTGTCGTTTCTTGGTGCGAAGTTATCACGTGGTTCGTAATTATTGTTTCTTCGTACTGTGTCTTGTGGATTCCACTGCTTTTTGCTTTCGTTTTCACGTGCGCTTCTTCTTTTTCTTGCTTCATCTTCCGAAAATATACCTTTAAATGCTTCGACGTCATTGCCTCCGCGACCTACACTCTTGGAAATGGAAAAAAGAACACATTGACACCGGTGTGTCAGACCCACCATACTTGCTCCGGACACTGCGAGAGGGCTGTACAAGCAATGATCACACGCACGGCACAGCGGACACACCAGGAACCGCGGTGTTGGCCGTCGAATGGCGCTAGCTGCGCAGCATTTGTGCACCGCTGCCGTCAGTGTCAGCCAGTTTGCCGTGGCATACGGAGCTCCATCGCAGTCTTTAACACTGGTAGCATGCCGCGACAGCGTGGACGTGAACCGTATGTGCAGTTGACGGACTATGAGCGAGGGCGTATAGTGGGCATGCGGGAGGCCGGGTGGACGTACCGCCGAATTCCTCAACACGTGGGGCGTGAGGTCTCCACAGTACATCGATGTTGTCACCAGTGGTCGGCGGAAGGTGCACGTGCCCGTCGACCTGGGACCGGACCGCAGCGACGCACGGATGGACGCCTAGACCGTAGGATCCTACGCAGTGCTGTAGGGGACCGCACCGCCACTTCCCAGCAAATTAGAGACACTGTTGCTCCTGGGGTATCGGCGAGGACCATTCGCAACTGTCTCCATGAATCTGGGCTACGGTCCCGCACACCGTTAGGCCATCTTCCGCTCACGCCCCAACATCGTGCAGCTCGCCGCCAGTGGTGTCGCGACAGGCATGAATGGAGAGACGAATGGAGACGTGTCGTCTTCAGCGATGAGAGTCGCTTCTGCCTTGGTGCCAATGATGGTCGTATGCGTGTTTGGCGCCGTGCAGGTGAGCGCCACAATCAGGACTGCATACGACCGAGGCACACAGGGCCAACACCCGGCATCATGGTGTGGGGAGCGATCTCCTACACTGGCCGTACACCTCTGGTGATCGTCGAGGGGACACTGAATAGTGCACGGTACATCCAAACCGTCATCGAACCCATCGTTCTACCATTCCTAGACCGGCAAGGGAACTTGCTGTTCCAACAGGACAATGCACGTTCGCATGTATCCCGTGCCACCCAACGTGCTCTAGAAGGTGTAAGTCAACTACCCTGGCCAGCAAGATCTCCGGATGTGTCCCCCATTGAGCATGTTTGGGACTGGATGAAGCGTCGTCTCACGCGGTCTGCACGTCCAGCACGAACGCTGGTCCAACTGAGGCGCCACGTGGAAATGGCATGGCAAGTCGTTCCACAGGACTACATCCAGCGTCTCTAAGATAGTCTCCATGGGAGAATACCAGCCTACATTGCTGCGAAAGGTGGATATACACTGTACTAGTGCCGACATTGTGCATGCTCTGTTTGCTGTGTCTCTGTGCCTGTGGTTCTGTCAGTGTGATCATGTGATGTATCTGACCCCAGGAATGTGTCAATAAAGTTTCCCCTTCCTGGGACAATGAATTCACGGTGTTCTTATTTCAATTTCCAGGAGTGTATTAATGATTGCTGGTATTTCAATGGTAGCTTCATCGCGCATAATTTAATCAGCTCTCCGTCACTGTATGGTACATCTAAGCATTGATTTTTGTTTGCCATTACTTCGAAAAATTTCACGGGACTCTTCTCTCCTGAATTTTCAAAATATGGGTTCTGTAATAATTCGTACTTCACTCCTGTGCTTCGCTGGACCAATATCGTGAGAGAAACTCCTCTCTGAAATCTTTGTACGATCGGCATGTTGCTGCAACGTTCTGCATGGTTTCTGCGACTGTTCCTGACATGTGTGCACATATAAAGTCTAATTTGTGTGCCAGGGTCCTGTGTTCTGGTAATCCTACTCGGAATTGATCAATAAAAGTTCGTGGATGTAATGAGTTTCCTTCTCGAAAGTGTTGAAATTTTCTGACTGTGAGGAAATTATCGTTGTCGTACTTCGTCATAGTTCCAGATGAAATTCGCCATTCTTCGCCACTTTTGTTTCTGATCATCTCTCCCGTCGTTCTTTCCGGTTGTGGTAGATCCATTGGATATTGTCCACTGTAACTTTCACGTACCCGCGGTGGAGGCTGTCTGATTTCACGTATGTTACTTTCCGCCTGTAATTGGAATCGCAAATGCGTAATATCTTCGTTAATTTCTTGTTTCTCCGGTGCTGTTACAGATACGGATGTGGTTGCAGACTCTGTGCTTGTTCGATCCTGTTCACTACGCTCTTCAATGGTTTGCAACAACTCTGTTCGCAATTTCTGAAATTGCCGCTTCGTTTGCGCTTCTATTTTGGCTATGCGGCTATCACATCTTTTCAGCGCTGCTCTTGTGATACGTTTGTGCAACACACTGTTTTCAACAATTTCACGCGCTGTACCTGCTGCTTGTCTAGTAATTTCGTTTATCTGTTTCTCTACTTTCTTGACTTCTCCGTGGGTGTTGTTTCGTAATGTTTTGATCTCGTCCTGAGTGTCATTACGCAATGTTTGTACGTCCACTTGTACCTTGTCAATGTCTGTTCTCAACTGATTGTAACCTGTTATTAAGTTTCCTATCACTTCTCGAGATTCTTTTGCCTCGTCTTCAATATGACTTAGGTGTAACTGATTTTTTTTTGTTTTGTTCTTTAATCTCACGCATTTGTCTCGTGGTTTCCGCATTTTGAATTTTAATTTGGTTCGCAATTTCTTTATTTTGCCTTGTCATGGTTTCCGTAATTTGATGTAATAATTCTGCCAGATTGGTGGGTCCTATTGCGTTTTCTTCCGACGTCCTACGCTCTGTGTTTTCGCCCAAGTGTTGGTTCGCAACCGATTGCATTGAACTGTGCTCTGACACGTTTCTGCTCGCATTCCTTGTACTCTGTGGTGAGGGAGCTCTGATTACATGTACCATGGGTTCTACGTATTCAAGACGCAAGTTAGAATCCTCATCGACTGTCTCTCTACTTTCCTGCATCTCTGTCGTATGCTGACCTAGGTTTTCTGTGCCTTGGCGTACATTATGCTCGTTATGGTGCGTTATCTGTCCTATTTCTCGCGATACTGCATCGTCTGTTGTGCTGTCCTCTACTCTCTTTCCATTTTCATGCTGGGTCCCTACCTCAATTCGGTCAAGGTCTCGATTTGCCATTGCTAATCTTTCCGAATCCCTTATTTTCTGTTTTAAAAGCAATTCAAGTGCCCTACTTCGTGTCAACATGCGCTCATACGATCTCCCGCGTTTCATAAACTTTTTGTTCACAGAGCGCTCAAACGATCTCACGAATTTCATAAATTTTTTGTTCACACGATTTGACACTACCAAGACTGACAATCCATTCACTTACTTGTTGGGTCAGAACCAACTTGTCAACGATGTATCCGCCACCTGCGCGCTTGCATTGGAGAGAAAACTTAATTCTAACAATTTTCAATATTCATAACTTAATTATGCTGTTGTCTCTGCTACAATGTTATTCTTCAATACTTTCTTAGTATCTATCACTGCAGCTACTGTTTTCGACTATGTATAACTTTGGAAAAAAAATTTTGCAAAAATGTTTCAACAAGTTATTTTTCTGACCTAGTTAGGCATGTGGTCGACCTTCAATCATGGTATTTTACCATCCTGGTAGGGTCGCCATTTTCTAAACATTCATGGTGGTGTCTGATTGTTCTATATCGTGTCTCCCTACCACTTTCGCGCAACGACGCTCTGAGCGTGTTTTTTAGGGAATTAACTAGTTTGAACCTGGGACCTGTTGCTGGTAAGGAGACGCCAGACCACACATGACATGTAGAATTCAGAAGAGTTCAGTGAGACTAGCGATGATATAACCAAACACTAAATGATCTCAGCGTCAGCTCCACTGCGCTCCCTGTAAAAGAATCTTAATACTAACTAAATATAGTGGAAAGGGTTCAAGGCTTTCCTGTTTTTAGTTAGCTGGTAAAATAACGAAGAAAAAGCAGTTAAGTTTACCATTGATAATTTTATTCTACTCACAAAACATCGTTTATAAATTGCAATATAGATAAAAGGAAATGTTTCAATACAGGATGGTAAAAACCAACTGAGTTCAATAAAAATGTGAACGAATATTCCCTGAGTGGTTTTCCAAGTTCTACAATGGATCGAAGGATGACCTATGCCATATCACATCTATATTCTATGTTTAAATTAAGTTTCACAAAAGAGAAAACTATCAAAATGGTCTACAGTGAACCTCAATTATCTTTAATTACTTATCTAACTTGTCGTAAATTACAGTGGCTGATGTGGCTTCTCAATAACTATATAAAAGAAAAATCATCGCGTTTCAGATCTTTTCTTCAAGTGGCAAATGTGAACACCATGAGTTTTAATTAACGATCGACACTAGTATTACGCAAGTCTTCTGCAGTTCTGAGTGAAGCCTTATGCGCTCAAAAATGCGGCATCGCGTGCGTTCATTACCTTGTCGGTGTTAAGGCAGCGTCAGGGCGACAGCGGCCGGCGCAGCAGCCATCCAGCTCGCCGTCTCGGAACCAACTCTCTCTAAACTTCTCCTTACTACAATTTACCGAAGTTAGTTTAAAAAACTATCTGGCTATGTTTTCATATGACCAGTCAGGGTCTCAATGTTAACCTTAAGCTCCGCCTACAAAAATTCTGTCTATCCAATGAGAAACGTTATACTTTTCGTGGTAGGGCAATGTTTTTAAAGTTTGCAACGTAACAGAGACGCTAAAAAGTCTCACGCAAAAACCTGCAGCTGGTGTGGTCCTTTTAGCGTTATCGTGAGTTCTATACTCTTCTTCTGGAGGGCTCTATCTTTTAACATGGGCAGGAGGATTGTCCTAATGTAACAGACACGCGAAAATGTCTCACGCTAAAACTTGCGGGTGGTAGTGGCCCTTTTTGTGTTATCGTGAGATCTATACTGCTTTTCTGGAGGGCTCTGCTTTTAACATGGGCTGGGGGTTTTCCTTGACGTACCTGAGACGCGAAAAAGCCTCACACTACAACGTGCGGGTTGTGTAGTCGTACAGGTAGTCTGGCGGCGTGGGTGTCCAGCCCCTCCCTTATCGTAGGGCCTTCTAGCTTAACACGGTTCTGCTCTCGGCTTCTGTTCTCGTTTCTCCCCTCGGAACTGCGTCTGCCTCACAGTGGGAAGGTACAACATGCATTTAGGCATTCTTGTGTTAGTCTGTGGTATTTCATTTGCTCACTCGTTACTCGTATTACTTTGGTTAATTTAATGTCACGATTTATTCGGAGCTATGTGACATACTACTGGATTTGCTTATCATGTCAGGGTTTTCATGTAAGGTGTTGGATTTGCCTGACACATTACAAAGCGCTTACACTAGAGGAAATTGAAGATAATGAGATCTATTTTTTTTATTGTGCTAGTAATCGACACTTGACATAAAACAAAATACAGGGTGTCCCATAAATGCTCCGACAAACTTCGAAGGGTTCTAGAGGATGTCTTGAGGAGCAAATCGATTATAGGAACACGTGTCTGGAAATGTCATTCAGTGACGCTACAGAGAGTCGAATAAGGACGCTGGCGCCTACAACAAGGCCACCCCTTGGCCAAAATACGCTCACGAATCATAGGCGAAACGTCTCGCAATGTTGTTTATTATTCAGTGATCACGACTGATTGATACGATCGCCAGTGGAGAAGATGGAGCTAGATTATGTATGAAAGGACCTTATCTCCGATGAATGCCATGCTCTGTTGTCTCCGTGAATGACGGTTTCGGGGACAGGTTTCCATCTGAATTTTATTTTTCTCTAAGAAACCCACTACTTTTAGGATACAGCAGGAAAAATAAATTCCAGACGGAAACCAGTATTTCAAGCTCTCATCCACCCAAGCAAAACAGCGTAATACTCACAGAAGACAGGAGTTTGTGGCAGCTACCTCCATCCAGTTAGAGCCAGCCTGCGAAACATTCATTTTAGGTATGATTATTTTGCATGGTGAAGGCCCGATTTTGATGCTGTAAGCAAAATGGAGTGGGAAAGGAAGGATGTACATGTCTCCGTTTGTATGTAAACGTGAAACACTCGTAGGTGGTGGGTGCACTTGACACTGAATAGCATATTTCCCTAGCAATAGTCCCAAACTTCCCATATATGTCGGTTGGGATTTTCAGATGGCTCAAACGGCTCTGAGCACTACGGGACTAATTAAACTAATTAAACTTAACTAACCTAAGGATATCACACACATCCATGCCCGAGGCAGGATTCGAACCTGCCACCGTAGCGGTCACGCGGTTCCACACTGTAGCGCCTAGAACCCTTCGACCATACCGGCCGGCTATAATGGTTCGTTTGTTATTCTAAGTACAGTATTGAGGTAATGTTCGTGTCAATACTGACCGACTCCTTTACATCCAAAATATAAATTTTATAGTCTTGTATTGCCCCCTCAGTCCTGGTTAAATTTCTGCGGTCTCTCAAATCCCCATGATCACAAAACACAATTCTATGAGAGGCTTAATTCCACCAAGTTGGCGTCTACCGATGATGCTATAACACCTTGCCACTGACAGTTCTTTCGAAGACTTTCGATTTACCAGTGCAGTGTCACCTTAAAGTATTTGATACTTAGTTCTAGAAAGTGTAATGAAATAATAAGTGCACTAAACGATTCTTTGCGGGTAGGCAACACACACACACACACACACACACACACACACACACACACACACACACACACACACGCACAAACAAACATCCATATATACTTTATTTAAAATTTTACATTAGTTATTTCTTTTTTTTTTAGAAAAAAAAGGAACGATGTCGTTTGTGGCCTTTCCTTGTATTGTCCCGGCAACAGACCATGCGATTCAGTTTCAACATTTCCGTTTTCGTGCTCATCTGCCCTGACATCCCACAATGCTGACAATTATTCATACATTCATACATTTCGATCTTTTTTTTAGAAAAAAAAGGAACGATGTTGTTTGTGGCCTTTCCTTGTATTGTCTCGGCAACAGACCATGCGATTCAGTTTCAACATTTCCGTTTTCGTGCTCATCTGCCCTGACATCCCACAATGCTGACAATTATTCATACATTTCGATGCACTCTAATCATAAAGACTGTTTCGTCTACTTTTGAACTCATTTTCAACACCATAACAACAACGACCAGTGACTTGCCCCTGGCACGCTAGAGACTGCCAAGTACACCGTGCAGTATTGCCAACAGACGGCACAGCTCAAAATATTCAAAGTTTTTGATGTTGTCTATATTATTACGCAGTCTCTCAGTCTCACACCTACACGTTCTGTCTCACTGTGCTGCAGGAAGTATTGCACAATATTATTGACCTTCTAAGGGCCTCCTAATAGCAAAACACCAACAACCGTTTGGTATTTGTCGCCGCAAAACACTGCTGTGAATTGAGCGCGCCGGCGACATAATGTACCCTCTCCTATCCTTTCCTCTCACGATTACAGTCTGAGGGGGGGTCACAAAAAACCGAAATCTGTAGCGGCTACGAGTTGCGTGGTAGCTCAGGCTAAGGTGCCAGGGCCCGTACCTCTAGGCCAAGGCCAGGGATAACACCAAAGCAGAAAAACGCGCCTAGGGCCAGTCCCAGAGAGAACTGTGAGACACGTAACCATCCCAACACGTTGCCACAAGCAGATAACAACATCACTACTGCAAAACATCAAAGAATGGAATGTGACAAACGTGCTCTATACATTGCGGCAGCTTACTGTCTCCCTGCTTTGACTTCCGATGGGGACCCATCGCATGATGGCACACCAAATCCAAAGATGACTGTAGCTACCCAAAACTTGGAAATGGATTCACACGCGCCAAATCAAGACGATACCGAGCGACACTTTCAAATTATTAAAGAACTAGTCTCAAAAGGAAGAATGCACATGCAATCTTACAATCAAACAAGAAGCAAACTCCTGCTCTATTCAGCAACGATCAGGAAACCCAAAGTGAATCTCATATTAGCCGAGATCCAACCAATCAGCGCCCAAGGCCATCTGACGTTGCCAGACCAAATAAAGTCTCAACGACAACGATCACGCCTGCCGTAGTGGACGACCGGTTCTAGGCGCTACAGTCTGGAACCGCGCGACCGCTACGGTCGCAGGTCCGAATCCTGCCTCGGGCATGGATGTGTGTTCGGTAGGTTTAAGTAGTTCTAAGTTCTAAGGTACTGATGACCACAGCAGTTAAGTCCCATAGTGCTCAGAGCCATTTGAATCATTTGATAACGATCGCGTATACAGGGCGATAGCTGTCGCCTAGCACGGAACTGAAAATAAAAACTTATAGGCGGACCAATTAAGGCAATATTCAAAGGGTAAGAAATTAAATATCACTTAACAGATCAACCAACAGCATTAAAATCCTTTGAGACGCACAACATATCTTTCGACAAGCATTAACCGGCAGATAAGAAAATTAATGATGTAATAAAATAGCTGCCAGCGGAAATTCCCGAAAGTGAGGTAGAGCCGGAACTACTCGAACTTTGATTTTCGCAAGAAAAGGTTTATCAGGTTAAAACGAGAGATGACAACACTAAAGGACTAACCCCACAGTCGATATGTTGCATGTGAATACCGCCAGAGACACAAAAGTCACATTTGAAACTTACCGTCACAAGGACGGACAGCCGCAATGTAAAATGTGCCAGTTGTTCTTACATACAGTAAATTACAGTTCACTTCCAATAAAGTACGTAAGATGTACAGGACATCACCTATCGCTAGACTGCACACGTGGTTAGATTCCTCCTACACGTGCACACTACGGGGAAGGTCATGCCACGCCACGGAGAGGTTGTCCAGGATACCAGGAGGCCCTCCGGATTTACAATGCTCAATCACAGGCACTCAACGCACGTCGTGAAATGACGGCTAAGACGACTCCAAGAATAAAAATCACTAACACGAGAGAATGTCCACAACTGCGGATGAAAATTGCGTGGAAGACGAACAATCAACCACGTGATAACGAGTATGATATTGGATACTAGAGACAAACCAGACAACACTACACGGATTATTAAAAGCCGTCTGAGGAATAACGTCATTTGTTTCTGATCTACGTCAACGCAATATCACACCACTCATTACCTACACCTTTGAGAGAGTTCGCCGCCGCACCTGATATAATCACAAAAATCGTGATCGTCGTAGACGGAGCGATGAAGATCTTTGCTTCATAATGGCCCAGAGCCTCACGAGGATCTAAAACCTCATATTTTGCAGTTTAATGCGGAGGGAGTTGCGGATAAAAAGACAGAACTTAGTGAATTTCTAACACGACGTAAGGTGGATATTCTGTCCCCAACTGAGACACACCTGCTCCTACTCAGTAATTGTAATTAAGAAACACGACTTGGTACAGGACAGACCGGCAGAATAGGAGAGGAGGTGAACGGCGATATTTATCCGGAACACAGTCACACATTCTGAGGAGAGATTACTACACCTAAATACCCTAGAGGCCGTCGCAGTGAAAATAACCGCTAATCTGTGGAAACATATCACTCATAGCTCTTGATAAGAACTATCTATTCACTATATTCGACACCTTTGATAAAATACTGTTATGTGGTGATCTAAATGTGAAATATTTTGAGTGGACTCTCGGAGAAATGCATATATGGAAGAATGACTCAGCATAATCACTTAGGCCTGATGGATCCCACGCATACCTCACACAAGCCAATTCACTAACCGGACGTATTAGACGTCACCATATCGAAAAATCTTCGAGTTGAATTGCACCTCAGACTACAATTCGGTCCTAGGAGGACTGTCAAATGCTACTGAATCTTTACTACCACTTCACGAGAGAACAGCTAATTGGGAGCAGTTCTCGAATTATCTCTCACAACATATAAGAGCGAACATAAATGTGAAGGACAGAGACCAAATTGACACGGCCGTTACAATAAGCGCGAAGAAGTTGAAAACAGCGTATAGGCGGGTCACGTTAGTAACATGAGTCGCCATTTTTCGAACAACTCTCCCCATTACTCTAAGATATACAAATAATTAAAATAGGGCAAGGAAGCCTTGGTTATGGTTCTGAAACCCACAGGACAGGAATATGCCAAAAGCTCCACCAACGCGCAATATAATGGCGTCAAGATCATGGGAAGATAGAATGCAGACGTCATTCCTCGAAACAAGAAATGACCGGAGAGTAATAAGGTCACTCAAAGAATCAAAACCACGTAAAACGGCACTAATGGACCCTACAGGGTTAATACACGATCCATTTCATAAGGCTGAGACGTTTAGCTCACGCTATGGAGAACAAAGTACTCTAAACGTTGTGGATTTTGACACTGCCCAGGACGAAATACAAAGACAAGAAGCACAGACAGCACTTGCGGTAGACGGACAGAGGTTCGAGTCCTCCCTCGGGCATGGGTGTGTGTGTTTGTCCTTAGGATAATTTAGGATATGTGGTGTGTAAGCTTATGGACTGATGACCTTAGCAGTTAAGTCCCATAAGATTTCACACAAATTTGAACATTCTTTTTAGGCGGACAGACTAACCAAATCGCAACTGACAACATCAGCACAAGCTGGAAAAATTATCCGTAAAATCGATACCAACTCAGCACTGTACTTTTATGTGATTTCCCATGAACCAATTCAAAACTTGCCACATAAACCGCTGCTGGTATTGATGCGGAAATGCAATAGCTGCTTGATGAACGAGGTACATGGAAGACGTCTAGGATAGTCCCAATGCCCAAACTGGATAAAGGCACACGTCAGGCAATAAATCATCGATCTATAAGCCTCTTATCAACGTTGTCAAAAGTACTAGAACGATAACTAAGACGATAACTGGCCGGACGCGGCATGATAAGAAGAGAGACGAGCTCGCCGTCCAAAAATACCGTCGTCAGATCTGCACCTCCTTAGGGAATCAGAGTATATCGCTTACCATATGAACATTGCATATTGTACAGCAGGTGTCTTCTTGGACATAACCAAGGCTTAACTCAAGGTTTGGAAGATGCGTGACGTAGATGTTATTCCAGATTATCAGATTTCTTACTGAAAGGAAATTTTTCGTCAACCTGGACAACTAGCATTCAAGCATCAAACAGCTGCAGAAGGGTATACTGCAAGGTTCCGTCCTTTCACGGACGTTACTCGTCTTATACGTTAAAATGATGCCAGCAAATCCCCAAATTTTATTATCTCAATTTGCAGAGGATATGATTTTGCTAACAAGTAGTAGACGAATTAATGTCGCTATAATACGCCTTAAAAGACATCTAACAGCCGCTGAACAGTAAGAAAAAATAATATGATTCAACTACAGGCAGATAAAACAAAGGCGGTAATGTTCACACGGAAACGTCTGAACTTGAGGGATCTAAAGTCGATTTATAACACAGACCTTCAATAGAGAGGCAGCGTGCGATATCTTGGCATAATCCTAGACACAAACTACTATTAAAAAGACACACCCAGACAAAAACGGAAAAACTACTGCTATTAATTGACAATCTATAACCCCTTCTAAATAGCTCTCAAATGAACATCAATACAAAAGACAGACTAAACGAGGTAATGATCTTACCAGTCTTATTATACAGATTCAGAACATGGGGAACAGCAAGCCCATTGAATATACGATTACTTCAAGTGATTCCAAATCTATGCCACAAGCTAATCCTCTGACCACCTAGATGGATGAGGAAGAGAAACTTACACGATGAACACCGCACACAAACAATTAAAATTTATTAGCCAAAGTGGATAGTGTCAGATAGCGTCGCCCGCTGGATGTAGTGAGATACCTCCCTCTGGGTCGCTGTGGAGCTATGTCTCCCATGTCACTAATAATCCCCATCACGCTGTGAGGTTGAACTGGTGCTAATGGCTTGCGACCACCAGACCAACGCGAGCCTCTGTGGTCCACTGGTAGGTGTGTGACACCGGTCCTCGCAGAGGTAGCGTGATCGGCGAGTGGGATCGATGGAAGGGATCACAGCCGCGTGGTGGCTTGTGCACCAAACCAGCGACAAAACTGTCGCTGAACCGGGGGAGTGGCGTGGGCGGGGGGGCGGGGGGGAGCAATTTCGAAGGTAATAAAGAAAGCCAGCACACACTTTGTGAATGATACGGATAGCAGCAATTATCGTGAAGAATGTCGCACACGGCGTCTCCTGCGGTCAAAGATTTATTGCCTAGGCATGCAAGTTGGTGTGCCTCCCATAAAAAGCAATGCCGGGCATATTTCAAAGCGACCTTTCTTTCTTCTTATCTTCTCAGGGACAGTTCCTCCCCCTTGTCCTCATTTAGCGAACTGGCCAGATAATTTTGCTATCAGTGTAGTTGTACCGGTGCACCAATTTTCATCATAATACAGAACGAGGGGTGTTCAGTAACTAAAGCAACAGTTTTTTCCTCGGTCAATTTCGGTTGAAGAATTGCAGAATTTGTCGTGGGACATCGTGGAATATTCCTGCTTCAGCTCCTGTAGTTTCATGAAGTTTCGATAGGTGGCGGCGCTATACGTAGCCTTCTAAATGGTGTCTGTAAAGGTGGCGTGTTCCAAGCAGAGAGCTGCCAATGAGTTTCTCTTGGCGGAAAACCAGAGTGTCACAAATACAACCGCTTGAAGAATTTCTACGGAGACCAGGCAGTGAACAAAAGCACGGTGATCCGTTGAGCGAGACGCTATACGTAGCCTTCTAAATGGTGTCTGTAAAGGTGGCGTGTTCCAAGCAGAGAGCTGCCAATGAGTTTCTCTTGGCGGAAAACCAAATACAACCGCTTGAAGAATTTCTACGGAGACCAGGCAGTGAACAAAAGCACGGTGATCCGTTGAGCGAGGCGTCTGTCATCATCGCAACAAGGACGCGCAAACCTGTCCGATCTCCCGCATGCCGGTTAACCGCACGTAGCTGTGACTCCTGCAGTGTTGGAAAATCCAACACCTCGCTGCTCAGCTGCACGCCTCTGTCGGTGATGCTGACACACTCGTCCACCGTTTGGAGTACTCAAATGTGTGTGCTAGCTGGGTTATTCGCCGACTATCAGAATACATAAACATCAACGAAGGATCATCTGTGCGGAATTCCGTAAGCATTACGAAGCTCGTAGTGACAATCTTTTGCCGAACATCGTTACAGGCGATAAAACATGGGTTCGTCACTTCGCACAGGAAACAAAACGGCAATCCACGGAGTGGCGCCACATTGCCTGTCCGCCGAAGAAAACTCCAAAGTCGCACCGTCGGTCTGTCAAGTCACCGTTTTCTGGCTCGCTGCCGGGGTTGTTCTGTTTGATGTCCTCCTTCAAGGTGCAAAGATCAACGCTGAAGTATATCGTGAAACCCTCAGTAAAATGAAGAAACGGCTTCAGCGTGTTCGTCGTCGCCGGCCGAAGTGGCGGAGGAGTTCTAGGCGCTACAGTCTGGAACCGCGCGACCACTACGGTCGCAGGTTCGAATCCCGCCTAGGACATGGATGTGTGTGATGTCCGTAGGCTAGTTAGGTTTAAGCAGTTCTAAGTTCTAGGGAACTGATGACCTTAGAAGTTAAGTCCCATAGTGCTCAGAGCCATTTTAACAGTCTGATCGAGACGGATTCACCCAGCTGGCATTACGTTTCCATTTTTGTTCGTCGTCAAAAAATCCAAACGAACGTCTCCTTCTCGAAGACAACGCAAGACCTTACACAAGTTTGCGCACCAGAGAGGAGCTCATTCTGCACTGGACTCTTCTTCCTCAGCCCAGATCTCACATCTTCAGACTTCCACCTGTTTGGCCCAAAGAAGTGTGGTATGCACTCCGCAAGAAGTAGTGCGAAGACGATGAGGAGGTTATCAATGCAGCAAAACGTTGATTCCGACGTCTAGCAGTACCTAGCCTGCAAACAGGCCCTTACATTAAAAAGGCGTAAGGCCGTGGCTCCCAACGGAGATTTTGTTAAAAAATATTGTTTTGTGGTCACAATAGTGGAGAGTAATATGGGATATTGTAAACCTGAATCAAACCAACCTGCTTTCAGGAAAAAAGTGTGTTTGATTACTTATTGGACGCCCCTGCTGTAAGGAAGTTGTTTTCTAATGAGTAAAAATTAACATCTTCTTTTTCTTATTCTCCTTTTTTATTTTATTTTTATGCCCCCTCTTTTAGATCCTTGTCCGGCCAATTTCTTAATCTACCGGTGTCTAAGTGCCTAATTTCTGCAGATTGTACCTGGCAAAAAAAGGTGCTGCGTTAAGTGAAGTGACGCTCCGCTGACATACCGTCTATTCGCAGTGGGAACACCCCACCATTTGACGGATCCTTTCGAACCGCCACGTTCCTGTCACGTCCAGTTTTAATCGGCCTTAAATCTGACAGCAGCTGCACACAGGGAGAGAACAGCTCAGGCAGAAAAGCCTAGAATATTGCGAAAAGGAACAGGAAACGAACGATACAACGAGAAATTTCTTCAAGGCTGATGAACTCAACTAAAAACGCTCCCCTCATTTCGCAGCGTGAATTACGTAACGGCAACAAGGTTGCCGTACACGTCAAACTTGTTTACCTGTCGCGTTTCCCGGAAACTCCTCATCCGAGCTCACATTTTTTTGCGCTTACTGTCGCCTTACTTCACGCTGTGTATATGTAAGACAGTGTTTTGACACATCATATAGTTCCTTGTTGATTGTCTTACTTTCATACATTTAGCACATGGAAATGTTAGGGACATCATATAATTTTTTACATTTCGTCTTTTTTCTTTTTTCTTTAACGAAATGTAAACTTTTGAAATGCAATGTTATTAATGAACTCAAGTTCTCTATACTTATTTTGAAAAGAACTAAATAGTATTTTATGATCTGTATCATATAACGATACAATACTGCACTTTAGAGTGATTGCATATAAATATTTTATTTCACTCTTTTCAGCATCAATACAGATCATTTTGAGAAGTTTGACACTAGTGAGTCTCGCGATGATAGCCGATTTACTAACACTATCTCGTTGTCGTCTGTTTAACTATTAACGCGTCTGGCATACAATTCTTATTTTTCTGCCTGTTGATCAACATCCACATCTATATTCCGAAAGCCGCCTTACGGTATCTGGCGGAGGGTACTTTCTCTAATACTGGGAAATCCCGTTTTCCTCTTCTAATTGCAAATGATTCGGGGGGAGAACGATATGCCTTGTGAGCTCGAATTTCTGTAATTTTTATGTTGATGGCCTTTTGGCTGGATATGAAAGGAGTAAGGAGTAACATTTTGGTTGAATCTTCTACGGACTCACACTCACGGAATTTTAACAGTAAACCTTGCCTTGAGGCAGGACGCCTCTCTTGTAGAGTGTGGCACTGCGGATCGGTGAAAAGCTCGATGATGCCTTCCCGCTTACTAAACGAACAAGTAACAAAACGTGCTGATTTTATTTGGATCTTCTCTATTTCCTTATCTTATAGGGATACCATACTGAACAGCAACAACATGTACCGGTCATACGAGTGTTTTCTAAGTTACCTCGTTTGTCGGTGGACTGCATCTATATCTACATCTACGTGATTATTCTGATTTTCAAAATAAAGTGCCTAGCAGAGGGTTCAATGAACCACCTTCAAGCTGTCTATCTATCGTTCCACTCTCGAACGGCACACGGGAAAAACGAGCACATAAATTTTTCTGTGCGAGCCCTGATTTCTCTTATTTTATCGTGATGATTATTTCTCCCCATGCAGGTGGATGCCAACACAATGTTTTCGCAATCGGAGGAGAAAATTGGTGATTGAAATTTCATGAGTAGATCCAGTAGCATCGAAAAACGCCTTTGTTTTAATGATTGCCACTCCAATTCACGTATTATGTCTGTGGCACTATCTCCCCTATTTCACGATAATACGAAACGAACTGCCTTCTTTGTACTTTTTCGATGTCATCCGTCGGTCCCACCTGATGCGGATCCCACACCGCACACCTATACTCCAGAATAGGGGGGACAAGCTTGGTGTAAGCAGTCTCATTAGTAGACCTGTTGAACCTTCTAAGTGTTCTGCCAATGAATCGCAGTCTTTGGTTTGCTCTACCCACAATATTGTCTATGTGATCCTTCCAACTTAGGTTATTTCTAATTGTAATTCCTAAGTATTTACTTGAATTTACAGCCTTCAGATTTGTGTGACTTACCGCTTAATCGAAATTTAGCTGTTTTATTTTGAGTACTCATGTGAATAACTTGACACTTTTCTTTATTCAGGGTCAGTTGTTGCCACTTTTAGACCCATACAGATATCTTATCTGAATTATTTTTTAAGTCGTTTTGATCATATGATGACTTTACAAGACGGTAAATGACAGCATCATCTGCAAACAGTCCGAGACGGCTACTCAGTTTGTCTGCTATGTCGTTAATATAGATCAGGAACAATTGAGGGCCTACAACACTTCCTTGAGGAACGCCGGATATTACTTCTGTTTTACTCGATGGTTTTCCGTCTATTACTACAAACTGTGACCTTTCTGACAGGAAATCACGAATCCAGTAGCACAACTGAGACGATACTCCATAGGCACGCAGTTTGGTTTGAAGACGCTTGTGAGGAACGGTGTCAAACGCCTTCTGGAAATTTAAAAATATCGAATCAACTTGACATCCCCTGTCGATAGCACTTATTAATTGATCAGTATAAAGAGCTAGTTGTGTTTCACAAGAACGATATTTTCTGAACCCGTGTTGACTGTGTGTCAATATATCGTTTCCTTCAAAGTACTTCATAATGTTCGAATACAGTATATGTTCCAAAACCCTACTGGAAACCGATGTTAGTGATATAGGCCTGTATTCGGCGGATTACTTCTATTTCCCTTTTTGGGTATTGGTATGACCTGAGCAATTTTCCAGTCTTTAGGTACGTATCGTTCTGTGAGGGAGTGGTTGTAGCCGGCCCGGGGTGGCCGTGCGGTTCTAGGCGCTACAATCTGGACCCGCGCGACCACTACGGTCGCAGCTTCGAATCCTGCCTCGGGCATGGATGTGTGTGATGTCCTTAGGTTACTTATGTTTGAGTTGTTCTAAGTTGTGGAGGACTGATGACCCCAGAATTTAAGTCCTATAGTGCTCAGAACCATTTGAACCACTTTTCAGTGGTTGTATATAATTGCTAAAAATGGAGCCATTTTATCAGCATACTTTGAGAGGAACCTGGCTGGTATACAATCTGGACCGGAGGCCTTGCCTTTATTAAGTGATTTAATCTGCTTTGTTACACCGACGATATCTACTTCTATGTTTCTCATCTTGGCAGTTGTTCTTCATTGGAATTCTGGAATATTTACTTTGTCTTCTTTGATGAAGGAGTTTCGGAAAACCGTGTTAAATAACTTTGCTTTAGTGGCATTGTCATCAGTGACTTCACCGTTGTTATTGCGCAGTGAAGGTGTTGATTGCGTCTTGCCACTGGGGTGCTTTATACATGAGCACGCGCTTTTTATTCAAACTTCTGCAAAACTTTGCCATACTTAGGGATTTTGCGTTCTTTTAAATTTGGTATGCTTTTTTCGTTGCTTCTGCAACAGCCTTCTGACCCGTTTTGTGTACCATGGGGGATCAGTATCATCACTTATTAATTTATGTGATATACAGGGTGAGTCACCTAACGTTACCGCTGGATATATTTCGTAAACCACATCAAATACTGACGAATCGATTCCACAGACCGAACGTGAGGAGAGGGGCTAGTGTAATTGTTTAATACAAACTATACAAAAATGCACGGAAGTATTTTTTTTTTAACACAAACCTAGGTTTTTTTTAAATGGAACCCCGTTAGTTTTGTTAGCACATCTGAACATATAAACAAATACGTAATCAGTGCCGTTTGTTGCGTTGTAAAATGTTAATTACATCCGGAGATATTGTAACCTAAAGTTGACGCTTGAGTACCACTCCCCCGCTGTTCGATCGTGTGTATCGGAGAGCACCGAATTACGTAGGGGTCCAAAGGGAACGGTCTGTGGAATCGATTCGTCAGTATTTGATGTGGTTTACGAAATATATCCAGCGGTAACGTTAGGTGACTCACCCTGTATATCTCTCAATTGCTGTCGATACTATCTCTTTGAAAACATTCCACACCTTTTCTACAGTTACATGATCAGATCGGAATGAGTGAAGACTGTCTCTGAAGAAGGCGTTAGGAGCATTTTCATCAGATTTTTTAAAATAGATATACTTTGCGTTTCTTTTTGATGGTTGTGGGTGCTGTGCTACGGTATTCAGCCTAGCATCAACGGCCTTGTGGTCGCTAATTCCTGTATTCGTCACAATACTCACTATCTGTGCAGGATTATTTGTTGCTAAATGGTCAAGTACACTTTCGCAACCACTTACGCTTCGAGTGGGCTCAAGAACCAATTGTTCAAAATAATTTCCTGAGAAAGCATTCAGTAAAATTTCGGATGACGTTTTATGCCTGCCGCCGGCTTTCAACGCATAATTTTTCCAACATATCGAGGGTAGACTGAAGTCACCACCGACTGTAATTGTATGAGCTGGGTACTTATTTGAAATGAGTCTCAAGTTTTCTTTGAAGTGTTCAGCAACTATATCTTCTGAGTCGGGGGGTTCGGTAAAACGATACAATTAATAGTTTAGTCCGATTGTCAGGTATAACACCCACCCATACTATTTCAATCGAACAGTCTACTTCAATTTCGCTACAAGGCAAACTACCTCTGAAAGCAAAAAATACTCCACCACCAATTGTATTTAATCTATCCTTTCTGAATACTGTTAGACCGTTTGAAAAAATTTCAGCTGAACGTATTTCCGGCTTTAGCCAGCTCTCTGTACCTACAGCTATTTGAGCTTCAGTGCTTTCTATTAGGGCTTGGAGCTCTGGTTCTTTCCCAACACAGCTACGACAATTTACAACTATAATACCAATCGCTTCTACAACTACCTTACTGTGTTTTACCTGCTCACTTTTAGACGGATGTCCCTTCTGTGGTTCCCTGAGACCCTCTAACCTAAAAAGACGTCCAGTCCCTTTCACACAGCCCCCGCTACCTGTATAGTCACCTCGTGCGTGTAGTGGACTCCTGACCTATTAAACGGGATCCGGAAACCCACCACCCGATGGCGCAAGTCAAGGAATCTGCAGCCTACACGGTCACAGAACCGCCTGAGCTTCTGATTCAGACCCTCCACTCGGCTCTACACCAAAGGACCACAGTCGGTTCTATCGACGAAGCTGCAGATGGTGAGCTCCGCTTTAATCTCGGAAGCAAGATTGGCAGCTTTACCATTTCCGCTAGCCGCCAGGAACCAGACAGAATCTGCTCCGATCCAAAGCGACAGGCGTGATGAGCCACGGACATGAGCCACCACCTGCAGCTGGCTGCACCCTGTACTCTTCATGGCATCCAGAAGCACCCTTTCCACATCCGGAATAACTCCCCCTGGATTGCACACGGAGTGCACACTGGCTTCCTTACCCTCCTTGGCAGCCATGCTCCTAAGGGGCCACATTACGGGCCTAACGTTGGAGCTCCCAACTATCAGCAAACCATCCCTCTCTGAATGCCCAGACCGTGCAGGCCGAGAAGCTTCCTCTGGAACAGGGTGGACGACTGCATCCGGCTCGGAGACATCGTGAGTCACAGATAACGCCCGAAACCTGTTCGTCAAACGAACCGGGGAGGCCCTACAACTAGCTTTACTGCAGACTAGCTTTGCTCCAGATTCTTCCAGTGAATATTAGTATGGCATCTGCCATACTGCGATGAATTGTGGGTGGTACCATTTGAAACCGCTTTGTAAGCATACGCCAAGATATTTTATGGGTATAACTGCTTCCACTGTGCTGCTCATGTTAGCTCTGTACTTAACCATATTTGTAATTTTCCCTTTAAGAATGGCCAGTTTCCTGAACTATTAAAGTATTCAGTAGTAAAGGCGTTTGGTGAAAAGGGAGATTGGAGGCAATTTTAGACATTTATGCGCCATCACTGTTTGCTAAAGTTATTGAAAAGGCTGTGTATGTAAGGATAATTGATCAGTTTTATCTCACATAATTTGCTCTCTAATGTACAAACCGTCTTTATAAGTCGTTAACAACTGAAAATGCTATATTCTCTTTTCTCTGAGAGGCACTGAATGTATCAAACAAAAGGTTTCGAACGCTAGACATATTTTTTCATTAAACTAAAGCTTTTGATAGGATGAATCACGAAGTATTGCTCCAGATGTTGGACCATTACGGACTATGGTGATTATTCACAGTGTTGGGTATGGCTGTAATGTGGGGTCTGAGTGGGGCACAATGAAGTGAGGGGTGCCGCAGGGATCAGTGTTGGGGCCACTCCTGTTTCTTATTCATGTAAACGATATGCCCTCTAGTGTTACAGGTAGTTCTAAAATATTTCCATTTGCTGATGATAACAGCTCGGTAGTAAAGGATGCTGTATGCAACATCGGCTCTGTTTCAAATAATGCAGTACATGACATAAGTTTATAGCTTGTGGAAAATAAACTCACGCTAAATCACAGCAAGACTCAGTTTTTACAGCTTGTAACACACAATTCAACAAAACCCGACGCTTTAATTTCGCAGAATGGGCATATGATTAGTGAAACTGAACAGTTCAAATATGTAGGTGTTCATATAAATAGTAAACTGTCGTGGAAAGCCCACGCTCAGGATCTTTTTTAATGACTTAATGCTGCCATTTTTACTATTCGAACGATATCTGAAGTAAGTGATCGTTTGACACGAAAGTTAGTCTCCTTTGCTTATTTTTATTCCCATGCGTCATATGACATTACAGGGTGTTACAAAAAGGCACGGTCAAACTTTCAGGAAACATTCCTCACACACAAATAAAGAAAAGATGTTATGTGGACATGTGTCCGGAAACGCTTAATTTCCATGTTAGAGATCATTTTAGTTTCCTCAGTATGTACTGTACTTTCTCGATTCACCGCCATGATTTCATACGGGATACTCTACCTGTGCTGCTAGAACATGTGCCTTCACAAGTACGACACAACATGTGCTTTATGCACGATGGAGCTCCTGCACATTTCAATCGAAGTGTTAGTACGCTTCTCAACAACAGATTCGGTGACCGATGGATTGGTAGAGGCGGACCAATTCCATGGCGTCCACTCTCTCCTGACCTCAACCCTCTTGAATTTCATTTATGGGGGCATTTGAAAGCTCTTGTCTACGCAACCCAGGTACCAAATGTAGAGACTATTCGTGCTCGTATTGTGGACGGCTGTGATACAATACGCCATCCTCCAGGGCTGCATCAGCGCATCAGGGATTCCATGCGACGGAGGGTGGAAGCATGTATTCTCGCTAACGGAGGACATTTTGAGCATTTCCTGTAACAAAGTGTTTGAAGTCACGCTGGTACGTTCTGTTGCTGTGTGTTTCCATTCCATGATTAATGTGATTTGAAGAGAAGTAATAAAATGAGCTCTAACATGGAAAGTAAGCGTTTCCGGACACATGTCCTCATAACATATTTTCTTTCTTTGTGTGTGAGTAATGTTTCCTGAAAGTTTGGCCGTACCTTTTTGTAACACCCTGTATATTTTGGGGTAACTTTGCCCATTCTCAAACGATATTTTTGTCTCAGAATCGGGAAGTTCGGGCAATAAGTGGTGTAACTTCGCGAACTTCTTGTCGAGCCCTGTCCACTAGACTGGACAATCTGACATTGTCCTCTCAATACATACATTTGTTACTGTCGTCTCTTGTTAACAACATCAGCTTATTCCCAAGAGTTAGCAGCTTTCACTGAGTTAATACTATGCAGAAATCCAATCCGTATTTGGATCGCACTTCCTTAACTCTTGTCCAGAAAGGTGAGCAGTATACTGCTGCATCCATTTTCAATAGCCTACCACAAGAATTCAATAATATTAGTTGTAATCCACGCGCTTTCAAACCGCAACTGAAGAGTTTCCTTCTATTCTGTTGAGGAGTTCCCTGAAAAATTAAGTTGATTCCTACGTTATATTGGGGTGCGCCAGGAGTTACTTTTACATCTGAAGACTTCTTTCCGTTGAGAATGACACACTGCGTTTTGTTTGCTAGAAACTCTCCAGTGTAATTACACAACAGGTCTGATATTCCATGTGCTCCTATTTTGTTCATTTGGAGCTGTGCGCGACTGTTTCTAATGTCTATCGAACGTCAGGACATACGGATTCTTGGGCAGGAATACCTACTGCTTTCTGAGTGTCGTAGGCGAACACCATAGCTGTTTTAGGAACTCATTTTAATTTTTACAGACAATATTTTTTGCCTCCATGGACGTCATAGTACGTGAGAACAAATCACAATCCAAAATTTTGTACCAGACTGACGCCAGAGATACAGACCTGCATATTAAAAAACTAGAAACCCGCCTCGATTAGGTAAAGAGCACCTAGTGTTAACCCACAAGTGCCTAAGAAGACCTTTGTCAATGATTAAAAGAACACAACAGCTATACATTTGTAACGAATAAAAGGGAAACGTAAACAGTACATTGTACAAAGTCTAAACTGTTGAGTGGTACTTAAGTAAATAAATTAGTGAAATCAAAGTGAAGTAGAAAGTAGAATATAAATGAAAAACTTAGTTTAGTTTAGAGAGTTACATACTGGCAAACAGCGGGCAGAACAGCAGACCAGAAGAGACAATGACCGTGAAGTCAGCAATTTCCACATAAGCGGGCGCTGTCGATTCAGCCGTCAGGGCATCGCCCGACGGGCTCACGTGTTTCTCAGCTGTCGCATGTGAGCAAAGGCTCTCGCCTACATTCCAAGAGCCAATGACCGACGTTAAGAAGATTCTTCGAGAAGCTTTTCAACGTGACAGAAGAGGCAATGACCGCGAAGTCGTGCACCTCTCCAGTGGACTGAAGTGAATAAATACGCGAGACGCAGTGGGCCCGAGGGAGGAAGACGAAGAGACGAAAGACGAAGGAAGAAAAGAAGAATAGCAGTAGTTTTCAGTCAGTTTCGATGCTGAAGATCGTCATGCAAGAAGAGACTACATCATGCACAGACGCACCAAGTCCGCCGCTGTAATGGAATAACAAGCAGCAGCCTCGCCGCCAGAAGACAGAAGTTAAAAGTTATTGAAGACTGATTTTTACATACCCGGGTGACTCGTGAGAACGGGAAGGAGACACCCTCACATCAGCAGTCACCTGTGAGCTGGGATGAAGATCTGACAGCCGAAGACTGGCAAGCGGGAGTCCGTTGTTCGAGTCCGGGACACTGGCCTTCCCCCGCCGCGCCGCTCCGCTGGCCGACGCACAACACTGTCACACGCGGCCGCTTAGAGAAGAGAAACACTGGGACGCCACATCCGAGGTATCACCATCCGATGCACGACTTCGCTCGCAATAATTAAACGGGCCACCTCGCGCTGTGCGTCTCCTTTCAGCTGGGCGAGACGGCGACACGAGATACACACTGCCACGCGTAATCAGACGCCGCCGCCGCCGCCGCCGCCGTAGCAGAAGGCTACGCAAACGACACAGCTGCCGTTCTCGGAGCCAGAACATCGAGTAAGAAAACAGTTGTACGAAACTTGCAATAAAAGTTATCTTATGTAAAAATGCTGTTTCATTCTACCTCATACCCGAGCCAAGGAAGAGCCCACCCTGCCCATATGCTGTTAAGAGCAAATTGGGGCATTTACTCAGAGCCCATAATTTCAGAGTCGCCTATTCCACTAATAATAGTTTACTTGGAATTTAATCCACTCCTTGCACAATAAGAGCGATAAACTTTCCCAATCAGGAGGATACAAAATTACATGCGGGGATTGTCCAAAATTTTACATCGCGCAAACGGGGCGGTTTCTGGGTCTCAGGTATAAAGAGCATATTCCTACTAGAAGCGGTGACGGTACTAAGGGCTCTACTTATGCGGAACACCTGGTGCAAACGGCTCATGCGCCGAGCTCTCCAGTTAATATCGAGTTACTTCATGCCGAGGTTAAGGGCTTAAAACTGGATGTTTTGGAAGAAATGCAAATCATTAAGCATCTGCAACATGATAAAGACAATATCCTTAACGACCAACTCCTATTAAGAAACAGAATTTTTTTTATGGTTTCGCACATTTAATTTGTTCTTCATACTTGTGAATCTGATGATCTTGGGATTTTCACATGCGTGCCCTGATTGGCAAGCGCGGTTGGTCAAACTGTTCATCTTTTTCTTTCTTTTTTTCTCATTTCCTTTTACGATGAAGGTGATTTTAGACCGTTGAACACCTCACGTTTTATCCCTATATCTTTCTTACCACGATGTCTTTAGTTTACGTCCCCTCAGAAACCCCCCCCCCCCCCCCCAGTCTAACTACTGGTTTTAGGAATAAAGAGTTCCTCCTGTTGTCATAGGTAGCTTCATATATGTTTCTTTCCTAGCATAAGCAACCGTGTGCGGTAATTTTTGGCTTCATCTCCTATTCAGCTCGTCACTTATTCTGTCCATTCTATTTTTTGTTATACGTTGATCCACGGTTGGGTATATAAGGGCTATTTAGCCACGACCCACGTGTAAACTTCCACGTATTCATATGCGCATGCACATTCAAGCAACTTCCCTTATCTTGCGCATGTGCATAGGTAGCGGGTCGGACGTGTGAGTAAGCGGCAGTTTGTAGCTGCAGTTTATGGCGGGTCATGGCCCATCGAACATAGGCCGGTGCCAGGTGGAGGTTACACCATTAAGTTAAGTAATGGTTTTGTAACAGTCGTGATACTAAATGTAACAGTGTTTTCTCTTTTGATGCAAGTCAGTTGCCAGGATGAGCATTCTAAAGGGTGAAAATACTAGATAAAACAGCTTTGTTTTAAACGAAATAACTTATAAATTACAAATCGGGTTACGCCATAATTTATAAATTATTAAAATTACGACTTAAAATTATTCGTTTGTCTGGTCATAGATGAGAAGTCGCACTGTCACTTATGAAAGATCAATACATCGTACCACGTAGCGACCTCTTTGCTTTCTGGTTTTCATTCCTCGTAAAGTAACTACTGTAAAACATCCTACTGATCTACCAAGAACAGCAGTTTTTTTTTCTTACGAGAACTGCAAGTGGTTTCTCTTGTAATTATTTGTTCACTTGGTGTACATTTTCTTATTTGCTTACGTATCTGTGGCCAATCCAATGATTGTAGCTTCTTATGCCCCCTCCCCCCGTCTACGTGGATGTGTGTGTGTGTGTGTGTGTGTGTGTGACTGTATGTTTTTATTTGCGATGGATGTGTGTGTTTCTTTCCTGAGAAGAGTAGAAGCGAGGAAGATCGCAAGGACATATGGTTGGAAATGAATTTCACGGGATGTATACGCAGTTGAAGGCGATGAAAGATGTTTCTTTACAAAAGAAAGGAAAAAGTGGTTGGATTCAGGAGAAATGCAGGAAAACGCGAGGCATAGTGACCCTACGGCTTCTCATAGAAGATAGGTTAACGACAGGCAAACCTACATTAATTTCATATGCAGACTTAGAAAAAACTTTCGACAATATTGACTGGAATAATCTCTTTCAAATTCTAAATATGGCAGGGGTAAAATACGGCGCTATTTCCAATTTATACAGAAAGAAGGTAGCAGTTATAAGAGTCCAGGGGCACGAAAGGGAAGCAGTGGTTGATAAGGAAGTAAGATAGGTTTGTAGCCTGTCCCCGATGTTATTCAATCTGTACAATAAACAAGCAGTAAAGCTAACCAAAGAAAACTTTGGAGTAGGAATTAACATTCAAGAAGAAGAAATAGAAAGCTTGATGTTTGCAGATGCAATTGTAATTCTGTCAGAGACAGCAAAGGACTTGGAAGAGCAGGTGAACGAAATGGATAGTGTCTTGAAAAGTGAATATAAAAGAGCATCAACAAGAGCAAAACGAGAGTAGTGGAATGTAGTCGAATTAAATCATGTGATGCTGACGGAATTAGATGAGGAAACGAGACACTTAAAGTAGTAGATGAGTTTTGATATTTGAGAAGCAATATAACTGATGATGGTCAAAGCAGGAAGGATATAAAATGTAGAATGGCAATGGTAAGAAAAGCATTTCTGACGAAGAGAAATTTGTTAAGATCGAGTATAGATTTAAGTGTCCACCACCGGTAGCTGAGTGCTCAGCGCGACAGAATGTCAATCCTAAGGGGCCGGATTCGATTCCTGGCTGGGTCGGAGATTTTCTCCGCTCAGGGACTGGGTGTTGTGTTGTCCTAATCTTCAATTCATCCTCATCAACGCGAAGACCCTAGTCACATGACATAGATTTAAGTATCAGGAAGTCGTTTCTGAAAGTATTTGTATGGGCTGTAGCAATGTATGAATCTGAATCATGGACGATAAAGTGTTTAGACAAGAGGAGAATAAAAGGTTCTGAAATGTGGTGCTACAGAAGAATGCTCAAGTTTAGTTGGGTAGATCAGGTAGCTAATGAGAAACTGAACAGAATTGGGGAGAAGAGAAATGGGTGGCACAACTGACTAGGACAAGGGGTCTGTTGGTAGGACACAATCTAAGGTATCGAGGGGTCACCAGTTTAGTACTGGAGCGAAGCGTGAGGGGCAAAAATTATAGAGGGAGGCCAAGACATGAATACAATAAGCGCATTCAGAATGATGTAGGTTGCAGTAGTTACTCGGAGTGGAAGAGGATTGCACATGGTAGAGTAGCGAGGAGAGCTGCATCAAAACAGTCATTGGACTGAAGACCACAACAACAACAGTTTTCGATGGCTGAAAGCACATATGAGAACATGCCAGGCGAGTGGGATTTTTCGGTCTGTACTACTAGTATTTTAGTTCCTCACTCGAGAAGGCAGTAATACTGTCCATGACAACAGCGCGCCTACACACTGGTACTAATGGGCATCCGGTCCACTGCTGTTGCCGTCTCTAGTGTGGTCGTGTGATGCAGTGGCCGGCCGGGGTGACCGAGTGGGTCTAGGCGCTACAGTCTGGAGCCGCGCGAACACTGCGGTAGCAGGTTCCAATCCTGCCTCGGGCATGGATGTGTGTGATGTCTGTAGGTTAGTTAGGTTTCAGTAGTTCTAGGAGACTGATGACCTCAGCTGTTTAGTCCCATAGTGCTCAGAGCCATTTGAACCATTTTTGAACCTGCCGCCGGAAACTGCACCATAAGGTGATTGCATAGTGTTTAGTGGTTAGTGTGGGAGAACCTCGTGTACGGGAATGGGTAACCATGAAAGATATGCGCGGCGGGCACGAACAGAGGCCTAGGAGGGACAGATGTCGAACGCTGTAAAATATGACACTGGTATCACCACCAGGTAAGCATGATGTAAGACGTTGTCAACCGACCTGACTAAAAACTCTAAGAGATTTTCGTCGTATGTAAAATCAGTGACTGCGTCAAAATAATCTATTCATTCTCTCAGCGACCACACAGGCTCCGGAACAGAGAGAAGGCCGAAGTTGTTTCACCGCGGAAGATCGTAACACTGTACCTCCTTTCAATCGTCGTATGAACGACTAAATGGCAGATATTGAAATAACCGATCGCGGAAATGAAAAGCAGCTACAATCGCTTAGTAGTTAAAAATGGTTCAAATGGCTCTGAGCACTATGCGACTTAACATCTGTGGTCATCAGTCGCCTAGAACTTAGAACTAATTAAACCTAACTAACCTAAGGCCATCACACACATCCATGCCCGTGGCAGGATTCGAACCTGCGACCGTAGCAGTCACGCGGTTCCAGACTGAGCGCCTAGAACCGCGAGACCACCACGGCCGGCCGCTTAGTAGTGGAAAGGCTTCAGGACTAGATGAAATACCTATAAGATGCTATAAAGATTATGCGAAAGAACGTGCTCCCATTCTAGCAGTAATTTATCGTAGATCACTTGAATGAAAGATACCCAACGACTGGAAAAAACCCCGGTCATTCGCGGTTTCAAGAAAGGCCGCAAGACAGATTTTCCCTATATCGTTGACGTCAATCTGTTGTAGAATTATGGAACATGTTTTATGCTCAATAATAATGATGTTTTGGGGATATGAACACCTCCTCTATAAAAATCAACATGGATTCCGCAGACAGAGATCCTGCGAAACTCGGCTCGCTCAGTTCCTTCACGTGATCCACAACGCAGTGGACAACGGCGCTCAGGCTGATGCCGTGTTCCTTGATTTCAGTAAGGCATTTGACACTGTTCTGCATTGCCGATTAATGAAAAAAACTAGCTTACGGAGTATCGGAGCAGACCTGCGATTGGATTCAAGACTTTCTTGCAGACAGGACTCAACACGTCGCTCTTAATGGAACTAAATCGACAGACGTAGAGGTGAGATCCGGCATACCACCGGGAAGTGTGATAGGACCCTTGCTCTTCACAATATATATATAAATGATCCAGTCGAAAGGGTCGGATGCTCTTTAAGGTCATTCGCAGATGATGCAGTTGTGTATACGAAAGTAACAACGCCAGAAGATAGTAAGAATTTGCAGAACGACCTGCAGAGAATTGATGAATGGTGCACATTCTGGCAGCTGACCCTGAACGTAAATAATGTAACGTGTTTCGCATACATAGGAAAAGAAATCCACTACTGTACAGCTACATTATTGAAGACAAACAGCTGGAGACTGCGTCTGCCGTAAAATATCCTGGCGTAACTGCCCAGTGCGACCGTAAGTGGAATTAGCATATGAAACAGATAATGGGAAAAGCAGACACAGATTCATCGGAATCTTAAGGAAATGTAACTCCTCCACGAAAGAAGTGGCTTATAAGGCGCTGATAGCCCAATTCTTGAGTATTGTTCATCTATCTGGGATCCCTATCAGGTAGGACTGATAAAGGAGATAGAGAACATCCAACGAAGAGCGGCGCATTTCGTCACTGGATCGTTTAGCTGGCGAGAGAGCGTGACGGAGATGCTAAACAAACCCCACTGGCAGACGTTACAAGAGAGGCGTTGTGCATCACGGAGAGATTTATTATTGATATATTGGGACAGTGCTTTTCAGGAGGAGTTGGATAACGTATTACTTCCACCCACATACAACTCACGCATTGGCCACGAGGAGAAAAGTTGAGAAATTACAGTCAGTACAGAGGCTTACCAACAATCATTCTTCCCACGCACTATTCGTGAGTGGACGGATGAGATAGCAGTACCGAAAGTACCCTCCGTCACACTCCATTATGTAGCTTGCGGAATGTGATGTAGATGTAGATGAGAGCAGCGAGACGATTTGTGTGACATTCTCGACAATTGTCACATATCCGTATCACCTGCAATGCTTGCAGACCTTATTACCAACGGACTTGCCTCCACAGCGACGGTTTTGCCGCTTGTTCGTCGCATAAGCTACCACGGTGGTGGTATTTCTGTCATTCATCCTTCGGACATGTGAGGCTACCTTTAAGAGCGGCGGTATCTTCAACCTTCACAACACCTACCTGTGGGCCGCGGAGGATCCCCACGGTACGGCGTCATCGAACTATCAGTACAGTTCCAGCTTCCGTGAGTGGGTGGTGATTATTAGCGTCTG
This sequence comes from Schistocerca gregaria, assembly GCF_023897955.1. Classification (NCBI taxonomy): domain Eukaryota; kingdom Metazoa; phylum Arthropoda; class Insecta; order Orthoptera; family Acrididae; genus Schistocerca; species Schistocerca gregaria. Next base: position 70,739,054 of record NC_064927.1, on the reverse strand, counting down.
CTTCGTGGTACCCATCACACTTCCACAACGGCTTACAGGCAGGCTTGCTGCGGGAGACCACGCATCAGCTACTGGATGACGTGCCTTTGGTTAAACAAAGGGTAAAGTGGGTGCTAATTATGCTCCAGCTTTGTATGTTAACCGGTGACCTAGAAACGACGGAGAGGCTCCGTCCCCGCCGCAGCCGCAGTGGTCCACAACCCCACGACGACTACCGCAGTCCACTTCACCCCTCCGCCGCCCCACACCGTACCCACGGTTAATGTGGGGTTCGGGCCCAGGTGGACCCCCCCAAGGAAGGTCTCACGCCAGACGACTGTAACCCCTGGTAGAGTAATGGTGGTGTACGCGATCGTGGAGAACTTGTTTGCGCAGCAATGGCCGACATAGCGTAACTGAGGCGGAATAAAGAGGAACCAGCCCGCATTCGCCGAGGCAGATGAAAAACCGCCTAAAAACCATCGACAGACTGGCCGGTTCAGCGGACCTCGACACAAATCCGCCGGGTGGATTCGTGCCGGGGACCAGGCGCTCCTTCCCGCCCGGAAAGCCGTGCGTTAGTCCGCACGCCCGACCGGGCGGGCTGGTGCTCCAGCTCACGTCCGCATTTCTGTACAGAGGTCCCCTGACAACATCTATCCCACCGATTGATCGCACGAAGTGGTCCAATCGCACGATCTGCCTCAGATCTCAAAATCACTGCCTGTTATTGTACGTGGGAGCTGCTGCTGGACGTGGAGACACTGGTAGAACGCATTCATGCTGCCTACGATGCCACTCGGTTGTGGGGTGGCACATATGAACGTGTGCTACAGTCGCTTCCACACTGTACTCGCGTATGCCTAGAGAGTGCAGGGCACATTTCGAACAGCTTGTTTAACGGTGGGCTCATAGCAGCACGTAGCTGTACTCCGCTGACATGACGAGTTAATAAACAACCAGCAGCACAGACACTGTGCATTTGCGACATACGTCCATATGGCCTTTTTTTTTGCTGCTTTTCTCGATCCTGCAATTGACTCCCATTTAGAAAAATTGCCCTGTATGCTGCAGAGATGTTAACATTATGTTGAGGTGTTAGGAGGGTACTACTGTGGTTATTCGCTTATGGGAATGCGTAAGAGCTCTAGGTATTCCGACATATGGATTTTTGGTTTATAGTATATATACACAGGTAGACAGAGCGAGAAAGAGAGAGAAATATGTAGTGAGAGGGAAAGGAAAAGAATGGGTGTTAGGTTGGCAACACTGGACAAATAAGAAAAGAGACAACTAGTGAGCACACAGTTGCGCCGGTTCTCGTAAATAACCCCTTCCTGTTGAACCAGTAGTGCTGTTCCACAGCTGTTCGCTTACGAAATATGAAAACTTACTTAGTTAATACGTTGGTCACAATATCTTGACTTGAAATTGCGTTGAAAGCTTTAAGAGTAAGTGACAAAGAAGAACGAGCTGAGTTTTTTGTAGAAATTTTAAACAAAATGTAAACTGAAGATGATTTTCTCAGTAAAATTGTGTTCAGTGACGAAGTCACCTTCCATACCTGCGGGTAAAGTGAATAGGTACATTATTTAGACGAGGGATGACCAGAAAGCAAGTCACGTAATCGAACATGTACGGGATACGCCTAAGGTAGATGCACTCTAAGTTGCAATAAGATTTACTGTCCTTTATTTTTTTTGCGAGTCAACTGTAACTAGCACATCGTCTCTGGGCGTGATACAACATTATGCCTCAACTGCAACAGAATACGGCATCCGATTTATTTTTCAGGAAGATGTTAAGATGTGCGCCACCACATTTTCATCGTGAAGGTGTCGAGTGTATCCACAGAAATGGTCCGACTTGGATTGGAAGCGATGGAACAATATCCTGGCCACCACAATTACCTGATTCAACTCAAATGGACTTCTGTGTGTAAGGTTACCCTAAAGACAGAGTGTTTATTCTTCCGATTCCAGTAAACGTCGATGAGCTGCGACTACGGATAACACAAGCAGCTGGCTCCACACATCAAGACTTTCTACCTAGAATTCGACAGGGAAATGATTGGAAATAGGAGATTCGTCATGTTAGAAAAGGCAGGCACATTGAACATTTGTAGACAAAACTTGAAGATATACTGCGTTTTCCTTTTTCACAGTTGAAGGTTACTTTTATTATAAATAATGTTTGCGCATCGTGTATATGAAGTGACAGGTCGACCTCTGACTTTGACTAAATGATAGGAGACGCTTCGAGCAGACAAACGAATATCTGTGAGTGATAATAGTCACCGCAAAAGAATTACGGCGTGAACTCTTCTGTAACCTATAGGTAACCGCGTGTAAAAGTAAAACTGTTTTATTCCTCATTGAATCCGCTGAGGCAGTCTGAACATAAAAGACGAAACTCTTGTCGAGCATAAACCAATGTAAATTGTTGCAAGAAAAAGACATTTCCATTTATACAGTTTTTGTATATTTGTTGAGGAAAACACACATAAAGTTGATGTATGACATGATTTATGAAGATTTCATGTTACTACTTTCATTCTAAGTATATTATCTACTGTAAGAGCAGATTAAGCTCAACAATAACTCCATCTCATTTGTCTTCTTACCAGGGATAACATCTGTCTATGACGAGGCAATCAGCAGATTTTGTACTCCGCATACTATGTACTATGGCCGGCAGCTCGTGGTCTTGCGGTAGCGTTCTCGCTTCCCACGCCCGGGTTCCCGGGTTCGATTCCTGGCGGGGTTAGGGATTTTCTCTGTCTCGTGATGACTGGGTGTTGTGTGATGTCCTTAGGTTAGTTAGGTTTAAGTAGTTCTATGTTCTATGGGACTGATGACCATAGATGTTAAGTCCCACAGTGCTCAGAGCCATTTGAACTATGTACTAGAGTACCGAGGGTCTCCTCACACATCATAGGACCTGTTTCTGTATTTAGAAGGAAGATTCACAGTGTCTGGTACATTTTATACCTGAAAATGCGATGAATGTATTTTAATACACTACTAGCCATTAAAATTGGTACACCACGAAGATAACCTGCTACAGACACGACATTTATCCGACAGGAAGAAGATGCTGTGATATGAAAATGATTAGCTTTCCAGAGCGTTCACACAAGGTTGGCGCCTGTGGCGACACGTACAACGTGCTGACATGAGGAATGTTTACAACCGATTTCTCATACACAAACAGCAGTTAACCGGCGTTGCCTGGTGAAACGTTATTGTGATGCCTCGTGTAAGGAGGAGAATTGCGTACTACCATGTTTCCGACTTTGATAAAGGTCGGATTGTAGCCGAGCACGATTGCGGTTTCTCGTATCAGGACGTTGCTGCTCGCGTTGGTCGAGATCCTATGACTTAGCAGAATATGGAATTGGTGGGTCCAGGAGGGTGTAATACAGAACGCCGTGCTGGATCTCAACGACCTCGTATAACTAGCAGTCAGTGTGACAGGCATCTTATCCGCATGACTGTAACGGATCGTACAGCCACGTCTCGATCCCTGAGTCAACAGATGGAGGCATCTGCAAGACAACAACCATCTGCACCAACAGTTCGATGACGTTTGCAGCAGAATGGACTGTTAGGTCGGAGACCATGGCTGCGGTTACCCTTGAAGCCGCATCACAGAAACAGCGCCTGCGACGGTGTACTCAACGACGAACCTGGGTGCATGAATGGCAAAACGTCATTTTTTGGGATGAATCCAGTTTCTATTTACAGCATCATGATGGTCGCATCCGTGTTTGGCGACATCGCGGTGAACGCACATTGGAAGCGTGTATTTGTCATCGCCATACAGGCGAATCACCTTGCGTGATGGTATGGGGTCACCTCGTGTTCACCTTGACGGCACTTTGAACAGTGGACGTTACATTTCAGATGTGTTACGACTCATGGCTTCTCCCTTCATTCGATCCCTGCGAAACTCTGCATTCAGCAGGATAATGCACGACCGCATGTTGCAGGTCCTGTACGGGCTTTCTGGACACAAAAGTTTCGACTGCTGCCCTGGCCAGCACATTTTCCAGATCTCTCGCCAACTGAAAACGTCTGGTCAATGGTGTCCGAGCAACTGGTTCGTCACAGTACGCCAGTCACTACTCTTGATGAACTGTGGTATCGTGTTGAAGCTGCATGTGCAGCTGTACCTGTACACGCTATCCAAACTCTGTTTGGCTCAATGCTCAGGCGTATCAAAGCCGTTATTACGGCCAGAGGTGGTTGTTCTGGGTACTGATTTCTCAGCCGACCGCGGTGGTCTAGCGGTTCAGGCGCTCAGTCCGGAACCGCGCGATTAGTACGGTCGCAGGTTCGAATCCTGCCTCGGGCATGGATGTGTGTGATGTCCTTAGGTTAGTTAGGTTTAAGTAGTTCTAGGGGACTGATGACCACAGGTGTTAAGTCCCATAGTGCTCAGAGGCATTTTTTTAATACTGGTTTCTCAGGATGTATGCATCCAAATTGCATGAAAATGTAATCACATATCAGTCCTAGTATAATATATTTGTCCAATGAATACCTGTTTATCATCTGTATTTCTTTTTGGTGTATCAAATTTAATGGCCAGTAGTGTAGTTGACAGAAATGGCTTACAATGGATTTTACGCCAGTTGACATACTATCTCTTATGTCGCCATGTAAACTTTATTAAATGTATTGTCATACCTGATGATGGTCTGAAAACGTAAACTCGTCCTAATAAAGAAGTAGACGTGTCATATGCTACAAAGTAGACATACTGTCTATGAAACGTTACCGATAACTAATCTTGAAACACTGCAAGCTGTTTTTTTATGTGGTTCGGCTGAGCAGTCGTCAGGACGAAAATGTGGGCAGTGCTGGTGAAGAACAGTAGTAAGTATCCTACACTAGGCACAAGGCAACTGTGCAAACTAAATAACCTGACAACTAATCCTTAGTTTACATAAAGTTCAGTTTAAACTTAGTTTTATTTTTGATCTAGATTTTCCGTGAGATTTTTTTTTTTTATTCAAAGACGTAGTTCCATTTTCAAGAAGATTTTAATTGCTGATATAAATGTCTTTCAAACATAGTGTCATTATTGCATACGATTTTAATTATTCAACAACAAAATGCGATAATTATATAGAAGGACGCGGTAAGACATCTTGCTTTCTCTGAATATAATTAGGACAAAATATTCGAAGGTCCATTCATCAAGGAAATTAATATAATGACAGCGTATAGAGCTGGCCACTGCTGGGATCTCAGAGTTAAGGCCGGTATCAGCGACGTTGAGACAGGTGTAGCAACAATCTGATTCCCTCATAAATGGCTAAAACTCTCACCTGGCACTGCTTGCAGGTTAGCTTGTTGCTGGCTTTGAGGGAAACAAAAATTTGATTTTTAATGTTTTATATAATTATTAACAGAATAAAAAATTTAAAATGCTATAATAATCTATTCGTTAAGAAGTATAATCATGTAGTCTTAACACAGTAACTCAGTTATTAGATTTAGAAACAGTGTATATGTATTGAGGCCATTTAGCCCATGGCATGAAAAATGGTCGGAATATATTCCTTAGGTATTTCAGAATGGGATAAATTTGCAACTTCCAAGAAACTTCACACGTAATTTCGAATATCTTCGAAATATTTTTTTCGTAACACTTCCTACAAAAAAAGAGGTTTATCGCTTACTATATTCTCGCTGTTCATGTGGTAAGACTTGAGCATTAGGCATGATTTTTCAATCTGTTACTTCTTTCCTACTAACTATATTCGCAATACTTCTGAAAACAGAATCCACTTATACCACTTAATGTTCCTGCAAAATTGTACGATTGTAAGAGACATAATTCAGGAAACATGACGATAACATTGAGCTGATGAAAAATTCATTTCCTACATGGGAGATGGAGCCTTGTGATTTCCTTAGAGCTTCTACCTTGCTTTTCGGTGCCCCCCTGCACTAGTACTGCTCTTGAAATGCACTGGCCTAGGTGTCTGCATGACGTTGATTTCCCATATTCGTTCCCTTTTTCTTTCCCTCCTTCGATTTCAAATGTAAATGTGGTCGTCACATCTTGCCTTCCTTCTCCAAGCACATGACACATTTTCATCAGAAGTCTTGCCTTTCGAAATACATATAGTGGCTACCACCGAGCTAATAGCATACGTGGTAGCCATCACTGACAAGGAGGCCCATTTGTGACTGTAATGGTAACCTCCAGCAATGACGCATTGTTTCGTGTATATGGCATGATAAGAGACCGAAGAAAATACTGTGGCTATGAACTCCGTTGGCCTTCTACACCAAACACACAGAAGCAAATCGGATAATGGCTGCTGGAATGTAAGTAGCTCTCTCCGCGTGTCAGAATTAGAACCCGGGGAAAGGTCCACAGACTACTACTGCCTGTAGCAATGTCCGTACATTGTAACTGCGCACGCAATTTCATTTACTTTTGTTCAGATTTACGTTATCTTGACGAGTAGTCCAACTGAAAGAAATGCGCTCCTTATCTTTGATTATTTGCGGGTCGTTGCACACGCAAACTCTTACCGCGCTGATCTCTAAAATAGAGGCTGAACTAAAGTGGGCTTTCCACGGTCCGTCGCTATAAACCACACCTCGTGTTCTAATCTATAAGAGACACGAATTAATGTTTCTTTCCTCTCGTTGTCCTTCACTTGAACTGAAAGGACTCACAAGTGCCTGGAGCAGTGCTGTACAACCGCCTAAGCCGACCCAATAATATTTCTGCTAACCTTTCCCAACACTTGACATCTTTTATTACTACTTATACAATCTTTTCTTTGTCTTCTGTATTCTTGTACTTTTTTCTGTTTTGTTTGTTGTTTATATAATTTAGCAGTAAATGAACGAGACAAACTGACTGCTTACCTTATTACGATGTAAGCCAGTTTCACATCTCGTCAACACTGTTAACTATCATCGTCCAACTCTGTATATTTTATATGAGGCATTTTCGTAACTGTTTCAAGTACATGCCTTTTTGTCCGTAGTTTTGTTGTCTCTCAATGCAGAACAAGCCATGCCGCTTGCCCATGTCGTCTTTCATCGGAGTTGCCACTTTTCTGTCTCCGAAATGTCGGAAACAGCGGTCAGTTCAAAAAAATGGTCAAAATGGCTCTGAGCATTATCGACGTAACTGCTATGGTCATCAGTCCCCTAGAACTTAGAACTACTTAAACCTAACTAACCTAAGGACATCACACAGCACCCAGTCACCACTAGGCAGAGAAAATCCCTGACCCCGCCGGTAATCGAACCCGGGAACTCGGGCGTGGGAAGCGAGAACGCTACCGCACGACCACGAGCTACGGACAACTAAGAGTGTAACGCGAAACATTTACCTCAGGACAGGAGCTTATAGAGAAACTGTAGCTCCAGTTTAAAACAACAGTTCACCGTGTAATGAATAGATATGGATCTTCTGGAACAGTTCATAATGTCAGGGACGATAATTGGTGTAGTTTCTGTCAAAAACCAGCGAAGACATCAGAATAGCTGTAAAAGAAGGAATTGGTCTATAAATAGAGATGTGGTGAAACAAAGGTATTGGACTGTCGAAAGAGCAAAGAGTGCAGCCTTCATCAATTACCATAGCAGAATTATATTGCAATGAATTTTGATTGTATATTTAGATTGTCAGAGGTAGGAAAGTTACTATCCAGACACTCATCACACGGGAGTGAATATTTAAATATCAAAGGAAAAGAAAAAATGCTTAACTTTTTCGAATTGTTCCTTTACTACTGAAGATACAGAGGTACTGTTCTAATTATATTCTGGAACCACCGGAAAAGTGAATGATACGATATTGAGAAACAAATAAAATCGCTAAAATTTGAGAAGGCTGTACGGTCCGACGGAATGTGTAATATTCTAAAATTATGTTTCCCGCCGATGTGAAAATAAGTTTCCGAGAAACGCGTTTAAAGTTTCGGATTATATTATTCATAGTTAAGTTAAACAGAGCTGTAGCGAGCGCTCTCTGGACCGCACATCAGTCCTTCCAGATCCAAAAGGAGGTCATCGTACACCTTCTTCGTGGTCATGATGGTCCTGCGACCCTCTTTGGCAGCTTCCGTCAGCGTCTATACTGATCGCTCGATACGCTTCCCGTCCTCTTTTCTGCAGAAATGGTTAACAGGCTGGTCCGATCTCAAGTTGGAAGACGTTCATAATTTCCTTAACGCCTTTTAGCCCATTGCTGAAATTACAGGCGGCCACACTGGCCGCAATGTCTACAATTTTTTTCCACTGTAATTGGTTTTCGAAGACTTGTTTTACAAACCTTGTAATTAGATAATGAAGTTTCTGGCGAACTTGTGGTGAACAGCAGAATAAAGTAGATTCCTACAGACCATTATCAACCAAAAAAGCGATTTTTGAAATTTTCGAGGAGTGCTGCGCCCTTAAATGTACAGAAACGCTTTATTGTGCATTACACAGAGCTTAGAAGGCTAGTGTCCTGTGACCACGGCGTGAATAAGTGTCATCGAAATCAGCCAACTTACACAAATATGCAGTCATATCAGTGTATAAGTATATGCAATTGAACGTCCACGCCGGCCGCGGTGGCCGAGGGGTTCTAGGCGCTTGAGTCCGGAATCACGTGGCTGCTTCGGTTCGAATCCTGCCTCGGGCATGGATGTGTGTGATGTCCTTAGGTTCGATAGGTTTAAGTAGTTCTAAGTTCAGGGGACTGATGACCTCAGCTGTTAAGTTTCATAGTGCTTAGAGCCATTTGAACTATTTGAACGTTCACATGACGTCATGCAACGGTGAAACAGGTGGCAGACTTCTGTTCATTGGCAGAATACTACGGAAACATAGTCACTTTGTGAAGTAGACAGCTTACAGATCACTTGTGGCCATTCGCACAATATTGCTGTAGTGTGTGTTACCTATGCCACATATAACTACCGAGAGATGTTGAATGTAAATAATGGAGTCTGGCACGAAAGTTCAAGGTCTGTTTGACTCACATGAGAGTCACGGAAGTTATGCTAAAAAACCTGAACGACAGACGATCAGCATCGAGAGAAAGCCTACTTACAAAATCTCGAGAACCTGTTCAAAGAAATCGAGGAATATTACTAATATATTGCGCATATCGCTCTCACAGAGACCTTGGAGGCTAGCGTCGACAAGTTACAAAGTTTAAACTAATTGCAACACGTGCAGAGGCATTTAAAAACTCATCCTTGCCACGCTCCATGCGTGAACGAGTCGGAATGAAATCTCAGTAAGATGTACAATGGGAAGTACCCTCTCCCACGCACTTCACGCTCGTTTGCAGAATAAGTGGACGGATACGGCAGTGAAGAGCACGTGGAACTGCTAATGGTGGTCCGTCCGTCGGATGTTGACGCTAAGCTGCGCTCGCCCGTTTGTGCTTTCCGAGAACAGGTGACTGGGCTTTCGCTCTCCACGTTGCTTCTGGTAACGTCATCAACGACTGAAACATCTCTAAATTCTTCACGCACTCATTACAGTCAGAGACACCGCACGTACAGGAACTATCCCCCCGGGCTCAGCAGCTCTTGTGGCTCAGCACCTGAAGGATAATTTGGAAAATATTTCCAGTAGATTTCCCCACCATGCTATAGTTCTGGGTGGAGATTTTAATTTGCCGGATGTAGACTGGGAGACTCAAACGTTCATAACGGGTGGCAAGGACAAAGAATCCAGTGAAATTTTTTTAAGTGCTTTATCTGAAAACTACCTTGAGCAGTTAAACAGAGAACCGACTCGCGGCGATAACATATTAGACCTTCTGGTGACAAACAGACCCGAACTATTTGAAACAGTTAATGCAGAACAGGGAATCAGCGATCATAAAGCGGTTACTGCATCGATGATTTCAGCCGTAAATAGAAATATTAAAAAAGGTAGGAAGATTTTTCTGTTTAGCAAAAGTGACAAAAAGCAGATTACAGAGTACCTGACGGCTCAACACAAAAGTTTTGTCTCAAGTACAGATAGTGTTGAGGATCAGTGGACAAAGTTCAGAACCATCGTAAAATATAAGTTAGGTAAGTATGTGCCAAGCAAGATCGTAAGAGATGGAAAAAGCCACCGTGGTACAACAACCGAGTTAGAAAACTGCTGCGGAAGCAAAGGGAACTTCACAGCAAACAGAAGCATAGCCAAAGCCTTGTAGACAAACAAAAATTACGCGAAGCGAAATGTAGTGTGAGGAGGGCTATGCGAGAGGCGTTCAATGAATTCGAAAGTAAAGTTCTATGTACTGACTTGGGAGAAAATCCTAAGAAATTTTGGTGTTATGTCAAAGCGCTTGGTGGATCAAAACAAAATGTCCAGACACTCTGTGACCAAATGGTACTGAAACAGAGGATGACAGACTAAAGGCCGAAAAACTAAATGTCTTTTTCCAAAGCTGTTTAACAGAGGAAGACTGCACTGTAGTTCCTTCTCTAGATTGTCGCACAGATGACAAAATGGTAGATATCGAAATAGACGACAGAGGGATAGAGAAACAATTAAAATCGCTCAAAAGAGGTAAGGCCGCTGGACCTGATGGGATACCAGTTCGATTTTACACAGAGTACGCGGAGGAACTTGCCCCCCTTCTTGCAGCGGTGTACCGTAGGTTTCTAGAAGAGAGTAGCGTTCCAAAGGATTGGAAAAGGGCACAGGTCATCCCCGTTTTCAAGAAGGGACGTCGAACAGATGTGCAGAACTATAGACCTGTATCTCTAACGTCGATCAGTTGTAGAATTTTGGAACACGTATTATTTTCGGGTATAATGACTTTTCTGGAAACTAGAAATCTTCTCTGTCGGAATCAACATGGGTTTCGAAAAAGACGGTAGTGTGAAACCCAGCTCGCGCTATAGAAAGATAGATCCCTTATCATTTAGCTACAAAATAGCAGGTCAGCAACTGGAAGCAGTTAATTCCATAAATTATCTGGGAGTACGCATTAGGAGTGATTTAAAATGGAATGATCATATAAAGCTGATCGTCGGTAAAGCAGATGCCATACTGAGATTCATTGGAAGAATCTTAAGGAAATGCAATCCGACAACAAAGAAAGTAGGTTACAGTATGCTTGTTCGCCCACTGCTTGAATACTGCTCTGTAGTGTGGGATCCGTACCAGATAGGGTTGATAGAAGAGATTGACAAGATCCAACGGAGAGCAGCGCGCTTCGTTACAGGATTATTTAGTAATCGCGAAAGCATTACGGAGATGATAGATAAACTCCAGTGGAAGACTCTGCAGGAGAGACGCTCAGTAGCTCGGTACAGGCTTTTGTTGAAGTTTCGAGAAAGAGTCAAAAACAGTGTATTGCTCCCTCCTACGTATATCTCGCGAAGAGACCAAGAGGATAAAATCATAGAGATTAGAGCCCACGCAGAGGCATACCGACAGTCTTTCTTTGCACGAACAATACGAGACTGGAATAGAAGGGAGATCGGGTAGAGGTGCTCAGGGTACCCTCCGCTTGCGGAGTGTGGATGTAGATGTAGATGTAGATGTAGATATGTTAACGATACAACACTCATACTGAAAGACGCCCACAGTTTATTGACTATCCAAAACGTCTCAAAAATTAGTAACTCGTTCTTCGGTGGGACGCACTTTTCCCACGTTACGTGGAGTTTTCGTAGCCGCTAGCTTTCTGTTGAACAAACGATCGGTGGTACTCCTGTCGGCTCTTTGCAGAACTATATCGCTGGTATTATTTCTAAACAAGTCTTTGAGACTTTGTCTTTCGTGTAGTGTATCATTTACTATGTTACGTTTGGTCATTTACAAATATTGATTTTATATGCGTTTTACAGACTTTACCTTGTAGCAGAGACGATTGAGGAAATACGTCTGACTAACCACGTAAAGTATTGAGGTGTAGCCCTTGACAGAAAACTAACGCGGAATGCACGCCTTCTTATTATCCAACGTAAAGCCTGAAACTGACTGAAACTACTAAAAGGTCGCACCTAGGATGCGGCCTTTATCTTCATCTATAACTCCCTCATTCACCCTAACGTAATTCATGTCAACACTGCTGGGTTTCTACCTGTCCTAAATTCTCCAAGTCTCTTGAAATCTTTGAACGACATACACTCCGCCTAGCTTTTCGCATCTGCCTACAATCCCAAGGTCTCATTCTCCACCGACTCATCTACTTCACAAACTTTCTCTTCTTGGACCACCTTTGGATCCAACACATTAACTGCAAAACCCATTTCTGACACCCAATATACTATACACTAATAAGCAACGAGAATTACCTGCTGAGCCACTACATTCATTTTCCACGTCCAATCCACTTTCGTGCCTTATCCGTGCTCTCACACCGGAATTTCAAAAGACTCCGACAATCGAATGATGATATCCCTGTCAAGATATATCCTTCTTTCTTGCTATAGTCATAAAGCCCCACGTCACACGACCCTTCAATTTGCTCCTCCTACTTTATCTTCCTCAGTGCCTAATAGTCACTACTTGTTTTTCCACAGTGCTCCAAAGTCATATACACCACTGCATCAGCATTAAATATGTATAACCTTTGGCTGAAAAGAGGTTTTATCTTCTGTCAGCCAGTCCCATCGTAGAGAGCTAAAATAAAAACAACGAACAAAATAAAATCAGTCAAATGCGAGGAGGACTCGAGCACTGAGAGTTCCGTACGAACTTAATTATGCGTGTAGACCATATTCCTGAGAATCGAGAACCTCAGAGATTTTTGCCTGTTGTCGATATCGATACTGGCAAGATATTGGTCCCGGGGATTCCAAGACCGTATCAAAATATCTTCAGTAGTTCCTCACACTACCTCGGACATACAAAACAGGAAGGGTACATAATTTTTGTATGTAGAGAGAAGATTTATTATAACATTTTTATTCATTTACTAAAAGATGACCACAATTTACATTTTACATTTACATTCTCTAATGTTCTTCTATTGCTTCTGACGGACGATGAATGCAATGTATGATCAAACGGCAAAAGATATTTTTATGTGATAAAATTAGGACTAAACAAGTTCCAGATTTTTTACTTTATTTGTATTGTGAGACCTAGCATGTTGCTGAATTTCATGACTCTTGGTCAACGGGAAGTAGCCTATAGGTTTTGAGAACCGAGTTTGCGAGTATTACAGTGTGTAACACGAATGACCAAAGCTTTTAACTAGCCTGGCTTAGAAGCTTAAACTTCGCCCAGCGACCATACGCTTTGCTACGTGAGATGAACTTGAATTTGGTACGGCAACCTGCTCCAGAGGAGAAATAATCCTAAAATACGGAGGGACAGACGAATAATAAATAACAAAATATTTTTTTTTCGTCTGACATAGTTCCAAATTAACAATTTTTGGATTTTTTACCTTTACTTGCTTCTTGCCAAAGTTCATGATTCTATGTCAACGGGAAACACCCAGTACGTTTTGATGAGTCAGTTTTTGAGTATCAAAATAAGTGACATAAATGGCCGTATTTTTTGATTGAAGTGACTTAGAAGCTACAAACTTGATCACCTACAAGGGACGATAGATCCTAATATGTGGTGTAAATTTGAATTTGATACGTCTACACGTTCTTGAGAAAAAAGATTCTTGGGAGTCGGGGCGCAAACGGACAACAAAAGCGATCCTATAACGGTTCCGTTTTTACGCCTCGAGGCACGAAATCCTAAAAATTGTCCAAATGCAAACAGAAATTGCCTTCTCAGACTTCACAAACCTAGTTACGCGTATAGAGAGTTTATCCATCCCTGAATTGAGAAATTTGGCCGTTTTTGTCTGTTTGCGATATCAATAATGTGGAGATATTTTTCCCGAGAATTCCAAGACTTACGTGTGATATAATTACAAACCAACAACTTTGAGGTTTTGTTCTTTACTTGTTCGGTTAAACATTGCTTTTTGCCAAATTACATCATTCTACGAGAAGAATGTGATAGTTTTTGATGAGTGAGTTTTCGAGTATCGAAATATCTCACACAAATGACCGTATCTTTTGATTGCTTTGACATGGAAGCTTACAATTTATTGCACCGCCGACGGACCATAGGTCTTAGTATGCGACGCAAGTTTCAACTTGATACGTCTATACATTCATGATAAAAATAATCTTAACAGACGGAGAGACATACAAAAGGATATTAAATTACAACGAAAAACATTTTTGTGTGATGTTATCACAAATCAACAATTTCTGGTTATTTTTACCTTACTTATACTGTGAAACTGAACTTCGTTCAAATTCTGTACTACAAACGAAATTGCAAAAGTAACGGCGTAGGAGTTTCGTTGACACTTCCAGTGTCTCCACAGCGAAATGTTTTTTCTTCAGTGTATCAAAGCGTTGACAGTGGCGCCGGATTCGCGATGACGCAACGCTTTCGCAGAGTGGGGAGCGCTTCTTGCGCCAGAAGCTGTAATTTGCTCATTCCGTTCTCAGTCTTTGGCGCCACAGTAATGATATCTATGAGAAGAGATTCGTTTCGGTTCAACCGCAGACTGCTGCCGCTTATTTTCCACATCCTGTTCTGAGAAACCTGTTTTCGGTACCGCTGTAGTGGAAAGGTTCGCCGAATCGGCCGCACATCCTTGTAAGGGAGCGGCAGATATTCTGATTGTCAAATAAATATCAAGATGACGAAGGTCATTCGAAAATTAAAGAAAAAGCTGTCCAGCAAAATAGTTTCTAAACCGGTACGTACACGCAGTTGGTCTGTGAGTCCAAGGACAGTATTTTCACATTAATACACACATCAAAAAAAGTTTTGCATCGCCTTGGTTCTGAGAGTTCCGGAACCTGTACAGAATATTGTAATAGACATCAACATAAACATCATTTCCGCACTTTTTATTACTCATAAAAACCACACGTTGCATGTTGTACCACCATACAGCGAGACCTTCAGTGGTGGTGGTCCAGAATGCTGTACACACCGGTACCTCTAATACCAAGTAGTACGTCCTCTTGCATTGATGCATGTCTTTATTCGTCGTGACGTACTATTTACACGTTCATCAAGGCACTGTTGGTCCAGTTTGTCCGACTCCTCAACGACGGTTCGGCGTCGATCCCTCATAGTGGTTGGTGGGCAACGTCGTCCATAAACAGCCCTTTTCAATTTATCCCAGGCATGGTCGGTAGGGTTCATGTCTGGAAAACACGTTGGCCACTCTAGTCGAGCAATGTCCGTATCCTGAAGGAAGTGTTTCACAAGATGAACACAATGGCGGGGTGTATTGTCGTTCATGAAGACGAATTCCTCTGCATTATTCTCCCGATATGGTTGCACTATCGATCGGAGGATGGCATTCACATATCATACAGTCTTCACGGCGCCTTCCATGACCACCAACGGCGTACATCGGCCCCACATAATGCCACCCCAAAACAGCAGGGAACCTCCACCTTGCTGCAATCGCTGTACAGTGTGTCTAAGGCGTGCAGCATGATCGGGTTGCCTCCAAACACGTCTCCGACGATTGTCTGATAGAAGGCAAATGCGATCGGTGAAGAGAACGTGATGCCAGTCCTGAGCGATCCATTCGGCGTGTTGTGGGATCATCAGTACCACACTGCATGGTGTCGTGGTTGCAAAATTGGACCTTGCCGTGAACGTCGGGAGTTAAGTTGTGCATCATACAGCTTATTGCACAGTGTGGGTCGTTTCACGACGTCCTCTGGCTGCACGGAAAGCATTATTCTACATGGTGGCGTTGCTGTTAGGGTTCCTCCGAGCCCTAATCTGTAGGTAGCGGTCATCCCTTGGGCGGCCTGTCATTTCATCGACAGTCCCGGTCTCTCTGTACATTCTCCATGTCCGAGCAACGTCTCTTTGATTCATTCCGAGACGTCTGGACACTGACCATGCTGAGAGCCCTTCCTGGCACAAGGTAACATTGCGGACGCAATCGAACCGGAGTATTTGCCGTCTAGGCACGGCTGAACTACAGACAACACGAGCCGTGTGCCTCCTTCCTGGTGGAATGACTGGAACTGATCGGCTGTCGGACACCCTACATTTAATAGGCGCTGCTCATGCAAGGATGTTACATCTTTGAGGGGGTTTAGTGACGTGCCTGAACAGTCAAAGGGACTGTGTCTGTGATAAAACATCCACAGTCAACGTCTATCTTTAGATGATCTGGGAACCGGGATGATGCAAAAATGTTTTTGATTTGTGTATTATGTCTGATATTTTCTTCCAAAAAGCTAGCATCTCAGCAGGTTTAAGAGAGCATAATACACTACTGGCCTTTAAAATTGCTGCACCAAGAAGAAATGCAGATGATAAACGGGTATTCATTGGACAAATATATTATAATATAACTGACATGTGATTACGTTTTGATGCAATTTGGGTGCATAGATCCTGAGAAATCAGTACCCAGAACAACCACCTCTGGCCGTAATAACTACCTTGATACGTCTGGGCTTTGAGACAAACACAGCTTGGATGGCGTGTACAGGTACAGCTGCACATGCAGCTTCAACACGATACCACAATTCATCAGGAGTAGTGACTGCCGTGTTGCGACGAGACATTTGCTCGGCCACCATTGAGCAGACGTTTTCAATTGGTGAGGGATCTGGTCAATGTGCTAGCCAGGGCAGCAGTCGAACATTTTCTGTGTCCAGAAAGGCCCGTACAGGACCTGCAACATGCGGTCGTGCATTATCCTGCTGAAATCGAGGGTTTCGCAGGGATCGAATGAAGGGCAGAGTCACGGGTCGTAATACATCTGAAATGTAACGTCTACTGTTCAAAGTGCCATCAATGCGACCAAGAGGTGACCGAGACGCCGGGTGATACGCCAGTATGGCGATGACGAATACACTCTTCCAATGTGCGTTCACCGCGATGTCGCCAAACACGGATGCGACCATCATGATGCTGTAAACAGAACCTGGATTCAACCGAAAAAATGACGTTTTGCCATTCGTGCACCCAGGTTCGTCGTTTAGTACACCATCGCAGGCTCTCCTGTCTGTGATGCAGCGTCAAGAGTAACTGCAGCCGTGGTCTCCGAGCTGACAGTCCATGCTGCTGCAAACGTCGCCGAACTGTTCGTGCAGATGGTTATTATCTTGCAAACGTCCCCATCTGCTGACTCAGGGGTCGAGGCGTGGCTGCACGAGCCTTTACAGCCATGCGGATAAAATGCCTGTCATCTCGACTGCTAGCCATAAGAGGCCGTTGGGATCCAGCACGGTGTTCCGTATTACCCTCCTGAACCTACCGATTCCATATTCTGCTAACAGTCATTGGATCTCGACCTAAGCGAGCAGCGATGTCGCGATACTATAAACCGCAATCGCGATAGGCTACAATCCGACTTTTATTAAAGTCGGAAACGTGAAAGTACGCATTTCTCCTCCTTACACGAGGCATCACAACAACGTTTCACCAGGGAAAGCCGGTCAACTGCTGTTTATGTATGAGAAATGGGTTGTAAACTTTCCTCATGTCAGCACGTTGTAGGTGTCGCCACCGGCCCCAACCTTGTGTGAATGCTCCGTAAAGCTAACCATTTGCATATCATAGCATCTTCTTCCTGTCGATTAAATTTCGCTTCTGTAACACTTCATCTCCGTGGTGTAGCAATTTTAATGGCCAGTAGTGTAACAGTGGAGGACATGCTACACCTGTTACTGGAACATTAGTGTTATCGGTTTGCTTACGATAATGTGTTGAGTATCACGGACCAGTTGTGTGCACTGGATCCAGTTTATTGTTAGCTCTGCTTAGGTTATTCCCGTATGCGCCTGTATGCGGTGTTGGCTGTTTTTTGCTACGAAAGATATTTTTTTGCTTGTTACCTTATTTTAGAATTTAAATGCATCACGTCATATTCTTATGAGGCAGAAGAGCAGAGAATTAGGCAGCTGACTGAAGAAGTGATGGCTGGAAGTGAAGCTGATGATAGCGAAGATGGACCGTTTTACTTTAAAATAATCCAGGACCTAGAATACAGAAATTATTGCGACATCGACCAAGAAGCACCGAGTGGGGAAACAAGAGACAAAGATTGCAGTGCAGATAGTTATGTGATTGTCGGTAAAGACAGAAGACTATGGAAGTCACATGCTCCACCAAAGAACTCAATCACGCGTACTCATAACACTGTAACCCATTTACGGATGTGGAAAAGTTCTGCAAAAATTGTTATAAATCCCCTGCAGCGTGGAAACTGTATTTTTTTGTGAACGAATTATGCATTTACTACTGAACTGTGGGAAGAGAGGTGCACAGCACGCCAATAAAGGTGATATGAAGGCTTCATTAGGATTAATGTAGTACGTTGGTGTAATGCGTGTCCATTGACTAAGTCTATGTAAGGTGCGTGGCGAAGAAATGGCACAGGAACTGAAATACCTCACATCATCACCTTCGGTGTCTAAATTCTACGATACATAAACAAGATTTGCGTGAGAGAAAACAGATCACATGGTGGAAGTGCCACGTACCAGTCGTTTCGCCTGAAGTTCTAGGCAACATCTCAGACACTGAAGCTTCGCAGGGTTGCATACGTACAAGGCGTTGTCTCCCCGAACTGCGTCGATCACAGCGAGGTCCACAAAGGGCAGAACAAGTGCCACCCGATGTCCTCCGTGCCAGGATGGAACATGTTTCCTCCGCCGTGTAACGCATGCAGAGGTGGATCGGCGCGAATTTCTCCGCACTCCGGCTATAAAGGGCGGCGCAAGCCAACAAGTTGGCAGTTCGCTCCACCGGAGTTCGTTGCCAATTCGTGCGCCGGTTCTTAGCAGCACCACAGTCTGAGCCCGGTCGGAAACCAACGCTGCGGGATCTACGAATTTCTAGCGATAACACGTACCTGTTGGCCAATTGCGCCGAACACTCAACTTCCACCGGCTGGTGTGGCCGAGCGGTTCTAGGCGTTTCAGTCTGGAACCGCGTAACCGCTACGGACGCATGTTCGAATCCTGCGTCGGGCATGGATGTGCGTGATGTCCTTAGGTTACTTAGGTTTAAGTAGTTCTAAGTTCTAGGGGACTGATGACCTCAGATATTAAGTCCCATAGTGCTCAGAGCCATTTGAACAACTTGAACTCAACCTCCGTCGTTAGGGACTATTGTGGCCCAGTCTTCACGTCCCACTACGTTTATTCAGAGTTTTCCTGTTTTTATTAAATCTCTCTGTTGTGGTCGTATTAAACCATTGTTCTTGTTTACCTGTGTCTTGTTACACCTTATCAAGCACCTATCGTGTGAGATATAACAGGCGGTAAGACAGGTTCTGACACCTATTTTTGACCTATTTTGTGTCTGTATCGATATTTCGATGTCAATTTGTAGTACTGCTTATGATTAAAATGTTGTATCTGCCAGGGATATTCTTTGACGAGGTATACCTGTATTGGTTATGTGAAGCTTTTGAACGATTCTGTTTAAATTATGATTGTTAATTTAAGTAAGTAATGGAATGATTGTTATGTAATGTACTGTAAATGACTTCCTCCATAGTTAGGGAACATAAGGTTGAATATAAAAGATATGGAGAAGCCCCCCAGTTACGGAAATAGCCTGGCAGAGTGGAGAAGGTGTGGTTGGCGCGCAAGTGGCAACTCGTCCTTTGTGACGGGTAAGGAGTCTGGCCGGAGCAGTGCTCTGGTTAACACGTCGGTACGAATAGCGGGTAATTTTGGCTCATATTTCTTGAAGCCAGAACAGCTTAAGGGCAGTATTTACGGGACTCGGATGCTGCATTTGATGATACCATTATCAGTGCTTGGTTTTTAGCCCTACAAACATATAATTTCGACACCGTGCTGGATCCCAACAGCCTCGTACCACTAGCAGTCGAGATGAAATGCATGTTATCCGCATGGCTGTAACGAATCGTTCAGCCACGTCTCGATCACTGAGTCTACAGATGGGGACGTTTGCAAGACAATAACCATCTGCACGAAGTAGCAACATGCTACTATCAGCTCGGAGACCATGTCTGCGGTTACCCTTGACGCTGCATCACAGACAGGAGCGCCTGCGTTGGTGTACTCAACGATGAACCTGGGTGCACGAATGCCAAAACGTCATTTTTTTGGATGAATCCAGTTTCTGATTACAGCATCATGATGGTCGCATCAGTGTATGGCGACACCGCGGTGAACGCACATTGGAAGCGTGTATTCGTCATCGCCATACTGGCGTATCACCCGGCGTGAAGGTATGGGGTGCCATTGGTTACACGTCTCGGTCACCTCTTGGTCGCATTGACGGCACTTTGAACAGTAGACGTTACATGTCAGATGTATTACGACCCGTGACTCTGCCCTTCATTCGATCCCTGCGAAACCCTCGATTTCAGCAGGATAACGCACGACCGCATGTTGCAGGTCCTGTACGGGCCTTTCTGGACACAGAAAATGTTCGACTGCTGCCCTGGCTAGCACATTCTCCAGATCTCTCACCAATTGAAAACGTCTGGTCAATGGTGGCCGAGCAATTGGCTCGTCACAATACGCTAGTCACTACTCTTGATGAACTGTGGTATCGTGTTGAAACTGTATGGGCAGCTCTACCTGTACACGCCATCAAAGCTCTGTTTGACTCAATGCCCAGGCGTATCAAGGCCGTTATGACGGCCAGAGGTGGTTGTTCTGGTTTCCTGATTTCTCAGGATCTATGCACCCAAATTGCGTGAAAATGTCATCACATGTCAGTTCTAGTATAATATATTTGTCCAATGAATAACCGTTTATCATCTGCCTTTCTTCTTGGTGTAGCAATTTTAATGGCCATTAGTGTATTATGCATAGTCTGTAAACGAGTATCTCGAAAATGGCGATGCTGGTCGAATGTTCATGTGGTGCTGTCGTAACCATCTACGGAAAGCGGTAGAAGGACAGTGGAACAACCAATAGGAGCTAACGGGTCGGACGCCCACGACGCTTCACAGAACATGGGGTTCTGAGGCTTGTCTGCCCTCTAAAGTAAGATAGATGGTGATCTGTGGCATCTCTGTCAAAACAGCATAATGCTGATGTGCGCACATCTGTTTCGAAGCACACCATTCATCATATATTGTTGAACATGGAGCTTTGCTGCTACATGTTCACTTGTTGACCCAACAATATCGTCAGCTACGATTGCAGCTAAGATTCGGCTGTCGACTAGAGATCGGCAAACTGGTTCATCCTTGGGAACTAGTTCACTGCTGATCGTTCTTTTTTGGGAACCGTTCATTTTTACTCGTTCACCGTTAATCTGTGCTTGGTATATGGCTCTTGTGGAAAACTGATAACTAGTAGTGTACTCCCCCCTGGAGTATACAGTTTTTGTTCATTGCCGGCCGGTATGGCCGAGTGGCTCTAGGCGCTTCAGTATGGAACCACACGACCGCTAAGGTCGCAGGTTCGAATCCTGCCTCGGGAATGGCTGTGTGTGATGTTCTTAGGTTAGTTAGGTTCAAGTAGTTCTACGTTCTAGGGGAATGATGACCTGAGATGTTAAGTTCCATTGTGTTCAGAGCCATGTGAACCACTTTTTTATTCATTACAGAATTCTTACATACTCTTAGAAGTAATTTCTGTGATTCTGCAGAACCTCTCGTTTAACCAACCGTAGCCTTGTGTGACTGATCGTAGGGAAATAATATAGGGTGGCGCACAGAAAACCGGCCCCGAGTACAGACTGCTTGTCAATTACGGACGATGTGTTGCCCGTTACGAGCAGATACAACAAACGGACAAACATGTAATAATTAGGCAGTGAAGAAATAACAAGCTAATGCAAGCAACCATTCTGAAACAATCGATGATGATGTGTAGAGAGCTGGAGAAGAGAACATGAAAATCTCACGCGACGCTCATGGGCTGTAGCTCATGTCTTGTAAACCTGTTGGTAGCTGTATCCAAACTTAATAGACCACAAGTGTTCTTCGTTTAGACTTCCCCTACATAGCTATGCTACGGTGTAAACAATAATCGTTTACACCCTATATATACACTCCTGGAAATTGAAATAAGAACACCGTTAATTCATTGTCCCAGGAAGGGGAAAACTTTATTGACACATTCCTGGGGTCAGATACATCACATGATCACACTGACAGAACCACAGGCACATAGACACAGGCAACAGAGCATGCACAATGTCGGCACTAGTACAGTGTATATCCACCTTTCGCACCAATGGAGGCTGTTATTCTCCCATGGAGACGATCGTAGAGATGCTGGATGTAGTCCTGTGGAACGGCTTGCCATGCCATTTCCACCTGGCGCCTCAGTTGGACCAGCGTTCGTGCTGGACGTGCAGACCGCGTGAGACAACGCTTCATCCAGTCGCAAACATGCTCAATGGGGGACAGATCCGGAGATCTTGCTGGCCAGGGTAGTTGACTTACACCTTCTAGAGCACGTTGGGTGGCACGGGATACATGCGGACGTGCATTGTCCTGTTGGAAAAGCAAGTTCCCTTGCCGGTCTAGGAACGGTAGAACGATGGGTTCGATGACGGTTTGGATGTACCGTGCACTATTCAGTGTCCCCTCGACGATCACCAGAGGTGTACGGCCAGTGTAGGAGATCGCTCCCCACACCATGATACCGGGTGTTAGCCCTGTGTGCCTCGGTCGTATGCAGTCCTGATTGTGGCGCTCACCTGCACGGCGCCAAACACGCATACGACCATCATTGGCACCAAGGCAGAAGCGACTCTCATCGCTGAAGACGACACGTCTCCATTCGTCCCTCCATTCACGTCTGTCGCGACACCACTGGAGGCGGGCTGCACGATGTTGGGGCGTGAGCGGAAGACGGCCTAACGGTGTGCGGGACCGTAGCCCAGCTTCATGGAGACGGTTGCCAATGGTCCTCCCGATACCCCAGGAGCAACAGTGTCCCTAATTTGCTGGTAAGTGGCGGTGCGGTCCCCTACGGCACTGCGTAGGGTCCTACGGTCTTGGCGTGCATCCGTGCGTCGCTGCGGTCTGGTCCCAGGTCGACGGGCACGTGCACCTTCCGCCGACCACTGGCGACAACATCGATGTACTGTGGAGACCTCACGCCCCACGTCTTGAGCAATTCGGCGGTACGTCCACCCGGCCTCCCGCATGCCCACTATACGCCCTCGCTCAAAGTCCGCCAACTGCACATACGGTTCACGTCCACGCTGTCGCGGCATGCTACCAGTGTTAAAGAGTGCGATGGAGCTCCGTATGCCACGGCAAACTGGCTGACACTGACGGCGGCGGTTCACAAATGCTGCGCAGCTAGCGCCATTCGACGGCCAACACCGCGGTTCCTGGTGTGTCCGCTGTGCCGTGCGTGTAATCATTGCTTGTACAGCCCCCTCGCAGTGTCCGGATCAAGTATAGTGGGTCTGACACACCGGTGTCAATGTGTTCTTTTTTCCATTTCCAGGAGTGTACTTCATGTCGTCTCTGAGTTCGTAGGCGTGGTAGAGACTTTATGGAAGCATAAAATAAAATGTGGTCTTCTTATACTTGCGTCACACGCTTAGTAAAAATTAGGTTTTTATGTTGCATTATTAAAGTTAATGCAGGAATAATAATAATAATAATAATAATAATAATAATAATAATAAAGATCGCAGCAATAAAGTTTTTGGTTTGAAAGCTCCTTCTGAACAAATGTTTTTGAGATAATAAGTAAATCTATGTCTTTTCAAATGCAGTGGCACCGCTTTTCCTACTGAGCCAAAATGACTCACAACCCACTCTTTTTTTAAAAAAGAAACCGTACTAGCAGGTAATGCAAATTGGAAACAACGAAACTTAAAAATAATTATAGCCTTTCTAAATGTAAAGTTTTGTGTACGAAAGATACACGAAAAGCGTTTCATATTAATTTTCTTACACTAAAAATTAAGCAAGTTATTGAAAGTTAGCTGCTAAAGCATGTCGATGAAACCAGAAAATATATGAATAATAATAATAAAAAAACTTGCCATGTTATTAGTATGTCTTTCGCTATTCATCGATATAATGAAGTGAGCTGATATGCCCTTTTGTTACCTGAAAAGACGTACAAAGACGTACCTATTACATACAACGTATTTTTATGTAATTTACGTAACTATAAAATACTTTTTGATTACCGGTCGTGGCCGCTGAATAGCCAGAACCATGTGCAACAACAGTTCGGAACACTTGTAAAATAGGCGAGCGCAGTGAACGAAACGAACAACTGGATACTGAACTAACTAGGAGCAGTCGGCAGTGGAACTGAGACAGGTGGTCATGCGAAGAACGACGAGGGGACCGAGAATGAGACGAGCACGCGACCGAGGCTAGAACGAGAACTGCCGAAGTGACCGCCGCGACCGAACTAGTGAACTATGAACCGATCGTTCCTCGTTCCCGGCAACTCTAAGTAGACATCCGCGACCGAAGTGAGCTATGAACCGATCGTTCCTTGGAATTGGTTCCTCGGTCCTTTCGTTCATCTTGGTGAGCCGTTCCTTTGCACCCGTTCGTTCGCGAACTACTCATCTCCATTGTCGATCAATGGAAACGTGTCGGCTCTTCGGGTGAACCACATTTTTACTGCACTAGGTCGGTGCTCATTTCCACAAACGCCGTCATCGAGGTGAGCGGTTCCTCGAAACGTGCAGCGCGGCACGGACGCAGGCTGGTGGGAGTAGCATTATGCTATGGGAGACATTCTCCCGCGTATGCATGGGACCTGTCACAATAATCGGAGACAGTTCGGCAGCTGAAAACCATCTGCATCCCTTCATGCTTGATGTCTTTCCAGACAGCGATGCCATCTTTCAGTAGTACAGCTGTCTGTGTCTCGGAGCTGTAACCGTACTACAGTGGTTTGAGCAGCGTTGTAGTGAACTCACGTTTATGTCTCGGTGACCAAATTCGCCTGATGTATACCCAATGGAACCCATCTGGGTCGCAGTCGGCCGTCATCACCTCGTACGCCCGTTATTTACGCGAATTACAAACCTGCCAACAAACTGTCTTATCTCTGATACGCCGAACAAGTGATGTATTTGCTCCCAAAGGCGGACAGACAAGCTATCATAATGTGTTTGGTTCATCAGTGTAAAACATATGAAATCGTGTTCGAAGAAATATTCATGCTTACTACATCAACAAGAAGACCAAAAATTACATTCTTGAAGAGCCAGCAGTGGATATTATTGCTCTGATTTGCAAAGAAATAATTCTTCCAGCCGTTTAAAAATGTCAGCCAATGGCCGTTGCATCGAATGTTAGTTTTTTAAAAGAAGGGGGGTGGGGGGTTGTATCTCATTGCCAATGGTTCGGGGAGACACAAGGAAGAATGCTTTGTTTAGAAAATAAGTACTTTTCTAATGTTGTCTACAGACGTTTAGCAACGATGGTACTGCACTGTGAGAGAGCACAATAAAGTCTTCGTTTCCAGAACCGGAAGGTTTGAATACACACATTCATATATTCATTCTTCCAAAGATTTTTCTTGAATATGGAGTGGACGAGAAGGGTATGTTGGTGATTATACAAAACAAATGTTGTCATACCGCCCGTATTGTCTTTTCGACAGGCCATAACACGCAGAAAAAAGTATCTACAGCGTATAAACAAGTTTACAAGGCAACATTATGCAAGAAAAATGAAATTGGGTTAAGACAGCTATTTTTCATCACGCCGCTCCATATCAAAGTGAAATTTCTTTTCTCTGTGATATACTATAGTATTTGGGTGATGTGCTGTTTGAGATGGAGACTCTATGGCCGTGAGGTCAGATTTACAAAGACTTGATTGAACATGAAATATTCTTCTTGACAAAAGAGAAATAAAAACAAAATAGAACTTAATTTACAGCCCAACACAGTTCTTGCAGGCAGGATCCGAGAAGAGCTTAACAACCTATGCTAACATTACGACTGTAAATCCGTCGTGTCTGTCAGTTTGTCTGTTCGAAAAAGCTAATCCCCAGAACTACTAAAAGAATTTTCATGATGTTTTTCTCCAGTAACATGAGCATAGCTTGGGGCATCGTATGGGCAAAACTGGATCACGGGAAAAGAAGTCTGCTCAGCTTAGTACTTGGTGACGGCACCAAAGAAACAATAGACGGCCCTGTTAGGTCCGTAGCATACCAACGTCAGTTTTTTCTTCACCAGTGACAGAATTAAGTGCTGCCATCTTATCTTCAGAAATACAAAAAAAAAAAAAAAAAATGGTTCAAATGGCTCTGAGCACTATGGGATGTAACTGCTATGGTCATCAGTCTCCTAGAACTTAGAACTACTTAAACCTAAGTAACCTAAGGACATCACACAACACCCAGCCATCACGAGGCAGAGAAAATCCCTGACCCCCCCGGGAATTGAACCCGGGATCAGAAATACAAATTAACATCGAATTTACTTGGCTAAGATGTACGGATTTACTGATTTCGATTTTTTCATAAAAACTTAGAGATTTTTATTGTTTCTTTCCACAGATTTAATTTATATTGGGCTTCTTGGATAGGGAAAACGGATTTATTGACAAAGTGATCCTATAAGGGCTCCGTTTTTCCGATCGAGGTGCGGAAACCTAAAAAGGGATCGTACGGGAAGCCTATTTTAACTTCCATTAAGAAGAGAAGGTGTACAGACAGTGTAAAGTAGTGTGTAAGTCTAGGGACCGATGACCTTAGCAGTTTGGTCCATTAGGAATTCACACACACTTGAGTAATAGCGTACAATTTATGACCCCTGGCCACAGGCAGGAAATTAATAATAAACACAGGACAACAAACATCTTTCTGATTTCATTAAGGCTTTACAAAGCACTCGTCTAAATATAGTCAACGGCCACTCCCACCCAGTGCTACTCTTGTAATCTGGAAGCGCCTGTTTGTGTCTACTCATGAATTGCCGTCTTCTGGGCCGGAAAAAGACTCCAACCGCCCCAGTGTGTTGTTTGTGTCCATGTAGCGGCCGTGGCACACATTGATCGTTAGTGAGGTCCCATAAATAGCTCGACGGCTCAGGAAAGGTTTCCTGTTCTTGGCTCTCCACCACCTGGCTGCATGCCAAGTGCTTCACGGGCAGACGCCAGACTGCACGTACGGCCCACTTGCGTCATCCCCGGCACCTGGAGCAGCCCCTGCTGAACGCTGGACAACTCGGGCGGCCGTCACTTGTCACCGGCCGAAATCCCAACTCGGCCGGGGGGGGGGGGGGGGGGGGCACGAACGCTCGACTGCTCAGGAAAGGTTTCCTGTTCCTGGCTCTCCACCACCTGGCTGCATGCCAAGTGCTTCGCGGGCAGACGCCAGACTGCACGTACGGCCCACTTGCGTCATCCCCGGCACCTGGAGCAGCCCCTGCTGAACGCTGGACAACTCGGGCGGCCGTCACTTGTCACCGGCCGAAACTCCGAGCTCGCCCGGGGGGGCCACGAACGCTGCCGCCCGCACGCGCTACCGCGAAAGCAGCGTCGACGCAGCCGGTTGAGCGGGTCGGAAACGATACGTGACACGAGTTATGAATTCACGGCACAGCGAAGCTGGGCGAGTTCTCAGGGAACTGACCTTCCACAAGCCTTACAGCTCCATTTGTTTTGAGCGGTGGAGTGGATTGCGGCAGCAATTTCTCGACTTTGTCAGTAATTTGTTCAACCGTAAGCCGTTGTCGTTCTTTGATAAGTTGATCAATACGGGCTTCCAACGCCGACATCACTACCGCTAATGAACACCCAGAGCGATACTCAACTGTTAAACTTCTACGAGCACTTTCTAACTACACTCCTGGAAATGGAAAAAAGAACACATTGACACCGGTGTGTCAGACCCACCATACTTGCTCCGAACACTGCGAGAGGGCTGTACAAGCAATGATCACACGCACGGCACAGCGGACACACCAGGAACCGCGGTGTTGGCCGTCGAATGGCGCTAGCTGCGCAGCATTTGTGCACCGCCGCCGTCAGTGTCAGCCAGTTTGCCGTGGCATACGGAGCTCCATCGCAGTCTTTAACACTGGTAGCATGCCGCGACAGCGTGGACGTGAACCGTATGTGCAGTTGACGGACTTTGAGCGAGGGCGTATAGTGGGCATGGCATGCGGGAGGCCGGGTGGACGTACCGCCAAATTGCTCAACACGTGGGGAGTGAGGTCTCCACAGTACATCGATGTTGTCGCCAGTGGTCGGCGGAAGGCGCACGTGCCCGTCGACCTGGGACCGGACCGCAGCGACGCACGGATGCACGCCAAGACCGTAGGATCCTACGCAGTGGCGTAGGGGACCGCACCGCCACTTCCCAGCAAATTAGGGACACTGTTTCTCCTGGGGTATCGGCGAGGACCATTCGCAACCGTCTCCATGAAGCTGGGCTACGGTCCCGCACACCGTTAGGCCGTCTTTCGCACACGCCCCAACATCGTGCAGCCCGCCTCCAGTGGTATCGCGACAGGCGTGAATGGAGGGACGAATGGAGACGTGTCGTCTTCAGCAATGAGAGTCACTTCTGCCTTGGTGCCAATGATGGTCGTATGCGTGTTTGGCGCCGTGCAGGTGAGCGCCACAATCAGGACTGCATACGACCGAGGCACACAGGGCCAACATCCGGCATCAGGGTGTGGGGAGCGATCTCCTACACTGGCCGTACACCTCTGGTGACCGTCGAGGGGACACTGAATAGTGCACGGTACATCCAAACCGTCATCGAACCCATCGTTCTACCATTCCTAGACCGGCAAGGGAACTTGCTGTTCCAACAGGACAATGCACGTCCGCATGTATCCCGTGACACCCAACGTGCTCTAGAAGGTGTAAGTCAACTACCCTGGCCAGCAAGATCTCCCGATCTGTCCCCCATTGAGCATGTTTGGGACTGGATGAAGCGTCGTCTCACGCGGTCTGCACGTCCAGCACGAACGCTGGTCCAACTGAGGCGCCAGGTGGAAATGGCATGGCAAGCCGTTCCACAGGACTACATCCAGCATCTCTACGATCGCCTCCATGGGAGAATAGCAGCCTGCATTGCTGCGAAAGGTGGATATACACTGTACTAGTGCCGACATTGTGCATGCTCTGTTGCCTATGTCTATGTGCCTGTGGTTCTGTCAGTGTGATTATGTGATGTATCTGACCCCAGGAATGTGTCAATAAAGTTTCTTCTTCCTGGGACAATGAATTCACTGTGTTCTTATTTCATTTTCCAGGAGTGTATTCCACCCAGTTGTAACGACTGCGAGGGTGAGTGAAATGAAAACCTTAAATATTTTTTTAAATATTATTTACTGTGCAGAAATGGTACAAAGCTGTATCACTTTTCAACATAATCTCCCCCACGCTCAATGCAAGTCCTCCAGCGCTTACAAAGTGCCTAAATTCCTTTAGAAAAAATTTCTTTTGGTAGTCCACGCAACAACTCATGCACCGCGTGGCGTACCTCTTCATCAGAATGCAACTTCTTTCCTCCCATTGCGTCTTTGAGTGGTCCAAACATACGGATATCACTTGGGGAAAGGTGTGGCAAGTATGATCGATGAGGAAGACACTCAAAATGCAGGTCTGTGATTGTTGCAACTGTTGTACGGACAGTGTGGGGCCTTGCATTGTCGTGTTGCAAATGGGCACCTGCTGACAGCAATCCACGTCGCTTTGATTTGATTGCAGGCCGCAGATGATTTTCTAGGAGATCGTTGTATGAGGCAATGGTGAAAGTGGTTCCTCTAGGCATGTAATGCTCCAAAATGACGCCTTTTTCGTCCCAAAAGAGTCACCATTACCTTCCCTGCTTCCCTGTTTCCCTGACTTCAACTTCTGCAATGTTCTGTGGAGTCACAACTCGTTGCACCTGACCTGGACGAGGAGCATCTTCCACTGAAGTCACACTATTTGCGAACTTCCTACTCCATTCATAGGCTTGCTGCTGTGACAAACATGCATCACCGTACTGAACCTTCATTCGTCGATGAATTTCGATATGTTTCACACCTTCACTACGCAAAAACCTAATAACAGAACGCTGTTCTTCCCTGGTGCAAGGCGCCATCTTCATACTGATACGGCGACGGTATGTGTGCATCTACATTACGCTGCCACCTACAGGCCATTTGCACGCTGTTTGTAGCACGCTTACCAACTTACAGAATAACGGCGCAAAATTTCGATTTGTTACTACAAATTTAAGGTTTTCATTTGACTCACCCTCGTAGCAGGGTTCATGCAGCTGTCGCCGTACTGTTTGTTCATCCGAGAGAACATTCTAGATTGTTGTACATTTTTCGAAATTAAAAATCGGATCGCAGAACAGTGTTGTTTAAAAGCATTTTCTTCGAGTGGACTCACCATCTGACACCGTAGGCGTAGACTTTATGTACATATAAAGTAATCGAACAAAATTAACGAGCTTCGCAAGGTTACCACTTCGCGCAGTAGTTCCAGTTCCCTGTACCGACGATTACCGACGCTATATACACTGATGAACGAAAACATTATGACCACCTGACATCTTGGATATTCGGGAATCCAGCCGGATGTTCGCGTCGTACTCGCGCGGTATTTCAACAGCGTGCCGCGCTGTCTTCTTCAGGTGCTACCTGAGACTGGTCCTTGGAACGATGCACTCCAGTATTTATGTCTGGAAGGAGCTGGGCGTTCCCTAATCGGTCCGCGCCGAGTCGAGTGTTCTGTCTGTGGTCCGCGTCGTCCAGACTCAGCTTCAACGGACCCCTCCAGTCGCGGACGTTCCGACTGCCGTCCGCCCCCGTTTTGGCCGTCCTCAACGGTTGTGGCCGGCATCTGAGATGTTGGGTACTCTGTCTCATGACTGACGGGAAAGCATGAAGAATTACATTATGACCACCTGTTAAATATCGTGTTGTTCAACTTTTCAAACACAGTACGACAAAGATTCTGCTTGGCATCGATTCTAAAAGTCCATGGCAGGATTCCAGAAGTATGTGGTAACAGATGTCTACGCAAAATTGCGGGATGTTTGTTTATTGGCACGCAGCTGGTGCCCTATGTGTGTTCCTGTGAGTACAGATCAGGCACATTTGCTGGCTAAGACGTCAATGTGACTTCATTATAATACCACTCAAACCACAGTAGCACGATTCTCACCTTGCAACACGGGCAGTTATCGTACTGGAAGATGAAATCGCCATAGGGGGAAACTTCAAGCATGAAGCCATTCAGGTGGTTCGCAGAAAAGTTCACCTACTTAACTGCTTTCCATTACCAGCACAGATACTATGGAAGCCAGTGTACCCCACTGCATAGTTTTACCTTCACTGGCACAGTGGATATTTCGTGCAGGCATTCGACTGGATCCAGCCAGTGATATGTTGTGATTCATCCGACAGGCGACACGTTTCTGTTGATCCACTGGCTGCTGAGCCCACTGCAGTCACAACACGACGTCATTGGCTCAACACAGGAACACGTATGGGTCTTGTGATGTAGAACTCCATGTTCAACGATGGCCTTTGGACAGTGTGCTCCGAAACACTTGTGCCTGCTCCAGCACTGTACTCTGTCGTCAGACCTGGCACAGATCGCTGCGTGTCCTGGGTTGCCTAGTGGGGGATCCTCCGACCTCTACGATTTGTGATGAGACGCGGCCGTCCAGTGCCATACGGCCTACTCGTTATTCCTCCAGTCCTCAACCATTTTCCAACAGGCGACTAGCGTCGCCGTCTCAGATATTCTCGTTTCCAGCCGCAGACCCACAGCAATTTGGCCTTTGTCGAAACCGCTCATACCAGTTGGTTTCTGCATTTGCGTCCCTTATCTTCCCTATAATGACCGCTCATTCGTCTCTCTTCCACTTACGTTCTTTCCTTACTGCTTCAAGTGCCCGCAACATCACCAGGAGGCATTAAATCGGGCTGTGAGCTATGGTCGTAATGTTTTGGCTCGTCTGTTTACGTTAGTCTGTGTCACTACTGAATGACTTCTGCAGTACGCTTAACTCATGAGGTGTGGTCTCTCAGGACACGAGAAAATTTTCGAATTTGCAATCCAAGGTCAGTTCTGGTGGAATGCTTCTAAACCCCCACAACCTGCTTACATTGCCAACCCTACATTGTTTCGGTGTTGGTTGCATTATCATCTTCTTTCTTTGTTGATGACATTTGGTACTAACAGGTGTAGTGCTCTCCTAGAACGCACCTCGAGAACTACATAGTACAGAATGTGTTTGGGGCCGGCCATGGTGGTCGAGTGGTTCTAGGCTTTTCAGTCCGGAACCACAAAGGTGCTATGGTTGCAATTTTGAATCCTGCCTCGGGCATGGATGTGTGTGATGTCCTTAGGTTAGTTACGTTTAAGTAGCTCTAGGTTCTAGGGGACCGATGACCTCAGATTTTAAGTCCCATAGTGCTCAGAGCCAAGAATGTGTTCACAGGAAGAGCTCTGAAGATCCTATCTTTCATGAATTTGTTAGTTGTGGATGGAGGAAGATGATGTGGTTTACAGCAAGAAACAGTCGAAAAAGACGACGATTTTACTAGTTTATGATTTTACTGGAGGGTCACACAGAGGAAGATCTTCAGGACAATTGTCCTCGGGACATTTCTGCTTCTCATATAAAATACTTATAGTGCTAGTCAAAATCAAACGTGTTCGTGGTGGTGATAAAGAAAAATTTAGACTTCAGCACTAAATGTCAATTTTGCAGACTTTCTTTTGGTAAAGTGAAATCTTTATATGCAAGTATAATTGCTGGAATTTAAATTTATGTGAAGCTTAACTAACTACAGAGATACTATGATTTTTCAGAATGTGAAATTCATTTCCCTAACAGTGTGTTTATGTGTAGTATCTACACAACTGCACAATACTATGTCATTTGATGTGATAAAGAGAAAAACCGTGTAGGTTTTATTCAGTGCAGTAGATTCAATAAGAGAGTACTTGAAGAACTCTTAGATAAATGTAAAAATAATTATTATGTAACTTAAATAAAAATTTGGAATGATTTACCCTCTAAATATCGCTTTAAACATATGAATCCCAGAGACCCCTTATCATAGTGCAAATTGCAGAAAAGTCGCCTTGTGAGTTAAGTGTAAAATTTGTTTATGTGCTGGCATAAGCTGTCGCCAGCACACTACTCACCAAAGATGTAGTGTGAAGATCGATAGTAGGCGCTGGATCAACCACGCCTGTCATGAGAGAGGCCAGAGATACACCGACAAACAATAGGCCACCAACGCCCTCTCGACAGCAAGTATTTAGATCGCCGCCACTGACCGGAGGGCCTCATTGACTCACACTCCTGTTTGACGTCTGTGAGTGTGTTGCAGTGCGGGCTCTGTTCGGGTCTCAGGTTACAGCAGTATATAGTAAATAAATTTCGTGTGACTAGGGCCTCCCATTGGGTAGACCATTCGCCGGGTGCAAGTCTTTCGATTTGGCGCCACTTCAGTGACTTGCGCGTCGATGGGGATGAAAGGATGATGATTAGGGCAACACAACAGTCAGTCCCTGAACCGAGAAAATTTACGACCCAGCCAGGAATCGAACCTGGGGCCTCAGGAGTAGCATTCTGTCGCGCTGACCACTCAGCTACTGGGGCGAACACCAGTATATACTGAGACCAGATTAGTGACTAGAATTTGTAATAGTGGTACTACCGATATTGCCTGCAAGAGGACTATTACTGACCGACCAGGGTCGCCAAGGGTTCTAGGCGCTACAATCTGGAACCGCGCGATCGCCATGGGTGCAGGTTCGAATCCTGCCTCAGGCATTTATGTGTGTGCTGTCCTTATGTTAGTTAGGTTTAAGTAGTTCTAAGTTCTAGGGGACTGATGACATCAGATGTTAACTCTCATAGTGCTCAGAGCCATTTGAACCATTTTTCACTATTACTGATGGTCTTGGACCGCAGCACATGGACTCTGTTCAAGATAAGTAAATACTTCAATTTCATGTAAATGAAGAACCGTGTCAATCCACATGTGCGTTTGTTTTGTAGAAAGAGGATAGCAGCCTCCAATAGCAACATCCTCTCCCTTGCTTCCCTACGGTACAAAGCTACAGATTATGTGCGTGATGGGTAATGAAGTCGTTAAGTGCTATACATATATCTGTTTAAGACAAATCAGTAACCTTTCCTACCAGAAATCCCTTAAAAATAGAACTCCCATGTATTAAACAACTTCAAAAGTCTGATCACTTTGCAAATGAGCTAATGGGCTAAGCGTGTAAAATCTGTATGACTGCTGGTTCCTTTAGTTTAAGATGATTCGCCTGTAGACTAATGTAAAATTCAAAACCAAAACTGGTAAACCAAAAATTTAATATTCATTCAAACGTTCATGTAAGACGTTTTCAGCAAATAATACATAGTTTATAGCTGTTTGTTTAGTGTTGATAGCAGCAAAAATAAGTTATACAACCAACGTTACTTGGAAGTCGCTGGGTGCTCCCATGCTCAAATACTGCAGTGCGAAGAGGAAACAAGCAAAAAGACCAACAATGCAGGAGGTGGAGTCGGTGGTATACAAATCGAAAAATAACCGTGCACCTAGTGAAGAAGAGGTAGTGTCACAACTTACAAAATCTGGCGATCATCCTATAATGCGTGAAATATGTGCACGCACTAAGCAATAACATAACACGTAAATGAAAGCATGCCCGAAGACAGGGAAACTGGAGCAAAAAGCCCAATGTAAAGCGTGTGATGAGTATAAATGTGGATATTTTTATTGGTGACTGAGGACAGCGTACTGAGCAACATCACAGTAGCATTTACTTCATATCCAGACTAACAATTGTATACGTTAGGAGTGGTATGTTTTAAGTTGGTTAGTACCTCCAAGTATATTTGACATGAGCAAGCCATTAATGCTCCAGCAGGAGGTCAGGTGTTGGAAGTGTGGACACTTGGACGCAATGCCGTTAGTCTATGATGAAGGTGTAGTCCACCAATTATAAGTTGGATTAATATGGGAGATAGGGAAGGCTCAATGAAGAGCGGCTCACTCGTAATGTTACGGAGATGTTCAACAAATTCCGCTGCAGACGCCACCAGAGGGGCGTTACGTGTTGTGGAGAAATTTAGAGCTGAAATTTCGAGAAAGTACGCTCCGGGAAGAGTCGGTCAAGATAGTACTCCCTCCGCTCCGACATACCCCTATCAAAATGACTGAGAAGGCAGAATTAGAGTGTTACATGTATAGATCTCTGCCGACACTCACTTTTCCCACGTGACATTTTTGAATGGAGCGGGAGAAGATGGAACAGATGGTGGTGCCAGAAATATGCTCCAACATCCACCGTTAGATGGCCTACGTGGTGTATGTACAAATGCGTGGCGTGATCTGCGATGTTCTGAGTGTGTACTGACTTCACGGAAACAGTTCCTTTCTCTCAGATGTACTTTATTTCTATGGAGCTACATAACCTTATTGCACAACCACATCTTGCCGTTTAAGTGCCACTTTAAGGAGAGGTTTTACTTTGCCGTGACGTCTTTCGCTGACCTACATGTATAGGACATCTTAACTTTTAAGTGCCACTTTACATGGACTTTAACACGTCCATAAATGTTCCAAGGTTTTGACTCCCTTTCGCTGTCCTGACTTTATTGCCCATCTTGGCTTGTAACTATCAGGTTACCGAGTGCTTCGAAACCTCCGTTTCTCGCTTTCCCTGACGTTATATATATATATTTATGTTAAACTTTCAAAACGCTGTTGAAAAAACACCACTGGTCAGAATGACGTCAAATTGCAACGGAATATTATCGGAGAAGGAGGAAAACGTATGGTAGAAGAAAATATTGGTGTGAAAATTGAGCAATAGATGGAGCTGTATGTGTCAAAGTACGTAAATGAAAACATCTGTCATGCGCACGACCCACTGAAGTTGGTATAAAGACGCCGGCTACACGGCTTTTCCTCCTCTCGCGTTTGCGACGTTCGCCATGACTGTCTCAATGCAGGATCGCGCTCTGCTTGTAAAGCTGTATTACAAGAATGATGGCTGTGCACATGTCGCTCTGCAGAGGTACAGGACACTGAAGGGCTTGATAAAAGGCGTTGGTCTGATGACCGCCGTGGGTCTGGAGAAAATGATTCGGAAATTCGAAAAGGCGCGTTTTTTTAGTGTGCGACGTGGTAGAGGGAGGAAACGAACTGATCCGACGTCAGTGGAAGCAAAGGCCACAGCATTTCAGGAGGAGACGAGTGTTGGTGTGCAAACATGTAGTGCACTGATAATTGCCCGAACATTGGATATACCCGTGAGCACGGAGCGTAAAATCTTATGAAACATCCTTCTTTACTATCCATTCATAATTACACATGTGGAAAAGTTGCTTCATGTTGACCTGCCACCAAGAGAGACCTGTGCTTTAGAATTTCTTGCGCACGTAAAAGTGGACAATCATTGGCCGTGGAAGATTTTGTGAACAGGCGAAGCCCACTTCTATCTGACAGAATTGTCGAATATGGGCAACGGAAAATCCACACGCAAATCAACCAGTATCACTCTATTCCTGAAAAGGTTTCTGTGTGGTGCGGGTTTACGGCATCATTTATCATAGGGCCATATTTTTTCGAAGAGACAGGTGCTTCCGGTCATGTTGCCCGTACCGACACTGGTAAGCAGTATGAGTGAGTATCTTTTGCGCAACCATGTCATTCCAGCTCTCCAACAGCGTGGATGTGTGGGATGGGATCATTTTTATGCAAGATGGTGCACCTCCACACTCTGCAAATCCAGTTCAGCAGCTGCTGAAGCGCCATTTCGAAATGTGCCTTCTGGATGTGGGTCTATCTGCAAGATGTTGTGTTCAGTGTTCCGATTGCAAACTTAGTTGCTCTGAAGGCATGCATTGCACAACACATCCTGAACGTGACCTCGGAAACACTTCGATCAATTGTGGAACATGCTGTTTCCCGATTTCAACGTGTTGCAGAAAACGGACAGCATATTTAAGATGTTTTGCGCCAGTTACACTGAAATTAATAATCCGATTTGCTTTTAATTGATGCTTTCAGTGCGGTTTTTGGCCTCAGGAAAATTAAAAACCAATGTGATTGTTGCCTTTTATGCGGATTTTGGTCCCAGGACAATTAAAAAACGATTTTTCCCGCCTGATGTGCTTTGACGTTACCGTGGTGGATGGGCTTACGTAACTAACAATATTACACAAATAACCTGTGCACATTGAGTAGTAAAGTTCGATTAACGTCAGAGGTACACATTAAGCATTGTAGTACGATTCATTTGTCAGTTGTAGTCGACCAGTATTAAATTATAATGCTTACAGCTCTATCAATTGCTACATTTTGTAACTATTTTTTTTCTTTCTGCCACACGTTTTCCCCCCTTCTTCGATAATATTTCATTGCAGTTTGAAGTCCTTTTGACAGGTGATGTTATTTGTCCAGCGGTTTGAAAGTTTAACTTTGATTATAAAATGAACCATGGATCTTGCCGCTGGTGGGGAGGCTTGCGTGCATCAGCGATACAGATAGCCGTACTGCAGGTGCAACCTCAACGGAGGGACATCTGTTGAGAGGCCAGACAAACGTGTGGTTCCTGAAGAGAGGCAGCAGCCTTTTCAGTAGTTGCAGGGGCAACAGTCTGGATGATTGACTGATCTGCCCTTGTACCAATAACCAAAACGGCCTTGTTGTGCTGGTACTGCGAACGGCTGAAAGCAAGGGGAAACTACGGCCTAAATTTCTCCCGAGGGCAAGCAGCTTTACTGTATGATTAAATGACGATGGTGTCTCTTGGATAAAATATTCCAGAGGTAAAATAGTCCCCCATTCGGATCTCCGGACGGGGACTACTCAAGAGGATGCCGTTATCAGGAGAAAGAAAACTGGCGTTCTACGGATCGGAGCGTGGAATGTCAGATCCCTTAATCGGGTAGGTAGGTTAGAAAATTTAAAAAGGGAAATGGATAGGTGGAAGTTAGATATAGTGGGAATTAGTGAAGTTCGGCGGCAGGAGGAACAAGACTTCTGGTCAGGAGACTACAGGGTTATAAACACAAAATCAAATAGGGGTAACGCAGGAGTAGGTTTAATAATATATAGGAAAATAGGAATGCGGGTAACCTACTACAAACAGCATAGTGAACTGCATTATTGAGGCCAAGATAGATACGAAGCCCACACCTACTACAGTAGTACAAGTTTATATGACAACTAGCTCTGCAGAGGATGAAGAAATTGACGAAATGTATGATGAGATAAAAGAAATTATTCAGATAGTGAAGGGAGACGAAAATTTAATAGTAATGGGTGACTGGAATTCGAGTGTAGGAAAAGGGAGAGAAAGAAACATAGTAGGTGAATATGGATTGGGGCTAAGAAATGGAAGAGGAAGCCGCCTGGTAGAATTTTGCACAGAGCACAACTTAATCATAGCTAACACTTGGTTTAAGAATCATGAAAGAAGGTTGTATACATGGAAGAACCCTAGAGATACTAAAAGGTATCAGATAGATTATATAATGGTAAGACAGAGATTTAGGAACCAGGTTTTAAGTTGTAAGATATTTGCAGGGGCAGATGTGGACTCTGACCACAATCTATTGGTTATGACCTGTAGATTAAAACTGAAGAAACTGCAAAAAGGTGGGAATTTAGGGAGATGGGACCTGGATAAACTGAAAAACCAGAGGTTGTACCGAGTTTCAGGGAGAGTATAAGGGAACAATTGTTAGGAATGGGGGAAATAAATACAGTAGAAGAAGAATGTGTAGCTTTGAGGGATGAGGTACTGAAGGCAGCAGAGGATCAAGTAGGTAAAAAGACGAGGGCTGCTAGAAATACTTGGGTAACAGAAGAAATATTAAATTTAATTGATGAAAGAAGAAAATATAAAAATGCAATAAATGAAGCAGGCAAAAAGGAATACAGATGTCTCAAAAATGAGATCGACAGGAAGTGCAAAATGGCTTAAGAGCTAGAGGACAAATGTAAGGATGTAGAGGCTTATCTCACTAGGGGTAAGATAGATACTGCCTACAGAAAAATTAAAGACCTTTGGAGGTAAGAGAACCACTTGTATGAACATCAAGAGCTCAGATGGAAACCCAGTTCTAAGCAAAGAGGGGAAAGCAGAAAGGTGGAAGGAGTATATAGAGGGTCTATACAAGGACGATGTACTTGAGGACAATATTATGGAAATGGGACAGGATGTAGATGAAGATGAAATGGGAGATACGATACTGCGTGAAGAGTTTGACAGAGCACTGAAAGACCTGAGTCGAAACAAGGCCCCCGAAGTAGACAACATTCCATTGGAGCGACTGACGGCCTTGGGAGAGCCAGTCCTGACAAAACTCTACCATCTGGGGAGCAAGATGTATGAAACAGGCGAAATACCCTCAGACTTCAAGAAGAATATAATAATCCCATCCCAAAGAAAGCAGGTGTTGACAAATGTGAAAATTACCGCACTATCAGTTTAATAAGTCACAGCTACAAAATACTAACGCGAATTCTTTACAGACGAATGGAAAAAACTAGTAGAAGCCGACCTCGTGGAAGATCAGTTTGGATTCCGTAGAAATATTGGAACACGTGAGGCAATACTGACCCTACGACTTATCTTAGACGCTAGACTAAGGAAGGGCAAACCTACGTTTCTAGCATTTGTAGACTTAGAGAAAGCTTTTGACAATGTTGACTGGAACACTCTCTTTCAAATTCTGAAGGTTGCAGGGGTAAAATACAAGGAGCGAAAGGCTATTTACAATTTGTACAGAAACCAGATGGCAATTATAAGAGTCGAGGGATATGAAAGAGAAGCAGTGCTTGGGAAGGGAGTGAGACAGGGTTGTAGTCTCTCCCCAATGTTATTCAATCTGTATATTGAGCAAGCAGTGAAGGAAACAAAAGAAAAATTCGGAGTAGGTATTAAAATCCATGGAGAAGAAATAAAAACTTTGAGGTTCGCCGATGACATTGTAAAACTGTCAAAGACAGGGAAGCACTAGGGAGAGCAGTTAAACGGAATGGATAGAGTCTTGAACGGAGGATATGAGATGAACATCAACAAAAGCTAAACGAGGATAATGGAATGTAGTCGAATTAAGGCGGGTGATGCTGAGGGAATTAGATTAGGAAATGAGACACTTAAAGTAGTAAAGGAGTTTTGCTATTTAGGAAGAAAAATAACTGATGATGGTCGAAGTAGAGAGGATATAAAATGTAGACTGGCAATGGCAAGGAAAGCGTTTCTGAAGAAGAGAAGTTTGTTAACATCCAGTATAGATTTAAGTGTTAGGAAGTCATTTCTGAAAGTATATGTATGGAGTGTAGCCATGTATGGAAGTGAAACATGGACGATAAATAGTTTAGACAAGAAGAGAATGGAAGGTCTCGAAATGTGGTGCTACAGAAGAATGCTGAAGATTAGATGGGTAGATCACATAACTAATGAGGAAGTGTTGAATAGGACTGGGGAGAAGAGAAGTTTGTGGCTCAGCTTGACCAGAAAAAGGGATAGGTTGGTAGGACATGTTCTGAGGCATCAACTGATCACCAATTTAGTATAGGAGGGCAGCGTGGAGGGTATAAATCGTATAGGGAGACCAAGAGATGAATACACTAAGCAGATTCAGAAGGATGTAGGTTGGTACTGGGCGATGAAGAAGCTTGCACAGGATAGAATAGCATGGAGAGCTGCATCAAACCAGTATCAGGACTGAAGACCACAACAACGACATATTATTATTATTATTATTATTATTATTATTATTGGTGTTTTGTCCTTAAAGGGGTAGTTTGACTAAATTACATGGCCTGTTCCTTTCGCTGCCTTCCTTGCTGCCCAAACGTCTCTCATTCGCTCTTTGTGTTTCTGTTTCCGGTCCTCTGACCATGCTTCTTGTCGGCTTTGCGTGTTCGGCTTCATCTTGATTGTCTTTTTGGTTCCCCATCTGTTATATCCACTCATTTGTAGTGTTTCACCGAGGTATTTGAAGATTGTCGTTTTATAAATCGTGCCGTACTTTGTGTTTATAGATGAGAGTTTCTTCGTGCTCATAAACTATGTCTTTTCGTAAGACATCTGTAGTCCAGTTTCGGAAGCGATTTGGTGTAGTTTTTCAATAGCGTCTTTTGTTTCGTTTATAACTTTTTTGACAATCGCCAAATCGTCTGCAAAATCCAGGCATTTAATCTATAGGTTTCCTAAGGTTATACCCTGTTGTGATGTTTCCCATTCTTTTATTACCTTATATAACACTAGATTGAAAAGGAGAGGTGAGAGGCCATCCCCTTGTCGGACACCTGTGCGAATGTCAAATGGCTCTGATAGTTCCTCGCAGAACTTTACTTTGGAGGTCGCGTTGGTGAAAGTTTTCTCTATGATAGCCAATGTTTTGTTGTCTACTTTGTATTCTGCTAGAATTTTGAATACTTTTTTCCGGCCGATAGAGTCGTACGCCTTTCTGAAGTCGACAAAGGTAATGAGTAGGTACTGTTTGTGCTGTAAAATCATTTTCAGCTTGCAACTTTGTTCCACACAAGACTGTCCTTTAAGGAAGCCTGCTTGGTATTCCCCAATCGGTCTGGCATTCTAGTCTGTTCAGTAAAGCTTTAGAGAGGATCTTGTATGTGACCGGTAGTAGGGATATTCCTCTGTAGTTGTTCGGGTCAGTCTTGTCACCTTTTTCGTGTAGTGGGTGTATCAGGGCAGTTTTCCAGTCGTCAGGAATTTTCAGGGATTATCATGGTCTCATGATATAAGGCGCGCAAGTTTGCAAATTCGCAGATCTGGCAGACAACGTACGGTAAGTTCACAACTTTTTAAATCTAGAGAATAGCACGCGACGCATAATGGGAGGTGTTGTTGAGGCAATCTGACAGGATGCTGCCTACACGGAGGCCACGCCACTGCTGCTGACTACGGTATTAAAGACGATGGCGGCTATTTCAAGAACTCTGATCGGTATGCTTATCTGACGATTGTGGCCAACTCTGATAACAGATTGCCGAAGGTCTAATAAAACACTGTAGGATTTTCAACTACTTACGCACTTACATAGCGTTTGTTTTCATTGGGAATCAACTTTGAATATCTGCTAAAGCATATAAGTAGCCTGTTTAGGTTTTCTTATTGGTAACGCCACATAGCGCTCTGTATGAAAAATCACTGGCTGTGCTGTGCGCAGTCTGTGGCTAGTTTGCATTGTTGTCTGCCATTGTAGTGTCGGGCAGCGGCAGCTGGATACTAACAGCGCGTAGCGTTGCGCAGTTGGAGGTGAGCCACCAGCAGTGGTGGACGTGGGGAGAGAAATGGCGGAGTTTTGAAATTTGTAAGAATTGGTGTCATGAACTGATATATATATATATATATATATATATATATATATATATATATAGTGACTATAAAGGTAAATACATTGTTTGTTCTCTATTAAAATCTTTCATTTGCTAACTGTGCCTATCATTAGTTAGTGACTTCCGTAGTTTGAAACTTTTAGTTAGCTTGCAGTAGTGGCGCTCGCTGTATTGCAGTAGTTCGAGTAACGAAGATTTTTGTGAGGTAAGTGATTTGTGAAAGGTATAGGTTATTGTTAGTCAGGGCCATTCTTTTGTAGGGATTTTTGAAAGTCAGATTGCGTTGCGCTAAAAATATTGTGTTTCAGTTTAAGCACAGTCTTGTATAATTGTTTTAAGGGGACGTTTCACATGGCGACCCTGCCAGGATACCTCACTGGAATCTTCTGATTTTTTCCTTGTAGTTTGCGTAATTAGTGTAGCCTTTGTTTATTGCTAGTGCGTAATCATAGAGAGAATTTCCTTTGTAGTTGCAGTCTTTCATTGTTGTACAGTAAAACAGTTGTGGCATGCATGTAGTTTTGCACAAAGTATTTCGCAGCTGCGCTTGCAATTAAATAGATATTATTTTCAGTGCTATGTTAATGTGTTCTCTTATTTTTGTTCTTCAAATTCTGTTTACCTGTGTTGTCGTGTGCAAAATTGTGACAATAATGGCGTGTGAAAAACGTAATACTAGGCTCCAAAGTAAACTGAGAAATGACAGTGAAGATGAAAGCAGTGTGTTAGCGCCACCATGTAATGAATTAACTAATGTTCAAAGTAGTAATTTGGTAATTGTGCATAGGAAAATGGAGCGGGTTGCAAATAATGGTGTAGGCAGTGAAACAATTATTGAACAGGAAAGCGTTATCGATCGATCGGTCGGCAACAGTTCGCCTCAGGATTCCGAAATGACAGGACACAATATTGCAAATACTGTAGATTCAGGTTTTGCGTCCTCACCGTTTTCTCAAATAAGTCAAGACACATTTTCTGTTTTTCAAACTGCGAATATTGCCGGTGCAAATGCATTGCCGAATAGGACTAAGGAACATGTTTCAGACACCAGTGCATTGTTATTACAATTAATGCAACAAATGGGACAAAAGCTTCAAAAGTTAGACACAATGAAACAAAATCTTCAAAAGTTAGACACAACGCTTGAACAAAATCAGAAACAAATGGGACAGAATCTTCAAAAGTTAGACACAATGGAACAAAATCAGAGACAAACACAGCAAAAGCTTCAAAAGTTAGACACAATGGAACAAAATCTTCGGAAGTTAGACACCACACTTGAACAAACACATGAAGATTTAACTGCTGAGTTACATAACATTGAATCGAAATGCCAAAAAATCTGTAATGACGTAAAAACACAAATTTGTGAGCACTTTCAACCTATGTTTTCGCGGCATGAAAATGCATTACAGAATCACGAAGCAGCCATAAAAGAATTGCAAACTGTTGTTCGTGAAAATCACGACACCTTGCAAGCTAAAATGGACTCAGTTGCATCCACCGATTCGGTTACGCAACTTGCAAGAACTCAGGAAAACTTAAAGGTCACAGTAGAGTCGATTTCAACACAAATGGACACTTTGAAACTTGGTTCAGAAAAACACACTGAGGAAATGTGTTCACTATCGGAGAAAGTAGCCGAACTTTCAGATCAGTTCATTAACTTATCTACAAAGGTAGATGATGATCTGAATGATACAGAAGAGTGCGAACAAATTAGGAAATTCAAACAAAATCAGAATCAAATTAATACACAACACCTAAGAGAAATCCGGGAAGTGCAAGATCAGCTGACACAGGTAATACAAGAATTACGTATTTCAAAGGACAGTCGCGCTCCAACACGGGAAGAGGGACTTATAAATACGGAAAAGCCACAAAATAGTAACACAGGGCATTTCGGAAATTGTGAAAGAAATTGGCAAGGTGCACCGAATTTTGAGATGGAACTGCCGACACGACGTAACAATGAACGATATGCTACCCGCCGACACGATGATTTTGACTATAAGCTGTTCATTACTACACGTAAATTCAAAACATTTAAGAATTCTGGCAACGACATTCATCCACAAGCGTGGCTCCATCAATTTTCTCATTGTTTCCCCCCCCCCCCCCCCCCCCCAACTGGTCATTAGAGCACAGATTAGAATTTATGTGTGGCTATTTAGAGAATGAACCAGCTGTAAGAATGCGATCGGTCATTCACGATTGCCATAGTGAAGGAGAATTTTACCATGCCTTCCTCTCAGCATATTGGTCCCAAGCCACACAAGACCGAGTAAAACATGGCTTCATGATGATGAAACATTTCGAACAATCTGAATTTTCCAGTCTTGTGAAATATTTTGAAGACATGTTGCACAAGAATCAGTACCTGTCAAACCCATACAGCCCGTCAGAACTCATCCGCATTTGCTTAATCAAATTGCCTGAACATTTACGGTATATTATTTTGGCAGGCCGTTGCAAAGACGACATTGAAGCTTTTCAGGGACTCTTACAAGAATTAGAAATTGACACTGACAATCGCGGAACGCGAAAACAGGAACACAACAATTACAGGTCACATCCGTCGCAATTCCGCGATGAAAGAAATAATAACTGGACACGACAAGGCTATTCTCACAATACAAATCGTGACCAAAACAGACACCACCCGTATGACAACCGTTGGCAGAGTAGTA
The DNA here is from genome assembly GCF_023897955.1 of Schistocerca gregaria. Taxonomy (NCBI): domain Eukaryota; kingdom Metazoa; phylum Arthropoda; class Insecta; order Orthoptera; family Acrididae; genus Schistocerca; species Schistocerca gregaria. Next base: position 70,694,119 of record NC_064927.1, on the reverse strand, counting down.
ATAATTACAGGGAAAGGTCACCTCTCCGCAGTAATGACTATCACAGAGACAATCAGAGAAACAGACAATATGGGAACCAAAATAATTACTATCAAGGGAGACAGAATAACTTTAGTCGCAACGGTCCAGCGCGCAGTTACGATTCAGAGAGAAATTCTCCACCACGTGACCGACAAGAAAGAAACTATGGAATCTACCGACATGACGACAGACGATATGATCGTAACGACAGACCTGAATTGCAGCAGAACTGGCGGGAATCAAACAGAGCAGGGCCCTCTCGACAAGGTGAATTTGTAGAAGTTAGGTCTCCAAATCCCAATAACGGCGCGCGCCAACAAAGAAACAGACAATGACTCGCAACGCAGGCAACCGCCTGCGCCGACTGGCTCAGAGAAAAATAACATAAGCTAACCTTGAGCAAAATTCCAGTGTTCCTTACCGACGTAATCACATGATAATTGCTTTTCAGTTGAAACTCTGAGTACTATGAAGAGTAAAGCATTGCACTATATTTCACATGTAAAACCGTTTAGTGAGAGACAATCTGCTTTTTAACTTAGTCTTTACCATAAAATTTTTCACTTCACGCTACTAGTACAATTTGTCACACTGAGAAACTAACATGCGACAATGTTTTGAAGTTAACTATCCAGTCTAGAACCTACGGAACATATTTAAACAGAAATTACGAATGCATTGTTATAGTGAACAGACGTCACAGTGTTATTGTGTGTGTACATTTTTGCTTGTTAGTTGAACGATTACGTAACAATTATAAGGCTGACATACTTAGAACATTTACCAGTACTGCTAATGAGATTTTAATGCAACATTTTGGTTTAGTTGAAAAGACATTCTGGATTTAAAGTACTTTCTGTGAGATACCTGATGACACAGTGGTTAGTTTATGTGACAACTACACGATTTTATCACGACGCTATTAATGAGTGACAATTTACAATGTTGCTTTTGCACTGTATCTGTTTTATATCTGCATAGTTTTTCTGAATTCTTCTGGAAAGGAAAACATGTTTTAGTAGTAACTTAGTGGTATAGCTACAATGAGACACACTTTATCGTAGCACAACAATACGTTACATTATAGCACTTTCTTGAACACGGTAAGGTACGTAATAACTACGATATCTATACGGAAAGCATTTCACTTTCGTTTATGATAAGGTAAGTACATTGACTTCAGCAGAACTTTGCTTACAGAGGACGATAGCTACGACAGTTCCACAGAATTATCTTACAGCAAAACGCACATTTAGCACTACAGGGCACGTATTTGAGTGATTAATTTTGTACTTAAAACATTTATTTTTAAAGATATTTTAAGTACAATGATACAAAGGTTTTCCGTGATAAATTTCATTCCATTGCTGTAATCGGTAACACCTGAGGGTATAATTACATTATTCCTCAGGGGGGTGCACGCTTACTTTGTGTACCATGTGTTTGGCAAGCACAAGGAGCCCTAGCTAATATGGTATTTGTTTATACAACTTTACACATCGGTACCATATTTCTCTAACACAGAGTTACACAGCTATCTGATTATTTGACAGAGAAACAAACATATTTTACTACGTCAGTGACACATGTTTACGCAATTACGCAGGTGGATAACTTCACACTTATGAAATTATATTTTGTCTGTACTTTGTGAACTGTTCATATTTTTTCGGAAACATTGTGATACTATGAGAGCTTTGAATGACATATTTGGTATGGGATCACGATTTTTAAAGTACGTTTGAGGCAGATGACACTTTTGACATGAGCAGAGAATTTTTTTTAGGTTTTGAAATTATTGGAGGAAGCTACGGAGATTTTGAGAATTTGACTGTGGTGTTATGATGTTATTATTACGACGACGATGTGAATTATGCTGCTGAAGATGCTTAAGCTGATGCTATATGAGTTATTTGGTTATGCTACGAATCTGTTATGATGACATATTGAAGAAGTGTGACGAATATACATATGTGTAATAAGGTAAGGAATAATGAGTAGTGGTTAGGGACTCTGGTTTGTGAAAAAGGATGTTGGAAACCAAGAATCGTACTTTAAGAGTTATGAAATGTGTGTATACACGTGAAGGTATCACAAGGCCGCCAAAATTTTTTGGACACAATTATATTTAAATGATTTTATTTCTTGACCTGTGAATTTTTTTATATGAGACTGCCACTGTAGCGGAAACTGGTGTCGTAAATATTTCGATAAGACAGTTAAGTGACCACCTGCATGTAATGCGTCGTGGGTACCCAGCTGCGCGACAACCACCTGACAAAAGAAAGCCATTAGTGTGTGCCTGTCAGAGGCACAGGTGAAAAGAAAAGAGGCCATTATCCTCGCTATTGAGATTCCTTTGTAGAAAGCATCGCAAATACTACACACCCAAACTTGAAAACATACGATTACACTGTGGAGCTCTTAATTTATGATATTTACTAAAATGCCTAATGAAACGACGAGAAACATTTCATGGCTATTGTCCTGCTAGTTGAGAGAAATGCCATGTGGCTTGCTTTATGCATTTATTTACTCATTTTGTTTAATATCTAGTTTCTAACTGCACTGAAGCATTGGTTAAAATAAATTTTATGGATGTACTAATATAAATATTTTATGCCTACAGATCCAGTAAATAATAACTTTATGATGTACTTAAAAAAACGAAGTAGCACAAAAAGACATTTCCCTTCACAGAAATTGCATACAGAATTGTCTTTTCAAGTACATGGTAATATTTTTTTACAATAAATTTTTGTGGTGCACCACTTTAATTGCATAGACATTAAGATGTGAATAGACATTGTCCTTATCTGCATTGTTGTCTTTAGTGTAACATTTTTTCTGATTGAGCTTAGTCATGTTAAGGTATAAGTTATAGCATTTGCTGCGGCTGTTTGCCATTCATAATGTTACTGAATTTGACTTTGTATTACTCTGTTAAGCCAGTTTTACTAGGGATTTATTTGTCTTGTTTGATGCACAGCGCCTCATATTAGTTGTAATATTGTTGCTTGCTTTGACAACTTTCATTTTTTTATTGTCTTATATTAGTTTTAATATTGCTGCTTGCTTTGCTTACTTGCATTTTTTTGTCATTGCTGTTTGTATTAATTGTTTTGTGCTGCTGCATTGCCTCATCCCTTAGTTAAGCATCTGAGCTCAGTAGATTTAAGTTAGCTTAAGAGGGGGTAGCCTATATAAGAGAATGATTTGCGATGGATTGGAAGAAATGCATTGAGAAGTTATACGAAAAAAGTACAGAAAGCAGGTATAGATAGGACTTTTTGGAAATAATGAAGAACGAAGGGAGATCTCCGAGAAGTAAAGAAAGTTTTGTTTGCAAAATACTGCAGTAAAACAAACCCTGTCCTTTCCTTTTGTGTTATCCCACTATGTGTTTGTGTACTTTTGTGTATTTGTTTTCTTCTTGTCTCTGTGTGCTGTTTCATAGAATTTTTTCTCTCCTAATACTAAGCTACATTCACTATGATGAGGAATACTGTTATCCTCAAATATAATTTGCGTTAATAACATGTTATTTACTTCGTAAAGATGTTTACACATTATTTATTCTGTTTTGTTCTAATGCTCATGTGTGAAGTTGATGTTTCAAAAGTTATTCTGATCTTTTATGTATGTACTTATGTCGTAATTTTTGTAACATTGATGTATTTGTTATTTCGATTCTTTTGTAAAGCCAGTATTACAGCAAATGTTATCTGTACTATTATGTTCTTTACTGATATATTTTGTCCTTTGTTATTGTATTCTTATGTTATAAAATTGTAATTGACACCAGTTCATCAAATTAAGTAACTTGTAAATTACATTTCACTGCACACGTTTCTGTTGGTCATAGTATATGGACAATATGTGAGAAGTAGGGGCTGATAGTGTTTACACATGTGTTAATAATTCAGTAAGGGACTGGATAACAGCATTGCTGGTTGTAAGGACATTTCAAAAACAATTTTTGTGAGTGCACAAGTGGTGGTTATGGACTTGCTATATTATCCGCAAGACTCTTCAATGGTGATTGTGCGCCTGCACAGTCAAACAGATGGCTGCTGGCTATCTCTACAAGGACTAAAGTGGGTCTACACCTTTGATGACCCACCAATACCATTATTTCTACAAGGACTGCAGTGGGTCTGCACCTCTGGTGGCCCACCAATACCGTAATCTCTACCAGGACTACAATGGGTCTACTCTGTGACGACCTACCTAACAATATTCTTTAAAACTTCGACTGACTCTGCTGTGGGTTTGCTCTGTTGTGACCCATTACCTGTCTGCATGTCAAGAGCCAGCACTGTCTTTCCGTTGGAAGGACAACGCTACTTCTTCAAGACTGCATGGAAATCCACTACTTCCGTGTGCATTTTCTTTTACTACTCAGACTTTGAGAAAAACACTGCAGTTTTACATTGATGAATGATCATGACTGTCTTTATGGACTGTGAGAAAATTTTAGCTTTTGACCAACATTGTATCGATAAGTGTGTGCATTTCATCTCTTTGTTATTGTAATTATGAAAAAACTTTTCAAATCTGTATTGGCCACTGCCCAAAACAACTTGTAAATTTTTTTGTGGGGAGAATGGGGGCTATGTAAGTAGGCTGTTTAGGTTTTCTTATTGGTAACGCCACATAGCGCTCTGTATGAAAAATCACTGGCTGTGCTGTGCGCAGTCTGTGGCTAGTTTGCATTGTTGTCTGCCATTGTAGTGTCGGGCAGCGGCAGCTGGATGCTAACAGCGCGTAGCGTTGCGCAGTTGGAGGTGAGCCGCCAGCAGTGGTGGACGTGGGGAGAGAGATGGCGGAGTTTTGAAATTTGTAAGAATTGGTGTCATGAACTGATATATATATTGTGACTATAAAGGTAAATACATTGTTTGTTCTCTATTAAAATCTTTCATTTGCTAACTGTGCCTACCATTAGTTAGTGACTTCCGTAGTTTGAAACTTTTAGTTAGCTGGCAGTAGTGGCGCTCGCTGTATTGCAGTAGTTCGAGTAACGAAGATTTTTGTGAAGTAAGTGATTTGTGAAAGGTATAGGTTATTGTTAGTCAGGGCCATTCTTTTGTAGGGATTTTTGAAAGTCAGATTGCGTTGCGCTAAAAATATTGTGTTTCAGTTTAAGCACAGTCTTGTATAATTGTTTTAAGGGGACGTTTCAAGCACTGTCCACGTGGATATCGCTATGCATGAGATAGCATGCGCTCCGTAATATGTTCTAAAACGCCGTCCATAAAAGTTGGATCGATCCGATGTTCATACCTCAGGTTCTGTTCGTGACAGAAAGGTAGGGTCAAGCGTTTTGCATAGCCCTTGGGCTATGGACCATTTGTATAGCCAGCAGAAGCATCTAATTAGTGCCACAGTACAACGTCAGAATGTTGATATTACACTCTTGCTCCTGCTTAGGCAAACGGAGCAAATTGGTTGATTCTTTTTGCACTTTATGTGGTCTACGATGGGCTTCATGGGAATTGTAGTCGGACCGTTCTAGGGCTATTCCTCGGGAAACCCCAAAAAAGGTTTTTAGTGTATAGTATGGTAACTTTTGCATCCAATTTCCGAAATATGATACACATCTCCGGCTGTCTGGTACGCACTAGACAGAGTGAGTACTACATATTCACACCTAAGGTACGCTCGATATAGAGTACAACATGTCCGGCTCTGAAGAACACCAGAAACGGGGTGGCTATTACATATCCACATCTAAGTAACGCGCGATACTGAGATACGTGTCCGACCGTCCAGAACGTCTGGAACAGTGTGACTAGCGCAACCGCAGTACTTCATCTCCCAGGCGCGCCAAAGCGATACAAAGCCGAAGCACTTCGGTTGCAATATCGTTACTCTTATAGTTCTCATAACTAGTCAAACTTAATAAACAAAAGCAACTGGCTCGTAGGTTAACCATGAGAGATTGTCATACTAAAAACTGGGTTAAAACAATGAAAAGTATATAAATAGTTAATAAGAGAAGTTAGGCGTTTTGCCACCTAGCACCCGAAGGTGACGACCAGTGAGAAGCAAGTTCAGTACAACAGGACCGGTACATACTGCACCATCTGTCGCTATTGTACCTCTCTCCACTTTTGTACCGTATGCTTCTTCACGTGTATCAAGCAGCGCCAAGGCGAGCTTCTACCAACGTAAAATACCGGCTGCCACAGCCAGGAATATCACAACTTACTAATGGAAGAACCTGAATGGCGAGACATCTATTAGAGCGCCCTGAAATTATTTATTCGATGCTCAGTAGGGACAGACAAAGGCTAAAGTATACTGAAAACTCTGTTGAAGGTACTGTGTACAAGTCCACCAAGTCTTAGAGTGGGTGTAGAGATTAAGAGATTAGCGGAAGCGGGATGGAGGACGACTTCTAACCAGTTTCAAGACCGGAGTCCTCAGAAACAAAAGCTTGTCCGACTAGTTAAGAGTGAGAAAATATTAGTATTCAGTACAGCAAAACAATTTGCGACTGACGTAATTCGCGGCTGTCTTTTTCTGGCCATACTCCCTCACTGGTTCTCACTATAAAAACGCAATGATTTGTAATGTAAAATATCCTGTTTCTTGCAGGTAACCACATTAATTGCTTGTGAAGCCGGTCGCTTTGTAGTGCTGAGGTGTGAGCGACCTTCGAGTAGGCAACGCGAAATTTCCCGGTCTCTGAAGTCACGCTGACGACGTGTACCGTAGCAATGTTTCCAGGATGTGAGATGCTCCCTGACGAGAGCAACTGCTGTCTGGTTTTCAAAATACGAGAATCTGATGTTTGTAAACGCTGAAAAATCACGTTTATGTAGAAGGCATATCTCCAGTTGATTTTGTTTCTTCACTTTCGTCTGTTTGCAGTCTAGCTTGCGCCTTAACCACTATTGGAAGTTCGTCAGCAACTACAGGCATAGTTTCAGGAGATAAACACTAGAGATGAAATGATGAGAACAACACAAAGACCCAGTCCCCGGGAAAAAAATCCCCAACCCTGCAACCCTGCCTGGAATCGAACCCGTGACCCTGTGATCCAGAGACATCAGCGCTAGCCACTTTTTTTTTTTTTTTTTTTTTTTAAATCTCATTTTGTTCGTGTTTGTTCGTTGCTTCTGCTCGTGGCGGACGTCGCAAGACGCCCGTTTCAGTTCGTCGTTGATCAATTAACTCAGTTTTTTTTATTACAGAGGGCAGCTAACCCTCTGACCGAACACGCTGAGTTAACCGTGCCGGCCCATCACTAGACCACGAGCTGCGGACTGGATAAAAAATGATTTTGCTGCAGCCCTATTACTTTCTAGTATTCTGGTAATTTATTCGTTAGTGCCTGTTTAGGAAACCATTATCCATATCTACATTTACGTTTGTACTCTGCAAACCATCTTGCGGAGTGTGGCGGTGACTACTTTGTACGCCAGGGTCACTTTCCCCTTTCCAATTCCTATCGCGTATGGTTCGCGGACAGATAGATTGTTGGTAAGCCTCCGTGTGGACTGATTTTATCTTGATGGTCTTTTCGCGGGGTATACGTAAGGGAAAGCAGTATATTGGTTGACCCTTCTAGGAACGCACGCTTATAGGTAGCACACCGCGTGTAGTACACATCCACCGAGGCGCTCGGTGGCCACAGCACAGTTGCGACACCTGAGGCTGGGCTTGTGAGAGACCGAAACTGGTCGTCAAAATTAATGAAATTTACGACTCAAGCGGTATTTTGAACCTCTCATATAATGCTCAGTTGCGGGTGTTCTTCCAAAACGATTATTTGTAATTTTATATGGTAGTTCCTCTTCAAATCACACCATACGTACACTTCTAAATGTTTTATCGAAGTAAATGATTCCACTGATAGTTCTGCAAATGTGTAATCATACAATAAATGATTTTTCTGTATTTGTATTCGCAGTATGTTACATATGTTTGAGGGTCAATTTCAAATCTCCGTACCAAGCGTCGATTATCTACAGGTCTTCTTGAATTTCGCAACAATTTTCTAGTGCCGCGACTTCTCTGTATAGAACAGCATCATGCGCGAGAAGCTTCATAGAAACTCCGATGTTATCCAGTAGGTCATTTATATGAATTGTGGAAAGTAATGGTCCTATACCACTCCCCTCGGGCACGCCAGAAGTTACTATTACGTCTGGGAACTTCTCTGCGTTCAGATTGAATGCTGTTTTCTGTTTGACAGATACTCTTCAGTCCAGGCACGCAGCTGCTCTGAGATTCCGCACCCTCGTATTCTGCTCATTAGGCGGCAGTGCAGAACTCTATCGAATATCTCCCGGAACACGGCATCTACCTGGGCTCCTGTACCTACTGCTTCATGCATCTCGTGGACGAGCAGTGCGATCTGTGTCTCACACGACCGTTGTTTTCGATACCCATGCTGGTTACTGCAGAGGAGATTTTCGGTGAAACTTCCTGGCAGTCTAAAACTATGAGCCGGATTGTGGCTCAAACTGATAACCTTTGCCTTTCACGGGCGAGGGCTTTACCAACTTAGCTTCTGGAGCACGCCTCACGACCCGTCCTCACAGCTTCGTCATGTTCTACAATTTTGGAAGGTAGAAAATGAGATACGATCGAACTGTGAGAACGGTTCTTGAGTCGTGCTTAGGTGGTCCAGTATGTAGAGCACTTGTTGACGAAAGACAAAGGTCCCCGAGTTCAAGTCTCGCTCTGGCAAACAATTCTGAACTGCCAAGAAGTTTCCGATTAGCACACACTCCACTACAGAGGGTAAATATTAATTCTGCGATTTTTGATCTCCAGAAACGCCATAATATGTTATCTTTCAAAATTCTGTAATAGATGACGTCAGAGATACTTCAGTGTGTCTATTCGACGACTCTTCTTGAAACGGATATCACCTGCGTTTGTTTCCATTAATTAGGTACGCATCTGTCTCTCTCCTCCAAAGACCTACGGCACACTGCTGCTGGAAGATGGGCGAGACTTGTTACATACTCTGTGTAGAATCTAAATCAAACGCCGTGGTGTGACGTCCAGTGGCTTTTTCTCTGTAGACCGTTTTCAATTGCTTTTCTATGTCTTGGTCACTCGTTTCGTTATCGGTCACCTTGTCGTTTGACTGACGATGTAAAGCACTCACTACTCTGCGATCTCCCTCTGAGAAACAGTTTTGAAAAAAATTCTTTTAGTATTTCGGCCTTTTCTTTTTTGTATCAGCGCAATTATGGTCACGAAGTGCGTGGAAGATGGCTTGTATTCGTTTATTGACGTAACATAAGATGCGCACTTCTAAGGAGTTTTTGTCAAGTTGGTAGATGAGTTTTACTTTGTATTCGTTTAACACTTCCCCTATACCCCTCCTTACACTAATTTTGGTGTTGGTCTTAGAGCAGCTTCCTAAAAAGCTTGTCGACCCACAGTGGTGCTTGATGAAGGTATCTCGGGTCTCCAGCAGTGTGGTGGCGTTGATATCTCGCGACGTTTCGGTAAGTTTCACACTACTCATCTTCTGGCGAAGAAGAAAAACGCTACCACCCGGCTGAAGGCCCGAGAAACCTTCATCTATAGTTTACGCCGGGAAAGTCTACAGTGGGGCTTTTCCATGCCTTGCAATATTTCCCCGTCCATACTTGTCTAAAGCGTGCTGTACCATGCTCTCAACGTTTTCGTTATCGTTCGACTCTGGCAGTGCTGGAGATGATTTTATGATGACCTGCCAGCTAATCTGAAATCTGTCTCATGTCGCTATTTCTCAGCAGGAAGATCTTCCTGACTTTGTTTGTATTCCTGCTTACAGCCGTATTCAGTGATGCTCTGATGGCTGTGTCACTGATTCCCTGTTCTACGCTGAGTCGGAACGTTCGGAACTGTTGGTTACCAGCAGTCTGCTTGCCATCAGATGGTCTAGTATGATATCTTCACAAGTCAGGTCTCTGACTGAAGGTAATTTTCGGAAAAGGCTTCGAACAGTATCACACGGTTCTCTGTCCCTGCTATCCGTCGTAATCACCTGTCTCCCAGTAAATAGCTGGTACGTCAAAATCGCCACCTAAGACTACATAACACGTCAGGAAATTTACATTTCCCTCTAGCCTTCGGGCACTACTATTGTTGAGGCTGTCGGTCCATAAAAGTACCCGAGGACCATTTATGATACATCTTAACACTTATCTACACCCGAATTATTTCACATTCTGAGTCTGTGGTAATCTCACTACATATTACATTTTTCCGTAACATATATACTACTGGCCATTAAAATTGCTACACCACGAAGATGAGGTGCGAAATTTAGCCGACAGGAAGAAGATGCAGAGATATGCAAATGATTATCTTTTCAGAGCATTCACACAAGGTTGGCGCCGGTGGCGACACCTAAAACTTGCTGACATGAGGAAAGTTTCCAACCTATTTCTCATACAGAAACAGCAGTTGACCGGCGGTGCCTGGTGAAACTTTGTTGTGATGTCTTGTGTAAGGAGGAGAAACGCGTACCATCACGTTTCCGACTTTGATAAAGGTCGGATTGTAGCCTAAACCGGTGCGGTTTATCGTATCAGGAAATTGCTGCTCGCGTTGGTCGAGATCCAATGACTGTTAGCAGAATATGGAATTGGTGGGTCCAGGGGGTGTAATACTGAACGCCGTGCTGGATCGCAACGGCTCGTATTTGCGATGGTGTACTCAACGACGAACCTGGGTGCACGAATCGCAAAACGCCATTTTTTCGGACGAATCCAGGTTCTGTTTACAGCATCATGATGGAAGCATCTGCGTTTGGCGACATCTCGGTGAACGCACACTGGAAGCGTGTATTCGTCATCGCCATACTGGCGTATCACCCTGCGTGATGGTATGGAGTGCCATTGGTTACACGTCTCGGTCACCTCTTGTTCACACTAACGCCACTTTGAACAGTGGACGTTACGTTTCAGATGTGTTACGATCCGTGGCTCTACCCTTTATTCGATCCCTGCGAAACCCTACATTTCAGCAGGATAATGCACGACTGCATGTTGCAGGTCCTGTACGGGCCTTTCTGGATACAGAAAATGTTCGACTGCTGCCCTGGCCAGCACATTCACCAGATCTCTCACCAATTGAAAACGTATAGTCAATGGTGGCCGAGCAACTGGCTCGTCACAATACGCCAGTCACTACTCTCGATGAAATATGGTATCGTGTTGAAGCCGCATGGGCAGCTGTACCTGTACACGCCATCCAAGCTCTGTTTGACTCAATGCCCAGACGTATCAAAGCCGTTATTACGGCCAGAGGTGGTTGTTCTGGGTACTGATTCTCAGGATCTATGCACCCAAATTGCATGAAAATGTAATCACATGTAAGTTCTAGTATAATGTACTTGTTCAATGAATACCCGTTTATCATCTGCATTTCTTTTTGTAGCAATTTTAATGGCCAGTGGTGTATATATATATAAACACACCTCCGCCAAAAGCATTCAATCTACCTTTGCAATAACTATTCAAGCCCGAATTTAGAATGCCACTGCTGTTAACATCTGGCGTGAGCAAGGTTTATATCCGTTGTGCTATGTGGGCCCCGTTACCGTTTATAAGCGAGACTTGTTTCAGGACCTTTCCATAGACGCCCCTTGTATTAAATCTTCTCCGATATACTATGACTAATGCTACTCTTTCTGGACTCAGAAGGCATCTTAGGAGGCCTGCGGAAATTTTTATCCTAAGAAAACTCACTTGTGCGTGGAACACATCCTCCGCTACCCTAGTAGCTTCTTCCTGCGTGTGATGCACGCCTCGCACTAAGGGTTACCCTACAATTTTGCACCCAACGGAGGTCGAGAATTTTGCAACCGGTACCACCGGAGAATCGTCTGAACCTCCAGTTTAAAGCTGCTCCAAACGAGCGAACCCCGATCGTGTATGGGAACGATGTTGTTTCACAAGATTAGCCAGCCGCTTATAGGAACCGAGGGTTCGTCTGAACCCAGGCAGCAGGCGTCATTGATGTTTAAATGAGCCACGTTTTGCAGCTTCGTGTTCCCAGTGTGCACAGTCGCTGTCAGCAGAGCCTCCTCCACACCTAGAGGGAGATAAAATTAGTCGTCGGTAAAGCAGATGCCAGACTGACATTCATTGGAAGAATCCTAAGGAAATACAGTCCGAAAGCAAAGCAAGTAGGTTACAGTACACTTGATCGCCCACTGCTTGAATACTGCTCGCCGGTGTGGGATCCGTACCAGATAGGGTTGATAGAGATAGAGAAGATTCAACGGAGAGCAGCACGCTTCGTTACAGGATCATTTAGTAATCGCGAAAGCGTTACGGAGATGATAGATAGACTCCAGTGAAAGATTCAGCAAGAGAGACGCTCAGTAACTCGGTACGGACTTTTGTTGAAGTTTCGAGAACGTACATTCACCGAGGAGTCAAGCAGTATATTGCTCCCTCCTGCGTATATCTCGCGAAGAAACCATGAGAATAAAAGCAGAGGAATTAGAACTCACACAGAAGCATACCGACAATATTTCTTTCCACGAACAATACGAGACTGGAATAGAATGGAGAACCGATAGAGGTACTCTAGGTACCCTCCGCCACACACCGTCAGGTGGCTTGCGGAGTGTAGACGTAGATGTAGATGTAGACTCCATCTCCCCTCTCCTCCCCCCCCCCCCCCCCTCCCCCAGCAGGCAAACAGAGTGGCTTCTTTCCTGATCTTCCCGCGTTTTTGCTGAGGGGCTCCATGACCTACCCAGCGCCGTAGCCCCCAATAACAGTCAATCTCGCCATATACAAGTGCTAACCGGCCTCTACGTGGGTCAGGTGGTGCAGCGTCATCAGGGACCACAGGCGCCCAGTGGGCCCCAGAGGTGCCAAAGCGTTGGCCTCCGGCGTCCCAGCGCCACTGCAGCCCAGGGCAGCAGCCCGAAGCGTGCCGCTCATCGCCAGCACGTCTTCCAGACGTTTACAGACAGTGCCGTCCAGTTGCATCCATACACAACAGGCACAGTGCATGATACGTTGCTTTAATATTGTATGTACACTCTAAGCCAAAAGGATTATCGCACAATTAAAGCATTATCCTTGTGGGATACAAGTCGTTGGATATGACGTATATGTGCAGACAAACAAATGATTACAGTTTCACAGAGATTGGATGATTTATTCAAGAGAAAAGCTTCAGAAACTGAGCAAATCGACAACACATTGGTCCACCTCTGACTCCTATGCAAACCAGTTATTCGGCTTGGTATTGACTGATAGCTTTGCTGGATGTCCAAGTGGTGCGTTAGATTGTCAAAATCCGAGCTGGTCAGATGGGCCTGTCCGTAGTGCTCCAGACGTTCTCAGTTAGGGGGAGATCTGACGACATTTCTGGCTCAGGTGAGGTTTATCAAGCACCAAGACAAGCAGTAGAAACTCTGGCCGTGTGTGTTCGGGTGTTGTTGAAATATAAGCCTGTAACACCGAAAATGCAGGATGCATGGCACCTGCTACCGATATATAACTGTAATTTAAATTCTTTCTTTTAATAAGTAAGGACATTGCTTCACTGTATGTATACGTTTAGGTAGAAGACTGTTGTCGTTTCATTATATTTATCTGTGTTTTACCGTGAAACTTATAAGCGCTGGGAAAAAGCCAAATGAATTGTTATTTGCATCAACTAGCAACGATAATAGCAGTGCTTGTGCGTTGTAAGATCTTTGGGTAGGGGGTTGTTGAGCAGAGCGCGAGGAGAGAGGGAGAGATGGGTTCAAGCTCTGGTAGTGTTCGGAAGTGTGGTGTTAACGCTCTCGCAGTAGAGAGTACCATATTCAGCGGCATCATGCACGCGCGTCGGCCAGATGTCTAGAGCAGGAGTATGGACAATGGGCGGGCGGAAGAGGCTGTATTAATTAATGGTTCAAATGGCTATGAGCACTATGGGACTGAGGTCATCAGTCCCCTAGAACTTAGAACTGTTTAAACCTAACTAACCTAAGGACATCACACACACCCATGCCCGAGGCAATATTCGAACTTGTGACCGTAGCGGTGGCGCGGTTCCAGACTGTAGCGCCTAGAACCGCTCGGCCACCCCGGCCGGCTGTATTAATTACGATTGCCCGTTCCTGTAATCAGCCGTGACTCCAGAAGATGCTACCGTCTTCAACAACAGCAGCAGTTCCAGCAACACAGTTTCGTTGGCGGCTCCGAGTTTCGTCGTATGCACAGTACTGAAGTAAGACTGTTCATTGGTAGAAAGTATTAACGGCTAACCCAGCAGCGCAATTGAATGTGATTTCACTGATAAGATTTATTTAAATAATAATCAGTTAAACTCAGGGTGGTTGTGTCCTCAATGCCCACAGACATTGTTACCAAGCAGAATCCTTGTTCCTTTTTTTCCCTAATATGCTAACTGCGTGTCATAAGAAACAAATTGAATAGTTTATTAATGAATAATTTCTCTTTTAAGAATTTTAGCCTAAGTCTACTTTCAATTAACTGTTGTACAACAGAGGCTTCAATATATGACTAAAATAAAGCAATTTCATTTTTCAAGTTTGAGAATCAATCACTAGAAAAAATCCAAATGTAAAGAAATGCACAAATTAAGAGTGCGGAAGTTTTATTTATTTCAGATATAGCTTCGAGCACACGTCTGTTTGGTTTGGTACGTATTCTAGTATTTAATTCTGTTCAAGTCAGTAAAAAAGGCTCCTCTGTTCAGACAATAATATGAAATCCAGTTTACAAAATAAGTAACGGTAAAGTAAAAAGTGCTTTTTTTCTAAATTTGTTTGTTGACGTTATGCTGAGGTCACTGAAAGTCATTGTTCACGTAACGAAGTTCAGTACTAACATACAGTTTAACTGCATATTTTCAAATCATTGCCGCGAGGCATTAGCCGTGCAGTCTAAGGCGGTGCAGTCATGAGATGTGTGGCTGGTCCCGGCGGAGGTTCGACTCCTCCCTCGGGCATGGGTGTGTGTGTGTTTGTCCTTAGGATAAGTAGTTGGTTAAGTAGTGTGTAAGCTTAGGGACTGATGACCTTAGCAGTTACGTCCCATAAACTTTTACACACATTTCAACATTTTTTTTTTCAAATCATTACTCGATTGCCTTTTTCAAAATTTAATGCCAAAAATAACGTAAAAGTGACTTCTCAGTTTTCTTTATCATTAAATACTCACTTAAAATAAGTGTACAAAAACTTTTTTTTCTCATCATCTTGTACACGATTTTGGATGTGAACTGCCCTGGTAGGCTGTCGACCGTTAATTACTTCCTCTTCGTTTATTAGTGTAACTTTTGGATTCATGATCAATGGTACCCCTTCCTGTCCAACGTTCTTCGTGAATGAATGCACAAATTAACTTCCATTTTTCAAATTTTAGCCCTGTTCGGTTTAATTACTTTTATTTTTAGTAAGATTTCCATTAGAAGGGTAGGTTGTACACTTTCCTCCTACTTATCGGTATCACTTCTTCGGGGGCCTTATACAAAAAGTCCATTAGGCCTACACGCGATCCACGGTCATATTTTATATCGCAAGCAGGATAGGCTGCTTAGTAACAGGGAGGTTACAAGCCCAGGATGGTTTTCCGTTTCAAAGGCACAAAACTGGACTTAGAATATCATCAACATGTTGCTGTGCTATAAGGATGTCGCAGATGACAACCAAAGGGAGCTGCTATGAAAGAAATGGCACCACAGACCATCACTCACAGTTCTCAGGCTGTACGATGTGTGACAGTGACGTTTATATCTTGACATTGGGCGGAACATCCCCAGACACTTCTTCGGCCTGGAATATCTTCGACTGGAGCCGATTTGTCTTTAACGATGGATTCTGCTTCGAAATGAGTCCCGACGATCAGCGAAGACGTGTCTGGAGACGCCTCAAACAGCAGTGCCTGATCGTCGCTCGCCATATGACCCGACAACCAGGAGTCACGGACTGGCGTGTCATTTCTTTTCATAGCACGATCCCTTTGGTTGTCATTCGCGACACCCTTACATCACTACCGTATGTCGACGATATTCTACGCCCCGTTTTATTGTCCTTCGTGGCGAAAGCCACCCTGAACTTACATTTCAGCCAGATAACACCTGTCCTCACATGGCGAAAGTTCCTAGTGCTTGTCTCAGTGCTTGCCAAACCACAGCTTGACCAGCAAGGTCGCCAGATCTCAATTGAGAACCTTTGAAGCATTGTTGACATGTCTCTTTGACAAGCTCGAATTTCGACGATTCAGTACGCCAATTGGGCAGAATTTGGCAATGATATCCCTGAGGAGGACATCAACAACTGTATCAGTAAGTGCCAAGGCAAATAAGTGCTTGCATAAGGGACACGCTGACTCTCTCACTTTGTGAAGCTTTCTCTTGAATAAAAAAAATGTTCAAATGTGTGTGAAATCTTATGAGACTTAACTGCTAAGTTCATCAGTTTCTAAGCTTACACACTACTTAACCTAAATTATCCTAAGGACAGAGACACACACCCATGCCCGAGGGAGGATTCGAACCTCCGCCGGGACCAGCAGCACAGTCCATGACTGCAGAGCCTTACACCGCTCGGCTATTCGCGCGCGGCCTTCTCTTGAATAAATCATGCAATGTTTGTGAAATTGTAATCATCTGTTTGTCTATTAATGTATATCAAATGTACTGATTTCGGCCCCATTTGTATAATTCCTTCGAGATGCAATTTTTTTTCTTACAGCATACATTCGAGGATGGAAATTAGACATTCATTTTAAAGAGCTCTTCTCATGCGATACCAGAAATTGATCTTGAAATAGGTATATCTTGAATTGCCGTTGTCATCCACCTAGTATAGCTTACAATGGTGCATATTTTAGGAAACAATTCGCTGTTTACTGGACTCCCAGCAAGAAAGGTCATTAACTCCAAAAGTTATTAGCTGGTCCCACATGAGCAGATATTGGCGACAGACCAAGGGTATTTCCGATGCAGTCTGGGAAACCCGCAGGCCGCGCCCGCTGCGTTAGTGGCGACCTTGAGATGGTCACCTGCTGTTCCGGGAACCAGCGACCCCACCTCCCCTGCTGGAAGCAAACCAGAGAATTTTTGCTATGATCCACGTTCGAAAAGTCCTGAGTGTTCCTGCAATTTTTACGTTTTCGTTTATTAACTGCTTCAAATATGGTGACCAGTGGAGGAATGACAGTATCGAAAAATAAATACAATGGTACCCGAAATACATAGTTTGTGTAAGTTCGCATATGGACATTACACGAACGAGAACGTAAAAAGTAGGGCATATGAAGGGTATGAAATATTCATAGAGAACGTTTCAAACGTGCAAGAAAGTGCAACAGAAATAAGCAACAAAGTGTGATGCAAAATTTCAGAAGAGTCCAGAAATGTACAAACCTCTTACAGAACCGATGAAGGGAGGGCGTAAAAATGGTATAACCAACGCTGAGTGCCAATAAAATGTTGCTTGTACTATTTTCATTACTGTATTACTAATAACTGTGCTACGTCCATTACACAGATGTTACAAAATTGATGGTATACCTCCTAATATCGTGTCGGACTTCTTTTTGCCCGGGATAGTGCAGCAACTCGAGCTGGTATGGACCCAACAACTCGTTGGACGACCTCTGCAGAAATGTTCCATGCGACTTCTATAGTCGTCCATAATTGCGTGAAATTTCAGTGGACGCACCAGGAGAAGGAAACAACTAAATGGGCAACGGAAAGGTGCAGGCCATTTATCGCAAGTCATTTGTTACTTCACAAGAGTCCAACGATCTTTTATTGTACAGATACCCACAACACTAACAAAATACAAATGATTCAGGCAGTTACACCAAAACAGCTTCATTTGAATCACTTGATGACCAATCAGTTAACTTAACCGAATAAAATGCATCAATTTAAGAAGGACTAACAAGTAAGTGGTACAGTAAATTATAACTCAAATATACGTTTAGCACTGGACAATCAATGATAGCAATGATGCTAAAAATTCCAAAATTTGGCTGGCCAATGGGGGTACTAGGTATAGTTAATTACACATGACTTGTGCAATGCCAGTGTACAAAAATGCAGAGATAGCAGATGCCCACTTGATGTAAGGATTAGCTGACGGCAACGGCACTCACCCCCAACGTTTGTACCGGGAGAGGCTTCCAGGTCGAAGGTATCGAGAGCATCTACTACAGAGGGTGGTCCACTGATAGTGACCGGGCCTAATATCTTACGAAATAAGCGTCAAATGAAAAAACTACAAACAACGAAACTCGTATAGATTGAAGGGGGAAACCAGATGACGCTACGGTTGGCCCGCTAGATGGCGCTGCCATAGGTCAAACGGATATTAACTGCGCTTTTTTAAAAATAGGAACCCCCATTTTTATTACATATTCGTGTAGTACGTAAAGAAATACGAATGTTTTAGTTTGACCACTTCTTTCGCTTTGTGATAGATGGCGCTGTAATAGTCACAAACGTATAAGTACGTGGTATCACGTAACATTCTGCCAGTGCGGACGGTTTTTGCTTGGTGGTACATTACCCGTGTTAAAATGGGCCGTTTACCAATTGTGGAAAAGGTTGATATCGTGTTGATGTATGGCTATTGGGATCAAAATGCTCAACAGGCGTGTGCTATGTAAGCTCCTCGGTATCCTGTAAAACATCATTCAAGTGTCCAGACCGTTCGCCGGATGGTTACGTCATTTAAGGAAACAGGAAGTGTTCTGCCCAGAATATAAGTTACATGAAGTGGAGTAACATGAAATTACGCAAGTCTGGTATCAACACGAATATGCAATATTCTATTAATCAGAGAAGCCCCCTTCGATATAATCAAGATATGGACGTGGAAATGCAATTTAACAATTTGAGAATTAAACCAGTATTAGTACTATTACCTTAAAACCAAACTTCATACAGAGAAAACATAGAAGGGGCAGATACGGCAGGACAGGTGTGAATACGTTGTTTTGGATTAACGGGGACTACCAGTTAAATTAATGCCCGATTGCTACGGGATAGAAACTCAACTTATGAGGAGTTCCGTAATAAACTAGGAGGCCGCAACGTCTCAGAGGCTAAGGTAAGAGGGGAAGAGGCGTGTACGCTCACAGCCGACACCCGATGATCTGTCGGGTAACAGGAAACACCCCGGGGCAGGGCCTCCAAATGCTACGAACAGCTCGGAAAGTCGAGAGCAAACAGTCAGACGTATAACTCATGCACAAGAATAACAGAACATATGAAAACGCTCAAACTAAGGCAAGAAACTCAATACGGGCGCCGGGCAGGGTGGCCGAGCGGTTCTAGGCGCTACAGTCTGGAACCGCGCGACCGCTACGGTCACAGGTTCGAATATTGCCTCGGGCATGGATGTGTGTGCTGTCCTTAGGTTAGTTAGGTTTAAGTAGTTCTAAGTTCTAGGCGACTGATGACCTCAGATGTTAAGTCCCATAGTGCTCAGAGCCATTATTTTCAGTGCGAGCGTCGCCCCAAGCCGCAACCAAAGTTCACGTATTCTAACAAGAATATTACAATAAAAATTACTAAGAGGATTAACCGGTTAATCTACATTAAATACAACAACAAGATAATGTAATAAATCACACATATTCAAATACGTTAAATGACTTAAAAAGCAACAGGCAAATCCTGAAGACTAACACTCAAACAACTACCACATTAATTGTATTTAGAATAATAAATATTAACCTTTGAAACGGGCAAAATCTCACCAGAGTTGTGGAACGCAATTACGCAAATGAGCCCAGATTCACTGGGCCGCTTGTGTTAGCTTACCACGGCCGCAGGCAATTTTGTAGTCGTTACGTCAGCGAGGAAAGCAACAACTCCCAATACAAATGAGACTTAATTTCGACGTCAGTGGTCAGTAACACACGTGGCGGCCTAGAACGTATGACACAGTTAATTTCAGACTCGAATGACAGCGTACAGGGAGCATGTGTTTCAATCAAGTAACGAGTATCTTACCGCCAAAGGGCCGAACAGACAGCACCACAAAGTGAACAGCACTCCAAGACCCACATCAGCAACTATGCGTCCTCAACACCGGGTAAACCGGCTGCGTTGGCAAGTGTGGCCGTCCAACACAACTCTACCGACTACCGGCTGCTTGGAGAATCGTGTACCCGTAAGCTTCGCGAACAGTTCGCCGTACGTCACATGTGCCTCCTGTCTCTGTCTCTCCCCTGACTGCGACCAACTACTTCCAAGAAACTGAAACAAGACTCAACTGACAGGCGACCGAAGCGCCACCTGGCGACTAGATAGAGGCGGATAGCGCCAGTGGGCAAAGATGCAAGAAGATAGAACGACCCGACACGGCTCATGGTGAAAGTGTTTTCGGTGAAGGGTTTTATGGACCAACTCACCCCTCGATTACGTCACATAGATAGGTGGTCATCTGAGTGGCTAAATCATTCGCTCAAAGTGGGCAAAACGTTCTTCAAATCAATAATGAACTATTCATCTACATCTACACCGTACTTCGCATGCCACCTAATTGTATGTAGCGGTGGGTACTTTCGGTACCACCATCTGATCCCTCCAATCCTGCTCCACTCGCGAATAGTGCGTGGGAAGAACGATTGTCGGTAAGCCTCTGCACTGGCTCTAATTTCTCGAATTTTCTCCTCGTGGTCAATACGCGAGACGTATGTGGGTGGAAGTAATACGTTGTCCAACTACTTCTGAAAAGCGCTGTCCCGAAATTTAAATAATAAATCTCTCCGTGATGCTCAACGTCTCTCTTGTAACGCCTGCCAGTGGGGTTTGTTTAGCATTTCCGTAACGATCTTTCGCCATCTAAACGATCCCGTGACGAAACGAGCCGCTCTTCGTTGGATCATCTCTATCTCCTCTATCAGTCCTACCTGATAGGGATCCCAGATAGATGAACCACACTCAAGATTTGGGCGAACAAGATCGGAAGATTCTTCCGATGAAATTGAGTCCTTTCTCTGCTTTTCCCACTAACTGTATTATGTGGTCATTCCGTTACAGATGAATCACACTTCCACCTGAATGGATACGTGGATAAGCAAAACTGGCGATTTTGTGGTCCCGAAAAGCCATATTGGTGTGAAGCGAAACACCTGTATTCTTCTAAAGTTACTGTGTGGGCTGCAGTATGCAGCAGAGGCATTCTTGGCCCTTTTTTCATTCAAGAAACGGCCACTGGTGCACGTTACGTTGCAATTTTGGAACAATTTGTCGCCACTCAGCAAGCGTTAGAGGATCGACCAGGTACTGAATGGTTTATGCAAGATGGAGACTGACCACATCGGACCGAACAACTGTTTCGCTTTCTTTAGGAATATTTGGGGAATCGAGTCATTGCTTTGGAATATCCCAAATTTACTGGTGCAGGCATGCATTGGCCTCCATATTCGCCTGATTTGACTCCCTGTGACCTTTTTTTGTGGGGCACAGTGAAAGACATGGTCTACCCGCAGCATCCCGCCACGCTGGACGAGCTTGAATCGGCGATCTCTGTGGCATGTGAATCCATTTCGGTTGAGACACTACGAAATGTGATGGCGAATTTCATTCTTCGTCTGCGCCATCTCTGTAGTGCCAATGCTGAAAATTTTGAAAACATTGTGATGTGATTGTTTGCAAAGGATGTTTTCATACGATTATTTCACTTATGTATGCTGATATGAGCTGTACAGCGTAAAGCGCCATCTGTTAGCAGCTTCTGTAACTATTATTTCAAACTGCTGTATATACTTCTTACAGCTTTCACAATAAACATACCGTTTACTGCATTCCTCTATCGATCTTTGTTTTCGAGATACTTAATTTTGAAATCAGGGAGCCCTTTTCTGGACACTCTGTATGTGCATGTCGCTATCCCATGACTTCCGTGACCTCAGTGTATTTACAAATATTAGTTTAGAACGGATGTTCAACGCTCTCTCCTTAGAATATAGAACATTCACGATTGTCAGAGTAATACCAGCGATTCCGATAGATATGCCTGAAAATCCCATTATGTGAAATTCTTCTTTCAAGAGATGTATGAGTACGTAGTGTCCAAACTGCTGGGACTGCCATAATCTGCTCCATACTATTGCCGATGCCATGTTGTCGTCGTCGATATAAACGAGTTTCAAAATTTAAAAATGTATTGGCATAAATTAACGGCAAACGCTTCGCACTGTACGACGTACTTCCGGCGAGGCAAAGCCACAACCCCTGAAAACCGTCCCCCGTGGCCTCTGACCTGCCGAGCATGCACCACAGTCGACGGTCCGGGAGTATACCACGAAAACTGGCCAATTTACACCAGGGACGCGACCTCCGGACAGATCAGAAAAAACTGGATCCGACTTCCGGTGCCTGCACGTTATAACAGTGGGAAACACCCGGAACTGCGGTCGGCAGCCCGGATCCTTGAAGAAAGTCTGCGCGACTGGCCCCCGATCTGGCCCCTCGCAGAAATTCGCAAGTGTGTTGTTAGCTGTACGCCTGTTGCTTCTGCGGAAGCTGCTTGTGCTCAAGAAATTGAAGGAAGGCAGAAACGACACCATGAGGCACCTTATTGCCACCAACCTTCTTGCCAAGTTTAGTCTAGATTTCACTAAATCTTTTGATAGCGTAATGCCTGATCGAAAGTTGCAACCGTCAGTGAGTCGAAACAAATATTCAAAACTAACTCAAAAATGATATGGCCCAAAGGCAATAACGATTAAAATTTTATTCTGCATTTTCACAGACACCATTTGGTCGACCTGTATTCCTTATCGTCATACAACAGCAGATTTCCCCCATTTTGTCCGTCAACTAATTTTGCCACTGTTTGGCGAGCTGTCATACCTTTATTTTCTCTTGAACAGTTTGTGATATCCGGGACATTAAAGAGAGAACAGTATCAAACCCTAAAACTGTTGCAGCACGATAATGGATTTGAGACTGGAAGATACTGTCGCTATCGAGAAAGACATTAGACGTGATGGGAAGCACGTCGTGAGCATTGCACGTCACACAGTCCAGATCTACCTTAGAACATACAATGACTACCACAGGTCCCACGGAAGCGATTGCCCACTTAGCATAATTCTGACCCCAACTACCTTTGTCCACTCCACGATACAGTTTTCGAGCCGCCGTCTATTTGGATACAACTATCTTAGAACCTGCAATGATCCCACAGGTCTCATGGAAGCCGAACTGACCACCCTCTTTACATTTTTCGAGCCGCCGTACATCTGTATACAGCTATCTCACAACATTCACTAACCCCGCAGGACCCACGGAAGCTGAAATGTCCGCCTCTTAGCATAGTTCTGCCTCCAACTACCTTTCTACATTGCACGATAGATTTTTCTAGACGCAGTCTATATGGATACTTAGAATACTCAAAGTCTAGCACAGGTCCCATTGTAGCCTAAATGATTGGCCTGTTAGCATTATTCTGCCCTTAACTGCCTTTGACCACTGTGCGATACAGTTTTCGAGGTCCCATCTGTTGGAAGAGAACTACTTTAGAAAAATCAATCACGTCATGACGTCATGTTTCCATCAAAATATGAGAGGTATGAGAGATAAAGTTAGTGAACTGTTTATAGATGTTGACTCTGCAATTATTGGTATATCGAAGCACCACTATACTAATTTGACAATTCTGAGGCGTCCTTTACCAGGATACAGATTGGCTAGCTGTTTTACAAGGAGTTCCTTGCGGGTTGCGGGAGTGGACACGTACATAAAAAAACAATATTCCATTTGAGTCCATATCACAGCACTGCAGTGAACAAATCTTTGAATGTTGTGCAGGGGAAGTTTAATTTAGTGGTACTAAACTTCTAATTGTTGTTGTTTATAGGTCCAACTCTGACTTCAGAGCATTTCTGCTCAAGCTAGAGAGAGTTCTGGATTCACTTCATAGGAAGTACCAGAATTTAATTATATGTCGTGACTTTAGTATTAATTTTGTATATGACGGGGCAAGAACAAGGATGTTGATAGATCTCCTAATTTCATATGATCTGATGCAGACAGTGTTTTCTCCAGCTACGGTGCACGGGAACAGTAACGCAGCCACAGACAACACTTTTATTCATTCTTCGTTACTAAATGCGCATTCTGCTAATAAAAGGGTGAATGGCCTTTCAGACCATTATGCACAAATTTCAACACCAAGAGGTTTTTGTACTCGAACAAATGTTGTAAAAAAAACTACAAAACATGTAGAAAAGCTGACACAACGGCAATAGGAGTTGTTTAAAACTCCTCAAGGAAGAAGAGTGACAGGATGTTTATAGTGCCGATAACATAGATGACAAATATAATGCTTTCGTTAAAACATTTCTCATGTTCTTTGAGAGTTATTTCCATTAGAACATTCTCAACGGGGTAATAGCAGTAAAAGACAGCCTGGGTGGCTGACTGGGGGGTAAGGATATCATGTAGAACCAAGCCGGAATTATATCAGTATGTTAGAAGTAGTCACAATCAAGCTACTGTAGCTCATTACAAACAGTAATGTAATGTGCTTAAAATGTTATTAGGAAGGCAAAGAGTATGTGGTACGCAAATAGGATAGCTAATTCACAGGATAAAATTAAAACCATATGGTCAGTTGTGAAGGACGTCTCTGATCAGCAGAAAAAGGTAGACCATATAAAGTCAGTTCATAGTAGAAGTATTTCTGTTACTAATAAATCAGATATATGATAATATTTTACAATCATTTTCTGAGCATTGCTGGGGAATAAAATGAAAATTTAGTTTCTATAGGAAATCACATAACTCTCTTGGCAAAAGCCTTTCCAAGATTGATGGCTGAAATACTCGTCTGTGATACAGACACTGGGAGACTGAATCACTGTAGACTAAGGACACTCATGGATAAGATGGAGTGCCTAGCAGAATATTAACACTAGGACCGCCGAGTGGTCAATTTAACCACTTTTTATATTTTAACATGTTATTATTCTGTCAATTTCTAATATATGCTGTTGTGAGTTAATATTGTTAGTAAATGTTTATGTAGATCATATAAATAGTCCAATATTTATTTTATCTTCATTAGTTTTCTTTGAATGACCACTTATACATAAAACCGCCGAGTGGTCACTTTGACCACATTACATGTATATTTGAAAACAGATTACTTACAGATTGTTGTGTGTCACTCCCCAGATTTATTATTAGCACTCGTCAACAATGTACTAAATATGTTGGTTACTGAATTTTATTCGCATTGTTTGAATTTAAAAGCTCAACAATGCAATATGTCATTTATTGTTTGCTATTGGGTTTCGCATAAACAACACTAATTATTTGAGTACTTGTCTCAGAGCAGTAGACATGGCTCAGATGTCACAGCGATACAAACCACAGCCACGACCACTTTCAGATGAAGAAATTGTCACATTTTCGTATGAATCGGATGCTGAAAATGATCCTGAAGTTGAGGACCTTGTGGAAGATTCTATAGATGAAGATTACCAACCTGTCGCTAATGTGGAGCGTGACAGCTTCGAGACTGAAGAGGAAGGTAATTAAATTGACTTATATTATTATTATTATTGTTATTATTATTATTATTATTATTGTTACTATATGAATAATGATCACTATTATAATTGAGCTGACACTTCTACTGCTACTTCTGTTACTGCTATTTTATTGTGTGGTATGTTATCTTTATAATGAGTTGTAGGTTTATAATTGTATCTTTCCTCACGCAGTTGATAAACCAGGACCGAGCAGTAATATAAACAGTGCTAGAGGAGGCCCTACCCTGGGTAAAAAAAAGAACTGCACCTCCTGTAAGTGGACCAATACAGAATGGACGTAGAAGAGGAGAACGAAGTGAGGGTTCACTTCCAGAACCTGGCTCAAAACTCCTGGGGAAGCACAGGTTCACGGAGTGGACTGAAGCAGACGTCTGTGCTACTACTTACTCCAGGTAGGATAGGTCGACAAAATATATTGAAAGAAACACGGGGACCTACTCCACACGCAAAGCAGCACGTCTCAAATGATAATGTTTCGAGTGCCTGGCGCCTTTTAGTTGATCAATCAGTGTTGAAACACATAAAGAAATGCACAGAACCAGAGGCACAACGGCTTCTTGGAAATGATTCCTGGAGTTTGCATTTAGAAGAATTAGATGCATTTATTGCTTTATTATATGTTCGTAGCGCACTAGGTGACAGATGCATTGAAGCAGATGAGTTGTGGTGGAAAAAGTGGGGAGCCCCATTTTTCACTGACACAATGAGCAGAAACATGTTTCGAGAAATTTTGAAATATCTGCGTTTTGATGGAAAAAAAAATACACGGTCGGAACGTTCGAAAAGTGACAAATTTACACTTATATCAACTACTTGGAACCATTTTATAGAAAACTGTCAGTTGAATTACATACCTGGATCAAATGTCGCAGTGGACGAACAACTTTTCCCCGTGTTTGCAATATATGCTGAACAAGCCTGATAAATTCGGAATCAAATTCTGGCTTCTAGCGGATGCAGAAACGAAATATCTTTGTAATGTGTTCCCTTATGTAGGAAAGAACGAACAGAGGGTACCTGCTTGGAAACTTCCAAAACAAGTAGTAATGAAGTTGGTATCTCCATATCGCAATAAGGGGCGAAATGTGACTACTGATAATTTTTTCACTACGGTCACACTTGGGGAGAGACTGGAAATAGAGAAAACTAGTCCTGTCGGCATTATCAACCGTGCAAGAAAAGAAAACACTAAAAAATGAAAACTCCTCTTTATACGTCTGCTCTCTTGAAAAGGGAAGGTGATACTCTGACTATTTACCAAGGGAAAAAGAACAAAAATGCTCTTCTGTATAGCACCATGCACAGAAATGTTGATATAAAAAATAATTCGAAACACCTTTCCGAAACGGTGAGGTTCTACAATAGCACAAAATTTGCTGTAGGTGTCTTGGACCAGATGACGAGGAAATATTCTGTCCACTCTAGTGCTCGTCGATGGTGTGTACGCGTATTTCACAATATCCTTGATTTAGCAGCCATCAACGCATGGATCATTTTGAAGCTAGTGACAGGGATCAAAATAAGTAAGAGGACTTTTATCCTAAAGATAGCAGAAGAATTACGTAGAGCCTGTATGGAGACCAGAAATCAGGAAAGGATGCCAAGGGATGGACAAGAAAAGGAAGAAAAGGACGATGGTAGAGAAGAAGCGGAAATTCCTGCGAAAGTAAGAAAACTATGCTAAACGAGGAAATGCAGAAACAAGACAAATGAAGTGTGCAGTAAATGCAAGAGATATGTTTGTGGGCCGTGTACATACAAAGTAATAATGTCACTAGTTTGTAATGCTTGTAAGTAGGATTAGGTACTATACATGGTCATATTTTATGATTGGTCTTTCTCTTAACATATTCATGGGTACGTAGTTTCTCCAGTAAGATTAATTTATTTTAATTTTAAAACTACTGCAATACAATTAGTATGGTTGCAGATAAATATTGTGAACTATGTTCTTTAATATTTGTAATATTACGTTCCCATTGTTCTTGTAAAATACAATGAAACTGTTATTAAACGTAATTAAAGTGATACATTGTTATCAAGGTCATTATTATTTACATTAAACAGCACAGCTTGTAGTTACAAAGAAAGCGGTCACCTTGACCACCTCGGCGGTTCTAAGTATAGTACTAGTTCCGGAGGTTCTAGTGTTGAATATGTTAGACCCGTATTTAGCCATATTTGTAATTTTTCTTTTAAGAATGGTCAGTTTCCTGAACGATTAAAGTACTCAGTAGTAAAGCCACTTTATAAAAAGGGAGAAAGGGCTAATGTAGACAATTTAGACCTATTTCTATGCCGTCAGTGTTTGCTAAAGTTATTGAAAAGGTTGTGAATGTATGGGTATTTAATCATTTCATATCACACGATATACTTCCAAATGTACAATTCGTCTCTAGAAGTCGTATAACAACTGAAAATGCTATTTTCTCTTTTCTTTGTGAGGTACTGGATGGGTTAAACAAAAGGTTTCGAAAGTTGGCCATTTTTTTTTAACTAAGGCATTTGATTGCTTTGATCACAAAATATCGCTCCAGAAGTTCAACCATTATGGAATACAAGGGGTAGCTCAAAATCAGTTCACCTCTTACTTTAACAACAGGCAGCAAAAGTCATTATTCACTATGTTGAGAATGGCTGTGATGTGGGGTCTGAGTGGGGTACAGCCAAGTGGGAGGTGCCCCAGGGATCAATGTTGAGGCCACTCCTGTTCCTTATTTATGTAAATGATACGACCTCTAGTATTAAGTGTAACTCTAAAATATTTCTGTTTCCTGAAGACACTAGCTTGGTAGTAAAGGATGTGTGCAACGTTAGCTCGGTTTCAGACAGTACATTCATGAGAGAAGTTCATTGCTAGTAGAAAATAAACTAACGCTAAATCACAGTAAGACTTTTTTAGTTTCTAACAACACAATTCAAGAAAACCTGACGATTTAATTTCACAGAATGGGCATATGATTAATGAAACTGAACAGTTCACATTTCTGCATGTTCAGATAGACAGTAAACTGTCATGGAAAGCCCACGTTCAGGATCTTCTTCGAAGACTTAGTGCTGCCATTTTCACTATTCGAACGGTATGTGAAGTAAGTGTTCGTTCGACGCGAAAACTGGTCTGCTTTGCGTATTTTCATTCTGTTATGTCGTATGGTATTATCTTTCTGGGGTAACTCATTCATTCTAAAAGGATATTTTTGGCTCAGAAACGGACGGTTCGAGCAATAAGAGGTGTAAGTTCACGAACCTCTTGTCGACCGAGGTTCACGAGTCTGGGAATTTTGACATTCACCTCTCAATATACACTCCTGGAAATGGAAAAAAGAACACATTGACACCGGTGTGTCAGACCCACCATACTTGCTCCGGACACTGCGAGAGGGCTGTACAAGCAATAATCACACGCACGGCACAGCGGACACACCAGGAACCGCGGTGTTGGCCGTCGAATGGCGCTAGCTGCGCAGCATTTGTGCACCGCCGCCGTCAGTGTCTGCCAGTATGCCGTGACATTCGGAGCTCCATCGCAGTCTTTAACACTGGTAGCATGCCGCGACAGCGTGGACGTGAACCGTATGTGCAGTTGACGGACTTTTAGCGAGGGCGTATAGTGGGCATGCGGGAGGCCGGGTTGCTCAACACGTGGGGCGTGAGGTCTCCACAGTACATCGATGTTGTCGCCAGTGGTCGGCGGAAGGTGCACGTGCCCGTCGACCTGGGACCGGACCGCAGCGACGCACCGATGCAAGCCAAGACCGTAGGATCCTACGCAGTGCCGTAGGGGACAGCACCGCTACTTCCCAGCAAATTAGGGACATTGTTACTCCTGGGGTATCGGCGAGGACCATTCGCAACCGTCTCCATGAAGCTGGGCTACGGTCCCGCATGCCGTTAGGCCGTCTTCCGCTCACGCCCCAACATCGTGCAGCCCGCCTCCAGAGGTGTCGCGACAGGCGTGAATGGAGGGACGAATGGAGACGTGTCGTCTTCAGCGATGAGAGTCGCTTCTGCCTTGGTGCCAATGATGGTCGTATGCGTGTTTGGCGCCGTGCAGGTGAGCGCCACAATCAGGACTGCATACGACCGAGGCACACAGGGCCAACACCCGGCAACATGGTGTGGGGAGCGATCTCCTACACTGGCCGTACACCTCTGGTGATCGTCGAGGGGACACTGAATAGTGCACGGTACATCCAAACCGTCATCGAACTCATCGTTCTACCATTCCTAGACCGGCAAGGGAACTTGCTGTTCCAACAGGACAATGCACGTCCGCATGTATCCCGTGCCACCCAACGTGCTCTAGAAGGTGTAAGTCAACTACCCTGGCCAGCAAGATCTCCGGATCTGTCCCCCATTGAGCATGTTTGGGACTGGATGAAGCGTCGTCTCATGCGGTCTGCACGTCCAGCACGAGCGCTGGTCCAACTGAGGCGCCAGGTGGAAATGGCATGGCAAGCCGTTCCACAGGACTACATCCAGCATCTCTACGATCGTCTCCATGGGAGAATAGCAGCCTGCATTGCTGCGAAAGGTGGATATACACTGTACTAGTGCCGACATTGTGCATGCTCTGTTGCCTGTGTCTATGTGCCTGTGGTTCTGTCAGTGTGATCATGTGATGTATCTGTCCCGAAGAATGTGTCAATAAAGTTTCCCCTTCCTGGGACAATGAATTCACGGTGTTCTTATTTCAGTTTCCAGCTTTCATTCAGTGCATACTGGGGAGAAATCAAACCTGCATTTGGATCTGACTTCTTTAACTCTTGTGTAGAAAGTTGTGCAGTATACTGTTGCATGTATTTTCAATAAGCTTCCACATGAATTAAAAAATCTTAGCAGTAATTCACGCGCTTCTATTCTGTCGAGAAGTTCCTTGAAAAATCAAGGTGATTCTTGTTGTATTATTGTCTGCGTTTACTTAAATTTGTGCTTCACCTTTCTCGAGTTCATAAACATTTTATTTTTTTCTGTTATTACTTTTATGTTGTTTTTCCATGACCTTGGAAATTTGCTCCTCAAATTGTTCCTACGCAATTGACGGGTAAATAAATAAATAAACAAATAACCCCAGGACCCATGGAAGTAAAAGTGATTGACCTCTTTGCAAAATTCTTTCTCCAACTGCCATTGTCCACTGTTCGATACACATTTCGAATGCCCGTCATTTTTGATACAGCTATCTAGAGCATCGAATGGCCCAACAGGTCCTATGAGAACCGAATCGAGAGTTGTCTTAGCATAATTGTGCCCCCAACTGACATTGTCCACTGCGCTACTCATTTTTCGAGCACCTGCCTATTTGGATAAAGCTATCTAAGAACATAGGTCCCATGGGAGCCAAAAAGACCGATCTCTTAGCATAATTCTGCTCCCAACTGCCTTTCTGCACGTCGCGGCATCATGCTCGGCTTATTCATCGCGCTTTCCGCACAGAAGGGGCTGGAAGATGGAAGCAACACGTAGGTTATAGACAGCACGATAGAGGGTGGCTTCATTGATAAATTGAGATTAGGAGCCCATGTACGGAATATATTACGCAAACAGGCGACCAGCTTCGCTTTTTCACCTCTGTCCGTTCCGAGGCGCAGGGAAATAACACTCCGCCCTTAGTCAAAGTGGCTTATGCTAACGTATTTCCCCATTTGCGTTCCATATCGGCCCTTGAATGATTCACCATTCGCCTCTTCTGAGCGAATATTGTTTTCTTACCGCGTCACGTGGTCTCAACGCCACAGGGCGGCATTCAGTGCTCATAACGTTTTCCGTCATCAGTGTAATTCTGCTACACTCAGTGTAACGACACTCTAGCCACACATACAACGTCACTACAAAGTGTCGAAGTAATGCTGGGAGACTCCTGAAGGTAGTTCACCAATTCGATGGTTGAATTTTAACCCTGCTAGACAAGACACTGGTCATCTCTTCCCTGGTTGCAATGACAGCTGCAGATGCCGTGTAATGCGTCCTCACCAGTCTCAACAGTGTAGAGAACGTAGTGTTCACAGCGTTGTACCACATATTTGCTGACCATTGGGTGGCCTACATATAGGCGTTCTCCCCAATGACTTGGGCGCTCTGCAGCGTCATTCCGTGACACTTTCTTTCCAACTGTGAGCGTGGGGTTGATCTGTTATTCTGTTATTCTGTGCAACGGATTAATCTGAGGTGTACACTTTACCCTCTGGCTCCTGAAAGATGCAATTTCCACCCCCACAGAAGTCAGACAGACGCTCCTAGCTTTCTAAAGAGAACTGCCTGAAAAACTTTCAGCAATAAATATCTTCTGGAGTCGTCCGCTGTAAGGAAATGACACAAAAATTCACAAAATTTCTTACGTAACTTGGGGGGTACTTGGGTACTGGAGTAGTGCTAATTAGTATAAGAAAATCGTGAAACTAACGAAAATTATTATTTATTTTGCAAAAATTCTGAGAAATCACAATGGCACTATTAGTTATTAATTGAAAAAGTTATATCCTGGTTCTTTTTGGAATGTGCAGTTACTTCTCAAGGATAGAATTCGCTAATGAAATTTCTATACAAAGTTTAAGATTGTTATTGACTTGGCAGAATGGCTGAGAGGCGCGCCTACTCAACTGGAATAATTATCATTTAGAATGTTGCTAGGTATGGACGAGGCTGTCGCGTGTGAAATGCAGTGAAGTGTACTGTTGTGCAGGAAATATGGGACTCACAATAGCTGTACCGTACAATACCGTAAGCTGCAATGACTGCTGTCTGCGCCGCTCGCTGCTGACAAATAAGATAACTCTCGTTCTATCTGGATTGACCTTCGCCAATCAAACTCTCCCTACGCCTTGATGAAGTCAAGGATTCCTATTCGCCACTATAGTTCAATTCTTTTACCTTGGCGGCTCGCGCATGCTCGCCCAGACGCGGGAGATTGCTTCGCTGCCAGTTGCACGCGACGCACGCGCCAAGAGAAGCAGCGCCATAGTATAGTATAGTTCGCAAGCTTACGCGCAATTCATGAAGTAAACCCGGCATGGCCACATTAACCCTTTCGCTGCTACAAAGACGTGCTCCCTGCATTCTGCGCTGTGCGCGATTTTGTCACTGCACTGCTCGCCTGTGCAAACACATGGTGTTCCGACTGCTTTGACACTCTTATCATTCGATTCCACAAAAACTATTTGGCCCAAAAATTAGATTTTTACACATCTTCTTGACTGAAAGCTTCCCCCCATAAATGACTTAATTTTGTATCGATGTTCAACGCAGTTATTATGCAGCATTATACACTCCTGGAAATTGAAATAAGAACACCGTGAATTCATTGTCCCAGGAAAGGGAAACTTTATTGACACATTCCTGGGGTCAGATACAACACATGATCACACTGACAGAACCACAGGCACATAGACACAGGCAACAGAGCATGTACAATGTCAGCACGAGTACAGTGTATATCCACCTTTCGCAGCAATGCACGCTGCTATTCTCCCATGGAGACGATCGTAGAGATGCTGGATGTAGTCCTGTGGAACGGCTTGCCATGCCATTTCCACCTGGCGCCTCATTTGGACCAGCGTTCGTGCTGGACGTGCAGACCGCGTGAGACGACGCTTCATCCAGTCCCAAACATGATCAATGGGAGACAGATCCGGAGATCTTGCTGGCCAGGGTAGTTGACTTACACCTTCCAGAGCACGTTGGGTGGCACGGGATACAAGCGGACGTGCATTGTCCTGTTGGAACAGCAAGTTCCCTTGCCGGTCTCCGAATGGTAGAACGATGGGTTCGATGACGGTTTGGATGTACCGTGCACTATTCAGTGTCCCCTCGACGATCACCAGAGGTGTACGGCCAGTGTAGGAGATCGCTCCCCACACCATGATGCCGGGTGTTGGCCCTGTGTGCCTCGGTCGTATGCAGTCCTGATTGTGGCGCTCACCTGCACGGCGCCAAACACGCATACGACCATCATTGGCACCAAGGCAGAAGCGACTCTCATCGCTGAAGACGACACGTCTCCATTCGTCCCTCCATTCACGCCTGTCGCGACACCACTGGAGGCGGGCTGCACGATGTTGGGGCGTGAGCGGAAGACGGCCTAACGGTGTGCGGGACCGTAGCCCAGCTTCATGGAGACGGTTGCGAATGGTCCTCGCCGATACCCCAGGAGCAACAGTGTCCCTAATTTGCTGGGAAGTGGAGGTGCGGTCCCCTACGGCTCTGCGTAGGATTCTAAGGTCTTGGCGTGTATGCGTGCGTCGCTGCGGTCCGGTCCCAGGTCGACGGGCACGTGCACCTTCCGTCGACTACTGGCGACAACATCGATGTACTGTGGAGACCTCACGCCCCACGTGTTGAGCAATTCGGCGGTACTTCCACCCGGCCTCCAGCATGCCCACTATACGCCCTCGCTCAAAGTCCGTCAACTGCACATACGGTTCACGTCCACGCTGTCGCGGCATGCTACCAGTGTTAAAGATTGCGATGGAGCTCCGTATGCCACGGCAAACTGGCTGACACTGACGGCGGCGGTGCACAAATGCTGCGCAGCTAGCGCCATTCGACGGCCAACACCGCGGTTCCTGGTGTGTCCGCTGTGCCGTGCGTGTGATCATTGCTTGTACAGCCCTCTCGCAGTGTCCGGAGCAAGTATGGTGGGTCTGACACACCGGTGTCAATGTGTTCTTTTTTCCATTTCCAGAAGTGTATATAGTAAACCATTGCACGAAATTTTGAAGAGTTTGCAAAGTCCATAGAGTATACTTTCCGTATGGTCGATTTTAGTTGGCACAGTGTTGAGAATGAAATGTGGAAAAGATACCAAAATTTCATGTAAAATTTACTGTATAACAATATCTCATTTAAGTACCACATAGGTGTCGTATGTAATATTGAGAATTTTCCGCCTTTCGCGACTGTAACAAAAGTCCATGAGTATACTTTCCGTATGGTCGATTTTAGTTGCCACAGTGTTGAGAATGAAATGTGGAAAAGATACCAAAATTTCATATAAAATTTACTGTATAACAATATCTCATTTAAGTACCACATAGGTGTCGTATGTAATATTGAGAATTTTCCGCCTTTCGCGACTGTAACAATAGTTTTATTTACACTGGGCACGTTTGGCTTTATTTTAAAGCACTTCAATCAATCAAAAGGAAGTAGACAAAATATATTAAACAAAACTGTGGACTTACAAAATCATTAGGACTTGAATATACCGTCTATCAGTGAAGTGCTCTGAGCTATGTCAAATATAATTTTTGTGTGTGGCACACACAAACATAATTTATTTGCTAAAACACTGATCAGCCAACACAAACATTGAATATTGTGTTACCGTAGCACAAAACTACGAAAGGTGACTTGGCAATGGAGGAGACAAAATACTGTCCACTCAAGATGCTTCAAAAGAGAGAAACGCGTCTGGTCTAAATAAGTCGCTTATTACAGTTGCAGAAGTATTTCAGTACCATTGGTAAAACTGCGACTGTGGAACAAAAACAAAAAAGAGAACACGAGTACCACTGTGTATGTGCCATACCTTTCATTGATCGAAGTGCTTTAAAATAAAGCCAAACGCGTCCGGTGTAAATAAAACTTTTATTACAGTCGCGAAAGGCGGAATATTTCTCAATATTACATACGACACCTATGTGGTACTTAAATTAAATGAGATATTGTTATACAGTAAATTTTATGTGAAATTTAGGTATCTTGCCCACATTTCATTCTCAGCATTGTGGCAACTGAAATCGACCATACGAAAGTATACGCTATGGACTTCTACCTCTGCAAACTCTTCAAAATTTCGTGCGATCGTTTACTACATTTAATGCTGCATAATAACTGCGTTGAACATCGAAACAAAATTAAGTCATTTATGGGGGGGAAGGTACCAGTCAAGAAGAGGTGTAAAAATCAAATTTTTGGTCCAAATAGTTTTTGTGAAATCGAATGATAAGTGTGTCAAGGCAGTGACAACACCATGTCTCTGCACAGGCGAGCACTGCAGTGATTACAAAATCGCGCTCAGCGCGGAATGCGGGGAGCATGTGTCTGCAGCAGCGAAAGGGTTAATGAAGAGACAAAGCAGTAGAAATTTCAAAAAATTGCATTCAAACGAATACAATTCGTGATGTAAGGCACTTCGATATTGTTTTTAAATAATTAAAATATGAAGCACCACACAGGCTTTGAAATCACAACCTTTCGCGTAGAAGCTCTCCTAAAACGGGAGAATGTCGTTTCGTTGAAGGCGACCAATCCGGTAATCTGTAGTATCGGCGTTTGGCGTTTGCTGTCTCCCTGTGAAAATCTCTGAAACTGCGCGCTATGTGTAAAGAATTCGTAGGTTGGACGCTCCCATACAATGTAGCGGAAATTGCTTTTAAGCCGAACACGGGGTTGTTCCCCCTTTCACTCGGGAACACGTCCTCTGCTCCACGGGCGGCTGAGGTTGACTCGTCCTCTGAAGCAACCGGCCTCCCGGTATGTGGTCTGCCTCTCTCGAACGAAAAGCTCCTGTGACCGTCGTGTCTGGAATGTATGTGTGTATGCCAGCCTCGAATATTTCGACCCCAGTGCGCACTTGTTATTTGCATATCGTTTACATGAATTCATCCAACATTGACTTTATCTTATCGAGTTCGGGTTCGAATGAAGCATCTTGGTGTGGGGAATATGATTGTGAGGGCGGAATATGTAAGCAATGAAGGTCAGCAGACCACGACGTCTTACACAACTCATTCACTCCAATTGATTAATCATGGGAAACACACATGAACAGGATGGACCAGCATATCACATGGAACTCCTTTTCACAGGAGATTTTCAACATGCTCTCCGTGGGCACTGATAGATGCATCAACCCGGCGATGTAGTGAATCTTGGATGCGCTGACGTATTCCTGGAGTATTGCGTATGGTTTCGAAGCCTTCCATAATACGGGCACGGAGACTGAATATCTAGTACTGCGGTTCCCATAAGAAAGTGCAGCAGTCCTCTGGAAGGTCTGAAATATTTTAATTGCAGGTGCTCCCTGATATTGGGCAGTAATACGTGTGTTCTGCGACCGGTTTCTTCATTGTCCCACTGTTCTTGCCAGAGCTTTTCCCCCCTGCATTTGATTTCCATTTTGTTTCCCACGTGAATCTCCATTAGTTCGATTATCTTATACCTGTTTCCCTTTTTGACCCAGTACCATGTCGCTTGTTCTCTGATGTTCATATCGAGCGGACAGAGCCCCATTAGCACTGTTAGCGCTCCTCCCGGAGTTGTAATGTATGTCCCTACTGATCTCAGGAGCGTATTTCGCTGCACTCTTCGTACAGCCGTGGCAGGCATGACCCTTGTGAGCCGGTGGGCCCAGACTCCTAACCCATATCCTACAATTGATGTCAAAATGCTATTATGTTATATAGGCTACGCCCTCTAGCACATCATCTCTCTTCTGCAGGTTGTCCAAGAGGGTTCCATGTTAATGTCTCAGAAGAGTGTCCCCAGGACAGATCCCTGTGGACACCCCTTGGTAATCTTTTTACTTATTCTTCCGCTAGGGGACAATAACCAGACCTCCCTATTCTCACAATAGCTTCTAAGACAGCCATATAGCGACCCTCGACACTCCTAATCTCCCAAGTGGGAGAAGAGCGAGGGCCACTACAGGTTGTTAATGGCGCCCCTGATGTCCACCATGATGCTGACCACGTATTTGTGTGGGGTTGAGGCACAGACCTCCGCAGCCAGAGCGATGGCGTCAGACGCCGATCTCCCGGACCTGAAACCGAACTGTCTGTCGCTCATCCCACACAATACTCGGTGTGCTGCCACTCTGTCTGCTAGCAACCTCTCAAAAAGTTTCGACAGTATGTCCAATAAACAGATGGGCCTTTAATATTTGGCTTCTTTAGGCTCTTTGTCTGGGCCCTTCTTGATTATCACTGCAGTTGCCTTTTACCATATTTGGGGGAATTTCCCGAGCCGCAAGCACTCGTTGTATAGCTTTGTGAGAGGTGCCACCAGCTGGGGTCCAGGAATTGTACCACCTTTGCAGTGATGCCATCTGGGCAGAAGCCTTTCCGCTTTTAAGGGCATTTATCTGGGCAGCTACTTCGTCTTAGGAGAAGGAATATACCATATTGTTGCCCCGGCATTCTTCTTGATCTTGTCTTCTGATCCGTTGTTGTGCC
Source organism: Schistocerca gregaria (assembly GCF_023897955.1). Classification (NCBI taxonomy): domain Eukaryota; kingdom Metazoa; phylum Arthropoda; class Insecta; order Orthoptera; family Acrididae; genus Schistocerca; species Schistocerca gregaria. Next base: position 70,656,402 of record NC_064927.1, on the reverse strand, counting down.
TCTGAGTCATCATTCTCGCTATCGTCAGACAGCAGGACGCCGAGGAGGACGTCAGCAATTTCCTGCCAGGTTTCCGTCATCCTGTCCTGATCCCTAACGGTAGACAACACCATGGGTGACCTTATCTTCTCCCGTACTAACTTGTACAGGATGCCCCATGGATCTCTGGCTAGTTGTGTTTGCACATACTTCTCCCAGCTCTGTAACCTTACTGCCCAAAGTTCCTGTTGAATGCGCTGCTTCGCCTCTCTGTATCTGTGCAACCACCGACGCTTTTCCTCCCAGACGACAGTCCGCTGATAGTACCTCCTCGCCCTCCTTACAGACAGGCGCATATGTCCTAGTTCGGTTTACCATGGTGACGGAGTCGCCACTACGGCTCTCCTCCTGATTGGTACGGCAGCTTCCACCGCCCAAGCAACTGCTTTCACCAGTTCCTCCGCGTATCCTTCTATATTTTCGTCACCTTCTGGCAATGACGGTATTTCACACTACATTGACAGGCGGTCCCAGTCAGCCCTATTGTAGTTTAACTGTGTCTCCCACCCCATGTCGCAGCGGCGATCCTCGTCTCCCAATGAGAATGCGATAAGGTTATGGTCACTGGTTGTTACTTGGTCACAGAACCATCCAACTTGTTACTCTGGTGGCCAGATTGGGCGTGACCAGTGTGACATCGATGTTCGTGCCTTCGCCCACACCTCCTGCATAGGTTCCCTTGTTTGTTGGCGACCATTAGCTGTAGCTCCATGATGGTCTCCTCGACTTTTTCTCCCGATCATCCCGTGTGCCGCTGAACCATAGGGGGGACTTTGCATTTATATCTGCTGTGATGATCCATCGACGCCCCCGCAACGCCGTGGTTACTTGTGTGAGTTTATCCAAGAACTCATCTATTGCCCTGCCGTACTGGAAGTACATGTTGATGACGTACAGTACTCTGGGTGGCGACTGCAGTTCCACGATGTTGCAGTGGTCATCGGAAAACTGGGAAAGGACTGTGGCTCTTAGCACTTTATTGATGATCATTATTGCAGCTCTGGGTTCTACTCCACTGTGAATTACTTGCCAGTTCGCTGCTGCAAATGGGATTCGCTCGGCTTGGGAGTATGGTTCCTGCAAACAGAGCAAATCCAGACTCCTCTCCTCCACGACTCTGCGGAGTTCCTCAATGACTAACTTACTGTTATGTGAATTAATCTGTCCTACTTTTAAATTGTTCACGTGCAATGTATGTTCTGACGTGTGATTCTGGCCAATTTTTGCTGCAGTCGTGGGCTATTCTTCCGTTTATAATGACAGATTGATTTTAGAGTTCGTTCGGCTCAAATTTCTTGTTTCTTCTCTCAAAGACTTTTTTGACTAGGTCACGCAGGGCTTCAAAGTCGGTGGGGAGATACCTTGTCTTGAGCTGTATTCTATCTACAGCCTCCATTACCGAGAAGGTGATGTCTCTGTCGTATCCATGACCAACACGCACCACATGTCTCAGGGCTGTCGTGAGGACCGCCGGCTCCTCCAGGCGCGCTGGTTGTAATGCGTGTTCTAGGTTGGGGTATACCCTATTGGGATCTACGCCCGATCCTTTCTCTGTTGAAGGGTTTGTAGAGGAACATGTGCTACTTATCATGTTCACCAGTACTATCTGTTTCTCAGGTGTTTCAGTTTGCTTTAGCCCTTTTGGTCTTTCTAGCTCTTCAGGCGACCTTGGTCCCCGGTTTTGGGGGAGAGGGAGCACTTATCTGACCACAAGGGTCCGTTTGTACACCTGCATCTCTCGTTTCTACTTTTTCGATCTGTGTTTTCGTAGCTCTTTGCAAGAACTCCCTAAATCTGCTGGCCCTTAGTACATCCCTTACCCTTTTACTCGGGGTCTTTGTTTTAGGCTTCCTGTTGCCTGATATGGACTCAGCCATAATCAGTCCTCGAGATAAGTTTCTGCTCCAGAACCCTATATGTAGGGCAGTTTCTTCCCGTGGCATTGCACTTTCTTTTTCCTCTTCGTGTGCAAGGGGTACATATCCGCGTTTTGCCACAGGTTTTCTTGATGTGATCTTCTGCGCCGCACCTGGAGGAAGCCTCCTTTCGCTCGCAGTATTTGTGTACGTGGTCGAGGTTTCCGCAATTGTGACACCGCGGAACTACGAGGTAGTCCCTTACGTTAATCTAGTGGAAACCCATATACCCGGTGATCAAAAAGTCAGTATAAGTTTGAAAACTTAATAAACCACGGAATAATGTAGATAGAGAGGTAAAAGTTGACACACATGCTTGGAACGACATGGGGTTTTATTAGAACAAAAAAGAAAGTTCACAAAATGTCCGACAGTTGGCGCAAGCAGCAAAATGTCAGTGACTGCGCATCATAATCGTGTATAAAAGGAACTGTAATGAGAGAGAGAATCAGATGCGCCAGCAGTCACAGCATGTTGACGTTACCTGAAAAGGCGCTTTTAGTGAAGCTGTATTATCAGAATGGGGAATGAGCCATTTCAGTGTTACGATTCTCTCGCCATAGGAAGGGGACTCGAACGGGTAAAGGCCCGTTGACAAATGCAGCTATGGCGAGAATGATTTCGAAGTTCGAAGCCACGGGTTGTTTAGACGATAGACCCCGTAGTGGCCGACCGAGCGCTAGACGTAATGCTGCTGAGACAGTTCAGGAAGAAATGGAGACTGTAGCGGGTTGACTTCAGTGTAGAGGAAAGGGTTAGTGAACATGCTGTCATCTTAGGAACTTTAATTACATCTAAATCTACACGGATACCCTGCAAATAACATTCAAGTGCCTGGCTTGATCAGCGCACACTCCACTGTAGAGTGAAAATCTCATTCTCTAGCTCGTTTTGTATTATCACGTAAAAGGGGAGAGAGTGTGGCAGATATGATACGCGAATTGGGATGGAAGTCATTACAGCAATGACGTTTTTCGTCGGGGCGAGATCTTTTTACGAAATTTCAGTCACCAACTTTCTCTTCCGAATGCGGAAATATTTTGTTCAGCCCAACCTACATAGGTAGGAATGATCATCAAAATAAAATAAGAAAAATCAGAGCTCGAACAGAAAGGTCTAGGTGTTCGTTTTTCCTGCGCGCTGTTAGGGAGTGGAATGGTAGAGAGATAGTATGATTGTGGTTCGATGAACCCTCTGCCAAGCACTTTAATGTAAATTGCAGAGTAGTCATGTAGATGTAGATGAAGTATTATGAAGTCTTTTCTGAAAGTTTTTGTATGGAGTGTAGCGATTTATGGAAGTGAAACAGGGACGATAAACAGTTTAGTCAAGAAGAGAATAGATGCTTTTAAAATGTGATGCTAAAGAAGAATGCTGAAGGTTGGATGGACAAATCAAGTGAATTATGAGGAGGTAATGAACATATTCAATATTGCACAATGCTTTTCTCAACATTTAAAGCAAGCAGTGAATCTTTGTAACCTCTTGGAAATGTTATCAAGATGTGCTTGGATATTTGTGTAGTTTTTTCAGATAGTACATTCGAGATAACTGATTTATTAGAGACAGTATGACAGTATGTAGTCTGTCAAGCCACAATACATTGAATTGTAGAAATGCCAATGCAACTCAGTGGGGGATGCATGAAGTTGCTTCTCCATCTGTCGATGGCTATCTGTCCAAGACGATATGCTCGGTCCTCGCTACCAAGGAATACTCAGTCAATTCAAAAATTTCGTTTGACACTCAATACGATCGTACTTCCATCAAAACGCGTTGGCGTCCATACGCAGCATCAGGAAGGCTGGTGATCTATCTTTGACCGAGGGCAGATTGTGATGGCCTGAAGGCTCAGCACGAGCATTTCGGAAACTGCACAACTGGTCGGGTGTTCAAGAAGTGCTGGGCTGAGTGTCTCCAAAACTTGGTGAAACCAAGTCCAGACGTAGTGGGATTGATGGCCACCCCTCATTACAGATGTAGGACGTCGTAGGCTGGGAGGAACGGTAAAACAGAACAAGGGCGATGCTGGGCGGAGTACAAATTTGTCTGAAAACACAGTGCAGCGGACATTTCTAACGATGGGTGTCCAATGCACCTGCCAGTGTTAACACCGCGACCTCGGCAGCTACGAGTGATATGGGTACGTGACCGTCGGTACTGGGCGTTGTCGCAGTGGTAAAGCACTGCCCGGTCTGATGAGTCCCGATACCTTCCTGATCATACCCATTGTCGATGGGATGGCGTGAATCCGTCGTCTCCCAGTGGATGGTTCAAATGGCTCTGAGCACTATGGGACTTAACATCTATGGTCATCAGTCCCCTAGAACTTAGAACTACTTAAACCTAACTAACCTAAGGACAGCACACAACACCCAGCCATCACGAGGCAGAGAAAATCCCTGACCCCGCCCGGAATCGAACCCGGGAACCCGGGTGTGGGAAGGGAGAACGCTACGTACGACCACGAGATGCGGGCTCTCCCAGTGGAACAGTTCGTCGACACCTGTACTGCTGGACGGAACAAGCCAGCGGCGGCTCCGTTATGCTCTGGGGAAGATTCACGTGGGCACCCGTGGGCACAGTGGAGCTCGGGCAAGGCACCATGACGGCCAAGGAGTAGACTGGTTGCAGATTAAGTACACCCCTTCATGACGCCAGCCGCTGTGGCCGAGAGGTTCTAGGCGCTTCTATCCGGAACCGCGCTGCTGCTACGGTCGCAGGTTCGAATCCTGCCTCGGGAATGGCTGTGTGTGATGTCCTTAGGTTAATTAGGTTTAAGTAGCTCTAAGCCTAGGGGACTGATGACCTCAGAAGTTGTCCCATACAGCTTAGAGCCATTTGAACCATTTCAAACCCTTCATGATGCTTATGTTTGCCAACGGCAGTGACATTTTTCAACAAGATAATGCGCCATCTCACAAGGCCAGGAGAGTGATGAAGTAGTTCGAGGAACGTAGTGGAGAGTTATAAGTGACATTCTGGCTCTGCAAGTCACCAGATATGAGCGCGATCGAACATTGGGGGTTGTGATTGAACGTGGAGATCATTCCCCAACAACCCCCCACCCCCACCCCCAACCCGGAATTTAAGGAAAATAAGTGAATTGTATGTGCAGACGAGGTGTCAACTTCCTCTAGCGACCTACTAAGACCTCATTGCCTCCATACCAGAACGCGTCGCAGTTGTCGTACCAAAGAATGACACAGCGGCTAATAGGTAGGAGGTCATAATGTTCGGGCTGGTAAATGCATGTGTCTGCTTTCATTGCTGGATTTCGGGATGCTGTGTGCGACAAGCATGATTTGCATTTCATGGGACAAATGTTTTCAGAATCTATATTGGTTAGCAAGGAGCAGTTCAGAATATAATCTATAATAGGATGGGCAGGAAACCACGATCAGCAAGTTTTCAATTAACTTAACATATAGCTTCGTGGTTACACAGATCTGGAAATGTATTCTAGGTGACAAAAATAATGTTCCCTGCCCGTAGAACGTTTGTCTTCTGGTAGAGGTCACTCAGATTACAGTGCTGGTGTCACTCTACGAAAATATGGCATGTACTTGCGTTCTGTTCTGCATGTACTTCTGGTGACTGCTACGGCATATGATCGCATACTGTTTTTCTTCCTCCGTGATGCTATTCTAAACGTTTGCGTTATAATGACAGATTCAAGCAGATTCCCAATTGAAGATCGTCTTCTTCTTATCACATGACGGCATGAACAGGAACGAACGTGTGAGACGCGTGATGAAATTAGGGAAAACCTTTTTAATCGTTTCAAGAAAGAAGCCCTGCGGGAACTAATTTTCGGAAACTGAAAGGAAAGGCTTTAACAACTGTGACAGATTCACCACACAGTGGGAGACACAAGAAATATTACAACGATAATGAGGTCGCTGAACCCCTAAATGCATAATTTCTTCGTTCGCTAGCAAAATCGGCAAGGAAGCAGTTGGCGTAGATGAACACTCCCGGAACACACATGCGTCGTTGGATGAAGGAATGCGTTACCGTTCATTTCGACACAGCAGCGTCAAAGAATTAAGTGATCATGATATGATGAATCGTGAGTACAGTTACTTGCCGCTTTTCCAACATTATCGGCTCGCTGGAAGGCTCTGATGGCAGATAAAGGTGCTGAATCTTAGCTCCCGGTCACAAAAGTTTATATCTGGACGAAAGGCAACCCTGAGAATGATCGCTTCCGAAATGCCGCGGCCGACTTGCAGACGCAAATGTCAGCGTATCTAACTCTGCGCCGAGAGAAGCGATCAACATATAGAGTAGGATGTATGCAAGAAGTATGTAAAAACATTCCTTTCTCTATTATTTCCTTCTTGCATCTATCTACTTCTGTTAAATCCTATTTCTGCAAAAAATAGGGAGTCGTTTTGAACCGTGTCACGGCTCAGATCATTTGATTTACCCGCGAGATTATTTCACTTGTTTTCGCCGCAGCGATAGGGGGCGTAATCGCTGAGCGCAGTTGGCGCTGGTGCGCGAGGCAGCAGTTTTGGGAGGACGGCAGGGTCGGGAAAGGGCGACACAACGAAGTGGCGGGGAGTCAGCTGGTGCCTGCCGATTAAGGACTGCGATGAGCGTGGCTGTTTGCGAGCATGTGGGGAGGACGGAATGCTCGCTTGCTTAGCGTGGTTCTCCATGACCAGCTGCAGTTTGGGCCTAGCACTCGATTGTAACAGGAAACTGCATTGGTGTGGTTCTTGTCAGCTGGCTAAGGCCGAAATTTTCATGTACTTTTATTATATTTCATGATCATTACTTTATTATGGAGTTGGTACTTGTACAAAAACTAAAGAAAAACCCCAGGTACATGAGACTGTCGCAACCGTAGTGATCAACAGTCGAAGCATTCACAACAGACTCCCAGATTCTGAAGCACTTCCAAAAGCCAGTGGAGCCTACACAACTGTAGGAATACAAAGCTGTCTAAAACCTCAAACAGCCAGCAATGATATGTTTCATGTCAATCTAGGTGTACATCGAAGCAATGTACATGGTTCATTTGTCGAAAAAAAAACTGAAGTCGACAGTGTTAGAAACTGAAGTTTATAACAATACCTCCACTAACAGTTAATTCGTTCAAAAAATATCACCTCGAACACTCAAAGTATGATCTTTTTATTGCGCAACTAAAACGCCTTTAATGTGGCAGGTATTTCTACATCTGTTGATTAGAGTCACTGAAGAAAATTGACAATAATATCACTTATCTTGTATTTGCAATCCAACGACGATCTCGCTCTGGCTTTGGCTCGTAATTAAAAATGTTGTCTAGGTTGCATGACTATCGCTGTTGGTGCGAAAGGCACTCGGATGTTAAATACGCCGACTTGAAGAACTTACGAAGACAAGCTTTCAGGATTAATTTGATAATTTATGTCTTTCATTGCAATGTGCTTCATACTTTTTAAACAGTGGTCACTTGACACTTGACACTCACGTTTCACAAAAATTTTCATTTAGTAAACTTTTTATACTTTCGCATGTTCAAAACATTACTTTATCATACACTTTCGCAGCCATTACTGCTCTTAATAAAACTTACAACATTTTTCATTGTCCACAACTCAGACTCATGTTTTTATTTCCAACACAAAGTCAAGACTGTTCATATTCAACACAAAAGCTTGACTACTCTGTGCGCTTCCGCGCCAAAAGTCGCAAAACAGCATCAAGGATAACAATAAGTTCAAAGATATTCACACTAGATATTATATCGATTTCAACATCTCAAAATATCGACGTACATAAATATAAAAATGAAACCAAATTTGAGTAGAGTGGAAAATGTGAGACATTACGTACAAAAATATTCATTAATCTACGGTATCGAGAAATAGGGTTGGCGGGTGATAATGGTTTCGCAAATAAAGAACCATTACAAGTTGTAAGTAAAATTGTCTGCACAAGAAGCAATTTCAAGGATGAGCGTTACCCTAAAATCGGGACCTTGTATCGACCTCCAGACAACGTGCGGCACAGTTTCCGGTATGTTGCAGTGTTTTAGATAAAACTTAAGGCGAAACCTCAGCTGATTCCTTGCCTAGTAACATAGTCATAAATTGAAGGAGACTCGTGGATAACATATGGACTGAAATTGAGCTTAGCAAAGCAAAACCAGAAATACTTCCGTATTCAAATATTCCTTTACAGAGCAATGTCCAAGAACACTAACCCAACTCAACTGTCACACTACTTAAAAGATGAGTAATACAGGTTATACTGTCAGTGGAGATGGGAAATAGCTGAGATCATCACAACGGAAGAGACCCCAGGACCAATATTAGTTTCTGTACATAATTTGGGGCTGAAAGTGCCCCTGATTTAAACATAATACATCGTGCGTCTCTCGAATACTGTACCTAGTAATTGAAAAAAATATCAGGTCATAGTCGTCTACAACAAGGGCAACAGAAACGATGCAAAAAACTACCATCCCACATCACTGCTACGGGCCACAAGTCACGAACGGAAATATTTAATTTTATTGTGTTTAAACGAGAAGCAACATGAATCGTGTGATGTACAGACGGTAGCAGAGCCATCTTGGGGAAGATGTAGGCACATTTATTTGGTCCAAGCATTGTTAACACAAATTTATTATTTAACAATAATTGGTTATACATCCAAGATAATACAATTAACAGTTTAAAAGGAAATTTTAGCAATATTTTTTTTTAAAGAAGAACATGCAGCCTCACTCTGAAACATTACATAAAGCTACTGTCAGTAAAGGGTATAATATATCGTACAATAGTGCAACATGTACAAATATTAACAATTACACCAGAAAAATATTGAACTTGTGATTAGTACTGCATTTAAATCAAACCTTTAAAAAATCCAATTTGGCAAGAGTGCAACAAATTCCCTACTGCTGGCTTAAAAAAAATGTGGCAATGATAATCAGTTTCGTTTATTTTTTTTATTTCCTGATTTCACTTATGCTTACCACGGTCTCCTATAATTATTGTCAGCTATCAGCTTGTTTATATGAAGAGTCACGCAATCGATAAAAATCTTGTATGCTTACTACACACAGCTGCCTGGGTAGGAGCTTATAATGTGTAGCACATTCGTCATTTATGGAGACTCCATAATTCCAGTCTAGAAGTAACAGTCTATGTTGTCAGGCGACTTTCAAAGCCTCTGATCCAAGCCCTTCACTTGCCTCAGAATAAGCTCTCGATCAGTTCTGAGGAAATACTGCAGATTGTGAGCTTCGATGACATTTCCACGAGCAAGGACGGTCTCTTCAGGTTTCTCTGCTAATCGTTGGACTCATCCGCGTATGGCTTCGGAGCTGAGACGATAGGTATCGTTCGTCCCAACGTAAGTCGCAGTTGACAGTTGGTTGCGGCTTGTTCCTTCAGAGTAGGGTAAGGATTAAGAAGAATGAGAAAAAGTGGTCAAACGAAAATTGTGATCGTTCCTTTCAAAAGACTGCGGCCATTTCCCTGCCCTAATCCAGCCAAATTCTTGCTAGTGACTGATGCCCCCTTACAGTAATTTACGTTTTCTCTGATTCGTTCTACGATGTAGTGGAACAGAATGGTTTAAATGAGGAGCCCATTTAGCCCCAAATTTGTCGAATTTGTGTTCTATCCTAATAATAAAAAAAGGACATGTATTTTTCTCATTTAAGACGCTTAATTTTGTGTCATTAATCGTAAAACTGAGCGTATTTTATTAGACTACTGTTAGTCACGTGTTTCAGAGCACTGTTTGTGACATTTTTTTACTATTTTCAGTTGCAGCTCCATGTGTGCACTCACAATATACCCGTTGCGGCCGTGTCGCGACCCTGCGATAGAGCGGCCTGCCCCTTACGTAACGCCCGTCGTCCCCTCTCGTAGTGCCTAGCTGTGTAGCTGTGTGCCAGCAGCGCGATTCAAGGACGCGCTCCTGCGGCCGCTGAATCAGTTCATTGGCCCGCGGCTCACTCACTGCTCCACATCGGCTGCCCGTCACGCAGTGCTCGCGATTCTGATGCACAAAACCTCGTTCCTCTCATCAGCGATGTCAGCGTCGCGAAAACAAACACTTACGTTTGGGAATGCCTGTTTACAAACAGTGTCACTGGAGAATGCGTTAGCAAGGTCTATTCGACAGCTGTTTTAGTTTTATACATACGGGCGATAGGCAAAATAATATGAACAGTGATAGTAATGAGGTTGGTTCTGTTTGACGGTCAACAATGCAGGTAAGGCACGTGTCTCGCTGGACGTGTTCAGTACGGACCACGCATCAATACAGGTAGTGTGAGAGTAGTGCACACTTCGTATTTGCATTCAGAGGCCGAGGTCGACGTGCAATGAAACACCTAACAGTTCCAAAGATGTCATATTGTGGGGGCGCGACTAGCTGAAGCATCAATAACCAAGACAGCCAACTTATCAAATGATTGAAGAGCAACTTGTAACGTTCCCTCTTTCTGTTTATTTAGGTTTGATTTGTTTGATTGTTATTCTTTATTTCTATTATTCGGAATCCTTTTTTTTTATTATTAAATTGAGCCTGAAACTTACGTAATAAATACTTCGCGTGAAGTGCGATTTGCAGCATAAACAAAAATTAATTTCGGAAATGTAATCCACTGAATATTAAAAGTAAAGCTTTTGAACAACGCGCGTGACTGACTAGATACATTCAGAGGGTACGTACATTCGCGTGCGAGTGGTTGCGGTCTGATGAAAAATTTTCATTGTGAAATAATTTCGTCGTAACACACTCGGAGATTGCGAACGTACATTCAGAGTAGAGGCACGTACGTTCTATCATTCCCCGTGGCCTGGGTAAAAGAATGGCAATTATTTAAATCTAAGAGTATTTCTTTTGCATCGGACTAGTATTTTTATAAGAAAAAGAAGATTGCAGGTTCTGAATGTCTCAGCAAAACGAATCGGAAGTAATTTTAGCGGCCACGAAAGGAAAGTAGAGAGCACAATCACGTACCTCTATTGTTGAGCAGCGCCGTTTTGAAGATCTTCGGTTCCATCTAAAACTCGCCTTCTCTGCTTAACATAAATACTCCATAGGCATGGGAATAAGGCTTGTTGTGCGATGAAAATAATATAAAACACATCTTGCGTCTTTTAACTCATTCATTTACCACACACACACACACACTAGTAATTAGACAGTACGACATCCCACCAGTCCATCAGAACAAAAAGGTAGTCGTTCATACCAGAAATAAAAAACGAAGGGCGAAATTGTTCCTATGTCTCTCAAAGATAAAAAGTTTACCAGATATTTCTCTGGTGTGTCACTGGAACAATTTTTCAGCACCTCTGCGATTAAATCACAATATTTTCAGTTCCTTTACATCGCCCCCTTGGGCGAATTGTCTGAAGAAATGTCAATTTTGCGGGCAATGAGCCCAAACACTTTGCACACTGGTAGTCCTTGACTGTTATTCACACGTAATGGGATTGCACTGTCAGTGTCTCTCTCCCGATCACTTCATTCTACAAACATGGTTTTGATGCCAGTTTTGACACATGACAATGAGGACAAAACATTTATATAAGGATACACAGAACACATGTAAAACACACATAAACTTACATACTATACACACAAAATTATTACATCGTCCTTGACACAAAATCATCACATTTGGATAATTGTTACATCCTCCTATTACCTTCTTTCTTCTCTCTCTTTTTTTGTATTGTATACACAAAATTATTTTATTATCGCATTATACAAAGGTATTACATTGTTTTATACATAGTCTATCGCTATATAAACAGTCTTCTTTTACACTTGCTGCTCATAAAATTCATAATTCCTAAGTCTTTTTTTTTTATTAAAAAAAATTTTCAGGAAAGTCACATATTTATTAGAGTGTTCGGATCTAGATTGTGGGTTAATAGTCGTGTCTGGGGCAGCAAGAGGCGTTAGCTATTGCTTAGAGTTGGTTCTGCTTTCCACTGCTTCTCTCTTCTACGCCAAGATCTGCTTAGTGACATCCTTTCCGTATTTTACTATTGTCTCGTCATGGGTAATATAAACATGTAACAAACAAAAATTCACATGGATTAATACTTAGTCTAACTTAATACTAATACATATATATACATATAAACATAGGCGTTGTTCAAAGGTAACGTGGGGCGTGAATCATGAGCTGGGGTAGTCAGACTTTATTTCGGGTTTCATGAATCTGTGTTTCTACATGTCTTGGCACTTCGTTGGGTGTCCATTTAAACGGAGATTTTGCTTTGCATTTAAATTGTCCTTCTATGTTATGCCGTTAGCCAATAATGTGTCACATGCACATAATTGCACTCGCAACAATCAGTTTGGTGGCGCGCTGCGCGCCGTGTGGAACTCGGCAGTTGCGCGGGCCCACCGCCGTAAAGCGATGCCGCGCGTCTCGGCCCAAACTTTTCAGTGTCTCGTGCAGTGTTCGCAGAGTTTGCAAAAAAACCAACCGCACTTGTTTCCACTTGCTGTACACCTTGGCTGTGGGAAGGGACCACTCGGTGCCTCCGAAGTCCACTGCACAAAGGTAAGTACTGCACTTCACTATTTGGCTAGCAACGGCACACTGTCCTATGTAGTGCACAAACACTTGTACCGCCGCAGTCTTCGTCGATTCACTATGTCTCTTTTACCTCGAAGGAAAAGGTTCGTGATATGAAACGTATTTTCACTTGTCTATTTGCATATAGCTCACAGGTCACTGACACTGAATAACATTGTCACACTGTCCTGTCCATTCAGAAACAAAACTGTAGCTCATGATATCACTAGCTTGTCTTTTATGATAAATGCCCACGTTCGTTATTTGTTCCAGCGATTTTTTACTGAACCTTGTCGGCGTACCTTTTTGCTCATAACATTTTTATTACATAAATTGGTAGGTGATTGTGTTCTCAGAAAGTACGTGCCTCTAATACTATATTTCTCGATCGTGACACTGTCTGACATCTCATAGAGCATAGGAGAACACGTTTGAGAACAACAGCACTTTTTTACTCTATGTCGTACTACTGATGCACTTATGTATTGAAATAACAATACTAGGACATGAACGCACTATAAGTGCTTTTAGAAGTTGTCTCCAAATGTGGCAAAGTTTGTTCATTCTCTACCCGCGAGTTACTATGTGGGAGGGGGGATTCTTTCATCCTTTCGTCACCCAAGTTTGTAACAACGCATGGTACACACACATCATAAACATAAACGATAAAAATAATAATAGGAAATGGGTAAACAGACATAAATAAATCACTATACATAAATTGCTAGGTAGTACAAACAACAGATTAATAATGAAGCTTGGCTGCTGTGCGCTACTGCCTCTAAAGTCTGTGCTCGCGTATATGGTGTTTTTTTGTTTTGTGTTCATATTTGTGTTACTTCTTCTCCTTCCATCAAATATCTTCCGCTCAGATTGGTCAAAATATTATAAACACATAAAAAGAATATAATCAATGTACTGCATCCCTCTAAAGTCAGCGTACATCCTTCGTATTTTCATTCTAAAAAAATAGATTATTAAAATTCTTTGGCGTTACTGGGTATCACGTAGTGTGTTTCTCAGTGATCTTGGTAATGTTTTATTACGTCAATCGTCAGTCATAGTGACATTAATATAACTTCATGACTTTTCCCCGCCGATTGAAGTCTCGCAGTATCTCGCCGAGCGCCACCTGTAAATAATTGTGTTTGTTTCGGCGTTACCTCATTTTTTCGGCTAGTTGGCTACCTGTAACTTACCTTATACATACTCCTTTATTTTTTTTTTTAGGGACGGTGTTATGTTTGCTTCTGTTAACATTCACAGATTGTATCTCAACATCGTACTTGCATTCAAACATGTATATAAAGTTAAAAAAAAATTATCTGTATGACAGTAAGATCACACAAGTTGTTATTCATGTATCCTATCTTTAGGTGCACTTTTCTTAGATCAAGTTACTGTGCGTATGGTATATATATATATATATATATATATATATATATATAGTACCCTACACTTTCATTAGCAGTTAGGAATCCTTTTTTATAATTGCAGCATACAAAAAAAATTTAAGGTCGTGTTTTGTGCGATATATTTATAGATAAAAACTCGTGGTGTGGATACGTCAAAGACACAAAATACTTTCTCAGCAACCTATCTTGTACTTGCGTCACAAATTTAACCTTTGTACCTTAGGGAGTCCAATATTTTTCTTTGTAACTTACCCTGTACCTTACTGCCTTGATACACAAGTGGCAAAAAAAAAAAAAAAAAAAAGAATAAATAACTTACATCTATTTTGCTGTGAGGTCTGTGCCAATTGTTCGCTCCAGGGACCTCCGTACATAAACTTAAAACTAAAATACCACTGTGACCAAACAAAAAACATTCCGTCAAAACTTACAAGTACACTTCGTGTTAAACATCGCTAGTCACCAACTGACGTGTATGTCCTAGCTTACCTGTGTCTTGCGTCCACGTTCACTGACAAATGTAAACAGAAATAGTGAAATGCTCTGATTCACTTAGCTGCATAAGATGTATTTTCTTTATCCTAATCGTGCTCGTTCCTTTTTTTACAGTAACTTATTTTATACTTGTGCATTATTAGATATGACGTATGATACTTAATTATAGTAGAATTTTCTTAAGTCTCTGTGTGCATACAGCCCTTTGATCTTACCACTGTGAGGGTATGCAAGTAAATAACAACCGTCGTGCGGAATATGTGCGATTACGTACGGACCAGTATATTTCATTTGCCACTTAGCGTTTTTCTTAGTTAGCAAGGAAGATTTCACGTGAGTTTTGAGTAACACCTTTTCTCTGATTGTAAATCTGGTAACACCATGTAGCCGTTTATCATAATGCTTCTTTCGGCATTGGGCCTGTTGTGTGATAGAGATTAATACTTGCCTTATTTTTTCATTTAGGTCGACGGGTTGTCTAGGAAAAGACGGGATAGGGTTTACCCATTCATTATTTTCTTTCTTATTGCATATTAGTTCTGACGGCGTAACTGCAGTGTCGTATATTGGGAGATTGTTTACCACCTGTTCAAAAACGTTTAAGTATTCAATCCATTTAGACTGCTTGTTGGCTACGTATGTCCTCATAAACCTATTCAATTCACGGAATATTCTTTCAATAGGGTTTGATTGCGGGCTATACCGGGATATCAGTATTTGTTTAACCTGTTGTTCTTTCAGAAATTTTTTCCAAGCATGGCACGTAAAATTGGTTGCGTCATCTGTTAAGATCGCCTGTGGTTTCCCAACAGACGGGAAGTAGTCGTTTAGCATACGTCTGATAATAGGCTTAGCTGCAGTTGTTTTCGTGGCATATAATTTCACATACTTTGAAAATACATCATATACTCCAATAATATATTTTACACCTCCCCTGGCAGAGGGTAAAGGACCCATAGCATCTATGCATACTAGCTCTAGTGGGTTTTTTGGTAAAATAGGATGCAACTCTGTCTCGCAGTTCAGATTGACAGGCTTAACCTTCTGACAAATAATACAAGTTTTCAAAATTTGTTGTGTGCGTCAAAGCATATTGGGAAAGTAACAGTACATATTTAATTTCTTATAGCACTTGCGGGCACCGTAGTGTCCCCAAGCGTAGTGAGTATGCCAAATTAAACTTTATGCATATGCTTCGGGCACCCAAACGTACCATGTATCGCTGTACATGTTCCTCCTGTAAAATAATACATCCTTGTGTAATTTGTAATGTTGTCTTATGGGTAAAGGGGGGTTATTGTTTAACTGGAATCTAACTTTTCTCCACCGGTCATCTTCTTCCTGTAATTTGGCCATATTATTGCACATATCCAAAAAATATTTCCTGAATTTTGTGTCCTTGATGAGCATAACTTTAAATTCTGTGTTCTCTCCTACCAATTCTTCGAACTCACGTAGTCCTTGTGGTAATCTTGACAGTGCGTCGGCGATTACGTTATCCTTGCCATTCACATATATAATTTCAAAATCATAAGACTGCAAAAATAACGTCCACCGCGCAAGGCGATTGTGTAGCAACCTACAAGTGAGTAAAAAGCTTAATGCCCGATGGTCGCTGTAGATTCGTATATGTTTGCCAAATAGATAATAGTGGAATTTTTTAATAGCCCACAAAATAAAAAGGGCTTCCAATTCCGTTGTGGAATACCTGCGCTCGCATTCTGACAGAGTACGGCTAGCAAAACTAATTATCTTAACATTGTCGGAGCTAGCGCCTATGTC
Organism: Schistocerca gregaria; assembly: GCF_023897955.1. NCBI lineage: Eukaryota > Metazoa > Arthropoda > Insecta > Orthoptera > Acrididae > Schistocerca > Schistocerca gregaria. The sequence goes on along the minus strand of NC_064927.1, from coordinate 70,640,194 downwards.
CAGCTGAAATAGACAGGCTCCTAGTCCCGAAAATGAAGCATCCGCCGCTATACAGAAATCTTTGCTCATGTCAGGATGTTCTAGTATTTTAGATTTAACCAAAGCATGTTTTATTTTTTCAAACTCGGTCTGGCATTGAGGCGTCCAGATCCACTGTTTGTCCTTCTTTAAGAGGCCCAATAATGCACGGCTATTGAGCAATTGGTTCGGCACGAACCTGCGAAAGAAAGAACACAATCCCACAAATGCCTTTAGCTGTCGTTTTGTGCACGGCGCGGGAAAGTTTTTTATGGCTAACAGTTTTTCTGGGTCGGGTCTTATCCCTGCCGGCGAAATTATGTGACCGACAAATTTTATGTCTTTTCTCACAAATTTTGATTTGCTAAGGTTTGCTGTGACACCTGCCGCGGAAAACCTCTGTAACATTCTTTCCAAAAGCTCTATATGTTCATCCCATGTAGGTGTTGCTATTAATATGTCATCTATATAAACTGTGAGTTTATCAAGAAGGTCAGGTCCAAAAACAGTGTCGAGCGCAGTTATGAAAACGCCGGCACTAACGTTCAATCCGAACGGTAGAACACAATACTGGTAGGACCTAACTGCAAATATGAATGCTGTATACTTCCTACTATCAGGTGATAGTGGGATTTGCCAATATGAACTACGGAGGTCTACACTAGTTAAATATTGCACCCCATGAAAACGCTGCAGCTGTTCTTCCAGGTTTTCAGCTCGGGTGGTTACTGGAACTATAATCTTATTAATTTCCCTTGCGTCGAGAACGAGTCTCACCGAATTGTCGGCTTTCTTGACCGCTAATAGTGGACTCAATAAGGCGATAATGAAGTCTCTATGATATTCCACGAGAGCATTTTCTTTATTTCTTGAGCCACTGCCTCTCTTTGTGACCAAGGTATAGAATAGGTATTCTTACAGAAAGTATCGTGGGGCCGGACATCCATGCTATACTGATACGTCCTAATAAACCCGGATCTTTTATCAAACACACGAGCATAGCGTAACAATACACTTCTAAGATCACCCTTCTGTTGTTGTGAGATTTCCGAGCATTCAGATGTTTTCTGTTCAATTTCATGCTGCTCTACCTGCTGATACCACAGTTCACTCGAGTCGCTATTTCGTGAAGTATTGACCTTTAGGATTTGGATGTGTATATTTCGACAAGCTTTGTCGTTCCTACTCTTGACTTTTATTAAATCCACACTACAGTTCTTTCCGTTAATATATAAATGACACTTTCCAGATTCCAAGTCAATTTTAGCACACTTTTCCCTTAAGAAGTCCATGCCGAAAATGCACCGTTCTGTCAACCCTTCTACAACTAGAAAAATTGACTGAAAAACAATGTCTTCAATCTGCACTTCGACCATGGTTTGCATTTTAATTAACTTGGATTTACCGCCTATGGCTCCTAATATCCTACAATTTTGTACTGGATAGGTCGGTAAAGTCGTGTGGATATTAATCTCTTTAAATAGTGCCTTGGACATCACACTAATTTTCGCACCAGTATCTACAAGGATATGCGTAGGTACTTTTCCTACTACGGCCTGTAAATTAGCTTGTACTATACCATCACCTTCACATGACTGTGGTTCTTCCTCCTTGGTCAATAAATCACGCATATCCGTTTCATCTTGGTACCTGAGCAATTTACTTTCATGACAGCATGGATCGCCCCCACGACAATCTATGGCCAACATTGGGGAGCATAATGAGGCCATGTTTAGTTTAACGCTCCACGGTTCATATCTGTTTGTGTTTCGTTTGCGACTTCAATTATGTTTACCCCTGACGTGTTGCTGCTTAGTTGAGTATTTCTGTCGTGGTTTTTCCCTGAGTTTAGCGGAATAGTGTCACCTAGCGTTTCTGATTGATAGGCTTGGCTGTTGGCAGGATATTGCCACTGCCTACTTTGATGATCTCCCGTGTGGTTGCGGCTAAATTCAGGCTGGAAATTATTATAACTATTTCCCCACTGGTTCCTATTGCCATTTCTGTACCAGTTACGTTTTCGGTCACCGGAATAACCAGAAAAATTCCTATCCCCGTTTTTTCTTTTTCTATTGTATTGCGGATGGCAGGTCTGATTGTAGCAGTTGTAATTTCCTCCCGAACTCGGGCCTGGCATCTGTGCTGTAGGGGCGCGATCGACAAAAGCCGGTCGCGATTCAGCCGCGCACGCTACATTGTTGACGCCGTAATGCGGCTGGCGCTGTATAGGCTGGTTGCTACCGCTGCCACGAAAATTGTTTTGGTAGGCTTGATTTTGCCTAGCATCCTCATTAATTAAATCGATAGAATCTAATACAGATAGGAAATATTCGAGATTGCTCTCTGGTACTTGTACTAATTTTTCTCTGATACTGATCGGTAGTTTTGCCTTCAGGATGCGCAGTACGTCTGTGTGTGTGACGGGCTCGTCCCAGAATCGCGTTTTGTTTAAGTATTTTTCAAAATACTTCCGGAGTGATCCAAATTTTGGATTGTATGGCTCCGGGTTAAACAGAGCTTTTCTCAATCTCTCTTGTACACCATGGGACCAATACTTAGATACAAATGCAGCTTCAAATTGTTCTAATGTCTGACAATTTTCCGACATTTCCATTGCCCATAGGGCACCATCCCCTTGAATATATCCAGTTACGTACTGTATTTTTTGCTTTTCAGACCAGGTCTTAGGCAACACATTCTTAAATGACTTTATAAAAATTACTGGGTGGACGGATTTTTTTTCTGGGATAAACACTTGAAACTGCCTGTGTTTTAGAAGGCTTTCCTCTAACAGAACAGCCGACAAAGTTGGTTCGGTTGTCTGGTGTCTCTCTCGTTCGTCGCGGTAATGTTGATTACCGTAACGAACTTGGTTTGGTGAAAACATGGGTACATCGGGATAAAGATAACTGTTTGCTGCGTCGTCACTCTTACCTGTGCGTCTGTCATCAAATTCCTCTTCTGAATGTTGTTCTCTTTCGTTCTGTGTATGGTGTTTACTCTTTAGTTGCTCGTCTACATGTTTTTTCCAGTCAGGTAAGTCCTATGTCAGAGTCTTTTGTAACTGAGCTAGGTCAGTTTGAAGTTTAGTTACAGACGCGTTTTGGGTAGTGTACACCTGTTCTACAGTGTTAGTTATTGCTTTTTTCAGTTCTGTTTCTAATGTATGGTTGATATGTTTGTCTTTTTCCTCTAAAAATTCGTCAAACTGCTGTTTTTGTTGTTTCGTCATGTCATCAACTTGGTCTACAGCCTCCTGCATTTTGACACTAAGCTCGGTCTGTTGAAAACTCATAGCTTCAAAATTTTCGGTTAAGGTACGGATCTGTTCTGGCATATCCTTAACTGTGGACTTTAAGTTATCAATGTCTTGGCTCATGTAATTTAAATCTTCGCGTACTACCTCTATCACTTGATCTGCTACCTCTCTTTTTAACTGAGTCAGTTGAGTCGTCAGATTATTTTGCATGTCGGTCAGGTTCTTCACGTCATTGTCTATTTTGTCCATTTGCGTCGTTACACTGGCTATCTGGGTAGTGACAGCGTTTATCTGCGCTGTGACATTGTCTGTGTGAGCTTGCATTTGTGCTGCAACATTTTCTACTCGTGTGTTAACAGTACCTATCTGAGCTGCAACATTTTCTGTGTGAGCTTGCATTTGTGCTGCAACATTTTCTACTCGTGTGTTAACAGTACCTATCTGAGCTGCAACATTTTCTGTGTGAGCTTGCATTTGTGACGCAACATTTTCTACAACTTGAGCTGCAAACTGCGACATTAAATTTGTCTGCATCTCTCTAAACATGCGTATAAGGTCTGTTTCTACTGGGTCTTGTGTATTCGTATTTGTTTCTGTAGTCGACATATTGTCGCCCGTCGCCTGCGACTGAGCACTGCCGGTCGCTGCGACTGTGTTTTCGGTATTCGCAGTACTTTCGGCCTCAAAGTTTTGTAAGGGTTGGACTATTGATTCCTCATCTGACGAACTATCCATGGTTTTTGTCTGAGATCTGAGTTTCACCATGCCGATTCACAACACAAAACAGCGTGCAGCCGAACTTCACTATCACTACAGCTCGTACTACACGTAAATAAATCACAGATGGCTTTGCACTCGTCCGTGAAAATTCACGTAGTAAAATATGTCTCTGGCAAAACAGAAGACTGATAAATGACTCTTACTTTTTTCGCGCTCAATCAATAAAAATTGTCCGCCATCTTGTGATGCATTTACATATAATAGAAAATGAACTAATGCAATTTTTACGTAAACTAAATAGAAATGGAAAAGAATTTGGAAAAAGGAACTGATGCGTTCTACGCAGTGGGTGTCGAAAAAATGAAAAAAAACTGTCCCACATTTACTTTGAACTAAAGCGGATTAGTGCTGTTGTTCTTACCTTACGTGTGTTTTCTGACGGTTTTGTAGTGAGAAGAATTAACATTAAATGGTCCAAAACTTTTTTTCGAAAATTAGTAATTTCCATGTGGTTTTTCGTTTCTGGTACGTAGCTCGCATGACATGCAACAGAAACAATATGTTGTAGTGGCAATAATGGATGGCAAGAAAAAAAGCTTAAATATTTCAACTAACAATTCTACTGATTTTTACTGAAAATATGGTCATGGCACTCGGTCGCCATTGTAACGTTCCCTCTTTCTGTTTATTTAGGTTTGATTTGTTTGATTGTTATTCTTTATTTCTATTATTCGGAATCCTTTTTTTTATATTAAATTGAGCCTGAAACTTACGTAATAAATACTTTGCGTGAAGTGCGATTTGCAGCATAAACAAAAATTAATTTCGGAAATGTAATCCACTGAATATTAAAAGTAAAGCTTTTGAACAACGCGCGTGACTGACTAGATACATTCAGAGGGTACGTACATTCGCGTGCGAGTGGTTGCGGTCTGATGAAAAATTTTCATTGTGAAATAATTTCGTCGTAACACACTCGGAGATTGCGAACGTACATTCAGAGTAGAGGCACGTACGTTCTATCATTCCCCGTGGCCTGGGTAAAAGAATGGCAATTATTTAAATCTAAGAGTATTTCTTTTGCATCGGACTAGTATTTTTATAAGAAAAAGAAGATTGCAGGTTCTGAATGTCTCAGCAAAACGAATCGGAAGTAATTTTAGCGGCCACGAAAGGAAAGTAGAGAGCACAATCACGTACCTCTATTGTTGAGCAGCGCCGTTTTGAAGATCTTCGGTTCCATCTAAAACTCGCCTTCTCTGCTTAACATAAATACTCCATAGGCATGGGAATAAGGCTTGTTGTGCGATGAAAATAATATAAAACACATCTTGCGTCTTTTAACTCATTCATTTACCACACACACACACACACTAGTAATTAGACAGTACGACATCCCACCAGTCCATCAGAACAAAAAGGTAGTCGTTCATACCAGAAATAAAAAAAGAAGGGCGAAATTGTTCCTATGTCTCTCAAAGATAAAAAGTTTACCAGATATTTCTCTGGTGTGTCACTGGAACAATTTTTCAGCACCTCTGCGATTAAATCACAATATTTTCAGTTCCTTTACAAACTGTTTCAACAGTTATGACAGCCTGCAGAAAACTTGAAAAGACATTATCGTGTAAACCTGGTAGAGGGCGCAAATCAAAAATAAATACAGAGATCGTAATACGCTAACACGAATTGTGCCAAAGTAACACAAAACTACAGCGGCTAAAGTGGCTGTGGAGCTCAATAGGCCATCTTCGAGACCCCGCATCTATCGACACCGTCTGCCGAGAACTACATAAAGCGAAGATTCTTGGACAAGTTGGTATACCGAAATCGTTAGTGACAACAACCAACGCAAAGAAGCTGAAAACACGGTGTTGGGAGGCTAATCCAGGGTGGATGATCAGTGGAAGCACGTCATATTGTCCGACGAGTTAACGTTTTCGTTGTTTGCAACATCGGGCCAAGTTTATGTCTGGAGAACGCCAAAAGAAGACTACAATCCTGATTGCTTGATTACAACGGTTAAGCAAGGAGGTGAAAGTGTGATGGTGTAGGCAGCCATATCATGGTATTCTGCTGGTCCCATAATTACTCTCGGGCGCCGTGTTGCAGCCAATGATTATGTGACCATTTTAGCTGGTCAGGTGTACTCCATGATTGAAATGTTGTTCCTCAACAATGATACCATATTTCAGGGCGATACTGCACCCATTCAGACAGCCATGAAAGCACAATGGTGGTATGAAGAGCATGCAACTGAAATACAGCGTCTATCCTGGCCAGCACTGTCCCCTGACTTGAACGTTATCGAACCTTTGTGGGTGGTAACGGAACGGATACTATGGAGCAGATTTCCGCCTTCCTCGTCAGTACATGGGTTAGAAGAGGTTATAATCGAAGTGTGGCATAACATTCAACTGGAGACTATAGACTCATTATATGCCAGTATTACAAGAAGAATCGCAGTAGTATTATGGCCAAATAGGGGTCCAGCCCCTTATTAATAAAACATTCCCAAGTAAGTACAGGTGTTCACATTATTTTTCCTATCCACTGTATTTCGTTGTTCTAATTTTCGTTTTATTTTCGATTAAATGTCACCTAACCCAGCACACATACAGCCAACTAACTACATACAGTAGTAGGGTGAGAAGGGGGACATCACGCCACTCTGCATTGTTGCCAGATGTATCCAAGATGGCGGCGATGATGTCATCAAAGATGGCAAGTCTTTGCCAACAGCACTTGGCGTCATTCAAGATGGCGGATTTTGGTGGAAAGATAGGTGAATTGGGCTATCTCCACTAACCTCACCCTCCAGAGAAAATGATGAGAAGTTCAAATTCCAACAGGATAATGCATCACTCATAAGAAAATCGCTGGAAGATAAGTCACTTGAGTTTTCGCTGCTAATCTAAGAAAATCATGGGAAGAAAGTTAATTGGGCTACCTCCACTAGCCCAAGTCACCCGACCGCCACTTCTTCCTATGAACTGGCACCAAGTTTGAATTTAGGCAGTAAACAAAGCTCACTTGGGGTTTCGTTAGCAACCCAAGAAAATTCTTGCAAACGAAGCTCATCTCCACTAACCTAAGTCACCAGACTACCACCTCTTCCTAGGGGTTGCTGGGAAAAGGACTCAGCCTGCACTAGGCAGATGGATAGATGAAGGAATGTACTTTATTTTGGAGCAATTTATTTAGGGATGGAGTATATTTATCACAAAACACACGCTCTGACATGTCCCACAGCATACCGGCCTGCAAACTACTCCTACATAACTCGTGTGTAAGACTCTACACACACACATGCTTGCTAATTGTAAACAGTAAAAAATAACCCATTGCACAGGCTACACACACGCAAACCGCTCGTAAATAATAATACATTCAAGTCCATAGAGCCAAACAAATAGTAAATGGTCTCAATAATAATAATAATAATAATAATAATCCTTCTAAAAGACTCTGCTTGCTAATCGTCAACTGTCTAAATAATACACCAGTCTTTATTAAACAATTATAGATAGCACCACCACCACCCAGTGTGTTCGCCACTGAGTCCATAGCCCAACTGACTTAGTTCATATCCACACCACTAGATGAAGTTGTAGTGACGTCAGGTGATGATGCAAGTTCCGTGAACTGAGATGGCGCCACCTAGTGGGTTCACCACGAGCTCCAGACCCTCACTGTCTTAGTATATGTCGTCGCCACCAGAGGACGCCTCTGTGACATCAGTTGATGATACAAGTACAGTTATCCATGATGACGGCAAACTGTGTGTTCTCCATGAGGTCCAATACTCAGTACCACAAGCAAAAGACGCTGTCGTCCTTTTCGTGACGTAAACCAAGATGGTGAGGGAAAATGGTGGGAAAAAGACTCAGCCTGCTGGGAAGAGTAAGCACTCTATTTATTTTCAAACAACTTATTTAACGATAGAGTATATCTATCACACTGATACAAAAGATCCACCCTGATGCGACTGGGGACATGTTGCACAGCCCACAGACACGCAACCAACTCGTAATTTCAGTACACAGTAGCAAATTGCACCTAAATAATTCTTCATACACGCTCAGTACTCGTAAACTGTCTAAATAGTACATAGCGGGGCCTATGGAGCTGCTCACGAAATAATGCAATCAACGCGCCCAACCACAGACCACCGCCCCCTGTCTTGTAGCGATAAGTGACGCATCAGTCAGATGTCAAAGCGTGCACAGCCCCTGCTCGACATGAGGTGGCAGCACCCCCATTCATACGTAACACCTGAGAAATTCCTATCCGCTAGACACCTTTGATGACGCAATCACACGTAGGGTCGACGTGGCCGTCAGCTGTCAAAGCATTCACAGACCTCCATTTAGGGTCACGCGCCACAACACCCGCGAAGTGAGGCTGCCGCAGCTCGGGTCGCATGCGGGCGTGCTCCATCACCGTCCTCGATCCGGTGTCACTGCCGAACACTGGTAAGCGTTGCGTGCCTCTGTACACCCACCGTAATACTGCCATAGCATTCCAAAGCCCGTTCACGCCAGTCTCATATTCGAGGCACCTCCTGGCGCCACTTGTCTTTACCATTGAAGGCAGAACAGCACAGAGCGTGTTGACAGACGCGTTCAACCACATGTACCCACCCCAGCTCGACTCACACATCGCCATCTGAAACATTCTCAGTTTTATTCTTACGTCACATGGCCTTATGAAAAAAAAAATCAGCCAAATCTAGCTCTCCGTAATTTTATAGTGGCCCAGAAATAGCTAACGGTCGCTTTCTTGCTGTCTCAGCTTGTATGCGCCAAAATTCCTGCCCTAACAGAACCTGTTTACCAAAATAACGTGACATAACGTGATAACCTTCCTGCTCTCAACATAAGCAAATGTTCTCACTGCTCCTATACCCCACCACAATCAATCGAGCATTTTCTTTTTGTGGCTTTCTGTCGTTATTCTGCAAAGATTGCTAAATTGCAACGACAGTCCCCTCAATCTATACACAACTAACCAGTTCTTTCTTTCTATAGACGCTACACTCAGTGGTAATAAACTATTTTGCACTGATCACGTTTTCGCACCGAAAACTAAACATCGCAAAGTTGTCTACAGGTCATCAAATACATAATGATACTTGCAAGAATATTGGAGAGTCAAACCGATCTACAACGAGTGAATATATCAGCAGCACTATCTCGATCTAGTAAACATGCAATTCATATCCCCTTTATATCAGCGAACTGATGTCACTCTTTCAGAACTGATGTGAAAGACAGGCTCGCTCCCCCCCCCCCCCCCCCCCCCCCCGCCACATACACGTTACTGTTTGCTCTTTCCTGCTCGGCATCATTTCTATAGACGTCTCCACACTCGTCGATTAAAAGAACAACCATATTTGCCACATAATATTATGCAATTGTCGCACACAGCAGTAGCCTCCCGATCGCTAACGCAACATAATGTACAAGATATAGACTGTAAATTATTCCTCCACAAACACCAAACTTTAGCGATTAAACCATTTACTAACTAGAAACAAATAGGCTAAAATGATACTTGCACTCTCTAATACCGAAGTCGGTTTTGTAACAGACTCCAGAAGATCAATATTGTTTACAAACCAGCTATAGTCTTTCCAACGTTTAGAGAACAGGAAAACGTGTGTCCAACACACCACAATCGATATTCCCTCAACTAAATAAAGGCACCAAATGTACAGAAGCAGTCGACTGAATAATTTACATGGGAGGGAATAACGCTCTACCGCAAACGTACCATCTTATCAAAGTTGCACCTGATCACGAAAGCCGCCCAGCACATACTAAGTATTACTTAGCTATTCGGTCGTCTAGAACATGGTAAAGTTAATTGTGACACATTCCTACACTACAACAGGACTCTGCATTCGGAAGATTGCTACCATTAACAAGCGAATACGAATCAATATCACCACAGACTTTGCATACACGAACACATTCTAGAAAACCCCTCACATATATCTCCTATCATTATACTTACAATTAAATCTTACGATAGCGGTCTCAACTGAACGATATTCAGCAATGGGAGAAGTATTGGAAATACACTCTGTTGACCGCTGTGACTCTGGAAGTACCTGTACCTTCCTTACCACTAGACATACTCTTCCCTTCGCTATCACAGTACTCCAAGTCAAATCCATACCCTCCCTACAACAGCACATAGACATTTCCTTTACACGAACAGATATACTTTGTAAACGTGATGCTCAAATGCGAACATACCACACACCCGGCAGTAATACTAAGTATAATATTAACTCCTCAATAACTGGATGCATACGACACCAAATAATACTGACCGAAAATCATCGATGGGTATGCATGTCTCTTACGTTCTTCCTGCGAGTCATACCACCGTGTCATAGACATAATGAAGCACATGTTAAAGAAAAAATCCCAACAACTACTGCGTGTTACTGACACAAGCGTTCGTTGTTCTACAGGTGCACATGTTAAAACCTATAACTGCTTTACGAACTGAGGTACGACTTTACCTCTGAATGAAGTGGTGTTTCCCGGACAACCACCATGACGGTGATCGTAGAAATGTGTATATTAAGAGCCAATGATGCAACCTCACGATAAACTCAATGAACTTTAAAAGTCATTCAGCTAAGGAACGTCGTGTGCAGGTGCTATTTGCGACTCCATCACACCACACGCAACTCCATAATTAATTAGCTTTTGCAACGCATTCTGTCTCGAGACCATATCAGACATTCCTCGCTATATCCGCTGAGTTCTAGGCGATGACAGACAGCAGTAGTAGATGATGTGCTGATTGAGATACTAAGAAGAAAAATATACACTAACTTCTCAGATCTCTAGCCATACGCTATGTATTAGAAATTACATCCATTAGAACACATACTTGCATAGGCTCACACCCACAAGTCAATCATATCTCACGCACTCTCATATCTCTAAACGAGTCACCTACCTCGAATCTGTATGCTACAGTGAAATTACAACCTCCTTTTAATCACACTCTACACATCCTGCAGTCGCACGCATTTCTACAGCTTTCCATAAGTGCTAGTTCCAATTTAAGTTGGAGAAAGACATATCCAACGCTTTCTGCAACCCATGTAGAAACAGATCGAGTTGAGTTATTGCAACAGGACAGTGTTTTGAGCGTTCGGTGGAAATGCGCGTAATGTGGTGCGTACCCAAACTTGATACAAGTACTACAGATCCCCAACATGCTATCTTCGTTATTCTACACCCTCCCCCCTCGGAACATAGAAAAATTACGAACTATAAAAGCTTATCCTATTTACAAGTCACCTAGGCGTCGATGTGAGTGCAATGACGTATAGCTAGTGGGCCACCAGCGCGAAGAAAGACATTTCAGAATACTTCCCCAGAATAGCGTAGCATGCAGCCACCCAGGCATTCCTACTGGTTCACCAAGTCCGACACCTCAAACCGCAGCTGCCTATGTGGAGACGATCATATTAAATATACAAACACCGCATAGACCACTTTAAACTTTCGTCGCCTATACTCTAAGCGAATTATCGTATGAGACGCTCCTTCTGCTCCTGTTTCAAACACTGTTTTCTACCACGGTTTTGTACATTGCCAAACATTTCGTTTTCTACCACGATTTCGAGGTCTGTGTCATTCTAAACTGACATTAAGACGCTCTGATCCGCGACCTCTCACAGAAAACTAGACATTACACGGTGTAAATCATATTCTTACGGCGGACAGCTGAACACTGGATGATTTTTAAGTAAAACACACTTACAACATAAGGAGAGTTTGGCAGCGTTGTGGACAGTTTCCAAACTACCGTCAGAATGTGATTCACGACCTCTACATTTAAACTCGTATGTCACCGTGACGGAATTCCTAAGTTTGCACTCATGTATCCGACCGCTGTTTAGCTGCTAATAACCCCCAAATGTTGTCACCCATTCACAAAACTTCTTCCCCCAACTCAAACAAGCGATGTCACTCAATAATTAAGTGGTACACAATGCGCGGATGGGATGGAAAAGACACCGCCAACGTACTGTAATATTAAGCAACAGACTTGATACTGCGAAGAAGTGTACACTAAGTTCAGCACCGGCCAGTGATGTGACAGCAGGCTTCCCCAATTTCAGTATCATAGCTAAACCATGCACTCTCCACGATGCGAGTATCATAGCGAACATCGATAAATGACTGAGCAGTACCTTCAAATTGTTCAAATTTACTCTGAGCACTGTGGGACTTAACATCTTAGGTCATCAGTCCCCTAGAACTTAGAACTACTTAAACCTAACTAACCTAAGGACATCACACAACACCCATCCATCACGAGGCAGAGAAAATCCCTGACCCCGCCGGGAATCTAACCCGGGAATCCTGGCGTGGGAAGTGAGCAGTACGTCCATTAATTCTTAATTCTCGAACACATCAAAGTATACAAGGCAGCGCTTTACATATTTCTATCGCCTCGAGCATTTACGATCCCTGCCTCAGCGCATGGGAGTCACAAAGGATTCTCGCAGTCTTAGGGTAAAAGACCATCCTCCTACTGTCATTGACCAACCAGCCCTGCAGCACAATTTGCGAATTAACCTGCAACCGACCATATGAAGACCTCTACACTCCACGTCCCGTGAATGAATTGAGCTTTCCGGGTCCTAACCCGTCCAAGTGCACGAGATTACTCAAGATGCGACCATGTCGAGGAGCTTAGCACCCCTTATCGATGTATAGTAACAGATTCCAAAGTGCGGTCGTATAATAGCAGACAGTTCAGAACAAAAGATTGATTTTTATACGCGATGGAGCCACAGACAATGGAGATGAACGCATTTTTACTTAAATCAACCCAGTTATCAACTCTAAAGTATTTTTCTAGAGTCTACGATCCGCACCTGGAAGAGAGAGAACATAAACACACGCAGTATTAAGACTACAACGTTCTGCACGTAAAAACTGGCCATAATGTTAGATCGAATACGTTTCCGACGTGTCAGACACGCATCCTTCTTCCCCGTTTCTCTACCCTGAACTATCTTATCGAATCGTAAAACATTTGCGTTCCATGATACAAGCACAACATAGCTTTGCGGAGACGTATAGTGTCCACTGTTCACATCCAATCATGGTTCAGAAATTATACTATGCCTGCATCAGGCCTATATATAAAATGATAGTTAGCAGCTTCCTACAAGGAAACAGATAAATGCATAACAGCAGCGTCCGATGCGTAAATATTTGCACGTCATTCAGTTACTAAATACACTCCTGGAAATGGAAAAAAGAACACATTGACACCGGTGTGTCAGACCCACCATACTTGCTCCGGACACTGCGAGAGGGCTGTACAAGCAATGATCACACGCACGGCACAGCGGACACACCAGGAACCGCGGTGTTGGCCGTCGAATGGCGCTAGTTGCGCAGCATTTGTGCACCGCCGCCGTCAGTGTCAGCCAGTTTGCCGTGGCATACGGAGCTCCATCGCAGTCTTTAACACTGGCAGCATGCCGCGACAGCTTGGACGTGAACCGTATGTGCAGTTGACGAACTTTGAGCGAGGGAGTATAGTGGGCATGCGGGAGGCTGGGTGGACGTACCGCCGAATTGCTCAACACGTGGGGCGTGAGGTCTCCACAGTACATCGATGTTGTCGCCAGTGGTCGGCGGAAGGTGCACGTGCCCGTCGACCTGGGACCGGACCGCAGCGACGCACGGATGCACGCCAAGACCGTAGGATTCTACGCAGTGCCGTAAGGGACCGCACCGCCACTTCCCAGCAAATTAGGGACACTGTTTCTCCTGGGGTATCGGCGAGGACCATTCGCAACCGTCTCCATGAAGCTGGGCTACGGTCCCGCACACCGTTAGGCCGTCTTCCGCTCACGCCCCAACATCGTGCAGCCCGCCTCCAGTGGTGTCGCGACAGGCGTGAATGGAGGGAGAATAGCAGCCTGCATTGCTGCGAAAGGTGGATATACACTGTACTAGTGCGGACATTGTGCATGCTCTGTTGCCTGTGTCTATGTACCTGTGGTTCTGTTACTGTGATCACGTGATGTATCTGACCCCAGGAATGTGTCAATAAAGTTTCCCCTTCCTGGGACAATGAATTCACGGTGTTCTTATTTCAATTTCCAGGAGTGTATATAAAGAACACATCAGTCGGGCAAATGTGTGCACAGGGATTTTAGCGCGTCAGCAGTAGAAAGAGGATACTGGTCGCCAACCAACATCCTCTCCTTGTTTCCCATAGTAAAAGCGTCGTCGTAATGAGATGACACAAAAGTTCTCATATGCTTGTGCCACCTCATCGAGTTGTGCAATGTTATGCCGAGATATTCAAACGACTTGACTTGTCAAGCAAGACACTATTAATGCTATATCCTAACATTGCAGGCTTGATCTTCCTACTCATCCTCATTAACTTACATTTTTCCCCATTTAAGGCTAGCTGCCATTCAACACAGCAACTGGAAATTATGTCTAAGTCGTCTTGTACCTTTCTACAGTCACTCAAGTTCGACACCTTACCATACACCACGGCATCATCGGCAAACAACTGCAGATTGCTGCCCACACTGTACGCCATGTTAAGTATGTATATAGAGTACAACAGCAGTCCTATCACACTTGCCTGGGGCACTCCTGACGATGCCCTTGTCTCTGGTGAACACTTGCCATCGACGACAATATACTGGGTTATATTATTTTAAAAGTCTTCGAGCCATTCACATATATTTGAACTCATTCTATACAACTTCGTTAGCACCGTGTCAAATGCTTTCCGGCAATCTAGAAATATGGAATCTACCCGTCGCCCTTCATCCATAGTTCTCAGTACATCATGTGAGAAGAGGTCAAGCTGAGTTTCGCACGAGCAATGCTTTCTAAAACCATGCCAATTGGTGGATATAAACCTCTTCCGGAACGTATTTCATGCACTCCCAGGCAGGCACCCCAGATTTCTTCATTTAGCTCACATGCAGATGAAGTAACAAGGGTTGTCCATCTTAAGGTACGTTAAATAGCCGAAACAATCGTGTTCGACAATGTTCCTTGGTGCATTACGTGTTACCATCCTTCTCCAGTCAGACAGAAGCTGAGCTCATCCATGAAGAGCTCTTAATCCCATTGCTGGTTGATCCAATTCTTATGTCCTTGGCAATAACACAAACATGCTGCCTTTCTGCTGGTGCCAACGGAACACAGCATAAGATCGTCGGGTAAGAAAGCACCCCCAAGCACTCGCCGTGCCACTGTGGAACGCGAGTGTTATGGTGTAAAGTCAGCGCCCGCACAACAGTCGGGAACGACAGACAAGAGGTGGCTGTGGCAAGACGTCAGCCAATCGCGTGCTGACCGACCTCCCTCCAGGGCGACAATGCGACAGCAGCGACCCCTACGTGAAGAGGCCGACTGGTGGCAGCTTCAACGTTAGCCACTTCGTTAGCTGCCGCATCCTAGCCCCTGTCTTTAGCAATCTGTATGCAACACAGCCGGCCGGAGTAGCCGAGCTGTTCTAGGATGTCTGTCTGCACAGCTTCTATTACGTCATTTACAATTGTTCGCTCGTGCTCCTATTTTTTCAGTGCTCAACAGTCCTCCTTGTCATAGACACTTGTTTATTTTGGCGCATCATTTCACAACGGTTGTCTGTTCTGCGAGTTGAAAACGTTATGGAGAGGCCAATCAGATGAGGAGATAATTGTTGGAGCAGTCTCTTGATTTTCAAAACCCACTTAGTGAATGTGAATCTTCCAGTGACGATGATGAGGTAGATGTCGCTGGAAACTGAGAGCTACAGGAAGAAGATGACTGAAAAACCCCTTTACGAGCATGGAGAATTAATTCATTGAAAATTCTGTTGAGTGTGATCTATTGTTTTCTCGTAATGGGAATGAAAAAAGGGATACAGCTCCTCAACCTGGAATTTCTGGCGGGTGGAAAAATAAGGGTAGATTGAAAGAAGACTTAGGGATCTACAATTATTCGATTAGGAACTGTGATAGAGAAGAATCTTGTTATGTGTTGTTCTTAAATGTGTCCCTCATTGACAAAGAAAGAAGGAGCGTCGAATCGTTTACGAGGACTGAGTGTATATAAATATGCATGAAATGAAAAAGTTTATTGATATTCTGATCCTGACTGGAGTTTACAAATGAACAAGTGAAGGAACCAGTCAGAATTGGAGTGTTGAGAATGGCCGACCATTCTTCAATGAAATTACGTCTCGCAACCGCTTCCATGTTATTGTGAGGTGTTGTGCTTTGACAACTTAGCAGCCTAACTCGAGCTTAGGTCAAGTGACAAACTGGAACCAATCGGAGAAGTTTTTGAGAAGTGGGAAACTATCCTTAGAGATGCCTACATTCCAGGATGATACATGACTGTGGATGAACAGTTGGTCGCATTTCGAGGTCGCTGTCCATTTCGAAAATACATACAATCAAAGCCCAGTAGATACGGAATAAAATCCTGGGCAATTCGTGACAGTGCAACAAGCTGCTGTTGGAAGATGAAAGTGTTTTTGGGGAAGGAGGAAGAAAGCAGAGCCGTGTGACTTGGGGAGAATGTTGTGAAAACCCTGGTGTCTAAAGCTGAAAAGTTTCGACGTAATATCATCTGTGATATATCTTTTTACATATCTCGAATTATCTCATTATTTTCTGCCGAAAAAGAGCCGTGTTGCTCGATCAGCGATATTCCCGCCGCTAGTGTGGCTCATCTTTCCCGTGGTGTGCACAGAGCGCGCAGTGGTGCCACCTATCGAGCCGATCGGTGAGCTGGGGGTAAGCACTAGCAAGTAGCGAGCGTTTTGTTTTGGGACTCCTAGCAGTAACGTCGTTTGGGAAGTCTGGCGGACAGTACATGCACCGTGCGAGGCAGCAGGAAGAGCACATCTAAAAGGGGCGGTTTACCCGGGCGACGGCGCCGTAGCAAATATAGCTGGCGTGGAAGCAGTCACGTTACTGGAAAGCCGTTGGTGTATTTCGCTTCCTGCATGTCTCCTGGCACCGGGATCTGCGGCGGCTGGCTTCGTCGAACAAGCAAGAGGGTAAGGGCCTTGCTTGTGTTGTAAATTGTGGCCGGAATCGACTACTTGGTTCAGTGCTGCTGACGTTATTTTCTTGGCTGGCCATTGCTGCTCCTACTGAGTCTGCCGTGGAATGTGTTAATTTCAGCTTGCTAAGTACGTAAGATTCTAGTGAGAGCTGTATGTGATGTGATGATTAACATTTGCTAGGGCCTGGAGTGCTGATACATTCTGTTTGTAGATTGCTACTGTCAGTGTTAACCCCCATTGAAAACAGTTTGGCTGGTCCTTGTCTAAGTGCCACCTGGTTATTGTGTTTATATCACACGGCAGACTTGAGACGGCCAATTGCTATAGATATACATGGATAAAATTTTTCACCGATATATTTTGCTGCGGATTGCAATAACATTACTGTTACACATGTCTAATTGTAAATTAGTAATTTCATAAATTCTTACAAGTTACTGAGGACCCAGTTGTTATTGTGTGTTTAAATAGTTTGAAACTGATTCTATTAATTACAGTTCAAAATTCCTTCAATGACAGTATGTGGATATGGTAAATAATTCTGATTTGTTGTTGCCTGTATTCTGATTTCTTTTGGGAATACCAGTCACTGCAGTAACGAAAGACTACATTTCCTTGTTAAATTTTAGTAAATTATTATGATAATTTTTGAGTAAATAATTTTTAAATCATTTCACTAAATGTGTAATAGGCCATAAGTGCCGTGGTTTATGAATGTTTAAATTTGAATGTAACTTGCTCTCAACCAAATTGTAATTTTAAAACTGTGTTGATGGTTTTATTTGTTATCTGTCTTGTTTAAATGTGCCAAACAAATGTTCAGTGCAGCTGTCGATGATGATTGCCTGATGTGTCACTTGGTCCAGTCCTACGACCCCACAGCCTATTGTGCTGCACTTGTGTCGCTGTGTAAAAGTCGAATTCCATGCTGCGCTGACACATCAAAAAGATCTCACGCTAGTCGGTACTACATGATAAAACAATGGTGAACTGCCTGCCGATCTTATTACACCTTAAACTTGAAGTGTACTCTACATTAGTTGGTTTTCAACCACATGTGATGATAGCATTTTATATCCCTAAGAAAAACAATGTTGTTACCGTTATTAGCTCTATTCATGACCAACTAACGGTGTCATCATCAAAGGTAAAGAAACCTGAATTCATAATGATATACAATGACACAAAGGACGGTGTTGATACAATGATCCAGGATATACGATGCTACAGTGTGAAGGCGTCTGCCGTTGGTGGTTTTCTATGATCGATGTAAGTGTAGTGAATGCATACATAGTTTGGGCGATGGCTACCAATTACAAATTGAGACTTCGGACTTTCATCAATTTGGGCAGCAATTAACAGGGGTAAAGAAGCCAATGAGTTCATTAGTAGCACCGGATACAAGATGGAAAGTAATTCCACCAGCTAAGAAAAGGAGAGTATGTGCAAACTGTGTTGAGAAGAAAGATAGAAAAAGTAAAATTACATGTCACACGTGCATCAAGCTTGTATGCCCATCATTCTACTATTGTCTGTAGCCTCTACGCAAATTTGAAATAACAATGAAAGTCAATGTCTCTTACACTAATGGCCATTAAAACTGTTACACCATGAATAAGACGTGCTACAGACGCGAAATTTAACCGACAGGAAGAAGAGGCTATGATATGCAAATGATTGGCTTTTCAGAGCATTCACACAAGGTTGGCGCCGGTGGCGACACCTACAACGTGCTGACATGAGGAAAGTTTCCAACCGATTTCTATCCACAAACAGCAGTTGACCGGCGTTGCCTGGCGGAACCTTGTTGTGATGCCTCGTGTAAGGAGGAGAAATGCGTACCATCACGTTTCCGAAAGTGATAAAGGTCGGATTGTAGCGTATCGCGATTGTGGTTTATCGTATCGCTACGTTGCTGCTCGCGTTGGTCGAGATCCAATGACTTAGCAGAATATGGAATCGGTGGTTAAGGAAGGTAATACGGAACGCCGTGCTGGATCCCAACGGCCTCGTATCACTAGTAGTCAAAATGACAGGCATCTTATCTGCATGGCTGTAATGGATCTTGCAGCCACGTCTCGACCCCTGAGTCAAAAGTGGGGAGTTTGCAAGACAATAACCATCTGCACGAACAGTTCGACGACATTTGCAGCAGCATGGAGTATCAGCTCGAAGACCAAGGCCGCGGTTACCCCTGATGCTGCATCACAGACAGGAGCGCCTGTGATGGTGTACTCAACGACGAACCTGGGTGCACGAATGGCAAAACGTCATTTTTGCGAATGAATCCAGGTTCTGTTTGCTGCATCATGATGGTCGTATCCGTGTTGGGCGACGTCGCGATGAATGCATATTGGAAGTGTGGATTCGCCATCACCATACTGGCGTATCACCCGGTGTGATGGTTTGGGGTGGCATTGATTACGCGTCTCGGGCACCTCTTGTTCGCATTAACGGCACTTTGAACAGTGGAGGTTACATTTCAGATGTGTTACGACCCGTGGCTCTACCCTTCATTCGATCCCTGAGAAACCCTACATTTCAGCAGGATAATGCACGACTGCATGTTGCAGGTCCTGTACGGCCTTTCTGGATACAGAAAATGTTCGACTGCTGCCCTGGCCAGGACATTCTCCAGATCTATCACCAATTGAAAACGTCTGGTCAATGGTGGTCATGCAACTGGCTCATCACAATACGCCAGTAATTATTCTTGATGAACTGTGATATCGTGTTGAGGAGGCATGGACAGCTGTACCTGTAAACGCCATCCAAGCTCTGTTTGACTCAATGCCCAGGCGTATCAAGGCCGTTATTACGGCCAGAGGTGGTTGTTCTGGGTACTGATTTCTCAGGATCTATGCACCCAAATTACGTGAAAATGGAATCACATGTCAGTTATAGTATAATATATTTGTCCAATGAATACCTGTTTATCATCTGCATTTTTTCTTGGTGTAGCAGTTTTAATGGCCAGTTGTATAAAATGTAAACTTGGAATAAATCAAGTAATTTTAAAAGTATTTATACCTCAAAAGCCGGTCATATCATAAGTAGTCATAATAGTATCAATTTACTTCACTTTAAACAGCACTGACCTGAGAGAACCGACTGGTAGGCCTTACCGAGAGTAAAATGTGGTTGCAATTCACCGTGGTTGACCACCTAAGCCCCCTCTGGAAGCAATGTTCGTAGTTCAGAACGCTCTATAAGCACATGAAATGAGGCTATGAGCAATAACACTCTCCTGGGCTACTCTCGCCATATTTCGTCCTATCAGTTTCTCGATCATTCCTTTCCTTTTGAAGTCATCCGAATCCTGACCCTGGACTATACTGGGCTGACACACGGTGTCTTTAATCCTGTTCTTCCAATTGCCCCGTGTTGCCTGTCCAGCGCCATTTGGCGCTACAGTCATGCCATCTGACTTCCAAATTTGTGTGGACAACTGGCAGGCAAAATTCTTTCTCATTTTCATTAGTTTACACCCAGTAATTAATATCTTACGTTGGTTTATGCATCCCGTCCTCTTACTCTGTGGAGTAGTGTATTTTCCTGCCCAGTTTTACATTGCACACTCTGTGTTTAGTCGTATTAATGGTTCCCATATAAAACTGTAAAAATGAAATTTATATCTTGCTACTACGGAACTGACAGCGCACGTTCCTATATGCAATATTTCGAGTGTTTGTACGTCACGGCCACCAGTCTTGAAGTAGAGCAATCTGTGTAGTGTCGTTAACGTAGCAGTCTTGTTTTGCCTTGCTGGGTGCTCTGTTTTGCTGTCTCTTAGCCTGTTCGATTGACGTTATTTCTGCTGTCACCTCACTTCAGTCACAATAACTTCAGACGACACTAAGACATTTGTTACAAGCGACTGACTTTTGTTCTGCCTGGATGTGAAAGAGGACAAGTTTTAGTGGGGCCGATTGTTAGAGATGTGCTAAGTCGATAGCAAGAACTTCACCTTACGAAACAGATTAATAAAATTTCGAGTGTTAATACTGTATTTTAGCTTTTTATTTTAAAATTCGTTCATACGTTTAAGTGTTTTACCGGAATTATCGATGTCTTTCCATAGGATCACTGCGCCATATTAGCAGGGGGTAAGACAAGGATGTAGTCTTTCGCCCCACTTTTTGATATGTACATCGAAGAAGCAATGACGAAAAGAAATGATTGATTCAACAGCGGGATTAATTTCAGAGTAAAAGCATCTGTAAAAGCATATCAACGCAATGTTTGCTGCTGGCATCCTTATCCTTAAAGGAAGCGAAGAATAACTACAGGACTTGTTCGCTGGAACAAACAATCTCATGGATAATAATTGGTGCAGAATACGGACATTGAGTCAACCGAAGAAAAACGAAAGTGTTGAGGAGAAAGATAAGTGAAATTAGTGATAAAATTAACATCAGATTTGATATATTGTCAGGACGGAGACTAAATTTGTAGATGAATGTAAAAGTACACACATGTCTTCACGTTTAACTAAATATGTTCTGTAAAACTCATGTGTTTTTAAAACTTGATTCAAGGGTCGTGACACTGGGCTCTCTCCTTGCCTCCACATTCTATCGTATTAACACCTCAATGTTTTCGATAAAAGGCAGCAGAAAAATAAATCTGTAATAAACGTAAACAAGGTCCGCAGAAGGCTGTAACATGATTTTATTTAATTATGGGATTAGCTATTTTCGACTACTTGTCATTGCCAAGCACTTGCGAAACCAACATGGAAAAGCACTACATTTTATGCATGCATCGCGTGTTAATCTAACACACTACACACCTCACATTAAGATCAAACATGTCTTATCTTAATGTGAGGCGCGTCAAGTGTCACTTATACATGCGATGCATGCGGAAAAGGTAGTGCTTTTCCATGTTGGTTTTGCAAGTGCTTGACAATGACAAGTAGTCGAAAATAGCAAATTGCACGATTAAATAAGAATCTTGTTACAGCCTACTACGGACCATGTTTACGTTTCTTAAGCATTTAGAGGCAGCGGATGTCCATAGATGCAAAAATTAAAAAACAAATGTTCTCTTCATTAAAAGATACAGACACACTAAGGTAAAAAAGAAAAAAAAACGAACAATGCACGACTAAGGACTTACCCGAATTGGACAAAAATCGGTAGATGAGATGTACACGTTCAGACAAACAAATAATTACAACAAATTGGATAATCAATTCAAGAGAAAGAGTTTCACGAACTGACTCAGTAATTATACGTTGGTTTAACTCTGGACCTCATACCATACAGACCGACAACCAAGAGTGGTGGTTCTAGGCGCTTCAGTCCAGAACCGCGCTGCTGCTGCAGTCGCAGATTCGAATCCTGCCTCGGGCATGGATGTGTGTGATGTCCTAAGATTAGTTAGGTTTAAGTAATTCTAAGTCTATGCGACTGATGACCTCACATGTTAAGTCCCATAGTGCTTAGAGCCATTTCAACCATTTTGAAGGTCTGGGGTGCCATTTATTTTCATAGCAGATCCCCTTTCGTTGCCATCTCCGGCACCCCATACTTCAACAAGATAATGTCCGCCTGCACACTGCGAGAGTTTCTACTGCTTGCCTTTGTGCTTGCCAAATAGTACCTTGGGCAGTAATATCTACATCTACATGTACATCTACATCCATACTCCGCAAGGCACCTGACGGTGTGTGGCGGAGGGTACCTTGGGTGCCACTATCGGTTCTCCCTTCTATTCCAGTCTCGTATTGTTCGTGGAAAGAAGGATTGTCGGTATGCTTCTGTGTGGGCTTTAATCTCTCTGATTTTATCCTCATGGTCTCTTCGCGAGATATACCGCCGGATCTTCCCCAATTGAAAACTTCGACTCTCCAATGGATACCTGACAACTTGGTTGGGGATAGCCTTAATGACATATCTTCCATTTGTTGTTTCACTTTATTACGTTACAACAACATTGACATTACAATTTAAAACTTATTAAATGAATCAGAACTGACACCAAAACTTAAGAATGTCCAAATCGTTAAGGACATGAAGGACATGAAACTCGGAAGCACAGAATTCACAAAACAAGAAAAGTCACATCAACTGGGCATGGGTGCAAGCATGTTCCACAAACAATTATTATAAACCAAATGAACTACAATAACAGCTGTTAAATTTACAAACAAATTGCCAGCTTAGGTAATGGTTACATAATCAGATAACATTCACCCAAATATGGGAATGATCACAGGAAGTCCGCTAAGCAATGCATAATCCTTAATAAGAAAATTCCTTAACCAACAAAATACACAGACCCTCAAACAGGCAAACTGGGAAGGTATAAAATTTAAACATAAATGCCTACTCGTATATTGCAACCAAACTTTAACAACAACCCTTAACAAATATACAATTTCCCCATATTCAAGATAAGTTATATTACGTACAATTTAAATGTACGTCAGCATACACTAGCAGACACTCTGACACAACGTTTAATAACTATATAATTCCCAAAAATTCAAAGTAAACTGAGAGCTACAGCAAAGAGCTATCAAAGTCAACAAGGAATGAGCAGCCAAATTACTGCAGATCAAATTGGGGTTCGACAGTTTATGTTGGTAAGTAACAGGTCTTAAACTTAACGCGCTGAGAAGTACTAACAAGAGTGCCACCTTTAAAAGAACTCTTACAGAGGTATAGGGTTTCACAAACACGCCTTAACCTCCTGAGCTCTTTAAATTCACCAGACAGATCCAACTACTGGTTCCCGCATGAACGGCGACACTTTGCCGAGGCACGCATGAAACGATCAGCTTAACTTGAGCCACCACGGCGAGACGGCTAGTGGCGGCAGACTGCCGGTCAACTCAGACGTCGTGCAAGTCGGAAGTGCCGCCACGTCAACAAACAACACGGGCCCAGGGAGCAGGACGATGTTGTTTGCCGCCAAAGCTGCCCTGCCAACACACATAAGAAGGAAACAGTAATCTTTCCAAATGAAGCTTCACATAAGAATGGCCAACTGAAGAGCCAAAGAAACTGGTACACCTGTCTAGTACCGTGCAGGGTCCCCGCGAGCATGCAGAAGTGCCGCAGCACAAATTGGCAGGCACGTAACTAATGTCTATAGTAGTGCTGGAGGGAACTGACACCATGAATCCCGAACGGCTGTTCATAAATCCGTAAGAGTACGAGGGGGTGGAGATCTCTGTCATCCGTACAGCACGTTGCAAACCATCGTAGAGATGCTCGATAATGCTCATATCTGGGGCGACTCGTAGCCAGCGGAAGTTTTTAAACTCAGAAGAGTGATTATGGAGCCACTTCTTAGCAATTTTCAACGTGTGGGGTGCCACATTATTTTGCTGGAATTTCCCAAGTCCTTCGGAATGCACAATGGACATTAATGGATGCAGGTGATCAGACAGGATGCTTACGCACGTCTCAGCTGTCAGAGTCGTATCTAGACGTACCACGGGTCCCATATCACACCAACTGCACACGCTCCACATCATTACAGGACCGTTACGAGCTTGAACAGTCCCCTGCTGACATGCGGGGTCCATGGATTCGTGAGATTGTCACCATACCCGTACACGTCCATCCGCTCGATAAAATTTGAAACGAGACTCGTCCGACAAGGCAACGTGTTTCCAGTCATAGGCCCAATGTCGATGTTGACGGGCCCTGCCGAGGCGTAAAGCATTGTGTTCTGCAGTCATCAAGGTTACACGACAGGGCCTTCAGCTCCTAAAGCCAATGTCGATGATTTTTCGTTGAACGGTTCGCACGCTAAAGGTTGTTGATGGCCCAGCATTGAAATCTGTAGCGATTTGCGCAACGGATGTACTTCTGTAACGTTGAACGAACCTCTTCAGTCGTCGTTGGTTCCGTTCTTGCAGGATCTTTTTCTGGCCTCAGCGATGTCGGACATTTGATGTTTTACCGGATTCCTGATATTCACGGTACACTCGTGAAATGGTCGTACGGGAAAATCTCCTCTTCATCGCTACCTCGGAGATGCTGTGTCCCGCAACTCATGCGCTGACTGTAACACCACGTTCAAACTCACTTAAATCTTGACAACGTGCCATTGAAGCAGCAATAAATAATCTAACAATTTCGCCAGACACTTGTTGTCTCATACATGCGTTGCCGATCGCAGCGCCGTATTCTACCTTTTTACATATCTCTGTATTTGAATGCGCATGCCTACACCAGTTTCTATGGCGCTTCAGTGTATAAAGTAAGGTAAAAGCGGGTAGCATTGCCGTTAAACTTACACTCCTTAAAAATTACTAGCATTCACGAGTGATTATATCAGCGCCTTCTGGTGCAATAACACAAACATGCAGATGTACCACCTTGCCTCGCACAAATATCAGGCCATAATTTTTTCCGTTATCGAAACCTATCACACTTGCACAAAATGTGGCCTAGAACACAAAGTGCAAATAGTAACACTGAACGATGCTGATGCGTTCAGACACTGGTAGATGCGTTAGTATAACAGGCCCCATACCACAGGCATGACTCAGGTACTTGCAGAATTCCAGCCAGGACCTTATTGCCGAGGTGTCGTAAATTTTACGTTTGTAGAGTAAGGCGGGAGTTTGCCGACCTGGTTGCACGCGAAGTCTGTCTTCGCGCCGCCCGCCACTACGAATTCCTAAGCGAGCCTACCAGAGTTCCCCCCGCCCGATTTAACCCTACTCCACTTCTCGAGACCAGCAGCGGACGGCCGATGTCCCGTAGAAGCCACAACTTGCCAACCACGTGGTTCTAATGGCTCTGAGCACTATGGGACTTAACATCCGAGGTCATCAGTCCGCCAGAAATTAAAACTACTTAAACCTAAGTAACCTATCACACACATCCATGCCCGAGGCAGGATTCAAACCTGCGCCGTAGCGGTCGCGCGGTTCCAGACTGAAGCGCCTAGAACCGCTCGGACACAATGGCCACGTGATCCTCATCCAACTAAGTCTCCAGGTACCAGCTAACCCACACTACACACTCCTCGATCAAAGAATTTAGCTCGCCACCCAGGCACTAATCGATATTGGTAACCCAAGTGGTTAGTGGTGAAAGAGGAATGCCATACCGCAGAGATTGGCGCCGCAGTGGCTCTCTAACCATTTAGACGGTCTGGCGTGAAAACTGGACAGAATTTGGCACGATATCCCACAGGAGGACATCCAACAACTACTGTATCAGTCAGTGCCAAACCGAATAACTCCTTGCATAAAGGTCAGAGGTGGACCAACGTATGATTGACTTGCTCAATTTGTGAAGCAGTCACTTCAATAAATCATTCAGTTTTTAGAGTTACATACCTCAATTGGTAAAAACGAAATCTTAATAGCATCACTTTGTTGTACGTCTGTGAGCGTGTCCGACTTTAAAACTCTCTTCTCACGAAAAAGAGGACGTATTAAGTTGAAATCTTTATCACACACTCAGGTCTATGATTCCCTGGCGATGAAGAAATTGAAGATTTTAATACGAGGGTCGTTCAATGAGTAAAGACTCACATCTTCTTTTTTTTTTTTTAAAAAAAAAAGCCATTAATAAACATAGTCAAACGTCCTTGTTGGTTGCCGGTCGGGGTGGCCGAGCGGTTCTAGGCGCTACAGTCCGGAGCCGCGCGACCTCTACCGTCACAGGTTCGAATCCTGCCTCGGACATGGATGTCTGTGACGTCCTTAGGTTAGTTAGGTTTAATTAGTTCTAATTTCTAGGGGACTGATGACCTTAGAAGTTAAGTCCCATAGTTCTCAGAGCCATTTAAACCATTTTTGAACCTTGTTGGTACTTCACATTTGATATGTGTTCTGTGCGCCAGTGAAGTTTCGAACCGTTCCGGCAGATGGCAGAGACGGAGTGCAGCGTTAAAATGACGTCTGCACACGAGTCACGTTACAAGCAGCGAGCTGTAATGCAACTCTTGTGTGCAGAAAAAGAAACCGTGTGGAACATCCATAAACGTTTGTGAGCAGTGTATGTGCTGCAGTTGATAGGAGTTCAGCTGAGCGATCGGTAAAGAATGTTACAGCCTCAGGAAATGCTATGATCACCCCCGACCGCGACATCCTGTAACAGCCACTGCTGCGTATGCCATTGTTCGTGCCGACCGGCGCATCACAACTCGGCAAGTTGTCGGTCAGCATTGTAAGTGCGTCTACAGTGATCGAGACACTCGGATATTCAAAGAGATGCTCTTGACGGGTACCACGAATGCTCAGAGCGGACCACAAGGTTCAAAGAAAGGCCATTTCATCTGAATTGCTTGTGCCTCAAACTTCCATTTCTTTCGGTCGCTTAAAGATTTTCCACGGGGAACACACTTTGAAGATGACAAGAGCGTCAGTCATGCAGTGAAAACATGGCTACGCCTACAGGACAAGAGCTTTTACCAGCAGAGAATACATGCTCTTCCACAACGTTGGCGTACGGCTATAGACCGCAATGGATACTACGTAGAAACATAGGACATGGACAACACATGTTGGCGTATGTTGTCACCAGATTCTGACTCCAATAAATATGTTCTAAAAAAAATATGTCGAGCATTACTTATTGAACGACAGTCGTACAATGCATTCAAAATATATGGCTATTTATGTCACGTATTTTAATACTCGCAAACTCACTCATCAAAACCTATAGAGTACTTCCCCTTAGCGTAGAATCACGAAATTTGTCAAGAAGGAAGGTTTCACAGTACAACCAAAGGAAAACAAATCAGAAAACTTCAAATGTGTAATTACGTCACAATAAAACATTTTCTTTTTGTCATTTTTTATCTAACTCTCTGTTCGAACTTCTGTTAATAGCCCTTTTTCTTAGGAATGGGTAGGCTATCAAGAATTTATATCTCATACTAAGCTCTATGGTCCCTTGGCGGTATAGTAAACATTAGCTTTTGAGTCAATGTAATCAAAAGGTATGGTCATTTATGTCATTATTTTCATACCCACAAACTCACTCATCGAAACCAATAGTCTACTTCCCGTTGACCTAGAATCATGATTTTCTGCAAGAAGCAAGATTTGTCAGTACAAGTAAAACGGAAAAATAATTACGTTGTTTTCTGTTATCCGACGTCAAATCTGAAATTAAAACAGTCAGTAGTTCTGCATTCTGGCTGACTGGATCGCAATGCTGAAGGTCAAACATTATACAAGGAATGACTTTCTTCCTCGTATGACGCGTTTCGGAATGTATTCATCATCAGATATCCAGGAGCAATTACCGCATGTACACAGGAAATTTCAGGTTGCATGTGAAACACACATCCGCAGACTAGTTTCACATACAACTTGAAACGTCATTCCTACGTGCAATAGTCGCTCCTGGATATCTGATGACGGATAAATTCCGTAATGCGTCGTATGAGCAATAAAGTCGTTCCTGGTGTTTTACTTTTACCATTGCGAGCTAGACAGCAGTTGTGATAATGGTCGCGTGCCTCCTGCATGAGTCTATGTCACATTTGTTGTTGTTGTTGTGGTCTTCAGTCGTGAGACTGGTTTGATGCAGCTCTCCATGCTACTCTATCCTGTGCAAGCTTCTTCATCTCCCATACCTACTGCAACCTACATCCTTCTGAATCTGCTTGGTGTAGTCATCTCTTGGTCTTCCTCTACGATTTTTACCCTCCACGCTGCCCTCCTATACTAAATTGGTGATCCCTTGATGCCTCAGAACATGTCCTACCAGCCGGTCCCTTCTTCTGGTCAAGTTGTGCCACAAACTTCTCTTCTCCCCAGTCCTATTAAACACTTCCTCATTAGTTATGTGATCTACCCATCTAATCTTCAGCATTCTTCTGTAGCATCACATTTCGAAAGCTTCTATTCTCTTCCTGTCCAAACTATTTATCGTCCATGATTCACTTCCATACATGGCTACACTCCATACAAATACTTTCAGAAATGACTTCCTGACACTTAAATCTATACACGATGTTAACAAACTTCTCTTCTTCAGAAACGCTTTCCTTGTCATTGTCAGTCTGCATTTTATATCCTCTCTACTTCGACCATCATCAGTTATTTTGCTCCCCAAATACCAAAACTCCTTTACTACTTTAAGTGTCTTCCTAATCTAATTCCCTCAGCTTCACCCGACTTAATTCGACTACATTCCATTATCCTCGTTTAGCTTTTGTTGATGGTCATCTTATATCCTCCTTTCAAGACACTATCCATTCCGTTCAACTGCTCTTCCAAGAACCTTTGCTGTCTCTGACAGAATTACTATGTCATCAGCGAACCTCAAAGTTTTTATTTCTTCTCCATGGACTTTAATACGTACTCCGAATTTTTCTTTTGTTTCCTTCACTGCTTGCTCAATATACAGATTGAATAACATCGGGGAGAGACTACAGCCCTGTCTCACTCCCTTCCCAACCACTGCTTCCGTTTCATGTCCCTCGACTCTTATAACTGCCATCTGGTTTCTGTACAAATTGTAAATAGCCTTTCGCTCCCTGTATTTTACCCCTGCCACCTTAAGAATTTTAAAGAATTCCAGTCAACACTGTCAAAAGCTTTCTCTAAGTCTACAAATGCTAGAAACGTAGGTTTTGACCTTCCTTAATCTAGTTTCTAAGATAAGGGTCAGTATTGCCTCACGTGTTCCAACATTTCTACGGAATCGAAACTGATCTTCCCCGAGGTCGGCTTCTACTAGTTTTTCCATTCGTCTGTAAAGAATTCGCGTTAGTATTTTGCAGCTGTGACTTATTAAACTGATTGTTCGGTAATTTTCACATCTGTCAACACCTGCTTTCTTTGGGATTGGAATTATTATATTCTTCTTGAAGTCTGAGGGTATTTCGCCTGTCTCATACATCTTGCTCACCAGTTGGTAGAGTTTTGTTAGGACTGGCTCTCCCAGGGCCGTCAGTAGTTCCAATGGAACGTTGTCTACTCCGGGGGTCTTGTTTCGACTCAGGTCTTTCAGTGCTCTGTCAAACTCTTCACGCAGTATTGTATCTCCCATTTCATCTTCACCTACATCCTCTTCCATTTCCATAATATTGTCCTCAAGTACATCGCCCTTGTGTAGACCCTCTATGTACGCCTTCCACCTTTCTGCTTTCCCTTCTTTGCTTAGAACTGGGTTTCCATCTGAGCTCTTAATATTCATACAAGTGGTCCTCTTTCCTCCAAAGGTCTCTTTAATTTTCCTGTAGGCAGTAACTATCTTACCCCTAGTGAGATAACATTTATGTTATTGAAATTAATACATTCTCGAAATCTTGGAAGCTCTGGCAGCGTTATGTTTCCAGTACCAATGTCGATGACAGGCAGCAGCTGTCGACATTACTGACTGCCGGAGTGGACCCACTGTCTGTGTATACATAATTAAGTTGGTACGGAACGCTCAGTGCGCGACTCCTGCTCGCGCGTGCCCAGTTTTTCTGAAATTGTTTTCATTTGTTTGTCCGTGCACGTACATCACATTCACCGATTTCCATCCCATCCAGATAATTACTTCGTGGTGTGTCGCTCTTTTTGTCTTAGATTATCAGTGTGTTTCCATGAGAGCGTGCAAAAACTTAACAGGACATAGGTACTGCTCCATTTAACAATTTAAGGTAGGTAACCTGCGGTTGGAAAAGGCAGCGTAAGGAGGTAATACAAATAAAATCACATTAGTGTGTACTTTTTTAATTACATTAGTTATAGTTAACTGCAAATACCATTACCGACACAACGAACATACCATTTGTACTCTGTCTTACAAAAGTGCTGAAACTGACGCCATCAACCTCAGTGCAAGCATGACATCGGCGAATAAGATTCTGACGCACCCTGATACCACAGGCAGTTACAATTTTGGCATTCATCGATAGAGAGAGATGAATACTGGTCGTGACGGATGACAGCTGTTAGGAAATCGTTCCCTGTACAGCCTTTCCGCAGCGAGAGTATCGCAACGTATTTGCCCATACACAAGCTGCGTGTCAGAGAGTTCTGCGAAGCTGTGACGGTAGTGCTCCATCGTGTTGTACTGCACGTCTCTCAATAGCACTGAGTTATGAATGGATCTGTCGTTGATTCACAGCATGCTCTGCCATCCGACAACGTAAGTACGATACAACAGAGATACATTATGGGCAAGTAAAGTTAATAGAACCTGCATAATGACTTCCCAGTAATCAGGGATGTACACGTAAATAAACCGCACAGTACGTGTACGTGTAAACTTGTACACATGTTAGTTGTTAAAAGCATGAAAAAAGAATAATGCTATATTAAGTTGTTCAGTGGAGCATTATCTATGTACTGTTAAATTTTTGCACGCTCTTACGATCTGCCCTGTATTTGAAATAGACAATTTTAGCTCAGTATTGGTAAGTGAAAATAGTGCAGTTTCATTCAAAAAAATCAAGCTCGAAACAATTTGCATTTTGAAGTAAAAGTAGGGTGAAAGTGACACGACTTGTAAGCTCATTGTCGTAATGTGCGAGCAACATATCTGCATCTATCACGATTTAATGACGATCCGAATCTCACAGAGCCAGTCTCTCTATCTGCTATGTCGTGTTGTTTTGCGCATATGACTCGGGACAAAATGACCAGTGTCTTCATTCATTCGTACATTTTAGAAGTCGACGGCAGACAGACGTATCGCGGATGTTGGATTACTGTTACTGCGGAGTCATTTGTTGAGCATGACCTAAACACTTCAACTGCTGTTACACACAAGAAAAACAAAAGGAAGTTTAAGGGCGAGGTAATTTAGATCCGCTGACTGATCCGAAGACGACCTCGTGACTCAGATGAATTCTGGGTTCGTCATCTCGGGCTTAAGTAAGCCACTGCGAGGTCACACCTGGTACTGGACAGTGCTACTGGAACCCCACCCAGATCAGCGCCAAGTAAGATCTGAAAGGAGGAAGAGACATAGGTTTTAGGCTCTATACAACGAATAGCCATAGACACACTAACAATAATTTTAAGAGCGATTTCAGCTACTGCTACACGATATGGATCCAAATCGTGTGTCGAAAGGAGTCGTGTTAATTGTGTCACGTGCACCTGTAACGATCGAGTTACCTGTGTTTTTCTTATATGGCATAAAAATATTAATTTATGATGTGTAGGAGCGGAACGGTTGCTGAGTGATGGGAAAAAGACAGCAAGTAATAATTATGAAAAAAGGTGTCACACGCTACAAAGAACGTCTGAGCTGGTACCTTTGTGTACCGGGAAATTAAGTTCGTGTGAAACTAATGTGAGTACAGTGCAGGCACGAATTAATGATCGCACATCAACTAAAAGTGCCATTCAAGGCCTCCCGCTGTTTTGTCAGGAACCAGGACAAACTATAAGACATTGTTAAACAGTGAGTCTGAGAATTGTATTCATTCTGGGCTAATCGGTATATAATTGCATCAGGTCTATTGCGGTTAATACTAACATTAAAAAGAAAATCTGTCAGGAAGCAAGTTCTACGAGGAGTAGAGTCTGTAGGGAAACTGAAGAATATATTTGGATCGGTGATCGATGGTTTAATTTATACATAAGTGGTTTTATGTTTCAGTAGCGCTACCTATGGAGCCTATATACCAGTGTGCAGCTTTTAAAATTGTTGTTCAGTTGTATTGTTAACAGCGCTATTGGTAGAAGTTTTTAGTGCTGTCAGATGCAAACTCCCATACTGCTCTTATCATGCCTATGCTTTTAACTTAAATTTTGTAGGGCATTTTTAACTTTCGCCTCTTACTGCGGTGATTGCTAAAACTACATTATTACTGAACTTAAGCGCTCGGAACTGAAAACATCGGAACTGAAAACAGACTCGAATACCATTTAAATAAATTCAACTTTCACTTTAAGAAGAGGAGAAGCCATGCTTCTTTTTTTTTTTAAAAAAAAAAGGGAAAGAAAGACAGAAGAAGACGCGAGCAGGTCGAGACTGGAGGCAACCACATCACCTTTCGGATGGGTAACTGACCTTAACTGGGGAGCAAGGAAGGTGCCTCCATGTGTGCATTTTACTTACATGCTACATAGAAGAAATTAAAATGCCGGCGCTACCCGGAAATGTTGCCCAATCATAGAACGGCCAAACCTTCCACCACCGGAAACCAATGAAATCAAAAGCCAAAAACAAAAACAGGTCCTCTTCAGGGCCAACCCTGACGATCGTCAGCCTGAACGTCGAGGGAATCACCAAGAATAAGGAGGATGTAATATCGCAACTATGCCAATCAGAAAAGTAGGACGTACTGTGCCTGCAAGAAACGCATAGAGATGAAACAGCAAACAGACCCAATATCAAAGGAATGCGCTTGGCAGTAGAAGCACCTTACAAAAGGTATGGGAGCGCAATATTTACCAGACCCGAGATGCTGCTCTCTTCCACGAGTAAGACAACCACCAACAACATCGAAGTGTTAGCCATAGAGAGTGGATCATTTACAATATGCTCCGTATATCAACCCCCAGGCCAGAACTTACACATTTCAACACCAGAAAGCTTCAACTACCAAAGGACACATTTCGTTGTGGGCGACTTTAACAGCCACAGCACCACCTGTGGCTACGACGAGACAGACGCCAATGGTCAGCTGCTAGAACAATGGACCGAGGCAAATAACCTCTCACTCCTCCACGACTCCAAGCTCCCCTGCACCTTCAACAGCAAAATTTGGAAGCGAGGTTACAATCCCGATATTTGCTTCGTCAGCCGGAGCATCTACGACACCTGCTGCAAAAGAGTATATGATGCAATCCCAAAGACACAACATCGACCTATTGGAATCCAAGTCCACTCAACAATCAAAACAACCAAAATATCTTTCCGTAGGAGATTCAACTTTAAAAAGGCTAGGTGGTCAGAATATTCCCAAGTGCTGGATGAGGAATTAGCCAGTCTGACCCCAACACCAAATAATTGTCTTTGTTGAGATTTTGCGAAAGGTATCCAGACGCTATATTCCTAGGGGCTGAGGACAACACTATATCCCAGGGCTCTCATCTGGAGAAGTATCAAGTATTGTTCCCGGAAGACCCATTCAGCGACGAAACCATCACCTGCGGCACAGCTTTAATGTCAGCCCTCAGCGAGGCACGCGAGAAAAAGTGGATAGCAACCCTAGAAAGAATGGATATGTCCCACAGTAGCAAAATAGCCTGGAACCTGACTAAGAAACTGGATGGTGACCCAAGGCTAAGCAAGGCCTAGGCCAACGTAACTCCAAACCCGGTGGCCAACCAACTCCTTCTAAACGGCAAGTTCTCCAGACGTCAGAAAACTAAAATGACACGCCTACTTCCAAAGGAAAACACCAACTTCCAGAAACCATTTACCATGAGAGATTTGAACAATGGCATAAATACCATGAAGAATGGGGTTTGATGATATTTGCGTGGAACAGATTAAAAACTTCTGCCTTAGCGCCAGGGACTGGATACTTTGACTTTTTAACGTGTGCCGTGAAACCTTTCAAATCCCGAAACTGTGGAGGAAGGCAAAAGTGGTGGCTCTCTTTAAACCCGAGAAGGACCCAGAGTCTCCGAAGAGCTATCGACCCATAACCCTTCTCTGCCACTTGTTTAAGCTCTATGAAAGATTGATCCTCAACAGAATAGAGAAGATCGTTGACGCGAAGCTAATTCCACACCAATCAGGTTTTAGATGTGGAAAGTCCTGTACCAGTCAAATTCTGGCATTGACGGAACTTATCGAGGATGGGTTTGAGAATAAACTAATCACTGGGCTGGCACTAGTCGACCTAAGTTCCGCCTATGATACAGTGGATCACCGGACACTACTGCATAAAACCTACGAGACCCTGAAAGGCTACCACCTAGTCAAGATAATCGAATCCCTGATCCAAAATAGACAGTTCTTCGTTATGCTTGAGGCGGAAAAGAGTCGATGGAAGAATCAGAAAAATGGACTCACCGAAGGGAGCGTGTTGGCGCCACTCGTATTCAACATATATACAAATGACCCGCCAACTCCAGAAAAAACCAAAACTTTTGTATATGCAGACGACCTGGCAATAACAGTTCAAGGCAACAGGTTTGAAGCCATCGAGGAGAAACTAGAAACCGTCCTTTCTACAATGTCAACCTACTACAAAGAGAATTCTCCAAAACCCAATCCCTCCAAAACTCAAGTGAGTACATTCCATCTGAACTCGAGGCAGGAAAAGTACAGGCTCAATGTTACCTGGGATGGAACGTTACTAGAACACACAGATACTCCCACCTACCTTGGCGTCATGCTGGACAGAACAAAAACACACAAAAAAGTAGAAGCACGAAATTCCTTAATACGAAAGCTATCCAATAGCAAATCGGGTGCCAAAACTACCGTGGTCAGAACTTCAGCAGAAGATTTGTGCTTCTCACCCGCCGAATATGCGTGCCCGGTATGGTGCAGATCCGCCCATTCAAAAAGGTAGATATTAGCTTAAATGAAACATGCAGGATAGTGACAGGCTGCATGAAACCAACCCCCAG
Source organism: Schistocerca gregaria (assembly GCF_023897955.1). Classification (NCBI taxonomy): domain Eukaryota; kingdom Metazoa; phylum Arthropoda; class Insecta; order Orthoptera; family Acrididae; genus Schistocerca; species Schistocerca gregaria. The sequence goes on along the minus strand of NC_064927.1, from coordinate 70,604,642 downwards.
AGAAAATCTTCACAGGGCAGCAGGTTTCACAAACCCTGACTTACGTAGGAAAGCTCATGAACATACCGAGAAGCTAAAACAAACCTTTGATGCCCGTCACTCAATATTTAGCCTAGAGTGTGGCCCCAGCAGACTCAAATCCAGACGCCGTTTCCTAAGTTGCGCCTTAGATGAGCCCCCCCCCCCCCCCCCCACATCTACTATCCACTAAGAAAGGACCCACGAAGCGACGTTTCTGGTGATTGGAAAACCTGGAGAATGCTTAACCACATCAGAACTGGGGTGGCTCCTGTGAAATCTAATCTCATCAAATGGGGTTTGTTGGACGAAAATGACGACAAATGCGACTGCGGCAATCGACAGGACATGCAACATCTTCTAAAATGCCCCGCCTGCCCCCACAGATGCACCCTCGACGATCTATGGCTAGCTAAAGAAGAAGCATTGGACATTGCCCAATACTGGGCAAACAAATTGTAGTTTCCGGACACGAAAAAGTAAAAGTAAGATCTTAACTGCCACGCGGAATCAGCACCAACCAGGAACCTAGGGCTGCGGAGACTGCTGATATCAAAAATGCAAAGAGAGTGTCTCGGGAACACACCGCCTTCTGAAATAATCTCAGGATGGCCTCTTTAAATGAAAAATGGTTTTTGAAGGTAAACAGCCTGAACTTTGAATCGCTTGCGAAGAAGTGATTAGAAATGGGCTGTCTGTAAGTGAGGGAATAAAGCTAACTTTCTAGTTAGGTAATTACTTAGTTGCATATTCCGCAGGACTCAGTTTGCAGGATAATACATAATTGTTTTCACATTAATAATCAAACATATTTTTTCAGTTCTGATCAAGCGCTACATTATATAAAAGTAGGTTTACTTTTATTTCATTATTTTATTTACAGGCTACCAGCTTTTAAACAAATAATTCGCCTATGGCTTAGAAGGAGTTCTCCAGAAGAAAGAATTTTAATTGAGATTTAAAACTTACTTTGGTACCTGTCAGATATTTTATAAGGTAAGTGATCAACATAAATAAAGATTTCTACTTCAACAACCAATGCTGACGCCCCTTTTGTTATTAATAGTCATCAAAGAGTTTCCTTGATGCACACTTAACTGTCGAACTCTTTTCCGCGCCGCTGACAGCGTTCATAGTGGGTAATAAAGTCAAATCATGTTCTAGTGGTTGTAGGTATGGACATCACTACTCTTGTAAAATCATCATGGATTATGTATGATATACATATAGGGTGGTCCATTGATAGTGACTGGACCAAATATCTTCACGAAATAAGCATCAAACGAAAAAAACTACAAAGAACGAAACTCGTCTAGCTTGAAGGGGAATCCAGATGGCGCTATGGTTGGCCCGCTAGATAGCGCTGCCATAGGTCAAACGGATATCAACTGCATTTTAAAAAAAATAGGAACCCCATTTTTTTATTACATATTCGTGTAGTGCGTAAAGAAATATGAATGTTTTAGTTGGACCACTTTTTTCTCTTTGTGATAGATGACGCTGAAATAGTGACGAAAGTGTAAGTACATGGTATCACGTAACATTCCGCCAGCGGACGGTATTTTCTTCGTGATACATTACCCGTGTTAAAATGGACCGTTTACCAATTGCGGGAAAGGTCGATATCGTGTTGATGTATTGCTATTCTTATCAAAATACCCAACGGGCGTGTGCTATGTAAGCTGCTCGGTAACCTTGACGACATCATCCAAGTGTCCGTACCGTTCGCCGGATAGTTACGTTATTTAAGGAAACAGGAAGCGTTCCGCTACATGTCAAACGTCAACCGTGACCTGCAACAAATGATGATGCCCAAGAAGGTGTTTTAGCTGCTGTCGTGGATAATCCGCACATCAGTAGCAGACAAATTGCGCGAGAATCGGAAATCTCAAAAACGTTGGTGTTGAGACTGCTACATCAACATCGATTGCACCGGTACCATATTTCTATGCACCAGGAATTGCATGGCGACGGTTTTAACGTCGTGTACAGTTCTGCCATTGGGCACAAGAGAAATTACAGGACGAGGACTGATACTATAAATGCGTTCTATTTAGCGACGAAGCGTCATTCACCAACAGCGGTAAAGTAAACCGGTGTAATATGCACTATTGGGAAACGGAAAATCCACGATGGCTGCGACAAGTGGAACATCAGCGACCTTGGCGGGTTAATGTATGGTACGGTATTATGGGAGGAAGGATAATTTCCCCCCAATTTGTCGATGGCAAAATGGTGCGATGGATGATGAATTCCTACATAAAGTTCTACCAATATTACTACAAAATGTTTCACTGCATGACAGAATGGCGCGGTACTTCCAACATGATGGATGTCCGGCACATAGCTCGCGCGCGATTGAAGCGGCATTGAATAGCATATTTCATGACAGGTGGATTGGTCGTCGAAGCACCACACCATGGCCCGCACGTTGACTGGATCTGACGTCCCCAGTTTTCTGTCTGTGGGGAACGTTGAAGGATATTTGCTATCGTGATCCACCGACAACGCCTGACAACATGCGTCAGTGCATTGTCAATGCATGAGCTGTTGAGAGGAGTGTCGTTACACGTTGTAAGACGTCGTGGTCTCCTGACCTTCATTGCTTACATATTCCGCCCTCACAATCATATTCTGCACATCAAGACGCTTTATTCAAACTCGATAAGATAAAGTCTATGTTTTATGAATTCATGTAAACGATATGCAAATAACAAGTAAATCGCAAATGCGCACCAAGCTTGAAATACTCGAGGCTAGCGTACACAGACGCATTCAAGACACGATGACCACGAAAGCTTTTACTTTGGGAGAGGTAAACTACATGCCAGGAGGGTGGTCCCTTCAGAGAATGAGTCAACCTATTTGCGTCGGCCAGCGACCACCCATAGAGCAGACAGACTTTGCCGAGTGTTAGGGAGAACGACCCCGTGTTTGGCTTAAAAGCAAATTCCTCTACATTGTGTGGGATCGCCCAGCCTACTCATTCTTTTCAAACGTAGAACGCAGTTTCAAAGGTTTTCACAGGGAGACAGCAAACGCCAAAAGCTGATGCTACAGATTTCCGGATTGGTCACCTTAAACGAAACGTCATTATCCCATTCTAGAAGAGCAATGCTGATTGGCAGACGATATTCCTGACACCTTGTGCTGAAGGCGTAATGGAAGAGACCGAAGATATACCCCTTCACGTCTGGCATGGAAAGGGGCCGTTCCGTTGTCGCTCTTCTAGCGAGAACACGTAACAAGAGCATATACACTCATACGTGTACTCAAAGAGCGAGGAACAAGTCTCTCCTCAGAACTTCACTGGGAGAGCACGTCCGTCGAGAGCGAATCGGAGTGCGACTCTATATTGAGTCTTTGCGATTAATCGCTGTTCACTGTGTTGGCCGCCACACTTATTGTGCGGTGTGAACGGACAGGATCATAGTTAAACGCCTGCGAACGAATTTTTGAGTGGTATCCTGGTGGACTGGTTATCCGACCGGTGTACCACGCCAATAGTTACACTAGGGGCGAATAAGAGTCCTTGACTTCATCAAGGCGTAGGGAGAGTTTGATTGGCGAAGGTCAATCCAGATAGATCGAGAGTTATCTTATTTTAATAGAATCCATTGTGGAGTCGAGGTAGCAGTTATCGTTACACTGGTTATCAGTGTTAGCATTCAACCGCGATTCTTATACATATATTTTAACAACGCGTTTCAAGAGACAATGCTCTTATCGTCAGGTTGTAAAGTTTATGTCATGAAATTAAACGGACGAACAAGACAAAATACCATCACAAATAGTTGGGAAGTCCATAGAGTAAAACAGAATTAAAAGTACATTGGACTGTGGGTCCTCGTCTTACATTGAAGTTGTTGACACAAGTTGATGGCCATCCCATAGCTATCAAATATGCTGTCGCACTGCTCCAGCTCGGGAGCTGTTGTGGACTGACGTGCCTAAGTGTTGTGGCGTGGCTACAGCCGTGTGCTTGACGGTAGCGCTATGCTATTGGGCGCCTGATTTCCTTATTGCATTGGTCTGCCATCGTTAGCCTCTGGCAACTCCGTCAGTGACATGCTACAAGTTTAAAGCCGCATACCTGCCCTAAAATAATTCTAAATACCCGCTCAAAAATCTCATTTCTTTAAAATTATCTTGTGCATTTAGAATATTGCGTTGTTTCTTTTCATCTTATTTGTCAGCAGCGAGCGGCACGGACAGCAGTCATCACAACTTACGATATTGTGCGCTACAGCTCTTGCGAGCCCCATATTTCCTCCACAACAGTACACCACTGCATTTCACTCGCGACAGCCTTGACTGTACCTAGCAACATTCTAACGGATAATTATTCGAGTTCAGTAGGCGCAGCTCTCAGCCATTCTGCTAAGTCAATAACAATCTTAAACTTTGTATAGAAATTTCATTAGCGAATCCTATCCTTAAGAGGTAACTTCACATTACGAAAATAGCCCGGAAATAACTTGTTCAGTTCATAAGTAAAAGTGCCATTGTGTTTTCTCAGAATTTTTGCAATAAAAATAATAATTTTTGTTAGTTCCATGTTTTTCTTACACTGGCTAGCACTACTCCAGTACCCAAGTATCCCACTAGTTACGTAAGAAATTTTGTGAATTTTTGTGTCATTTCCTTACAGCGGACGACTCCAGAACATATTTATTGAAGAAAGTTTTTCAAGCAATTCTCTTTAGAAAGTTGGGAGCGTCTGTCTGCCTTCTTTAGTAGTGTGGGTGTGGAAATTGCATCTTGCAGGAGCCACAGGGTACAGGGTACATCTCAGATTAATCCGTTGCGCAGACACCCACACGCTCACAACGTATTGCCAAATGGACATCATTTTGAGCATTTATTGCATTAATGTGGTTTTTACAGGTAATCACTCTGCAACAGCATACTTTCTCAGAAATGTTAAGTTCACAAAGGTACATGTATCGCATTGGAACAACCGAAATCAAATGTTCAAACGTACCTACGTTCTGTGTTTTAATTTAAAAAACCTACCTGTTACCAACTGTTCGTCTAAAATTGTGAGCCATATGTTTGTGACTATTACAGCGCCATATATCACAAAGTGGAAAAAGTGATCCAACTAAAACATTCATATTTGTTTACGTACTACACGAGTATGTAATAAGAAATGGGAGTAAAGACATTTAACAGGAATGCGCCGACGGACATACGAGTGATTCATAATATGTAAGACAATCGTACAATAAAATTAACAGCAATGGTGAATTATGAAATAGATTTTGCGATTGTTATGAGTACCAAGATATGTAGCAAATGGAATTTCTGAGAGCTGTGGCTATGGGGGATGAGCCAAGCGGTCTAAGGCGCTGCAGTCATGGAATGTGCGTCTGGTCCCGGCGGAGGTTCGAGTCCTCCCTCGGGCATGGGTGTGTGTGTCTTTCCTTAGGATGATTTAGGTTAAGTAGTGTGTAAGCTTAGGGACTGCTTACCTTATCAGTCAAGTCCCAAAAGATAACATTTCAAAATTTTTTTGAGAGCTATGCTGTTATTGAAATATTCCTTTGATGTCTGAAACGAAGCCAACGCTAACAACCATTGCACTTGTACATATAGTTACGTCACAGGGTAGCGATTATGAAGTGCGTAGAAACCAATTTAGATAAAATAGGGCCATCGTCGATGACGGGGACGAAATTTATGTTGGATGATGAGTAACAAGACAGAGCCTTCGTACACTGTTTGCTGTAGGAAATAAAGGAGAAGCGAAGCCCTCCTATTGCTTTTAGCAGCAGTCTCGGCATCTCGTGCTGAAGCTCACGAGGACAGGCTGTGGCGTGTAAATCGTAGCATGTGACACTGGAGGTCTTATGAGTGCAAGCAACCGTCTTCAGTGTGAGTAACTACTTCAGACGAGTTTAATAATTATTGTCCGTGTGTTTAAATGCATGTGAGCTCTCGACAGCACACGAAAAAGACATTTAGTAAGCACTAATTTCAGTGTCCTGTGGACCCTGCACGGAACCAAGCGTTGGCGATGTATGGAGGACAAGCCGACTACTGTGACGTCACAAGTTCCTTGCGGGGTCCGTCTTTCTCGGGGGCCCCGTCCTACACCGACTCAAAGGAAGGCCTCGGCGCATGTTGGTGACATCACGTCAGCTAGGCACGGCGAACGCCAGGTCTCTTGTAGGCAGAAACGCCTGGGCGTGCTTATCACTATAAATCCCTTATTTATGGACAAAATGTTTGGTATTGTTTTGGATTCTGCAGTTTTATTCAGATGAGAGATTTTCTTACTATCGTAAAGCTACAAATGAAGATCACAGTTCTGTATTTCTGAATCCTTTCGCAACAAACGTAGATCAATATGAGAAGATGCTTTGCCCCATTGCAAGCTTCGGAAATCTTACATTCAAGTAACTATATTTACTCGATCCATTTTGCAATCGAAACTTACCCCACCCCCTTACAATGAACTCGTTTCTCTTATTTACTTATTTATTTTCGTTTGACATCGTCACTGGAAATATGAACTAATTTACATGTGTAAATGTCCAACTGTTGCCAGTCATTAGATTACAGTCGTGTTCAGTGAAAGGAATTCTAAACAGGAAACAAAATAGCCTCATACATCGAAAATACTACTGAGCTTAAACGTTTTTTAGATATGCACATTAGAAAAGATAAATATTCCCCTCTTGCAACTGAAAGGGGAAACTATAAGGTAAAAAAAATTATTTTATACAACAAGTATCTCTCTTTTGCCTCTTCTTCTGTCCCCCACCCCCTCCCCCAACGTATACAATCGCAAGATATTTCATTAACATTCAGTGCTCCTCACCCCATAGTTATCCAAGATACCTAAAGAAGAGCACCAGTATGTTCACAGTTTCCTGTAAAAGCAACACAGGACAAACATAACTTCCTCAGATTTACAAATAAGGTAAAAAAGCACGAATTATGTTTCTGCTGGACCATGATGTTGTTTTTGTATGCCAATTCTTCAAACAGGTGGAAATTTAAGTTAAGGACTACACTTTTTGTTAAGAAGTGTAATTAATTGATTGCAGGAATCTCTCAGAACAATGTATCTTGGTCAACTACCGCCAATAGTTTCACATTTTCCTGTGTCAGGGAGGGAGACACCACCATTATGAGTACGCCTGCAACACACCTGGCGTTCGCCGTGCCTAGCTGACGTGACGTCACCAACAAGCGGCGAGGCCATCCTTTGAGTCGGTGTTGTCCCGTGTCGCGCCTTGTGACGTCATGCGATCCTGCAGCAAACCATTAAATGCGACTTGCCGACTGCCGTGGCGTCGGTCTTCTGCAAGACAATAGAAACTCACGCCTCACCACTCCATGCAGAAAACCGCATCAACTGCGGACCATCAATCTCACGCTTGTTTTCAACGAAATCTTTGAAACCATCCTCCGTGACAAATCCTTCAACACCTAGCAACACGTATTGCGATTTCGTTACAGTACTAGAAAACTGCAGCGCAGATTCAATATTCCAAGACTTGTTACCCATACATCGAGCAACAGATTATTATAGATGCTAATAGTGGTCGCCATGCGTCGTTGCAGTGACAGATTCAGTAGAACGAAAGTAAAATCATGCTAATGGATAATCCTCTTGTCTTTCGTTAGCCGAATATCTCGTTATTTAAATAGACTTTTATATCATTTACAAATGTTACTAAATATGTGTTACGAATAACATTTGATAATATTGTCGGGCAATATTGTGTGATTTCACACTTGTGCCTTGGCTCCAGACCAGATAGCCTTATAAACCACAGCAGAGAAAAAAAATTAGAAAACAAACTTTATTTGTGTTGTGGTTGGCAGGAGAGCCAACACCGTGTTACTAAAGGAGGCCGAAATGCACGCGTTTTAGCTCACGCAGGCTGGCGTGAGGTCTGGAACACGACAAGGGAATTAAAATTGAGAAAAACGGACGTAGTTGGTGGAATACTTAACTTTAATCCATTAATGACGAACGTCGCTCTTGACGGTACATGATTTACAATATCAATAGAAACTGATCATGGCGCCTTGCTAGGTCGTAGCAAATAATGTAGCTGAAGGCTATGCTAACTATCGTCTCGGCAAATGAGAGCGTAATTTGTCAGTGAACCATCGCTAGCAAAGCCGGCTGTACAACTGGGCGAGTGCTAGGAAGTCTCTCTAGACCTGCCGTGTGCCGGCGCTCGGTCTGCAATCACTGATAGTGGCGACACGCGGGTCCGACGTATACTAACGGACCGCGGCCGATTTAAAGGCTACCACCTAGCAAGTGTGGTGTCTGGCGGTGACACCACAGTTTGTATAGGTGTTCGTGTAGAGTTTTGGTCAGTTACACGAAAAGAAAACTTCGTGAGTGAAGTGGCAGTCAAATCGACGCTTTCCCATTAGCGTGCAATGTGGAAAGGTGATTTATTCTTTCGCTCATTTATTAATAGGGTTGATGGACATCACTTCCACATGAGAGTAGAGCTGGACTCCGTCGCGGTGTAATACTATCTGATTAATTTTTTCTTTACGCCAATTATCATTTCTTTTTTTGAAATAATGTCTTGAAGAACATCGCAGAAAATAATTCCTGAAGCGCTTTCATGTACAACTTCCAACACTGTACATTTGAACAGCGTATCAAACATTATAAGGAAGAACTACATCTGATTTAAAACACCGCTCATATTATCGTTAAACACAATTATTACCGACAGATGCGCACCTTCAGCATAATATTACACCGGTGAGACAGAGAAAAGTTTTAAATTACTTCATTCCACATTAATAATCGTCAAAGATATCTACATGTATTTGCAACTGTTCATTTTCTTCTTCACAGATCAATGTTGACTACAGATGTCAATCACTGTCTTACAGTATATTTTTTGGCTAATGATAATATTTATTACGCTTTTTTACGTTGACCTAACATGGTTCCATTTGTCAGCCCCCGATAAAAAGTATCCTCTCAGTGTCCACTACAAGCTACTCTTTTCGCCAACACAAGGCGGCTAAAGAACTTGAGTTCTAGGCTTTCTCGTACCTTCCCGTACTGCTTGGCCGGCGCGTATCACATTCTGTTCATAAAAGAAAAATCCTGATATCGGAACCTAGCTATCAGCGCGGAATCACAGCTTTTTAGTGTAAATAAATTTAGTCGTCTCTCAAAAACTGCCTTTTCTCATCACCCAGCGTGGCTTTCGTTCCAACGCCTCCACCGTACGCATCTTCTCTCCCATCAACTATATAAAATAATCATTTTGTGCTCTTGACATCCAAAAAGCCTGGTATTTTGGTGTGCTAAAACTACAGATCTGAGCGCTCTTACTAAACTATGTACGCCGAATAACATTCCTCCTGCATGACCTTCAAAGTATGTGGTATCTCTGTTTTACTCGGTGTGAACAAATAATGGTGTCCTTCCAGGTGCTCAGTCGAGTTATTGTTTACATTCTACGCACTGTAACTGGACAAGCGACCCAGCCGTCCTCTTCATCTGTTGTGAGTTACGCCTCTGGACTCCCACCAGACTATGAACTACCGTTCGTCCCGGGCCGCTATTAATAGCCGAGTTTGACTTCCGACGCCCTCTATGGCCTTTGACCCCATTTGATTCCCAGAGCCCGCACTGATACATCGCTAAATGTAAATTCTCTCAGCGTTTCCGGGCTGTAGTAGCAGTGACTGCCCTTGAGATTTGAATAAATTGAGTGTTTAATTTAAATTGAAAACGCCTTTCCTCTTCATTAGTTTGCAGGCCAGAGCGGCTGAGCGGTTCTAGGTGCTACAGTCTGGAACCGCGCGACCGCTACGGTCGCAGGTTCGAATCCTCCCTCTGGCATGGATGTGTGTGGTGACCTTAGGTTAGTTGGGTTTAAGTAGGTCTAAGTTCTAGGAGACTGATGACCTCAGTCTTATAGTGCTCAGAGCCATTTGAACCATTTTCTTCTTTAATTTTTCCTGCGCCATTATTTCGATAGAATCCTTAATTTTGTTGTCGCAGAAACGTGACGTCTGGACTACGACACTGGTATCATTGTACTTCATTCTATGATTATGGTCGAGGCAGTGCTCAGCGACAGCTGATTTTCTTGGCTGTTTGAGTCAGATTTTCCTTGCATCTGCCCCTGTAAGGCACGCCACATTTTCATGGGATGCAGTATACGCTCGGCTTTCGGGGACCTTTATCATCTTCTACACTACATATATGAGTTTCTTACTTATTAACGGGAGGGAAATACTCTGAATTCCATGCTTCTGTCGGGGTCTACCGAACTTATCGGATATTGGGCCAGCATACGACTCTTGGCTTATTTTTCTCGGGCTCATCCTGAGCTATTTTCTGAGACGATCTTGATTTTGACTGCAATGTCTTCTCAATTTGGCGATCTGATACTCACTCCTCCGGAATCGTTCCTCTCTGAGGCTGTATTTCTCCGAAAACGTTCGAGCTGGTTGGACGAGAGTCTTAAGCACTGGATTGCTCTGTGACGGCTGATTATGATGCAAGACGTGGAAATATAAATCAGTGTATGTGGGTTTTCTACACCTGCTGTTATCCAGGTAGCCACTCTCTCTTGTCTTAACCAACACCTCGATGAAAGGTAGCTGACCTCTTCAAGTTATGGCGCAATTCTTGCATTAGGATGGATTGAGTTTAAACCTTTCAGGAGAAGATTTCCTGAAAGGTTTAAACTCAATCCATCCTAATGCAGTCACGCGACGATAAACGTGTCGTCTCCATGTCAAACGAAACACTTGAGATTTGAGAGCCTTGGCTTTAAAGTGTCCCATGTAAAGATTCGCTACGACAAGCAGTATCAGCCTACCCGTCAACAGACAACCAACTTGTCCGTAGTATCAAGTACAACAGAAAATTTATTTGATATTGACTGAAAACATGACTAAAGCTTAATTTACTTGGAGATGTCTCGGGTCTGGCAATCTGAAGGCAAAGCGCATGCCTGCAAATGGAGAGGTCGCAGAGCTGGATCCGGTCGGACCACGGGTAGTTTCAGTTTGCCATTAACGTAGCCCTCACCACTCAAAGACGTGGGGTGTCGCCTGGAAAGAAACGTGGTCTGGATTTCACGTTAAACTATAGTTCCGCTTTCCCAGATTGGACAGTTGGGGCAGGTTAGGGAAAAAAACAAGTCAACGAAGTGCGTCCGATAGAAAGACTTGCACTCAGCCATTTCTTAATAAAATGAACGTCCAATCTTTAATAAACAAGATAACAACACTTTAGACTCCTATGGTTTTAGAAAATCACAGTACAGGTTGAGAAAGCGGTGTAAAGGTTCGAAAGTCTGTGTATCTGCGGCCTCAGTGAAGAAAAACGAACCAGTAGACCCGTCCACCGTCACAGATATTAATATCTGGCCATCCCTGCGCCCGTTATACCTGCGGTTGGTTAACGCGGACGTAGAAGCCATACAATTACTACCGGCACGCAAGTGTGCATATCGCTGGAGTAAGGAGGGCATTACATATAGGACGTGTCCTCCTTGGATTCTCTCCTTTATATCCTAAACAGACATCTCCTGCCTATGTCCTCAAACACGTTAAGTATTCCGTTTACGTACCTATGTAGCAAGCCAGCCAACATTTCGAAATGTTACTGCCCCAGGGATTTTGCCACCGCCTAAGCAATTATCAAGCGCCACCGCCCCCACCCTCTGCCCCTTCTCTCCGTTCCCGGACAGACCCCTGCTTGCATTTTTAGACCCAGTCAACCTCCTTCATAATTCACAATTTCGTTCATCCATGACGTCCTATTTTCACTTTACTCATTCCTTTTCTTGACGTCAATACGTCTTTTGAGACCACAGCCAGGTATGAGACACACTCGTTGAAACTGAAGTCAGACGGCTACAGTGTAATATATTTTGAATTATAACTCCAAAGTTAATTATGGAAGAAACATTGCGTCACTTTTTCTTGTTCCCTGAGCAGAGGGGAGAACTGTAGCAAACAGCACAGCTGAGTACTACGTTGTCGACGATATCGTCGTTCCTGCTGCTGTATGAAGTGAAAGGCCGTAGGAAAGCGAGTGACAATTACTGAACTTCATGAAATGAAATCGTCGAGCGGTTTGCTTTAGGGCGTTCTAACTGCAAGGCTAGCTGCAGAGCGTGGCGGAATTAATATATACATGTATATGCACAAGCCTTGTTGTTGTCGTTCGTTGCTGTTCGTCAATAAGCAAAACTGGCGCATATGGGAGACTCAGGATCCGCATTTCACGGTCTAGAGGTTACTTCATTCTCTACGAGTGACTATGTGGTGTGCAATGTCCAACCATGGAATAATCGTTGCTATAGTCCTTGATGGCACAGCGACTATCGAACGGTATGTGAAGGTTTCGAAAGATGATTTCATCCCCATTATCCAAAGTGACCTGATTTCGACAAGATTTGGTTCATGTAAGGCTGAGCTCGACCCCATCGAAGCAGCACAGTGATGTCCTGGAGGAGCACTTTGAGGACCGCATTCTGGCTCTGTCATGGACCTTGGTTGACCATCATATTCTCCGGATCTGAACACATGTGACTCCTTTCTGTGGGGCTATATTTAAGACAAAGTTTTACAGCAATGATCCCAAAATAATTGCTGAGCTGACTTTAGACATTCAGTAGGTCATCGACAGCATCGATGTCCCGACACTTCAGCTGGTCATGTAAAATTTCGCTATTCACCTGCGCCACATCATCGCCAATGATGTTAGGCACATCGAACGTCATAACCTAAATCCGAATATTTGCAGTGACGTTTACGTGCTGAACAAAGTGTGTGCACGCCGTAGTTTGTAAGTAATTTACGTTTCTTCATATATTTCAATAATTGTCATCCTTTATATAAATGGTTTGTTTGTTGATAGAAAGTATAAATTTACACTGCTTATTTCGTGTGCCGTAGTACATAAAGGAAAACTGCTATGGTGAAACTTTAGGAAAACGTACTTTCCGACGTGCCACGATCTTGATTCATGGCTTTACACAAGGAGTTTTGAAAGCACGTCTATTTATTGCAGCGAGAAGAATCATTTGAAACATCCCCTTAGAAAAATTATAAATGACTGTGCTGATAAACCTCTTACATTATTTGATTTTCAAACAGCTGAGCAAAACTGAACGTACTCATACATTTATCTCTTTACTTATTCTGATCATCACTAAACTGACACACAATATTTTTAAAGCAAAGCAATCTGACTTTCAATAATCTCTACAAAAGAATGGCCCTGACTAACAATAACCTATACCTTTCATGAATCACTTACCTTTACAAAAATCTTCGTTACTCGAACTACTGCAGTAGAGCGTGCGGCAATACTGCCAGCTAAATAAAAGATTCAAACTACTGAAGGCACTAACTACTGATAGGCATACTTAGCAAATGAAAGATTTTTGAAAGAGAACAAACAATTTATTTATTTAATCGTGTTAGAAGCATCGTACATAAGATCAGAATGATTAACACATACATATCAAGTATATAACAAATACAAAAGGAGTGTCGAAGCATACAGATATATTAGTAGGGTCAAGTAGTTTTTTATTTTATGAAATCTTGGACCAGAACCTGGCCACGTCCAGCGCTTCCAGGGGTGGCAATCATCAGATCGTTCACGGTGCAGGTACTTGGGCACAGCACACATTGCGTGAGGTGGGTGGTGGTTTGAGTGTGTCCACAGTCACACAACGCCGGTGCATTTGAGAGGCCCCATTTGCGCGTATTCTCTTTGGATCGTGTGACACCAGAGCGCAGCCTATTAAGAGATTCCCATGTCGTCCATGGCCGGGAGGGAGTTCTTCGCTTGGGACTAACCATTCCCCAAGGCGCGCGTTTTCTTCTCGCCACATTGCCAACCTCACTTGCTACGGCGTCCCGACGATGTTTGCTGCTGTGTGCAGAAAGCTTTTTCTAGATTTTAGTCGACGGCGGGCTGGCTGGTGTTTGCACAGCGGGTGGGCAGGTGAGGTCAACGTATTTGTCTTTTCCTTCGTGGCCGCTTCTTTCCTTCTAATTTCTGGTGGGGCCACGCCTGCCAGGCAGTACAATTTATCAGTCGGGGTTGGTCTCAGACAGCCTGTGATGATGCGGCAGGATTCATTAAGCGGATTGTCCACTTGCTTGGCGTGGCTAAAATTGTACCACACTGTGCACGCGTACTCCGCTGTTGAACAGCACAAAGCGAGAGCTGTGGCTCTCACTATTCCAGGCTGTGCCCCCCATGTAGTGCGCGTTAGTTTGCGCACAATGTTGTTTCTCGCGGCTTTTTATAGGTGAGTGCTCTATCCAAGGTGGCGCCTAAGTATTTCGGTGTTTCGCAATGTTCCAGAGGCACTCCTTCCAAGTTGTAGTCTTCTTGCAGATTGTCTGTTCTTTAGGTGGAAGGCGCAGGTTTGGGTTTTCTCTGGGTTGGGTTTGAGATGGTTGCCCTTATAGTAGGTGGCAAGCTGTTCGAGGGCTTCTGACAGATTCTGATCAACAGTTTCAAAGCTGTCTGCTTGAGCAGTAATGGAGGAATCATCAACATATATGAAGCTTTCGGTGCCTTGGGGGAGGGGCTGGTCATAATATATATATATATATATATATATATATATATATATATATATATATATATATTAAAAAAGTGTAGGGGGCCAGTACGCTTCCTTGGGGGAGACCATTTTTCTGTATCCTCCGCCGGCTTCTCTGTCACTGAAAATCCAAGAAGAATCTTCGATTCTGGAGTAGGTTTCCAATCAGTAAGGTTAGTCTGTATTCCCTACTCATTGCGTACATTTTCCCCAGGAGCAGTCGGTGTTTGACTGTGTCGTAGGCTGCTGATAGGTCTAGGAAGACAGCCCCGGTGATCTTCCTGTTCTCGATCCCATCCTATATCTGTCGCGTTAATCTTAGCATCTGTGACGTGCAGCATTTACCCTGTCTGAAGCCTGCATGTTGTGGGATCAGGAGGGGCTAGATGGCGTCCGTGATTCTGTGGAGTATCATGGATGATACTCCACAGAACAAACAATGTATTTACCTTAATAGTATATATATATATATATATATATATATATATATATATATATATATATATATATATATATCAGTTCATGACATCCAGTCTTACAAATTTGCTCTCTCTGATGGACACACATCCACATCATCCGCTCTCAAAACTCCGGCATCTCTCTCCCCACATCCACACTGCTGGTGGCTCACCTCCAACTGCGCAACGCTACGCGCTGTTCACATCCAACTTCCCAACAATACACTAGCAAATATTCCAACAATGCAAACCAGCCACAGACTGCACAAAGCACAGTGAGTGATTTTCATACAGAGCGCTACGTGGCGCTACCAATATAAAAACCTTAACATCCTACTTACACATTTTTCCGCTAAATAAAGTTGTTGGAATGCAAACAGTGTGAAATATGGCTGGATGAACAGTTCGTGCAATGCGTTGTAGTTCTTCAATTCGAAAGCAAGATTTGACAGGCTTTTTTCTGTAGTATCTTAAATATTAATATCTACTGATTATGGCTTAACGCCGAGAAAAAATGGAATGGTGGAAAGCGTAAAAGAAGTTACAGACAATGCAGAAATAAGTAACTACAAGAAGACCAATGCAAATGTCATTAATGGCAGATCCATATCCTCCTGTAAACTCCCCGTAATCACAATGATGGAATTCAGCAGGCTATGGCATGTGATGCGAAGTCCATACTTATTCTTAATTATTACAAAATGTTTTGCTCAGTGATACTCGCGTAGGATTTAAGGGTTTATTGGGCCATTATATGCTGTATTTATTCCTTTACTATAATTCTTCTCGCTTCTTTAGAGACTTTCAAGTTGACTTAGTTCCATTTCAACAGCTGTATAGGGGCATGGTAGAAAAAGAGTAGCCAAACTGCCAGTAACAAGCTCTGCTTATTTTGAAAGACACAACGAAGGGGACCAACTCCAACCCTTCCTTTGTCATCTGTTTCTCAATACCACACATAATTTACAGTAAGAGACTAGATTTTATGAATGATGGTATTTCCAACCTATCTTGTTTAATTCGCCTTTTTGGAGCCTCATTAAGACTTGTCACCGCCGCTACCCGCTTCCCGCCCCCATCCCTTCCAGAGCTGACGCTGCTCCCTGTAAAATCACCTGACTGTTCGAGTGGTAAAAATAACAGGCATTCGAAGTGAACTCTCAGAAAAGCCAACACACCGTCTTATTTTCGGTAAAAAGGATACAAAGGATCGTTATTACGATATCAAAACTAGTTTTTAAGGATGATTGTCAGTATATTGTTGCGTGCATGGGTCACATTAGTAACATCTCAAACAGCATAAGTTCGATGTTCGAGCCGATACATGTGATACGCTGTGTCGGTAGTTACAGACGCTCGATAGTTTTGTCCGTATTAACCATACCTGATATTCTGATAATTGCATGTACGAATATGTAACGGAATTATTCAGTTAAGGGGCAGGACTCAAGGTGGCGCTCTTAGAAGAGGCAACTATCTCCTTGTCCAAGGACCTCGACTCTCAGCCGCTGGAAATTTCCCTTGTCGCGTCGACGGTGTAAACAGTCAGATGGAAATTATTGCTCGAGTGCTACCCAAGCGACACTAAATAATTTTTCGCTCTTTTAGCTACTGTTCTTGTTTCACTACTTTTGTTTCTGCTGCAGCTGAATTATTTCGTTGTCACGGGTTTTGGAGAGGTATTTATAGGTAACTACAAGCACCCGACAATCTGCAGCGGATGACAAACGATATCTGGGCGAATCTAGAATGTGCGTTGTAGGTGAATAACGCTTTACATCTACGACTCTTCTCGATAAAATTTGTTCATTCTTTCCCTTCATCAATTCATATGTTTCAGTGTTGTGAGAAAGCATTCTGCAGCTACATTTATATCCGTACTCTGAGAGGGAACTTTTCAACGCGGATTGCGGTGTGCGCGCTGTTTTTGTCGACTTTAGGAGAGCGACACTTACCGGTTATAGTGTACTCAGACAGTCATCACAAAGTACAGCGTTTTGAAATTTTTTAAGCGCGTTTAGTGTGATAGTTTGCTTCTACTTTAAGTGGTTGCAGTTCACGTTTCCATAGTCTCCGGCAATCAAACAAACCCGTGACAATTCGTGCGGTCCTCATTTGTATTCGTCCAGTATCCCTTTTAGTCCTATTTGGATAGGGCTCGCACGAGAGGTTTGACTGATTGCATTTTCCTTGTGTTACACCACTAATGGTCTGAAGTGTGACACCTGCTTTCTCCACGACCGAATCTACATCATAATTCAAGTTCATATCATCACAAGTTGTTACACCCTGGTGTTTGTAACAGTTGCTTTATACTAAACGTGAGCCATCAATATTGGCGTAACAATCAATTTCATTTACGAACGTTAATAGTTTGTAACAATAAATATCACTTTCATTAATTTTGTTCCTTAAGGCTTTTGCGGAGTATATTAAGAGAACGTTAAGCTTCGCACAATTAACGAAATAATCAAAGTAAGCATTTTTCGAGTGATGTCTTTGTTGGCAGCTCATTCATGGTGTCCTATTTCCGTATTCGAGAACGCCAGCGCACGTACAAAGTGTTATCACCAGACTACAGCAGCGCTGGCCGGGCACTGCCTTTAATATACCACTTCTACGAGAGTAATGGTATTTGTATCTTAGTTTCGTGTACTAATATTCAGTACGATAATAACACCTGTATTATCTGGCGATTACCATTGGGTAAGCTTTCTATTTAATGCATGATTTAAACTGAATGGTCTGAAATTGACACTTGCACTAGGTTCATCTAATAGCAGAATAAAACAGTTTCAGTATCGACTTTGACATTCTAGCCTCCCAGATAAGATTACGAAAACTTACTCTTTATACTTTAAGTTCATCACTTTCTTAAGAATATAGCTCTTTTTCTCTATTAAATAACTGAATGAACTACATAACTTACACGTAAAGTTAATGGCAGTTATCTTTGTGTAGCTGTTATTTATTGCAAACCTACCTTGGTCAGCCAGCACATTATGATCACCTCGCTAATAGTAGGTACGTAGGTAAGTTCACTTTTGTCACGGATAACAGCGCTGATGCGCCGTGGCATGAAAGCATTAAGTTGTTGGTAGGTAGCAGGGCTAGGCCGGCGTCACTCCAAAGTACCGTTATCCAAGATGGCGGCCGTGACGCAAGTACGTGACGTCACATGACTTCATCTGATGACGCGATCGACGTCATTCAGGTTGGTGGGATGTTTGAAGTTTTGGAGAGAAGATAGCTCAATTGGGCTAGCTCTACTAACCTAAGAAAATTGTGGGAAAGGAAGGGCACTTGGGCTACCTCCACTAACATAAGTCATCTATTACTAGGAACTGGACATAAGTCTTTATTGGAACAATTAGAACCAGTACCACCATCAAGTGTGTTTGCCATCCTCTGGGAAAATGGGCGTGAATTTTACTTTAACAGCTTATGCCTGCAGCTGAGGCGAGTTAGTATGTTGCAACCTCCTTAAAGGCTGCTCATTCAATTCGAATATAATTTTCATAAATTTGTTTAAATTTGCTTAAATTTCCTTAAATTTCTATAAATTTGTTTAAATTTATTATCTACCTACAGCATTAGTATGGTGTTACATCCACAAGAGGCTGAGATACAGGTGTCAGTGTTTTAATAGCTGTGTTACACGCACTCATTCAGCTCTTTATTTAAACAATTAGAAGCAGCACGACAATCCTCTTGGAAACTGTGCGAGAATTTTGCTCTAAGAGCTTAGTCCTGCATCTGAGGCGAGTTAGTGTAGCGTCGCTCCCGTCGGGGGATGCTCATTCAATTTGAATATACTTTTTAGAAATTTGTTTAAATTTATTATGTACCTGCAGCATTAGTGTCGTATTACCGTCACAGGAGGCTAAGATATCGGTTGTCGGTGTTTTAATAGCTGTATTACATGCACTCATTCAGCTCTGGACATAAGCCTTTATTTAAACAATTAGAGCCGATACAACCATCAAGTGTGTACGGCATCCTCTTGGAAAATGTGCCTGAATTTTGCTCTAAGAACTTACTCCTGCAGCATAGGGGAGTTAGTATCGTGTTTCCCCCACTAGAGGCTGCTCATGATGCCATTCAATTCGAATATAATTTGTTTAAATTTGTTTAAATTTTTATAAATTTGTTTAAATTAATTATCTACCTACGGCAATAGTGGCTTAGTTCGATGTTACCACCACCACAAGAGGCTTAGATATTAGATGTCAGTGTTCACTTAGCGAGATGTTGGTACCAGACAGGATGCGTTTTAATAGCTGTATTACATTCGCCCATTCAGATGAGGAATGGAAGCGAGCATTATTGCTTGTACATATGATGATGAAGAACACAGTCCTGCAAATAAATGCTTTGCATTAAAGGTCCATTACACAATGCATTGAAACATTTGTCTCTGCTTGAATTGTCTGTCATTTCTAAAACCTACGCATAAGCTTCCACCACACAAGTGACAACTGCCCCCGATCCACCAGACCAAAGAACTGACCTAGTTCACCGCTAGAGGGCACCTCGATAGGTCACGTAATCTTGCAGTTTAATCCATTCGAGCATCGTGACGTCAAGTGTTTTTCTCAGCAGCAAGTCTCCTCCAGCGGTCTGGAGGGGGGAGACAGGTCGGAAATGGAATCAGCCTGCTCTGGGCAGCTGGTGAGAGGAACAGGTTTACTTTACTTATTTGTTCCACAATTTATTTAGCCATGGATTTCACCTAATTTCTTCATTACGCTAATGCAAAACACTCAGCCTAGCATGCTCTGAGTCACGCAAACAACTCCTAAATCACCCAAATAATCCACTACACACCACACATACGTTCAAAGTACTCCTAGATCACCGAAATAATGCATGCAAACACCCAAAAATAATTCAGTGCACGTAAAAAAATGCAACTTATGCTCGAACCGAACCCTGATTCTACTGGATGGAAAGCCTAAGTGCACCGCACTAACACATGTAAACTGTCAAGATGCCGGAGAGGAAGGTTAGGTTAGTCTACTTTATTTATTTTGCCCGTCACACTGGCTCACTTATCCATCCTAGTTACTTAATTAATCACAAAGTTCGGTCCTAATTTCACAACTATATGCATAGCACGACACAAGAACGGCTTAAAATCTCAAAAGCTGACAACAAGTCTTATCATGTTGGGAAAAAAATAATACCACTCGAAACCTGCGACAAAAAAACACTCAAATTCTACCCTACACCTACAAGCTAGGGGGAAAAACTTTCAACTGACTAGATCCTGGTGTTGGACAGAGATGAGTTAAAAAAAAAAACAAAAAAAACAAAAAAAAAAAACAAAAAACTGTATTACCTGCAAGCACCTATCCCTGAGTGACGTCAGAGTTCACTACACACGTCTATTAAAAATCACCCTAACTGAAACAAATATAGGCTATCACAGTTGATGGAAAAAAGTGCACCACAAAATTGGGACAAATCCTCTTCTTAAAAGGCTGCGTTCTCACCCCTGTACAATCACAAACTACTAGGTCATCGAGCTACTACGCCGTCAGTCTCACAGTCCTGTGTGGCCCCGTGCTGGCCAGCATTCTGAATCGA
Organism: Schistocerca gregaria; assembly: GCF_023897955.1. NCBI lineage: Eukaryota > Metazoa > Arthropoda > Insecta > Orthoptera > Acrididae > Schistocerca > Schistocerca gregaria. The sequence goes on along the minus strand of NC_064927.1, from coordinate 70,583,983 downwards.
TACGCCAATACAATAACAGAACAGCTTCCCTCCCCCCCCCCTCCCCCCCCCCCCCCCCCAGTGCATTTGCTCATCTAAAAATATACTCACGCATCGTTCTTTCTTTAACATCACATAGGACGCTTCAGTATGGGACTCGATTAATCGAACATCTACCTCTACATCTACATACATACTCCGCAATCCACCATACGGTGCGTGGCGGAGGGTACTTCGTATCAGAACTAGCATCTTCTCCCCCTGTTCCACTCCCAAACAGAATTAGGGAAAAATGACTTCCTATATACCTCTGCACGACCCCTAATCTCTCTTATCTTTGTGGTCTTTCCGCGAAATGTAAGTTGGCGGCAGTAAAATTGTACTGCAGTCAGCCTCAAATGCTGGTTCTCTAAATTTCCTCAGTAGCGATTCACGAAAAGAAGGCCTCCTTTGCCCTAGAGGCTCCCACCCGAGTTCCTGAAGCATTCCGTAACACTCGCGTGATGATCAAACATACCAGTAACAAATCTAGCAGCCCGCCTCTGAATTGCTTCTATGTCCTCCCTCAATCTGACCTGATAGGGATCCCAAACGCTCGAGCAGTACTCAAGAATAGGTCGAAAAAATGGTTCAAATGGCTCTGAGCACTATGGGACTTAGAACTACTTAAACCTAACTAACCTAAGGACATCACACACATCCATGCCCTAGGCAGGATTCGAACCTGCGACAGTAGCGGTAGCGCGGCTCCAAACTGTAGCGCCTAGAACCGCTCGGCCACTCCGGCCGAAGGATAGGTCGTATTAGTGTTTTATAAACGGTTTCCTTTACAGTTGAACCACATCTTCCCAAAATTCTACCAATGAACCGAAGACGACTATCCGCCTTCCCCACAATTGCCATTACATGCTTGTCCCACTTCTTATCGCACTGCAATGTTACGCCCAAATATTTAATCGACGCGACTGTGTCCAGCTCTACACTACTAATGGAGTATTTAAACATCGCAGGATTCTTTTTCCTATTCATCTGCATTAATTTACATTTATCTACATTTAGAGTTAGCTGCCATTCTTTACACCAATCACAAATCCTGTCCAAGTCATCTTGTATCCTCCTACATCATCTCGACTCCTATAATAAAGCAACTATTAAAAACATTTTCACCATAATAAATGTCCTCGATATAGTATTTTCACTTCTGTGAAGACATTTACGTGGAAACCGATATTTCCATCCGTGAATACAGATGTCGGCTATTTAGCAGATTCCAAATCACCCCTATGATTTAGAAAGTCAAATAAGGTCTGTCTCATATCTAGAGAACCACAAACATGTCACCCACCTGCTAGATGCACACACTACAATCGATCTTCTCTCAACTATATAATTACGTCAAATGCGAAGAAGCAGTCAACAGAACAATTTACATTTGAGATAATAATGGCCCAGCGCAAACACACGATCTTGAACCTTGTCAAATTTACACCTGATCACGAAAGCTGTCCAACACACATACTAAGTATTAGTTCGCTCTTCGGCCGTCTAGAGCACTACACGCTTAAGTCAACTACACTCGGACAGTCCCTGCTGTTAGCGCGAAACGCGATTCATTCCCACCACAGGCCGCGCATAGACAGAATCATCCTACAACATCGTCCACATATATATTTGATCGCTATACTTACAATTAAACGTTACGATTTCCGTTTCAGTTGAATGACATTCGATAATGAGCTAAGTATCGGAAACACACCCTGCTGACGGCTATGACGGATATGGCTCTGGAAATAGAAATATCTCTACCATTCTTATGACTTGACATATGCCATCACACCAATGCACGTCAAATCCATAGTCACTTCCTTTGCACATGTCAGAACACAAAAACATCATAGTCAAGGTGAATCTATCACACATCCTCTACTACCAAGTATAATACTTGGTCAATAACTGATTGCCCGCAATACGAAATAATACTGACCGAAAATCGTCCATGGGAGGACATGCTTAATAAATCTTCTTGCGACTCATACCACTGTGTCCTAGGAAGAGAGGCGTAATCATGTTACAAACAGCGAGATGTTAAAAAACACAACTATCACAAACGGTCTTGGTTCTACAGGTGCATACAAGTATCCATGTTAAAAGCTTTACAATTCGAGGTACGGTGTTACCTCTGAATGAGGTGGTTTTTTGTCCAGACAAATACCTTAATGGTGACCAGCAATGCAGTTACACGTCGCCGACAATGCAAGCTCATAATAAAACTACCCAATCTAGAAAGTTATTCGGCTACAGAATATGGTATGAAACTGGCATTTTCAGTCTCCTTAAGGCATCGCCGCTAGATATTTCTCCAGTATTTGTAAAGCATTCTGTCTCGGTGCCAAGTCAGAGGTTCTGTGATATACCATCTAGAATATTAGCGATGCTTGATTGAGAAGGATCGTACAGTGGATGATTTGCTTGTTGTGATCGTAAGAAATGTGCACTTAGCTTTTCAAATCTCTAGTGCTGGACTATCCGTTAGAAATGCTGTCAGAGATTTGCAATCAAGTCCTCCCATCCAAGCACATATCTGTGTACAATCCTATGGAGAAGTCCTTTAGTGATTACAGCCACTAATTAATCATATTTCTAACACTCTCATGTATTGAAACGAGTCACGTTATCGAACCGATCTGCTACAGTAAAATTCCAACCTCGAATTAGTTAGCCCCCATACATCTTTCAACTGCTGCCATTTCTCCAGATTTACGCATGTGATCGTTCCAATTTAAGTCGGAACTGAGTAGAAGTGTGGGGGAAAGTATATCTACCACCTTGTGCAACCCATGTAGAAACAGGCAACGCTGCGACAGAACTGTGTTTGACTATTTGATGGAAACAGGAACTGCGATAATAACAAGGATTTTTGCTACTACACTGTGTGTGCGTCCGCAAACTGCATACAAGTACTACAGATCCGCGTCCATTCACATCTATCTCCGTTATTCTGAGCCATCCACCAGAGAAAAATTACCAACTACAAAAGCGACACTAACTTCATCCGATAGAGAACTCGTTAAGATTTTTACCCCATCTCTCTCCTTCTATATATCGAAAACAACACCGCATGCGAGCAGGCATCAAGCACATGTCACGATTTTATTAAATATACAGGTATTGGTCAACTGCACACCTCAGTTTAAAGTTTCATCGCCCGTACTGTAGGAGGATGATTGTATCCCGGGAACTATACTGCAAGTCGCAGCAGACGTTCCCTGTGTCCACGTCTGCTTGTGTGAAACATTGTTTTTTTCTGCTCTAACACACTTTGTACACTGCCAACCCTTTTGTTCTTCCGCCACGACTCTGAGGTCTGTCTCGGGCTCTAAACTGACGTTATCACACTCTGATTCACGCCCTCTCACAGAAAACTAGATGTCACACAGTGATAGTGATGCGACTGAGGTCATTCAAGATGGCTACCGTGACATCAGCTGAAGGCGCGAGTACCGCTACCCAAGATGGTGGGATATTGCGTCGCTTTCCTGCCAAGTCCCCCCCCCCCCCCTCCTCTGGTGAGAAGTTTGAATTTTGGAGGGAGGACAGGTCAGTTGGGCTACCACTATACGTTGCATGGTCTAAATGTTGTTACTGCTGTTACCATAACACCCCACACTCACTGTATGATTTTACAGAAAAACTCATTTACAACATACGGAAACTGGAAGAGTTTTTCCGCATGATGTGGGTTTCCAAATTACAGTGAGAAAGTGATTCACGAGATCTACATTTAAGCTCAACTGTCATGGAGTAGCTGATGGCTCTACATCACGTTTCGATTGATTTCTCATATCAAATTCATGTACGTGATCAATGTTTTCGTGCTAGCCGTCCCCAGAATATGTCACCCTTCCACAAAACTCTTTCTCCAACTCAGACAAGCGTTGTCACTCAATCATTATGTGGTAACCAACAGTGTGCCAGTGAACAGAAAATTCACCGCCGATGTACTGAAATAATAAGCATCACAGTTGATAGTTTAAACAATTTTGCCAATTTTAAAGTGACTTCGAAACTGACCAATGATGTGACAGCATGTTCGTCAATTTCAGTATCATAGATAAACCACCCCTTCTCCACTTTGCGAATGAGGGTAGATCACTGTGCAGTACGTCCATTCATTGTATATTCTCGGAAACATATATCATCAATGTATATCAGACAGCGCTCTACATATTTCTAACACCTAGAGCACAGTGCTTAATTTACAGTCTATGCTGATGGGAGTCACAGAGCATTCTCTCAGTCTTAGGGTAACATAAGAGACTGGAAGACCAACCCTCACACTGTCATTGACCAACCCGTCCTGCAGCACCGTTACTGATTTAATCTGCAACCGATCAGAAGTAGACAGCTGTACTTCACGTCTCGTGAATTGATGGAGCTTGCCGAATCTATGCAAGTGCACAGGATCTGTACAGAGGTGCCTATATCGAGGAGTTAGCACTACTTATCCACGTATAGAAACAGATTTAAAAGTGTTTTTATGTAATAGAAAATGGTTAAGAAGAACAAGAAATGAGCGATTTTTATGTGCAATGGAGCTCAAGACAGATGTAGTTCGAAGCATTTTCACGTACGACAACCAAGCTATCAATTTTAAATTACACTACTGGCATTAAAATTGCTACACCAAGAAGAAATGCAGATGATAAACGGGTATTCACTGGACAAATATATTATACCAGAACTGACATGTGATTACATTTTCATGCAATTTGGATGCATAGATCTTGAGAAATCAGTACCCAGAACAACGGCCGTAATAATGGCTTTGATATTTGGTTGGTTGATTTGGGGAAGGAGATCAGACAGCGTGGTCATTGGTCTCATCGGATTAGGGAGGAATGGGGAAGGAAGTCGGCCGTGCCCTTTCAGAGGAACCATCCCGGCATTTGCTTAGAGTGATTTAGGGAAATCACTGAAAACCTAAATCAGGATGGCCAGATGCGGGTGCTTTAATATGCCTGGGCATTGAGTCAGAGCTTGGATGACATATAAAAGAACAGCTGCCCATACCGCTTCAACACGATGTCACAGTTCATCAAGAGTAGCGACTGGCGTATTGTAACGAGCCAGTTGCTCGGCCACCATTGAGCAGACGTGTTCTGTTGGTGAGAGATCTGGAGAATGTGCTGGCCAGGGCAGCAGTCGAACAGTTTCTGTATCCAGAAAGGCCCGTACAGCTTCTGCAAAATACGGTCGTGCATTATCCTGCTGAAATGTAGGGTTTCACAGGGATCAAATGAAGGGTAGAGCCACGGGTCGTAACATATCTGAAATGTAACCTCCACTGTTCAAAGTGCCGTCATTGCGAACAAGAGGTGACCGAGACGTGTAACCAATGGTACCCCATACCATCATGCCTGGTGATAAGACAGTATGGCGATGACGAATACACGCTTCCATTGTGCGTTCACCGCGATGTCGCCAAACACTCACGGATGCGACCATCATGATGCTGTAAACAGAACCTGGATTCATCCCGAAATTGACGTTTTGCCATTCGTGCACCCAGGTTCGTCGTTGAGTACACCATCGCAGGCGCTCCTGTCTGTAATACGGCGATGTCGCCAAACACTCACGGATGCGACCATCATGATTCTGTAAACAGAACCTGGATTCATCCCGAAATTGACGTTTTGCCATTCGTGCACCCAGGTTCGTCGTTGAGCACACCATCGCAGGCGCTCCTGTCTGTAATACGGCGTCAAGAGTACCGCAACCATGGTCTCCGAGCTGATAGTCCATGCTGCTGCAAACATCGTCGAACTGTTCGTGCAGATGGCTGTTGTCTTGCAAACGTCCCCATCTGTTGGCTTAGGGATCGAGACGTGGCTGCATGATCTGTTACAGCCATGAGGATAAGATGCCTGCCATCTCTACTGCTAGTGATACGAGGCCGTTGGGATACAGCACGGCGTTCTGTATTACCATCCTGAACCCACTGATTCCATATTCTGCTAACAGTCATTGGATCTCGTCCAACGCGAGCAGCAGTGTTGTGATATAATAAACCGCAATCGGGATAGGCTACAATCCGACCTTTATCATAGTCGGAAATGTGTTGGTACGCATTTCTCCTCCTTACACGAGGCATCACCACAACATTTGAAACGTCCCCTTAGAAAAATTATACAAAACTGTGCTTAAACTGACACACAATATTTTTAGCGCAACGCAATCTGACTTTCAATAATCCCTACAAAAGAATGACCCTGACTAACATTAACCTATACCTTTCACAAATCTCTTACCTCACCAAAAATCTTCGTTACTCGTACTGCAATACAGCGAGCGCCAAAACTGCCAACTAAATAAAAGATTCAAACTACTGATGGCACTAACTACTGATAGGCATAGTTAGCAAATGAAAGATTTTGATAGAGATTAAACAATGTATTTACCTTCATAGTCATAATATATATAGCAGTTCATGACATCCATTCTTACAAATTTCAAAACTCCACCACCTCTCTCCCCACATCCACCACTGCTGGCGGCTGACCTCCAACTGCGCAACGCTACGTGCTGTTAACATCCAGCTGCCCAACACTACAATAGCGTATATTACAACAATGGCAACCAGCCTCTGACTGCACACAGCACAGCCAGTGATTTTTCATACAGAGCGCTATGTGGCGTTACCAATAAGAAAACCTAAACAGCCTACATACATAGCCCCCATGCTCTCCACTAAATTTTTTACAAATTGTTTTGATCAGTGGCCAATACAGATTTGAAATTTTTTTTATAATTACAATAATAAAAAATCAAATGCACATACTTATTGATACAATATTGGTAAAAAACTAAAATTTTCTCACAGTCCATAAAGACAGTCCTGATCATCCATCATAGTAAAATTACAGTGTTTGTTTTCTCAAAGTCTGAGTAGTAAAAGAGAATGCACATGGAAGTAGTGGATTTCCATGCAGTCTTGAAGAAGTAGTGTTGTCCTTCCAACAGAAAGACAGTGCTGACTCCTGACATGCTGACATGTAATGGGCCACAACAGAGCAAACCCACAGCAGTCTCAGTCGAAGTTTTGAAGACTATTGATAGGTAGGTCATCACAGAACATACCCACTGTAGTCCTGGTAGAGATTACGGTATTGGTGGGCCACCAGAGATGCAGACCCACTGTAGACCTTGTAGAAATAATGGTATTGGTGGGCTATCAAAGATGCAGACCCATTGTAGTCCTTGTAGAGATGGCCAGCAGCCATCTGTTGCGACTGTGCAGGTGCACGATCACAATCGAAGAGTCTTGCAGAGAATAGAGCAAGACCATAAACCACCACTTGTGCAATCACAATTTTTTTTTGAAATGTCCTTAGAACGAGCAATGCTGTTATCCAGTCCATTGCTGAATTATTAACACACATGTAAACACTATCAGTCCCCACTTCTCACATATTGTCCATATACTACGACCAACAGTAACGTGTGCAGTGAAATGTAACTTACAAGTTACTTAATTTGATGAACTGGTGTCAATTACAATTTTATAACATGAGAATACAATAACAAAGGTACAAAATACATTATTAAAGAACATAACAATACAGATAAATTTGTAGTAGTACAGGCTTTACAAAAGAATAGAAATAAACAGATACATCAGTGTTACAGGAATTATGACATAAGTACATAGATAAAGATCAGAATAACTTTTGAAACATCAACTTCACATATGAGCAACATAACAGAACACATAAATAATGTCTAAACACCTTAAAAAAGTAAATAACATATTATCAGAAAAATTCTACAACGTAACTCTCATCAGATAAAAACATAAAGACAGGAAGAACACAAATACCCAAGGGTACACAAACACATAGTCGGATAACACAAGAGTAAAGGGCAGAGTTTGTTTTCAGTTTAACATTTGGTAGTGCAGTCCAACCCAAAACTTCATTCCATAGATCTTTCGTCTTATTTCAACGTTTGTTTCCACCAAAAAAAATCCTATCCAAGCATGCTTTCTGTATTTATACACTAATGGAAATTGAAATAAGAACACCATGAATTCATTGTCCCAGGAAGGGGAAACTTTATTGACACATTCCTGGGGTCATCACATGATCACACTGACAGAACCACAGGCACATAGACACAGGCAACAGAGCATGCACAATGTCGGCACTAGTACAGTGTGTATCGACCTTTCGCAGCAATGCAGGCTGCTATTCTCCCAAGGAGACGATCGTAGAGATGCTGGATGTAGTCCTGTGGAACGGCTTGCCATGCCATTTCCACCTGGCGCCTCAGTTGGACCAGCGTTCGTGCTGGACGTGCAGACCGCGTGAGACGACGCTTCATCCAGTCCCAAACATGCTCAATGGGGGACAGATCCGGAGATCTTGCTGGCCAAGGTAGTTGACTTACACCTTCTAGAGCACGTTGGGTGGCACGGGATACATGTGGACGTGCATTGTCCTGTTGGAACAGCAAGTTCCCTTGCCGGTCTAGAAATGGTAGAACGATGGGTTCGATGACGGTTTGGATGTACCGTGCACTATTCAGTGTCCCCTCGACGATCACCAGAGGTGTACGGCCAGTGTAGGAGATCGCTCCCCACACCATGATGCCGGGTGTTGGCCCTGTGTGCCTCGGTCATATGCAGTCCTGATTGTGGCGCTCACCTGCACGGCGCCAAACACGCATACGACCATCATTGGCACCAAGGCAGAAGCGACTCTCATCGCTGAAGACGACACGTCTCCATTCGTCCCTCCATTCATGCCTGTCGCGACACTACTGGAGGCGGGCTGCACGATGTTGGGGCGTGAGCGGAAGACGGCCTAACGGCATGCGGGACCGTAGCCTAGCTTCATGGAGACGGTTGCGAATGGTCCTCGCCGATACCCCAGGAGCAACAGTGTCCCTAATTTGCTGGGAAGTGGCGGTGCGGTCCCCTACGGCACTGCGTAGGATCCTACAGTCTTGGCGTGCATCCGTGCGTCGCTGCGGTCCGGTCCCAGGTCGACGGGCACGTGCACCTTCCGCCGACCACTGGCGACAACATCGATGTACTGTGGAGACCTCACGCCCCACGTGTTGAGCAATTCGGCGGTACGTCCACCCGGCCTCCCGCATGCCCACTATATGCCCTCGCTCAAAGTCTGTCAACTGCACATACGGTTCACGTCCACGCTGTCGCGGCATGCTACCAGTGTTAAAGACTGCGATGGAGCTCCGTATGCCACGGCAAACTGGCTGACACTGACGGCGGCGGTGAACAAATGCTGCGCAGCTAGCGTCATTCGACGGCCAACACCGCGGTTCCTGGTGTGTGCTCTGTGCCGTGCGTGCTCGTACAGCCCTCTCGCAGTATCCGGAGCAAGTATGGTGGGTCTGACACACCGGTGTCAATGTGTTCTTTTTTCCATTTCCAGGAGTGTACATTCACATATTTCTTACCTCATTATTTATTTTCCAGTGTCTTACCTCATCATTTATTTCCAAGAAAATCTTACCTGTACCTGCTTTCTGTACATTTTTCGTATAGCTTCTCAATGCATTTCTTCCAGTTCATCACAACTCGTTCTTTCATATAGTCTCCCCCTCTCAAGCTAACTTTAAGCTACCGAGCTCAGATTCTAAACTAAGGGACGAGACAATGCAGCAGCAAAAACAAATAACACAAACAGCAATGACAAAAAAATGGAAATTGGCAAAGCAAGCAGCAGCAAATGCAATAACTTATATCTAAACATGACTAAGCTCAGGCAGAAAATATATTACAGTAAAAACAACAATGCAGATAAGGGAAATATCTATTCACATCTTAATGTCTATATAATTAAAGTGGTGCACTACAAAAACTTATTGTAAAAAAAATATTACCATGTACTTGAAAAGAAAATTATGTATTCAGTTATGTTATGTATATACTGGATCTGTAGGCAGAAAATATTTATAGTAGTACATCTATAACATTTTATTTTAACCAATGCCGCAGTGCAGCTAGAAACTAGATATTAAATAAAATAGACAAAGCAAGGCGTGAAAACGTCATTCACTAGCCATATGGCGTATCATGGTGCAGTAAACAAGCTTTCAACTAGCAAGACAATAGACGTGAAATGTTTCTCATCATTTCATTTCAGTAAATATCATAAATTAAGAGCTTCACAGTGTAATCATATGTTTTCAAGTTTGGGCGTGTCGTATTTGCGATGCTAGCTACAAAGGAATGTCAATAGCGAGGTTAATGGCATTCTTTTTTCTCCACCTGAGCCTCTGAAAGGCACACACTAATGACTTTTTCTCAAGGCGGCTGGCACACCTGGCGGCTCACAACGCATTACGTCATGGTCACTTACCCTTCTTACCGAAATATTTACGACAGCAGTTTCCGCTACAGTGACAGTCTCATGTAAAAATATTTTCACAGGTTGAGAATTTGCGTTACAAACGTGTAGAAAATAAAATCCTATAAATATAATAGTGTCCAAAAAATTTTCGAAAACATTATAATACATTCACGCATGTACACACATTTCATAATTCTTAAAGTACGATTCTTGGTTTCCAACAACCTTTTTCACAAACCAGAGTCCCTAACCACTACTCATTATTCCTTACCTTATTCGTTGACACTTCTTCAATATTTCATCATAACAGATACGTAGCATAATGAAATAACTCATATAGCATCAGCTTATTGATCATAGACATACCGAAACAGCATAATACGCATAGTCATCGTAATAATATCATAACACCTCAGTCAACTCTCAAAATCGTCATAGCTTCCTCCAATAATTTCAAAACCTAAAAAAATTCTCTGCTCATGGCTAAAGTGTCATCTGCCTCAAACGTACTTTAAAAATCATGATCCCATACCAAATACATCATTCAAAGCTCTCATAGTATCACAATGGTTCCGAAAAAATATGAACATTTCACACAGTACAGACAAAATACAATTTCGTAAGTGTGAAGTTATCCAAATGTGTAATTACGTAAACATCTTTCACTGATGTAGTAAAATGAATGTTTGTCTCTCCCAGTTAAATGATCAGATAGCTGTGTAATTAATGTGTTAGAGAAATATGGTGCCGATGTGTAACGTTGTATAAGCAAATACCATATTAGCTAGGGCTCCTTGTGCTTGCCATACACATGGTACACAAAGTAAGCGTGTACCCCCATGAGAATTAATGTAATTATATCCTCAGGTGTTACAGATTACAGGAATGGAATGAAATGTATCACGGAAAACCATTGTATCATTGTACTTCAAATATCTTTAAAAATAAATGTTTTAAATACAAAATTAATCACTCAAATACGTGTACTGTAGCGATAAACTGTGCGTCTTGTTGTAAGATAATCTCTGTGGAAGTGTCGTAGTTATCGTCCTCCGAAAGCTAAGTTCTGCAGAAGTCAATGTACTTACCTCATGATAAACAAAAGTGAAATGCTTTGCGTATAGATATCGTAGTTACTATATAACATTAAGGTCTGTATGCTACTGCTGTACCATAACCTTAAAGCTTGAAGCAGGTTGTGAAATAAAACTATTTTATTAAGGCGATTATGGTATAAAGCAACAGAACAGTGTTACCCTCTGAGAGGAATTTTGTTATGTTGACCGTGTTGTACCTAACGGGGGTGGCTTATCGGAAATGAAAGTCAGAATTACGTAAATATTTAAACAGTAACAAACAAAATTTTGCCTATCTGCACTGTTCAACGGATAAAGGAAACGGTCGCCAGCCTAACTAGGCAAGAGAATTATTAACAATCTCGTTCAAGAAAATAGTTATTAATAACTTTAATGGATAAACACAACCTATACTTTGTCACACGTGAGTGCAGTGAACTCTTGACACATACATATGTTTTAAGATTGAAGATAACAACTGGAGGAGCACAAACTATTTGCAAATTTATAACAGATACCGAAACACACTATTACATTAAGGGCTTACACAAACTGGATGGTCTTCATAACGTTATTATTACTATTCACTGCAGAATCATTAATTGGATATAGGTTAAGTCTCTCTCAGTTAAATACTATACTATTTAAAATGAAAGTTAATTGGAATCCACTAACAGGTTGCTTCTCACTATCATTTCAATAAAGAAATTATGGTTTTCATAATTAATGGTCTTTCCGTTACTTGTTACCGAGCATTAACACAATAGAAAAACTGTGGATCCTGGTATACTATTCATATGCACTTCTAACACACAAGAGAGACAAACACTTAGCAAACATGAGTATATAACGTTTCATACTGCAGTTTTCCACTTTTACTACATTGAGAGACAAAAGTAACATATATGTAAGATACTGACTCACCTTCTGTGATTTACAACAGGCAGTAATGAGATCATCTACGAAACAAAACTTTATAAGCCTCAGTCTTAAGAACTCTTAATTTGAAGTTGGCAACAACACATGAACAAGCAGTTTTACTAGGAAAATTATTTTTAGCAAGCATCATTAACTTTAACTTTCTTTTCACTATGTTCAAGAGGCATTAATTAGCAAAAACACTGGTCTTTAATGTTATTTCAGTAGGGACACTCGGAAATCACTTTAGCTGAAACGGAGAGGAACCTGAGAGGTGTTATGATAAGGAGAAAAATCAAGGTAGGTACATAAATTCAGTTGTAAATTACCTCATATTTGAGCACACTAACACATCCATTTAGCTGATCCTTCACTGTACATTATTATAGTACTCCTTTACAGTGATTGCGCAATGTGGTGGCAACTGCAAGTCGGTAGGCGGATTTGCAGACAGAATTGCTGGACTCTGGCCTTTCGTGGTGGTGATGAAGAATATCAATTCCAGAGTCGTTCCAGCTATTTCTCCATCCATCTGAGGCATTGGAAAGTAGCAGAAAAAATCCTCTCTCGGAACCAGCACAGTACGCAACATTTACATGGCAATGCACAATTTGGTAGCTCGTCCCCGACTGGTAGCTCGCCCCCGACTGACTCTTGTTCCACCTTTTCTACCTAGACCAACCACAATTTGCGCGCGCTACACAGGTCCGTCCCCAACCACAACACCTTTTACATACAAACTAACTAAGAACCCTAAGTGAGGATCAGCAGTTTACATAACGGCAACCAATTCATTCAATAAAACAGAATATTTGCACATATTGACATTTCTACAAAAAATTATTCACACAGAAATTACAATTATATACAGTAAGATTTGTTCCCTCCAAATGGGACAAACAATTTAAATGACAGATATACTACACTGCATAGAATCATATCATGACATCGAAGTTCTTACAAAGAAAGGAATATACAATTCTGTGTTATCTATTCAATCAAAAACATTTACAGAAGCTTAACGATGTAATATTAAATGAAACAAAAACCAAAATAAATCATTGTAGTATTAGAGCTATGGTGTTACAACTACGCTTATTGCCGTGATGAAGTAAGTTACTGTACTGTAACGTATTGTTGTGCTACAGAAAAGGCTGTCTCATTGTAGCTATACCACAAAAGTTAATACTAAAACATGTTTTCTTTTCGAGAATAATTCAGAAAAACTATACAGATATAAAACAGATAAACCGCAAAAACAACATTGTAAATTGTCACTTATTCATAGCGTCGTGATAAAATCGTGTAGCTGTCACATAAACTAAACACTGTGTCATCTGGTATCTCACAGAAAGTACTTTAAATCCAGTATGTATTTTCAAGTAAACCCAAAATGTTGCATTAAAATCTCATAAGCAGTACTGGTAAATGTTCTAAGTATGTGAGCCTTATAGTCGTTACGTAATCGTGCACCTAACAAGCAAGAATGTACACACACAATAACACTGTGTCGTCTGTTCACAATAACAATGCATTCGTAATTTCAATTTAAATAAGTTCTCTTGGTTATTGACTGGATATTTAACTTCAAACATTGTTGCATGTTAACAGAGTCTAAGTCTGACAAAGCATACTAGAAATGTGAAGTGAAATGTTTTATGGCAAAGACAAAGTTAAAAAGCAGATTATCTTTCAATAAACGGTTTTACATGTGAAATGTGGTGTAAACCCTTACTCTTCCTACTACACAGAGTTTCAGTTTCAACGCAATTATCATGTGGTTACGTCGGTAAGGAACATTGGAATTTGCTCAAGGTTAGCTTATGTTATTTTTCTCTGAGCCAGCCGGCGAACGCGGCTGCCTGCGGTGCGAGTCATTGTCTGTCTCTTTGTTGGCGCGCGCCGTTATTGGGATTAGGAGACCTAACTTCAACAATTTCACCTTGACGAGAAGACTCTGCCCGGTTTGAAGCTCGCCAGTTCTGATGGAATTCAGGTCTGTAGTTATGATTATATCGTCTGTCATCATGTCGGTAGTTCCTGTAGTTTCTTTCTTGTCGGTCACGTGATGGAGAACTTTGTGTCTGAAGTTATTCTGTCTCCATTGATAATAATTGTTTGGGTTTCCATATTGTCTGATTCTATGGTTGTCTCTGTCATATTCATTACTACGGAAATGCGATCTTTCTCTGTAACTATTACTACTCTGCCAACGGTTGTCATACGGGTGGTGTCTGTTTTGGTCACGATTTGTGTTGTGAGAATAGCCTTGTCGTGTCCAGTTATTATTTCTTTCATCGTGGAATTGCGACGGATGTAACCTGTAATTGTTGTGCTCTTGTTTTCGCGTTCCGCGATTGTCAGTGTCAATTTCTAATTATTGTAAGAGTCCCTGAAAAGCTTCAATGTCGTCTTTGCATCGTCCTGCTAAAATAATATGTCGTAAATGTTCAGGTAATTTAGTTAAGCAAATGCGGATGAGTTCTGAGGGGCTGTATGGGTTTGAAAGATACTGATTCTTATGTAACATGTCTTCGAAATATTTGACAAGACTGGAAAATTCAGATTGTTCAAAATGTTTCATCATTATGATGCTATGTTTTACTCGGTCTTGTGTAGCTTGAGAGCAATACGCTGAGAGGAAGGCATGATAAAATTCTCCTTCACTATGACAATCATGAATGACCGATCGTATTCTTTCAGCTGGTTCATTCTCTAAGTAGCCTCACACAAATTCTAATCTGTGCTCTAATGACCAGTTGGGAGGAAAACAATGAGAGAATTGATGGAGTCACATTTGTGGATGAATGTCGTTGCTAGAATTCTTAAATGTTTTGAATTTACGTGTAGTAATGAACAGCTTATAGTCAAAATCATCGTGTCGGCGGGTAGCATATCGGTCACTGTTACGTCGTGTCGGCAGTTCCATCTCAAAATTCGGTGCACCTTGCCAATTTCTTTCATAATTTCCGAATTGCTCTGTGTTATTATTTTGTGGCTTTTCCTTATTTCTAATTCCATCTTTCCCGTGTTGGAGCGCGAGTGTCCTCTGAAATACGTAATTCTTGTATTACCTGCGTCAGCTGATCTTGTACTTCGCGGATTTCTTTTTGGTGTTGCGTATTAATTTGATTCTGATTTTGTTTAAATTTCCTAGATTGTTCGCACTCTTCTGTGTCATTCAGATCATCATCTACCTTTGCAGATAAGTTAATGAACTGATCTGAAAGATCGGCTACTTTCTCCGATAGTGTACTTATTTCCTCAGTGTGTTTTTCTGAACCAAATTTCAAAGTGTCCATTTGTGTTGAAATCGTATCTACTGCGTCCTTTAAGTTTTGCTGAGTTTTTGCAAGTTGCGTAACTGAATTGGTAGATGCAACTGAGTCAATTTTAGCTTTCAACGTCTCATGATTTTCATGAACAATAGTTTGTAGTTCCTTTATGGCTGATTTGTGATTCTGTAATGTATTTTCATGCCGCGAAAAAATAGGTTGAAAATGCTCACAAATTTGTGTTTTTACGTCATTACAGACTTTTTGACATTTCGATTCGATTTTATGCAACTCAGTAGTAAAAATCTTCACGTGTTTGTTCAAGCGTATGTTCCACTGAGTCTAACTTTTGAAGCTTTTGTTCCACTGTCTCTAATTTTTGAAGATTTTGTTCCATTGTGTCCAACTTTTGAAGCTTTTCTCCCATTTGTTGCTTTAATTGTAATAACAATGCACTGGTGTCTGAAACATGTTCCTCAGTGCTTTTCGGCAGTGAATTTGCGCCGGCAACATTCACATTTTGACAAGCACAAAATATGTCTTGACTCATATGAGAAAATGGCGAGGACGCAAAACCTGAATCTACAGTATTTGCAAGATTGTGTCCTGTCATTTCGGAAACCTGAGGTGAGCTGTTTCCGACCTATCGATCGATAATGCTTCCCTGTTCACTAATTGTTTCACTGCCTACACCATTATTTGCAGCCCGCTCCATTTCCCTATGCACAGTTACCAAATTACTACTTTGAACATTAGTTAATTCATTACATGGTGGCGCTAACACACTGCTTTCATCTTCACTGTCATTTCTCAGTTTACTTTGGAGCCTAGTATTACGTTTTTCACACGCCATTATTGTCACAATATTTCACACGATAATACAGAAGAGCACAAATTTAATAGCAAAACGAGAAAACACATTAACATGGCATTGAAAATAATATTTCGTTAATTGCAAGCGCAGCTGCGAAATCTACATGCATGCGACAACTGTTTTACTGTACAACAATGAAAAACTACAACTACAGAGGAAATTCTCTCTACAATTACGCGCTAGCAATAAACAAAGGCTACACTAATTACACAAACTACAAAACTACAAGAAAAAAATCAGAAGATTCCAGTGAGGTATCCTCGGCTAAGGGTCGACATATGAAACGTCCCCTTAGAAAAATTATACAAAACTGTGCTTAAACTGACACAATATTTTTAGCGCAACGCAATCTGACTTTCAATAATCCCTACAAAAGAATGGCCCTGAGTAACATTAACCTATACCTTTCACAAATCACTTACCTCACCAAAAATCTTCGTTACTCGAACTACTGCAATACAGCGAGCGCCAAAACAGCCAACTAAATAAAAGATTCAAACTACTGAAGGCACTAACTACTGATAGGCATAGTTAGCAAATGAAAGATTTTGATAGAGATCAAACAATGTATTTACCTTAATAGTCATAATATATGTAGCAGTTCATGACATCCATTCTTACAAATTTCAAAACTCCGCCATCTCTCCCCACATCCACCACTGCTGGCGGCTCACCTCCAACTGCGCAACGCTACGCGCTGTTAACATCCAGCTGCCCAACACTACATTGGCGAGTATTACAACAATGCCAACCAGCCACTAACTGCACACAGCACAGCCAGTGATTTTTCATACAGAGCGTTATGTGGCGTTTCCAATAAAAAAACCTAAACAGCCTACTTACACATTTCACCAGGCAACGCCGGTCAACTGCTGTTTGTGTATGACAAATCGGTTGGAAACTTTCCTCATGTCAGCACGTTGTAGGTGTCGCCACCGGCGCCAACCTTGTGTGAATACTCCGAGAAGCTAATCATTTGCATATCACACCATTTTCTTCCTGTCGGTTAAATTTCGCGTCTGTAGCACTCCATCTTCGTGGTGTAGCAATTTTAATGGCCAGTAGTGTATTATGCCAGTCTCTACGATCAGTACCTGGAAGGTATTGGTAAGAGAGAAACATGCACTTCAAAGGCTAAAACGTTTCACACTTAAAATTGGCTATATTGTTAGATTGGTTAAGTTTCCGACCTATCAGTCACATGGAATGTAATATTCCAATTTAAGAAATATATTTCAATCGCATGACACACGTCTTTCTTTCCGGTTTCTCTATGATAAAGTATGTAATCGAACCGTAAAACGAAAAAAACTATTTTCTTAAAACACTGGCTCTGTGTGATACGAACACAATATATCTTTCCAGAGATGTATAGCGTCCACTGTTCACATTCGATCACGGTTCAGAAATTATACTATGCCTGCATCAGCCCTATATATACGTCTTACAAGGAAACAGATGAAAGCATAGCAGCAGCGCCCGACATGTGAAAATGACAAGTCTTTCCTCCACTAACCCTGTAAATAGCACATCTGTCAGGCAAATGTATACACGGGGATTGCAGTGCCTCACAAGCACCTATCGCTTAGTTATGAAGCTGAAGTCTTGATTTTACACCCAAGATGCGACAAGGGGCTGGAGTAAATTGCGTAAATCATAGTTCATTAAAAGGGATATGTCACGTTTCATCACATATGAGATGGAAGTCCTCTGATGAACGACAGGTTTACAGTTAACGATCTCAAGTAGACAGAAATCATATACTGAACAAGTGGATGTATACGAGTCGAACGCAGGCCATGTTACGCGACCGCAGATGCAAGTATGTTTAGAGGCAGATGATTCTCTGTCTTCCTGAAAAGCGTCAAATACAGTAGTCAACTCGCGTGTATAACTGATACCTCAACAAACATTCAGCATAATGCTGCCTCAACAGACCAAAAATTGACTGCTTCCCTGATTCCATGTCGACGTTTTCTCGAATTCCTCTTGCTACCGCGTACTTGTTCCCATAAAGAAAGTGTTCTGCACCCACCATAAGATACACAAGTACCTGCTCAGTTTGTCCGCATTTCTGTGTCCATCATTTTTCTCAATTATATCTATTTTGCGTCAGTTCTGTCCACGCGATCATGACATAACCTCTCGTTCTCTGTTCTAAAATTCATTTTGAATTTAGCACAGCTGCCGACACCCAGCCCACATGCACTGTTTGGGATACTTGGTATAGCACTGTCCTCGATTGTATCCCGTCACATAGACACTTAGAGGGCGCTTGCTCTGTTTTCTGTATGCCTGTGTATATGCAGGTGTCACGTACGACTCGAAATGGTTAGGAAAATTGCAGGCTACCTTAAAATCAGGATTTCTTGCCCCCATCTATATGCTTGCAACCCGAACTCTTATAGAGATTACCACAGGGAAATGGGCAAACTGAGACGGAAAGAAAAAGTCTGCACTTTCTCCTCCCCCCGTCATTTGGCCCACCGCACACACACACACACACACACACACACACACACACACTAGGATGTAAACAACAGACCCGCTGACTTCCTGCAAGACAGGTGGAGGAAGCAGCTCTCCCTTCGCTTAGACGCTAGTATAGCGAGCAATGTCGAGAGCTGCGTACACAGTGGAACTGCTGAGTGATAGATTGACAGTGGTGAGTAGACACTTTGATTTCACATCGTGGAAATTTTGATGCTGTCGAAGTTACAAGGATTTGTTGCTATTACAGCTTTCAACACACCTTCATCGTAACTGGACGAATTAAATTGACGAAAGGTCTACGGATTTAAAAACACTTGGACACAAAGTACACTGGTTGAAATAAATGTTGCATATTCTTTTATTGTGAATACCGGATATAATAGGAAACAAACAGATTTTGTTTTGTCAGGTACAGTCTTACGAAATAAATAAATAAATAGATAAATAAAGTAGATAAACAAACTTAAGCTTGATAAACATAAACGAAATGGAAAAGCAACCCTCAGATGAGATTCCACTTCTAAACCACAGTCTGTGCTGACTGTCATCTTTCATAACACATTTTTTATGAAGCAATTGGTCGTTCTCGTAGCTGGAGACACATGTAAGGTCTCTGATGGGACAGAATGACTGGAAGCCGCTCGCCTTAGCATGGGCAATGCGTTTTCAATGAGTCCGACTGGTTCTATGCTCCACTAAGAATGTGTTCAAAACACTGTGACGTGTCTGAAAGAACAGACATCACGCATTCGTGTAGCTGATTCTCTTCGATGGGCAAAAAATCCACCACATTGTCGGAATGCACAATTACGTCCGACCGCTTGCGGGAATCTTTAAGCAGCGAGCATTGGGGCCAATGGGCAGAGACTGTGGATAGGTGGCGCTAGGTCAGAATGTAGGCAGGCCGAGAGGCGGGCCGAGACATACCGTGCAGGTGCAGTAATCACGGAGTCCGGGTGGCACAGTGGTTAAGCTAACTACCTAGTAAGGAGCAGATGCCAGGTTCGAATCCCAGTCTGGTCCCCACATTCAGTCGTCCTGATGCAGCTTGTATCAACAATCCCTTTCCTTTCTCCTTCCTACTCCTTTAACTTGCGTAATACATTTCACAGTTGCGGATTCCGCGTGATGTTTATCCTTTCGGACATGCCCGAAAGAACAGACATCACGCATTCGTATAACGAAACAGTTTGATAACTGTATTAGTTACCGTAATGCAGATAACTTCTGAACAACAGATGGCCTTTGCGTGCAGCTCAGCACCAATACATGTTTATGTGCGATACAAAAGCTAATCATCACAGCACGTTGCACGCGCCTAACTACTAAATTCGCAATGTTGTGGCCTTGCTGTACAAACCACACTATAATTCATGCACTTGGACTTTAACAAATTTCCTATCGATAAAATCGGTTTATCGGCGATCGACCGACAGCTTGATATTTTTCAAACGCTTAAGTTGTCAAGACTGAAGTGATTTAGGGGTTGTTGATGGGATCCTTACTGTCATCTACCCCGTGTCTCTTGACCTCTGTACAACTGCTGCAATCTGCATCTCTTCCAGACAGTTTACTTCCGATTCACAAAAGACTTTTTCCCCCAGAGTAACCTCGACTAGCAAATTAATCATTTCCTGTCAGTCTACTTTCCTTTTACTAAAATTATGCCTTAAAATTCACCTCTCCGCAAGCTGGATTCAGTACCTCTTCATTAGCTACTCGTGCACCCCGCTAATATCCAGCAGTTTTCTGCAACAAGCGGCACCCACCAAAACCTTGTGGTTTTGTCTCTGCGCTCTGTCATAAAGTGTCATTTCCGTGTAAAGCTTTACAGCAAATATTTTCAGAAAATACCTACAAATTCTTCAATTGAAGACTTACATCCACCTCCTAAAATAATTGAACTACTACAATTTCCGTACTCCCATGATTATGTCTTTTTTACCATACTAACAACATTTTATTTCCAAAAAGATGGAAAACCCCGTCTAGGAGTACAATAGAATAGTATGTTTATTTCCAAAGTGGCGTTAATGCTTGGCTCTTTTATTTCCTATCTGTCTTGTTTGCATCTGACGAATAGGAACGCTCCTTACAGTCATGTCAACTATGTCACAGTAATGGTTACGTTAGTTGTTTCAATGCGTGCTGCGTGGAGGTAGACAGTAATTGTAGAGCTACTTATTGCCAATGATAGCATCTTTTGATGACGTTTTAACATAGCTCCGACGTTTTTATACTAGGGGAAGGAAACGCTACCCAACAGAATGGCGTAGAAACCAGGAGAAACGGCTGAGATGTGCAAGTGATGGCAGCAGGTCGAAATCATCTTGTAAACCTACTGGTGGACACTGCGAAGCGGAACTATTACTACACAAGGACATAGTGGCTTTATACAGTTTATTTTATAATGATGGTATTACCAAATTGGAACAAGGTAACTTCATAACTAATAACATCTGAGTAAACAAAACCAAATAGTTTGTTGTACAAAATGTTTTATTTTGACATATTTCAAAATAATAGTTCTTTATTTTTTTTTCACATCCTCTTAAAATAAAAAATAGTACATATAATATCACAATATTTTTCATAATATTACAATAAGGGAAAATATTATATTAAAGAACATTACTTTAATACCAAAGTGTCTTAACTTCATTAGACATGAACCCTACTCCTCCACTTCCGAACACCAAGGTTTTTAGTAAAGGTTTCCACCATTCACACATAGATCAAAAAGTCAGGTGCTGCCTGTTAATTACTGAGCACTTAATTTAAAAAAGCAGTTTTCTGACACTCCTTATTTTATGGATGTGTCACTTTGGAAATACTCTCATCGATTTATATTCGATATGAAGTATACATGTGTTTTTTTAAGAAAGGTTTTCTAGTCCTCCATTCTCTTTCCTTTTCTTGCGTCATCATTTCGCTGTCGAAATAGCAAAATTGGTCTACTGCTTTCAGCGTCTCATTTCCTAATTCAATTCTGTGAGTGTAACTTGACTTAATTCTGCTATATTCATTTAGTACTGAGTTACTTTTACTTACCTTCATGTTACAACCTTATTTCAAGACACTATTCATTCCATTCAACTGATCTTCCAAGTCCTTTGTCCGTCTCTTACTGAATTACGACGTTGCAGCCAAGCCTTAAAGTTTTTATTGCTTCTCCCTGATTTTGAATTCCTTTTCCACATTTCTCACAGTTCGCTCGATGGATAGATTGGATAGTATTGTGCACAACTTCGACTCTTCTCCCCCTCCCCCTCCTCTTCTCAGTTATTACCTCGCTTTAATCTACAGCTTTTTTCTGTGCAAACTGCGGATGTAATTTAGCTCGAAAATTTTTATCCTTCAACAGTTTGAAAATGCAATTCTGCCTTCTAAGGAGCAGCGCCACTTTTGTTCGACGAGTTTCTACGTCTCTTCAACCCCTCTGATCTTCACCCAAGTCGGCTTCTACGAGTACCGACCGGCCGCCTTTCAGCGCATTGAACCACTAACCATCGATCGTTGCGGTACCCTGGCCGGAAACTGGACTCTTATATGAGTGGCCAGCGCTTCAGATACCCTTTAGACTACAGTACCCAATATGAGGTTAACTTAAAGTAAATTTCTGAGTCCTATCACTGACCAAGCTATTCTGCCGCGCCAGTGACTGTTTACCAATTTCGCAACTTCTCAGGAACCCCGCTGCATACATCGCTGGACTGGGACACCTAAAAGAAAAGATACTGCGAACAGTTGGCTGAACCACAGCCTAGGTACCAGCAGTACAGAATCGGTAAAGTAGGAATGGTACTGTCAGAAGTCAAGGTGTCAGGATACATCATGAGGGTTACATAGACAGCTCGCTCCAAGAGTATTGACGACAAAAGGCAAGATCCCGTGTTCGAGTGCTCTAATGGGACTCAGTTTTAATCTGCCAGGATGTTTCAAATTTACGGGGTTCTTAATAATTCTGTAGGACTGTCGTCGATACAAGGTTCCTGTTTCGACATAGGTCTTTCAGCACTACGTCACACAATTCTCACTGCACTTTATCACTCACGCCGTCCTCACCTATTTCCACCTTTCTTTCGAAAATAGAATCATTAAGTAACTTTTTCTTAGTGTAGCCTGCATGTACACTGATTAATGCGAATCTGCCTTTAATTCAAATATTATATACGAGGTGTGACCAAAAATTGCGGGAATTCGTTTCTTAAGGGATATTTATTTAGTCATCTGAGGCTTTCTCCCGTCCAAAGTAATCCCCGTAAGATACAATACACTTGTGTCAACGTTTCTTCCATTGGGAGCACATCTGCAACTCAATTTTCGTTACGGTGTTCAGACCCTTCAGCGATTCTGTTTTTATCTCACAGTGATAGCAAAATCACGCACTTTCATGTTTCTCTCCAGCCTCGGGAATAGAAGGAAGTCGAAGGGTGCAATGTCCGCCGAATACGATGGCTGAGGAAACATAACAGTTTTGTTTTTTGGCAAAAATTCACGGACGAGCGTTGAGGTGAGAGCGGGAGCCTTATCGCAATGGTTTTGCAGCATTTCCTTAGGATCGCTTCCAGCAAATGGCGTATAACAACCAGGTAGTATTCGCCATTCACCGTATGACCATAAGACAGGAACTAATTATGCCCTGCCCCGTGAGAAGAATTTTTTCGGTCTTGGTTCTTCAGCCAGCATGAGCCGTGCACGGCTCGTGTTCATGCCATTTATTGTTTGTCATCTTCTGTTTCCGTACTGCCTTCTCGTTTTCTTATTCCATTTACTGGAGTCACTAACTTCGTGCCTTACTTGCCCATGAGTGGCAGCAGCAGTGCGTATCGACAGTCCACTGTCGTACCATCTCTGGCGCGAGCGATAGTATTTCCGGATCGTCGTGTCTCTGGAGTCCATAGTGCTCGGAGTCATTTTTTGTATTGTCGTCTTGATGCTGTCTAGCACAGCATGTAGTTCTACAGCTGAGGTGTGTTAGTAGTTTTGGGCGTTTATTCTGACTAGATTGGGCACCAGTATCCAGAACGTTGTGGTATTGACATCTTGTTGTCGTTTAACCGGTCGGGTGGAGTAGAACTAATCTAGTTGGTTGGTTCGTCTGCTGGCTTTCGGTTGGGTTGCCTTCCGATTAAGAGGTCTGCCTGTCTCACCTAAACGTGCGTTAGTGTAACCTTCCCAGACCGACCCTTGGAACCTTCAGAGCGCTGCTTCTTGTGTTTTCCATTGTGATTTTCTTTGTAGTCTTAAGTACTCTGTGTGGCCTTCAGCCGAGTTTTAGCTTATTAAAATAGCAAGGCTTTTCTTCTTAGGCCTTAAACCGGAAAAAATGGTTTCTTTTTTGGTATGTGGCTTTCAGCTGAGTTTCAGCCTATCAAAATTAAAATTGTGCCTATGTCTTAAGCCGCAAATTCGTTTCGGGTTGGTATGTGGCCTTCAGCCGAGTTTTCCAGCTTAAATAAAAAATTTGAAATTTCTTTGTCTGGGCTTTAAGCTGTCAGATTGTTTGCGTTTCGTATGTGGCCTTCAACCGTGTTTTATGTGAAGCATTTTATGATAAAGCCTTTATGCCAAGTTTAATTGAAATTTAGAAGCTCTTCTCTTTAGGCCCTAAGCCGTGAAATTGTTTTCTACATGGTGTGTGGCCTTCAGCCGAGTTTTAATCTCTCGTAAATTAAAAATTCAAAAGCCTTGTCTTGCCCTTAAGTCATCAGATTGCTATTTCTTACTATTTTAAGATAGGTCTTCAGCCTTTTCAAATTGAAAGCTCCTCATCCTAGGCCTTAAGCTGTTAAATTGTTTTAGTTGTGACTGACAATTCGCAATTTTTCACAAACACAACTTTTATTGATGTAAGTTCGAAAGGCTGGTGACTGAACCACAAACGAAATCGATGCCAGTGAAAGTCTTCTAATTGAAGCAAAGAAAAGTTGACTTGTAATTTCCCACAGAGGTTCGTGGTAACACAAACACAAACACACACACGCACACACACACACACACACACACACACACACACATTAGTAACAGTCCAATTTAGAGACGAAGACGTAATCATCAGTGGTCACAGTACACGAGGTCGGCATCCGGCGTGAAATAAACTTCGGGGCTGTTTCTGTCCCCTAAATAGCTGTCTCCAGCCAATCAGGTTTCGGCGTAGTGATACTTACTGCAGGCAGTGGATCGAGTTCCCGCTGCAGGAAATAGTGCTCATAATGTCTGTTTCCATTGTCTTGTATGTAAATAGCCGGTGTTTACCATGGTGCTTTTGGTACACCTTGGGCATAGACAACATCGTTTTCTGTGGTGTAATATGGGTTGCCGGCCCTCAGGGGCTACCTTGACTCTGGCATATGTGGCCTTCAGCTGAGTTTTCAACCTATTTAGCTTAAACATTGAAAATCTTTGTCTCGGCCTTAAGCCGTAACACTGTTCCTGATTAATATGTGGCCTCCAACCGAGTTCCATGGAAAAATTTTAAGCTACGGCTTTCAGCCTATTTATATTGAAGATAATTTTTTTTTAAGAACTGGAACCTCCAGAAGAACTCCTATACCTCAATTCCTTGCTTAGGCCTTGTGCCTTGGATTTTCGATGTGGCATTCAGCCGATCTAAATTAAATCAAAGGAGGTCTTTCGCTAAAACCTTGATAGTTTTTATTCTTGACTGTGTGATTGTGTGTTTTCACAAATAAGGTTTATATGTTGAGTGCAACTTTCCACAAATATAACCGCATCCGCTGTGTCCTGTCAGCCCAGAGATTTCACAGCCATTTGGACGACTGAGCCTTGGTTTCGAAGCCATACTCGAACACCCAGGTTTCGTCGCCTGATTCAACATTCTTTAGAAGTTCTGAATCGTTGTTGACTTGATTTAGCAATTCCTGAGTGATGTCTATGGGACGTCGTTTTTGGTCGAGTTCAAAAGTTTCGGATCAAACTTTGCTGCCCAATTTTCAACGTCGTTCTACAGCACCACATCCAAAAGGTTCGACTCTCTTCTTTACCGGTTTTCAAAAATGTTGGTAGCCCACAGTATTTTAAGCAACTTACGGCAATACACCACCACAAAATCTTCGATTGTTCTTATCCCATCTGCATGTTTGCTTGTTTTGTATTCATAGCTGAAAACACCGTAGCCAAAAGCTTAACAAGTTCTTTAATAAATGAAAAGCGTTATATTGCATATGTTCGCTGTAGAACACAAACAGTATAATGCTTTCTATTTATTATAACGTAGTCCTGCGAGAATCACTGGAAGAATCATTTAACATAATAAGTTTTTTGTTATTCTTTTGTTGATACCATTTGAGGAAAAACGTCCCTTACTTACGTTAAAAGTCATCTTTACCTGATTTATTCTGGGTATAAGTTCATTGAGTCCAACTCAAGGGATTGTGATTTCTTTTAGGGAAGAAAATACATACGACCCTCACCATTACGTATGATACCACAATATAAACATTTTATTAATGATAGCATATGGTCTATAGCGGATAATTCTCAAATACAGAGAAAGAATTCTGTGATAAAAATATTGAGGATCGTAACCAGAGGAAAAACAGTAAAAATGAAAGCTCGAAATAATCTGTGTCCCAATCAAAAAGGAAAAAAACCTGTCAATCGACGTCTGGATCCACAACTCGTCTCAAGCCCTTCGTTGCCCTTTTGATGTTGTGGAGGGCAACTTGGCAAAACATTATACACTCCTGGAAATGGAAAAAAGAACACATTGACACCGGTGTGTCAGACCCACCATACTTGCTCCGGACACTGCGAGAGGGCTGTACAAGCAATGATCACACTCACGGCACAGCGGACACACCAGGAACCGCGGTGTTGGCCGTCAAATGGCGCTAGCTGCGAAGCATTTGTGCACCGCCGCCGTCAGTGTCAGCCAGTTTGCCGTGGCATACGGAGCTCCATCGCAGTCTTTAACACTGGTAGCATGCCGCGACAGCGTGGACGTGAACCGTATGTGCAGTTGACGGACTTGGAGCGAGGGCGTATAGTGGGCATGCGGGACGCCGGGTGGACGTACCGCCGAATTGCTCAACACGTGGGGCGTGAGATCTCCACAGTACATTGATGTTGTCGCCAGTGGTCGGCGGAAGGTGCACGTGCCCGTCGACCTGGGACCGGACCGCAGCGACGCACGGATGCACGCCAAGACCGTAGGTTCCTACGCAGTGCCGTAGGGGACCGCACCGCCACTTCCCAGCAAATTAGGGACACTGTTGCTCCTGGGGTATCGGCGAGGACCATTCGCAACCGTCTCCATGAAGCTGGGCTACGGTCCCGCACACCGTTAGGCCGTCTTCCGCTCACGCCCCAACATCGTGCAGCCCGCCTCCAGCGGTGTCGCGACAGACGTGAATGGAGGGACGAATGGAGACGTGTCGTCTTCAGCGATGAGAGTCGCTTCTGCCTTGGTGCCAATGATGTTCGTATGCGTGTTTGGCGCCGTGCAGGTGAGCGCCACAACCAGGACTGCATACGACCGAGGCACACAGGGCCAACACCCGGCATCATGGTGTGGGGAGCGATCTCCTACACTGGCCGTACACCTCTGGTGATCGTCGAGGGGACACTGAATAGTGCACGGTACATCCAAACCGTCATAGAAACCATCGTTCTACCATTCCTAGACCGGCAAGGGAACTTGCTGTTCCAACAGGACAATGCACGTCCGCATGTATCCCGTGCCAACCAACGTGCTCTAGAAGGTGTAAGTCAACTACCCTGGCCAGCAAGATCTCCGGATCTGTCCCCCATTGAGCATGTTTGGGACTGCACGTCCAGCACAAACGCTGGTCCAACTGAGGCGCCAGGTGGAAATGGCATGGCAAGCCGTTCCACAGGACTACATCCAGCATCTCTACGATCGTCTCCATGGGAGAATAGCAGCCTGCATTGCTGCCAAAGGTGGATATACACTGTACTAGTGCCGACATTGTGCATGCTCTGTTGCCTGTGTCTATGTGCCTGTGGTTCTGTCAGTGTGATCATGTGACGTATCTGACCCCAGGAATGTGTCAATAAAGTTTCCCCTTCCTGGGACAATGAATTCACGGTGTTCTTATTTCAATTTCCAGGAGTGTATTTAGAGCGTGTAACATTATAAACCAATGTATCAATGGATGGAAAAGTGAAAGTTTAGTTGCAGGAACGTTTCATATACCACAGGCTGATCAGAATGATGAGGATTTATATTGCTTAAGATAAAACAACTTCTTTTGGCGTAGTGCAGAGGCAAAACCTCCTTTACTTCCTTCATATTAATTGTTGTTCTTCTTCTTTTGCTTATTCTTTTGTTAGGAGCCGCCTTGTCTATGCATCAATTTGTTCTTCAAATCATCCATACTGTTACTTTCTCTGAGACTATATTTCAGGACTTAAAGACGCCTATTGCACTTAAATACCACAAACTAGCATTATGTAGTCAATAATAAATGGCATATAGCCCGTTATTCTAATGTAATAATGCTGCAATAATGCTTTTTTTCCTCAAGAATGTTGTAGACTTGTCGCCACTTTTATTTTAGCCAAACTAAACGGCATATCAGTGGTACTCAAGATCATAGAATTTAAGACAAAACATCTGATGAACTTGAGCGACTGATCATGAAACGCTAATCCTTGACAGAGTCCAAGACGTTTCTTTCTATTCTATGTTCTGGCTACTGGATTAGAATATTACCATATTCCGATCAAAGATTTATTGAGGCGTCAGAGCTGGCAATGTCGTAGTAATACTATTCTCTGATGGGCACCAATCAGCTGTGCAAACTAAGCAATCATGCGGGTCGAAAGGACAACACACTTAAGAGAAAACAGATTAAGTTAATGCGAGGATGGTTTCATTGGAAGCGACACATCAGATTTTCTTCGCCTTTCTCGCCCACAATGGATCAGTATTCGTTTCCAGCCTTGTCGAACCCGGGGTTCCTGAACTGGGGATTGGAAAGCGCCGCCATGTCTGTTACCATAAGCTCTGGCCTTGCATCAAGTACCGCCGTGCAGCGCAAAAAAAAAAAAACAAAAACAAAAAAAAAAAACCTGTCTTAAGATGTGCTGGGCGCCGATGAGATACATGGCCGTTGAGATGTATCAGTTGACTGGGCAACGTCTGGGGGACCTACCTCACCTCAGTTGTATAAGGCTCCCTTTGGCTCCATCTAGTTGGCGTTATACTTTTCCTAGGAATCCGTGGGACCGAGATGGGATCCCACGCACCCAGCGTCGGCCTCAGGAACGTACTAAAACCAGGCAAATAAGAGGGCTCATGTAGCCTGCCACCCAGTCTTGGGGATCACACAGTCTTTCAGTCTCGAGTAACAGAGTAAATGCTGGTGGCCAGAATGTGCTTCTTAGTTAAAGGGGAAAAGGGTACTGTGAGTAAGTTTCACCTTCTTACATACAAAATGGTTTAGAGGGCGCGGGTTTATCTTTAAACTCTGTCAAGCGCTTGAAAAATGGAATCCTGCCGGTAGGAACCTCAAATTACCAACAAGTGAAAAATATCCAGAAAGCGCAGTACCTCGGGGAGTATGCAACAGAAAGTGAACTGCACAGCACCTTGAACTACAGCAAAGGTGATGTGACTTACAGGGGTGTGATTGACATTCCCCAAGAACAACGGAGAGCTGAGTGGCTCCAGGAAGTCATTGTTGACCTGTAGAACAGTATGGATGGAGATCTTGTCAAATCAGACTATTTTATACTTATATTTTACTGCAGCAAACTTTCAGAATATCTCAAGGCAGGTTTCCTTCGCCTAGGGGTACGGCCTTATTTCCCATACCCAACGAGCTGTTTTAAATGCCAGCAATTTGGGCACACAGTTGGTTATTCGTGTCCTCAGAAGTGTGTCAACTGCTCTGTCTCAGTTGTGACTCCAAAACCTCCTCATTCAAAAAAATTGAACGCGAAGAATCGCACTCTGGTGGAGACAGAAGATACACAGTCTGACGATGTTAACGTCATTCTCTCTGACGTCCCTGTCCAATCTCTTTCAAAGGCGATGGACTCTGATTTTCGATAGGGAAATCATTTCACACCAAAAGTGAGCCCCCACACATTGCAGACTTCCCTCATGGACAGAAATTCAAGATGAAAGTGCTATCCCCTTTTAAATGGCTCTCACCCTACAGTGTAACATTAATGGTTTCATGGCACATGGCGACAAACTGAAGGTCACAAAGGAACATATCCTGTGCTTGTGTTTCCTATGGGGATGTTCACTCTACAGGAAGGATTATCTGACAGGAAAAAGGGCCAAGCGAAGGGTTGCTTTGCTTCTCAATAACACACGTCATTCCTCTCCTCTCCCTCTACCTGCAAGTGGCTGCAGATGACGTTCGTGTGAGGACCGTTTGTTCGCTTTATTTACCTCCGCACAATGCAGTAGGATCTGAGGCTCTCACAAGTCTAACTAATCCTAATGGGAGGTGTCAATGCCCATGATGTCTTTACGGGCTCAGCCTGTTTCTACCCTCCTGTTCAGGTTTTGGGGAATCTCCTGACGTCTCAATATCTGTCCATCCTGACCACAGGTACTCTCACTCATTTCTGTGGTGCTACTAGGCTATTCCCAGCTATCGACTTTTCTTTCTGCTCTCCAGCCCTCTCAGACTATGTTCAGTGGGAAGTCATTGACGATTTTCATTCCAGTGAACGCTTCCCACTCAGCATTCACCTATGGGATGGCGTGTTACCCGAAGAGAAACCACCAAATGGATGCCCAGCAGGGCTAACTGGACCTAGTTCAGCTATCTGGCTGTGTTTCGTGACAGTGTCCAGGATTGGATGCACCACATTACGTGAGTGATTCATCACGCCATTGACTTATCCATCCGAAAGCTCTCAGGTCTTCTTAGGAGTGAATGGCGTTCAGCAATCCAGGAGAGGTGTGCACCTCTTCGATTGTAAGTATTGCCATCAGCAGTGAAAGTCAGAGCATTCCGGGTCGCGAGAGGCTCGACATTTAATTAAGGAAAGCAAGAGAATCATGGCAATCGTTCCTGGGCTCCATCAATCGTTCCACTTGTTCTTGTATGGGAAGCCGTCAGGAGGATTTCCGTTAAACACAGTTGTTGTTTACCAATAGCAGCACAGCTGAAACAGGTGTGCCTCCAAACATCGCCCAGAGACATTGGTCAGACAATGGCAGAGCATTTGGTAAAAACCACTGCCAGGGCCAGACAGGATCCGCTACACTGCGGCTGTAAAGAGGAGCATGTTGGACTTCAGATACAATATTTCTGAGTCTATAGCGTTACATGGCGAGGAATGACTGCTACTCAGACACACACACGATGCATGTAGTATCAGTGTTGTCCGTGTGCAGAATGAGAAAGGCGAACGGTCTGTCTAAGTTTGAACGAGGGCAGATTGTGATGGCCTGGAGGCTCACCACGAGCATTTAGGAAACAGGACGACTTGTCAGGTGTTCTAAGGGTGTTGTGGTGAGTGTCTTCAACAAGTGGAGAAATCAAGGTGAAACCACGTTCAGACGTTGTGGAGTTTGCAGGCCACCCCTCGTTACAGATGACGGACGTCGTAGGCTGGACAGACTTTTAAAACAGGACAGGCGGCGAAATGTGCTGGAACTAATACCAGAACATAAACGTGAACACACAGTGCACCGAACAATCCTACGTTGCCAACGACCCATGCATGTGTCAATGTTAACACCACGACATTGGCAACTACGATCGAAATGGGCACGTGACTATCGTCACAGAACTTTGGCAGTGTGGCAGAGCGTTGCATGGAATGATGAGTCCCGATACCTTCTTGATCATCCCGATAGGGGGGCACAGATTCGGAGTTTTCCAGGGAAACAGCATCTTGACCCTGTACTGCGGGATGGAGACAAGCTGGAGGTGGTTCAATTATGCTCTCGGGAACATTCACATGGGCATCCATGCATCCAGTGAAGCTTGTACAAGGTACCATGACGGCCAAGGAGTATCGTACACTGGTAGCAAAACACGTACACCCCCTCAATGCGATCGTGTTTCCCCACGACAGTGCCATTTTTTAACTAGACAATACGCCATGTCACAAAGCCAGGAGTATTACGGATTGGTTCGAGGAACACAGTGGTGATTTCCAATTGATGTGCTGGTCCCCCAACGCGCCAGATCTGAATCAAATCGAACAAATCTGGGATATCCCTGAACGAAGCGTCAGAGCTTATCGCCCCCCTCCCTGGAATTTACGGGAATTAGGTCACTTGTGTGTGAAGATATGGTCTGAAATCCTTCCAGAGACCTGCCAAGGCCTCATTGTTTACATGCCAAGACGCATCGCCGCTGTTATCCGTGCCAAAGTTGGACGTACCGGCTACTAGATGGGTGGTCGTAATGTTCTGGTTGATCAGTGCATCTTAACGACGAGACACCTTGACGTCGACATCGCGTAGCATTCCGTCCCATTCCGTCGGCGGCAAGTATGAATGCTGCTATGTGGGACGCATCGTGCGTTGGTTTGACGTTCCGCTCCATTCCGTCCCGTCCACTGAGGGTCGACTTTGAAGCGGACGGTCGCGGAAGCCACTGCCGAGCACAGCAGCGCCACACACACGGGCCAAGCCACGCCACCATGGATACCTTGCCACAAACAGAGGATGTACCAGCTGATACTCGACTGTACATACTGTGGAACGGCGAGGTGAAAGTTCTCGCTCGCTGCTTCTGCGGAGGAATAGCTCTTGGTGGCTCTTTGCACGTTCTGTTCATTTTAGCACACAACGAAAGTCCGCAGAATGGCGTAGACTGCCTAAAGTCGCTACCACCCCCTCCCTGCTGCTGAATGTTGGGCATTCCAGAAGCAAGTCTCTCTCTGTGTGCGAGTGCCCGCGCACCTTATCCTTTTCGTTCCCGCGGTCGACAAAGGTGGACCTCCATTCATTATTTCCTTCCTCGCAAATACTCGTATTTATTTTCGCTTATAGACCGATGGTCCGCGAGTATGGATTTTCTGTTCTTAGTTTCAAAAACAGGTCGGAGCACCTTGCAAGAAACTATGTTAGTTTAGACTTGGACGTAGGCAGAAAATTGTCACGTCTAGAAATCTAAAACGTTTCTAAATAATTATTATCGACTGAGATTCTGTTCTTTTACCAAATGTTCTCTAAGTGTTCTAAATGTTGAGAATTAGTTGACATTTGCATAAATTTTGTTCGTTACCATTAAATAACACATCTTTTGTGGTGTTGGCAGAAGAGCCAACACCGTGTTACAACTGGAGGCCGAAATGCACGCGTTTTAGCTCACGCAGGCTGGCGTGAGGAGGGAAGAACTATACTGACGTGAGGTCTGGAACACGACAAGGAATGAGAATTCAGAAAGCGGACATAATTAGTTTGATACTTAACCTAAATCCATTAATGAGGAACGTCGCTCTTGACGGTACATGAGTCACAATATTATCTGCTCAGAAGACATAAAGTAACTGAATATGGCGCCTTGCTAGGTCGTAGCAAATGACGTAGCTGAAGGCTATGCTAAACTGTCGTCTCTCCAAATGAGAGCATATGTAGACAGTAAACCATCGCTAGCAAAGTCGGCTGTACAACTGGGGCGAGTGCTAGGGAGTCTCTAGACTAGACCTGCCGTGTGGCGGTGCTCGGTCTGAAATCACTGATAGTGGCGACACGGGGGTTCGACGTATAGTAACGGACCGCGGCCGATTTAAAGGCTACGAACTAGCAAGTGTAGTGTCTGGCTGTGACACCACTTTTGAAGATTCTCGTACGTAGACCTCGGGTCTTGTATATTTGCTAATTTCAGTTTGGTCTTTGATCATGGAATACTGAAATGATCGTTATTTTCACACTCTACAGCAATGTATGAAATGTTAACTGATGAACAATTAGAAGCTCTTGTTAATGGCGGCAATGCGGAATTATCTGGTTGGAAAGATGACAAACACCATTTTTGTCTGAACATTGTCCTGCTGAGCTTGATGAAACTGATTGGTCGACAGTACGAACGTTAAGATATAGTTCCAATGGCTAGAAGAAGATGACGTCCTTGTACAGAGAATTCCTTTGTGAATGAAGATCTAGATGATGTAGAGAATATGTATAAAAAGAAGGGAATAGCAGTGTTACAATCGATTTCAGAGGTTAGGGTTGTCGGTGTTGCCGAACTGCAAAAATTTGTTGCGGCGAGGAATGCCTTAAAATGCAGGAAACCTGGCTGGAATTTCAAGATAAGAGACATGTGCGTCAGGTATGTGTACTGTAAAAAATAATTATTTAGAAGCTTACCATAAAACGTAAAATTTTATTTACTGGCAGTAGCAAATTAATACTTGCTATTCTGTGATTATTATTATTTAGCATCGCCAAAAATCTTTATTGGAAATTATATTTGAACAATTTTAGTGTTAAGATTCCTATTCATTGTGTGCATTAGCATATACTCATTACTGTTTCGAATAAAATACGTAAATTGTTGAATAAAATCTCTTTATGGAAGAAAGAGAAAGGGAACTAGAGAGACCAGTGCGTTTTCTTTTCATGATAGGTGAGCCATGTGGCCCTCATGTGGGGACCTCCATGTATTCCCTAATGAATTATGAAAAGATATTTCATTTTCATTTGTGTCATGCTTGTTTATTAGTTTTCTGGAAAAAAATTAAAAGAAAAATTTCGTGGCATTCTTCTTTTCTCAGAAGTGATGAGATTTAAGTACGCAACAGGTTAAAAAACGCTTCCCAGTGGCAGAAAGGATATAGAGATTTTGACTGCTCTGTCAAGTGTAGAAGACTGTATCATATCACACTGTTATTGTAAAAATACAGTTTTCATTCTGCATGTGTGAAAGTTTTACAGTGTGTAGATACATCCTTCCCGCTTGTTTTCAGACTTAGTTCAACCTGTTCCCGTGAGTGGCGCCGTCACAGCATGTCTTCAAGATGGCTGCTACACTTGACGGTCGTCAGAAGCCACGTGCTGTCAGAGAATTCCTGTGCTGTGAAAACGAGACAGCGGAAAACATCCACATTAAGTTGAAAAAGGTGTATGGAGATGCTGCTGTCGATTGCAGCACAGTTAGTCGGTGGGGAAGCAGGTTGCGTAATGAAAGCGGATACGGCAATATTGAGAATTGTCCTCTCAGCGGCAGGCCTCATACTGCACACTGGCAAGTGGAACCACAATAAATTCCGATGCATATGTGAGGACACTGAAGAAACTTCAAGCTCGACTGAGTCGTCTTCAACCACATAGGCAAAAGGAGGATGTTTTGCTGTTGCACAACAATGTACGCCGATATATATGTCAAAAAACCATGGAAATGATATATCTACACACTGTAAGACTTTCAAACATGTAGAATAAAAGATGGATTTAAAAAAAATAGTGTGCATTTCTTTTGGAGTGACCCTGGGTGTTTCAGTAATAGAAGGATCGTGTTATCAGGTATTCAGGGAACTTCCCATTTAGTCTACGGTTTCCTGCCAGATTATTGATGTGTTTACATTTTGCCTGTATTGAGCTTCAGTAGCGGTCGTAGGAGACCGGTTGAGAAAAATGGCCTGAACTTCACTTATATGTTTTCTTCTGGGAGTGCTCCGAGCCTGGAACACTTCGTCAGCGTGTTTGAGAACATCAGAAGGGACAATGGTGGCAAGTTGTGTACATAAAACCGCACAACAGTAAGGGATCAAGCGCCCCTTCCATTCGCCTTCTGTGACGACGGGAGGTGAACGCCGTCCTCATCCAAGAACCGTGATGTATAAAGGGGAGGTGTCAAGCTTCGGACAAACTGATAATAAGTTGATTTGCGTGAGGAATCTTAAATCCCTAGAACACGTATTTATGTTAAAAACGGTATTTCACTTATGCTGTTCTAAGGACTTAGTTACCATCAGATAAAACAGCGTAAGGATGGGAACACGGGGAGTTTGTAATGGCATCTGCATACCTTCCTTACAACGGCAGTGCTCCACTATCCTAGGAAGTGAGGAGACTGGTAGACAGTGACCGAACAGCTGGTGACTGGCAGTGATGCCACGGCGTACAACTGGCGCAGGAAAGTAGTGGCGCAGACACTACTGAGCACGTACGTGGTAACGCGACGTCAGCTGCAATCCGGTCGGCCGCACTTTCAAGATACGCGCGCAGCCAGTAACACTGCCGCGTTTCCTTTAGCCGCCACCCTGGCATTAGGGCGCTGCCACGAGCGGTTACGCACCTACCAATAAAATGCAAGCATCTCCTCTCCAGCGGCGGGCGTACTTTACTTCGAACTTTCATACACTGATGCCTTTTTGTCTGTTTAACAGTCGAAGTACAGACTTTCATACAATTGTTGTTGTTGTTGTTGTTATTGTTGTTGTGGTCTTCAGTCCTGAGACTGGTTTGATGCAGCTCTCCATCCTACTCTGTCCTGTGCAAGCTTCTTCATCTCCCTGTACCTACTGCAACCTACATCCTTCTGAATCTGCATAGTGTATTCATCTCTTGGTCTCCCTCTACGATTTTTAACCTCCACGCTGCCCTCCAATGCTAAATTTGTGATCCCTTGATGCCTCAAAACATGTCCTACTAACCGATCCCTTCTTCTAGTCAAGTTGTGCCCCAAACTTCTCTTCTCCCCAACCATCATCAGTTATTTTACTTCCTAAATAGCAAACCTCCTTTACTACTTTAAGTGTCTCATTTCCTAATCTAATTCCCTCAGCATCACCCGATTTAATTTGACTACATTCCATTATCTTCGTTTTGCTTTTGTTGATGTTCATCTTATATCGTTCTTTCAAGACACTGTCCATTCCGTTCAACTGCTCTTCCAGGTCCTTTGCTGTCTCTGACAGAATTACAATGTCATCCGCGAATCTCAAAGTTTTTACTTCTTCTCCATGAATTTTAATACCTACTCCGAATTTTTCTTTTGTTTCCTTTACTGCTTGCTCAATATACAGATTGAATAACACCGGGGAGAGGCTACAACCCTGTCTCACTCCTTTCCCAACCACTGCTTTTCTTTCATGCCCCTCGACTCTTATGACTGCCATCTGGTTTCTGTACAAATTGTAAATAGCCTTTCGCTCCCTGTACTTTACCCCTGCCACCTTCAGAATTTGAAAGAGAGCATTCCAGTCAACATTGTCAAAAGCTTTCTCCAGGTCTACAAACGCTAGAAATGTTGGTTTCCCTTTTCTTAAACTTTCTTCTAAGATAAGTCGTAAGGTCAGTATTGCCTCACGTGTTCCAACATTTCTACGGAATCCAAACTGATCCTCCCCGAGGTCCGCAATCTACGAGTTTTTCCATTCGTCTGTAAAGAATTCGCATTAGTATTTTGCAGCTGTGACTTATTAAACTGATAGTTCGGTAATTTTCACATCTGGCAGCACCTGCTTTTTTTGGGATTGGAATTATTATATTCTTCTTGAAGTCTGCGGGTATTTCGCCTGTCTCATACATCTTGCTCACCAGACGGTAGAGTTTTGTCATGACTGGCTCTCCCGAGGTCGTCAATAGTTCTAACGGAATGTTGTCTACTCCCGGGGCCTTGTTTCGACTCAGGTCTTTCAGTGCTCTATCCAACTCTTCACGCAGTATCTTATCTCCCATTTCATCTTCATCTACATCCTCTTCCCTTTCAATAATATTGTCCTCAAGTACATCGCCCTTGTATAAACCCTCTATATACTCCTTCCACCTTTCTGCTTTCCCTTCTTTGCTTAGAACTGGGTTGCCATCTGAGCTCTTGATATTCATACAAGTGGTTCTCCTCTCTCCAAAGGTCTCTTCAGTTTTCCTGTAGGCAGTATCTATATTACCCCTAGTGAGATAAGCTTCTATATCCTTACATTTGTCTTCTAGCCATCCCTGGTTAGCCATTTTGCACTTCCTGTCGATCTCACTTTCGAGGTGTTTGTATTCCTTTTTGCCTGCTTCATTTAGTGCATTTTTATATTTTCTCCTTTCATCAATTACATTCAATATTTCTTCTGTTACCCAAGGATTTCTAGCAGCCCTCGTCTTTTTACCTACTTTATCCTCTGCTGCCTCCACTACTTCATCCCTCAGAGCTACCGTTTCTTCTTCTACTGTGTTTCTTTCCCCCATTCCTGTCAATTGTTCCCTTATGCTCTCCTTGAAACTCTGAACAATCTCTGCTTATTTCAGCTTGTCCAGATCCCATGTCCTAAAATTCCCACCTTTTTGCAGTTTCTTCAGTTTTAATCTACAAGTCATAACCGATAGATTGTGGTTAGAGTCCACATCTGCCCCTGGAAATGTCCTACAATTTAAAACCTGATTCCTAAATCTCTGTCTTACCTTTATATAATCTATCTGATACCTTTTAGTATCTCCAGGATTCTTCCATGTATACAACCTTCTTTTATGATTCTTGAAAAAAGTGTTAGCTATGATTAAGTTATGCTCTGTGCAAAATTCTACCAGATGGCTTCCTCTTTCATTTCTTAGCCCAATCCATATTCACCCACTATGTTTCCTTCTCTCCCTTTTCCTACTGACGAATTCCAGTCACCCATGACTATTAAATTTTCGTCTCCCTTCACTACCTGAATAATTTCTTTTATCTCATCATACATTTCATCAATTTCTTCATCATCTGCAGAGCTCGTTGGCATATAAACTTGTACTATTGTAGTAGGCATGGGCTTTGTGTCTATCTTGGCCACAATAATGCGTTCACTATGCTGTTTGTAGTAGCTTACCCGCACTCCTATTTTTTATTCATTATTAAACCTACTCCTGCATTACCCCTATTTGATTTTGTATTTTTAACCCTGTATTCACCTGACCAAAAGGCTTGTTCCTCCTGCCACCGAACTTCACTAATTCCCACTATATCTAACTTTAACCTATCCATTTCCCTTTTTAAATTTTCTAACCTACCTGCCCGATTAAGGGATCTGACATTCCACGCTCCGATCCGTAGAACGCCAGTTTTCTTTCTCCTGGTAACGACGTCCTCGTGAGTAGTTCCCGACCGGAGATCCGAATGGGGGACTATTTTACCTCCGGAATATTTTACCCAAGAGGACGCCATCATCATTTAATCATACAGTAAAGCTGCATGTCCTCGGGAAAAATTATGGCTGTAGTTTCCCCTTGCTTTCAGCCGTTCGCATTACCAGCACAGCAAGGCCATTAAAATTGCTGCACCACGAAGATTACGTGCTACAGACGCGAAATTTAACCGACAGGAAAAAGATGCTGTGATATGTAAATTATAAGCTTTTCAGAGCATTCACACAAGGTTCGCGCCGATGCCGACATCTACACTTGCTGACATGAGGAAAGTTCCAACCGATTTCTCATTCACAAACAGCAGTTGAACGGCGTTGCCCGGTGAAACGTTGTTCTGATGCCTCGTGTAAGGAGGAGAAATGTGTATCATCACGTTTTCGACTTTGATAAAGGTCGGATTGTAGCCTATCGCGATTGCAGCTTATCGTATCGCGACAATGCTGCTCGCGTTGGTCGAGATCCAATGACTGTTAGTAGAATATGGAGTCCGTGGGTTGAGGAGGGTAACATGGAACGCCGTGCTGGATCCCAACGGCCTCGTATCAGTAGCAGTCGAGATGACAGGAATCTTATCCGCATGGCTGTAACGGATCGTGGAGCCACGTCTCGATCCCTGAATCAACAGATAGGGACGTTTGCAAGACAAAAACCATCTGCACGGACAGTTCGACGGCGTTTGCATCAGCATGGACTATTAGCTCGGAGACCATGGCTGCTGTTACCCTTGAGGTTGCATCACAGACAGGAGCGCCTACGATGGTGTATTCAACGACGAACATGGGTGCACGAATGGCAAAACGTCATTTTTTCGGATGAATCCAGGTTCTGTTCACAGCATCCGTTTCTGGCGACATAGCGGTGAACACACATTGGAAGCGTGTATTCGTCATCGCCATACTGGCGTATCACCCTGCCTTATTGTATGGGGTGCCATTGGTTACACGTCTCGGTCACCTCTTGTTCGCATTGACTGCACTTTGAATGGTGGAAGTTACATTTCAGATGTGTTACGACCCGTGGCTGTACCCTTCATTCGATCCATCTGAAACCCTACATTTAAGCAGCATAAAGCACGACCGCATGTTGCAGGTCCTGTACAAGCCTTTCTGGATACAGAAAATGTTCGACTGCTGCCCTGGCCAGCACATTTTCCAGATCTCTCACCAACTGAAAACGTCTGGTCAACGGTGGCCGAGCAACTGGCTCGACGCAAAACGCCAGTCTGTGGTATAGTGTTGAAGCTGCATGGGCAGCTGTACCTGTACACGCCATCCAAGCTCTGTTTGACTCAATACCCAGGCGTATCATGACCGTTATTACGGCCCGAAGTGGTTGTTCTGGGTAGTGATATCTCAGGATCTATGCACCCGTTTATCATCTGCATTTCTTCTTGGAGTAGCAATTTAATGGCAGTAGTGTAGTTGCCATGGCTCGTCATCTGAATACTCATAGCGTTGAAAAGTGACAGATTTATAAATCCTTACATATTTCCACGTTCGAATCTACTGTTGGCAACTAACGCTGCAACATCTGATGTTAGATGTGGAATAAATTGATATCTAAATTCTATACTCATGAACGGGATCTGTTCGTCGCTCCTGTATCCAATAAAGAACTGTTACGACAGAGAGTACAATGGGTTCCAAGCAATACAATTATTAATGCAGTTCAGCCACCTCAACGCAAGATAGTTTTGTTACGCTACGATTAGCCGCGGACCAGGTAGCACGGTGATGCAAGACAGCGGGCAGCACAGTCTGCAACTCTGCAGTAGCTGAGTGAGCGAGAGCACACGCAACGGGAAAACAGAAAAGGACAGCGAGTAAGCAAAATAACACGTGGCGGGATGCCGCAAGAAGCAATAGACATGGCTAGGGAAAACAGTCACAGACCAATTTAACTAGCTACTAAGTGAGAATTAAAGCAAGGGTGGCAGAATAAGGAGGCCACGTGCGGTCAGCGCTAGTAAACTGCACGTCACACAACTACGGAGAGAACCCACAGCTCCAAGTTGGGGAGAACGGTTCAGGTCAATGGGAACGATGGAGTCCGTGCCGACGACATTCCGTTTCAAGACCATGTTGTTTTAGTAGATCTCGTCTGAGATCAACCAGCCGTGGAATGGCGCAGATCTGAGCTCCACTGGCGTCGCACCGACCACGCTAATGGTGGGGGAGCTGGTGAACCACCGGCGGCAGTTCAGTACTCTCTGGCTGTGGGGCGGAAGACGGCGGCCAGGGTTCCTGGCGGACCACCGTCGGGTGCGCCGAAGCGCCTCCGGCTGCGGCGCCTACCAGGCCGGAAGTACTGGGTTCGACGCCTGCCGCCTGCACTACACCGCGGATGGAGTGTTCCAGGGAAGAAGAGGCGCAGAGTGGGATCCACAACACTCCCTCAGCCCGTAGCAGCCATCCATGCTGTACCGGACCGGGCTAAGCATCCGTATCGACGCAAGAGGATCAACGTCTCGCTAGGATACAGGCACAAGGACTGGCGCAGCGTCCGAGGGCAGGAGGGAACTATGGCCAACAATGGACCACCCTTTGTGAAAGTTGTCAAAATAAACGATTCACTGAATAATCGTGTTTTCTTAGAGCCGAGAGTGCCTCCAGACGATTCCTGACATCGTGCAGAGGCTTAATCCGCTCGGCCCCTCTGTAGAACTATACAACGTGCTGGGGAAGTCATAACAGAATAACCATTAGAGAGATATTCAGTGGTCTTGAATAGGCATAAGCAACCTATCTTCAGCAATACAGGAAGATAAGAAGTAACTGACATAACATTTTGAACCGTATTAATGGGTTGTTACAACAAACTGTGGCATCTGATCACATGTGTATTACCATACACCCAACTTCTAATGCACAATGGTACAGTAGCTGTTGCATTTATTAATGTGTAGCGACGATAACACCTTCACCTGTGTACATTAGTTTTGTAAT
Source organism: Schistocerca gregaria (assembly GCF_023897955.1). Classification (NCBI taxonomy): domain Eukaryota; kingdom Metazoa; phylum Arthropoda; class Insecta; order Orthoptera; family Acrididae; genus Schistocerca; species Schistocerca gregaria. Next base: position 70,542,021 of record NC_064927.1, on the reverse strand, counting down.
ACAATTCTTATTTATTTGTGTAGCAACGATAACACCATCACCTGTGTGTATTAGTTTTGTAATACGATTCACGGTCTTCTGACCCTTCTACAGCACAGGATCATCACATTTTCAGCGGGAAAAGAGACCAGTAGATCCAGAAGAAGGCCACTGTATTCGTGTCCGAAACGTTGGTTTCTCCGGTATAGTTTTCTACATTATGACGTAGTGCCATACTCAGGAAAGTCTTATGTCAACTGACTGGCTATAGAAGCCTGTGCAATTATATAAGAACTCAAAAGTTGATGTGTTGAAACCAGGAATTGCAACTTGAAAATTTGGTATGGTAATAACTTCAAATTATCTTATTTATGCTTGCAAATTAAATGAAGCTGCCTGTAACCCTTGAAATCGTACTCACCGTCACATTCGTTACATGTGTTTGCACAACTAAAGTGATATCTAAAGAGTACTGTGGACCATACTGTATGTTAATACACATGTCAAATCTTGTGTTGAATTTCGAAGAAGGTGAAACTAAAATTAACATGTCTTCTTACTAAATATTTTTTTTAAATTTTTATCTTAATTCATCAACTATGTAAATGAAAATAATACATCACTGTAATATAGGTGAAGTAGGTATAATTTCAGTCGTGTAGTGCCTCATGAGCACGTTAAATCTTTCAAAATGTAAGTGCAGCTGTAGAATTTTTATCGTCAGTGCGGATGATGAATGTGGTTAGCCACAGATAACATGTTACAGTATTTCTTTTATTTCTCTAGAATTCTCCTCAGAATCCTGCCGTAGACAGTTTTCTGATTAACTGTAACAACTGTGTAGCTCTGTTAATGCTACGTGAAAAATGGATAAATGTGTAACGTCCATTACGTCTATAGACCCTTGAAACTGGAGCTGTAGCTCTGAAAGGCGCTGGGCAGTATTTGCGAAATAAGTGTATTGTGGATGAAGACAAAATAGTACTAAACTATTAATCAGCACTATAACATTTTCATTGCGTACAGTGAAATTCCAATACTTCACTGGACTTCTCGTAGATTCTGTACGTCTTTACGTCATGTTAGAGTCATTATGAGATTTATTGGGCGCAGATACAAAAGACTGTTGAAACGGTTTTTTATAAACAAAAATCGTGATTATGTTTTTGCGGCTGTAGACGTGACGCAAAGGGATGGGCGGTTTTCAATGCTCCTATCCGAGGCCGCGAGGAATTAGCCGAGCGGTCTAGATCGTGGACTGTGCGGCTGATCCCGGCGGCAGTTCGAGTCCTCCCTGAGGCATGGGTGTGTGTGTTTGTCGTTAGGATACTTCACGTTAAGTAGTGTGTAAGCTTAGGGACTGATGACCTTAGCAGTTAAGTCACATAAGATTTGACATACATTTTCCTATCCTACTTACGGAACAATGCATCGTTCCAGAGAGAGCAATCTGAGACATCAAAATTCTGTGTTGTGCCCAATAATGAAGTTTTGTCGTCCGATGTAACACAATTTTTTTCCGCACTAAAGATAAGGAGCAATGGTTTCGTCAGAGATAAGAACCGAGGGAAAGTAAATAATAAATTTCCCTCACAGAACGCTTCCGCTTTCGATTGCGTCGACGTCACGTAACGTGGCACGCTATCGGACTGACCTTATTTCGTAAAGACGCAGCTGGCGGAGTGAGTAGGAGCACTGGGCGCACACCTCCACACATGAGTGAAGTCGCTGCTTGCTGCTCACCTCGCCTCCCGTAGCCGAGGTGGCTGACGCGCTCTTGTGCGCTGGCGGTCCACTCGGAAGTCGCCACTTCCAATCCTGGTGTCAGTGTTTAATCGGCACGGTGAAGGGACCTGGCAGTTTAAGGCTCGAGATCACCAGACCAACAACGTACTCGGTTAAACTACTCTGTTGTGTCTCGTGAAGTGGGGCGGGGTCACGCTGCTGATGGTGACCCTACCATCGCATTCGGGTGTTAAGCAAGGCGATCTCTTGGTGCTACTGTGTGCTGGTATCGGCTTTCACCCACTCTGATCTCTCGTCACTGTGTAACACAGACAAGTACCACAGTGTACCCTACAGATGGGCAAACTCGTCCATCCTTGGGAACTAATTTACTGATGATCGCTCTTTTTTAGGAACCGTTCATTTTTACTCGTCCACCGTTCATTTGTTCTTATTATATGGTTCTTATGAAACATTAGTGGCAAAGGTGACTGAAGACGGAAGGCGCCAAGAGGAAGCACTTGCCTCCCCCCTAGAGTACTGTTTTTATTCATAACAGAATTCTCACACAATTGGAATTTTCTTGATTCTGCAAAGCCTCTCGTTTAGCCAACTGTAGCGTTATGTGGCTGATCGCAGTGAAATAAGGTGACGCACGGAAAACCGGCCCCGAGTACAGACTGCTCGGCAGTGACGCACGATTTGTTGGCCACTGCGAACAGTATAGATAAACAAGTAATAATCAGGCAGTGGAGAAATAACCAAAAATCTAATGCAAACAAAAATGGTTCAAATGGCTCTGAGCACTATGGGACTTAAAATCTGAGGTCATCAGTCCCCATGAACTTAAAACTACTTAAACCTAACTAAGGACATCACACACATCCATGCCCAAGGCAGGATTCGAACCTGCGACCGTAGCAATAGCGCGGCTCCGATCTGCAGCACCTAGAACCGCTCGGCCACCGCGGCTGGCTAATGCAAACAACAACTTCAAAACAATAGATGATGATAGGGGGAAACAGTGAGCAGTCTAATACTAAGGGCCAACTTTTCGTGCGCCACCCTGTACAGCTGAAATAATATTGTTGAAGTTATCACATTCGCTTTATAAAATGTGACACCAGAGACTCGATTATGGGGCGCGGGCTTCATTCGGTTGTAAGTCGGTCTGCCTCCCATAACAAGGAACACGCCCTTTTACCTTGGATGAAAACAGACGGAAAATGGCCACTCGTGTATGCCATGCCGAATTCCTTTGCATGTGTAATAAAAAAATCAAGCCTTTTTACAAGTATTCCTTCTGCTATTTATTGAAATAGTGAAGCAAGGTGATATGCCGTTTTGTTACCTGAAAAAAATATGTATGTATTACATACCACGTAATTTTTATGTAATTTACGTTACTATAAAATACATTTTAATTACCACTCGTGGACGCTGAATAGAATACAAAAAGAACCAGAAGTTCAGAATTCAAAAAAAGTTTGAAACTGATCTAGAATGCGAGTGCGCAGAGAACAAAACGAACAACTCCATACTCCATGAATAGTCGGCAGTAGAACTGCGACGAGTGACCCGAAGAAAGACGAGTCCGGCCGAGTGAGACCGAGACCGACGGGAACGGAACCGAGGCTGGAACTAGACCGGCCGACGTGCCGTTGCGGGAACGAGACCGACCGTTTCCCCTTCCTGGCATCTATAAGTAGAGATCCGCGACCGAAGTGAACTATGAAAGACCGTTCCTTAGAATTCGTTCCTCGCTCGTTCCGTTCATCTTGGTGAACCGTTCCTTTGGACCCGTTTGTTCGCGAACGACCCATCTCTAATGTACACGCACGATTTACAGTCACTCATGTTCATCAGATACACTTAAGACATTAAACTTTCACACACCGTATAAGAAGGATCAATTGTACTCCGAGGTCGAAAGACCTTTACGGTTAGGTGACTGAGTCTTCATCTCGGAGTCTTCCAACCAACAACGCCATGCGACTCTACTTCCTTTCTGCTTCATTTCTTCTTATTATTACTGTACACCTCCTCCTCATCTTCCCTAGTGGTTGTAAGGTCGTCTAGAGGGTCTGCTTTTTCAGAATTTTGCAAGTTTTTAGTTAATTATCTGTCTGGGTAGCCGTATGCCGTTCCCGATAACGTAACGGAGGGAACTGCTGTGTCCCATGTGTCTGTGAATAGCGAAAACTGCTCTGCGTATCGTAGTTTAACTGTTTGTACGTCGCATTTTATGAAGCTGAACTGGGAGAACTGTCCAGCATTTTCGTAAACGTGAATGACGAACCGCCTAAAGCCGGCCGCGGTGGTCTCGCGGTTCTAAGCGCGCAGTCGGGAACCGTGCGACTGCTACGGTCGCAGGCTCGAATCCTGCCTCGGGCATGGATGTGTGTGATGTCCTTAGGTTAGTTAGGTTTAAGTAGTTCTAAGTTCTAGGGGACTGATGACCACAGCAGTTGAGTCCCATAGTGCTCAGAGCCGAGAGAACCGCCTAAAAACCACACTCAAACCGGCCAAATCACAGCTGTTATGCCACCGCGTTGACTCTATTCGGATGAGACTCACCTTCCTGTCTCGCAAATTAGTGCGTTACGCTATCCGAGCAGGTATTTATGCTTTATTCCTACCTACGGTAAAACAGTTTCTAACATGTTGCTATTGGGGAACATCAGCGATGGCGGCAGAACTGAATTTGAATCTCTGACCAAGCGAGATGGCGCAGTGGAAAGACATCCCTGCCCACATTTATTGCATTTTTGTTGTTGCTATGTGTTAATGCACAGTATGGGAAGATTTTGTTCAGGGCCCTGTAAGCGAACAAACATTATGTGAAAGTTAACTACGCTTGCACCGTGTACGGTGGGTGCAGTTTGGTGTGTTTGTCAAGCATAGATGGAGTCTGGCACGTTTGCGAGAAATTTTGACTGACATAAAATCTGAAAAGAAGGCGGACGTTGTTTGTGTCGACGTTCGCCGCGTATGTTTAGTGAAAAAATGTTTCATTACGATTTCTTTCACTGTATCGTGAGTTTCCAGTACTATGGAAACTACGATAAAGTACAAAAACAAAATAGCACTGAAAATTATCAAAATGGCACGGGTATCAAATTTTTACCAACCATATATTACGCATGAAGAGGTAACGAACAAAATCAGTACAAGCGGAGTGGAATGAAATTAAAGAAATCAAAGTCTTCCACGGACGATGTAGGCCATATGTTCCCATGTTGCGATATTTTAATAAACTGTCGTTAGACGACCGAGTGTAAGAGAATATATTTTCTCAAACTTGTGTCTTCTTGTTCAATATGAGGGTGAAGTAACGCTAAATAAGTTACTAAACGTTTCACTGTCCATCCGCAGAAAGCTGATGTAAGCATCAGGTTCGGAGTGAAACTTTTCCATCGACAGATTTCTAATTGTATATTTCTCATTTTAAACCATTCTCCACAGCAGCGTCTTGTTTTCTCCTTCTTTACGCACAGTGCCAGAGGCAATAATTGACATGATGTCTCTGCATTTGTAGCACCATCTGTACCAAATTACAGCATACACTAAAAGTGTCTGTTTCAAAAGAAAGGTTAAATAGACAAGTAATATTTGTTCGTTATGTGGGGCCACAGTCATAATATATTTCTTTAAAGTTAGTACCACCATTAGACTGTTTTTTATTTGCAGTGTTATTTTTACACGATCATGATTTAGGCATTAAAGTGCCATTATCAAGTGTTTTAATGTTATACAGTGCCTAAGATGGCATACTGTCGTATTTAAAATACACTATTAGACAATGTGTCTAATAGTGTATTTTAAATACGACAGTATGCCATCTTAGACACTGTATAACATTATAACACTTAATAATTGCACTTTAAAGCAGAAATAATGATCATGTAAATATAACACTGCAAATAAAAAACAGTGTAATGGCGGTGATGACTTTAAACAAATAAATTGACAAGTTTTCTTAGTAGTTTATTTGACATATACGTGGCTAGGTAAAGCCGAGATTGACAGGCAACTTTGCTCTTTTTTTAAAAAAGTTTTCATTGTCCATTCGAAGAACGCTGATGATCATCGGTTTCTGAGAGTGATATTTCCTTTAACAAATTTTTATGGTTAAATCTCTCATTGCACGCCATTCCGTGGATCAGAGTCCTGTTTGCTTGTTCTTCTTTTTCTTTAGACACAGAGCCAAAGTCAATACCAGGACCTGCTTTGTCTGCATTTGCAGCCGCTATCACTACTCTCAAAATACACACGAATACGAATAGCGTCAGCTTCAAAGTGAGGTAAAACTAACAAGCACTGTTAGAGCGCGTACGAGAGTGCTTGGAAAATCGGTGACTAGATAAAAGCGATTTTCTTAAACGCGTTTGTTCGTTTACAGGGTCTAGCGTGTGGGTCGGATCAGAAGCAAAACTCGTCGCACCATCTGCCAGATGGTCACACAGGGTGAGAACAGACGCGTGAGCCTTATCATACTGGAGCAGAGGGGGCCAATTAACGAATATTTTATCATTTATATTTACTGTTTAGTTATAAGGATACAGAACCAATCGTTACTCCAATGTTACTTGCTCTGAGAACTTGATAATAATAATTTCAGTATCACTCAGTTCATAAGGAATGCTAATTACAAATTTTAGTTACTGTCAGTGCTTAATTATGGAAGGGATGGACCAGTCACAAGTGCGCCCTTAAAGGGCAGGCGCCAGACTGCTCAGACAACTCGCTACTAGTCTACGATCGGTTTCCGAGGAGGTTATTCACGAATTCATGTACAAAATCTCATTTCATGTAAAGGGCGAACAGTTTCTTAAAAATTGCCTCGGATGACGTACTTATCCGATGTTTTGATAATCCAAGTCAATCTACGATCGCTAGTGTGAAGTACAACTCCGCGTAAAGACTGAATTAACTGTTAAAAGTTCCCTCGGGAAACATATTTGTGCGATCTCATGTGGATTCTAAGATTATTTGAAGAATTTTGTGACATTCGGTGTTCGGGAACTAATGATTATGATCGAGAATCTTGGTACGAATATTAATGATCGATTGACTCTAAGAATCCTTTTACTAATTTTGTGACTGGACAAATGAAAAAAATTGGTTGGCATCACAACATTTGACAATTCTCATTATGCTCAGCATTTAAAACTGCCCACTTGCATATTATTATCCACTGTTTATTGCACGAGCGTTAGACCTCGTGACCGACAGAGAAGAAATCAACTGGGGCAACGTCCGCGAGACACGAGGCAAACAACTTGACTACAATTCAGTTATGAGAAGTTGGGGGCGGACACATTTAACTTTCATCTGTAACTTGCACGTAGCATCATTGTGAGTCCCCGTGTACATACTGCGGCAGACGATATTTCGAACATTCATTCCCTATCTACTGTGACAGAGTTACAACTGGAACGGAATTTTGAAGGGAGAAATATTCAAATCCCCTGACAGCCACCCAGATTTAAGTCACTGAAGGCCAATGCCAGAGAATGGCTTCGACTAAAAACAACCCGGTTTCCCTCCTCACCGTTCCACTATTCGCGATTGCGATCCGTCTCTAATAGATTCGAGGATCGCCAGCAACCTGTACCTTCGTCTGTGAGTTTCAGTTCACGATGAGCAAGAGGAACTAGGTAACTTGCTGGCACATTTAAAAAACATTATGGATCTCAATGAGAGTGCTTTATGGAAAGACGCCGTGATAATTTAATGCAGTTTCTTAACGGCATATTCAGACGGGGCCACTTGGAACGTGTTTCATCACCACCGTGGCGGACATTGGTAAGATGGAAGAAACAAAGTACCAAGAAATCACCAAACAAGAAGGTAAGTGACGGCTTAGGAGGAGATGAAGTATGAACAATCGGCCACAGTAGATCAGAAAGTTAAATGAAGCATAATGCAAGCCATTGTATGTAGTGGATTCCTAGTTCATGTATTTGTGGAAATTTTGTCAATAGCTTTCTGAAAATCTATGAATGCCAGACAGTGCTAATTCTCGGTAATTGCTCTGTTCCATAGTTCCGTGCACGGCTTGCAAACGGTACTTATATAGGGAACCAGCTAATCACACATTTTTATTACACTCCTGTGCCTTCTCCTGAGGTGAATAATGATTTTCGTACATCACGGAGAGGACCATGATAGGCCTACGATTCATGTAGTAGTTTTATTTATTTGGCACATGAGTGGGGACCCATACAGCCATCAACATATTTGCACTTGAAGCCATTGTAAGGTGCCCTTTTTGTTCAAGGCTTATTTTATATCATTTCCTTCCAGGTCTACAATTTTGTGGACGCTGGTGTGAGGCGCTACGGCTAGACATGAGAACGCCCGCTTCGTATTCTGGCGCGAAGCAAGTAATATCGCTTAATAAATATTTGCTACAGAAAGTAGCTTTTGTCGATTTTAGGATAGGCATGCAGGTCATAAGCACTTTCTTAGAACAGTACTACAAGGCTAGAGATCGATCATCTTAAGAAATAAATGAATAATGTTTAACCTAAGGAAAATGTATGATCGGCTATGAAATACCACGAGTGTTAAGTACGGGGTGCAGGCTGCTCGCCATAGTAGCCGGTCGCCGATAAGGTGCCTACCGAATTAGTTATGTCGTAAGACCAAGCTCTCGGTAAACTGTTAGTTTTCAGTTAATTATTAATTTTGTGTGTCTATGTTACCAGTTTACGGTTTCTAGTAAATAAATAAGGCGTAGTGGCATCTCTTTTGAACGTTATTCCGAATAATATAGCTTCTTCCTTTATCACTTAGAATCACAGGAAGTAGAACTGCACTTTAAGGCGAAACCGGCGGCGCTCATGCTGCTTGTGCGAGGGACGTAAACATCGAGAGCTTCGCGGCCAAACAAGTACACTCCTGGAAATTGAAATGAGAACACGGTGAATTCATTGTCCCAGGAAGGGGAAACTTTATTGACACATTCCTGGGGTCAGATACATCACATGATCACACTGACAGAACCACAGGCACATAGACACAGGCAACAGAGCATGCACAATGTCGGCACTAGTACAGTGTATATCCACCTTTCGCAGCAATGCAGGCTGTTATTCTCCCATGGAGACGATCGTAGAGATGCTGGATGTAGTCCTGTGGAACGCCTTGCCATGCCATTTCCACCTGGCGCCTCAGTTGGACCAGCGTTCGTGCTGGACGTGCAGACCGCGTGAGACGACGATTCATCCAGTCCCAAACATGCTCAATGGGGGACAGATCGGGAGATCTTGCTGGCCAGGTTAGTTGACTTACACCTTCTAGAGCACGTTGGGTGGCACGGGATACATGCGGACGTGCATTGTCCTGTTGGAACAGCAAGTTCCCTTGCCGGTCTAGGAATGGTAGAACGATGGATTCGATGACGGTTTGGATGTACTGTGCACTATTCAGTGTCCCCTCGACGATCACCAGAGGTGTACGGCCAGTGTAGGAGATCGCTCCCACACCATGATGCCGGGTGTTAGCCCTGTGTGCCTCGGTCGTATGCAGTCCTGATTGTGGCGCTCACCTGCACGGCGCCAAACACGCATATGACCATCATTGGCACCAAGGCAGAAGCGACTCTCATCGCTGAAGACGACACGTCTCCATTCGTCCCTCCATTCACGCCTGTCGCGACACCACTGGAGGCGGGCTGCACGATGTTGGGGCGTGAGCGGAAGACGGCCTACCGGTGTGCGGGACCGTAGCCCAGCTTCATGGAGACGGTTGCGAATGGTCCTCGCCGATACCCCAGGAGCAACAGTGTCCCTAATTTGCTGGGAAGTGGCGGTGCGGTCCCCTACGGCACTGCGTAGGATCCTACGGTCTTGGCGTGCATCCGTGCGTCGCTGCGGTCCGGTCCCAGGTCGACGGGCACGTGCACCTTCCGCCGACCACTGGCGACAACATCGATGTACTGTGGAGACCTCACGCCCCACGTGTTGAGCAATTCGGCGGTACGTCCACCCGGCCTCCCGCATGCCCACTATACGCCCTCGCTCAAAGTCCGTCAACTGCACATACGGTTGACGTCCACGCTGTCGCGGCATGCTACCAGTGTTAAAGACTACGATGGAGCTCCGTATGCCACGGCAAACTGGCTGACACTGACGGCGGCGGTGCACAAATGCTGCGCAGCTAGCGCCATTCGACGGCCAACACCGCGGTTCCTGGTGTGTCCGCTGTGCCGTGCGTGTGATCATTGCTTGTACAGCCCTCTCGCAGTATCCGGAGCAAGTAAGGTGGGTCTGACACACCTGTGTCAATGTGTTCTTTTTTCCATTTCCAGGAGTGTAGAAAGGATCCTATACGACCACTCACTGGGGTATTCCAAGGACGGATTGTCCTAATCTCAGCAAAACTTGGATGGAAAAGCACGGCCACTGATATTGTACTCCTCCTATCGACGCTCTTCTACGGACTCACAAGTGGGGTGGTGGAGGGGGGGGGGGGGGGAGGGATGTAAATGCACAAATATAGAGGTAACAACCACTTGCGATGTCTTACAACACACACCAAAGAATTGGTTAGTGTTCATCAGCGACATCTTGCAGAGTCACACACACAGCATACCAGCGGCAAGACGCAATCAATACCTTCATGGCGCGTTAACAACGGTGAAGTAACTGATGTCAGTGGCACTAAAGCAGAGCTATTCCTGAATTCCAATCAAGAGTAACTGCTAAGATGAGAAACATGGATGTAGATATCCTCGGTGTAGCAAAGCAGCTTAAATCAATTAATAATGACAAGGCCTACGGTCCGGATTGTATACCAGTCAGGTTTATTTCAGACTATCCTGATATAATAGCCCCATATTTAGCAATTATATACAACCGCCCGCTCATAGAAAGATACGTACCTAAAGACTGGAAAACCGCTCAAGTCACACCAACACCCAAAAAAAGGAGTAGGAGTAATCCGCTGAATTACAGGCCCATATCACTAACGTCGATTTACAGTAGCGTTTTGCGTTCGAACATTGTGAATTACCTCGAATGAAACGATTTATTGATACGTTCTCAGCACGGATTTAAAAAAGAAATTGTTCTTGTAAAGCTCAACTAGCTTTATACTCATAAATTAATGAGTGCTATCGACACGGGATGTCAAACTAATTTTTAAATTTCCAGAAGGCTTTCAACACCATTCCTCAGAAGCGCCTTCTAACCAAACTGCGCGCCTACGAAATATCGCCTCAGCTGTGCGACTGGATTCGTGATTTAGTGTCAGAAAGGTCACACTTCGTAGTAATAGAATGAAAGTCATCGAGCAAAACGTAATATCCGGCGTTCCCCAAGGAAGTGTTATAGGCCCTCTATTGTTCCTGATGTATATTAACGACATACGTAGGAGACAGTTTGAGTATTCCTCTAGATTGTTTGCAGATGACGCTGTCATTTGCCGTCTTGTAAAGTCATCAGATAACGAAAGCGAATTTCAAAATGATTTAGGTAAGATATCTGTATGGTGGGAAAAGTGGCAATTGACCCTGAGTAAAGAAAAGTGTGACGTTATTCACATGAGTACTGAAAAAAATCCGTTAAATTTCGATTACGCGATAAGTCACTCAAATCTGAAGGCTGTAAATTCAACTAAATACTAAGGGATTACAATTGCAAATAACCTAAACTGGGACAATCACATAGATAATGTTGTGGGTAGAGCAACCCAAAGACTGCGATTCATTAGGAGAAATCTTAAAAGATGCAACAGGTCTGCTAAAGAGGCTGCTTACACCACGCGTGTGAGCTCCATCCTGTAGTATTGCTATGCGGTGTGGGATCCGCATCATTTGTGACTGATGGATGACATCGAAAAAGCACAAAGAAGGGCAGTTCATTTTGTATTATCGCGAAATAGGTAAGATAGTGCCACAGACATGATACGTGAATTGGAGTGGCAATCGTTAAAACAAAGGCGTTTTTCGTTGTGCCGGGATCTTCATGAATCACCAGTTTTCTCCTCCAACTGCAAAAACATTCTGTTGGCACCCATCACGATAAAATAAGAGAAATCAGCGCTCGCACAGAAAAATTTAAGTGCTCGTTTTTTCCAGGCGCCTCTCGAGAGTGGAACGGTAGAGAGACAGGTTGAAGGTGGTTCATTGAACACTCCGCCAGGCACTTTATTGTGAATAGCAGAGTAATCACGTAAACGTAAATGAAGTATCGTACAGGGTGGTCTATAGTTGTAGAATCATTCTTCTAAGTCAGAAACTGGTGGATAAACAGAAATGTGATCCAAGTAGTATGAGATGGCAGGTGGGTAGAACTTGTGACACTATGGCGGCCATTTTGAAAGACACCATTTTGCATGTAACTTGTAATTGGAGAAGGGAAGGATGTCACATGACAATTGAAAGAGGTAAAAAACTTACACGAGAAAAACAGTGATGTATCGTACAGTTATTAATTCTCTAGTTATGCCGCATTTTGAACAAAACGAAGCAAATGCTGTTGATAACACACGGAAGCATTGTGGCGACAACTGCGTCTTGGTCGACATAGCAGTACTACATGTGTAACACGACTACCGCTCAATGGCACAATTATTGATTTCAGTCCTACAGGATCTAATAACCCTACCACAACAAAGGTCAAAATTTAATAATGATTGTGGTGTTGCTTACGCTGCTAAATACTGCATTTTCAGGCAACAACAAAGTTATTTTGTGGCAGGTGTCATTAGAGCACTGTTAATAGAGTCATTTCATGTAGTAATGAATAAACTAGGCACTCATCTTTTCGTGTTTCCCACGCTGGTCTCGTTGTAAAATTATGGCTCAATCGTCGAAAATCTAGGTGGTGATGATTCCAAGCTCGGATACAAAGAGGCCTAGGTTCCATTCTGCTATATTAAAAAGTTTTATAGATGCGTTTCACAATCCAGTCTAGAAGATTAAACCTTTGAAAGTTTGCACAATGGTGATGTAAAAAAATAATCAGCACTCCGAAATTAAGTGACACTTCTTTTATTGCTTTTGTTGCAATATCACGTAACACACAAAACATCACTTCACAATACAAAATATACGTGAAAACATCTTCCTCACTGTTAAAGTTCATATTTGATAAGCTGACTACAATATGCGTCTTTCCAACATAACGTCCAAGACTTGACCTTCTGAAGGTCCGACTCTCTAACTAATAACCGCTTACGCGCCCACAAATCAGAGTTAAAAGTACGTCAAAGATCATAGTGACAAAAGAGAGAATACACATAAGAATAATATCATTGCAACATAAACATATCGATGTATCAAAGTACCTCTACATTAATGAAATCAAATCTGAATGTTGTCTCAGAAGTATGTTGACTACTTTACAGAAACACAGTAAAATATTGCTGGTATCGAGAGGTTGAGTTGAGGTGCCGTAATGGTTACGTAATTCAAGTACCATTACAAGGAGAAAAAAAATCGTAACTGTCAGCTACACTTGGCACAGGACGTTTTGACTGCGTCCACCCGTCACGTGACCCTTAGGTTTCAGGACTCAAGCCTGCAGATACCGGGGCATGCGAGGTCTGTTTGTACCAACGGTTATGTGACTCACATGTCCAACTTCCCTCGACCCCACCTCTCCACCTTTAACATACTACTTCCAGATATCCACATTTATTTTTGTTTTGTTTTAGAAGGTTGCTTCACACCTATGGACTACGTTGTACAGTTGTATGTCATTGTAAAGCGATCTCCAGTTCAACTGAAAATGTATACAGTAGGCCGTATAAAGTCTTATTATTGTTGTCTAGGGAAGTTCTTGTAGACCTGTTAGAACGGTTACACAAGCTGGAGGAAGGCAGACAGCACTGATCAAATGTTGTTATAGTTGGCTTGTAGTAGTGTAGGTTTTGGAATACCGAAAGAAGAAGAGGCGTTTGGTTTCACTTCTGTACAGTAGTTTCATAATAGCTTCGCTGGAAATCCAGTGTAAAGTAGGGGTTGCCTGCACTGTGCGACATTAAACACCAGCTGTGCTATAGTTAACAACTACATGTGCAGACTGCAGGCACGTTACAGCGTGTGCCGGAGGGTTCTACTGGTAGACTTTCGAATACCATTAACGAATGGCGCGTAGAAGATTGATTATGATGAAGTTCCGCATGACACTTACCTGTCCGCTGTTCTCGTTGTGATCATTTCACGAAACATTTTCTGTGAGGAAGTGTAATGTTGGCCGACTGCTCTTCGAACATACTCTGTCGAAATTTCAAAAGCCTTTCCAGTTCTCCTCTAGAGTCTAGACCGTCAATATAAACAGCAGCTGCTCTCCAACAGACACTTGGGGTAATTGCGGAATTGCGTTTACATTGTAACTTCCTGGCAAATTAAAACTATGTGTAGGACCGACACTCGAACTCGGTAGTTTTCGTGGGCAAGTGCTCTATCAACAAGCACGACTCAGGACCCGTCCTTACAGCTTTACGTCCACTATTACCTCGTCTCCTACCTTTCAAACTTCACAGAAGCTCTCCTGCGAAACTTGCAGGAGTAGGACCCCTCGAAGAAAGGATATTGCGGAGACGTGTCTTTGCTACAGCCTGGGGGACGTTTCCAGACTGAAATTTCCCTCTAGAGCGGAGTGTGCGGTGATATGAAATTTCCTGGCAGATTAAAACCTGTGCCGATTTTTTTCGTTTACGAAGAGAGTATTAAGTTCTGTGTGGAAGGAAGTCATGCATGCGATTAAAAGTCTAGTTCGACACTCAGTAGAATTGTTTCCTGTTAATGAGTGTAGTAAACATTATGGGAAAACAGCGATCTCGGTGCAAAATTTTAAAGCTGAAAACTAAAACAGACTTGATCGCGTAAAATATTTAATACAATGGTAACAAGTTGAAGTCTACTTACAGACCATCTTTAGACGGTTCTCTAGTGGCGGCAGACGCAGATGGTAATGAGAACAGGTACCGTCTGTTGGTAACTGAAGTTGGTCTTGCAACAGGATGTACTTGCTCCGATTTCCACCTGCGTCGTTGTAATAAATGTTTTTAACAGTTGCATACCAATGGGAGGTAGGGGGTCAGTAACTGACCCCAACGAAGATTTTAGGCTAAAACTCCTGTCGTGTTCAGGAGTTTATTTAATAAATACATGCCATTTATCGTAATTATAAATGCTATAATCGACAATAAGAACAGCTTTTGGTTTACACTCATTGTTGAGTTATAGCGATTGTTAAAACTGAAGGTGTAGCAGGTCAACAATCACCACTCGCAGTCAACCGGTAAACAGTGTGGTGAGTGGGAGGGGATATCCGCAAGAAGAGGAAACTGGCAGATGACAAAATCAGAAATTTGCTTCAGAGTTCCGACAATGAATTTAATGGTGAACTGTCCGAAAGCTCAAGCAGTGAAACTGAAGATGTACCCATGGAAATTCCAGATCAAGTGGTTTCTGACAGCAGCGAGTTGGACGAAAGTGAACAGGGTAAGTGTTGATTTTTATTACTTTTTTCAGATATTTTGGAGTATGTTAGAATGTGTGTCTCTCGGTAGAGTGCTTCGTTTGCTAGTGTTTGGTTCTGTTTTCATATTTTTATAGATATTCAACCAACAAGAAGACGACCGAGGCCGAAAGCACAAATTGATCAACTTGAAAAAGATATGGTATGTCACGAAAACAAAGTATGATATGGAAGAGAAGCTCTTACGTAAGTCAAAGGAGGAGGTCTGTTGCTAACGTAAAGAGAACACTGAAAGGAAGTAATCCAGGGATAAAACCTGACACACCAGGTACAGCTTTTCTCATGTACTTCAATGATGACATTCTGGATAACATTATGATGTGTACCAATCCAAAGCTTGGAAATTTTAGGGAATCATCTGACGATATTTTCATACAAAAATTTGAAAGCATTTGAAAGGGAAGAATGTTATTGAACTATTGAGTCCATAGACAGAACAAGGACATTTTACGTGATATATTTAGTAAAGAAAGCTTTATGATGTACCGAGCTTCATTTTCGGAGCATAGACTGAGGCTCTTTGAAGTGCTTGCGTTTTGATGATGCTCTAACTCGAGCAGCTAGAAAAGAGACCGACAAATTTGCTCCTATCAGGGATATATGGAACATGATAGTTAGTAAATTTTCTGGGTTTTATAATCCTAGTGACTAAAGTCACAGTGGATGAAGAACGTGTGACCTTCCGTGGGCGATGCCCATTCAGGCTATATATTCCAACAAAAACAGGAAATTATGTAATAGAGGTGGTTATGTGATTCAGATATGAAATACTGCCTCGCTGCGCATCTCTACGCTGGAAAGCACGCTAATGAGATGAACCATAACAGTAGCCCTGAAATAGTTAGAAGATTGATTGAAATGTGTAAACAATCTGGAAGAAATGTTACCATGGACAGAAAGTTCACTACAGTTCCACTCGCATCTGATCTTTGAAAGAGAAAATAACTACAATTGGTACTATTCGAAGTGACAAACGCGATGTTCCTACAGAACTCCGTTTCTCTAAAAAGAGCTACACCGGAAACAATCCGATTTGCCTTTAGTGATGATGCCACCTTAGTCAGTTACGTGCCTAAGAAAGGAAAGGTTGTTACAGTATTGTCAACTCAACATCATGATATGAATGTGATGGAAGAGAAGCCAGGCATCATCCTATTCTACAATTGTACAAAGTCAGGAGTGGATACATTAGATAACTGTGTAAGAATGTACAGCTGCCGTCGAGCAACACGTCGATGGCCAATGGCGGTGTTTTCCAACTTGACTGACATTGCAGCATACAATTCATATGTTGTATTTCAAGATACACACAAGGAATGGACAAAGAATTGTCCGCAAAGAGTTCTGGAAGAAAGAAGTACCTGAAAGATCTTGCTCGTGAACTTTGTTACCTCAACATGAAAAGACGCGTTCAAAATTCTGTAGGCCTACACTCAGAATACACTACAGCGTTATCAACTTTTGGGTATGCGTGTAATCAAAATCAAGGTGCTGTGAGCAGAGGAAACAACGTTACGGAGCCGCGACGGAAAGCAATACGTGCAGCTGTGCGTAATCTGCCAAAGAAAGGACGCTATTACTTATGCGCCAGAAGCAAAGACCGCAAGTACATGAAGGATTGCACTTCTTGCAGGAAGTACATCAGCTCTGCAAACACCAAGAAAGAAGAAGTAGTTCGTATTGTAAAGTATTCTGAATGTGAATCTGCGTAATCCTCGTAATTGTGAAATTAATACAAATAAATGAGAAAAACTATTTATTTTTTACTAAAAATATCCGAAAAACCCTTTCCCAGAAATAATAATCAACATTTTAATCTTCTAATCTGCGTAAATTATGGAAATACATAAGTAATGTTACTTATCCTAGATAGAGAATGTGTGATGGTTGTAGGGTCAGTCGCTGACTCCCCCCCCCCCCCCCCCCCCCCCCCCATTGGAGTTGGCCAGTGCAACATACAGCATTGGTATGCAACTGTTAAGCGATCATGACTGCTTTAATTTTCAACTTTAAAATGTTTTCTGCTAATTACTCGACAATGCAGAAAAAAATGTACTGCACCGTCTCGTGCTTAGAATATGTACCACATTGGCGAGAATTGAACATTATGAAAGTGCCCAGAATAGGATTTTCACTCTGCAGCGGAGTGTGCGCTGATATGAAACTTCCTGGCAGTGCTTCCCCTCGAAAGGCAAAGGTCCCGAGTTCGAGTCTCGGTCCGGCACACAGTTTTAATCTTGCAGGAAGTTTCATTATGAAAGTACTCTAGGCAGTTCGGTCATTCTTGGAAGTACTGCCTGTGTTCACGTACGTGCTGCGTTCGACGCACAGCAGCTGTCCGCGGCTGTGTCTTGAGGGGCGCAGAGCAGCCACGCGCTGATGCGAGCGGCAGCTGGCTGCCTCGAGACTTTGGCTCACGTGAGGCGCTGCGCTGGGAACCCGATAACCCCGTGACGTGGCGCCCTCTCCCACTCTCTGAGTCGACGCTTTCTCGCTTCGTAAACACAGCGCGACCAACACGCCGGGGCCGGCCGGTTATCTAACTGGAGTACCAGCATGCGATATGGTAATTAGGTTGCCCGAAAAGCTACTCGCCGGCAGCCGTATTAAATTTAGCTGCACCCGTTGCTCCCACGAGCTCTGCTAACTGCTGGTTTCTTCGCTGTCTGGGTGCTGAGAGTGGGCCGACCAGCAAATACGTTGCAGTACAAACCGAGCTCTTACGTGACTGTTATTCCTCACTAATTAAACTCACAGTTTGAACAGTGTCCTCTGCAGTTGATGCAGACCGTTCCAAATCTTTCGTAAACATGTAGAATGAAGCAACAGCACTGTTGTTATATTTCGTTTCCAAAACGAGTATGAGACACCTCAGCTACTGTCGTCTGTTTCTCTCTCTCTCTTTCTCTTTCTCTCTCTCTCTCCTCCCCTCCCTCCTTCCCACCCCTCCCTCCCTCTCTCTCTCTCTCTCTCTCTCTCTCTCTCTCTCTCTCTCTCTCTCTCTCTCCCTCCCTCCCTCTCGCTCTCTCTCTCTCTCTCTCTCTCTCTCTCTCTCTCTCTCTCTCTCTCACACACACACACACACACACACACACATACATACACACAAAGAGAGAGAGAGAGAGAGAGAGAGAGAGAGAGAGAGAGAGAGTGCGCTCCAATGATTTGCTCCAAGAGACGCTTTGGCAAGCAGCCAGCAACTTCGAATACAGTGAACACGGTCCTGGTAGGAAAATTTCAGTTATATTGTCGCTGTTAAAACATCGATAGACTCCAAAAAAATGTTCAAATGTGTGTGAAATATTACGGGACTTAACTGCTAAGGTCGTCAGTCCCTAAGCTTACACACTACTTAACCTAAATTATCCTAAGGACAAACACACACACCCATGCCCGAGAGAGGACTCGAATCTCCGCAGGGACCAGCTGCACAGTCCATGACTGCAGCGCTTCAGACCGCACGGCTAATCCCGCGCGGCGATAGACTCCTGCCATTTTTTTTCTCTCATAAACACAACTCTATCTCCATGACAAGGCGAGACCACACACCACTCCTGACAATGAGTATGAGACGATTCAGCATCTCTGGCGAACTTCTCGACCTCCCACCCTACAGTCGCGACCTCGCATACAGCCTCTATTCGCTATTCCTACACCTCATACGATGACTTGCTGGACGGTACATCAGAAATGACGATCGACTCATGTCCACCTTACCAGCTGCTTCAGTCAGAAGAGTTTCTTACCGACCGACTGCAGTGTCCTCCTCAGCCGGCGGGGGTCGACGGATAAGGAGATGGGGGGGGGGGGGGGGATGTGGTCAGCACACCATTCTTTTAAGTTTTCGTGATCGGAGCCGCTTCTTCTCAGTCAAGAAGCTGCTCAGTTGTCGTCACAAGGGCTGACTGCATCCCCGCTTGCCAACAGCGCTCGGCGAACGCATACGGTCCATCCTGACAACGCATAACTTCGGTGATCTGATGGGGTTTGTTTATAAATAACTTTCTCCTACCAGTCACGATTTTCTTTTATTTATGTTTTACACCACGCGTTTCGGGAAAGATTCCCATTTTCGTGTGTGCATTTGTACACACATCAGAAACTGTTTTGCAACACCTCGGTTCCGAGAGTCCCGAAACAGAAAATTGAAGTACAGATCAACAGAAATATCATTTCTGCATGTTGTACTACACTACAGCGAAACCTTCAGATTCCTGTACACTCCGGTGCCTCTAATACCCAGTAAATGCCCTCTTGTATTGATGCATGCCTGCAGTGGTCGTGGCATACTCTCAACAAGTTCATCAAGACACTGTTGGTCCACATTGGTTACTCCTCAACAGCGATTCGGCGTAGATCCTTCAGACTGGTTGGTGGGTCACGTCGTCTATAAACAGCCCTTTTCAATGGGGTTCATGTCTGGAGAACATACTCGCTACTCCAATCGAGCGATTTTATCGTGGAGGAATTCATTTACAAGATGTGCACAATGAGGGCTCGAACTGTCGTCCATGAAGACTAATGCCTCGCCAATATGCTGCCGATATGGTTGCACTATCGTTTGGAGTATGGCATTGACGTATCGTGCAGCCATTACGTTGCCTTCCACGACCACCAGCGGCGTACATCAGCCCCTTATAATACCACCCCAAAACAGCAGGGGACCTCGACATGCTGCACTCACTGGACAGTGTGTCTAAAGGCGTTCAGCCTCACCAGGTTGCCTCCAAAAAAGTCTCCGACGTTCGCCTGGTTGAAGACATTGCAGCACTCATTGGTGAAGAGACCGTGCTGCCAGGCCTGAGCGGTCCATTCAGCATGTTGTTGGGCCCATCTCTTCCGCACTGCATTGTGTCGTGGTTGTAAAGATGAACCTCGCCATGGACGTCGGGAGTGAAGTTGCGCATCATGCAGCCTATTGCGCACAGTTTGAGTCGCAGCACGACGTCCTGTGGCTGCACGAAAAGCATTATTCGACATGGTGGCGTTGCTGTCAGGTTTCCTGGGAGACATGATCCGTAGGTAGCCGTAATGCACTGCAGTAGTAGCCCTTGGGCGGCCTGAGCGTGGTATGTCGTCGCTATTTCCTGTCTATCTGTATCTCCTCCATGTCCGAACAACATCACTTTGGTCCAGTCAGAGATGCCTGGACACTTCCCTTGCTGAGAGCCCTTCCTGGCACAAAGTAACAATGCGGACGCTATCGAACCGCAGTACTGACCATCTAGGCATGGTTGAAACTACTGACAACACGAGCCGTGTACCTCCCCTTCCTGGTGGAATGACTGGAACTGATCGGCTGTCGGACCCCCTCCGTCTAATTGGCGCTGCTCATGCATGGTTGTTTACTTCTTTGGGCCGGTTCAGTGACATCTCTGAGCAGTCAAAGGGACTGTGTCAGTGATACAACATCCATAATCAACGTCTATCTTCAAGAGTTCTGGGAACTGGATGATGCAAAACTTTTTAAATGTGTGTATTATTCCGTTTTTTGGTAATGTTTTCCATTTGTGAGATACTGCCTATGTGGCACTGATCTGTACACATGCTTGTGGTGTCGGTCATTGTATTTTTGCTGTCATTATGGAAGATGCATGTGCTGTTTTGTCTTGTAATATTTAGGCCAAGGTAATTGATGACTTTTTTGTTCATGTTCTGCTGTGAATTTAATTTTCTTAAGTACATTATTGAAGCAATTCAGAATGTCTGTTATCTCTTTCACTAACAGCACTGTGACACCTACAAACCTCTTATAAAATGAAATTTTGTTTAGTGAAGGTTCTTGGCTGCTAAGTAATTTTTGTTGCAAGTGATGCGTACTGAGCGCCGGAAACTGCGCGTCTGAACACGACCTGCGTTCGGCAATGTGCACCGAACGGTGGCCTGGGAAACCCTTGCGCCTGCACCAGCACCGCCCTCTGTGGCCACGTCTGCCTAACCTGTTTTGCAGAGCGGAACACGCTTCGAACCTCTACGTTCTGTGCTGAGGTCTGGACAGCTAACACGTTCTCTCTTACTTGCCTTTCATTCTCCTTCAACCACTTTCCGTGGATGGTCACGACAGTAACACGCCAACAGCCGACCAGATGCGCTGTTCCTGAGGTAGTGGTTCCCAGACGCAGGGCCCAAATAATCTGTCCTTTTGTCAAAGTCGTCTGTATTAGTTGAGTACGCCTTTTGCGTCACGTAGCGTCTCTGGTAGGACCCCCGATTCATCTTGGCGCCTCCTACATGCTTGCCACACCACGTCACGCTCCCGTAGTGCGGCAGTGGTCATAGTTATAATGTTTTGTCGAGATGTAAACAAGGTTGTTATAATTATGAGTGTATACATCTAATTATTCGAAACGATTTGTCTGATTTACTTGCTCCACAAAGTTTTATGTCCCTTTCTCCAGTGCTGTTGATTCTCCTGGAAAGTAGTAGTTTATGTACACTGTTTAGTCTTAATGAATCCATTTTCTTTTGATGGTATGGCGTGCCGTTTCAGTGAACAGACTGACGAGGATGAAATTTGGACCTTACAGACCAGTCAAGTTTATAAATTCCAGCTTTATGGTGTGCTTCATTCATTATGTTCCTTACGAATTAGCGTACCCGTCGTTTTATAATACTGGTGGAAACTGATGGCTCTGAGCACTATGGGACTTAACATATGAGGTCATCAGTCCCCTATAACTCAGAACTGCTTAAACCTAACTAACCTAAGGACATCACACTCATCCATGCACGAGGCAGGATTGGAACCTGCGACCGTAGAGGTCGCGCGGTTCCAGACTGAAGCGCCTAGAACCGCACGGTCACAACGGCCGGTAGTGGAAACTAATCCGAATACTTTTGTGGTAGAACATTTCAGTCCCATTTAACTTACCAGCTACTATATGCTGGCATATTTCACACCGGAAAGGGGTTGTGGAGGGGCGAAAGGCCTAACCGGAATCCTTTTGTAAATCAGTTCTTGCTGATTTTATTGGTTATAACTCCTTTCTATTCTGTTCAGCATTGCCATTTTATATCTCTGAGGATCACTTGACGTGCTTCGTATTGTAACTTCAGTTATATTTAATATTTATGTTTAGTATTATATTTACTAAACTTTAATTCAGTGCAATTTATGGAGGTCTTCGGCAGATCCTGATATTTTAAAAGTATATGGACACCTGTTACTGCAAATTAAATGAGGTCCGTCCACCCTTCGCCTGTATGATGCTTTAAGCTGCGCTGTGGACACTTTCTAGTGGTGTCCGTATGTCTATGGAGGAATGGCAGCCCATTCTTCCTCAAGAGGTGCTGGGGTCTGGAACTAAGACGACGTCATAGCTCATCCCAAAAATGTTCCATTGGCATCAGGTCGGGACTCTCGGCAGGCCAGTCCATTTCAGGTACGTTATTGCCCACAAACCATTGCCTCACGGGTACCTTCTCATGCTTATACACACTCCGAAGTCTTCCTCTACTGTATGCAGTACACGACGCTCTAAAATATGTTCATATATTTCGCCATTTAAGGTTTTTTGAAGTGCAACAAGGAGTCCACGTCCACCTCCCCCCCCCCACCCCCCCCCCACCCCCTACCGCAAAGAATGACAAAGATCTCCATACCGTAACACCACCTTCTCTGTTCATCAGTCTAGGCACTAAACATTCTGCAGGCGTTTGCCGAACTCAAGCCCTTCCATCGGGTAGCCACAGGGTATTGTGCGATTCATCGCTTGAAATCACTCGTTTCCCTGCGTCCACGCTTTTTATACAACAGCAGGCGTCACTTACCATTGGCTACATAAATGTGTGACTGAAGGAGCTGCTCGATCATTGTACCTCACTATTTTTAACTCTCTACGCACAGTCACTGTTCTAGCTGGACAGCTGGTAACCCTCTGAAACTCACGACTGACTGATTGCTTCTGCTGGTTTTATGCGGCTCTTAGAACCACGCTGTGCAATACTCAACGGCCCGTGTCTGTCAATACATGAGGTCTTCCTGGTTTTGATTTAGCCGTGGTTGTTTTCTCGCGTCCCCACTTCATAATCACAGCACCAGCAGTCGATGTGGGCAGCTGTAAATACGTCGAAATGTCCCTGATGTGTTTCCTACTCACGTGACATCCAATGAGCAGTCAACTTCCGTCGTTACTGACCTCTCCTGGCCCATTCTGCTGTCACTCCTTCTCCATTGACAACACAGTACTCCCTGCATCTTTTCAGACTGGCCTGTACTCGTCGGTTCTTCATTACATCGGGGTCTCCAGATACTTTTGAGCAGACAGTATGTCATCAGCATAGCGTTTGCAGTTTCTTTTTCGGTGCTGTGCCTGGTGCATTTTGCCTGCGAGTGATTCGTGTGCCCAAATGTTTTCTCCGAAAAACGGAACATTTATAAATTATATCTTGCACACGATTTTTTTTTCAAAGGTAAGTACAATTTTCCCAAGTACTTTCACCTTACCTAATATAGCTAGCTCTATGTGTATTTTCCACGTATCGATTCTTAGCATTACCCCTAAATACAAATACTACGCTACATGCTGCAAATGTTTGTCTCTAATTCTGTAATCAAGTCCTGTATGGACATTATCTCACGGCTATACCAAGTAAAAAGAGCAAGTGGATGTTACCGTATAGAGGAGAGACGTCATATGGCTGATGCATGAGCTATGAAGACTGAGCCGTAGTAAAAATTGCTGTTTTTAAGAGCGCGCCGCAGCGCGTAGTGTGAAATAGTTGCACTCCGTTTCTGGCGGTGGCTCCGTTGTGTCAATCGCAGCTTTTGTGTCTCCCTCTGGTGGGAAAGGGGAAATGTTCACGTGCATTTAACGGGCGCTATGAGCTCGCCAGTCGGTCAGCGTGGGTCAGCCTCTCGTCCCCAGCTTGCTAGTCTGTCTCTCGTCCGCATTTGTGAGGCAGTTAGTGTCTGCCTGTCGTTCGGAGTGCTAGTATGTCTGTCGTTCGGATCAACCTTTAAATCCGGCAAAATGAGAGTCTCTCCTCTCCGCCAGTAAGAGAACTCAGCGAGTGGTCGCCCGGTCGGGGCTTAGTTCCTGCATCTGAGTTTGCGCGTTAGGCCGCCAGTCTGCTCGAGTTTGCTTAGGCAGTGGGCATTGACGGTTGGATCGATCGGTTGGTCGGTCGCGCACTGAGACATAAGATGTCTTGTCCGTTTTGAGCGTCGGCGCATGTGAGGTCGCCACGTGAGTCCAGTGGGCCGCGGCGTATAGCGATGGGTAGTGGCTTCGCGTCCGAGACGAGAGCAACAGGAGTCAACCCACGACATCGGTCTGGCCGGTGCGAGCTGCGACGCCGTGAGACGGGAGATCGGAGCGCCTTCCTGCGTCCGTTGAAGCGGCTGGCAGCGGACGGTTCGGGAGAGCGATTTGGGAATGCTGCTCCTCGTCTTCTCGAGAAATCGTAGTTTATTAGAAGGAAGTTAAGTGATTGGTGATATCATGTTTGATTTACTTTTTCTAAATTCTACTTGTTTTCTTGGTGATGTCACCAGCCGTTTGCTTTGGGATCGTTCCACCATTCTTCTCCGTTTGCCCACCTGCTTGTTTATAAATTCGGTGGTCTGTTTTTCCCATGTGGAGTAGGGGCGGGTTAGAACAACCTGCGGTTCGGGTTGTTCGGTAATCTCCCTATCAGTCTACTGTATGTTTGTCGGATTTGGTATGTTAACGAATTTATTGCTTGGAGTGTAATTCCCTAATACCTGAAATATGTTTTGATCTTTGGAAACTTTGATAATACTGCCTATGATCTTGAGAGGCGGTATCTGTCTACTGTAGAGCATCTTAACTATTGTTTGGCCAACCTTGTACAATTTTATATAAGATTGCATTTCATGGGCATTTATTTAAATGATCATTTTAGTATATAATGTTGCCACTGTAAGACTTATCTTAGAATTTAAACTTCAGTTGCACGTTCGGTGGCAAGGTTAATATTTTAATTCGTGGTGTTTTGTACCATTTCCATCCCTCCTACGGGGGGTGCATGACTGTAATGAAAAATATATCTTTTGACACTTTGTCGTTAAATTGTACCCACCAATTTCATCATTGTCTTTTGCCTGTAATAATATTTTTGCTACATATCTGTTAATCACATGTATAGGATCACTAAAACTCGTTTACGGTAGAAGAATGCAGCATCATTCCCCCTTTCAATTATCGAACAAATGCAAGGATGGCTGACATAGTGTTTAGTGTACCTGAGATTGTAAAACAGTTGAGATCCTTAGACGCCAGGAAGGCATCTGGCCCAGATTGTATCCCCGTAATACTACATGTAGACTATGATACAAATACAGCACCATTCTTATCCGTCATCTATCACAGATCATTTGGACAGTGGGAAGTTCCACGAGACTGGAAGAAGGGTCAGGTCATAGCAAAGCGTATAAAATCGGATGCACAAAATTATCGGCCAATTTCACTCAAATCGATTTGTTGTGGAATCATGGAACATATTTTGTGTTCAGAGATAATGACCTTTCTAGACTCTGAGAAGCTCATCTCCAGAAACAAGCACGGTTTTAGGAAGCAGTGATCATGTGAGACACAGCTGGCCCTCTTTGTGCATGATATACAAACGGCTCTAGATACCGGCTCCCAGGCTGATGCCATATTTCTCGACTTTCGAAAGGCGTTCTACTCAGTTCCGCACTGTCGCTTGTTCCAAAAGCTGCGCTCTTACGGTTTGTCCGATGACATATGTGGTTAGATAGAAAGTTTTCTAACAGACAGAGAGCAGTATGTCGTCCTGAATAGGGTTACTTCAACAGAAACAAGCGTAACTTCAGGTGCGCCCCAGGGCAGCGTAATAGATGCGCTGCTTTTTACGATTTACATAAACGATCTGATGTATGGTATTGACAGCGGCATTAGACTATTTGCTGATGATGCTGTAGTCTAGAGGAAAGTAGTATCACACGAAAGTTGTGAACAAATCAATGAGGATTTTCAGAAAATAAATGCGTGGTGTAATGACTGGCAGTTATCTCTCAATAGTAGTAAGTGTAACCTACTGCGTATAACAAGGCGAAAATCCCCATTAATGTACGAGTACAAACAAAATGCCCAGTCTTTGGATACGGTAACATTCGTCAAGTATCTGGGTATGACTATTCGAAATGATCTCAAACGGAATGACCAGATTACACAAGTAACGGGTAAGCAAACTCTAGATTGCGGTTTATTGGTAGAATCCTGAAGCAATGCAGTCTTTCAACAAAGGAAATTGCTTACAATATTTTAGTTTGTCCAGTCTTGGAGTACTGTTCGTCTGTATGGGACCCTTACCAGTTGGATCTCATTCGAGAAGGTCCAAAGAAGAGCGGCAGGATTCGTGACTAGTACATTTAGCCATCGCGAGAGCGTTACAAATCTCATAGAAAGTTTGAAGTGGGACACACTTGCAGATAGACGACGCGCTAAACGGAAGGGGCTGCTCACTAAATTCCGAAATCCGATCTTCAAAATGGCTCTGAGCAAAAAATGGTTCAAATGGCTCTGAGCACTATGCGACTTAACATCTGTGGTTATCAGTCGCCTAGAACTTAGGACTAATTAAACCTAACTAACCTAAGGACATCACATACATCCATGCCCGAGGCAGGATTCGAACCTGCGACCGTAGCAGTCGCACGGTTCTGGACTGAGCGCCTAGAACCAAAATCCGATCTTCGCCGATGATGTAGAGCGTATATTATTAAATTAGAGCTCTCACTGAGGCATTCAGACAGTCGTTTTTCCCTCGTGCGACTCGCGAGGGGGGGTAAATATGACTTTGGCGCGAATTGTGACCTCCGCCACACACACCGCGTGGTGGCTAACGGAGTATATAGCTAGATGTAGATATTATAGGGATTAATATCAACATCTCATTTCAGTTGAGCAACTCGTTCAAAATCGAGAAAAGTGTCATAAACTTTCAAACAGTTATCTGGTGTTTCTAAACCCCATGTTCCTTGAGGAAATATTTTGTTTCCTCCGCTTTTAAAATATTGATTAGACAGCTTCATACAGTGATGGATCGGCCAATCTGGTAACGTTTCCGATTAGTTGAAACACAACAAAAATAAAGCAAGGCGTATCAAAGTCCATTGAGGCGTACCACTTCGTGAGATATAGCTCGCAATTTGCCTTGTTAACTAAACTAGCGATTTCCACAGTTTGTGGTTCATAGAAAGATGGAGATTTTCCAATTTTCAGTATATTCTATCGCTATTCAAGCTCAGAATTTGGTTCATATTTAATAACGGGCACATAAATTTCTGTAGAGCCTATTACAATCGTACCTGTAACTTAATATTTCAACTGCAGCATCATTGCAGGAGCATCTCCAGCACTGGAAAAGCAGAAAGGCGAGAGGGCTAGGGGATTTACCAGAGGAGGAAGGGTTAATTAATTGATCACTTTAATTGATTAGTCAATCAAAGTGATAGAGTGGGAAGGCGCTGTTTGAATAACTCGGGCTTGAAAGTGCGCATTTACTGGAGATGGGGAGGGGAGGGGGTTGGAGGTTTACAGAGGGATGGGGGAGGGGAGGGTTAGGGGAGAGATGGTGAGTTTCCCCAAAATACAGATTATTCCCAGGGGGTCATATTGTAAATCAGCCACCACAAATCTCTTAGTAGAACAAAAGGTTAAGGGGAGGGGAAGGGATCATAAGGTAAGCAGTTCAGCTCCTAATTGTATGTAAACCACAGCAACAGAATGAACCAGAACACGAGTCCTTCCCCTACTGACGTGTGACCGCTCTGCAGAAGTGTGTCATCTAGTGATGAAAATAATTTCCTTCCTTCTCCATGTAGAACAACAAGCCTTTGGTCCTACGATTGTTCTTTTTCTGGACAGAACGTACTACCCATTAGCCAAAGCAAATGCAGTGACATGGATACAAACTAACCCAAGCAGTGCATTATCTGCTTCGCGATGGCCTGAAGAATGTGCTGGACTTCTGAAGCTACCTGCATGAACGACATAAGGCGATTGTGTATGACCCAAAATACCAACAATATTTTTCTAATTTCCAGAGAAGAGCATTTGCGCATCTCATGCATCGTTTTTTTAGTGAAGTGCACCCAGTGGATGCTATCTTTAACTTAAAAAGCAGTGTATTTTGTTGACTTTGAGTTGTTTGATTTTCAAAGTGTTTTGATTCTTCTACTTTATAGTTAACAAGAAAAAATACGAAGACTTGCCAAGGTACAATTTGAGGCGCAAAGGGATTGACAAAGGTGGCCACAAAGGTGGACAGAGCGCATTATTGTTTTGTACTGAAAGAAGCAGTTTCAGTCTACTATTTGTTACACCATTTACGTAATTACCACTTGATATCATCTCCTTTCGTTCAGTATGATAATTTGTTTTTAAAAATGTTGAAACAGTGTACAGATACGTATTTAAGTTTTCAAAAAAATATTATGTTCATCTTTTATTTGCGAACAATAAAAAAAGAAATAAAAAAATATTTAGCGAGGCTGATTGCCGTGGAGGGGACCCCTTCGACGTTCAGGAAAGGACTGCTGGGACACCAGATACGGGTCTAGGATTCGAATGCTCGTCAGATTCCATTTCTTTATTTTATAGGTGCCCATTCCCTAGTTCTCTTCGTTCATAAGCTGAATATCATTTCGCCGCCTGACAATAGGCTCTCACACGATATTGTGGTCCGTTAAACTGCATGCATGGGTCAAGTAACCACGCACTTGGGTTCATGTAAGGAGGTTTCTCTGTGGAATACACAAACGGTGAATGCGTCGATGTGCTTTTAATGCTAGCTGCATCCAGTAACCAAGTTGCTGCTGTTGCTGGCCATGTCTGTGCTGCACAGTAACTTCAAAGCCGCCAACCCGGTAAGAATGTTTTTCGTCGCCTGGAGCAACGCCTTCAGGAAACCGCTAATCGTCGTCCACAAATAATGGATTAAGGTCGTCCAAGGACTAGACATACTCCACAGAGGAGGCGCTTCGTGAAACCGTTCCCCACTTACTTTGTGAAGTGCCCGCGATATTGCATTTCCATATACTTTAAAGACTGATCCTTGAAGCGTTGCACGATGAAGAGCTGCATCAATATCGTTATACATTAACTCATTACCGATGGCCAGGAGACTGCATTCGACGAATACAGTTTCGTGAACGGCTTTTGCACCAACTGGAAGATAATGAACATTTGATAAATAATGTGATATGGACTGAAGAATGTAGTTTCAGTCATGAAGGTATCTTCAGCCTTCACAACAGCCATTATTAGTCGGAACACAATCGATAGATTATATGCGAACGTGCCTTTCTGGCAAGCTGTAGCAAAGATCTGTGAGTTGGAACCGTGGAAGGAGTGCTTTCGGACCATTACCTATTGCCAGAGAAGTTTTCCTAACACATTAGAAAACGTTCCACTTCGTGTTCGGCGACAACTACGGATTGAGCATGATGGAGCACCGCCACACTTTGGAATGGATGTACGTAACTATTTAAATGAAGCGTTTCCAGGGAAATGGATTGGTCGTGAACATGTTCCGGCCTCCACGTTCCCCGGACATTAAGCCAGTAGGTTTTTATTTGAGGGGACACTTTAAGGAAAAAGGTTATAATATACCACACGTCGATATATACGACCTAGAAGCTTGCGTGGCATGCCGCTTCGACGATGGAGGATACAGGGATGTTGCAGGGTCCAGCAAAGTGTTAGCCAGCGAGTGGGAATTGTTTGTCAATCCAAGGTGGTCGGTCTGAACATCTCTAAATGTTGCTCTTAAGTGTATGTACTGGCTCTGTGACGATAAGGCTTGACGTCAAACCTGCAGACCTGTATTACTGTGCGTAGCATAAATTGCAATATAGTGTAGCCGACTTATTGCGTTCTTTGTACCTTACTGGAAAGAGACGATGTTACTGTATTCACTATTTTTGTTGGCTTCATTTGTATGGAGGACCAAACAGTGTGGTCGTTTAAGGATTTAAAAAGTTCATGTTACGCCTTAACGTTTAAATAAAGGTAATAGTAACAGAATAAATGCACAAGATGTCGTATTGTGGAGGCGTAAACTGGATACACTATGATCCTTCTGTAAAAAAAATGAAAGTTTGGTGCGAACGCGGCTCAGACATCGGCGAGCCTGTGGATACGTATCCCACATTGCCTCGTCTCACTGAGCTAATGACGGTACATCTCCCGTATAACGCACAGCTCCCGCTACCTGTTCCTGAACACGTTGCACGCAGTAGCCGAGCCTCGTTTTCCTTTAAATCGCGTTTCTTGTAAACCTATTGGCGGAACTACGATTTACTAGATACACTTGTTTCTTGAACATGCATGACAAGTGCGGCATGCTTTTCTTCACCCTAAGTATGATCCACTACCTGTCCGTTTCTATAGCTTACAGCTGTTTTCGTTAGAATTTAGAACAAATTGCTGCGTTTAACATTGTCGAAGACACTTTCTGCGTCGTCAAATCCTACGAATTTTTCATGAATTGTCTAAAATCTTGATTTTCGGACGCAAAGTAAGAATTGCCTAACCGTCATCTAACAGATCTTCAATTCTCTAAGTAGGTATATCATTGTAGAAGATAAGACACTGTGTATTAGGTCTACTCTTATCTCAAGTCGTTTGTTTCCGTGAGCTTTATTACCTTTCAAACTACCGGATTCCGACCCTTTTATTACGAACTGACAGAGCGTTTAGGTATAAACAGTAAAACAGCTATTCTTTAGGGAATCGAACTTTAAGTAATAAAGTACCTTCAGGCATCTGACAGTGAGTGAGCTAATGTGTTAAAATATTTGACGTTAAGTGTGTATCGAGAAAAAGGTTTGAAATTATGTTCGAAGTTGAAAGTCGCTAAGTCTTCTCATTTTAAAATACTGGATGATTATTGTCTGGATAATATGCGCGCCAGGAATTGCGTTGTCTCAAGAGATTTTTGTGACTGTACTAACTGTAATACTTGCCTATGTCTTAAACTCTTAATATAAGATTATACCTCCTACTGAGTAGGTACTGACAGCTTTTTAAATTTCTTAAATGAGGCAATAATTATATGAAATATTGATAATCAACTTTTTGTGGCCCCTTGAAACCGCCAGATAGGCAACCAGCAACAGCCAGCGTGCGCGACGGCCCCGCGAACCGTGTTAACCTGTCAGTAGTACATACAGTCCCACGCAGAGTAGCGTTGCGGCGCTGTCGCGTTATCCTCAGGTGTGCGGCACAGAGGCGCCCGCTCCGAGTTCTGTGGAGGACCGTACCGTATCTCTGGCACCGACCCAACAGCCGGCCGGCCGCCAGTCCACAAACTGTTCTCCCTTATCGCCGGCCACGACAACGGCGTGCGTCACGTACGCTTCTTATGACCCTGTAGCATCAACGTCAGCGACTAGGTACAAGGGACCAGCTTGGAGGAGGCAATGCGCTCGCTGGGCTGTGACTCCGCAAAGGGAAATACTACAAGCATCGGATGTCCGTCATCAGAAGTAGTTCAGTTGTTTCTCGAAGCGCGTAATACAAGTAAACATTTATCAGTGTCATATATCACACTGCATGAAGAAGTTTTCGAAAACAAACTGCCAGACTTCCGTTGCAAGTACATAGGCCACATATATGTCCCATACTTTTCAAACACGTTTTACCCAGGGCCAACAGTGTTTAGTGAGGTAAATTTTAAAACATCTGCCAACCACTAAACCGGTGACGTTTTTAGAATTTAGTATTTTCTTAAAAGTTTCGAACATTTTCTTCTTCATCAGGTGCTGAACTGCATTTACAAAGCGAGCTATTATCGGTTGTTGCATGCTATCATGATGCTTTACAGTTAAAACAATTTCAAACTGCTACAAGAGCTGACCAAGGGATGCAATACTATGAAACCTCTAACTACAGCGTTAACTCGCGCTAAACAGCAACGTTTACGGGTTAAAACTGTGACACTTTCAGTACGTGAATTTGGGGTATACACTGCCCTCCATAAATTTGGAAACACCAATCGATTATGGGCAATGAAAGCAAGTACATTAGAAAATAAATTTTATTTCTTTTCTCTAAATGTTCACTAAACTCAACCAGCACAAAGGTACATGTAACTATTAAATTTTAGATTCCTCAGGATAGGTACTCCTTGCTGCAGTCACTGTCTTGCATATTCTCGGCGTGTGATGGGTCAAATTTGTCAGTTTTCCTTGGAATTAGTAAGCATTCTAGCTGCAGGATCTCCCACAAGTGTTTCTCACTGGTGGTTACCAGTATTCGATTCCTCCAGTACAACCCATCCCCTAGCAGCTCTGTTGGGTTACTGGGGAGGCCAACCTCTAGGGGCCTCACATACTTCTCACACAAGAGCGACGTGTGTTTTGGCTCGTTGTCTTGCTGCAAGACACAACTTTCCCAATCAGACGGAAACTGGATTGTTTGGCATGTCGCTGGAGAATGGTTTAATAACCCTTTTGGTTCGTTTTTCCATCCACTTTCATCAAATATCCGACTTCATTCCCTCCAAAAGATCCCCATACCGTCACAGAACCACCTCCGTGATTCACAGTTGGAATTACGCACTGAGGAGTCGAGTGTTAGTGTGATAAACGGCGTACAAATTGAGGGCGTTTACTTCCAAATATTTCAAACTTGCATTCATCAGTGTATAAGACTGTTTGCCAGCCAACTACTGTCCAGTGTTAGTTTGAAGCTTTTTCTTTTTGTTAGCAGGCCGCAACAGTCGTTTTCTAGCTGTTACACGATCCAGGAGCCACCGCCTCACAGCTGGCTCACTCCCTGCCGTGTCCCTAAAAGTGTTTACTTCAGCAGTAAATTCAGGGACATTCTTGAGTCTATAACGTTTACTGGTCACCGCAATTAGTTCTCCTAGCGTGCTCCCGAGCAAAGACGATCATCACCGGAGCCTGTACCTCGACACCTTGTACGGTCTTGACAACTTTGCTGGTGGAAACCTTCAGTTTCTTTGATATTTGTCGCTTTAGTGATTGTCTTTACCCGTGAATAATAAGGAATCTGCCTCTTTGGGGACATCTTCACTTCCTTTCGATGCCCGTACTAATTTTTTTTGGCAGCGTGCTACCTTCGTACGGAACTGCACCTGTACATAACTGTAGACAATGTACCTCGTGCCTTCCACTGGCTCCACCTCGCTTGTTGGCGGTACCCCTCGGTCAGGTAAAGTCAGATTATATAAAACCGAACCATACCAATAAGCATGTATATGTACAGTAATTATCTGTACAATATTGTGTCAGTATTAATCGTTATTTGAGCATACTATTCAGTATTCTAACAAATAACTTACAAATATATCTCCCATATTGCACCGTTTTAATACGTAGCACGGTGTTTCTAAACTTATGAAGAGTACAGTGTGTTTACGCTGTAATTTTTAATTTCCTATCATCCCTGATTTGTGTCTGTATACAGAATGTTACTGTACTGAAACAGTTTTCCACTGTGAGGCACCTTGGCACCCAAAGTGCGTTATCCGATTAGTAGTTCACCCTGAAAGTGTAAGTCAACCATCTCACAATTAGCAAAATGATCTATAAAGCTAACGGCAAAAAAACCGAAAATGTTTTTAAAAAGTTGTAATTGCAATGCTCGTTGGCTTTGCAGACAATTTACTTGAAACTATCAAGCGAGATTTTTGTAACAAGCAAACAAAAGTATACAGCCAAGTACAATAAATGTTAGATAGCAAATTAAAATTATGTACACCATATGTTCTACACATTATCATATCACCTTATAATTTCATTTACAAGATCAATCATGTGTGGTATAGACATACTTTC
The DNA here is from genome assembly GCF_023897955.1 of Schistocerca gregaria. Lineage (NCBI taxonomy): Eukaryota > Metazoa > Arthropoda > Insecta > Orthoptera > Acrididae > Schistocerca > Schistocerca gregaria. The sequence goes on along the minus strand of NC_064927.1, from coordinate 70,508,025 downwards.
ATAAGTGCTTACAGGAGATTTTTACAGCATATTTTGTTTTTATTGAGAACTATATCACATATTTATATAATGATTGCATTGCACAGAAAATCATATAGGCTATAGAAACACTATTATGTCATAAAGGTATCGAGTTATCCATTTAATACTTTTTTTGTTAATAATAACTCTCATGTATGAAGTATGTTACTCTTTGGCACATATCCATCTCAATATGGTTTTACATACAATTTCGTGGTGTTGTTCTTCGACTAGTTGTTGCTGTACCATTTGCTTTGTCGTGTTTGTGTGGTGTTTCTATATCTTCAATACCAGACACACACCTCAGTTTTATCCAGCATAGGAGTTCCAATAGTTATATAGTGGGCAAAGTTAACACAGTAATCGTCCTAGATTTTCTTTTCCCTCTTTATATTCACTGACATTTTTAATGCACTTTTCTGTAATTTGAGTAGTCTGTGATTGTTTTACACATGTTTCACCACTGAAATGTCCCATGCTTCAATATAGAATGAATTAGTGCAGAGTGCATCATTTTCATAATTTTTATGTCTTTCATAATGCTGAGTCTGTGGAAGACATACATGTTGCAGTTGAGTTTTCCACTTACATATTGTATGTGCTTACCCCAGTTTATATTTACATTCGTTATTATCGCGAAGAATTTTATACCTGGGTAATATTTCTGCGATGTAGAGCCCATATTTCTTCGAATAAAATTTAAGGAAAATATTTTGGCGACGTTTTTATGTAATTTTTTCTATAGTTCTACAGTATTTTCCAGCCTTTCTAGTTACAGATGTTTTCTATCATTCTTCATGAATAGAACAGTATTAACATGTGAATGTGGTTGTGCGTAAGTAACAATTAACGATGTGTCGAATGTGATTTGGGTGTAGTTTGAATGTTAGTGTGCCAAGTATGGATAATTGAGAGTCAGAAAAGGTATGATATCCTGTCTCCTGCGTTTCTCTGAGTATATAGCTTAGTTCCTGTTTCTGAAAGATGATAGGATCCAGCTTCCTATTTCTCTTCTGTAGTACCTATACTAATTTTTTGTGATCCGCAGAGTGAAAAGCTACTGTCAGGTTCATAGATGGCCTTGTCATTCCTTTCTCCATTAAACTTGACTGTGTCTATGACACATTTTATATTTATGGGCGACAAACGTCCTTTTACTGACTACCCTAGGTTTCAGTGGAATAAATCTCTGTGTCGAGGTTCGTGTTTCTCACATATCTAGCAGGAAGGTTACGGTTGTTTGATTTTCTGGTTCATATTCCGTACTTTCTTATGAACCGTTTTTGTTAGTGCTGTTTTGAAGCAATTTGGAAAGACTCCTTCCTTGATCGACTTATATATTTGTTATCTAAGAGGTATCTTGAACTCTTCCATGTAGTGCGGAATTTCTGTAAATGATAGTTCATGAATTCCACGTCGTTAATTTAAGATCTTTTATTTTCCACAGTTTTTATTGTAAGTCAATGGTAACTGCTAAGTTTCACTGTATTTATAGATTGTGTTTATGTTAGTTTTTTACCTACTCTGGCAAAATTTTCATAGAAGAGGTTTATTATATTCTCATGCTGTGCTACAGTTGTTTTGGTCATTGCAAATCGGAGTTTGCTATATTTCTGTTATGTGGACGCATCATAATTTGAACATGTGCTAGAACAGTGTTGGTGGATGCTTCGACTCTCGCAGGCTGCAACTGTGCTGAGTTTCGAGGTGAGCAGTACAGGCAAGATTTATTCTAGGTTCAAATGGTTCAAATGGTTGTGAGCACTATGCGACTTAACTTCTGAGGTCATTAGTCGCCTAGAACGTAGAACTAATTAAACCTAACTAACCTAAGGACGTCACACACATCCATGCCCGAAGCGGTATTCGAACCTGCGATAGTAGAGGTCGCTCGGTTCCAGACTGTAGCGCCTAGAACCGCACGGCCACTACGGCCGGCCTTCATTCTAGGGTACAACCACTCCCCGCTGAAGAGTGCGTACCCCTGTAGAACAACTTCAGCAGTTTAAGGTGTGGAGGGGGCACACTGCGGGCCTGTGGGAAGCGAGATGGACGTGTCGAGGCATTCTTGCGTGTTCTGGGTGCAGTGGTGTGTCGCTAATTTTAGCACCTGTCCGTGGGATATTATCACACCCGTAGACGAGGCTCTGCATGGTACTGACACACGTCAAGATTAACACATAGTGCCAACAGGGGTGGCCCACCGAACATCATCCAGGGAAGAAATCCGGGCACATGTTGGTCCTGCTGTGACACCAAGCGCTATTTTTTTTATTTTTATTTTATTTTACACTTATAGTTCCGTAGTACCAAATTGAGGAGCAAATTTCCAAGGTCATGGAACGTGTCCGTACACGGAATTAAAATAAATAAATAAATAAATAAAATAAAATAATAACAGATGAAATACAATGTTTATGAACTACTACTACTGACTTTATATCGTCGGGCTGCTGACCAGACACTTCCTTCACAACTCACCATAGGGTTTTAATTTTATTCTGTGAATTGACTATTCTATTTGCGTACTCCATACTATTTGGATTCCTAATAACATTTTAGGCACCTTACAATACTGTTTGTAGTGGACTACTGTAGCTTGATTGTGACTACTAACATTTTGGTATAATTCCAGCTTTGTACTACATGATAGCCCTACCCCACTAGTCAGCCACAAAGGCTGCCTTTTACTGCTAGTACCCAGTTAGCAAAAGCAAAACGAGGATAATGGAATGTAGTCGAATTAATTCGGGTGATGCTGAGGGAATTAGATTCGGAAATGAGACACTTAAAGTAGTAAAGGAGTTTTGCTATTTGGGGAGCAAAATAACTGATGAGGGTTGAAGTAAGGAGGATATAAAATGTAGACTGGCAATGGCAAGGAAACCGTTTCCAAAGAAGAGAAATTTGTTAACATCGAGTATAGATTTAAGTGTGAGGAAGTCATTTCTGAAAGTATTTGTATGGACTGTAGGCATGTATGGAAGTGAAACGTGGACGATAAAGAGTTCAGACAAGAAGAGAATAGAAGATTTCGAAATGTGTTGCTACAGAAGAATGTTGAAGATTAGGTGGGTAGATCACGTAAGTAATGAGGAGGTATTGAATAGGACTGGGGAGAAGAGAAGTTTGTGGCACAACTTGACTAGAAGAAGGGATCGGTTGGTAGGACATGTCCTGAGGCATCAAGGGATCACAAATTTAGCATTGGAGGTAAAAATCGTAGAGGGAGACCAAGAGATGAATACACTAAGCAGATTCAGAAGGATGTAGGTTGCAGTAGGTACTGGGAGATGAAGAAGCTTGCACAGGGTAGATTACCATGGAGAGCTGCATCAAACCAGTCTTAGGACTGAAGACCACAACAACGACAACAACAACCCAGTTAAGAACGTTCTAATGGAAAGCAACTCTCAAAGAGCATAATAAATGTGTTAAGGAAAGCATTATATTTGTTATCTATGTTATCGGCGCTATAAACATCCTGCCACTCTTGTTACTTGACGAGGTTTAACAAACTCTCGATGGCCACTGGATTAACTTTCCTACATAGTTTGTAATTATACGTGACATTTGTTTGAGTAGGAAAGCCTTATAGTGTTAAAATTTGTGCGTCATCGTGTGAAAAGCCATTCACCCTTTCACTAACAGAATGCCCAACTAGTGATGAAGAATGAATAAAAATATTGTCTACGACTGTGCTATTGTTCCCGTGCACTCTAGTTGGGAAAAAATACATTCTGCATCAGACCTGGCAACATCCTTTTCCTTGCACAAATATATACAAAATTAGTATTGAAGTCACCACATATAACTGATTTCTGGTACTTTCTACAAAGTGAATCAAGAACCCTCTGTAGCTCGAGCAGAAATGCTATGAAGGCAGAGTTACGGGACCTATAAACAACAATTATAATTTCAGTTTCACTAAATTCAACTGCCTTGCACAAAAAATAAATATCTGTTCAGTGCAGTGCCGTGATCCGTCTACGGACTCAAACGAAATACTGGATTTTACGTACATGGCCACTGCCCCACACTGTAAAGAACGCCTTGAAAAACAGCCAGCTAATCTGTATCCTGGTAAAGGAAGCCTCTAAACTGTCAAGTTATTTAAGTGGTGCTCTGATAAACCAATGATGACAGAGTCAACATCTATAAGCAGTTCACTAACTCCTATATTATGATGAAATATGCTAATTCCTTCTCTACTTGGTTACCTGACCTCCTCTGAAGGTGATTCCTTTATTAGATGGACTTCATTTAAGCAGATGTACCTATCACTGGAATTTTTCCATGAGCGATCCCACCACCACCCTTTACCCTGTCACCTATAAACTTTTCCAACCTCTCCTTGCTGCACCTATTGACGTGCAGTCCACACGCCTAGTGAAAACCGATCTATTGATAGACTCGACTGCCACCACTGCAATGTGACCCATGCCCTCCACTATCGGTGCCTTTTCCAACCACAAGTTAACATACCTAATAACAACATTAAGATGAGATCGATCATGACGTTGAAACAATTGCACGAATTTCACATTAGTACCACCAGTCTCAGTAGATATCTTTACTAGGTCACCACTTACATCATATTCTCCGTCCCTATCAAGACTATTCGCTGCTCCAACGACAATCACTACCTGATCTTCTCTCGTAAAATTGCTACATAACTTCCATATGCTGTCAGTCAACTGAGACAACCCTGCACTAGGCTTCACAATGCTGGTGACCTGGTATTCACTCCCCAACACTTCCTGCAACTGCTGGCCCACACCTTTGCAATAAGAACTACTTAGAAACAGAACCTTCTTTCTCTGTTATAATTTGGAACAGATTTAGGCTTCCTAACTGCTGAGGACTGCTGCATGTTTCCTACACCTACAGCTGCAAGGGGCTCCTGTCCACTCAACTCTGACATTTGGTCAAATATATTGGTTACACGCAAAGCACAACGGTCTGAATGTCTTCTCCTCCTAACTGCTCTCTTACCAGCTGATAGTTTCCATTCCCCAATACCCTTCACCCTCCTCAACCTATCTAGTTCCTCCTTTGCGTATTGTAACTGCTCCTTAATCAACTTATTTCTGCTACAAATTCTGCATTTCCAGGAGAGGTTCTCACTAGAATGCCCACTGGCTTCACTACTGCGCTACCCTCAATGAAAATGCTTTGAACAAATCTCACACCATTATCCACTACTCACAAATCGACAACAAATCCCACACTTCTCACTCGTGGTAAAATTCTTAACAGTTACAGCAAAAACTACACTCTACGTTATTAAGTTCAATTACAAGAGTAGAGCTATTTAAAGGACTAACAATAGTGTCCCGAAATTCTCTCTCTACTACGAAAGCAACTACTTTTGTTAATCCTACTAAACCACAACCTTTCCCATACCACAAAAATTTCATACAATTTCTTAGCTAAAACTAAAAATTCAAGAGGCCACTGGACCACTCAACGAAATGAAATATACTGAATAAAAATTTTATTGAAATATTTCACTACAAATAATAAGAACCGTCAGCTAAATACTACCATACGAAATTTATTAAACGACTTCAAAGCAAAAACAACTATAAGAAACACAGTGGGCGAAAGTTTCCGATAGTTTATTTAACCGTTATTTTGTCAGAAGAAGCACGAGACACCATTGAAAACTACTAAATTTAATAACTGAATAACGTACAAACCCAACTTTGTTAGTACTCAGCTTTAGAGCCGCTACAGCTGTAACCGCACGTGGCGAAACTGGGATCCGTCTGATTGCAGCAAGATGCAAATAACCGAAAATACTGAACACGAAAATTAAGATTTGGTCACCTGAAGCAGATCTTATGATCTCTTAATGGTGATATTATCTCCTCCTTCTTGATTTTTAACATATAACTTACAACATAAACATAATTATTAAGGGAAATAGTAACTGTTGTTGTTGTTGTGGTCTTCAGTCCTTCGACTGGTTTGATGCAGCTCTCCATGCTACTCTATCTTGTGCAAGCCTCTTCATCTCCCAGTACCTACTGCAGCCTACATCCTTCTGAATCTGCTTAGTGTATTCATCTCTTGGTCTCCCTCTACGATTTTTACCCTCCACGCTGCCTTCCAATACTAAATTGGTGATGTCTCTATGTCTCAGAACATGTCCTACCATTCGATCCCTTCTTCTAGTCATATTGTGCCACAAGCTCCTCTTCTCCCCAATTCTATTCAATACCTCCTCATTAGTTATGTGATCTACCCATCTAATCTTCAGAATTCTTCTGTAGCACCACATTTCGAAAGCTTCTATTCTCTTCTTTTCTGAACTCTTTATCTTCCACGTTTCACTTCCATACATGGCTACACTCCAAATACATTCAGAAACGAATTTCTGACATTTAAATCTATTTTACTTCTTCAGAAAAGCTTTCCTTGCCATTGCCAGTCTACATTTTATATCCTTTCTACTTCGACCATCATCAGTTATTTTGCTCCCCAAATAGCAAAACTCCTTCACTACTTTAAGCTCTCATTTCCTAATCTAATTCCTTCAGCATCACCCGACTTAATTCGACTACATTCCATTATCCTCGTTTTGTTTTTGTTGATGTTCATCTTACACCCTCTTTTCAAGACACTGTCCATTCCGTTCAGCTGCTCTTCCAAGTCCTTACCTGTTTCTGACAGAATTGCAATGTCATCGGCGAACCTCAAAGTTTTTACTTCTTCTCCATGGATTTTAATACCTACTCCGAACTTTTCTTTTGTTTCCCTTTTTGCTTGCTCAATATACAGATTGAATAACATCGGGGAGAGGCTACAGCCCTGTCTCATTCCCTTCCCTACCACTGCTTCCCTTTCATACCCCTCGACTCGTATAACTGCCATCTGCTTTCTGTACAAATTGTAAATAGCCTTTTGCTCCCTGTAATTTACCCCTACCACCTTCAGAATTTGAAAGAGAGTATTCCAATCAACATTGTCAAAAGCTTTCTCTAAGTCTACAAATGCTAGAAACGTAGGTTTGCCCTTCCTTACTCTTTCTTCTAAGATAAGTAGTAGGGTCAGTATTGCCTCAAGTGTTCCCAATATTTCTACGGAATCCAAACTCATCTTCTCCGAGGTCGGCTTCTGTCAGTTTTTCCATTCGTCTGGAAAGATTTCGCGTTAGTATTTAGCAGCTGTGACTTATTAAACTGATAGTTCGGTAATTTTCACATCTGTCAACACCTGCTTTCTTTGGGGTTGGAATTATTATATTCTTCTTGAAGCCTGAGGGTATTTTGCCTGTATCATACATCTTGCTCACCAGATGGTAGAGTTTTGTCTGGACTGGCTCTCCCAAGGCTGTCAGTGGTTCTAATGGAATGTTGTCTACTCCCGGGGCCTTGTTTCGACTCAGGTCTTTCAGTGCTCTGTCAAACTCTTCACGCAGTATCATATCTCCCATTTCATCTTCATCTACATCCTCTTCCATTTCCATAATAGTGTCCTGAAGTACATTGCCCTTGTATAGACCCTCTATATACGCCTTCCACCTTTCTGCTTTTCCTTCTTTGCTTACAAGTGGGTTTCCATCAAAGCTCTTGATATTCATGCAAGTGGTTCTCCTTTCTCCAAAGGTCTCTTTAACTTTCCTGTAGGCAGTACCTATCTCACCCCTCGTGTGATAAGCCTCTACATCCTCACATTTGTGCTCTAGCCACCCCTGCTTAGCCACTTTGCACTTCCTGTCGATATCATTTTTGATAGTAACTACAAAATAATAAATGTTATTTCTGCTTATAGATTTATTGTATATTGAAACACCTTTATATACTACTAATGTTTATATATCAATTTCCAATGGACATAAGGAGATACAAATGAATTTCCTAACTAATATGATTGATCAATTGCCCAAATATGCCTCTTTTCATAACCACACGGTCTAATATAAATAACACAATATGACTGACATCATCTACGTACCAAACACTAGAAGACACTACTTTCAAAGATGATCTACAGTGGTGTGCAACATCAGTGGAGATAAAAGTTACGTGATCAGAACTGTTTAGGTTTATAGCCCTAATAAGCAGACGCAATTAGCAATATCACCGTATGTAGTGCGTTCGGTGCGTCGGAGTGATGGTTCTCATGCACGACTGTGACGACGAAAGAACTTCAGCCACAAAATATTTTTTTTTAAAAAAACCTCATTCAAACACTAGGACAACAGAAGATGGTCCTCTGACTTTCTTCTTGTCTGTGTGTTCTACAGACGATAAACGCCAACTCCCAGCCTGAAGAACGGAGTTCAGGTAACGTCCCTATACGAGCATAGGCAGAAGAAGTGCTCTCAGTCACTGAATGCTGCATACGCAATGACGACTCCCTATCCGGAGGCGAATTCCAGAACCGTATAAGTTCGAAACAGTACAGTGCCTAAATCTCCTGCGAGTAGAGACAGCAAGTCCGACTGTAGCAACGAAACCGGTGATGTGCGACCGTCAGACATGGGCGCTCTAAACGGAAGACCTCTTTTTCTCCACCACTGGCTTCCCTGCAAAGCTCTGCTCCCCTCTCTCATAACTGCAGAAGGCGAATCATATTCTCGAAACCACGGAATATTCTCGCTCTCTACAGATTCTTCCGAACGTCCACCAACCATATTTTAATCTTTTGTGTTGCAGAACGGAAAGTTTGCGAGGAAATACCTATACCCTTTAATTAGGAATTCCTACAATGGTACGCTTCTCAGAGTAAAAATCCTTGGAACTAACTCAGCCTGCGTAATTTGCGAGGTAACGCTTTTTCACTGGCGTTCCAACCTCTACTACTGTAGGCAATCACTCATTACGCCGTTTCGATAATAAAGACACTCCATCACCTTTCATGCAATAAGCGCTAACAACCATTTACAAGGTGTACGTGAAAATGTCAGTCTTCTTTAAGCATTCATATATGCCATGTACAACCTATCAAATGATACCTAATTCCGGTTGTAGATCATGCCAAAGTATGTAGCTGAGTGCTTGTAAGGTGCGAAATTATAGCCACCTAACAAGATGACGCGATATCTACATCTACATCTACATCCATACTCCGCAAGCCACCTGACGGTGTGTGGCGGAGGGTACCCTGAGTACCTCTATCGGTTCTCCCTTCTATTCCAGTCTCGTATTGTACGTGGAAAGAAGGATTGTCGGTATGCTTCTGTGTGGGCTCTAATCTCTCTGATTTTATCCTCATGGTCTCTTCGCGAGATATACGTAGGAGGGAGCAATATACTGCTTGACTCTTCGGTGAAGGTATGTTCTCGAAACTTTAACAAAAGCCCGTACCGAGCTACTGTGCGTCTCTCCTGCAGAGTCTTCCACTGGAGTTTATCTATCATCTCCGTAACGCTTTCGCAATTACTAAATGATCCTGTAACGAAGCGCGCTGCTCTCCGTTGGATCTTCTCTATCTCTTCTATCAACCCTACCTGGTGCGGATCCCACACTGCTGAGCAGTATTCAAGCATTGGGCGAACAAGCGTACTGTAACCTACTTCCTTTGTTGTCGGATTGCATTTCCTTAAGATTCTTCCAATGAATCTCAGTCTGGCATCTGCTTTACCGACGATCAACTTTATATGATCATTCCATTTTAAATCACTCCTAATGAGTACTCCCAGATAATTTATAGAATTAACTACTTCCAGTTGCTGACCTGCTATTTTGTAGCTAAATGATAAGGTACCTATCTTTCTATGTATTCGCATCACATTACACTTGTCTACATTGAGATTCAATTGCCATTCCGTGAACCATGCGTCAATTCGCTGCAGATCCTCCTGCATTTCAGTACAATTTTCCATTGTTGTAACCTCTCGATACACCACAGCATCATCTGCAAAAAGCCTCAGTGAACTTCCGATGTCATCCACCAGGTCATTTATGTATATTGTGAATAGCAACGGTCCTATGACACTCCCCTGCGGCATACCAGTGACACCGACTACTGTGGTGTCACGAAAGTGTCGACTTGAGATTGGAAATACGCTCTGTTATCTTCAGTGGTGAGTGTGGGTTCTGTCTATTTGAGGGTTGTGGATGTGCACGTGTAGGGCATATATGTGGTTAGCGGTCTATTCCTGAATGCATTAGCCCTTGACACATTGGCTGCATGGTGAGGAGAGACGTCAGGTACAGCTCGCGGCCACATTCGGTATGTCTACTGGGTAAAGTAACCAGGGCCCGCTACGTTGCACAGCCTCGTATCCCAGTGTTAGTGTCATTTCCAAGACAGGAATCTGATACACTTTTCCGACAGGATAATGCACGTCCGCATACGGTTGCTGTGATACAACGTGCCCTTAGTGGTGGAGGAAAACTGCCCTGGTCAGCAGTATCACCAGAGCTCCCGCTAATTAAACACTTGCGGTACGCGATGAACCGGAAACTTACTCGTTCTCCAGATAGTACATTTCTGAATTCCAACAGACGTTGCAAGTTGCTTGGGACACTCCAGTACAGGATGCCATTCGGCACCTTTATCATCGGTTGAATACAAGAATACACTGTGTGCTGGTGTGCACTTTACTGTCCCACGGTGTTTCATTTCGTGTAAATTTGTCACCATGCTCACCTACCGCTGCACTGGAGGTAGTAGCGAAAGCAATTTGCAAACCTTCGGGCACCTCGGACACGCTATCAGCATGCATGACACATACGCTACTCAGCGTCACTAACTCGCCCTGACGCGGTAATGATGGACGGACACGAGGAGCCGTTACCAGTGCTAGCAGAGGCCGCTGTTTACAAGGGACCTATTCGTGTCCGCCACAGGCGTGACCAGAAAATAGTGCCGCGAGTATTCCTCGCCGGCAGCCTGAGCTGCACGGGTCAATTCTTCCGGCGTCGAGAGCCTCTCCTAGCGTCCGGACTCTCTCGAAGTCCATCGTAGAGATCGACGCCGCTGTAATCAGCATTCATCGTTGTTTCCCTCGGCGCATCAGACTGTATACGGGACAGACTTTTCTATTCCTATGCTGGTCTCATTCAGAACACCTTCATCGTACTTAGAATATCTCCCATACAAGTGTATTTGTCTATGGAGATCCTAATTGTGTTACTTTGCCATACAATAGACTCACCATACTGTAATGTCTTCACACCTGTGAGACACTGTAATTGTGATTTTGTTGGTACAGTCGAAACAAACTTTCGCAAACTGTGATCACTATTTTCCCTGTGTAGGTGTGAGCGACACATCACCTACAATGGCGAACCACCCGTCGCATCACTTTTCAATAAAATAACCTCCTCTTTGAGTGTGCTGCATCTGTTTTTCCGGCAGTGTATGTGCTGTCTCAAAAATTTGTCCTTTTGCAAGAAGGACGTTCGACTGATATCAAATTTTACTACAAAACATACGAATCAGTACCTGAAACTAAACTTATGGAGACTAGTGTTACATGGAAGACAAACATGGGTCATATAATAGTTGGAGAACAGGAAACAAGTATTTGAAATGTGATGCAACAGGAGGATATTCCAAATAAAGTGGAGATGTAATACACGGTATGAAGAGACACTTGCAAACTAGGCAACGAAAACAATCTCAGGAATGTTCTGACCAGTAAATGACCATGGTACATGGAATTTTCTAATGCCTCGATGAATAATTGACATGAGGCCTATGGAAGCCGAGTCGAAGAATTTTAGGGACAAAAAACATATAATTCCTAAATAGATTATCACATTAACTAAATGAGGTAGGTACGTATGAATGATAACTATGGTGCAACACAAGCACATACAGAACCACAACAAAGGGGCGAAATACGTTTTTCGCTACTTTACAAAGATAAGGCCATTGTATTATTGAAGTTCGTTATACATCCGACGAATATTTAGAAATAAGTAAAGTGTAATTCTGTTCCAAAGCAAACCGACGTTGATGTGGTTTCAAAATCCAATTTTCTTCGCGCCTCCCGTAAAATGTTATATCACTATAAGGAATGAGACAGCCGATATGCTTCTTCTCTGAAATTTCTCGTTGATTCGAATATTGCGAGAGTGCATTTTGAGACATTTGTTACACATACAGGGAGGTTAAGCAGCAACGGCACAAAAACAACATGATATTGAAAATTTTGAGATAACATTTCGTATTAGATTGAGCTGGTGGGTTTCTTGTGCCAGGCCACATCGATTCTTACTTCCATCTTTGATCGTTATCCCTGTGCCTTGTTCTCTTTGTGTCTTTGAGGCAGGCTACTTATGGTGGCGCGCGTGCACAAGTCGAGGAGAGTGGGTCCGCGCATGAGCCGAGTCAGTCTGTGACGTGCTTTCGGTGTTGTCGTTGTGGGAGTTGGCGAGACCATGACTACATCTACATCTACATTCATACTCCGCAAGCCACCCAACGGTGTGTGGCGGAGGGCACTTTACGTGCCACTGTCATTACCTCCCTTTTCTGTTCCACTCGCGTGTGGTTCGCGGGCAAAACGACTGCCTGAAAGCCTTCGTGCGCGCTCGAATCTCTCTAGTTTTACATTCGTGATCTCCACGGGAGGTATAAGTAGGGGGAAGCAGTATATTCGTTACCTCATCCAGAAACGCACCCTCTCGAAACCTGGCGAGCAAGCTACACCGCGATGCAGAGCGCCTCTCTTGCAGAGTCTGCGACTTGAGTTTGCTAAACATCTCCGTAACGCTATCACGGTCACTGTGACGAAACGCGCAGCTTTTCTTTGGATCTTCTCTATCTCCTCCGTCAACCCGATCTGGTACGGATCCCACACTGATGAGCAATACTCTAGTATAGGTCGAACGAGTGTTTTGTAAGCCACCTCCTTTGTTGATGGACTACATTTTCTAAGGACTCTCCCAATGAATCTCAACCTGGTACCCGGCTTACCAACAATTAATTTTATATGATCATTCTATTTCAAATCGTTCCGTACGCATACTCCCAGATATTTAAAAGAAGTAACTGCTACAAGTGTTTGTTCCGCTATCATATGATCATACAATAAAGGATCCTTCTTTCTATGTATTCGCAATATATTACATTTGTCTATGTTAAGGGTCAGTTGCCACTCCCTACACCAAGTGCCTATCCGCTGAAGATCTTCCTGCATTTCGCTACAATTTTCTAATGCTGCAACTTCTCTGTATACTACAGCATCATCCGCGAAAAGGCGCATGGAACTTCCGACACTATCTACTAGGTCATTTATATATATTGTGAAAAGCAATGCTCCCATAACACTCCCCTGTGGCACGCCAGAGGTTACTTTAACGTCTGTAGACGTCTCTCCATTGACACGTGGCAAGGCCGTATGCCGTGAGGGCCAGTTGGAGCAACGAAGAAGCGTGGCCCGCTGCCGCAAAGTATTAAAGTTGCATTGACACGGCTGGCCAGTGACGACCATGATTTGCTAATACCTCGAGAGCTATGTGGATGAATGGCGTGTGAATTTCACATGAAGAAGAAAAAAATTAACCGCAAAACTTTCGTGGTGGGTTCCTCCTTCTACAGGGTGTTACAAAAAGGTACGGCCAAACTTTCAGGAAACATTCCTCACACACAAATAAAGAAAAGATGTTATGTGGACATGTGTCGGGAAACGCTTAATTTCCATGTTAGAGCTCGTTTTAGTTTCGTCACTATGTATTGTACTTCCTCGATTCACCGCCAGTTGGTCCAATTGAAGGAAGGTAGTGTTAACTTCGGTGCTTGTGTTGACATGCGACTCATTGCTCTACAGTAGCAGCATCAAGCACATCAGTACGTAGCATCAACAGGTTAGTGTTCATCACGAACGTGGTTTTGCAGTCAGTGCAATGTTTACAAACGCGGAGTTGTCAGATGCCCATTTGATGTATGGATTAGCACTGGGCAATAGCCGTGGCGCAGTACGTTTGTATCGAGACAGATTTCCAGAACAAGGTGTCCCGACAGGAAAACGTTGGAAGTAATTGATCGGCGTCTTAGGGAGCACGATACATTCCAGCCTATGACTCGCGACTGGGGAAGACCTAGAACGACGAGGACACCTGTAATGGACGAGGCAATTCTTAGCGCAGTTGACGATAACCTTAATGTCAGCGTCAGAGAAGTTGCTGCTGTACAAGGTAACGTTGACCACGTCACTGTATGGAGAGTGCTACGGGAGAATCAGTTGTTTCCGTACCATGAACAGCTTGTGCAGCCACTATCAGAAGCTGATTGGCCTCCACGGGTACATATCTGCGAATGATTCATCCAACAATGTGTCAATCCTCATGTCAGTGCAAATGTTCTCTTTACGGATGAGGCTTCATTCCAACGTGATCAAATTGTAAATTTTCACAATCAACATGTGTGGGCTGACGAGAATCCGCACGCAATAGTGCAATCACGTCATCAACACAGATTTTCTGTGAACTTTTGGGTAGGCATTGTTGTTGATGTCTTGATTGGGCCCCATGTTCTTCCACCTCCGCTCAATGGAGCACGTTATCATGATTTCATACGGGATACTCTACCTGTGCTGCTAGAACATGTGCCTTTACAGGTATGACACAGCATGTGTTTTAGGGAAGATGGAGCTCCTGCACATTTCAGTCGAAGTGTTCGTACGCTTCTCGACAACAGATTCGGTAACCGATGGATTGGTAGAGGCGGAGCAATTCCATGGCCTCCACGCTCTCCTGACCTCAACCCTCTTGACTTTCATTTATGGGGTCATTTGAAAGCTCTTGTCTACGCAACCCCGATACCAAATGTAGAGACTCTTCGTGCTCGTATTGTGGACGGCTGTGATACAATAAGCCATTCTCCAGAGCTGCATCAGCGCATCAGGGATTCCATGGGGCGGAGGGTGGATGCATGTATCCTCGCTAACGGAGGACATTTTAAACATTTCCTCTAACAAAGTGTTTGAACTCACGCTGGTACGTTCTGTTGCTGTGTGTTTCCATTCCATGATTAATGTGATTTGAAGAGAAGTAATAAAATGAGCTCTAACATGGAGAGTAAGCGTTTTCGGACACATGTCCACATAACATATTTTCTTTGTCTGTGTGTGAGGAATGTTTCCTGAAAGCTTGGCCGTACCTTTTTGTAACACCCTGTATATGCAGTGAATATTATTGTGTACTTATTGACTGTTGCAGTTGCTCGTGCAAGTGGGCAGCAAAACACTGACTCCAGTGGTGGCGAGGCGAGTTCTGTTCTGGAAAGGTCATGAAATTATGTTACTTAAGTGGCTAGAAATAGCGCCTCCCATTTGTAAGTATGGATTTGATGCTTAGTAGCACGCTGAAGGTAGCTGGTTCAGTTGAGCGTCATTTCTTAATTTATAGATTTAGAATTATCTGGTTTTACGAATAAGTGGTAGTTTCTTAACAACTTCTTGTGCGTATGGAAGGCAATTGGCCGTGATAAATATAGGTTACATTGTTTTATGGTCGGATAGAGGCCGTGTGTATTTTGGTCTGTTGCGATATGGGCCGTGCTTATTGCATTAGCGTCCTACTTAAGTGACGTTAGTTTTCTATTGCAATTTCAAATACCTATCCGAAGGTTGATTGTCACGTTAGGTACTGTATGTAGATTTATGTGGTGTCAGCCATTCAGCAAAGACAGATTATCTTGTACGGTGGACCTCAGGTTATTGGGTGTGGACTGACACATCTTTTCACGTAGTATCTTTGGTTAAATTGTAATTTGTTCATATTAAGGTATTGCCTTATATATATATATATATATATATATATATATATATATATATATATATATATTTGTGTAACTTGTGTATACTACAGTGTGTCTGCCGCTCATGTTTTCCTGTTTTCAGATACGTGTATAGTGGTCGACGCGAGCAAACCTCACCCCGCGAGCTGCAGTCTGAAGGAAATCTCAGATTTTGAACTCAGGGCCGTCCGGACTCCGTGAACGCGTGATTTGTCTACTCCATTCAACGACAGGCCTGTTTTAGGCAGAAGATATCCTACTGCCCAAAGTTGAGGATAAGTTCACCCTTTGGATCGTGTGTTTGTGAAATCGTAATAGATTAACGTTTGCTCGCGTCCATCACTTGTTCATCAGATTGACGTTTTGCCTTAAGCTTGCATGAAGTCTAGAATCTTCCGGGCGTTGAGTGTAATAGAATACTAAGAGTAAGCAGAATAATTAATAGTACACTTTAGGTCAGATAGCACCAAATTAATTTTACAATTTCAGTAAGTATAAAACAGAGTGAGAAAGGCCATAGCGGACATTGTAAACATTAGGTTATCTATTTCATATATTATTTTGGTTGTTGTTACCGGCACGTAAAGGGGCCCTTGTCATAAGTATGACGATTAATATTGTAAATACCAACTGTGGATAGGGCCTTGATATGAAAATGTTGTTAATTGATTATTACTGCTGATGAATTAATGTGTATGAGTAATCAATAAAGAAGTTTTGCATCTACAAACTGTTTGTTTTACTGGTATACAAGGTTAATGTGCAATCGCCACATAGTGTATTGTGATAATGCATTTTTTTCAAAAGCATTCTGTTCATCTTTACATATGCCTTGCTTCACATACCCTGCCTCACAGTATTTGCTTACGATTTCGTGAAGAATATGCTTTTACTGCTGGTAAAGATATCGTAGATGGTTTCCTAACCACCGATAATTAGATTTAGTTACATTTAAACAAACTAATTTTGTGAAATAATAAATTGTTACTTCGCGCATATCTCGCGCACGCATAATTTAACAAAATATAGGTGTTGTAGAAGCCGATGAAAGTATGGCAACATGTATGTGAACGTGGTTCGACCTCATCATCCGCAGAATCAGTGAAAATATCGTCACACAGCTGACGTAGATCGACGACTCAGGCTGTTCAGGCTATTCGCTAACAAACTTTCTAACACGTGTAACATATCGTACACAGTTTGAGCAGGGATTATCCCCAGAGTTGAGGGTACACATTTCCGTCGTAGCTTCGTTGTAAATACACTCCTGGAAATTGAAATAAGAACACCGTGAATTCATTGTCCCAGGAAGGGGAAACTTTATTGACACATTCCTGGGGTCAGATACATCACATGATCACACTGACAGAACTACAGGCACATAGATACAGGCAACAGAGCATGCACAATGTCGGCACTAGTACAGTGTATATCCACCTTTCGCAGCAATGCAGGCTGCTATTCTCCCATGGAGACGATCGTAGGGATGCTGGATGTAGTTCTGTGGAACGGCTTGCCATGCCATTTCCACCTGGCGCCTCAGTTGGACCAGCGTTCGTGCTGGACGTGCAGACCGCGTGAGACGACGCTTCATCCAGTCCCAAACATGCTCAATGGGCGACAGATCCGGAGATCTTGCTGGCCAGGGTAGTTGACTTACACCTTCTAGAGCACTTTGGGTGGCACGGGATACATGCGGACGTGCATTGTCCTGTTGGAACAGCAAGGTCCCTTGCCGGTCTAGGAATGGTAGAACGATGGGTTCGATGACGGTTTGGATGTACCGTACACTATTCAGTGTCCCTTCGACGATCACCAGAGGTGTACGGCCAGTGTAGGAGATCGCTACCCACACCATGATGCCGGGTGTTGGCCCTGTGTGCCTCGGTCGTATGCAGTCCTGATTGTGGCGCTCACCGGCACGGCGCCAAACACGCATACGACCATCATCGGCACCAAGGTAGAAGCGACTCTCATCGCTGAAGACGACACGTCTCCATTCGTCCCTCCATTCACGCCTGTCGCGACACCACTGGAGGCGGGCTGCACGATGTTTGGGCGTGAGCGGAAGACGGCCTAACGGTGTGCGGGACCGTAGCCCAGCTTCATGGAGACGGTTGCGAATGGTTCTCGCCGATACCCCAGGAGCAACAGTGTCCCTAATTTGCTGGGAAGTGGCGGTGTGGTCCCCTACGGCACTGCGTAGGATCCTACGGTCTTGGCGTGCACCCGTGCGTCGCTGCGGTCCGGTTCCAGGTCGACGGGCACGTGCACCTTCCGCCGACCACTGGCGACAACATCGATGTACTGTGGAGACCTCACGCCCCACGTGTTGAGCAATTCGGCAGTACGTCCACCCGGCCTCCCGCATGCCCACTATACGCCCTCGCTCAAAGTCCGTCAACTGCACGTACGGTTGACGTCCACGCTGTCGCGGCATGCTACCAGTGTTAAAGACTGCGATGGAGCTCCGTATGCCACGGCAAACTGGCTGACACTGACGGCGGCGGTGCACAAATGCTGCGCAGCTAGCGCCATTCGACGACCAACACCGCGGTTCCTGGTGTGTCCGCTGTGCCGTGCGTGTGATCATTGCTTGTACAGCCCTCTCGTAGTGTCCGGAGCAAGTATGGTGGGTCTGACACACCGGTGTCAATGTGTTCTTTTTTCCATTTCCAGGAGTGTATCTATAGTTCCGTGTGGTGCAGTATCAGGTAGCTGGGGCTGCTGTGTTACCGAAGCACCTTTAACAGCTCACATGTTGATGCATACTGCATAATAACAACTCTCATCTGGCTATGTCCCTTTGCCTACTAAGAGGGATGCATTAGTTCACTATGACGCAATCTCAACACACTCAGTGCATCAGAATGCTCATACCTTGAAGTTAACATTACTCATCTGATGGACGGGGAGAGCTAGTTTCGTTTGTTTGACTCCTATGCTGGTGGAGGGGTGCTGTGCACTGTGATCACCTCACTCGGGGTGTGCCACGTGACTTAGCCACACCGCTGTTTACTTATGTTTTACGCAAAGACCGAACTTTGTGTAGAGGCACGCATTTACCCTGTCTCCAAACCGCTGTTTCCCCGTAACTGCAGTGGTGAATTACTATTCTTATTTCATGAGTAAGTGCCATACAGGTGTGGTTATAGTTATCATACTAGTAAGGGTGCTTATTGAAATACACCAGGAGACGGTGTATTGAAGACATATCAAGAGCTAATTTTTGTTGTAGGATCTAACTGACAAATAAATCTAGGCGCCTGGGAATACTCTGCCAGTGAATCCTCTGCATGAGGATACATTTCGAGCAGTGTTAACGCACAGTTAAGATTAATACACTACAGTCTTAATGGTTTCTTTCATTTATGCAGAATTTCCAACCATGAAGTTTATTATTAAACTGTCGCGTTAGGAATCAACACCAATGAAGCCTAACACGTGGGGAACGACAATGAGTGATTGTGTTTTAGTTTGTGTGTGGGTGAACCACAACGAAAAATATGGAACCAGAAAATAAAGGTGGAAGCACTTCTGTCAAAATATTTCTAAGTGTGCTCAAAACACTCCACAGATGAATGTTGGAGAAATATTCAGGCGTGGACTTAAAGGATGTCCCATTTACGTAGAAGCAGCGAATCTGTATTTGTGTGTGTGTGTGTGTGTCAGAGACAGAGACAGAGAGAGAGAGAGAGAGAGAGAGAGAGAGAGAGAGAGAGAGAGAGTCTAGGATGCTGTTTGGTGCTGTATTGTTGACGTTTCACTTAATAGATAACGCAGTAGGACTAAAAAAGTTCAAGGCTCAACTCTATTGTAAGAAGTTTGTATTAACTTTGTGCATGACATTGATTATTTAATGTAATGGATTCTTGTGTACAAAATGTTGACTATAACTGTGTGCTTGCTTATATCAAAGAGAAATTAATGGGTACGCATGTGGCAATACCATGATACATACTGTGATTTTTTAAAATTTAATTTACAGTCGGAATCATTTTATCTGTCTTCACTTGACCATTTTCTCGGAGAACAATGCACACATCTGTAGCTCTACGATACGTGAAAATGATACATATATTTCAACGAACTGTACATGCCGTATAACTGATTCTCAGGAATTAGTCCTTCCTACCATATAAGAAAATGCTAATAGTACTACCGTTAGCTGAAACAACGTAAAATTTTCATTATACTCCGTTTTTAATGCCTCGCCTCCGTAAATGTAATATCTGGCTATGGAAAATTTTCCGTTTCACGTGTGTCTCATCAAAATGTTCAAATGTGTGTGAAATCTTATGGGACTTAACTGCTAAGGTCATCAGTCCCTAAGCTTTCACACTACTTAACCTTATTTATCCTAAGGACAAACACACAGACTCATGCCCGAGGGAGGACTCGTACCTCCGCCGGGACCAGCCGCACAGTCCATGAGTGCAGCGCCTGAGACTGCTCGGCTAATCCCGCGCAGCTATGTCTCATCGAAAGCAACCGGAACTTTTTCTTCGCCTACGTCAACAGCTGAACACCGTGCTAATACGGCTGTGGGTGGCGAGACGCTTATAAAAATGACGATGGCACACTGATTTATGATGCCGAGTAAGAAACCCGCTCAGCCGGAACGGTTCACCTCTGCAGAGAAGTCTTGTTGTTGGTCTTAAGCAGAGAACACTACAAGCAGAATACAACATACGTATTTATTACCCAGTAAAATAATTTTTCGTCATATATTCCCTGTTCCTTTTACTGACTTGTAATTTTGTTCAGGGAAGGCCGGACTGGAAGGTCATTACTGCGTGAACATTGACCATGGTCGCCTGTGGTCTCTGCGGTTGGCCAGACTTGCGTACTATTTCATCAGCTCACGGCACCGAACTGTATCATTTCTTCATCACAGTATGCTATCAGAATGGAAATGACTTGCAGTATGTCAGTAAAACAATAGGGAACAAAAACATTTTGAAAAGATCGCGTCTAGGTTAAATCATGTCTGAAATTTGGTGTTGTTTTATCCGTGCTGTATCTCATTGGTCTCTGCGGACGTGAAGCAACCACAAATTATTTTAAAAACCTTCATTTCAATGCCATACTCAGTTTCGGGTTATCATGCCCACCTTGAGATTGCTAACTTTCCCAATCCACAGTAACATTTATCGCGGTAGCTTGTAGTCCGTTTCCTGCTCTGTACGACAATATCTGAATGTTCAGGACCACTTTCTAAGCTGTTTATGTATCAAAAATATTCCATAATGTTTGTCCATTTGATAAGAATTCGGGTGAAATGGTTGTGTACACTTACGTAATTACACTCCTGGAAATGGAAAAAAGAACACGTTGACACCGGTGTGTCAGACCCACCATACTTGCTCCGGACACTACGAGAAGGCTGTACAAGCAATGATCACACGCACGGCACAGCGGACACACCAGGAACCGCGGTGTTGGCCGTCGAATGGCGCTAGCTGCGCAGCATTTGTGCACCGCCGCCGTCAGTGTCAGCCAGTTTGCCGTGGCATACGGAGCTCCATCGCAGTCTTTAACACTGGTAGCATGCCGCGACAGCGTGGACGTCAACCGTATGTGCAGTTGACGGACTTTGAGCGAGGGCGTATAGTGGCCATGCGGGAGGCCGGGTGGACGTACCGCCGAATTGCTCAACACGTGGGGCGTGAGGTCTCCACAGTACATCGATGTTGTCGCCCGTGGTCGGCGGAAGGTGCACGTGCCCGTCAACCTGGGACCGGACCGCAGCGACGCACGGGTGCACGCCAAGACCGTAGGATCCTACGCAGTACCGTAGGGGACCGCACCGCCACTTCCCAGCAAATTAGGGACACTGTTGCTCCTGGGGTATCGGCGAGGACCATTCGCAACCGTCTCCATGAAGCTGGGCTACGGTCCCGCACACCGTTAGGCCGTCTTCCGCTCACGCCCCAACATCGTGCAGCCCGCCTCCAATGGTGTCGCGACAGGCGTGAATGGAGGGACGAATGGAGACGTGTCGTCTTCAGCGATGAGAGTCGCTTCTGCCTTGGTGCCAATGATGGTCGTATGCGTGTTTGGCGCCGTGCCGGTGAGCGCCACAATCAGGACTGCATACGACCGAGGCACGCAGGGCCAACACCCGGCATCATGGTGTGGGGAGCGATCTCCTACACTGGCCGTACACCTCTGGTGATCGTCGAGGGGACACTGAATAGTGCACGGTACATCGAAACCGTCATCGAACCCATCGTTCTACCATTCCTAGACCGGCAAGGGAACTTGCTGTTCCAACAGGACAATGCACGTCCGCATGTATCCCGTGCCACCCAACGTGCTCTAGAAGGTGTAAGTCAACTACCCTGGCGAGCAAGATCTCCGGATCTGTCCCCCATTGAGCATGTTTGGGACTGGATGAAGCTTCGTCTCACGCGGTCTGCACGTCCAGCACGAACGCTGGTCCAACTGAGGCGCCAGGTGGAAATGGCATGGCAAGCCGTTCCACAGGACTACATCCAGCATCTCTACGATCGTCTCCATGGGAGAACAGCAGCGTGCATTGCTGCGAAAGGTGGATATACACTGTACTAGTGCCGACATTGTGCATGCTCTGTTGCCTGTGTCTATGTGCCTGTGGTTCTGTCAGTGTGATCATGTGATGTATCTGACCCCAGGAATGTATCAATAAAGTTTGCCCTTCTTGGGACAATCAATTCACGGTGTTCTTATTTCAATTTCCAGGAGTGTATGTTCCAGAAGGATGCATTTCGTTTTGTTTCGGTTCTCATCTTTTCTCAAATGAAATATTAAAATAATATATTTTACTTGGTATTAAAACGAGACATACAATCAGAAAATGGCGGTGAAATAACGCAAGCTTCACTTGAATTTTATATTGATGGCACCAACATCGAAGCCATGTAGTACTTCCGACAAAACTGCGTAAGCTCCTTGTGAATTGATGTCATTCTCAAAAAATTTGCTAAATAAAACACGCACATACACACCTCCGTATTTTTGGGGTGCAGTGATGGTCATTATAAAGGGAGACCACCGTTGCCCCTAGGTGACCACTATACACCTTGGATGACTTGAGGTAGGGGATGGGTCGCAGTAATGGTGACCCCCATTCTCCGTGGGTGACCTTTTATAAGGTTGACCACCTCCTGAGAGTACCTGATGGTCAATTTACATGGTGGCCATTCCACCGAGCCGTGGCCACCGTTCTCACTGGGTGACAATGGTAATAATTTTAGTTGGTGACCAACGTTCTACCTGAGAGAGTGCAATGCTGGTCATTTTACAGGATGAGCACCGTCCCCCCCACCCCCCTCCGCCCCCTGTTCTCACGTCTGTGTACTCAACATGTCCACGTCTCTCTGTAAATTCTCTGCTGTAACAAAACCTTTACAAGTATTAGTGTTTATTCTCGTACAGAGGCGCTGAATATTTATTTTTCGATCGTAATGAGTATGTCTGTCATCAACAAAGAATTCAGGAAAGAAATGCAACGAGCTTATTGGGTGCGTTAGTACTTGTATATTATCAACTTTCGGTATCTAGACTTGCGAGAGAAGGGACGTGGTTCAGGGATATCCTATAGCTGAAGCAGCCACTAATATCGATAAAATTAATTAAAACATTTTACGCCTGTGGATGTGAAAAAAAGCAGTTATCATCATTTGAAAGTAACTGTACGAATGTAATCGATACGTGTGATGAAATCATAAGGTAATGAGCTTCTTCTTTTTTTCCTTTTCTTGCGACGAAGCAAGTTTCGTGAGATTGTGGATGACAAACGCTAACTTAAGACTACCGGAAAGTGAGTACTGAATGTTTGTTGGCGTTCCTGCAATCACGATCACTGTGTCTTGAAGAATAACAGTCCGTGACTTTGAACATATCCTTGACACTAGCTGGAAACCGACCACATTTTTCACGAACTGCATTGCACTCTAGCAGTCAGCGACGGAAGTTCTACCAGTGAAACTGCAGCACGTTTTCAGGCGAGTGTATACTTTTTTATATGCTCTAAAACTGAACGGGAGAATGTGCACACCTCCGCTGCATCCTCTATTCACTTTCAGGTTGTATCCCACGCTACTCGACGAGTAATAGCTAAATAATATCATCGTAAATACTAATTAAATTGGTGACAACTAAAAGTAAACTTAACTGAACACCAAAAAATAAAATTCTATACTTTATATAAGAGCTGATTCCTGTCACTAACAACTGCATTTTGTGTCGTCTGACTTCTTAATATTTCAACGAAATGACTCACTATCTTTCCTCTTTATTACGTGTGCCACATCATTAAATTTCATCTCGTATGTTTGAGCACACATTACCAAAAACGTATTTCCGTATCTGCCTCATACTCTTCCTAATGTTTACATTAGGAAGAGTCAACAAATTTAGAGAGAAAGTGAAAGGAAGAAGCACCAAGAAATAAAAATTATAAATTTTAGTAACGAGGCATTTCTCAAGTAGGTAAGAAATGAGCGTTGCAAAGCTTTTAGCCACCTACCTTTTGCTGTTCTTGAAGGTCACCCAGCCACCCACTTTCGGCTACGTTGCAAGATCACCTTCCAAAAAACATATATAGATCATAAATTGGGAACTTTCTTGGATTTTTGGCACGATAATGAAAAAGAAAACAAATATTGTAAAAATAATTCTTGATTTTGCGTGTACATCTCCAGACGGAAAACAACTCTCCTTATGTTTGTTTGGTGTAGTTTTAATAACATCCAGCTTCTTTTTAACTTATGAATGAAATCTACACATACCACGTATTTCCTTCTGCAACCAGTAATTTGATAAATACAAATAAGGTATGTTCTGTAATTTTAATACAAATCAATTTTTATCTCATAATTTAACTTTTTATGGTCTTGACAATTAGCTCTGTTTCTTCTTGCTTCTAAGTCCATTCGTTAATTTTTATTTTGCATTTATTTTCTGCTTTGTTCTATTGTTAAAGCATTCCATATCTTCTTGGGTGTACATTGTCAACTGTTGCCTACAACATTCTTGTGGAATTCACATATGAGTCTTCAAGTTTATAATCATAGTAAACAAGTGGTCATAAATTATTCTATTAGCTCTAAACACAGAAAATGGCTTTTCTCTTACAATGTGCACAACACGCACTCCACCATTTTTAGACACAATGCGAGCAACCTTTTTAACCAGAGCCAAATGGAAAAGGATGTTTATATAACAAATTATTAGTGCATTCTTTGGTATATATCCATTGATTTCTGCGAGTACTTCAAGGCATGGGTACCTTTCATTGGTATTTATGGTAAACGCTGATATCTTGCACTCCTCAGGAGTACCGTCCCAAAGGTGGTGATTCTTGCGTCTCCTACACAAAGCAAGCTACGCAGTTCATGATGTTCTTGTTGCGTATTGGTTCTTGAGGCTGTTTCAAAGAAAGAGAAAATTTGGTCCATTCTTTCATTCGTGATAATCAGACGTTATAGTAATCTATCCAACCTCACATTAACGATGCGATACAGAAGTTGCATAGCTGTATATAACTACACGCTTCATGACGACATCTCACCAAGATACTAACACGGCTACGGTCAGCTGATGGAACCTCTTCTAGGATTCCAGTAGCTTGTAACCGATGCACCGCTGCCCGTTTACTGTAACCCTCCCACCCTCAAATTGACGATGCGTCAAAGAATTTGCATCGCATTGAATACTACAGGCTCCATGGCGTGTTCTCTCCAAGAAAATAAAGTGGTACGGCTCACCGCAAGGAACATCTAACGGGAGGGCAGTAGCTGGTTTCTGATGCACCAATGCCCGTTTACTGTAACCTTCGCACCTCATATTGACCATGCTCCACAGAAATTTCATCGCGGGTCAATACGACACGCTCAGTGCCTATTCCTCTCAAACAGACTAACACGCCGATGCACACATCCATGCCCGAGGCAGGATTAGAACCTTCGCTGCGACCGTAGCGGTCGTGCGGTTCCAGAGTGAAGCGCCTAGAACCAATCGGCCACAACGGCCGGACAAAAACTGCATCGCGATCGAAAACTATAGGCTCTTTGCAGACATCTCTCCAAGAGACTAACGCAGCAACGGTCAATTTAAGGAACCTGGGAGTCCAGTAGCTAGTATTTGATGAAACACTGACTGTTTACTGCATCCCTCGCATCCTCGCATAGACAATGCGTTACCGAAAATGCATCCCTGTACCTCCAGGCCAACTTCTCTCCAAGAGCCTTACACGGCTACGGTAACCGCATGGAATCTCTCCAGGGAGTCTAGTAGCTTGTTTTAGATGAACCACATCCGTTTACTGTAAACCTCGCAGCCTCACATTGGCGATGTGACACAGAAATTTCAATGCGATTTGTTACTACAGGCACCATGCCGACTTCTCTCAAAGAGACTAATGCAGCTGTGGTTACCGCATAGAAGCTGTCCTGGGAGTCCAGTAGGTTGTATCAAGTACTCCACTGCCCATTTTCTGTAACGTTCACACCCACACATTGACGTTGCTACAAAGAAATTTCATGGAAATTTGATTCTACAGGACCCAGACGAATTCAATTCAAGAGACTTAACGCGGCTACGGTCAGTTGGAAACTCTCCTGGGAGTCCATTCGCCTGTATTGGATGCAGCAATGCCCGTTTACTGTAGCCCTCGCAGCCTCACATTGATGTTCCATGATTGAAAACTACAAGATCGATGCCTAATTCTCTCCAACAGACCAAAGGGTTTACGGTCTGCGTTGGAACCTCACATGGGAGTCAAGAATCTAGTATCCGATGCTCCACTGCCCATTTACTGTAACCCTCGCACCCTCAGAATGAAGATGCACACAGAAATTGCATTGCGACTGAAAACCACAGGCTCCATGCCGACTTCTCTCCAAGAGACTAAAGCGGCAACAGTTACCATTGGAAAATCTCCTGGGAGTCCAGTAGCTTGTATCTGATGCCCTACTTCCAGTTTACCGTAACCATGCACCTTTACATTGATGATGCGACACAGAAATTGCATCGCGATTGAAAAGTATAAGTTCCATGCCGACTTTTCTCCAACAAACTAATGCCGCCTTCGCGGTTGTCTCGCCATTAGGAGTTTGCTGGGCTATTGCATTAGCGTCGATGACATTGTCTGAATCATTCTGCTAGTGTACATCTACGATACTGAAGCGGCTACAGTAACCGCATGGAACCTTTCCTGGGAGTTCAGTAGCTAATACCAGATACGCCACTGCCCGTTTACTGTAACCGACGAACCCCATCACACTGATGATGGGACAAGGAAGTTATGTCTCCACTGAATACTTCTTTCCAAGAGACTAATGTCACCCTCACGGTTGTCTCACCATTAGATAGTTGCTGGGATATTTGCGTTAGTATACCTCTCAGTATACCTTCTGATTCTTGAACAGAGTATTCGCTATTAATAACTGAGACTTGTTAGAGAACTCAAATGGTCTTTCTCCTTTCTCATTCCTTTTCCCAATCCCATATTCTCCTGTAACCTTTCCTTCTACTCGTTTCCATGCTGCATTTCAGTCTCCAATTGATTTTCATTTCCCTTTATGTATTCTCATACACTGTCTCTATCTCTTCATCATCAGCTTGCGACGTCGGAATGTGTGCCTGAATTATCGTTGTCGGTTCTGGTTTGCTGTCGATTCTTACAAGAACAACCCTATCACTGAACTGTTCACAGTAACACATTCTGCCCTACCTTCCTATTCATAACCAATCCTACTCCCGTCATAGCATTTTCTGCTGCTGTTGATATTACCCTATACTCATCTGACCAGAAATCCATGTCTTGTTTCTGAGCCGTGTACGGCTCGTGTTCATGACGTTTCTTGCTTGACAGCTTCACTTTACGGAACTGTCGCCTCGTTTCTTATTCGATTTACTGGCTTCACTAAGTTTCTGGCTTGCCTGCCCGTGAGTGCCAGCAGCAGCGCGTATCGATAAGAGCACTGTCGTATCATCTTTGAAGCGAACGCTAGTATTTCCGGCTCGTCGTGTGTCGGAGCTCAGTCGGGACGCAGCGCCAGTGAGGTCCGGACAGTCAGTACTTGAGACACACACGCACTGTCCGACGGAAATGGACTGGAGTGGGAACAACCGTTGGTTGGCCATCGGTCGGTCGTGTCATCGGGCCACGTGTACTTGGTCTTTTGACCTTTCTGGGTCTCGTCAGTCGGTCATCTTGCCTGACGTGGGTCAGTTCCTTCCTTGTGCAGAGATGTCCAGTGGCCAGTGGGCAAGAGTTACCTCTGCATGGTTGGGTCCGAGCCAGTGGGCCCGGGTCGCCGGGTCTCCGAGTTCCGAGCTGCAGTGAGCTCCGGACAGCCATGACTTGCCCGATAGTTGCCGACACACATAACTTGAGTGGGGACGACCTTCCTTGGTCCTTTGGTCGGCCGTCTCATCGGCGACGTGTGTTTGGTCGCCGACCGCTTATGGAAACTCTGTGTGTGTCGACTTGTGATTCGTCCTTGTTGTTCCATAGTGTTGTGTACATAGTTCCGCGTAGTCAGCGAGTACACAACTTTCCCACTAGAGCGCGCCTCGCTAAGCACAACAGCGCAGTCGCGGCGCTCGTCCGTCTCAGCACTACGAGATGGCGCTGCCTTAGAGACGGACCAAATTCTGCTTCCGTCGATCCGCGTATTAATATGTAACGCAGCCAATGAGATTGCTGCTAACGTAGAACCTTTTCTCCTTGCGGATCACACTCGCGCAGTGACACCTGAATGGACGAGGTATTATAACGAGTGTACAGACCTCCGATTAGTCAGTCTGCATTTGTCGGCACCAGTCTGTACCAGTCTTCATTAGTCTGTTCCAGTCTATAGTCAAGTTTCAGTCTACACCTAATAAGATTATCGTATTCCTGTACATGGCCAAATATCAGAGATATGTGAGAACAAGATTAACGTACCAAGACCAAGGGAACTTCAGTTTGTCAATTGTAAATAGCATCCAGAATCGAGTTAAGTAATTTTATGCTTGTTGTTATTTTAATAAATGTGTGTGAAAATTAATCAAGTTCTGTTTAAAGTTGGTCACCATCAATCTGCTACTCTAAGCGTGCAAGTGGCATTTCTATCGTCTGACCTAACGGCAGAAGATAAACACGCCACGATAAGACCACGAGAGATATTGCTGACAGTCGCCTACTTCGTTAGAGTGACAAGTCAAATAATCTGATGGTGTGTATACCGAAGGTCTTACAGTACGCACACCACACATAGTGATTAGTGATTACTTTTAGGATTGTCCGAATTCTTGGTGCAAGTGTTCACGTGGAACTGTGTGTAGCTTGTGTGATCCCCACTGGGCAGTTATGAATGCTGTCTGCGTGCTGGAGTAGGCAGTCGGTCGGTTCGGACAGAGCAGCGAGTGTGTCTTGCCTCGCCGTGTTGATGCTGACCGGCTCGGCGCGTCGTTCGACAGCCTTGGAGTGGTTGTTGTGCCTTCGCTGAATTTAGACGCCAATTTTGAAGACGTAGTGCTGCTAGTATCTTCGTCCTTGCTAATATTTTCCGTTGTCGTGCCGTTCGTTGGGTGGAAGGGTATTGATAAGGTTGTTGGTCGGTCCTTCAGCCGTCTGTGGGTCGGGTTGCCATCCTTACTCTTGGCTGCCTGTCTCACCTCACCTTACGTTAGACTTACCTCCTCAGGCCGACCCTTGTAACACATCTGAGCACCACTGTTCTGTTGCTGTAGATTATGATTTTCTTTTAGTCTCAAGTACTGTGCGAGGCCTTCAGCCGTCTATTGATTTAGTTTGTTTTAATGTTAAGATAAGGCCTTCAGCTGTCTTAAATTAAGACACTGAAGATTCCTGTTTGAACTAAATTTTTTAAAAAGAAATAATGGGGAATTTTGGTCTATTGCAAATCCTTGCTATCCAGACCTTAAGTCTAGTTCTTCTGTGTTAAGTGTGTGGCCTTCACTTGAGTATTTATGTAAAATTTTTGGTAACTAAGGCCTTCAGCCGAGTCTATTCGTTAAGGCAATTTTAATAACTTGTGTTCGGGCCTTTAGCCATGTTGTTTATGAATCCTTTTAAGGGCATGTGTCATTAAGTGTTTTGTGCAACTAACAGTAACGGATCTTGGCCCCTTTCCACAACCATAACCTGATCCGCGCTGTCCTGCGAAACCACTTCACTTCACTGACTCCTACTGAATCTAGATTGAACCCTTGCATTTCAGATTCTTTAGTTTCCTTACCACGTTCAAGTTTCTGACATTCCACGCCCCGACTTGTAGATTGTTATTATTTCGTTGGATATTTAATGTTTTTCACATGATAACCTCCCCCTTGGCATTCCCCTCCCGGAGGTCCGAATGGGGGACTATTCCGGAATCTTTTGCTAAAGGAGAGATCATCATGATACTTCTTCAGTTACAGGCCACATGTCGTGCGGATACACGTTACGTGTCTTTAATGCATTGGTTTCCATTGCCTTCTGCATCCTCATGCCCTTGATCTTTGTTGATTCTCCCGCCTTCAGTGGCAGTTTCCCACCCGTAGGACAAGAGAGTGCCCCGAACGTATGTCCACTCCTCTGTCCTCTTTGACAAGGCCGTTGGCAGAATGAGGGCGACTTCTTACGCTGCTAATGCTGATTATTAATCAAAGTTTAAGCAGCTGCTGAATTCGAACCCAGGACCGAAGATGTTGTGATTATGAATCATGACGCTACCCCAAGACCACGGGTCGATCATTAGGCATGTGCTGGGCTATGACATAAGCCTCGAGGACATTGTTGAAGTCAATATGCTAATGTGCATCTATGATGCTGGCGCGGCTACGGTAACCGCATAGAATCTCTCCTGGGAACCCAGTAGCTTGTAACCGATGCAACGTGCAATTTACTGTAACCCTCAAACCCTCACATTGACGATGCGATACAAAATTGCTTTGCGATTGCATGCTAGAGGCCCCCTGCCAACGTCTCTCCAAGAAGACTATTGCCGCGCTCTGAGTTGTCTCCCCATTACGGGCGTGCCACGCGTTTGCATAAGCCTCGAGAACATTGTTGGAGTCAATATGCTAATGTGCATCTATGATACTGGCCCGAGGCAGAATTCGAACCTACGACCGCAGTAGCAGCGCGATTCCGGACTGAAGTGCCTAGAACCTCTCTCGAAAAGATTAATGCCCCAAACGGGAGTTATCTCGCAATTAATCGGGTACCGGGCTATTGCATAAGCCTCGAGGACATTATCGGAACCATTTTGCTAGTGCACATCTATGATTCTGCCGCGACTACTCTGACCACATTCACCTGTCCTGGGAGTCCAGTTGCTTGGAACCGATGCACCGCTGCCCGTTAACCCTAATCCTTTAATCCTCACATTGACGATGCGACAATGAAATTGCTTTATGGTTGCATAGTACAGACTCCCTGACGACTTCTGTCCAAGAGACTAATGGAGGGCTCAGAAGCCAATCAGTGTAACTCATCGTTTTTGTGCAAGTGACTGATATGTCGTAACAGATTCCTGACCATTCAGTCTCTCATTTTCCAAGACGAGTGGGTTCAATTTGACGTTTCTTACGCTAGATTGCAGCACATTTACTGACCACAGAGTAAGCCATTTAGTGTAAGGTTGCAACACCAGTTTGTTTGTCTTAGCGCACTGTCAGACACAGTAATCTGCTACTGTTACACAATACATGATTTTTAGATTGTGATGTCCTCTTCACTCCTTGAAAATACGCCGTTTTTAGATAACGTTTCTGTATATGTACCTGACAATGATAATAATTCATGCGATTTAGGTCTGTACACTCTAACCTCTAAAATGTGTCGTAATTTCACGTAACCACTCTGAAAATGCTTCTTTACCAAAACTAGTGCATTGTTTATCTCGTTATTGATACTGTAACCTCACAACTGGAACGTTACATTGCAGACATTGCTTAACACGTGTTTTGTATTTTTTTTTTTTTTTTTTTTGTATTGTGAACTTTTTGGTGAGTTGCATTAAATGACTTCCTAAATATTTTATTTATTTGTAGATGTCACTGAAAAAGATAATCGCCACTTAGACAACAATGATAAAAGCAATGAAAACGAAAATATGATCATATAGAAAGGAAGGAAACGGAAGAAGAAGCAATATACTTCGACAAGTGTAGTCAGTTCTGCCAAAAGATGTTCTGGGAAATTTTATGTAAACAGAATTTGGAAAACGATGCCTTTGTGAACTGTAAATGTTCACGAAAGTGTTTTGATTTAATAACTCCTGCAGAACGGACATTATTGCTCGAATTTTTTTATAAATTGGGCGATAATGCAAAGCAGAACGTCTATCTCCTTGGACTGACAACACGAAGGTGAATCAACGTCGTCCAAGAAACTCATCGAAGGCACCAAAATCGAAAACTCTGACATGTTATTTGACAACTAAAGTGATGTGAGTTCGTGTGTGTAAAAACAATTTTATGGGCAATTTACAAGTTAGAATACGTACATCCTTTGCGTGGAGAAATGTGCACAGGATGGTACCGAACCTGTCAAAGAAAAGCTGTATTATCACATGTTTTCTACTAATTTCAGTTTACATTTAAAACCCCCGTCCAAAGATACATACCAGCTATTCCATTCCCTGCAGAACATTCTTACATTTGAGAAAAATGATGCAAAAAATGACGAGACAAAGATTACAATAGCACTTCGAGCACAGCAAGCAAGCAGTTATTTGAATTCATACAAGTTGCTTACAGGTGAAGATCTTTACGTTTTCACTTTTGATCTGGAAAAAGATTTACCTTTCCCAAAACTCCCCATATCTGTTGCCTATTACAAACTAAATATGTATGTATATAACCTAAGAGTGAACAGTTTTAATGACTGTAAAGGTTACATATACATGTGGGATGAGATAGAAAAGTCTCGGGGATCACAGGAAATTGGTGCATGTCTCGTTAAACATGTTAAACAACGTGCCTCAACTCATCGCTGTATTCTCATGTATTCAGATTCTCGCGCAGGTCAAAACAGGAGTATCAAACTAAGTTTATCGCAGCAAAAACTTTTGCATGATCCAGGGATGGCAGCTGATCACATTGACCAAAAATGTATGGTTTCGAGACAGTGTTACCTCCCAGATGATGCACATTTTGGCGTTAACGGATCCAAAGCAAAAAATAAAACATTTATTTTTGGTCAACTGATTTGGTAACAATTGCCAAACTCAAAAATCCATTTATGGTAAGAGAGATGAAGCGATAAAAGTTTCCTTCAACCAAAAACTTGGAAGCTTCAATTTCCAATAGGAAAACCAATACTGAACGGGGTGAACTATTTGAAAATGAAATGGCTAAGATACTGCAAAGATCAAGAAAATTTCAATTTTTTACAAGGAAACATTGATGGAAAATATTGCATTTTATGAGATCAGCATTACATCAAATTCAAAAGGAAGGCGACCTCATTTGATCAATATCGTGCAAGATCCCCTGTATCCAGATCGTCGACCTGTTAAAGAGCTAAAAAAAAGCATATATTGGAACATTTGCAATACATTCCTCCACCTTACCACTCATTTTGTCGTCGGTTACCTTCAATAAACCAAAGTACACGTGAATCATCCTCCAAAACAAAAGAAACCAAGAATCCTGCAGAGTATGGCAGCGATAACGAGGAATATACAGATTACATTGAACAAAAACTGCAGTGGGCAGTGACCGTAAGCTACAGCTTTTGTGTTAAATTATAGTTTTGTTGTAAATTATTTAAGTAAATTATTTGAGTTTTTGTATTAGGTTTAAATAAAAAGAAGTCTTATAATTGTATGAATCACCTGTATTTTTCTGTGCCACATTTAGAAAACATCTAATTATCTTCAGTTTCATTGTGGACTGACTGACACTGATTGGCATCTGAACCCTCCAAGTCCAGTCTCCCAGCGTCTTAGCGCTGAAGTAGAGAGCGCACACCTGAGGCCCGTTAAAGCTAATGATGCAAGGGCGAGGAATAATTATTGGGAGGAATAAGGAGATTTACCATCTGCGTATAAAGATACACCAACCAGTGTTATTCCTAGGTCTATGTCGTATGTTTTAAATAAATCTAACTGAAGTGCAAGAAAAGTACGAAGAACTATGAAGTTAGGACAGGGAGATACTGCAAATTTTAGTGTTTTCAGATATCTCGGCAGCACAATTATGGAAGATATTTGGCGCAATAAGTAGGTGAAAATGCGTAAGGAGGCTGCCAAAAAGGCATTTAATAAGAACATAAGGCTTCGGTACGGGTGTATTGTCAGAGACTCGTTTTATATTGAGCGTGGCATTGTAAGGAGCTATCGCAACAACGGGTGAAGACACAACCGTCCAAGAACACTGCTAGTTAGGGACAATTCGTCACCTGCATGTAGCACCAACACACAGACGCGGCAAATACTGACGAACCCCAGCAGCACAGCAAAGCTGACTGGCATTGCCAGCAATAAACTAGTCGACCAACCGGTATCGCATGGAAACCGAAGGGTACACTAAACACAAACAAACCCTTACGCAGTGCGATCGATTTATGACTAATGGACCATCCAAATAACAACCTTGGCTTGTTACAGGTACAGACGGTGAAGCTGGACCATGAGTCTCACAGGTACCCAGTCCAGCAGCACCCCTCCTCTCACAGGACTGACGCACTTTACGACCTAAGGTACGACAACGATAGTTCAGTTCAGGTATACATGCCCACGTCGTAAGCTGAAGATGAAGAGGTAGAGGAACTATATGAGGATATAGAAAGATTAATACATTATGTAAACGCAGATGAATTTCTAATAGTCATGGGGGACTGGAATGCAGTTGTAGGGGAAGGTGTAGAAGAAAAAGTTACAGGAGAATATCGACTTGGGGCAAGAAATGAGAGAGGAGGAAGATTACTTGAGTTTTGTAATAAACTTCAGCTAGTAGTAGCGAATATTCTGTTCAGGAATCACAAGAGGAGGAGGTATACTTGGAAAAGGAAGGGTGATACGGGAAGATATCAGTTATATTACATCATACTCTGACAGAGATTCCGAAATCAGATACTGTATTGAAAGGCGTACCCAGGAGAAGATATAGACTCAGATCACAACACAGTAGTGATGAAGAGTAGGCTGAAGATTTAAGACATAAGTCAGGAAGAATAAATACGCATGGAAGTGGGATACGGAAGTATTAAGGAATCACGAGATACGCTTGAAATACTTCAATTTATTTATGAAAGGAGGAAGTACAAAAACGTTTCGAGAGACTCAGGAATACAGAAATACAAGACGCTGAGGAATGAAATAAATAGGAACTGCAGGGAAGTAAAGACGAAATGGCTGCAGCAAAAATAAGAATATATCGAAAAAGAAATGATTGTCGATAGGACTGACTCAGCATACAGGAAATTCAAAACAACCTTCGGTGGCATTAAAAGCAAGGGTTTTTTTAGACAACATAGTTGT
This sequence comes from Schistocerca gregaria, assembly GCF_023897955.1. Classification (NCBI taxonomy): domain Eukaryota; kingdom Metazoa; phylum Arthropoda; class Insecta; order Orthoptera; family Acrididae; genus Schistocerca; species Schistocerca gregaria. The sequence goes on along the minus strand of NC_064927.1, from coordinate 70,472,833 downwards.
ATGGAGATAAACAGCTATTAATTTTCTTATAATCAATTATTCAAAATGACAGTCACAATCGCATTATTTATTTTGCCGCCAACCGGTTTCAACCGGCGATGGAGTCATCTTCAGGGCAATTTACACCATGTGGTCGCTGGCTGGAGTCGTCGCCCTGCTTGTACACGCTTGGTAACTAGTGATAACGGTTGGTAGTTGGTAACTAGGGCTACGGAAGCAGACGACCGACTCGAGTGCTTTAGCTAACAGCACGACACCGCGTGCAACGCCTCTTCTGGGCTCGTGACCATATTAGTTGGACCGTACACGACTGCAAAACCGTGGCCTGGCCGGGTGAGTCCCTACTTCAGTTGGTAAGAGCTGATGGTAGATTTGAACCATGGCCCAGACTCCCACGAAGCCATGGACCCAAGATGACCAATTGCACTGTGCAAGCTGGTGGTGGCTCCATAATGGTTTCGGCTGTTTACAGGGGACGGACTGGGTCTTCTCGTCCAACTGAACCGATCATTGCCTGCCATTGGTTATGTTCGGCTACCTGGAGACCATTTGCAGCCATTCATGGACTTCATGTCCGCAAACAAAGATGGAATTTTTATGGATGACAAGGCGCCACGCCATCGGGCCACAACTGTTCGATACTAGTTTGGAGAAAATTCTGGACAGTTCCAGCAAATGATCTGGCCACCCAAATCGCTTGCTATGAATCCCATCGAATATTTATGGGACATAATCGGGAGGCCAGTCTGTGAACAACATCCTGCACCAGCAGCAGTTTCACAATTATGGACGGCTGTAGGCAGCACATTCCAATATTTCTTTACGGGGCGTCCTACGACTTGTTGAATCCATGCCACATGGAACTGCTGCACTAAGCCGGGTAAAAGGAGGTCCATCGCGACTTTAGCTCTCGATGATGTTTGGCACCCCAGTGCACTTAGTCTACTATCTTTGTGCTGCCTTCTATGAAGGCGTAATAATGTATTCAGGAGCTCTTGTAGTAGTATTGCGAAAACCTACTGTTGAAAGGGTTGTGAAAATCGCATAGTTCTGCAAATACTGAGCTTTTAACCGTTCATATTCTGCAAAATATCTCATATTATGACGGCACAATCTGAAGAAAAAAAAAAAATCAGTAATGCATCTGCTTTTGCAGCCTCACAAACGACTCGACTTCCATTTAGAACGACTTCCAGCAAAGCCTGTCCACAACGAAGGATAAACAGCTGTTGGTACATATTCAGCAAATGTAATAGAAATGAATTTACAAAATTTTATGTAGAAATACGTTATCTTTTTTAAAAAAATAACAAAAGTAATGGGATAGCTGCTGACATTGTGTGCCTGGCTGAGTCCAGTAACTCCACTTGGCATGGATTCAACAATTCGTTGAAAGTCTTCTGCAGAAATAGAGATCCGTGCTGCCTCTACAGCCATCATCCACAAAAATTCTACCTTTTTCGGGGAACATGAAGTCCCTCAATGGCTGGAGAAATGTCTTCAAGTAGCCGAACATAACCACTTTCAGTCAATGATAGTTACAGTTGGGCCAGAGGACTCAGTCCATCGTATGTAAACCCAGCCCACACAATTATGGAGCCACCACCAGATTGCACAGTGCCTTGTTGAAAACTTGGGTCCATGGCTTCTTGGGCTCTGCGCCACAGTCGATCTCTTCCGTTAGCTCTTAACAACTGAAATCGGGTCTCATCTGAGCAGGCCACGGTTTCCGGTCGTCTAGTGTGCAACCGATAATGTCACGAACCCATGGGATGTGCCGCAGGCGATGTCGCGCAGTTAGCAAAGGCACTCGCTTCGTTCATGTTCTGCCATAGCCCATCAATGCCAACTTTCGCCACTACGTCACACATTGATTTCTTCTGTTATTTCACGCAGTGTTGCTTGTCTGTTAGCACTGACAACTTTACGTTCCTCTCCGTCGTTAAGTGAAGACCGTCGGCACTGGGTTATCCGTGGTGAGAGGTAATGAGTGAAATTTGGCACTTTGAGCACATTCTTGACATGGTGGACGTCGGAACATTGAATTCGCAATGATATCCGAACTGGAATGTCGTCTCGTCCCAACTACTATTTCGCGTTAAAATGTGTTAATTCCCGCCTTTCTGCCACAATATCGAAATCTTTTTACACGAATCACTTCAGAACAAATGATAGCTGCTCTTTTATTATACCTAGAGTAAAAGACACTACCACCATCTGCGTATGTGCATCAAAGTATGCCATGACTTTTTGCAACCTCAGGGTAATGTAATAGATGTAACAGAAATAAATTTGACAAACGGGCACAATAATTCGACAAGCGACCACACTGCCATCATGAGGTGCGCTGACGAACTGACGGCCGAGAGGCCGCCGCCGGGCTTTTATCTCCTCCCCTACAGGTGTCCCCCACGCTCAGGCGCGGAGCGTCCAGCTTCCGTTGCCTTCGCTTTCCGCGCCCAGAGGCGCGTGCTGGAAGGATTTTTTAAATATTTCTGCCTGTTCTGAAAGAGATTTCGTGGTGAGATGTCTTCTTTCTCCTTTTAATCAGATTCAAAGTGGACTGTCATGCCATACTAAGGATGTAACCGCTACCTCGATTGATCAGCGGTTCCCGTTCTCGAATCTCGATAGATTTTTTAATGACACAGTCCCAGTATTTGGACGTCTATGTCAGAACCGTGGTCTGGTCGTAATTCAATGTGTGTAATTCCAAGAGGGAATGTTCAGCAACCGCCGACTTATTAGACTGCTGTAGCCTCGTACTCCTTTGATGTTCTTCGCAACGACCTTCGACAGTACGCACCGTTTGTCCTGGTTGAAAGAAAGGGAACCCCAGCAGCACGGGGACATAGCATCTGTTCCGTTCTGTAGCGCTTTATCAGGTTGGTCGAAGTCTTCAAAAACATCAAGCGAAGACTGTCTTCCACCCACCAATTAAGACACAGGCTGAGCAGTGCTTGGCTTGTGTTCGTGCCACCTCTTACTAAACATCCTGTTTTTGCCGTACTGCCACCTCGTTATGTTAATTTCAATTACTTGTGTCAGTGAGTTGCTGCTTTGCCTGCTCGTATTACCTTTGCTGGACTGCTGTTACTTCGCGGTCGTCGTGTGTCGACCAGCCAGTTGCAACGCACCTGCAGGTAGTTCGGACCTGGCAGTGTTTGAGTTGGAACGCGGCACAAGCTCAGTCGGGCCGCGGCAGCAGTGAGGTCCGGACCGCCACGACTCGCCCGACGGTTGCCGACACACGATTGGAGTGGCCACCACTTTGGTGGGTCGTCGGTCGCTCGCCTTGCCGGACGACGTGTATTTGGCCGGCGATCGCTTATGGGTTGGCGGTGTGTGCCGACGCGTGATTAGTCCCTGTTATTGTACAGTCACTGCCGTTAGCATTGTCTAGTTCTTCGTCCAAGAGTTCGTGAACCTGTGTAATTTGTATGATTTTGGCTGACAAGTTATTTTAGATGTTGTCGGCGTACTGGCTCTGAGTAGTCGGTCGGTTGGTGTGGAGCAGTGAGGAATTCTCGGCGGGGCGTAGTTTGTCCGGGGCCCGCTGGCGGTCTCGGAGAGTGTGGCGCTGTTTCTATTCCTACGAGGTCCGTGGCTCACCGACCCTGTTGACTTCTGATTTAACCAACCAGCAAGTCAAGACTGTTCACATTGTGTCGTTTGGAGTTCGTTGTCGGCTGTTGGCATATTCCCGTGAGCAACAACGTGGTTTTTAAGTTGGAAAGTTCTAGCCACCCTCCGGTGGAGTTTCACCATATTTGGTTATTTGAATTGAAGTGTACCAGCGGAATCTTCTGCCTTGTGACCGTTAACGTTCCGGTTACCTGCCCTGGCCGTTGACGTAAATTTCAGGCAGTGTAGTTCCCTCATCATGTTATTGCTGTCCAGCACGGTGTCTAGTTTGACAGCTCCGTGTATGATTGGTTGTGGGCGCCAATATCTTCTACGTTGTTCCGTTCTACTCCCTGTTTTACCATGGTCGGATGACGTGCAAGATTTCTTGTCGGTGCGTCAGCTTACTGTCGGTCGGTTGGTTATCGTCGGATTGTGGATTGTCTCACCTAAGCGAGGGTTAGTGTTTGACTTGCAGGCCGACTCTCCAAGATCTGGGCGCCCATGTGTGGACAGCCATTTAAAAAAAAATGTTGTTGTTGTTGGTACTTGTATGGCTTCTAGCCGGTTTTGTGTTTTAAATTAGACTGTTCGCAGATGATGCTGTAATTTACCGTCTAGTAAGGTCATCCGAAGACCAGTATCAGTTGCAAAGCGATTTAGAAAAGATTGCTGTATGGTGTGGCAGGTGGCAGTTGACGCTAAATAACGAAAAGTGTGAGATGATCCACATGAGTTCCAAAAGAAATCCGTTGGAATTCGATTACTCGATAAATAGTACAATTCTCAAGGCTGTCAATTCAACTAAGTACCTGGGTGTTAAAATTACGAACAACTTCAGTTGGAAGGACCACATAGATAATATTGTCGGGATGGCGAGCCAAAGGTTGCGTTTCATTGGCAGGACACTTAGAAGATGCAACAAGTCCACTAAAGAGACAGCTTACACTACACTCGTTCGTCCTCTGTTAGAATATTGCTGCGCGGTGTGGGATCCTTACCAGGTGGGATTGACGGAGGACATCGAAAGGGTGCAAAAAAGGGCAGCTCGTTTTGTATTATCGCGTTATAGGGGAGAGTGTGTGGCAGATATGATACACGAGTTGGGATGGAAGTCATTACAGCATAGACGTTTTTCGTCGCGGTGAGACCTTTTTACGAAATTTCAGTCACCAAGTTTCTCTTCCGAATGCGAAAATATTTTGTTGAGCCCAACCTACATAGGTAGGAATGATCATCAAAATAAAATAAGAGAAATCAGAGCTCGAACAGAAAGGTTTAGGTGCTCGTTTTTCCCGCTCGCTGTTCGGGAGTGGAATAGTAGAGAGATAGTATGATTGTGGTTCGATGAACCCTCTACCAAGCACTTATATGTGAATTGCAGAGTAGTCATGTAGATGTAGATGTAGATGTAGAATTCTTAAGTCTTCGGCCTTCGGCTGATTTGAATTTAACTTGTTTACTTCAGTCTAACTAAAGAATTGTTTTAAGATTAGTCTTGCCTTTTAAATTTCTGATCATGCTTGCGTTTTAAGTTATCGGCCTTCAGCCGTTTTTAAATTCAAGTGGCTTTCAGCCGGTAATTAAGTGCCAGAGATTTAAGCTGTTTGCTTAAAAAATTTTAGTGGGCTCTTGTAATGTTTGATCAAATAATAAAATTTTATGTTCGAGTGTAACTGACAGCCACTTATTTTGGCCCCTTTCCACAATTTATTCTGTCCTGACCTGCGGGTTTAGCAGGGCTTTTCAGAGGCACTGCTCGGTAATGTCCAGGATGATCCAGGACTATGGAAATCCGGAGTCTACTAGATCCCCTGCGAATGTGGAATAACTTACATAGGCCAAACTGTGGATACTGTGGAAGATCGTTGTCAAGAACATCAACGGCACATCAGACTACAGCACCGTAACAAATCGGCGGTTGCTGAACATTGCCCCTCGGAATTACGCACTATGAATTCCGACCAGACCAAGGTTCTGACACAGACGTCCAAATACTGGGACTGGGTCATTAAAGAATCTATGGAGATTCGAGCACAGGAACCGCTGATCCTTAGTAAGGCGTTTGAACCCTCTTAGAAGGAGAAAGAAGACCTCTCTCCACGAACTGACTTGCAGAACAGGCAAAGATACTTTGAAGACCTATATTAAAAAAGTAAAAAGCCGCCTGGATTGCGAAAAAAGCACCTAGTGTTAAGTGTTAACCCAGGTTTCGGGGTAGATAACTACACCTTCTTCATAACAACAATAAGACCCACAAGTGCCGAAGAAGACCTTTGCCAATGATTAAAAGAACACCGTAGCTATACATTTATAAACGAAAAAGAAAAGGAAAACTCAAACAATAACATGTACGAATTCAAAACCACTACTTAACTTAATGGTGTACGCTCCACCTCACACCGGCCTATGTTCGATGGACCCACCATAAACTGTAGCTGCAGCTTACGGCGCTGCGATGTTGAAGGTTCTTACTTCGAAGACCCTTCCAGCACGCGCCCCTGGGCTCTGACCGCGAATGGAAGAGGTGCTGGATGCTCCGCGCCTGGGCGGGATCCGCGTTGGGAACACCTGGAGGGGAGGAGATAAAAGCCCGACGCTGGCGCCTCGTCAGCGCACCTGATGATGGCAACGTGGTCGCTTGCCGAAATATCGGGCCCGTGCACAGTAACACTCGGCTGTTCAACTGTGAACTATTTCGTCATAAAACATGCTGGGAGAAACTGAAGAATCACAGAAATAAATTTACTACATTTTATGTAAAAGCACTCCGCCGTTGTTTTAAATACGTGCAATATAAACACTGAAGAGTGAAATATTTATTTTTTATGTCCATGTGTTTATGTGTATCTGCTTTTACGTAAACGAAGATACCGATACCCACTGGTATCGCAGAGTTCATAATTGGCACGACTACAGCACCAGCTGCAGCTAGTTCACTGTCGTAGCGTGCGTGCGTCTACTTGCGTGTAGTGCGACCGCAGCCGGTAAGCCGGGCAGGTGGGAACGCACGCTGTATGCTGGGAGAAATTGAAGAATCACACAAATAAATTTACCAAATTTTATGTAAAAGCGCTCTGCCGTTGTTTTGAAATGCGTACGATATAAACACTTAAGCGTGAAATAATTATTTTTTATGACCATGTGTATCTGGTTTTACGTAAACGAAGATACCGATACCTGCTTATATCGCAGAGTTCATAAGGCTCCATTGTGCACGATTACAGTACGAACTGCAGCTCGATCACTGGGGTAGCGCGCGTGCGTCCACTTGCGCGTTGTGCGACCGCAGCCGGCGAGGGGTCCAGGTGGGAACGCACGCGGTGGACCGAGTGAGCTGGGGGCCGGAGGACGCAGCCGACGCGGAAGCGGGCAGCGGCTGGGGTGGTGACCCGCCGGCTCGTGAGAGGCTGCGCGCTTATCAGCCGCGGACTGCCGGCCGGCTGGCTATCTGGCGCCGAGCCGGCCGGCGGGTCACCGGCAGCGGCGGAGGCAGCAGGGGCGCCCGCCACACTCGGGACCAGACCGCCAGCCGCGCGCCGGCCGCGATTAGCCAGAGGGTGTCGCGCACCGCCCGCACCCGCTCGGTTGGCAGCTGTGTTGTCATCGGAGATCCGGAGTTAATCGACTACCTGCGTCACGGCGGACGAGGCGACGGCTCGTCGGTGCGTGCCTACCTGTCCGCTCTCGTGTAGTGGGATTTGCCGGCGGTCAGTGGAGCACGTACTGTGGTGTGGTGCACAGTGCCCAGCCACGGTAGCGGTCCTTGCCTGCGCTCCCCTCCCAGCGCCCCCTGAGGACGCCGACACGCTGCTCAAGCTCGGCCCTCCAGGATGTACTCTCTCGTCCAGAGGCTGCAAGGTGAGTATCCTTCCACTGTCTGCTGCCTTCCCTCCCATCGATTTTGCTTTCCAGATTTCACCTCAACTAATCAAAGAAATCGAACTGTTAGTCAACCGAAGAAAATCCAGCAAATTTAAACCCAGAATTTCTGGTGTGTGGCTGTGGTAGACACGATACTTAGAATATCGACAGCGCTAATGCGCTGCTTCGTGGGCACCGGTAGGCGCGTCGGCCCCGGATCGAATCCGCCCGGCGGATTAACGACGACGGTCGGTGTTCCGGCCAGCCTGGATGTGGTTTCTAGGAGGTTTCCCACATCCCCCTAGGTGAATCCCGGGCTGGTCCCCACGTCCCGCCTCAGTTACACGGCTCGTAGACATCTGAACACTTCCGCACTGTTCCATGGATTACACTCGTCGCAGACAGTTGGGGTACACTAATTCCGTCCTGGGGGATACGGGCCACTCCTTAATCTAACACTGCCAAATCCGATTAACCACGCTGATGCTGCGTACCTGCGGGACACAGGCACAAGCGAAAGAAAGATAGAAAGAAAGAGAAAATCGATAAATATTGGAAAACGTCTTCTTGGAGTTGAACAAATTGAGAGCAACATTTTGGAAAAGAAGAGGTGTAGCAGCACACATTTTATTATTATTTCTATTATTATAAATAATGTTAGTTTTTGGTTATTTAGCCTGACCAGATTAGAACCTTAGGGCACTCTCTTACATCTGACCAGGAACGAAACGTCTCAAAGATTTTACAAAAACATTCACACTAAAGATAGTCATGATAACAATAATAAAACTGACACAAATAATGAAGATAATGGCGACTGGCAATCATTATAATGGAAATTATAGTAGACACTAATAACAATGATCTTAATAGTAAAGGACATTAATAGTAGTCTCGATGAGCACCGCACATCTGACTACACGTTTGGTATTATAGAAGCGGAAGGGATAAAGCAAACACTGAATTTAAATAAAGATCTCCGCCAACAAGGAGGGAAAAATATTTTCAACATTTCGCGGTCCTGTCAGCAACTGTATGAATATTAATATTAATTATAAAAATTAACAGCCGCAGTTGGAAGGTTTACCTAGATTTACCTAGGTTTCAGTCGGGATAACCCAACTTTCTTCAGAATAAAAGTAACTACCGTTTGTCCGTAGTAGCGTCGTCGAGCTAAAACTACAAATCCATAAATTAAAAAAAAAAGAGGGAAAAGTTGTGGGGGATTGGGATTGAAGAGAGTGAGATGCAAACTAGTAAATGGGAGAGATGCATATTGTGATAGGTGGGCAATTAACTGTCAGTTGGAGTTGGGAAGGAAATAAATTTCTCTGATTTTCTGTTAAAGATTATTCCAGAGTCCGGTTCGCGACATAGAAGAGGATTTAGAAAAATGTAGTAGTGTTACGTCATGGTACAGAGTGTATTTTGCTTGGTTGAGAACAATTACTTCTTCTGTGTTTTTCAGACTGCAGTGCAAGTGTTGAAGGTGAACTGGAGTGCAATGGATGAGAATACGAAAGAGCAGACACAGAGTACGGTGGGTTCCACGCTTACGGCACACAGCCCGATCATTGTTCGTTGGCAGGAGTAATAGAGTCGAAGTAGCGTACGCCACAAAACTGCCGCACACAAGCACTCATCGTCATTTCTAGCCTCCGTCGCTTTTTGTACGGTCGTCTTTGGAGAATAGCATCACCATAATCAAGTATGGGGATTATCAGCGACTCTACCAGCTTCTTTTTAAGGTAGAAAGTAAATATTTTTTATATTTCTATAGGGAATAAAGTGACGCTGATAGCTTCTTACACACTGCAGTTGCGTTCTCAGCCGCGTCTAAGTGATGCTTCAGAATTAACCTTAAGTTCTTCGCAGAAGAAGAGAAGGTTATTTCTGTGCCGTTCAGGATTAATGATGGAAGAGATTCTCTAAACTGTGTGGTAATAAGTCTTTTGTGAGCGACTAACGTTGCTTTCGTTTTAGATGGGTTGATTCAACATTTTTCCTGCGCCCACTCAGATAAGGTAACTACACTACTGGCCATTAAAATTGCTACACCACCAAGATGACATGATACAGACGCGAAATTTAACCGACAGAAAGAAGATGCTGTGATACGCAAATGATTAGCTTTTCAGAGCATTCACACAAGACTGGCGCCGGTGGCGACACCTACAACGTGCTGACATGAGTAAAGTTTCCAACCGATTACTCATACACAAACAGCAGTTCACCGGCGTTGCATGGTGAAACTTTGTTGTGATACCTCGTGTAAGAAGGAGAAATGCGCACCATCACGTTTCCGCCTTTGATAAAGGTCGGGTTGTAGCCTATCGCAATTGCGGTTTATCATATCGCGACATTGCTGCTCGCCTTGGTCGAGATCCGATGACTGTTAGCAGAATATGGAATCGGTGGGTTCAGGAGGGTAATACGGAATGCCGAGCTGGATCCCAACGGCCTCGTATCACTATCAGTCGAGATGACAGGCATCTTATCCGTATGGCTGTAGCGGATCGTGCAGCCACGTCTCGATCCCTGAGTCAACAGATGGGGACGTTTGCCAGACAACGACCATCTGCACGAACAGTTCGACGACGTTTGCAGCAGCATGGACTATCAGCTCGGAGACCATGGCTGCGTTTATCCTTGACGCTCCATCACAGACTGAAGCGCCTGCGATGGTACACTCAACGACGAACCTGGGTGCACGAATGGCAAAAAGTCATTTATTCGGATGAATCGAGGTTCTGTTTACCGTATCATGATGGTTTCATTCATGTGTGGCGACACTGCAGTGAACGCACATTGGAAGCGTGTATTCGTCATCGCCATACTGGTGTATCACCTGGCGTGATGGTTTGGGGTGCCATTGGTTACACGTCTCGGTCACCTCTTATTCGCATTGACGGCACTTTGAACAGTGGAAGTTACATTTCAGATGTATTACGACCCGTGGCTCTATCCTTCATTCTATCCCTGCGAAACTCTACATTTCAGCAGGATAATGCACGACCGCATGTTGCAGGTCCTGTAAGGGCCTTTCTGCATACAGAAACTGTTCGACTGCTGCCCTGGCCAGCACATATTCCAGATCTCTCACCAATTGAATAGTCACTGGTGGCAGAGCAACTGGCTTGCCACAATATGCCAGTCACTACTCTTGATGAACTGTGGTATCGTGTTTAAGCTGCATGGGCAGCTGTACCTGTACACGCCATCCAACCTTTGTTTGACTCAACGCCGAGGCGTATCATGGCCGTTATTACGGCCAGAGGTGGTTGTTATGGGTACTGATTTCTCAGGATCTATGCACCCAAATTGCTTGAAAATGTAATCACATGTCAGTTCTAGTATAATATATTTGTCCAATGAATACCCGTTTATCATCTACATTACTTCTTGGTGTAGTAATTTTAATGGACAGTAGTGTAAATTGGCATTTACGTGTTGGACGGCTGGGCACAAGTTGGTTGAACTTGCACTTACAAGGGGAGGCGATGACGTTGGGATCACAGATTTCTTCAGACTTTGATCGTCTTTGGTAGTCCATTAAAACAACATAATGTGCAAGTAGTAAGGTGCAACACTCTGGCATGCCGAGAAAATCTCGAGAGACGTTTTACGTGTCTATTATGTGGCTTTTGTATCTGTGCGTAGTTGCTGGTTAGAATTCACGGTGGTCAATTGGTTAGCGTTCGAGCTTTGTAGGACGAACGGACATCAGGAGTCAGTTGGACTGCGGCTCAACTTAATAATTAATGTTCTTTCTCATTACTGGTCGTATTATTTAATATATATGACATCTGAGAGGTAATATAATGAAACAAAAGAGGTGGATTTGTATTGAGTATTTGATCTGAATTTCAAAGTATGTTTTCCATGTTTATGTGACGAATATCATCCTGCAACGTGTGATTTTGATTGCACACTTGACGAGCAGTTCTACACTACTCTTGTGGTCTGGCACACTTTGATGTACTATATTACTGACTGTGAATAACGCCTGTCCCTTGTCCTTGAAAATTTAATTACAAATAGAAAGTAGTTAAATAACATATGAAATTCACTACAACTTCATGAAAAAGCACGTGGCTTTTTTCATTATATTACCTTTGCAATGTCACATAAAATACCTAAAATGACCAACGATGAAAAACTATACATTTAAAAAAAAAAGTAAGCGTTGGCGGGATTCGAACGATCATCTCGTCCTTGACCTCGTCCGAAATGACTTCTTACGCCCCGTATCTTCGCACAGATACATCAGTTACATAACAGACACGTAAAACTTCTTTTGCTATTTTCTCTGTATTCCCAGAGTAGCGCACCATACTACTTACACAGTATGTTGTATTAATGGTCTATTAAAGGTGTGCAAAGTTTGAAGTAAATCCGTGATCGCAATGTCGTGGTGTCCACGTGTTAGATATAATTGAAGGTCGTCAGATTATAGGTGATATTTGCAATGGGAGAGAATAGTTGACACATCTGAAACATGTAATGAGAAAAGTAATGGGCCCAGTACTGATCCTTGTGCGACCTTTTAATTTCGAACATTCCACACTATTAGTGGTATGTAAGGTATGAGTGGAACCACTGCACAGCACTCGACGAAAACTTCGGCTCGAGAGTTTAGCACGTAGAATGATAGTCGACAGACTCGCTGTAATCCAAAAAGCACTTATTAGTCGTCGGTTGTTTGTACATAGTTTGTCTCAGTTCGTCGACCACTTTTATGAGAGCGATCGTAATGCTACAGTTTTGTCGGAAAACTGACTGGGATTCATCTAAAAGAATATTTGACGTTAAATGATTGGTAAGCTGTTCACGGACTATGTATGCCAAAGCCTTGATAACGCTGGTAGAACTTAAATGGGCCTGAAGTCGGAAGATTGTTTGGCAGATTCCTTCTTGGGTAATGGTTGTATGAGTCCCCGCTTCTAGGACGTTGCGAAGGTGCTGTAGGTCAGAGAATGGCTGAAAATGTCCGTTATTTCGTGCAGCAGAGGATCGACGAGGAAACTGATTATTTGCACTGTTATATTATCATGTTACGTGACTACCGAACAAATGTGAGCAATGGTCTTTCTGACCATGTCAGGTATTTCGTTCGTACCAACCACTGATTCGTTTTGGGAGTCGTCGGTTTGTGACCTTGAGCGTTCAAGTAAAGATGCTGTTGTGGCGAAATAGTCACTTATAGCCTCAGTTGTTAATTAGGTTGGGCTTTTCCTAGACATACGAGATTTATCCACAAAACGGCGGGTCTGTGGAACTCCTCAGTTAGCAAATGGACGTACTTGAGTTTTGCGATTCTCACAGATTGACTAACCTGATTGCATAGCCGCTTGCAGGAGGTGCTATTATGGATTATACGTACAAATTTTAAAAATGCGAAAATAGCTCTCTATGTTACGCTTACGCGACAAGATGGCTGAACTGATTTTGATAGATTCTGGTATGGAAATAGCATGAACGCAAAGCAAAATCATAGGCTACTTTACAAAGTGTGCAGTACAACATATTTACTGCTTTGAAAAAGCAAATTACTTTCCGAGAAAGCTATTTACTCTTTCACTTTATCGTATTTACGAAAATGCTTCTATTGTTTGATATTTTCTATAAAATATATTCAACGTAATGAATACAACGCTTATACAATCCTTTAAGTACTTAATCTACTCGTACACTTCCATACTAATATCAGTCACAAACTCGTCACACTTTTAATCGCTGAGATTCATGCGTCTCGTATACCTTCATCGTTGAGTTCAGATTTCCGTTATCAGGTGTTGGTTGTGAGATTAGCGCTGTTGTTTCTCTATGATGGGTTCCCGGATTCAATCCCTTGGCAGGTAGATTTTTTTTTGTGATCGGATGTACGCACTGTCATCATCGTTATTTTATCATCATCCGCGTGCAGGCCACCCAAGGGGAGTCAAAAGACTTACACCAAGCCCCCATACATCCCAACCGGGCTGTTCTGGCCGATAAAGCCACACGCACATTTCATTTCGTTTTACTGGTATGCGAACGCAGCCGAAGGTAACAGCTGTAATGCAATGCTTATACACTCATGTTCAGAAAAACACGACACCTTGAAGAACTAAGAATAGGACGCTCATTCAAAATGGTTCAAATAGCTCTACGCACTATGGGACTTAACATCTGAGGTCATCAGTCCCCTGGACGTAGAACTACTTAAGCTTAACTAACCTAAGGACATCACACACATCCATGTCCGAGGCAGGATTCGAACCTGCGACCGTAGCAGCCGCGTGGTTCCGGACTGAAGCGCCTAGAACCGCCCGGCCACAGCGGCCGGCAGGACGCTTATATTCACAGGACATGTACATCAGCACCATGTGTTCTCTTGGCTAGTAGCCAAAGGGTCCACCCTGGGACCGGATTTGCTCCATGCGTGACGGCATTGACGCGGATAAGATGCAAATAGCATACTGTGGTATTCCCGTCCATGCTGTATTCACTAGGTTTCAAAGCTCATCTGTGGTGGTCGGTATTGGGTCACAGCACTGCACCCATCCTTTGAATGATCAATTTTCGATTGGCGAAGTTTCTGGAGATCTGGCTGGCCAGGGCACATCCTGTGACACCAAGAAGGCACGTGTTTGTGCAGCAAGGTGTGGTCGTGCATTGTCTTGCCGAAAAATATCGTCTGGGGACTTATCCAGAAAGGGTATGGCTAAGGGTCGCAGCACGCATTGGTCACAGTGCCCTGGTCGTAGCCAACAGCACCCTATGCCATAAGGCCTTGAGTTGCCACTGTATGTCTCGTGCGAATGCAGACACTGTGATGCTGCTCCCCCTGTCTGCGGCAAACCGATGTACTGCTATCATTAAGAAAATAAGAGAGACCAGAACCTGGATTCGCCGACAACCCTACCTGAGGTCATCCCTGTCCCCAATGACGTCGTTCTATACACCACCGCCGTGTAGCATGTTTCTGACATTCGTCAAAGACGAGCGGAGAAGTGAACGGCGCGCACGTAACCCATCCCGTAATAGGCGGCGACGGACTGTCACGACACTGCACGATTTCTTACACTGTTCCAATGTTGCGCCAGATCCGAGGTGGACGCACATCTGTCCTGCAATGCCACTCGGATAAGGTGTCGATCTTCTCGTGGGTGGTCTGGGTGGTGCGACCTGACCCACCTCGTCGTGTTCTGCGGCCTTCCTTGAACCATTCTGCACACACCGGCTGAACAATCGAAGCCCTTTGTCCCAAACGAGCCCGCAGCTCGTGGTCGTGCGGCAGCGTTCTCGCTTCCCACGCCCGGGTTCCCGGGTTCGATTCCCGGCTGGGTCAGGGATTTTCTCTGCCTCGTGATGGCTGGGTGCTGTGTGATTTCAGACAATAACGGAATAGAAGCTATTGAAATGTGGTGCTAGAGGCCGCGGTGGCCGAGCGGTTCTACGCGCTTCAGTCCGGAACCGCGCGACTGCTACGGTCGCAGGTTCGAATCCTGCCTCGGGCATGGATGTATGTGATGTCCTTAGGTTAGTTAGGCTTAAGTAGTACTAAGTTCTAGGGGACTGATGACCATAGATGTTTAAGTCCCATAGTGCTCAGAGCCATTTGAACCATTTTTTTGTCCCAAACGAGCCACTATTTCCCAGGTGGATCCATCACAATCTCTCGTGTCAATAACGCGCCCTCTTCCCAACTCATTGATTTGACGGTACGCTTCGAGCATACGTCTGCGAGGCGTTTCCTGCACGACGTTTCAAGTCACACTGGCCCATTACCGTCTGTTTGCAGCGATAACGAGAGCCGGTGACACAATTTGTCGATAAATAGTGTTGCGCCGCGATATCGATGTTGACCTCGAACCCGCGGGCCGAAATAGTACAGTGCCGATCATTTCGGGAGAACATAATAATTTACTCGCCCAGTTAATGTGCACGGCCTGAATCTAGTCATTCGAAGTCCTCTGTTCTTTTTATGAACATGAGTGTACAATCTTCAACGCCAGTCCATACTTCCATTATAATACTATAAATGCGAAAGGAACGACTAAACTTCTGAACCGATATCCATAAAAATTGGAGTAAGATAGCTTGAACACTGACGAAGAAGATTAGGCTACTTTACATAGTGTGTAGTACACGATATACATTGATTTGAAGATTATTATGCAAATAAAGGATAAATATTTACTCTTTGAATAAGCTATTTACTCTTTCATTTTTGAACTTTATATTATTTGTGGAAATACATTTATTGGTTGATATGTTTTACCTTATATGATTCAACATAATCAGTACAATGGTTATGGTTATTCAATTCTCAACTTGTTTAATCCATATCTCCATATTAATACCAGTTCTATTAATTCAAAAGTAACTCACTCTGTTACATTTTCACGACTTCCCCGTTTACGGTTTCCGATGGTATTTGTTGGGGAGATAGCTTGAACCAAGAGGAAGACCCTTCGCTGCTTTAGGAAGCTGTATCTTTTCGAATATTATTAACATTTTGAAATGGCTATGTATGAGCGGCTTGCAGACGACTGTGGCGAGATGTTGGTACCTGCAGATTATTCCGTTCTAATTTCAGTTATCTTATCTTCGTAGTCATTTCGCGCGATGAATGTTGGTGGGAGTAGAATCGTTCGGCAGTCAGCTTCATATGCCGGTTCTCTAAATTTTATGAATAGCGTTTCCCGAAAGGAAGGCCGCCTTCCCTCCATGGATTCCCATTTGAGTTCCCGAAGCTTTTCGGTAACACTTAAGTCTTGTTCGAACCTAACGGTAACAAATGTAGCAGCCCAACTCTGAGCTCTACGCACCAGCGTCCTACATGCGCTCTCCTTTACAGGCGAACCATTCTTTCCTAGAATTCTCCGAATAAACCGAAGGCGACCATTTGCCTTCCCTCCCACAGTTTTCACATGCATGCTCCACCTCTTATCGCTTTGAAACGTTACGCCCAATTACTGGAACTACTTGGTTGCATACAGCTGGTCGCTACTAATATCCGAAATAGTAGTATCCGAACGTTACAGGTTTTATCTTCCTAGTCATCCACATTAACTTACATTTTTCCACATTTAGTGCTAGCTGCCATTCATCACACCAACTGGAAATTTTGTCTAAGTTGTGTTTTACCTCCCTACAGTCAGTCAATTTCGACGTCTTACCGTATACCGCAGCATCATCAGCCAACAACCGCAGACTGCCGCCCACCCTGTCCGCCAAATATAGAGGGCAACAGCGGTCCTATCACACTTCCGTAGGGCACTTCTGACGGACGATACCCTTGTCTCTGATGAATACTCGTCTTTAAGCAGCGTAACTTGTGACATGCAAACTATCCAGAGTGCATTCATGCCTATCTGTGAATGAGAGCACTTAACGACTTCCAACAAACTTTACAAACAATTTTAAAGCTCTTGCGGAACTTTTATTCCCGCTGATGCTCTCTACACCTAGCATTCAGTCCCGTCCTCTGGACACGTGACGCGGAAACAGTCTCTGACCGTTGGAGGAGAGTAGGACGTAGTGCTGTCGCACTAAACAGCGAGGCTATCAGGTGTGGACGTGAACGCCTGGTATGGAGTCAGCAGTTCTGAAACCCCCTCTCCACTTCGCTGTTCTGACAATGAAGCTGCTTGCTCACGTTTCAGCAGCGTAGCGTCTTGTTCAGTTAGACGATTTTTCTACTCGGCATGTGCTCTTCACTCCTCGACAAGGTTTTTTCATTGAAATTTGGCGAGAAACCATGTATTCAGTGGCAAAGTTACAAGTGTTTGCACACGAGTTATATTACAAAACGGATTCAATCCTCCTCACACCTGAACTGCGGAGGTATAGAGGTGTTACTATAGGAGACTTTGTTGGAGATATCGAAATAAGGTGTTAGACAAAACACTATAAACAAAAAGTGGAGTAATGATGTTTTTCTGTACCTCGTGGAAAGGGGAGAAACGCATTGTAGAACATGTCAGCGTTAATAGCAAAAGTACAGCGAAAAAGTGCCATAACACTGCTGAATAACGTGCGAATCTCCCGAATCATGGCACACTTTGCCGTTCACTTCTTCGTAAAAGTGACCTAATAGGGTCAGAATAACGGCCGCCTTCAGTTGACCACTTAGCCTGTAACATAGTTACCGAAAGTTTTCGTGATAAGTTTCATTATTATGGACCGCGCACTCTATTTCACTGCAACAGACCTTATACGAGCTAACTAATGCAGTGTTAATGCATAAAGTGCGTACGTTTTTTTTTTTTTAAACACTGAGCAAGCGTTTATTTTTTTCACTGCTGTCGGTATAATACGTCGAAATCGCGGTTCTGAATAAAAATGTCTCTATATTAAAGTCTTTGTATATAATGTAGTCATTTACGATATTCTGTAAACACAAGTAAACAAAAAATAATCGAATCATAAAATCGTTGTTCCACTAAAGAAAACTCTTTATTGTTAATTAATTTGTGGTAAAGTGTTATGAGACCAAATTGCTGAGGTCATCGGTCCATGAACTTACAAACTATCTAATCTAACTTAATCTAACTGATGCTAAGGACGACAAACACACCAATACACGAGGGAGGACTCGAACCTCCGACGGAGGGAGCCGCGCGGACCGTGACAAGACGCCTCTGGCCGCGCGGTTACCCCGCGCGGCTTATTGTTATTTATGTCAGTAGATTAAGGCAGTTTCCTGTTTTACCCATGAAGTAAATTATTTGTTGTTTCTGTACTGTGCTTTGTAAAATACCTCGGTTCGGCAACAAGTAAGGATTATGAACTATTGCTACGACATACGTTAATCATCTTACGCACAACAAATTAAAGTACTGCATCAGAGATGCGTTACCGAAGCAGCTTGGCTATGTGAGAATTAATACACCGATACAGCTGTGTCGGAGCGAGATGAAAGCTGAGTTCGAACTACAGGTTCTCTATTTTGACTATGGCTGTGTAGCCAAGGAATCAAGACTGAAGCTCTCAACACACGTGTCTGCACCCACAGTATTCTGTATTGTAGGCCCCTGTAATGTCGTTAAGAGCGGACGTTTTCGGTCTTATACCTGAACAGAGGAATTTTAAACTTAAATGGTGTGGCAAGGTCGTTCGTTCCCAGTAACTAGCATGTTGGTTGATGCTTCAGTCATCGACCTGAAGGTACAACATGACTGAGATCTTGAGATCGGCCGTCCTGACTAACGTCTTTCATGTATTTGGACTGTGATGATCAGGTACATAGTAGCTACTGCATGTTACAAGTCTCCAGGTTAGTCTCTTATTCAGTGTCAGTCGAAATGAAATAGTTCGTTATATTTCTTGTTGAAAGGCCATTAAATTTATTAAACATTTTTAAAGAAAAGCTAGTTCTGAATCGTCTCAGTCTTAATGACGTCATATCTCCTGAACCACGTGTTGCACGACTTCATAATTTTGCATGTACATTTACTGCATGAACAACAAGTAAAAGCGTCGGACTTTTTTCTTTCATTATTCTGCGGGAAGTATCAGTGAGATAAAGTTTCAATTAGGTGTGAAATTATCTGCGAAGTTTGGTGGTCGTCGGTAAGTGCAGTCCTTCTCTGATATTGTGGGTAATCTGAGTGTCGTCAGCTACCCTGCCTTAAGATATACACTTACGAAAAAAAATCGCAACACTGAAAAAATGTTTAGAAAACGTCTCAAATTTTGTGTTACGTTCACTGGAAAACGCTAAGTGTTATCACTTTCAAACATTCGACGAGTATAGACTGTGGAACATGCGCGCCTTGAGTTACGCATTCTCAAGACATAAGTATAATTTGTAACTGTAGTACTAGTCTCACTGACTTAAACCTTTAACACAAAATCATACCTCTTAATGAGTAGACTATGATTTCATTAAAAAATTTTAAAATCGATCGGTTGTTGTTGTGGTCTTCAGTCTAAAGACTGGCTTGATGCAGCTGTCCATGCTACCCTATCTTGTGAAAGCCTTTCATCTCTTCTGAACATGTTCAATATATTCATCTCTTGACCTCCCTCTACTATTTTTACCCTCCACATTTCCCGACAATACTAAATGGGTGATCCCTTGATGCATCAGAACGCGTCCTACTAACCGATCCCTTCTTCTAGTCAAATTGCGCCACAAATTCCTCTTTTCCCCAGTTCTGTTCAGCACCTCCTCATTAGTTACGTGATCGACCCATCTAATCTTCAGCATTCTTCTGTAGCACCACATTTCAAAAGCTTCCATTCTATTCTTGTCTGAGCTGTATATAGACCATGTTTCATTTCCATACATGGCTACACTCCATACAAATACGTTCAGAAAAGACTTCCTCACACTTACATCTATACTGGATGTTAACAATT
Source organism: Schistocerca gregaria (assembly GCF_023897955.1). NCBI lineage: Eukaryota > Metazoa > Arthropoda > Insecta > Orthoptera > Acrididae > Schistocerca > Schistocerca gregaria. The sequence goes on along the minus strand of NC_064927.1, from coordinate 70,452,991 downwards.
TTCTCTTCTTCAGGAACGCTTTTCTTCCCAACTCCAGTCTACATTTTATATCCTATTTGGATCATCATCAGTTGTTTCGCTGCTCAAATAGCAACACTCAACTTTTAAGTAGTAATTGTCTGAAATGTTGAAAAATAAGGTTTTTTTGCACCTGGAAGCCATGAGGTTGGCAATCTTCAACTGGAACTGTGTATCGGTTACCTGTTCAGTAATAGAAGACGTACACCTGTACTGTGTAGAACTGCCGCAGATTGTGTTTTGATCGTTACTTACAAAACTGTTCTACCAAGCACTGACTGAAGAATACAGTAAGGTACATTCCCCTTTCCCCCCACACCCTTCCAGACAGACAGACATACAGACACACACACACACACACACACACACACACACACACACACACACACACACACACACGCAGCCAGTGCAATTGAGTTTGACAGATGCGAAGCGAGTGTGAACCAGAGTCCAATTCATAGCAAAAAGACTTCCTCTTCGCTACTACTACGGAGCGGAAATGTTTAGCTCGGTGCTTCATATTGCCTTCCTTTACGGTGTAACCATTATACTCCAAGCCATACTCCTATAAAGAAGCAACTGACGTCAGAAATGTTTGATTTACGTCACAGGGGTGTTTGTGGATCTCCTTGACAGTTTTTCCTGCAGTTCTTTGCACGTTTCTCTGCTGCGGATGATGCTGGCAATGCAATGTTCTCGGTAAGCTTCACTCAACAGCAGTTAAGATAATGTCCATGAAATTACCTCCGTGACGAGAAACGTCCGCTATACGACATCGTGCAAGCGAGTCAATGATTTAGTTTTCATATCGGCAGTCTACAGATTGTGTGTGTGTGTGTGTGTGTGTGTGTGTGTGTGTGTGTGTGTGTGTACGCCCGCGCTGTGTACGACTTGCGAGAGGCATAAACGTCGTGCAAAAACCATCAATTTTTTCGTCACAAATCCTGACTTTTTTTAGGATTGCTTCACGCAGACGGTGTTGAACTTGTACTGCTCCTTTTTGATCTTTCGGCCTTTTAACAAGAACTCATTATGCATTACTTCGTTAAAATTGAAGAACATTGTGATCATGACCTTCTCATTCGACAGCGCTTAGATTCGACTTTGTAACCGTAAGCAAATGTTTCATCCCCTGTTGTAATACTTTTCTGTAGTTATGCATTTTTTGTTGACTTCGTTCAGCGACCGCTGAACAACTTGCATTAGTCGCTGTTTTTATTCGAAATTCAACAACTGTGGAATATATTTTGTTGTCACACGTTTCATATTCAAAAACATCCGAAGAAAATGTCGTGGTATGAGTCAGTTGATACGTCAGCATCATCAGAGACTTGTCTGCATGTGATTCGGCAACCGTTTGTAACCATTCTTCACTTTTTGAACGATTTACTGCGTTGATGATGTGCCGGATCGTCCACGTCATTCGTCATCTTCCATATCTTCACGAAATCTACCACTTCTTCACGGCTTTCTTCAGAACGTTTACACCTCTTGCACATCGAAAGTGTACTCATAGCAGACACACCAAAAGCAGTACCCAAAGTTTATGAAATTTTTCTGACAAAAAGCAGTGCAAATTCTCGGAACAATTTTATATAAAATAAATAAAACCGATACCACCAATTACACGTAACCTTCTTGGCAGTTTAGAAAAGAGTAGACATCCAATATGGTAAACACGGTACAATATGAAACTTCCTGGCAGATTAAAACTGTGTGCCCGACCGAGACTCGCACTCGGGACCTTTGCCTTTCGCGGGCAAGTGCTCTACCAACTGAGCTACCAAAGGACGACTCACGTCCGGTACTCATAGCTTTACTTCTGCCAATACCTCGCCTCCTACCTTCCAAACTTTACAGAAGCTCTTCTGCGAAACTTGCAGAACTAGCACTCCTGAAAGAAAGGATATTGCGGAGACATGGCTTAGCCACAGCCTGGGGGATGTTTCCAGAATGAGATTTTCACTGTGCAGCGGAGGAGACGAGGTACTGGCAAAAGTAAAGCTGTGAGTACCGGCTGTGAGTCGTGCTTTGGTAGCTCAGTGGGTAGAGCACTTGCCCGCGAAAGGCAAAGGTCCCGAGTTCGAGTCTCGGTCGGGCACACAGTTTTAATCTGCCAGGAAGTTTCATATCAGCGCACACTCCGCTGCAGAGTGAAAATCTCATTACGGTACAATATCTTTTCAGACGTGTTTACCAACACAACAACGAAAATATAGCGCGAATCGGACTAACGCATGCCAAATAAAAAATGCCCGTTACTTTTTGAACATACCTCGTACAGTATTCGATGCAAGCAAAGTTGTGACATGTAATGTATACTCCAATTCAGCAAACGACTCGTGTCCTTCGTTAGCATACAACAAGAGTGGGTTCAATCCATGGTACATGTTGACTTGCCTGTATCGGAACGACTAAAAGAAGCATCGGAACTCGTCTCAGGGAAAGCGACGATAAGCGTTGTCTAGGCACTGAAATAAGTTGAGTGCAATTGGCCGTGTTCTCAGCCAAGAAGCCACCAAACACGACCCTCGAAAAGCCTGAGTTTTGTCCATTTCTAATCATTAAGCTCCTGAATTAAAAAGAAATATGAGAACAATATCAACGGTAAAGGAGAATTGCTACACATTTGAAGCTAAATGACGAAAGTACACCAGGATTCGCATCGATTAAACTTGGCGATCTCTGAGTTAGTCCGGATGACGTCACAATAAGGCGGCCGTTTCCTTCATACGAGACAAGAGTCTGGCTGATCTTGTTCTGTCCAGCTGTTAACTATTCGAAGCATTCGTTTTCCGAGGCAGTACACAAAAGAATGTAACCAACATCTGCATAGTCTCTGAAGATATTTCATGAAAGAGGGTACAACATTTTGGGCACACACTTGCGCCCAAGACATTGGCTTGAGTTGCAGAAAACGCCCATGAAGTGGTCCCTGCCCGTGGAATCGTGCCTTGCTATGGATGATAGGCAGCCAGGTGCTCTTTTGTCGAAGAAACAGCGTCGCTATCAACATCATCGAGCTGCATATTCTGTGGACGATCCGTAATATATAAAAATAACTAAATGCGAATAACAAGTGACAGAACCAATAAAAGGATGATGATAAAACTATAGTTCTTTCCTGGTTTTACTCTTTGATGGACTTCATTAGAGACGTAGCTTTACGTTGTACACCAATATTCCAAACGACTTTGGACGATTCACGTAATTAAGTCTTTATGTCAGTGTCTGCGAACGGTACAGAAGAATCGTATGAACTTACAGTGTATGATCAAAAGTATCCGGACACCTGGCTGAAAATGACTTACAAGTTCGTGGCGCCACTCCATTGGTTATTCTGGTATTCAATATGGTGTTCAAATGGTTCTGAGCACTAAGGACTTAACATCTGAGGTCAGGAGTCCCCTAGAACTTAAAACTACTTAACTAAGCACGTCACACACACCCATGCCCGAGGCAGGATTCGAACCTGCGACCGGAGCGGTCGCGCGGTTCAAGGCCGAAGCGCCTAGAACAGCACGGCCACACGGGCCGGCTCAATATGGTGTTGGTCCACCCTTAGCCTTGGTGACAGCTTCAATTCTGGCAGGCATATGTTCAATTAAATGCTGGAAGCTCTCTTGGGGAATGGCAGCCCATTCTTTAACGAGTGCTGCACTGAGGAGAGGTATCGACGTCGGTCTGTGAGGTGTGGCATGAGATCGGCGCTCCAAAACATCCCAAAGACCTTCTATAGGATTGAAATTAGTTCAAGTATTTAACAATCACTTTCTAATGCACACATAATCTTTGTCTTAGTGCTGTGTTCACGCTGGTCATGGTTGACGATTTATGTTCAAAAACATTTTAATCCTAAAATTCTCCCCTGCAAAGGATTTAGAATTCTGCCATCTGGACAGTTTATAGTGTTAAAGTGTATCGCTGGGGGAGGGGGGAGGGGTGGATGACTCGAAGACTGTGTATCTATTTTCTTTCGTTAAACCGTTAAAGTTCGCGTCTTGCAGTCTAAGCTCCAGAAAATAACAACGGCTGCAGTCCAGTCCATTTTCAGGGGAGTTACTGTCGTGTAACCACACCGCCACAGGCAGTGCATTATGAACAGGTGCTCGATCGCGTTGAAAGATGCAATCGCCATTCCCCAATTGCTCTTCAACAGTGGGAAGCAAGAAGGTGCTCAATACATCAGAATAGGCCTGTGCTATGATAGTGCCACGTAAAACAACAAACGATGCAAGCCAATTCCATGAAAAACACGACCACACCATAACACCACCGCCTCCGAATTTTCTATTGGCACCACACACGCTGGCAGATGACGTTCACCGGGCATTCGCCATACCCACACTACGCCATCGGATCGCCACGTTGTGTACCGCGATTCCTTCACACAACGTTTCTCCACTGTTAAATCGTCCAATGTTTACGGGCCTTACACCAAGCGAGGCGTAATGTGTGGCTTATGAGCAGCCGCTCAATCATGAAATCCAAGTTTTCTCACCTCTCGCCTGACTGTCATAGTACTTGCAGTGGATTCTGATGCTGTTTGAAATTCTTCGATAGATGTCAGCCTATTACACATTACGACCCTCTTCGTCGGTGGTTTCTGTCAGTCATCAGACGAGGTCGGCCCGTACGCTGTTGTGCTGTACGTGTCCTTTCACGCTTTCACTTCACTATCACATCGGAAACAGTGGAGCTAGGGATGTTTAGGAGTGTGGAAAACTCGAGTGCAGACGTATGACACAAGTGACACCCAATCACCTGACCACGTTCAGAGTCCTTGAGTGGAGCGCTCCATTCTGCTCTCTCGCGATGTCTAATGACTACTGAAGTCGCTGATATGGAGTACCTGGCAGCATGTGGCAGCACAATGCACCTGCTATGAAAAGCGTAGGTTTTTCGGTATCCGGACACTTTAGATCACATAGTGTAAAATGTAGACTCTACGTGTGTCAGTTTATGCGTTAAGATTGTATTATACAACTGAATCCTGGTACTTGTGAAATTAGACTGGCTGATCCCGTTCGGTTTTTTACATAGATTTCCACCTCGGATGCATTTAAATCTTTTTATGTACGAGAAGAGAACACCCACGGATGCCTGTTTTCGTTACGCTTTATTGTCGTTACAGGTGCGCCACTTCCCTTGTTTGCTGCAACCCGTTGTTATTTTCTGGAGCTTAGACTGCAAGACGCGAACTTTAACGGTTTAACGAAAGAAAAGATTGCTGTATGGTGTGGCAGGTGGCAGTTGATGTTAAATAACGAAAAGTGTGAGGTTATCCACATGAGTTCCAAACGAAATCTGTTGTAATTCGATTACTCGATAAATAGTACAATTCTCAAGGTTGTCAATTCAACTAAGTACCTGGGTGTAAAAATTACGAACAACTTCAGTTGGAAAGACCACATGAATCTGCGAGTCATCCACCCCCCCCCCCCCCCCCAGCGATACACTTTAACACTATAAACTGTCCAGATGGCAGAGTTCTAAATCCTTTGCAGGGGAGAATTTTAGGATTAAAATGTTTTTGAACATAAATCGTCAACCATGACCAGCGTGAACACAGCACTAAGACAAAGATTATGTGTGCATTAGAAAGTGGTCGTTAAATACTTGAACTAATTTCCCTCGCGTAATAGAATTCTGAGGGCAAATAGCGACCGTAAGAGCGCTCCAACGAATTCCGGTGACGCTGAGATGGCGGTTATAAAATGTGAATGTGAAAGAAGTAGGCTGCACAGGTATGCCATAACGAGCTTAATTTATTATTACAGGCACCGCGAGCCCTTTACATGCTAATTGGATGTGTTTGCCTGAGTAAACACTGAAATCCATTAAGTAAATATCACCAACCTTGTACTGGCGCCAAGTAGAGTAGACGCACTTGCAATTGTGATTATAATAAAATAATGCCAATTTTATGTACCACGAGAATCCTTGGTACCATTCTGAAATGTGGTATCAAAGGTGCATCAATGTGCGGGTTCCATGGACATCTACATCTACATCTACATGACTACTCTGCAATTCACATTTACGTGCTTGGCAGAGGGTTCATCGAACCACAATCATACTATCTCTCTACTATTCCACTCCCTAACAGTGCGCGGGAAAAACGAACACCTAAACCTTTCTGTTCGAGCTCTGATTTCTATTATTTTATTTTGATGATCATTCCTACCTATGTAGGTTGGGCTCAACAAAATATTTTAGCATTCGGAAGAGAAAGTTCGTTACTGGAATTTCGTAAAAAGATCTCGCCGCGACGAAAAACGTCTTTGCTGTAATGACTTCCATCCCAACTCGTGTATCATATCTGCCACACACTCTCCCCTATTACGTGATAAGACAAAACGAGCTGCCCTTTTTTGCACGCTTTCGATGTCCTCCGTGAATCCCACCTGGTAAGGATCCCACACCGCGCAGCAATATTCTAACAGAGGACGAACGAGTGTAGTGTAAGGTGTCTCTTTAGTGGACTTGTTGCATCTTCTAAGTGTCCTGCCAATGAAACGCAACCTTTGGCTTGCCTTCCCCACAATATTATCTATGTGGTCTTTCCAACTGAAGTTGTTCGTAATTTTTACACCCAGGTACTTAGTTGAATTGACAACCTTGAGAATTGTACTATTTATCGAGTAATCGAATTACAACAGATTTCGTTTGGAACTCATGTGGATAACCTCACACTTTTCGTTATTTAACATCAACTGCCACCTGCCACACCATACAGCAATCTTTTCTAAATCGCTTTGCAACTGATACTGGTCTTCGGATGACCTTACTAGACGGTAAATTACAGCATCATCTGCGAACAACCTAAGAGAACTGCTCAGATTGTCACCCAGGTCACTTATATAGATCAGGAACAGCAGAGGTCCCAGGACGCATCCCTGGGGAACACCTGATACCACTTCAGTTTTACTCGATGATTTGCCGTCTATTACTACGAACTGCGACCTTCCTGACAGGAAATCACGAATCCAGTCGCACAACTGAGACGATAGGCCCGCAGCTTGATTCGAAGTCGCTTGTGAGGAACGGTGTCAAAAGCTTTCCGGAAATCTAGAAATACGGAATCAACTTGAGATCTCCTGTCGATAGCGGCCATTACTTCGTGCGAATAAAGAGCTAGCTGTGTTGCACAAGAGCGATGTTTTCTGAAGCCATGCTGATTACGGATCAACAGATCGTTCCCTTCGAGGTGATTCATAATGTTTGAATACAGTATGTGCTCCAAAACCCTACTGCAAACCGACGTCAATGATATAGGTCTGTAGTTAGATGGATTACTCCTACTACCCTTCTTAAACACTGGTGCGACTGCGCAATTTTCTAAGCGGTTGTATATGAGTGCTAAGTAGGGAGCTATTGTATCAGCGTAATCTGAAAGGAACCTAATCGGTATACAATCTGGACCTGAAGACTTGCCCGTATCAAGCGATTTGAGTTGCTTCGCAACCCCTAAGGTATCTACTTCTAAGAAACTCATGCTAGCAGATGTTCGTGTTTCAAATTCTGGAATATTCCATTCGTCTTCCCTGGTGAAGGAATTTTGGAAAACTGCGTTCAATAACTCCGCTTTAGCGGCACAGTCGTCGGTAACAGTACCATCGGCACTGCGCAGCGAAGGTATTGACTGCGTCTTGCCGCTTGTGTACTTTATATACGACCAGACTTTCTTCGGATTTTCTACCAAATTTCGAGACTATGTTTCGTTGTGGAACCTATTAAAGGCATCTCGCATCGAAGTCCGTGCCTAATTTCGCACGTCTGTAAATTTTAGCCAATCTTCGGGATTTCGCGTTCTTCTGAACTTCGCATGCTTTTTCCGTTGCCTCTGCAACAGCGTTCGGACCTGTTTTGTGAACCAATTGCTGTTGCTACTATATCATTGAATTTGATCCACATCTCGTCTACATTTGCATAGTCAGTTCGGAAGGAATGGAGATTGTCTCTTAGGAAGGCTTCTAGTGACACTTTATCCGCTTTTTTAAATAAAACTATTTTGAGTTTGTTGCTGATGGATTCGGAAGAAACGGTATTGAACCTAGCTACAACGACCTTGTGATCACTAATCCGTGTATCAGTCATGATGCTCTCTATCAGCTCTGGATTGTTTGTGGCTAAGAGGTCAAGTGTGTTTTCGCAACCATTTACAATTCGCGTGGGTTCGTGGACTAACTGCTCGAAATAATGTTCGGAGAAAGCATTTAGGACAATCCCGGAAGATGTTTTCTGCCTACCACCGGTTTTGAACAAGTATTTTGCCAACATATCGAGGGAAGGTTGAAGTCCCCACCAACTATAAGCGTATGAGTGGGGTATTTATTTTCTACGAGACTCAAATTTTCTGTGAACTGTTCCGCAACTGTATCATCGGAGTCTGGGGGTCGGTACAAGGAACCAATTATTAACTTAGTTCGGCTGTTAAGTATAACCTTCACCCATACCAATTCGCACGGAGTATCTACTTCGACTTCACTACAAGATAAACCACTACTGACAGACACAAACACTCCACCACCATTTCTGCCTAATCTGTCTTTGCTGAACACCGTCTGAGACTTTGTAATAATTTCTGCAGAACTTATTTCAGGCTTTAGCCAGCTTTCTGTACCTATAACGATTTCAGCTTCTGTGCTTTCTATCAGCGCTTGAAGTTCATGGACTTTTCCAGCACAACTACAACAATGTACAACTATAATACCGACTGTTCCTTGATCCAAGCACGTTCTGTATTTTCCAAGCACCCTTTGACATTGCAGCCCATCCCGCACTTTCCCGAGGCCTTTTAACCTAAAAAAACCGCCCAGTCCACGCCACACAGCCTCCGCTACCCGTGTAGCCGCCAGCTAAGAAGGGACATGTGGTGCCTTTAACCGTGGCGTTAGTCCACACTGATACAGAGATATCTGTGAGTGATGACGTGTGACCTGTTTATCAGGACGATGGGTATTGCAAGTGCTGAGTTTTTTTACTGTGTGTATGTGGCGTTCCGAACAGTTAAAAATGAGCACCCTATGTAAACGAAAAGAGAGGGTGTCCGAGACTCTACGCATGTAGAAAGTGTCTAATTCTCTACAAGTTGCTACGATTTTGACAGATGTGGCATGTGGGATGTGGTATTATGTGGCGCCAGAATGACACTCAAAATTAGCGTACCCCTAAAATGGCTAGAAACCTTTTCTTATTTATTTTATGACAATTGTATCAATAATACGAGCAAGTACTACATTGCGTAATATACCACTGAAGAAAAGTCCATAAAATTGAAATGCGCGACTGAACATGAAATAGAAAATGATAGCTGAGGGCTTCACGAAATCTTTGAAACAAATGTTATTGTTTCTTCATTATGTCATAATTGTTTTTTGAAACTATGTTCTCTAATATAATCAGGGAGATCATTCCAGATTTGGGTACCTGGCTCTTTAAAGGACTCCTAGAAAGCGATTCAGTGACGGAGTGGAGTGCAAAAGATTTTACTCTGAGGGTAACAAGTGTTCTAGGTGTGTTGTTTGAACAAGAACGTTAAAGCTAGTTTACACGGCTACGAAGGCTCCTAAACACATTTCGTAAAGCCAATTTCACCGAACTGGTTTCGTGCATAACTCAGTGAGTGTCATAATAACAACCTATCTTTCAGTTCAGTCCAAATTTCACACAATTTTCAACTGAGGACCCGTTTCTACCTGATTCCGCGCGTTGCAGTAGAGACTAGGGTTTCTCACAGGGTGATGGCTCTGTAAGCAGGCAAATCACGTTTGCAATACTCTGAGGAATCCTAGTTGATACATGAAAGGAAAGAGTAAGACACAAGTAAACAAAATTTACAATAAAATTTCCCAAAACCAAAACTGAATGGAATTTTATGTTCACTAACGAGAGCATCCATTTCATGCGAAGAAAATTTATCTGGAGATTATTATTCTTATTGATGTTTAATTAACTAACATTGAATCACATGGTCGTACGTGAAAAGTATTGTGTCAGTCAAGGTACTACGACTGGTAGGTTCTGGCAACTCAGTTATTTCCAAAGGCTGTTTTTAAAAACCTTGAAAGATTAATCAGATCAGTGATTTCATGTAAGAACTGGTGTGATTGTCTCCTGAAAGTTATCCCTCACAAAACGTATTATTGCACTGCGAATAAGAGGGTGTTCCGACTTTCAGTAAATGCTAGTAGAGTTAGGGATAATTAAAAAAAAGGAAAACCAATGTTGTAAAGTCAATACAAGTATAAACATTAGCATGAAAACAAGAAGATATTTTTTGGCAATCTTCTGCTGTAGTCGAAAAGTCTGTTATGTTACATCAAAATCAACCTTTGTTATACTGAACAAAGAACTTCAAGATGAGAGCAGTCCATGAGATAGCGATAGGATGAAAGATTTTATCTCTGACTGATAATGAAATTACCCCATAACATAAACGGACAATCACGCGTTCACAAAGGGGAATTTGATAATATGCCGAAAAATTGGGCGATATATTGCCGAGTATTGTTCCACCAAGTTCAATGTATCATACATTGGATAGTGAACTAACACATATGCAACTTCATTGCAATGAGAATCTCTTATACTCTAGCCGGCCTGTAAATACAGTACTCAGAAAGTTTCTAGAAGCAAATTTAAGTCCTGAAAGTAGGAATATACTAGAAATCTTCATATACCGCCCCTACAGTGATAGCCACCTACAGCGCTCTCCATTCTTGAATGAAACCATATTAACTATGGTACCACTGTGCTTTGCAGACTCCACTGTGCTTTGCAGAGTGTAGACCTCTAACGAATATAATACTTCAGCTGTAAGTATCGGATACAGGCCATCAGAAAAAGATGAGAGAGATTAAGATGCTACCGGAGGCAATGCGAACGGGAATGTGACCTGACAAGGCGTATCTCATATGGATACGAAATATTATCCTCATTACATTTTACAATGCCTTTTTAATCATGTTCCAACAAATGTATTATTCCACTAAATAATATAGAAAATTAACCATCGTAATAAATAATTTTTATCAACTATGTGACTTTTAGAACAAACATGCTAATAATATCACATGTTATTGCTGGAGAAGGCAAAGTTATTCACTTGCTTATCCGATTTTTCTGACTCATCAGCTGGTCCGTGTCAATAGAAATAAATTACATACTCTCTTTGCAATGTCCTGCTTACTGTATCAGGCAAATATAATCCATACAGAAATCCAAAACTGTTTAACTTGTAAACTTGCTGGGAAAGAAAGTCAACACTATGCTTAAACTAAGTCAAACTGAGCGTCAACCAAACAAATACTGATAGAATCTACTACTCAGCAATGTGGTCGCAACCGTGATAACATTTATGACCTTATGTCGATGAAAACGTTATCATTCTATGTAGTAATTTCACTAGTAGTTGATGATATGCAAATAATTTCGTAACAAATATCTTGTCACAGAGTGCTTAATATTTTGAAACTAACACAAAGATTTTAAATATTACATCATTATATTTCTCAACATTTCTTTTCACTGAAGAAATTTGAAAATGACTATGTTCCACTGCCTGCATTAACACGAGATTTTAATACTAAGTTAATTTTACGGAATATATAGTTTCTAATGAAATTTCTATTTTTTGAGGAGATTTAAGTGACGTAAACGTTACTCTCCCCCTTACATGCGAATTATTGCTTCATGTTATTGGTTTAAACAATTAATACATTCAAGATTGAAATGAAGAAACAATCCCTGAAGCATGATGCAATTTGAAAATTGTTAATATAATACCAAAACACAACGCAAACACTGAACAGGTAAGTTACGAATTTGAACTATACGTATGTATCGGGTTGTAAATTAGCTTTATGTACCGTGTTTTACAATATTACTTGACACTGGGTTACGTTTTATTCTTTGGTACAGCCATAAGTGAAACTGGTTTCTTTTTGCGATAAGACTATTACATTGATAATAACAATAATTACTTCATTCGATTTCTTCCTCTTGGATCATTTAAAAACTCTATTGATTCATGCAATTTTGTCATATGATGATAATGGAGACCGCGGTTATTGTTTGAAGACAAATGTTGATGTTGGGACAGCAACCAGCCACATATTTACTTTCAGTTCCTGTATTCAAAGGGTACCGTTACCGGTTTCCTATCGTTGTGATTCATCCACAGACGGTTTACACACCTTCTTTATGAGATGTGGTGTGTTTTTTACACATTAATTGTCCTAAAACACAAATAATACATAATTATAAATATGCCGCACACAGATGGTTGCGTTACAGATTTTCGTTGCATGTGACTTACGTGAAATGTCAGTTTGTAGTGTTTGTTTTCATAACATTCGTCCAAGAGATGTGAATACATTCCCACTGCATTCTTATTGTTGTACGCGTAATTTTTTGTCACTGAACACTTTATATATGCAACTGAGAAGATTTCTTTCACGCACCATATGTTTTGATACATACAAAGAGCTTACCAAACATATGAGTATCAAAGATGCTATGATATATCATAACATTTGACGATGGTGTCCTGTGTTTGGAAAGGAGCATATATTCATTTACCAAACTGTAATGCCTTTTACACTAGTGCAGATACATACAAAACAAATAGCGAACATATTTAAGAAGAAAAATAACACAATCAGCTTCTCCACAGATAATAAATTACTACAAAAAGTAAACCATGATGTAAATACCTCCAAGAGTCCCTACCGTAAATCAGGAATATACAGACTCAAATGCGATACATGCCCAAAATTCTACACTGGACAGACAGGCAGAAGTTTTGAAATTAGATATAAAGAACACATTGATGCCTTAAGACATGGTAACTTGAACAAATCCGCATTTCCACCCAAAATTGCTGAAGAACACCATTCAGTGGGAAACATTGAGAACTTAAAAATTTTACATCTAGCACAAAAAGGAGCCACCTCGAATATATTAGAAGAATTAGAATTGCACATACACAAAAACAGCACCCCAAACTATATCCTTAATGAACAAACGAAGTTAGCTAACCTCCCTTTCCTAAAAAATTTCCAAAAATTATTTTCCAACCTCCAACGCAAATAATATTAGTACGCCTATCTGCAGATCAAGTAGCAAATTTATGTGTTACTGTAAATCTCATGATGCTAAATGTAATTAAGTAATGTACTATTTTACCTATACAGTACTACATATATACATATTAAAAAACTTTATAATTAATGTAACAATATCACCTCAAAAAATAAATGTATCTGTACAAGTGCAAAATGTATTACAGTGCGGAAATGAATATATGATCCTTTCCAAACATAGGACATCATCATCAAATATTACGATATGTCAAAGCATCTTTGATACTCATATGTTTGGTAAGCTCTGTGTATGTATCAAAACATGTGGTGCGTGATAGAAATCTTCTCAGTTACAAATCTAAAGTGTTCAGTGAGAAAAATTTACGTGTGCAACAATAAGAATGCAGTGGGAATGTATTCACATCTCTTGGACGAATGTTATGAAAACAAACACTACAAACCGACATTTCACGTAAGTCACATGCAACGAAAATCTGTAACGCAACCAACTGTGTGTGGCATGTTTATAATTATGTATTATTTATAATTTAGGACAATTAATCTGTAAAAAACACACCACATCTCATAAAGAAGGTGTGTAAACCGTCTGTGGATGAATCACAACGGTAGGAAACCGGTAACGGTACCCTATGAATAAAGGAACTGAAAGTAAATATGTCATAAAGAAAGCGCGTTAACGGTCTGAGGATGAATCACGATTGGAAACCGGTTATGGTACTCTGTGAATAAAGGAACTGAAAGTAAATTAGTCGCTGGTTGCTGTCCCAACACCATCAGCTCTATTGACTAGTTTCGCTGTGGTCGATGCGATAGTCATACACATTTACGCAGTAAACATCAGCAATTTAAGCCCACAATTCCTTCATGTTAAGCTGGAAGCTACAATGACTTCTGAAAGTAATAAAATTATAAACCTGCGACCAGTTGCAATGGATAAAGAATTCTTTACCTAGGTTTGGACAAATATAAATTTGTCTTCTTCAGAAGGTGGTCTAAGGACAATGAACATCATAGCTTACATTAGAAAGTATGAAACGTAAGTCAAGAATAAATTTTAACACAAATTAGAGAGCTCTTGCATTACAGAAATATGAGAACGACGACTGGTACTTACAATTTTACATTAGTAAGGATTAATGCACCATCGCCGTTTTTACAAATGTCGGCAGGGATCCATTTGTCAAAATGAAATATAGCCCTAGAATTAGCTCTCTAATTTGTGTTAAAATTTACTCTTGACTTAAGTTCCATACTTTCTAATGTAAGCTATGATGTTCATTGTCCTTAGGCCACCTTCTGAAGAAGGCAAATTTATATTTGTCGAAACCTAGGTAAATAATTCTTTAACCATTGCAACTGGTCGGCTGTTTATAATTTTATTACGTGAAACCGTTGCTGTTGAGCAGCTATGTTTAAAATACCTCTGAAAGTGTTTGAAATTGTTCGTGTCCTAATGAAGCTAGAACGGAAAATCTTTCTCCGGAAGGAACGCAGAACCTTTCCCGGTTAGTTGGGCTTCCGGGCTTCCATTTCTTCCACAAGATAGCTTTCCGCTTCCACGGCCGATCACGCTACGGCGGGGCCCACGGCCGGATACGGGTAGCAAGCGAGTCGTGCCGTCGCTAACGAGGATTCGCCTGCGTGAACGCAACGCCGCAACAACAGCCTGCAGGCTCTCAACCGAAGGCTCAAGTCCACTGCCGCATTCTTGAGGTGAGGACGGCGTGGAGAAACCTTCCGCGTTTCATAACCTACCAATCGCGCTCGAAAGCCTTACATAAAATTATGATATAGTTTGACAGTTTGTCAAGGTCAGGCGGCGGAAATATATGGGTCTGGCGCTCGCGTAAAATTTCTTTGCAAATAGCTACTACGTAAAAGTCATACGCTTATGATGTTCCCTTTTTCAGATCTAAATTAAGCGAATCAGTAGATTTACATTTCGGCTTTCCTGCGGCGGAAATGAGGTAACAGATTTTTCGTGCTAATATTAAGGTCGGTACGTAGCCGAACATTCGTGGTCGACTGTTTAATTTATGGTTGTACTCCCATTCAGTAGAACAAGTCCGCCACATTAGTACAGTAAATTCTGTTAAATATGTTGTTGTTGTTGCCGTCTTCAGTCCTGAGACTGGTTTGAAGCAGCTCTCCATGCTACTCTATCCTGTGCAAGCTTCTTCATCTCCCAGTACCTACTGCAGCCTACATCCTTCTGAATCTGCTTAGTGTATTCATCTCTTGGTCTCCCTCTACGATTTCTACCCTCCACGGTGCCCTCCAGTACTAAATTGGTGATCCCTTGATGCCTCAGAACATGTCCTACCAACCGATCCTTTCGTTAAATGGTGATGTTAAATATAGGCGACACTATAATTCACACAAATTTAAAAGGTTATAGATTCATCTAAATATATAGGGATTGCAGTTACAAAAAACTGAAACTGGAACCATCACTTAGAAAAGGTTGTGTGGAAGCCGAACGAGAGATAGCGTTTTATTGTTAGCACCCTTAGAATGGGCACCGAGGATACAAAAAGGGAGACTTTGCCAGTGTGCAACAAATCTACTTGTCCGCCCTCTTCTGATGTACTGCTGCGCGTTACGGGATGCTTGCCCCATAGATTTTCAGATTTTACTGTTGTTATTTATACCTGAATTAACTTTCTCTTTACCATAAACTTACTTTACAAATCTATTCTACAAAAATCACATGTGTCCATATCCATACAAATGTTCATAAACAAAACTTCAGCATATTAGATAGTTACGTCGGTAAAAAGTTCAGTCGTGAGGTTTATTATTTTGCGATTGGTTATGGATGAAAAGCGCGGGGGAATGTTGTTTTGCTATTGGCTGTTGAGTAAACTGATCAATTGTAAAGCAATATTCTTCGCACGCTTTTCTCTGCTGGTAGAGAAGACTTAGAGTATTCTAGAGAGGAGTCGAAGCCTAGCCATGAAAGTGATCGGACGTGTGGAGTAGTAGTTCCGATGGAAATGATAAGTTGCCGGATCTAACAGTGGTTCATAGATCAAAAGTGTTGGGAAGTGACGGCATAATAATTCTGATGGGTGTGTAGAAATTTCTGAATTTTTAAGTGAATTTTGTGACGAGATAAGACATATATTCCGCTTGGCGTATTGAGCACGTCGGTGGCTAAAAACTGTGGCTGCTTTTGGTACCGACAGACTTAATATTTGGCGACCATTATCTATCTAAAACAATCAGTATTTTTGTAGTTGTCACGTTTTCAGGAAATGCAACACCATAAACTTGCTAACATGAGTGAAAGGGATTGTGAGTGACTGTGTTACGACTAGCACGGGCTTGGCAGTGATACGTGTTCACCTAAGTTTCAGAATATCTTAATTGACAACAAAATTTCCAACCTTTCATTTCGTGTTTCTCCCGAAACGTAGATTAGTGCTTTAATTGCAGCCTGGTTCACGCAGAAGTACAGTAGGTTTCACTCGGCTTTCCTACTGATGATCTGCTGAGACAATGTTCACAGGTAGGTGCAGGTCCGACGTAAAGGGACGGAAAGAACCGCGCCGCCGCAACACATCCAAGGTCGAGGCACGATTCGAACCTGCGAAAGTATCAGCCGCGTGCTTCAGGACTGAAGGGCCTATAACCGCTCGGCCACAGCGGCGAGGCAGATTACAAAGGCTCGTTCAATAAGTGCAACAGTATTGCTCGTCGGTCTGGAATCCGTACTGGATACGGTTGATAGAGGTAATACACAAGAGCCAATGCGTTTCGTTACGGGTTCATTCAGTAAGCGCGAAAGCTACACGGAGACGCTCAGCTGACTCCAGTGGTAGATACTGCAAGAGAGGCGTTCTGAATCAAGATGTGGCTTACTGTGAAAATTGTGAGTACGTACGTTGCTGAGAAAGTCGAACAATATATCATTCCCTATTCTACACTGAAGAGCCAAAGAAATATCTACACCTGCGAAATATCGTGTAGCACCCCAGCGAGGATGCGGAAATGCTGCAACACGACGTGGCGTGGAATCGACTAATTTATGAACTAGTGCTGGAGGGAACTGACACCAAAATCCAGCAAGACTGTCCACAAATCTGTGAGAGTACGAGGAGTGGAGATCTCTTCTGACAGCACGTTGCAAGGCATCCCAGATAATGTTCAATAATGTTCATGTCTGGGCAGTTTGGTGGCCAGGGGACGTGCTTAAGTTCAGAAAAGTGTTCCTGGAGCCACTCTGTAGCTTTTCTGGACGTCGAGGTGTCGCATTGTCTTGCTGGAACTACCAAAGTCCGTCGGGACGCACAATGGACATGAATGTATGCACGTGATCAGACAGGATGCTTACGTTCGTGTCACCCGTCAGAGTCGTATTCATTGGAAAACTGCCTCCACCAGCATGAACAGTCCCCTGCTGACACGCGGGGCCACAGATTCATGAGGTTGTATCCGTACCCGTACACCTCATCCTCTCGATACAATTTGAAACGAGACTCGTCCGACCAGGCAACATGTTTCCAGAAATCAACACTCCAATGTCGGTGTTGACTGGCCCAGGCGAGGCTTACAGCTTAACGTCGTGCAGTCATGAGGGGTACACGAGAGGGCCTTCGGCTCCGAAAGCCTATATCAATGATGCTCCGCTGAATGGTTCACACGCTGACACTTGTTGATGGCCCCTCATTGAAATCTGTGGCAATCTGCGGAAGTGCTGCACTTCTGCCACGTGCAACGATTCTGTACAGTCGCGGTTGGTCGCATTCTTGCAGGATCTTTTTCCGACCGCAGCGATGTCGGAGAGTTGACGTTTTACCGGATTCCTGATATTCACTGTTCATTCGTTAAATGGCCGTACGGAAAAATTCCCACTTTATCGCTACCTCGGAGGTGCTGTGTCTAATTGCTTGTGCGCCGACTATAACACAACCATCCGACTCACTTCTAACCCGCCATTGTACTAGTAGTAACCGATCTAGCATCTGCTCCAGACACTTACTGTCTGATATAGGCGTTGCCGATCGCAAGAAAGAAGAAAAATCAAAATGGTTGAAATGGCTCTGAGCGCTATGGGGTGGTGGCTTATGCACTATGAGACTTAACATCTGAGGTCATCAGTCCCCTAGAACGTAGAACTACTTAGACCTAACTAACCTAAGGACATGACACACATCCATGACCGAGGCAGGATTCGAACCTGCGAACGTGGCGGTCGCGCGGTTCCAGATTGTAGAGCCCAGAACCGCCCGGCCACTCTGGTCGACAAGAAAAAGCAAACGGAGATAAAATTTCACTCACTGTCTCCCAATCTCAGTATGATAGGTATGGTGAGATGTTCTTAAAGTGTCAACGGAAACGAACACAAGAGGAAAACTGAAACACGTTAACAGTAGTGAATGACTGGCTGATCACTTGCAATAAAAATGCGGGTGAGCCAGCCATCCTGAAAAAGCAATAAAACAGTAGTACTAAAATTATAGGGAACAAATCGGACATTGCACAAAACTAAGAAAGAAATACCACTAACGTGTCATTGTCATTTAAAATAGAGGGCAAATAGGTTGACAAGCGAGATGCTGACCTGTTGTCTGACTACAAAAGACGGATCGCAATTGCTATAGAATCGCTTCTGAGTTTAAACACATGCGCCGAACATCAAACTCCCCAGACATGAACATAGTTGTGGATATCTGAGATGCCTTGCAACGTGTTCTTCGTAAGAATTCTCCAACCCCTGCAGGATTCATGGCATTAGGCAGCTGTAGCAGTGTCTTTGGTTCATCAGCGTATGAATTCCTCGTGTGATATTGTTCATCTCACAGAAAGGAGGATTTCCAAAAAATGGCGAGCAGTGATTTAAGTGAGACGTTATCCTCTCCACATACGAGCAATTCTTCAGATGCATGATGTTCTCTTCTTTACAGAGAAAATGTGGTGTTTTATATATGTTGCTGACGTAATGTACCTTTCGCTTGAAAGTAAAGAGAACATTTAATACTTTTGGCAGAAGATAAAAGTGTTAGCTGCGTCAATGCTGTATCGCACTGCCAGTCTGCGGCCTCATGCAACTAAAATTTGCTGAAATTCTGGAAAATCTTAATAGTAGTACTTGTATATTAACTCATCGTAAGTAACAACGTACTTTTTCGCTGAATAAGCTTGCTACTGCGGTCGTATTTAAATAAATTAGTAATCCATTCAATAATGGGTGCCAATAATGAAAATCTCAGTCCGAGATTAATTCTGCAGATATTCTGAGAGAGGATGATAATTTTCACATAAATGAAATCACATATCACTTTAATAAACATGCGTTACATTTCGGAGATAACAAATACATAATTACCAGCTGTACAGAAACTTTATCAATAAAAGGATAAGATACAGATACAGATACAGATATTACGATCCGCACAGCGGTACGAAACAGTGTAGAATGCTCACAAAGAAGACAATAGTGTCTAATTACAAAAGAAACCACTGTTGTTAAGTATTCTTTGATTTAGCCACATCACAGATGCGACTTGTATATCCACTTGCAAAACCCCGATAAAAATCCTATGTTCCTTATTTCTTTACTTCATTTTGATACACTGTTGGCCGTATGTAAGGTATGAGTGGAACCATTGTACAGCGCTTGAAGAAAGGTTTTAACTTTTGAATTTAGCAAGTCGAATACCGAAATCAACCATGTCGAAAGCTTTGCTCTAATCCAAAAAGCACAGAATAGTCTCTTGTTTGTCCAGAGCTTGTTTCAGTTCGTCAGTTACTTTTATAAGAGCAGTTGTCGTGCTGAGATTTTTCCGGAATCCAGATTGGTTTTCATCCAGAAGGTTATTTGAGGGTAACTGGTGACCTGATTGTGAGCTATGTATTCTAAAGTAGTAGATAATGCAGTTATAATGCAAGTGGGCCTTTAGTCAGAAGTTCTGTGGCAGATTCCTTTTTGGATAGAGGTTTAATGGGTCCCTTTTTCCAGGGCCTCAGTAAGATGCTACAGACAAGAGAATGGTTAAAATACAGGTTATTAACGGTAGTAATAGCAAACTGATGATATGTATTGGAATATTGCCGTGTCCTACAGCTGCAGAACGAATTCGCGCAGTTGACTTTCTGACTGTCTTAAAGTTTACCAATTTGCAGAAAAAAATTTCTTTTGTACCGACTTTACCTGTCCACTGCATCTAAATTTCGCTGTTTTTAAAAGAAGCTTTTGGAAGTATACATCGAGAATTGTTGTGGAATGTTGTAAGTCTACATCAAATTCCTGACCATCTAACTGCTGTTTCAGAAAGGTGTCTTTAGACACGAGTTGCTAAATGAGAACTGAAGATGGGAGAACCGCTTTCTTTACCATTCTGAAATGTACCACACAAGAATGGATTTCGTAGCATTTCTTTTCATATTAGTCGTAGATTTCATAATGAGGGAAACTATGGACAACTCCATCGTGGGCATACCTTGGAATGAGCAATCTAGTCTTACTGATCTCGATTTTCTCGATGATATCGTTCTTCTGGCAGAAAAGTTTACACTCATGACTACAATGCTGGATGCAAAGGCAAGTTCCGTATGGCAAAAATAGCTTGGCGACAAGACAAAAGAAATGCGCACTAGAAACAGAACCGTAGCTACTCGTATTACAGTGCCACAGAAAGTAGCGCAAGATGCTGACGGAGTGCCACATCTCGCCAGCCTTTTCTGTAGGTGAAAACATCAACAGCGGAAGTGCGAGAGCTTCTGCAGTCCCCTGACGAATGCGGACCATATGGAAATTGGATTCTGTAAGATTTTCCACAGAGTTTATTTTACAACGTCGCTCGCGGAAAGAAGGAAATCGTAATGCCAGCCTTGTCAGGAAAAATTTTCGTTTGTCGTTAATAGGTACTAAATCTGTACCTAATACAGCTAATGTCAAAGAATTAGCGATCAGCGAAATAAATTTCGTATGTCCACAAAGCTTCGGCAGCTCCCTATCAACCTACCGACAGCCATTAAAGCGCGTGAGACTAGCAAAATGCCAGGAAATTCAACACAAAAGCTCAGTGCTTTTCATCAACGACGCTTGAGGCAAATTACAAGATTAGCTTCAGTGATCATGAAGCCTGAACAAAATTGTTGCTGAAGGAAGACTGAAGTTTTCGCCAAATTTTTCGCACATGAAAGGTGGATCAATCCCTAAGCCAGCACTGTTGTTGAAACCCACATGGATACAGAGGTGGGTGAAGACACCTGTAGACAGACTTCTACAAAGAATGTTCCATGAATAGACATGACCTGAGACAAGCCCGAAAACCTGGCACCTGATCTAGCTTGCCGCAAATGAGTTGCCCATCCGCTACCTAGGTTTGGTGGAACTAAGTCTTTGTTATTATTTCCAATTGGTTTACTTGCCTCATCAACCTACTATTCCCACAAAGAAAAAATATACGAAAAAGACTAAAGGCCGCTTTTAGGAATAGAACACAGGTCCCTCATCTCCAGCCAGTTGTCTAGGTCGCTCAGCCAGTGATGCTGTCGTTGTCGGGGGTTAATTTTAAAGAGACGTATTTGAAAAATGTTGTTATCTCGATTTCTGGGAAGGGAGCAGGAGCGGAATGGGTTGGCCATGTCTGAGACGTTCGTCTAGATACGTTGACGGGAACAACAGGCACCTGAGAATTGTAACTTTGTCACATTCTAAACGTTTACACTGTGTATCGTTTCATAAATTTTTCTGTATCTCACTTCTGATATTTTCTTGTAACCATTACAACAAATATTTAAGGGTTTATACATCAATATGCCCTCAACAGGTACTCTACGTGCGATGACGACTTCACGTAGCGTGTGGAAATGTTTCGCTGAGCTGTGCAGCGTGACAGCGCCTGCAGCTAGACAGCCCCCTCAGCCTATCTGGCACACAGTGTAGCAGGTAAAGGAAAGTGAGCTGGGGAAGCAACATAGACCGTACCTACAACCCTTCGAGGGTAACCGGGTACGCGAAAGAAATGCGGAAATAGAAGCAGTTTGTCTCTGAAAGACGCACAACATTATATAAAGACAGGAATGTTGTTTACCATTTGCTTGTCACACATAAAAGACAAAAAACTTTAGTACCACTGGCTGTAACAGGTCCCTCTCTGACATATCTACTTTTGACAAAGATTATAATTTATAAGTCGTCGGTGAGCTGCCCTGTCTCCATCACAAGTTCTTCTGATATCTAAAGTTTTTTGACTGTATATGGTTGATGACGTAAATATTTGGAAGTTCGTCTCATACGGTAAGAGAGAAACCTCTTTTGTATACCTCTTACCAGAAGCAGTCGTAACATCAGTTCTTAATCCTTTTCGTCGCTCCGACAACTAAAGATGATATTTAAGTAGACCTTCAATTGGAACTTGTAAATCGCTGGTTCCTGCTTTACCTGCTGCATTTGACGTTAAATGTTTTCAACAAACGTATACTCTTTGGCCAAGTGGGTTGCCCAGCTTTTCCAGAGAACATAGCGATAGTGAAGCGGAAGAAGACGCAAAGACGCAAATCGACAATCCAAGCAAGACAGCCAGAATAGTGGAAATGAGAATCGCCTACAGCAAGACATTGCACTGAATACTACCGGGAACTGGAGAATAAACGTGCACCAGACAGATCTCGTAAACCCCAAGCAGACTGCTGCTAATCGTTAAACACAAAATTATTGTTACTACTAGGAAATTCATTCTACAAAGTTCCAAGTCTGTTCGAATGATCACGCCAGTTGTTTCTGATGCCAGATTCATTATCGGCACATGGTGAACCAACCATGTGTACGTAATTAACTGAAAGAAATAGCGACGAGCGAGCGAATGTAAGCACCGTAAAAATGTTTAACTTCAATATATGGCCGGTAACCCCACCACTTATTCTTTATAGGATCGACCTCCCCTGTGAAAAACAGCCTCAAACGTTTAATTACTTCCCGAATGAGGTAATGTGTTTAATATTTGATGCTGAGCATGTAAAACCTTTGCGGTTGAAGGCACAAAACCGTAATCAGGTTGATTTCTTTAGTTTCGGATTATGCACGCGTGGATTAATGAGAAAATTTAGAGAAAGCTTGAAATTATACTTTAAGTTTTTCGAAAGTCACAACGTAGTCTCACCATGAAGCACTAGATGAGTACAATATGAGTAATCTGCGGTCCGTAGGAAAAGCTAGTTTTTCAAGAATCCCAATGTTTATAGCCTTATACCTTCTGAACTATGTATCGTGCATTCAACGGTATTTGTGGATACTGCCTGCTGAATGTATTACGAAAAGAGTTAGCAGTAAACGAGAAATATATCAAAACCTCATGCCTGATGCTGAAATTCTGCTGCATGAACATCGAAAATGTAGCAAGCAATCAACTTTTGCCTCTCATTTTTCCGAAAAGATTTGAAATCAATCAACTTTTACCCCTCTCATTGGTCCTAAAAGGCTTGAAATTATGAGTAAAGTTTGTTGGAAGTCGTGAAGTGCTCTTATTCTGACAAACTGGATGAATATAGTCTAGTGAATTTGAGTGCAGTTAGATGTGTCACCTTAAGGTGTACACACAGATTCTAACTTTAATACTTGGCTTATTGTGTTAAAACTTCGATGTAAGATCATACCTCCTAATGAACAGACTAAGGTAGCATTTTAAAATTTCAATCCCTGTCAATAATTATAGGTGTTTCAATGGAAAACAAGTTCTTACTAATCAAAACTAGTTGCCCTGAACATATTTTTACAAGTAGTATTTAATGCTGATCGAAAACGAAATTCAGTTAAGACTGGTTTTAACTAAACAAAATGCGTTTTGACAAGAAATTAAAACTGTTTCGACTCTGGTCATTCAGCTTACACGTAACACAGTACAATGATCCTGAATGATTCAGCGGCGCTGCCTGACTCTTTTCGCCGCCCGCCCGTGGCTGTCAGTTTTCCGCTAGCCATGTATACATAGACTCGTACGAATTTCTCACTGCAGATTTCAATCAAGTAATGCTACGGTATTACAGATTGATGAACATATGATGGCAGATGAAACTTACGATAAATTAGAGAACAAAATGAAAGAAGCACACGTAGTTGACGAAAAAAGACACAGAAACAGTACAGAAGATTAAATCGATTCAAGATTATTAACATTTGTGGGATGCAAAAGTTAGTGACAAAAAGTCAACACAAAACTAGTTTTACCTAAAATTCCAATATGTATCGTAGTGATTATACCTATAGCTAGTAAAAATAGTTGTTGTAACAAAGGCATTCAGTATAAACTAGTTTTAAACGCGAGCCAACTAAAACCTGGCATGACTGCCTCGTATGAAATTCTGAAGATTTAACTTTTGTTTGTCATGGAACCAGTCAGGTAGGTAATCTTTAACTCGACTTAACTGGCTGGCCTTAAGTAACACAGATATGGACGATTACAAACTTCATTCTGTTGGTCAACTGATAACGTTTTATTCGTTGATCTTCTTGCTGCTGAAATTGTAGCATCCTGCCCAGTCGTCTAATACAGGTTGCCTAGGAAGCTGTTTTATCGGATCGCTAGTCAACAATTCAAGCAAATCGTATTAAAGGAATTCATTACAGTAAGTTAAATTGACAATACTTTGTGTATTTACAAAGGAGTGTGGCAAGCAAATGGTGACATGCAAATAATCAATGTCCTTCGGTATATACAACTGCTATTCAAGCAAAACTAAACAGTTCATAAGCCAGTGCTGTAGCGATTGTATGACGGATCGTCTTCCACTCCTGCGGTGGCCAGGTAGATGCCGCGCCTGCCTTGTTGTCGGCCTGGCCAACACACTATTGGCTGACGTCGTCTCTCAGCCCTCACTGCTCCTCCGTATTTCCGTTTTTGGTCACTGTGCTGACGTTTGTCGCTATGCCGGAACAGAAATATCATAGTGCTTTGGACAGAGCGTCTCAGCTTTCTCATTAGCGGTATACATATTTTCTTCTTCTTCTTCTAGCGACTATTCGAATGTTGGAGACATTAGTCCTTTTTGTAAAAAAAGTTCTCGCTCGTGTGTCAACACCATGTTCTTAAATTTCCGAGCCAAGATCTTCTTCTCTCTCCTTGTCTCTCACCAGGTCTTTCCTTGAAGAATGTTCCGTAGCACTTTAAACCTATTTTCATCTCTCGTTTCACTTCCGAGATATGCATTTTACTGTGTTTTGGACTTTTTTCTTCGTTCGTTTCAGAAAATGCCATTGTTAGTAAATTTACGTGTCCGTGGTATTCTTAGCATTCCGCTAAATATGTAGCAAGGTATAAATTTTAACTTTGTTTCGAATGAAAGCTGATGGCCCTTGAACATCAAAGTATTTTTACAAAAACGCCGTTCTGGCTTTCTAAGTGCGAACTTAGTTTCTTGCGAGTGTTAATGTTGTTTCCCAGAAATATGTAATTGTTTACTTGTTCAACATGTTTACCATATATGTTTAGATGATGGTTTGTTAGGTTTTTCTTTGTGATGATCATTAATTTTGTTTCAATTATGTTGTTTTGTAGGCCACAGCGTTCACTACTGTTGTTGATTCGGGATACATGATGTTTGAGCTGTCAGAAAATACTACAGCATCGTCAGCTTGGCGGATATTGTTCAGGTTCTCTCTATTAAAGACGATTCCTTCTTCGACATTTTCAAGACGTTCTTTGATGATGTAACTTGTTTCGAATAAATTAAATAGCAGTCAGTACGAAATACAGCCTATTCTCAGGCCTTGGAATATCTATAACGCGTCAGATTTCTCACTGCTTACTCTAGCAGCAGCATACCGATTCCAATACAGATTAATTATGATACGGATGTCTTTGTCATCCATCCTTCAATTATTAGCACCTCAGGCATCTTATATTGTTGTGTTATATTTGATGCCTTTTGAACATCAATAAAACAGTTATAATGCTGTTGATCTGAATGCGGAATTCAGGGTGTTACAAAAAAGTACGGTCAAACTTTCAGGAAACATTCCTCACAAATAAAGAGAAGATGTTATGTGGACATGTGTAAGGAAACGCTTAATTTCCATGTTAGAGCTCATTTTAGTTTCGTCCACCTACGCTCAATGGAGCACGTTATCATGATTTCATACGGGATACTCTACCTGTGCTGCTAGAATATGTGCCTTTACAAGTACGACACAACATGTGGTTCATGACGGCGGAGCTCCTGCACATTTCAGTCGAAGTGCTCGTACGCTTCTCAACAACAGATTCGGTGACCGATGGATTGGTAGGATTGGTAGAGGCGGACCAATTCCATGGCCTCCACGCTCTCCTGACCTCAACCCTCTTGAGTTTCATTTATGGGGGCATTTGAAAGCTCTTGTCTACGCAATCCCTGTACCAAATGTAGAGATTCTTCGTGCTCGTATTGTGGACGGCTGTAATACAATACGCCATTCTCCAGGGCTGCATCAGCGCATCAGGGATTCCATGCGACGGAGGGTGGATGCATGTATCCTCGCTAACGGAGGACATTTTGAACATTTCCTGTAACAAAGTGATTGAAGCCACGCTGGTACGTTCTGTTGCTGTGTGTTTCCATTCCACGATTAATGTTATTTGAAGAGAAGTAATAAAATGAGGTCTAACATGGAAAGTAAGTGTTTCCAGACACATGTCCACATAACATATTTTCTTTCTTTGTGTGTGAGGAATGTTTCCTGAAAGTTTGGCCGTACCTTTTTGTAACACCCTGTATATCTTCTCGAGTACCGACAGTATTTCTTAAGCCAAACTGTTTACATGTCATTTGTTCTCCAAAAAATTTGTAAATCCTTCCGTGAATTATTTTTTAAAATCTTTTCAGGTCACACCTCATCAGAACGGAGGACTGTGTCTGGAACATTTTGGTTAGAGCTCATTTATATCGACGATATCCGCAGGAATGTTTAATCGAGTGAGGTTACACTCCATTCCGTGCCGTTCACCGACTACTGGTTCACCCACCTTTAGAGGCAATTCCTTACATCAGGGGCTAGTGTGTTCATCTATTTTCCTGAGAGGCCGAGGCACATTATACAACATTTAGCATTAACTATGACTTCCCATCAATCTGTGCAGGTCCAGAATCAGATACGGTAGAGCGATATCGCAATGTCTGTTTACATGATATCTGAATGTATGTTGGCCGGCCTGTGTGGCCGTGCGGTTCTAGGCGCTTCAGTCTGGAGCCGCGTGACGGCTACGGTCGCAGGTTCGAATCCTGCCTCGGGCATGGATGTGTGTGGTGTTCTTAGGTTAGTTGGGTTTAATTAGTTCTAAGTTCTAGGGGACTGATGACCTCAGAAGTTAAGTCGCACAGTGGTCAGAGCAATTTGAACCATTTTTTTGTATGTATGTTGGACTTTGTATTTGGAACATAGCAAGCCATTTCGTTACTTAATACCTGTCTTCATCTTGCGCTTCTCTGACATGCATCTGCACCGGACTAGGTAACGAATCGTTGCCAGATAGTGATGAAATAAAACTGATTCAGAACAGCATATTTTCGTAAGCATCGTCAAAATTTTTGCATAATGTTTTTGTGACAAATTTTCTGCCTTGACTTTGTCTAAATTCTTCTCACTGCCGTCCCGACCTTTCCAGATACATGCGCCAGCGCAATACCATTGCCTACCGCTCTTTTATGTCGTACGACCCTGCCGTTACGTCTGCATGGGAAGCATACGGATAATCAACAGTCCTTTCGTTGCACGTTTACCGGTAGTTTCCTCCAGCAATGGGAATTAATTTTTTGGCTCCAATTACGTTTCTGTTTAACCTCTTGTGAATATCCTGCGAGGCAAAGAGCTAACTGCAGCAAATGAGAATGAAGATTAACTCCGCACTGCGTTTTCTAGGAATTATGTCATTACCGCAGTTACTTCCTTCGAGGAATTGTTATGACACTACACTGTAAAAAACTGTAATATGAAATGTGTTTTTGCCGGAATACTTATTGCCTGAAAGAGTAATCTGACGCATTTGGTTGCAACTTGACAGGATTTGCAGTGTATTCTAAGTATGGTTTTTCAAAAAATGTTTTTTGATGGCGTTCCATCGCTAATACTTGTTTCGCTGCACAGTTAAGTCGACCGATGTGTGGACTTCCCTCCTGACTGCATATGGCGATCTGGACTTTATGTAAGAGCCAGAGCGCTGAGGCAGAACTGCGCAGGTTACGGTCAACTAGAGCGTCGAAGGCGCATGCGGCTTCATGCAGTGGTTCTACTGTCCTGAACGTCTGGGCGACATACTGCGTCTTACAACTTTGGAGGACACAAATGTTCCGTGGAATCTGAGTCAGGTTAACTTACCACTGCTCAGCGGATATAATTACCTTCCTATTTACAAGTTTCATGTGTTATAGGTACAGTAGGTAGTCTGTGGTGCAATCCTGGCTGCAAGAAAAATGCAAGCCTTGAGTCGGCTGGGGCACTAGGAGGGGGTAGGTTGGAGGACCCCTCGCCCTCGGCCGCCTTTTACCGCCGGGAAAAATCCCCGCTACTAATTTTAACAGAGGTTTGTAACCACCCTGGAGGAGTTGGTACGAGGAAATATCCCCGTTCCCATCTGGGATTGAAACCGGTCCCTCCTGAGACAAAGGCTAGTGCACCATCCTCTAAACCATCACGGCCCCTTGTGTGTCTGGATAAATACCCTAAATAGTTGGACTGAAATTTTCCAAAGTAGGTAACTGCACTATGTTGTTCTACTGGTCTTCACTATAA
Source organism: Schistocerca gregaria (assembly GCF_023897955.1). Classification (NCBI taxonomy): domain Eukaryota; kingdom Metazoa; phylum Arthropoda; class Insecta; order Orthoptera; family Acrididae; genus Schistocerca; species Schistocerca gregaria. Next base: position 70,424,155 of record NC_064927.1, on the reverse strand, counting down.
AGATTGGTTTAATGCTAGTCTATCCTGTGCAAGGCTCTTCATTTCCGTACAACTACTACAACCTTCATTCGTTTGAATCTGGTTACTGTATTCTGTGACTATGTCTCTAAAATTTTACCCCCTCCACGCTTACCTCAACTACGAAACTCCTTGATGCATCAGGATGTTATATATCAATTGATGCCTTCTTTTAGTTAAATTGTACCGTAAATTTCTTTCCCTGATTTTCCATTCTGCCTCTCCGCATTAGTTACTCGATCTGTGTACCTAATATTTACTGTTCACCTATGGCGCCATATTTCAAAAGCTTCTCATTTCTTTTTGTCGTAACTACTTGTCGCCCATGCTTCCCTTCCGGACAAATCTACACTCGAGACAAATACCTTCAAGAAGGACTTCCTCACGCTTAGATTTACATTCCTCTTTTTTACAAGTACTTTTCGTGCTGTAGCCATTGGGCATTTTATATCTTCTCTACTTCTGCCACAGTTTTACTGCGAAAATACCGATACTCGTCTACTTGTTTTGGTGTCTAATTTCCTACTATAATTCCCACAGCACCGCCTTATTTGCTTCGACTACATTCCATTACTGTTGCTTTCAAATGGCTCTGAGCACTATGGGACTCAACTTCTGAGGTCATTAGTCCCCTAGGACTTAGTACTACTTAAACCTAACTAACCTAAGCACATCACACACATCCATGCCCGAGGCAGGATTCGAACCTGCGACCGTAGCGGTCTCGCGGCCGCACGGCCACTTCGGCCGGCTGATTGCTGTTGCTGTTCTTCGTCTTATAATCTCTTTTCATGGCTCCGCCCATTCCGTTCAACTACCCCTCCGAGTCCTGTTCCATCTCTGACAGAATTACGAGGGCTGGAACATTAATAGTGGCCACTATCTATTTACAGCTTGTACAAAACAGATACGTGTTTCAAAGTTTTACTGACCTTCAAAGTAGTCACCAGCATTGTGTGCAACCCGTTTCCAGCGATGTAGAAGTCGTAGGATCCTCTTAGCAGTGGCAGTTGTGTTTACAGTTAGAGCGGCGCGGTGTATTGCCCGAAGAATTTGTAGCAGTTCTGAAGCGAATGCCGCGAAGTGTTTCCTTTTGTTTAGAAATCGAGTTGAATTCACGAGGGCCTATGTCAGGGGAGTGCAGTAGATGGTATAGCACTTAGCAGCCCCAGCAGTTAAACAAATCAGTAACAACTTCCACTGATGTCGTTGAGCATCGTCCTGTAAAATGATGTTCAGGTCCTGCAGAAAATGCTGTCACTTCTGTCTCTAGGCTGGTCGTAGGTTGTGTTCCAAAAATAAACAGCATAGCGACAGAACTGATGACACTTTTTGCTGGATCTGAACATTATTTTACAGGACAATCCTGAACGACATCTGTGCAAGCTGTTACTGATTTGTTTGAATGATGGGGCTGCCAAGTGCTATACCATCTACTGCACTCCTTTGGCTTAAGGCCTCGCAAGTTCGACTCGATTTTTAAAAGGAAGGAAACACTTCACGACATTCGCTTCAGAACCGCTACAAATCTATGGGGCAATAGACCACGCCGCTCGAACTGTAAACACAACTGGCACTGTTAAGAGTATCCTACGACTTCCACATCACTTGAAATGGGCTATACACAATTCTGACGACTACTTTGAAGGTTAGTAAAACTTTGAAACACGTATCTGTTTTGTACGAGTTGTAAATAAATAGTTTCCACTATTAAAGTTCCAACGCTCGTATTTTGTCAGAGGCAACGTTTTATTTTTTCTCACTGAACTGTAATTTCCCTTCCAAGTTTCTCTATCATTTCACGTACTGCTTGTTCAATATATAGACTGAATCACATCGGAGATAGTTGCAGCCTTGTCTCACTCCTTAACTAACCACTGCTTGCTTTTCATGTCGTTCGACTCTTGCAACTGCAGCTTGGTTTCTTTATAGCTTTTAAGTAACCCTTCAGTCCCTGTCTCTGGTACTTTCAGAATTTCATACAGTGGTTTTCACTCAACGCTGTAAATAGTTCCCGCTAAGTCTATGAAATGCTAGATGGCAGATTGAAGAAATGTGAAACGTCTATAGCATTAAGTCGTAGGGTGAGCGCTGCCTCGTGTATTCCCTCATTTTTGTGGCACTCAAAGTAATATTCTCCGAGGTCGACTTCTACAAGTTTCTCACTTTTCACTCATGTCTGTATTTTGCCGCAGTGAGTTAGTAAACTGATGGTTGGGTAGTATTCACTCCTGTCAGCTCCTACCTTCTTTGAAATTATGAGTAACAGCCCACATTCCGTCTGAAGTCTGAGTGTGCTTAACTTGTTAAGAGTACCATTTTCCCGGTCCATTAACTCAGCACTGCTATTTGTGGTTAACTAAGCCATAAGAAGGTAAATTATAAACAGTGAGCCGCGCTGCGGCTCTCATTGGTGCTGTTTGTTGGTTACCGCCCTGTGTTGCAGGCCAGTCGCTATCGTTTAGTTGGCGTGGTTGTGGTTGTTTGTCTTCTTCTCGTGTAGACTGTCGCCACTCGGTTTCGCATGCGTTGCCTGACCGCTAATGGCAGCAGCGACGGTTATTGATATGTAGTAACTGTTGCCCTTTCTTTGCGGCGACGTCGTCGTTTTTCCGGGTCGTGTGAGTGTGGGGACTCAGGAGGAGCCAGGTCCGCGCAGTGCGAGAACACGCCGGGACCGCTGGCGGCACTCGTGGACTGCCAGATGGAAGAGCTGTGGTCACGAGGGTTGGGTGCATTTGGATTCAAGTGGAGAGACCTCCTCCATTGCGATATTTTGCGATTCTCCTGTGACTTGTTTTCATGTTGCTGCTCGTAGTGTCGCCGAGGTGAAGAGCAGCGAGAGGTGTTCTTGGGAAAGGCGGATCTTATTAGCTTTTCTCGACTTTTTATTACTATTTATTACGTTCAACTTGTTTCAATTTGTTAAGTTCAACCAGCGGTAGTTTTTCTTACCTGGTGGCCGCTAACGCCCCAGTTAGTGTATGTAACGGCACTGTACGTTTCCTCACCTTGCTGCTGCTGTCCGGTAAGGTGTGTAGTTTTGACAGCTTTCCTGATTGTAGGCCGGTTGGTGATTCTTCTTGTCTGGTGGTAGTGGTTTCTTTCTCGTTCCGGGTGCTCTAAACAGAGTATTCTGGGAACGTAGTGCAGACCGCCGGTTCCGGCTTTGGCGTATTGTTCCATCGTTGTATTTGGTTTCTCGGACGTCAGATAGCATCAGCAAGATTATCATTAGTCATTCGTTAGACTGCCACTAGTCTGAGCTACCGTCTTGTGAAGTGAATGCAACTCTTGGCTGCCTATCTCATCACTCGCGAAAGTGCTTGTCGCCAGACCTTCTCAGAGGTCGATTCCTGGAGCACCGTCTGTGGCCCCTTGGTTCTTGAAAGACATGTGTGTATTAAAAGGAGGTGTGATGGCCAGTAGTTCAGTGTAACGTTCCTTCAGCCCACGCCTTCTGCGGGTATAAATTGCGTCGGTACCCATTATGGAACTCGCTTACTGGTCCTTGTGTATTATTGTTGTATTATTAATTGCTATACCTTGTAATGCCTACATTATAGGTTATATATGTCTAGTTAATAGTTCTGGTCGCATTCTGGAATAAATCTGGCAGCGTAGTGTTTACTGGATGTTAAGGATTGTGTTACAAAGTTTACCATCATCTTATTTAACACGTTTGGTGATCAGTTGCTTGTTTTTTAATTAACCTTTTCTATTTCATTTGCTGTTGTACAGTTGGTTTCTAAATTTTTATATTATTGCCAATCCTGGCGTGTAAGGACTTCAGCCATGATTATGATCACGTGACATAAAATGTAATTTGGTATTTGTATTTACGCAGTAAGCCTTTAAGACCTTATCTACTGCCATTCCTGGCGTCTGAAACCTTCTGCTGTGTTTGTGACGACTTTCTTTTAATATTATTTTCAGTACCTGCAAGTTGTCAATTGCAGTCAGTTCTTAAACAATTCTTAATTTATTGCCATTCCTGGCGTTAAGGCCTTCTGCTCAGATCGCAGAGTCTTACTTTTAAAACATTATCTGCTGTATCTGTATTTAATGGTCATTTGCTAAACTGTACCTCACTGAAAACACTATTATTTACACAGTTGTTTATTCCTTCATTAATAACGTGCGGTATTTTTATTTATTGTTGAGTCTGGAATTACGGGTTTAAAAGAATTGTGTGAAACTGTAGAAGGCGACCAATCGAAACCGAATCCTGCTTTCCGATGACTACCAGGTTTCAAATAGCAGTGCTAATTTAATTGCCCAAACAAAATTGGATTCCTTCTTTATCGGTAACTGCGACATTTGGGATAGCGCTTTGACGTGTCGGAGCTTGGGTATCAGATCATAGTCTGCCCTAACGTTAACTAAATCCACTTGAGCCTGTGAACGCATCATGCTATAACAACTAGAAAACGAAATTCGGTCGTCTTTGCTTGACAACTGTTCTGTTTACCAAACGCTCTTGGCGTCAAACATACAAATGTGACAAGAGAAGAACTCATTAACAGCGGAAGTAGTTGCTGTTATGAGGTGGTTCACTTTCGTGTAACACTTATATAGCTTCGTCACAAGCGACAGCCATGGCAAACATGGATAGCAACATACATTAGCAGAAGCTTACTATGATTCAGTAATAGGAGATTTTATAAGGAGTAGGAAAACTGTGTGTAGCAATATAGACGCATGTTCACTTACACTGATCTGTCTTTAAAAAGAGGTGTAGTTCCAGACCCAGTGAATGGTGATCAACGTCCCATCAAGTATGTCCACTTGTGCTCTTCTTGGCAGCGGTTGCGTGTGACTCTTAACTCTCGCTCGGACACTGTCCTCAGGAAACTAACTACCTAGCTAACTGGTTATATTCACGTTTGGCGGATGGATATCCGCTAGGGGATTGTTTGTTGTGACGTAAGGCGGATGCGTAACGTAGTACACTGCTGTGCAAAACTTAAGGACGGGATAGAAAAGTAACATAACATGTTAACTAGTCGGTGTAAAGGAACGAAAGTGCGAAAGCATGTTGCCAGAGGTCGCCCAGTCGTGCACAGCAAGTGGGACCTCACATGGCGTGAGGTCAGTATGATCGTAGTGCCAAATCGGAGGGGCTCCCTAACACGGGACAATTAACCGAACAGGAAAAGGCCGTGAGCGCCAATCAGCGAGACGTTACACTGCTCTGTGGTGGCGTTCTCCATCACAACGGGGTACGGAGACGACATGACACAGGAAATAGTGATCGGAAAACTAAGGGAAGAACGAAGTGTAACGAGTGTAGCCATTGAGTATGGTATGGCTCAGCGGATCCACGGTGAGGGTTCCAAACCGGAGGCTCAGCTGCCTGAAAGAGAGACGGCGGTCTACACGGTCAACTACAGCAACAGCAGACGACCTCTACAGTGCGCAGCCGAGAAGAAGAGGGGTACAGCAGTGGCAGGGCGGCAGCACGAGGGTGGTCACCTAAGCGCGGAGATCACTACGTTGTAGGCCGTTGACGACCACACATGGGCGGCACTGTTTATGATGGTGCCGAGAGCGTAGGGATTCGACCAAAGAGGAGTCGGTTGCTCTTCTCAAATCATAGCAGATTCAATCTTGGTAATGATTCCGTACCCTCTGGAAAGAGAACAGAACACGTAATGTACACAGTCATATTGTCATGTTTTGGTGGTGTTATAATGTGGGGAAGCGCAATGTTTCGTGGTAACACTGACCTCCTAATATTTGAATACGATACACTCAACACTGTTGTGACACTGTATTCCTTTCGATGTATATCGTTTCAGGCGGTGTATTCGGCCTTGACTTTCTGTGGATGAAAGTGAGCGACAGCACCGAACAATGCAGGTGGAAGAGCTCTTCGGCGGATGGACTGGCCTACCCGTTCCCCCGACTTAAATCGCACAGAGCACGTATGGGATGCGTTGTAGAGGCGTACTGCAGCACGTCCGCACACACCAACGACCGTCCAGCAGGTGGCAACCACGCTGCTCGAGGAATGGAATGCCCTGCCACACGAATTACTTACCAACCATGTGGCCAACATGGCAGCGCACTGCAGAGCACGCACTGCTGACCGAGGTGATCACGCACCTTATTAAGTACCATGCAGGGGATAGACAAAATAATGTGAACAGTGATAGTAATGGTGCGGTTGTGAATGACGGTCAACAGCGCAGGTGAGGCACGTGTAGCGGAGGGCTGTGCGTGTTCAGTACGGACAAGGCATCAGTGCAGGTTGTCCACGAGTGGTGCACATTTCGTACTTGCAATCAGATGCCGAGGGCGCCGTGCAATGACACACTTAACAAAGTACCAAAGAGGGCATATTGTGGGGGCCAGATTATCTGGAGCATCAGTAACCTAGACATCTACACTACTGGTCATTAAAATTGCTACACCATGAAGATGACGTGCTACAGACGAGAAATTTAACCGACAGGAAGAAGATGCTGTGATATGCAATTATTAGCTTTTCAGAGCATTCACACAAGGTTGGCGCCGGTGGCGACACCTACAACGTGCTGACATGACGAAAGTTTTCAACCCCTTTCTCATACAGAAACAGGCGCTGCCTGGTGAAACGTTGTTGTGATCCCTCGTGTAAGGAGGAGAAATGCGTACCATCACGTTTCCGACTTTGATAAATGTTAGATTGTAGTGGTTTATCGTATCGCGACATTCGCGCTCGCGTTGGTCGAGATCCAATGACTGTTAGCACAATATGGAATCGGTGAGTTCAGGAGAGTACTACAGAACGCCGTGCTGGATTCCAACGGCCTCGTATCACTAGCAGACCATGGCTGCGGTTACCCTTGACGCCGCATCACAGACAGGAGTGCCTGCGATGGTGTACTCAACGACGAACCTTAGGGCACGAATGGCAAAACGTCATTTTTTCGGATGAATCCAGGTTCTGTTTACGGCATCATGATGGTCGCATTGTAAGCGTGTATTCGTCATCGCCATACTGGTGTATCACTCAGCGTTAATGGTATGCGGTCTCATTTGTTGCACGTCTCGGTCACCTTTTGTTCGCATTGACGCCACTTTGAACAGCGGACGCTATATTTCAGATGTGTACGACCCGTGGCTCTACCCTTCATCCGATCCCTGTGAAACCCTACATTTCAGCAGGATAATGCACGACCGCATGTTGCAGGTCCTGTACGGGCCTTTCTGGATACAGAAAATGTTGCAGGTCCTGTACGGGCCTTTCTGGATACAGAAAATGTTCGACTGCTGCCCTGGCCAGCACATTCTCCAGAACTCTCACCAATTGAAAACGTCTAGTCAATGGTGGGCGAGCAACTGGATCGCCACTACTCTTGATGAACTGTGGTATCGTGTTGAAGCTGTATGGGCAGCTGCTGTACCTGTACACGCCATCCAAGCTCTGTTTGAGTCATTGCCCAGGCGTATCAAGGCCCTTATTACGGCCGGAGGTGGTTGTTCTGGGTACTGATTTCTCAGGATCTATGCACTCAAATTGCGTGAAAATGTAATCACATGTCAGTTCTAGTATAATTGTATGTATTTGTCCAATGAATACCCGCTTATCATCTGCATTTCTTCGTGGTGTAGCAGTTTTAATGGCCAGTAGTGTAACTTACCGAATGTTACGAGAGCAGCAACAGTCATGACAGCCTACACAAAACATGGAAGGACATCATCGTGTAACCGTAATAGTGGGCGAAAATCAGAACTAAATGACAGAGACCGTCGCACGCTAACACTAATTGTCTCAAAACAACTCAAAATAACGGCGGCTAAAGTAACTGCAGAGGTCAATAGCTATCTTCGAAATCCCGTATCTAACGAGGCTGTCCGCCGAAACCTCCATAAAGCGAGTATTCATGGACGAGCTGCTACACCGAAACCATTAGTGACGACAGCCAACGCAAAGAAGCGTAAAACATAATGTGATGAGCATAAATCCTGGACGGCTGATTGGTGGACATTCGTCATATGCTCCGACGAGTCATCGTGTTCGTCATTTCCAACGTCGGGCCATGTTTACGTCAGGAGAACGCCGAAGGAAGCCTACATTCCTGATCGCTTGATTCCAACGGTTAAGTATGGAGGTGGAAGTGCGATGGTGTGGGCAGTCATGTCATGGTATTCTGTTGATTCCATCATTACTCTCAAAGGCCGTGTTGCAGGTATCGATAATGTGAACATTTTAGGTGATTAAGGACACACCACGATTCAAATGTTTTTTAGGTGATTAGGAGCACACCATGATTCAAATATTGTTCCCCAACAATGACGACTTATTTCAGGACGATAATGCAACCATTCACACAGCCAGGAAAGTACAATCGTGACATGAGAAGGATGCAACTGAATGCAGCGTCTTCCCTGGCCAGCACAGTCCCGGGGCTATCGAACCCTAGCCTTGTGGGCCGTATTGGAGCCAAGACTGCGGAGCAAATATCCGCCTCCTTCGTCGCTACAGGAGTTAAAAGAGTGGCATAACATTCCACTGGAGACTATACAATCATTATATGCCAGTATTCCAAAAGTGATCGCAGCTATTTTACGGACAAGTGAGAGTCCAACCCCTTATTCAGAAGTAAGTACAGGTGTTCAATTTATTTTGCCTACCCCCTGTTCAAAAATCAAATGGTTCAATTGGTTCCAAGCACTATGGCACTTAACATCTGAGTCACCTAGAATTAGAACTACTTAAACCTAACTAAATCTAAGGACATCACACACTTCCATGACCGAGGCAGGATGCCTATCCCATGTATCTCGCCTTTTCTCCTATTCAGGAAACCATAAATCTCATGACAGTGTAACTATTGCTCATGAATAAAAGTGTGATATCCTTATATGCAGAAAGAAGGTAGAGGAGGGAGACAGGAAAGGAAAGGGACTACTGATCTCAGCTGCATCGGGACTCTACGCGGAATCAGCTGCCACGAGTGAAAATGTGTGCCGGAAGGGGATTCGAAGGTGGGACCTCCTGCTTACTAGGCAGTTACGTTAACCACAGCGCCATTGATTACCGAAACTGCTCAGATTACCCCGGCATTCCTCACGGCCGACCCGCAGTCCCACCTTGTGCCACCTCTATGCAGTCCCTGCTCCTATCCTCCACGCTTCATACTGCGAGATTCCCGCAAGTCGGACGTAATTGAGCATGTGCACTGAAGAAGTGGATTCGTTGCCCATCGAGGCGAACCCGTTATATGAATGCGCGGTGTCTCCTCTTTCGGACATGTTCGAAAGAACAGATATCACGCACTGCCATTTCTGGTCGTCACGTTATTTCTTTCACTTACCTACTGTACCTTCTGTGTATGGTCCAAATTTCATCAATCTAGATTATTTGGCAGTGGCAAATTAATTCCGCTTTTATGCTTGGAACACCAGTATACTCATTTTGTGCGTCCTCTGTGGGAATCTAATCTAAAGTACATTGCGCCTGATCCGTACATAGCTCGGTGCTGTTGTATGTAGGCTGTGTCCTGTATATTCTGGAGAAAACGGCAACAACCGTCGTCACATTCTGATATCTCATTTCTCCCAATATGGTATTAACGTGGAGCAACAATGCCTCCCCCTTCCACTATCTGAAGGAAGTATGCTATCAAAGGGCAATGGGGACTAATAATGTTTGACGCAGGTTTCTCTTCTGTCAAGGAATCATCCAGCAGAGTAGCACAGTTTAGAACTTTGTACAGCTTTTTTATTTTACTTTTTTTATTATCTGACCGGTCCCCCACCCATCCATGGTAGTGTTTACAGCTGTTTGCAGTACGTTCCCCGTATTAGCAAGCTTTGTAGGTATCCAGGGTGACGTAAATCGCTGAATAGCTGGGGCTGAGAGTAAACAAATGAAAACTCAAGGGAGATGCACACTGGTCATACAGTCAGGTTAGAGCGAGTACAGTGTGCAAAAATGAAGAAGTGAATGTGCTACTTCATCTATGGATAATGTTCGTTAGCAGGAGATTAGTTACAATAATGTTTACTTATTCTTATATCCATTTTTTCTACGATATTCTGTCGCCTTCTGCACATTCCACATCGTCCTACATTTATTTTTGTTTCTTTTCTGTCCACAACGCCTATCTTATATGCACTTAAAAATATTTTTTTTCTCCTTTCGCTCCTTTTCTGTCCATTATTGTGTTTCTGCAACATCTTCTCCAAAATGTATTTTCCGTTATGTCTGGTGTCTGGCTTTCATATCCACTGTCAGTGTCCACACAACGCTTTCCACAAACCTTTCTTACAGTAGCTTCATTTATAGCTTTGGAGATAATGTTATTATTTAATAGTGGATATAGGTACTAAGTCCCAACATTTGCTTTTCTTATTTGATTATGCAAATCTGGAATAGCCCTTCCATTCGATGTTAGTGAGACATGCGGTTGTGTTTTCAATAAATACCTTCTCGGCTTGAAGTCACACTCTTCTGCTCCTGTCACCCAAACTGTCTTTCTTTGCAGTATGTAGAACTATACACTACCTCTCAAAGGCGTTTCTTGCCTTATGTTTCTACAATCTCTCTCTCTCTCTCTCTCTCTCTCTCTCTCTCTCTCTCTCTCTCTCTCTCTCTCTCTCGAATTCTCTATATTCATGTTCCAGTATTTCCCTACACACAGCTTTTTTGTATTGCAAATTATTCGTTACCTCAAAAGTACCTCACGTAAATCTAAAAAAGACTGTTGGGACCAATGTGTTACCACGTATTAGAAAGGTTACTTCAAGATTTATTGCTTAATTTTATGAAAGGGCGCGGAAGTATTAGCATTGTTCTCTATCGGAACAATCAATGCCGTGCATCCATTAGCGAAATCGCAGTCGCTAGCGGAGTGCTTCGCAAATTAGTCATTACAGCGGCAGGAAGTCAAGGCCTCATTAGCAGAGCCTGCCGAGTGAACTAAGAGCAAACAGTGGCCGTCCGTTTTTATTTTATAGCGTATACAGATTTCACAAAAAATATGAAAGAATATATTTTTATCTCGATGACTTACATGAAAAATAACCAGTCATAAACCTATCAACCGAACAATACTCAAAAAGTAAGTAGGGTATCTATTTGGTACAGTGTAGGTCGTGGTGAACGACGCTGTATTAAATTATTCATATTCTGAAAAGTATGAACAGAGAGGGCGTCGATTGAACCAGGAGATACTGGACGTCGGATTTGAACAGCGACGTAACTGTGTTGCTATATTTGACGTCAAACGTGTGCAAACAAACATAGAACACTGACAATATTTATTTGTTTCTATATAAACTTTTTGAACTGTTGGTTGTGGTGACAGGTTCAAAATGGCTCTGAGCACTATGGGACGTAACATCTGAGGTCATCAGTCACCTAGAACTTAGAACTACTTAAACCAAGCTAACCTAGGGACAGCACGCACATCAATGACCGAGGCAGGTTTCGAACCTGCGACCGTAGCGGTCGCGCGGTTCCAGACTGAAGCGGCTAGAACCGCTCACCCACATCTGCCGGCTGTGGTGACAGGTCAAACTGTAATGTTGCCTTAGAGATGTGTTGGATTGAAAGGTGCCAGTATAGAAGTGAGTTGGCGAAAGAATCGAATATTATTTCAATACAGTAGCTGTAATTAATTTTATAGCACCAGTTCCCGCACACTACTTTTCGATGTGATCCAGTAGACGAAACGAATTCAGTTTAGACACGCTGCAGCTTATCATACAAAGAGGCCCTATTAGAAACTTCCTTAAATATTATCGTACAAACGTGGAAGACTAAGTGTTAACGCCGCCAATACTTACGCGCTTAAGTCGGCAACTTCTCTCATTTTTCGGGTGAGCAAACTGAAACTGGCCCGGCAAATACTTCATGCGCCTTAAAATAGGCAACCCAACATACATCATCTACCTCAGGTGCGAAATATAAAATCCGGATTGCCTACCTTAAAGCGCATGAAGAATGTGCTGCGTCAGTTCCATTTTGCCCTCAGGTTTGGCTAGCGTCTGCCTTTATGGTTAAAATGGCTCTGAGCACTATGGGACTTAACATCTCACGTCATCAGTCCCCTAGAACTACTTAAACCTGACTAACCTAAGAATATCAGAACATCCACGCCCGAGGCAGGATTCGACCCTGCGACCGTAGTGGTCTCGCGGTTCCAGACTGAAGCGCCTAGAACCACTCGGCCACATCGGCAGGCTCTGCCTTTATGTTCAAACGCATTTCTCGCGGTATCTCCATACTTTTTTTCCAACCCCCGCACGTTCTAGTGTTAGCGACAGGAAAACGTCGTAAAGCGGATGGACATATAAGTAGGACTGTTCTATGTAGGACGTGGAACAGTGGAAATCCACGACAAACATTGAAGCATATTCTCGTCAGCGCCACAGTTGAAATGTTTTGTGCTTCCAGAAGAGAAACGTTTACGGCTGTCTCTATTTGCAAGAATAGTGCACTTCCTCAATACCAGCTTTGCAGGTAACTTTTTTAGTCGGTGGGCTCCGATTGCATGACGAAACGTCCACTGAAGCTGACTCCTGTAGATTTCTCGTGTGAGGATTCATCAAAAATAATTTGGTGTACTAGCCCCAACAGCTTCTCTAGCGAAGCTCAGACTAACATTTGAAAATGTTACACTTGGCACGCTTCAGGGAGTTTGGCTAGAATTTGACTCGGGGTGGGATGTGTGCCCATAACCTAGATGGTAAATAATTTAACCCACTTTGCTGAAATGAAATCAGTACGTTGGTAGGTAAGTGTTGCGGCAATGGAAACTTGAAGCTACTGTTGAGATGCTGCAAGTGACAAAATTTTAACATTGAACAGGAAGCAACCCAGGTATACATAAATCCACACTCTGATAATCAACGTATCGTGTGAAGAGGAGATCCTCCACTTGCCGTACGCGACGCTTCACTTTGTTCATCTGTTTCTCGTTGGACTGTTGCTGCCCCCACCCTCTCGACCTCCACTTCCGCGCTGCAAGCTACTTGTAAGGCTGCGTTATATTCCTCCCTGATCCGTCGTGTGAGGAGGGGGGAGGGATGAAGGGTCAACCTTCGCGTCACCCTACCCCCCCCCCCCCCCCCCGGGGCTTCCGTAATTCTGACCTCTTCTCCTGCATCTACATGTTCGTGTGACGCCCTGAACTCGGCAACACCTCTCGTCACGACAATTACTTCGCCGTGAGATGCGTGGGAACTTCTCACTGTGACGCTTCTCCACCTGTCTGTTGAATGCTGTGGCGTTGTACGGGCTCCATGAGGATATGTCCTTCTCCACCACTGATAGAAGATGTCTGCGGCTGCCCATCGTAAACCACGCAACAGCTTGACATTTTCAGATACATCAGTCGGACTCCGTTTCGTGCGGGATTGCTGCTGAAACTCTTCCAGTGTTCAGCCGTATCACTGAGTACCGTCATATACGGTCGCAGCGTTTCATTAACTATCTATTCTGACACTTCAAATGGCCGTTCAAGGATCCGAACGACCCTCAGTCTAAATCCTTAAGGAGTCACTGATGCGTCACTGATACAACCATCAGAGTGTCGAAATTTAAATCCCCTTTCAGCAGCGGTGATAGTTCTGTCACACGCAGCTTCATCGGTCATCTTGACGTACATTGTACTGCTTGTAATGCATGGGTACATACCACAAATGTCTGTAGCAGGTAGACGGACTCCATTCCTCAAAGAACTTTCTATTTTAAATACCTTTGGTCTGGCACGTTCGTTGTTAAACGTAAACTTTTTCGTAGTCTTTCTGAAATTATATGCCATGGCGATCTATTCAGGCAACAGCACGCGCTAGTATTGGCGGCGTAAACACTTCATCTTCCATGTGCTATCGTGGCCGGGACAGCGGGTCCGAACCGTACCCCCGCCTATGGCTCGGCTGCGTATAGCTTGAATATTTGTCACCATACAAAGTATACATCGACGCCTAGAATATTTAAATTCGATCTTTTCGTAAACGGTGCGTCTTCCTGCTTACATAGTTGTCCCCTACACACTAAGACAATGCGAATTACATCAGTAAAGGGAAGTTCGTGCGGTCCCCCTGTTACCTGAATCTCCCTGCATATTCATTGATGGAAGAAACATCATGTGGGCCAGACACGGAAAGTGAAGGAAGGGCCAAGCACAGTGCGATGTTTTCTGTGATGTGGATTACGACCTATAAAATTTACCCCATAGCGTGCCCGGTTGGGTGCCTTCCACATGGCGTGACGATTGATGCACGCTGGTCGTTGTGGTCCAGCGGTTCTAGGCGCTTCAGTCTGGAACTGCGCGACCGCTACGGTTGCAGCTTCGAATCCTGCCTCGGGCATGGATGTGTGTGATGTCCTTAGATTAGTTAGGTTCTATGTTCTAGGTGACTGATGATCTAAGATGTTAAGTCCCATAGTGCTCAGAGCCACTTGAGCCATTTGATTGATACATACATGTTGTTGGGACGATCTAATCTTGTAGTTTATAACATTGGAAGTTAATATCGCTTGATGTGAAATAGTTCAATTCGCGACCTGCTTCGACAATGAGTATCTGTCATCATGAGATCCTCAGAACTCCGAGAAATATAATTACTAACGTTAATTAGTAATATTAATACCACTATTAATATAAATGTTTATGGAAGACCTGAGAATATGAGGGCAACAGTTAGCTACTGTCGAAACAGGCCACGAAATAAACTGTTCCACATCAAGCGATCTTAGCTTCCAATATTATAAATTTAAGTACTGTCTTTTCGGAAAAAGTCGATGAAACCTAAAGACCTCAGTTGCCTAATTACTTCCCGTTACTTTCTTGAAAGACTGAGCAAAAACTTTATATTCTATCTGATTAAATAAAACTAGCACGAAAAGCACTTTCTTCGTCTTAAGATACACAGCCCAACTTGTATCTTCCACACGTAGGGCACACGATGTAACTAGTTTCGCGCATCTTAAGGGGCCTGAAATTTTTTCCAGTTCGCCCTTATCTTGCCCACCCTCTATTAATAAAATACAAGGCTTCTTAGCCAAACCTACTGCATGTTTCAAAGCAATTGTCTTTCATGCTGAGAATTATATGAGGAAAATAACTGTTTACCATTTAATGGACTTTTTCTCTCCTTGGCTCTGCCCATAAACTAGGAGTATTAATCGTTGACAGAGATATAATCATCGGCGTTACCAGAGACTGAGTGAAGCTGAAGAGCATGGGAACCAGGGAGACACGTCGGCTTTACTGCATCGGATCTTTCAATGTTATTTCCCCTTCACGTATGACACTTTACACTTGATACACAGAGATTTTCCCACGGTAGTGTTGCCATTTTGAGGCTACTTAAACTGCAGCAATTATCGCGGTTATTGCGCAACTGGCTGGTCCCAAAAACGATCACTAAGGCAAGCGGCTGGCAATTCTCCAGCCGGAACTGGTTTCTGACTTTTGGGAAACTGGTTGTGTGTTACAGCCGTGTAAAAATAGGAGGCTCGGAGGGAGGACGGCAGCTCTCCAGCACGTGCCACCGTCTTTCTGCCTCCACACACTGTAGTTGCATCATCCCGAAGCCTTGTTGAGGCAAACCTTCCCTCCGCCTTATGTAGACACCTGAAACCTGCAAAAGTGGTAGTTAATGTCGAGCAGCAATACCACACTAAATAAATTTCTTGGCGAAGCATACTCATGTAGTAAGAACACTAGTCACGAAAACTGGCTTTGTAATCCAGATGAAAACAACTTTCTTACCCAACTTTTCAGTAAAATATATATATAGGGTGTATCACAATTAATGGCATTAACGCATACATTTGAAAGTACACGATACTAAGAACAAAAAAGTCTCAGTAAACATAGAGTCGAAAATGCATATCTTAGGAGCTACGAGCTACTAGCGATTCATCAAGATCATTAACACATTTAATCACACTAGGTGAGCGTGGAAGTAGTTGCCAGGAAGTAACTGATGGAAAATGAAATTATTTTTAACAAATGTGAATTTTATTCCTAAAAGCTTTTTCAGAAACACATTTAAAATTATAAGCAGAATAGCACCCTCGAAATATCATGTTACAATTTTATTTAGAGGCAGACACAACAATATTAACAGTATGAGCCTTCGGGCTGAGAAGCTTGCCTGCTCCCTTTCAACACGGTCGTAGTTATGACCGCTCACAACAACCTCTGAAACAGTACACTGGTTAGGTTGGGGTTGTTTGAGGAAGAGACCAAACGGCGAGGTCACCGGTCTCATCGGATTAGGGAAGGAAGTCGGCCGTGCCCCTTCAAAGGAACCATCGCGACATTTTCCTGGAGAGATTTAGGGAAATCACGGAAAACCTAAATCAGGATGGCCGGACGCGGGATTGAGCCGTTGTCCTCCCGAATGCGAGTCCATTGTGCTAGCCATTGCGCCACCTCGATTGGTATACTGGCGCAAATCTGCAATACACCAGATTACCTTAAACTAAAAAATTTTTAACAACTCACACAAACACGTAAACTATGCACCCCGCAAGAGGGATGGAAATGGTACAACACTGAAATTATTTGCCACCGAAAGCGCAATTTCTTTTAAGAACTCTTACAGTGGAAGAGTGGCAACCTTATAACCTAAAATGACCAAATAAAACCCATAAAATGCAGACTTAAATAAAATGTACAACGTGGACTACATTACACATATACCACCTCGCAAGATGATAAGCAAGATAAAAACATATTTCAAGAATTCGGCCATTAAGCAATAAATTCGTTAACACCGAATCTGACAAACATGACAGAGGCAGCTATTAACGTACGACACTAACTGCCTATTAAATGCGGACGAAAGACAGGCGAGCAAGCTGGGGATGACAGACTGACCAAGAAAACAAGTAGAATTTAACAAGTAAATGAAACAACATATCAGCTATCACTTAACTTCTAATAAACGGCGATGTCTGGCGCAGCACCCCCAAAACGCTCTGCCGAACCGTCCGCTGCCAGCCGCTTCAACGGACGCAGGAAGGCCCACCGATCTCCCGTGTCACGGCGTCGCAGCTCGCCCCTGCCAGACCGATGTCGTGGTTTGACTCCTGTTGCTCTCGTGTCGGCCACGAAGTCACTACTCCTCGCTATACGGCGCCGCCACTGGCTGCCACGTGGCGACCTCTCATGCTTCGACTCTCAAGACGGACAAGTCATCTTGTTTCTCAGTTCACCACCGACCAACCGATCGATCCAACCGGCCTTAAGGTCGATCCGAACGACAGACGGCAGACCAACATTGACTAAGGGATACAGAATGTCGGACCCACTCCTGCAGAGAACATGCCCTCAGGCTACCCGACTTCCCTGCCCTGGGAAGAGAATGGCCTACCGATCAATCTAACAGCCAGTGTCCATTGCCTGAACGAACTCAAGCAGACTGGCGGCCTAACACATACTGGCACTCCGGACGACAGAGACACCGACTGCACACACCGACCTGGCTGACCAACTGACCGACTCGCCGAGACTGACAGACTGCCCCCAGACTCACTCCTTCCTACCGACTCAGACTCACCAACTTCCGCCGCGCGTTGTTCTGCACGGAGATAACTTGTCCTCCGATGTGTGATGGAGTTCGCAGCAGTTATTGCTTTGCCTCCCATGCATGCCGATGTAATGCGTCTTCACGTGTGGGTTGTCTTCTCGGGTGTCTTCTCAGCTCAGTTCTGCAGTGCTAGCTATGCAGCGAGCAGGTGTGGCCAGCGGGTGGCGACGCTGCGCGGCAGTTTGCGGCCCAGCGTCTGGATTTGGGCGTCGTGTGACCGGCCAGCACGTTCGTAAAAGGTGCGGGCAGTCGTCTGGAAGAGGTCACGGAGCAGAGGGACTTCCGCGACGTCGTGAAGATGAGCGGTAGGGAAATCGTAAGGCAGGCGTAAGGCCAGCCGAAGGATGCGATTCTGTAGTGTCTCCAGGTTCGTGTCGCGGCGTTCCCCCAGACGACGGCGCGTATAGGAGTACAGGGCGGAGCAGCGCCTTGTAGAGAGTGATGCCCAGCCGCGGTGGTAGTTGGGAGCCGGGGTTCAGCACCGGGTAGAGTATGCGGAGCCTGTTCCGCACTTTGTTCTTCACACCGACTGGCGAGCTCATAGCGCCCCTTAAATGCACATCAACAGGCAACCTTTCCCCTTTCCCACCAGAGGGAGACACCAAAGCTGCGATTGCCACAGCAGCGCCACCGCCAGAAACGAAAGGCGACTGTTTTACACTATGCGCTGCGGTGCGCTCATCAAAAGAGCAAACTTTTCCACGGCTCCAGAAAATCCGCTACCTGCTGTGTCACCCGAACAAGACACAGCGGGGGCAAAAGCATCACAGGCACAAGGATGCGAGCTGGTGCCAGTTCCATAGACACAATTCTTGCGCGATTTCCACAAGCACCACGGGTGGCACTGAGGATGAAAATATCGACTTCCCCTCTTCCAATTCCCCCCCCCCCCCGAGTACAACACGCCGATGATCTGACGACAACGGACAGAAGCCTACTCGGAAGACAGAAGAGCAGCTCTCGCCCACTTGGTTACATATCATTGTCCAGGGCTGATTTACAGGGATAGCCGTTTGGCGAACCCTTAAATGTGAACAGACAGTTATTGTAAATTTCATTTGCTGTGTACTGTGAAGTTTACCTACGATTATTTGCGCTTAGCCATTGAGGGCCTTTTTCGCGTTATTCGAGGGCTGGAACTTAGTGGTCTGGAACTTAAATGGTGGCAACTACTTATTCACAACCGTTACAAAAGAGTTACGTGTTTTCACCTGTTACTATCCTTCAAAGTCGTCACCAGCGTTGTGTAGAACCCGTTGCCAGCGATGTGGAAGGCGTAGTGTACCGTTAGCAGAGCCTGTTCTGTTGGTGCGAATGGAGCGATCTACTGCCAGTCGAATCTCTGGAACAGTTCTGAAGCGAATGCCACGAAGTGGTTCCTAAATCTTCGGAATCAAATCAAAGTCACAAGAACTTAAGTCCGGGGAGTATGGTGGATGATACAGTCCTTCCATGTCCCATCGACCGAACAGAGTAGCCACAGTTACGCTGTATTCGCCCACTCATTGTCTTGCGAAAAATGGGTGGGTTGCGCAGAAAGTGTCGCCGCTTCTTTCGCAAAGCTGGTCGCAGGTGATGGTCCAAAACTGAACAGTAATACTGTGTATTGACGATCTACCGCGGAGGAACGTAATGCTTTAGGATAATACCATGACAGTCGTACACGAGAATCACCGTAACTTTCACCATACTGGGGTTCTGACGTACTTTCGGCTTTCGTGGCGACCCATAATGATGCCATTCGTTGGATTGGTGCTTCACTTTTGGCTCGTACGATGTGCCCCATGTCTCACCCAGTGTTACGATACGACGTAAGAAAGCCTCTCCTTCTCGCTCATAGCGCTCCAAGTGCGTCTGAGCACCGTCGTGACGCATCCACTTCCGCATTTCCGTCAAGTCATGCGGGACCCATCGTGATGCAATTTTTCGCATCAGGCGTTCCTCCAGGACGCGAAGCACAGTCGTGTGCGCTAATCCGGTTTCGTGGGCGGCTCACGAATCGTAATGCGTCGATCACTGTCCGCTAACGCGGTAACAGCACGCACATCTTCAGAGATGCTAGGACGACCTGCCCCAATGCATGTCTGCCACAGTTTGCCGACCTTCGTTGAAGGCTTTTATCAAACGCGTCACTGTTCTGTGCGGAAATGCCGATTCCCCGCGCCCCTCTTGAAGACCCTGATGACACTGTCGTGCTGTACGACCTCAGGCACATTCTATCTTGATCCAACTCCGTTGTTCCTGTTTCGAAAACACAGTGACGCCGTTACGTTAGACCGCACGCTCACACGTGGCTGTGTTTCCCTCGATTGTGCGCACGTGGATGACGTGGGACGGGCGAGGTCATTTGCTCGGAGGTAAGGTAGGTATGTCAACAACGTGAGCTAGTAGCGACAATAGTACGTTCCATTGCATAGTGTCTCCACAGCACTGTTGCCACTATTTCAGTTCCTACCTATGTATTACATGCAGTGTTGCAGACCTTAATATCCGATAGGCCACAAAAATAAGTAAACCTTTTTAAGTCATTTGCATGACTTTGTTACTAATTTCTTGGAGTGTTGTAGAGCCTTCGCTCTCCCGTCCCGTTGCCTGACCCTGTAGCGTAGCTATGTTATAGTGACGGGGGGAAATTGCCTTAACGGTGTGGTGCACCAGAATCCGTTTCACGAGCTCACCAACTCGGCCTCCACAGCGGTACTGACGAGTTCTTTACAGATTACATTAGATTAGATTAGATTAGATTAATACTTCTTCCATAGATCATGAATACGACACGTCGTAATGATGTGGAACGTGTCAAGTTAATGAAAGATGTATGTACAAGATATTACATTACACAAAATATTGCATGACACTAATGCTTAAGTTAGTTTTTTTCCCTCCCTTAATTTATATATAGAAATTCAGCCAATGGGTAGAAGGAGTTGTCACCTAGAAAATCTTTTAATTTATTTTTAATTGTTGGTTGACTATCTGTCAGGCTTTTGATGCTGTTTGGTAGGTGACCAAAGACTTTTGTGGCACCATAATTTATCGCCTTCTGTGCCAAAGTCAGATTTAACCCCGCATAGTGAAGATCATCCTTTCTCCTGGTGTTATAGCTATGCACACTGCTATTACTTTTGAACTGGGCTGGATTATTAACAAAAAATTTCATAAGTGAATATATATACTGTGAGGTTACTGTGAGGATCCCTAGATCCTTACATAGATGTCTGCAAGATGACCGTGGGTGGGCTCCAGCAATTATTCTGATTACACGTTTTTGAGCAATGAATACTTTTCTACTCAACGATGAATTGCCCCAGAATATGATACCATACGAAAGCAGTGAATGAAAGTAGGCATAGTAAGCTAATTTACTGAGATTCTTATCACCAAAATTTGCAATAACCCTAATAGCATACGTAGCCGAACTCAGACGTTTCAGCAGACCATCAATGTGTTGCTTCCAGTTTAACCTCTCATCAATGGACACACCTAAAAATTTTGAAAATTCTACCTTAGCTACAGACTTCTGTTCACAGTCTATATTTATTACTGGAGTTGTGCCATTTACTGTACGGAACTGTATATACTGTGTTTTATCAAAATTTAAAGAGAGTCCGTTTTCTGAGAACCACTTAATAATTTTGTGAAAAACATCATTTACAATTACATCTCTTAGTTCTTGGTTTTTGGATGTTATTACTATACTTGTATCATCAGCAAAAAGAACTAACTTTGCATCTTCATCAATATGGAATGGTAAGTCATTAATGTATATCAATAACAGTAAAGGACCTAAGACCGAACCCTGTGGGACCCCGTGCTTTATAGCCCCCCAGTTTGAGGAATCAGCTGTTGTATTAACATTACATGAACCACTTATTTCAACTTTCTGCATTCTTCCAGTTAAGTATGAATTAAACCATTTGTGCAGTGCCCCCCTCAAACCATATGATTTAGCTTATCTAAAAGAATTCCATGATTTACACAGTCAAAGGCCTTTGAGAGATCACAAAAAATACCAATGGGTGATGTCCGGTTATTCAGAGCATTTAATATTTGATCAGTGAAAGTGTATATAGCATTTTCTGTTGAAAAGCCTTTCTGAAAACCAAACTGACATTTTGTTAGTACTTTATTTTTACATATATGGGAGGCTGCTGTTGAATACATTACTTTCTCAAAAAATTTTGATAGATCTGTCAGAAGAGAGATTGGGCGATAGTTGTTGACATCCGACGTATCCCCCTTTTTATGCAATGGTTTTACAATGGCATATTTCAGTCGACTGGCGACGTGGATCTACAAAACTGTCAGTCACTTTTATATATAACGCGACCCGTTTCGAGCTCACGTGCATCTTCAGACGATTATTCACTTTCGTTTACACCTTCAACGCTGGAGCTACCTGTTTAACATAAAAGGAAAATTTGGTAATGTCGACATAAGCTTAAAAAGTGACAAAATGGTAAGAGTTGAAAGTGGTAATTGAACATACATACGGATTTTCCAAATGGCAGTTACATGTTTCAATTCAAAACGTTTATTTCCCGCACTGTGTTGCTATGTTTGCACACGTATTCCGCTTAAAATGTTATCAACTGTGGACGAAACATGAACTCACAGTATTCAAGGTGGTAGTACCAGGCTGCACTGAGGTGACAAAGTCATGGTATAGCGATGTGCACATATTCAGATCGCAGGAGTATCACGTACAAAAGGTATTATAGGGCGGTACATTGACGAATCTCTGCTCTGTACTTTTACGGGCGCACAGGGGGGAATAACAGACTGTAAACGTGAAATGGTAGTTGGAGCTAGACGCACGGGAAATCTTTCGGGAATTCGATATTCCGATCTCCACAGTGTCAAGAGTGTACCGAGAATACCAGATTTCAAACGTTACCTCTCACCATCGACAATGCAGTGTCCGACGATCTTCACTTAACGACCGAAAGCACGAGCGTTTCCATAGAGTTGTCATTGCTAACAGACAAGCAAGACTGCGAGAAACAGCCTCAGAAATCAATGTGGGTCTTACGACGAACGTATCCGTTAGGACAGTGGGCGAAATTTGGCGTTAGTGTGGTGTGGCAGCGAACATTTACGCGAGTGCCGTTGCTAACAGCATGACGTTGTCTGCGGCGCCTCTTCTGGTCTCCTGACAATATCGTTTTGACCCTGAACGATCGGAAAACTATAGCCTGATCTGATGAGTCCCGATTTCTGTTGGTAATAGCCGATGGTAGAGTGTGGCGCAGACCCACATTTGCAGCCATACATGGACATTTCTCCCTATGGAATTCTTATGAATTTCACAACTGTTCACGGTTGGTTTGAATAACCATCACCACAATTTGAGCGAATGATGTAGCGACCTATAGAACATTTATGGAACATCATCGACAGGTCACAAGATCGTGCTCTGGCAATACTTTCGCAATTATTGACGGATGTGGAGGGAGCATGGCTCAATATTTCTGCAGGGGACTTCCAGCGACTTGTTCAGTCCATGTCACGTAGAGTTTCTGCACTGCGCTAGGCGGCATGTTATAAGGAGGCAGCCCATGACTTCTGTCATCTGAGTGTGTAGTGATGTTTCAGAGGCATTGGAGCTAAGAGGTACAGAAATGTAACGACCATGGAGGAATATTCCCAGCTATGAAAATTATTACATGACTGTGAGCTCACGTCTTGTCCATTGTTTGTAAATTTTTAAGCGGGATTAGTATGATAGTATAGAAATACGGGGCTTCAGGTCACTAATTTGGACTGAAACATATCTTTTATGGTAAACAGTGAACTCCAGCATTGGCTGCGCAAAGGGGAAACTGAATGTAAACACCCGACATTGGGCATAAACCCGAAACCTTTCTTTCAGGAGTGCTAGTTCTGCAAGGTTTCGCAGGAGAGGTTCTGTAAAGTTTGGAAAGTAGGAGACGAGATACTGGCAGCAGTAAAGCCGTGAGGACGAGGCGCGAGTCGTGCTTGGGTAGCTCAGTTGAATGCCGGCACGGTAGCTCAGCGTGTTCGGTCAGAGGGTTACGTACCCTCTATAATAAAAAAAAAAACTGAGTCAATCGATCAACAACGAACATAAATGTATGTCTTACGACGTCCGCCCCGAGCAGATGCAACGAACAAAAGCGACCAAAATGAGATTAAAAAAAAAATTGGTGGAGGACTTGCCGTCAAAGGCAAAGGTCACGAGTTCGAGCCTCGGTCCGGCACACAATTTTAATCTGCCAGGAAGTTCCATATAAGTCCACACTCCGCTGCGTAGTGAAAATCTCATCCTGTCGTTTTTTTATTTATTTATTATTTTTTAAACAGTTTTGAGTCGTACCTTGTAGCGGATCTTCTTCGATATTACTCTTTAAAAGAATAATCACAGGTTTTTTTAGACAACGTAGTTGTATGGAGATAAACAGCGATCAGTTTACTTATAATCAATTATTCAAAATAACAGTTGCCGCCAACCGGTTTCAACCCTCGATGGGGTCATCTTCAGGGCAATTTACACCATTTGGTGGCTCGCTGGACTCGTCACCCTGCTTGTGCCTATGACCACTACAGCGAGCGACCAAAAGGTGTAAATTGCCCTGAAGGTGACCTCATCGAAGGTTGAAACCGGTTGGCGGCAAAATAAAAAAATGCGATTGTGACTGTCATTTTGAATAACTGATAATAATCTCAGAGTTGAGAAGTTATCACATTTAAAGCTACCACGATTGCTAAACATAGTATGGGGAAAACGAACACAATCGCTCCTTCAGTGTTATTCCATATTTAGACACAACTGACGAACAAATTGCAGTTGCGGTAACTCCATTTTTTTCACCATTTAATAAGTCGTCGAGAAAGATACTGCAAAACACGCAAGCAGCTCCAGTGACCTTGCGTCAGAAGCTGCTCAGACATATTATATTCTTGCTCGAGCCTACCGGTTTATATTGCTATAAAACATTCTTCTCAGCAGACCCTTCGCTAATACAGCTTTTGCGTTTAAGCACGGCACTGCTGCGACGTTTTTTGCTTGTGCTGGAAGTTAGTGGAAAGTTGAAACTGCCGAACCGGTTGTAACTGTGTAGTCGAGCTGGTCGGAGCTCCTCGCCGACTGCCACTGCATGTGGAAAGATCTCTGGAAGCAGTACATAACACTGAGGAATAAAACTTAGCGACACTCGTGTGGGAACACCGCTGGCAGCGCTGAGGGGTTTGCTGCGAGTGCGACTGGCTGACGTGGAAGCGGCCGTGTGAGACCAACCTCAAAGCAATGGGGTACTTCAGAGGTAGCCGCCAGTCACGTTATGCGTCCGCGAAGGCAGGCGTTGGGCCTCGACGAAAAGACAGTGATGCCTTACCGTTGTTCTGTTGTCTCCAGTCTTCAGACTGACCAGATGCAGCGCTCCACACTACTCTATCCTGCCCAAGTCTCCTCGTCTCCGGTAAACTGCTGCATCCTACATCAATCTGAAACCCCCCTCCCCGCTACCCACAGACACACACACATTCTTACCTACAATACTAAACGGAAGAGTCCTTAATGTCTCAGGATGTCTTTTATCAACAGATTCCTTCTTTTAGTTCTGACACAAATTTCTTTTCAATGCAATACAAAACCTTCTCATTAGTTATGAGAACTACCCATACAATCTCTTTAAAGTAATCTAATGTTCATCGTTCCCCTCTAGCACAACAATGGTTCAAATGGCTCTGAGCACTATGGGACTTAACATCTGAGGTCATCAGTCCCCTAGAACTTAGAACTACTTAAACCTAAATAACCTAAGGACATCACATACATCCATGCCCGAGGCAGGATTTGAACCTGTGACCGGAGCGGTCGCGCGGTTCAAGACCGAAGCGCCTGGAACCGCTCGGCCACCGCGGCCTCTAGCATCACATTTCAATAGCTTCTATTCCGTTATTGTCTGAAATACTTGTCGTCCAAGTTTCACTTCCATACAAGGCTACGCTCCAGATAGTATTTTCAGAACAGACTTTATAACATGTAAATTTTTATTTCGACAAATTCCTTTCCCATGGAAACTATTTTCTTGACATTGCCAGTCTATATTTTACACACACACCCCTTTTCGACTACCATCAGCTCATTTACTGCCCAAATAGCAAAACTCATAAACTACTTTCATTTAATATCTCATTTTCTGATCTAATTCCCACTGCATCATTTGATTTAATTCTACTACATTCCGTTATCCTTGTTTTGCTTTTGTTGCTGCTCATCTTATATCTTTCTTCGAAGACACTGTCCATTCCGTTCAACTGCTTTTCCAACACCTTTGCTCTCTCTGAGGGAATTGCAATGTCCTCGACAAACATCACTGGTTTACTTTACTACAATGTACAATTGAATAACATTGGGGATAGGCTACAACCCTGTCTCACTCCATTCTCAACCACTGCTTCCCATTCATACCCCTTGATTCATATCTGTCGTCTTGTTTCTGTACAAGCCGTAAATAGCTTTTTGCTCCTAAGCTACCTTCAGAATTCTAGCTTGTTTATTCAACATTATCAAACGTTTTCTTCAAGTGTACAAATGCTATAAGCGTAGGTTTGCCTTTTCCAGCCTGTATGCTAGGGTAAGTCGTAATATTAATGTTGCCTCTCGTATAGGCAATATTTCTCCAGAACCCAGTCTTACCAAGGTCGGCTAGATTTTATATTCTGATTTAGTGCGGGTATTTTGCAGAAACGGCTTACTGACAGTTCGGTAATATTTAAATCTCTCAGCACCTGTTTTTTTTTTAATTCCAATTAATTATTACGTTCTTCTCAAAGTCTGAATAGTTTTGGCATGGCTGGCTCTCCCAAGGATATCAGTAGTTCTAACGGGATGTCGAGTACTTCTGGAGTCTAGTTTCGACTTGGCTCTTCAAATTCATCGCACTGTACCACATATCCCATGAGACCTCCATCTACTATCTCTTCTCATTCTATGTTACTTCTCAAAGTTAATTAACCTTGTTTGTACCTCTGTACTCATTTCATCTTCCAGCTTCCTATTCTTTGGTAAGTACTGGTTTTCCGTCAGAATTTTTGATATTCATACAGCTGCTTCTCTTTTTAATTATTTTCCTGTTATATTTTTACCCTAGCTATAAATGCAGAGCATCGACTTGAATTTGTTTTCTAGCTATTCCTGCTTACCTCTTCATTCTTTTCCTGTCAATCACATTTTTCTGAACTTTTTATTCCCTTTTCGCTGCTTCCTTTCATAATTTTATATTATCTCCTTTCATCATTTAAATTCAGTGTCTCCTCTGATATCCAACGATTGACTCTAGGAGTCGTCTTTTTATTTATTTGATCTCCCGTCTATGAAACAGTGTACTATTTCATCTCTCAAAGCTATGCATTTGTCTTCTACCATATTTTTTCCCGAGTTTGTCAGTCGTAGCGTAATGCTCCCTCTGAAACTCTCAACACCTGATGTTAACACGTGTTACATCAACCTACGTCGTCCCTTGCATTGTGAAGAAAAACAATCAGGTTGCAGGAGGTGCAAACTTAAGAAACTGAACAGCGCTAGTGGTCGGGATAACATGACTTTACATCAAGTCTGTCTGACCACCACTTCCTAGCAAAGAGCAAACCAACAGTGTTTCGAGAGCAATGTCCAAGGCGTACCTCACGAGATCTAACGAAAGCGACGAAAAAACACGGG
The DNA here is from genome assembly GCF_023897955.1 of Schistocerca gregaria. NCBI lineage: Eukaryota > Metazoa > Arthropoda > Insecta > Orthoptera > Acrididae > Schistocerca > Schistocerca gregaria. The sequence goes on along the minus strand of NC_064927.1, from coordinate 70,396,908 downwards.
TAAGAACGATGAAATGAAAAACATTGTAGTGAACAACATACATTTTTAATAAATAATTTTATGCAGCAAAATCATATGCAACTCAGCTTGAAATAATAAATATATTTGCTTCCAAATGAAAATAGGAAAGAAAACTTTTATTTATAAATGGGTTATCAAGTTTCAAGCTATTTGTCGGCTTCTTGCAGTGTTTCGCTATATGGCAATCAGGGTTTTGAAACATCACAAGATTTTTACATATATTTGAAACATGAAAGGTCAAAAATCGTCATCCGATTTAATCAACAATACAACTTCACTACCAAAAAAAAAAAAAAAAAAAGAGTTGACCGATTCTAAATCTTGGTGTGGTGGGACACATGAGTCTTGCGAACCGAACTAGGTTCATGTTTCCACGTGGAATATGAGAATTATGGAAGTTAGAATTTATCAGGAAGGAAAAAGTATGAAAGTGTAAGAAATCAGTCAAAATTACCTTTATTTTCAAGACAATCAGATATGTAATAATTCGACACAAAATTTGTAGACGTCTTTGGCATAACCAAATAACATCGCTTTCTCCATTTTACAGATTTTGCTGGTTCATACACGTCCCGCGAAGTACAAATTATGCACAGACAATCAGAATTACTAAAGACAATAGTAATGTTTCAGAAAAATGCTCAAAATGTGTAAGAATACACAGATATCTCAGACATTCTTGGAATGGAGAAGATGATTATTTGATCAGATTTTCGTGAAAAGATGCACTGTGCGAGCTATAAACATACATAGCCCTGTTTTGTCACTTGCCGTCTTATGTATATACACTCCTGGAAATTGAAATAAGAACACCGTGAATTCATTGTCCCAGGAAGGGGAAACTTTATTGACACATTCCTGGGGTCAGATACATCACATGATCATACTGACAGAACCACAGGCACATAGACACAGGCAACAGAGCATGCACAATGTCGGCACTAGTACAGTGTATATCCACCTTTCGCAGCAATGCAGGCTGCTATTTTCCCATGGAGACGATCGTAGAGATGATGGATGTAGTCCTGTGGAACGGCTTGCCATGCCATTTCCACCTGGCGCCTCAGTGGACCAGCGTTCGTGCTGGACGTGCAGACCGCGTGAGACGACGCTTCATCCAGTCCCAAACATGCTCAGTGGGGGACAGATCCGGAGATCTTGCTGGCCAGGGTAGTTGACTTACACCTTCTAGAGCACGTTGGGTGGCACGGGATACATGCGGACGTGCATTGTCCTGTTGGAACAGCAAGTTCCCTTGCCGGTCTAGGAATGGTAGAACGATGGGTTCGATGACGGTTTGGATGTACCGTGCACTATTCAGTGTCCCCTCGACGATCACCAGAGGTGTGCGGCCAGTGTAGGAGATCGCTCCCCACACAATGATGCCGGGTGTTGGCCCTGTGTGCCTCGGTCGTATGCAGTCCTGATTGTGGCGCTCACCTGCACGGCGCCAAACACGCATACGACCATCATTGGCACCAAGGCAGAAGCGACTCTCATCGCTGAAGACGACACGTCTCCATTCGTCCCTCCATTCACGCCTGTCGCGACACCACTGGAGGCGGGCTGCACGATGTTGGGGCGTGAGCGGAAGACGGCCTAACGGTGTGCGGCACCGTAGCCCGGCTTCATGGAGACGGTTGTGAATGGTCCTCGCTGATACCCCAGGAGCAACAGTGTTCCTAATTTGCTGGGAAGTGGCGGTGCGGTCCCCTACGGCACTGCGTAGGATCCTACGGTGTTGGCGTGCATCCGTGCGTCGCTGCGGTCCGGTCCCAGGTCGACGGGCACGTGCACCATCCGCCGACCACTGGCGACAACATCGATGTACTGTGGAGACCTCACGCCCCACGTGTTGAGTGAGCAATTAGGCGGTACGTCCACCCGGCCTCCCGCATGCCCACTATACGCCCTCGCTCAAAGTCCGTCAACTGCACATACGGTTCACGTCCACGCTGTCGCGGCATGCTATCAGTGTTAAAGACTGCGATGGAGCTCCGTATGCCACGGCAAACTGGCTGACACTGACGGCGGCGGTACACAAATGCTGCGCAGCTAGCGCCATTCGACGGCCAACACCGCGGTTCCTGGTGTGTCCGCTGTGCCGTGCGTGTGATCATTGCTTGTACAGCCCTCTCGCAGTGTCCGGAGCAAGTATGGTAGGTCTGACACACCGGTGTCAATGTGTTCTTTTTTCCATTTACAGGAGTGTATATGATCCGTAGTATTTTCCTTCAAGTTCCGGAAACATCTCACTAGGTGGTAGCACTAGGCACTGGGACACTGGCGTGGTTACCACGCGTCCTGTCAAGCAAGAAAGTGTAAAATTTTCAACCTCCCCTTCATTTCCTTTTAATAACGGAGTAGTTTGATAATCAGAAATCGAACTCTTCCTATGAGCGCTGACGCTGCGCATTGTCGTGTGCGACAGGAAACACAGCTGGCGTTTCCGCCGTGGTCTGGAAGAATCCGTGCGAGAGGAGAGAGGCCGGCAGACCCCGGAGCTGCGACGCCAGCGCCGGCTCGGCCGGGCGTGCTATTATACTTGTTTCTCTGGCTGCGCGCTGCGCCGTTCCGGGCAGCCCTGCAGTCACTCCGGGACGCGTCGCCCAGGTTTCTTGCGCGCCCCGGTGTGGGAGCCGTGACGTCAGAGCTGACCCTGCGCGGCCGCGATTCGAGGCGGCGGCCGATGGATCTGCGCAGGCGCCCCCTGGCTGGGCCGCCGGTCGGGTTTCCCGCCCGCTCATCCATTGGCCGTGCCCCGCTTTCTGGTGCTGCTCAAACGACACCTCACTGTCACTCGAACGTCACCTGGCAGCTGGAGCGCCGGCTAAAGCTGTCGCTGCGATCTTCAGTCCGAAGGCTAGTCTGACGCAGCTCTCCACGCTTCTCTGTCCTGTGCAAGACCCCTCATTTCTACTACAACCTACATCCATTTGAACCACCTTACTCTACAATTTCGACCTTCGTATCACTTTCCTTCCATTATCAAATTGGCAATTCATTGATACCTTATCGACAGTGTCAGTGTAGAAATGGGTTTTAGTGATCATGACATCATATCCATGATCGTTACTAAAGTTAATGAAACCGTCAAGAATGTCACTTATGTGTTTTTGCTAAAAAAAAAGCCACTGAAGAGCCAAAGAAACTGGTACACCTGTCTAATACATTGTACGGCCGCAGTGAGCACGCAGAAGAGCTGCAACACGACGTGGCGTGACCTAAGGTCTAAAGTAGTGCAGCAGTAAATTGGCACTGTTGCATACTGCCTAGGCGTCGAATATGGGGTATCTAAGAAACCTGCTTTCTCGGATTGCTAGACAATATTCAAACAAATCATACACTACTTGCCATTAAAATTGCTACACCACGAAGATGACGTGCTACAGACGCGAAATTTAACCGACAGCAAGAAGATGCTGTGATATGCAAATATTAGCTTTTCAGAGCATTTACATAAGGTTGGCGCCGGTGCCGACACCTACAACGTCCTGACATGAGGGAAGTTTCCAACCGATTTCTCATACACAAACAGCAGTTGTGAAACGTTGTTGTGATACCTCGTGTAAGGAGGGGAAATGCGTACCATCACGTTTCCACCTTTGATATAGGTCGGATTGTAGCCTATGGCGATTGTGGTTTATCGTATCACGACACTGCTGCTCGCCTTGGTCGAGATCCAATGACTGTTAGTAGAATATGGAATCGGTGGGTTCAAAAGTGTAATACGGAAAGCAGTGCTGGATCCCAACGGCCTCGTATCACTAGCATTCGAGATGACAGGCATCTTATCCGCATGGCTGTAACGGATCGTGCAGCCACGTCTCGATCCCTGATGGGGACGTTTGCAAGACAACAACCATCTGCACGAACAGTTCGATGACGTTTGCAGCAGCATCGACTATCAGCTCGGAGACAATGGCTGCGGTTACCCTTGACGCTGAATCACAGACAGGAGCGCCTGCGATGGTGTACTCAACGACGAACCTGGGTGCGCGAATGGCAAAACGTCATTTTTTCGGATCAATCCAGATTTCGTTTACAGCATCATGATGGTCGCATCCGTGTTTGGCGACATCACGGTGAACGCACTTTGGAAGTGTGTATTCGTCATCGCCATACTGACGTATCACCTGGCGTGATGGTGTGGAGTGCTATTGGTTACACGTCTCGGTCACTTCTTGTTCGCATTGACGACACTTTGAACAGTGGACGCACCCATCATTCGATCCTTGCGAAACCCTACATTTCAGCAGGATAAAGCACGACCGTATGCTGCAGGTCCTGTACGGGCCTTCCTGGATACAGCAAATGTTTGACTGCTGCCCTGGCCAGCACATTCTCCCGATCTCTCACCAACTGAAAACGTCTGGTCACTGGCTCGTCACAATACGCCAGTCACTACTCTTGATGAACTGTAGTATCGTGTTGAATCTACATGGGCAGATGTACCTGTACACGCCATGCAAGCTTTGTTTGACTCAATGCCCAGGCTTATCAAGGCCGTTATTACGGCCGAAGGTGGTTGTTCTGGGTACTGATTTCTCAAGATCTAAGCACCGAAATTGCGTGAAAATGTAATCACATGTCAGTTCTAGTGTAATATATTTGTCCAATGAATACCTGTTTATCATCTACATTTTTGCTTGGTGTAGCAATTTTAATGGCCATTAGTGTATTAATTAGCGTTATGACAAAAGAAAAAATACAAATGATTGTGTTAAACAGATGTGTCGCAACGAATGGGCGACAGATAAAGTAAAAAAGCTGTTCAGTATAATAATTCCAAGTATGAGCTACATAGAATGTACGACCGAAGTAATGAGCTTTGACGCTTCTAGTCAGATCGCTGGTCTAGAACTGGGCCGCGGCCAGGCGGGATTGGCACTTACGATCCCTTCGCCTAGAGGCTGTCCTGTTGTCATCATGGAAAGGGGACGGTAAGCGTCCAATGGACTGACACCTTCTTCACACTTTGTCGTTCCCGACTGGCGTGTCGGCGCTTGACTTTACGTCGTAACAGACACCGTGAATCCTGCAGGTCTGTCCATAAATCCGTAAGAATACCGGGAGGGAGGGGTGATATCCTCTAAATAGCACATTGCAAGGCATCCCAAACATGCTCAACAGTGTTCATATCTGGGGAGTTTGGTGGCCAACGGAAGTGCTTAAACTCATAAAGCTGTTCCTGGAACCACTCTGTAGGAATTATGGACGTATGGGGTGTCACATGGTCCTGCTGGAATTGCCCAAGTTCGTCGGAATGGACATGAATGGATGCAGATGATCAAACAGGATGTTTACGTACGTGTCACCTCTGAGAGTCGTATCTAGAAGTAAGAGGCGTCTCATATCACTCAAACTGCACATGTCCGAAAGTACTGACACCATATCCATGTAAATACCGACCATGACCTTCTTCTTCTGTGCGGATGCACACATATTCCCCAAACTCTTACGGGACTTGGTAAGAATGTCTTCCATAAGTAATGAGTGTGATGGGGTGGTACACTACGAATGTAGTGTGTGGACATATAAGGTGAGAATGTGGGTCTCGCGGGAGGCGTGCGCGAGATAGTCCGTGCACTCGCACTATCCTCTGTCCCCTCGGTGGCTCAGATGGATAGAGTGTCTGCCACGTAAGCAGGAGATCCCAGGTCCGAGTTCCGGTCGGGGCACACATTTTCACCTGTCCCCGTTGGTGTATATCAACGCCTGTCAGCATGTGAAGGTACTAATATAATTCTAAAACATATGTACGTTTTTGCAGAACTATGCGATTAAATTTTGGAAATATGAGGAATATCCACTGTAAAGACTTCAACCACCCTTTCAGAGTAACAAAAGAAGAGTTATCGGCCTGTTTTTAATAGTAGTATGCAAACGGTCAGCTAAAAGAGTTTCTTTAAAACTGTTACTATTCGAATATGTTAGTCAAAACTGATGTGCTATCACGAGGAGCATAGCGATCAGTAAAATTAATTTAGTTGCCCACTCATATACATACAAAATACGTATACATATCAATTACATATGGAATTTTTCTTTAGTGGCATTAACTTTATTTAACTACTGATCGATAAGACAATTTCATGGAGCTAAAAGTGCATATACTAGCACACAGGTTGTCTAAAAATGTAATAAAAAGATTCCAGTAACTGTTAGGCTTGACTACTGTGCCTGTCCAAGATGCGATGAAGCCAAAGATTATGTTTAACTTAGTGTGCTGGTATATCATACCGAACAATAATAAACACGAGCCCCAGGGTACGAAATGCATTGTGCATTGAAATAAAGTCACGGTTGTGACTGAAGGTAGTTGTCCCCTATTTTACGAAAGTAGTACTGTCACGTTAGAATGTTGCAACATACCATTCTCTGGACTGAAGACCACAACAACAACAACTGGCATGAAATAAACACTGAGAGAAATTAATAAAATTAAGTTATAATTGTCTAACCACGCACTAAGACCAGTAAATATAAAAAACCTAAGCTACCCAAATTGTCCTCCTACATCAGATTTAAAAAAGAACGTGTATCTAATGATATATTCCAATGAATATGCGAGTGTGGTGAACCCCAAGATCAACAGCAAGTGCGCAAATGCAGAGAACTCGCGGAATCTGTCTCACTGGACAACCTGCTTGTCGGCAATGATGAGGCAGTTCGTACAGCCGAATTCTCGTCACCAGAATACAAATAGAAAGCCCGGTTGCAAGTTAAGCTATAGCACAGACATAAAGAAGAACCTAGTAGATATCTTTACCACTTGAATCAACTAAGGTGCTACATCCATTAGAAATGAATTATGTAGATGAATATGTTAGTCTTTTGCACAGAAGTCTGAAATGCTCTAGCTAATAAACAGGCAAACTTGAGTCCCTTAAAGAGAAATACCCCAGTGTTCACAATAATGTAATTTCCAAAGCACAGGATTTCCATGAAAGATTTATAAACAACATTAGTTTCACAAACACAAAATAAACCTTACTGAACAAAGGTCTTAAACACAATATCAGGCCAGTGTTAAATCACCATAATATAAATCTCATAATAAATTCAAAAAAAGCTGCAGATATGGCCAACTTGAACCACAACGTACAGATTGTCTTAGCACACAATATTAATGAAATTATTCAGCAACAAGAGAAAAAATAAAACAATGCTCCACTACAATCATTGAAGAAAACGAAGCGGTAAAATAGCTGAACATAATCTCAATGAACTCGATGCTATTGACACTAAAGTGGATAAAGGATACTTCATTTTTGTTCTTTACGGAGATGACTACATTAGCACAACTCTGAAATTCTTCTCAGAAAGCAATATTACCGAAGTGAACCATTCTTATTCAATGTAACTTCCTGATATCTCATGAACAACTGAAAAATTGCACATTAATGAACCCACTGCCCCCAAACTTAGAGCACAACCAAACATCCACGAAGCTAACTCGCCAGTTAGATCTAAAAATACACCAGCATTCAAACTTTCCCAACTATTACACAAAAACCCTAGGGGATTTTATATTTTTGAAACCACATACTCAATAAAAAATAGACATGAATTAACAACAGTCATCAAAGATGTAAAATCCCAGAGAGGCCAGATTTGCCTCATTTGACATTGTTAATTTATTCACAAATGCACCTGTCAAGGAAACAGTTGAAATAATCAGACAAAACCTTATCAGATACAAAAAGTTAGTCATGCCAGAGATTTCAGAGTTGGCCAGTCTGTTTGAACTAGTAATATTGAATAACTACTTATCTTTTAATGATAAAATCTACAAACAGAAAGAAGGCTTAGCTATGGGTAACAGTATGTCAAGACTCCTGGCTGATGTTGATCAACCACTTAGAAGATAAACGAATTCCCTATTTAGGCACAGCATCACAAAAAATTGCTAAGTTATTTAGAAACACCAATATTAAAGCTTGGACACCACTTATCTCGCACAGAAGACACAAATACCTCAATAACAGAACATAGTGGAATATATAAATTGAAATATTACAGCCACCCTGCTTTTTGTATAGATTTAACAGGAATAACTTACCACACACATTAAAAAGAACGCACCACTTTGACAAATCCGCAATAGCCAATCACATGAACCTTAACAGTCACAGACTAAGTAATATCTACTGCAGAGAAACTGTACTCTGCACAGCGAATCATGGTGAAAAACTTGATCTACTAGAACAGTAAGAAATAATGTTACATAAAGTAAAAATCTGCTGAAAACATGTTGAATGAACAAACAGGGTTTAGCAGGCACAGTTTCTTCAGTGATTTTAACAATTTAATATTTAATAGTGCAAACATTTGATAGCGTAATCCCTATTTGATATATTTAGAAGTATTTGTTGTGTACATCATATCCTGTACAGTCAATGATATAATGGCTTTGTATCTCCATCGAAATAACAACACCGGCCTATTTGTATAGGTGCAGCATATTTACATCTGTGTTGTTTTGACTTGTGTTTACAAAATGTTCCGTATAATGAAAAGTGTATATACATACATAAACATGTTTATTCATAGTGTGCTTCAAAAAATATGTATCCACAACTGAAAACAGTACGTTATTTTATGATCTGTAATAGTTTTGTAAACTTATATTTACAACGTGCGGCCTTTGTAAAATACCATTGCAATTTTGCCAGGACCGTCATTAACCTAAATCTGGAAAATTAATCTGTGTAGACTGTCAGAACAGCTGAAGGCGAGCCCCCATGGCTCGAAAGGCTTCGCACATTTAAACAAAATCACGATTGTACCTGAAGGAGACTGTTGTTTATTTTAAGAATGTAATACAGTCATAGAAGTAACACTGATAGAAATGGATTAGATTGAAATATTATTTGTCTGAGTTACGAAACGAAATAATATTTTTTGACGACCTGATACAGTGAATTATTGTCGGTATGAATCTATCCTGAATTAGTAAGTACCTATACTAACCCTGGGTTAATATAGCTAGACGGATTTAAAAGAAATTTTGTTAATTACGAAATAAACAATGTTTAAGTAGGCTACACCACTTCTGGTTTATGAGAAAAGAAATATCATTCAGTTTTAAATAAGGCGCAATCAATACACGATTTGCGCAGGTGAGAAGTTTCTTTTGACAACAGTCTGCCATAAAAGCTTCTTCGCTAGCTGCTGTTGATAAGCAACAATCAAAAACGTTCCGTTCGGGGGCGTTGCTGCAGCGTACGTGCAACCCGGCGCGACTCCCGTGCGGGCGTGGAAGCGCCGGCGCGACGCGTACGCAAGGAGTTGGTGCGGCGCTCTAACTCTTTGATCGGCCCTTTATACCTCGTTGCTGGGTTCAAATGTTGGCTTGAGATGCTGGCATTCGGTGATGTTGGATGTACAGATGGTGACTCCATATTCATATTGTTTACCCGTTACATTTAGTTAATCTTCCGACCATTGTTCTCTTGCTTTTGTCGCCGACACTTTACTACAACAGACTTACGATAAGAAGGTGTGCAGAATGCGAACACGCACCACACAATAAACTACGATGCATAATGAGGCGTACGCAATCCCATTCCGCAGCAAACAAAATACCGTAGTTATTGATGCTGGCTTGAAGTTTGTTAATATGAACAGTACTAGGACTATGATTAACGTGAATAAAGTCACCACGTTCTTTCAACTACATGTATTCGATTCCCTTTTTTTCCGCTGGTAGTAGGCTAAACTTGGTAGTGCCGTCAAATATCCGAGGAGACTGGGAAAGTGGACAGAGGGGTCCCTAAAGCAAATATTTAGGTGGAAATTTCCAGTTCTGGCATTCACCTAATAAAGAAAGAAAAGATTTCGAGAACGTTAATCTGTAATGCAGCAGAGAGCCTGATCTTATTAATGATGGTCACACATTCTTTCAGTTGTAAGTATGCAGTTATTGCCCATAGTCTTTACGAAAGCATCTTTGAGCAGCCAGCAGAGCGTCACAGTTGACTGATTATTTATCTTTAGTCGCTGCTCTTGTGTTATGCCTACAAAGCCAGATCACACCGCATTTTCGACATTTTAACAGCATCGCAACAGAGGAAAAATACACATCGTGAATTCTTTCCCAACTGCCTAATACCGGTAGTTCATTCTCAAGTTACTTGAAAGCTCCCGTAACAACGCTCACCAACCCATCCATCGAAACTATATAGTACATCAAACTGTTGTTGAATTTGAGTTTTTTCATGTTGAGCGAACTCCCTGACTGCTCCTCCTTACTTGGCTTTTTTGTGTTTACACCGCTCTATGAAACAAGAGTCGTGTATGGGATGCTTAATTGTAGAGTCCTTGTGAATAAAGTATGTGGCTCGAACAGTGCAATTTATTCCATCCAGAATATTTTTATTGTTTCTATTAGCCTACTCATAGTTATGAAACACTGTAGACATATCATTATGCAAGGAAAAATAAACATCATTCACTATACAACATAGGGACGAAATGACAGCATTCTAAAGTCCTTCACTTTCAGTAATAACACGTTAAGAGAAAACAAACGAAGTTGGAAATGCTGCCATCATTTATTCGTTTATTTAGTGATTCAGCTGTTTCAGTTATCAGCCATTTATAATATTACGCTGAATAGACAATCTATTTTCTATCCAGCAACAATTACTTGTAAACAAAAAAGAAAAATCACGTCTAGTATCGGTGACAACAGCAAATCAAAGTTAATGGTGACACGTATACAGAGACATCCTCCATTTACAAATTTCAGATTATCGATTTTTAAAAGTATATGGAAAATTCTTTTACGAAAACAATGGGGTGATAATTATAGTAAGATAAGATCTTAGACAAAACCCTGCCGTAAAATAACGGGTGGTTCAGATGACTCTGAGCACTATGGGACTTAACTTCTGAGGTCATCAGTCCCCCAGAACTTAGAGCTACTTAAACCTAACTAACCTACGGACATCACACACATCCATTCCCGACGCAGGATTCGAATCTGCGACCGTAGCGGTAGCGCGATTCCAGTCTGTAGCGCCTAGAACCGCTCGGCCGTTAAATGACACAATATAAATATTGATTTTTTTGTTAATATGTTACTTTCTAGAGATAATATGGTAGAATGAACTTTAAATCAGCTGGGAAAGAGCCACTCTAATTTTTGGGTAAGAGTAAACAGACACAAAAGATCCGATTTAAAAATCTAAATCAAAAACAGGTTTACAAAATCCTAAGATGCAGTGTTCTGAATCATGCGGTAGTTATATGAAATGTTTTAAGTGAGGGAAGGTATCTGTCGACATAAAAGAAATTAGCAACGCACAGTGTATTAAAAAAAGAAAATCATTTAACGTACTTGTAATCTATGAAAGTTAACGGAACGTACGTGATACTAATAAATAGATATCAGATTTTAATTTGACGCATAATCCAGAAAGAAAATGGAAACGTAAGCCCTAGACGTTATCGCGTTTCACTGCCGCCTGCACTCTATACTACACGCAGAGCGTGTGGGCGGCAGTTGGCGACAACCCGCAGGCTGTTGCCTGGCTGGAGGGAGTGCTGCATGTCTGTGCACCCGGCCGCGTGCAGCTCGCGAATGTTCCGCTGGTAGGCCGCGCACGTGTCCTCGGATCCAGGGGCCGAACGCCGCCCTCCAGCGAGGCTTCCGGGTCCCACGCCTCACGCCACGGTCAGCCACGTCGCAGTCCCACGGTCCGACAACACAGTCTCGCACGCCGGTGGCAGCACCTCGCTTTATGGTCTCTACGAAAATATCCGCCGTGAGACTGAATTCCGCCTGGCGTCGCAGCAGCCGCGTGCTGTACGTCGCCCACGGATCGTGCTTTCGAACGTCGAACGCTGAGCGTTGAGCGTGCCGAGTTTCTCACGCCATAGCGTGGAATAGCACGTTCGGAGTCCCCCTAAACGTTCAGAGCGATATCTAGCATGTCAGACATACTGAACGTGTATTTGAACTTTGACCAAAGAGATAGCAGTTCACACTCACGCTGTTTACCTTCCGTACGTAGTGGCGAAGCTCCGTAATGGTTTTCAGCTGAAGCCCATGTGTATACAAGGTGTTACAAAAGGTACGGCCCAACTTTTATTACTTCTCTTCAAACCACATTAATCATGGAATGGAAACACACAGCAACAGAAAGTACAAGCGTGACTTCAAACACTTTGTTACAGGAAATATTCAAAATGTCCTCCGTTAGCGAGGATACATGCATCCACCCTCCGTCGCATGCAATCCCTGATGCGCTGATGCAGCCCTGGAGAATGGCGTATTGTATCACAGCCGTCCACAATACGAGCACGAATAGTCTCTACATTTGGTACAGGGATTGCGTAGACAAGAGCTTTCAAATGCCCCCATAAATGAAAGTCAATAGAGTTGAGGTCAGGAGAGCGTGGAGGCCATGGAATTGCTCTGCCTCTACCAATCCATCGTCACCGAATCTGTTGTTGAGAAGTGTACGAACAGAAATGTGCAGGAGCTCCATCGTGCATGAACCACATGTTGTCGTACTTGTAAAGACACACGTTCTAGCAGCAAGTATCCCGTATGAAATGATGATAACGTGCTCCATTGAGAGTAAGTGGAAGAACATGGGGCCCAATCGATACATCACCAACAATGCCTGCCCAAACGTTCACAGAAAATCTGTGTTGATGATGTGATTGCACAATTGCGTGCGGATTTTAGTCAGCCCACACATGTTGATTGTAAAAATTTACAATTTGATCACGTTGGAATGAAGCGTCATCCGTAAAGAGAACATTTGCACTGAAATGAGGATTGACACATTGTTGGATGAAGCATTCGCAGAAGTGTACCCGTGGAGGCCAATCAGCTGCTGATAGTGCCTGCACACGCTGTACATGGTACGGAAACAACTGGTTCTCCCGTAGCACTCTCCATACAGTGACGTGGTCAACGTCACGTTGTACAGCAGCAATTTCCCTGATGTTGACATTAGGGTTATCGTCAACTGCACGAAGAATTGCCTCGTCCATTGCAGGTGTCCTCCTCGTTCTAGGTCTTCCCCAGTCGCGAATCATAGGCTGGAATGTTCCGTGCTCCCTAAGACGCCGATCAATTGCTTCGAACGTCTTCCTGTCGGGACACCTTCGTTCTGGAAATCTGTCTCGATACAAACGTACCGCGCCACGGCAATTGCCCCGTGCTAATCCATACAACAAATGGGCATCTGCCAACTCCGCATTTGTAAATATTGCACTGACTGCAAAACCACGTTCGTGATGAACACTAACCTGTTGATGCTACGTACTGATGTGCTTTATGCTAGTACTGTAGAGCAATGAGTCGCATGTCAACACAAGCACCGACGTCAACTCTACCTTCCTTCAATTGGACCAACTGGCGGTGAATCGAGGAAGTACAATACATAGTGACGAAACTAAAACGAGCTCTGACATGTGAATTAAGCGTTTCCGGACACATGTCCACATAACATCTTTTCTTTATTTGTGTGTCGGGAAAGTTCCCAGAAAGTTTGGCCATACCTTTTTGTTACACCCTGTATATGCCGTTTCTGAGCACCAGCACACTGAGGCTCACTCAAAACCAGTCGTTGATTGTATGAGATATTGTAATAAAATGACGGGAAACTTCATATTCATGGTTAAAGATCTATTCAAATGGTTCAAATGGCTCTGAGCACTATGGGACTTAACATCTATGGTCATCAGTCCCCTAGAACTTAGAACTACTGAAACCTAACTAACCTAAGGACATCACACAACACCCAGCCATCACGAGGCAGAGAAAATCCCTGTCCCCGCCGGGAATCGAAACCGGGAACCCGGGCGTGGGAAGCGAGAACGCTACCGCACGACCACGAGACGTGGGCAAAAGATCTATTGTAACGAGCCTATTATGAGAATATGCCGTTCGAAGGCATAACCCATCAAAAAAGTATTGTTCTTGGTATAAATTGTTATAGTTAAATTTAATTAATAACACAGTTGCGATTAAAGCTTTCAGGGCACTTATCACGCTTTAGCTACGATTAAAGCTTTCAGGAGCCGTCACAAATTGGCTCTGAGCACTATGGGACTTAACTGCTGTGGTAATTAGTCCCCTAGAACTTAGAACTACTTAAACCTAACTAACCTAAGGACATCACACACATCCACGCCCGAGGCAGGATTCGAACCTGCGACCGTAGCAGTCGCACGGTTCCGGACTGCGCGCCTAGAACCGCGAGACCACCGCGGCCGGCGGAGCCGTCACACACTAGGAATAATCTCAATACATTTGTGGCTGGTTTAGTCCTGCCAAAAAAAAAGAAAAAGCAAATCCTGAGTGAATGGATGAGCGATGAAGAATGGGTGGCATGAGACGTCTGCCCTGAACAAAAGCAAAAAACAATAACGAACAAATAAAATAAAGAAAAGCAAGAGGGTCGTGGACAAGGCGACAGTTCGAATCCTATTAAAATAACCAAACTTTGCCCGAACAGGCCACGAAGGCCCTACGGCACCGACCGACCGCCGTGTCATCCTCAACTCACAGACGTCACTGGATGTGGATATGGAGAGGCATGTTGTCAGCACACCGCTCTCCCAGCCGTGTCTCACTTTACGAGACCTGAGTCGCTACTTCTCAGTCTAGTAGCTCTCCAGTGTGCCTCACAAGTGCTGAGTGCATCCCTCTTGCCAACAGCACTAGGCAGACCGAATGGTAGTCCAACCAAGTGGCAGCCCAAACCGACAGCGCTTCTCTTCTGTGTTCTGACGGGAACTGGCGTTGCCACCGTGGCAGGATCATTGGCTCGAATCCCACTGACACTTATTAAAATACGTGCTGCCAGCCGCTGTGGACGAGCGATTCTAGGCGCTTCAGTCCGGGACCGCGCTGCTGCCACGGTCGCAGGTTCAAATCCTGCCTCGGGCATGGATGTGTGTGATGTCCTTACGTTAGTTAGGTTTATGTAGTTCTACGTCTAGGGGCTGATGACCTCAGACTTAGAGTCCCATAGTGCTCAGAGTCATTTGAACCAAAATACGTGCTTGTTTTTTTCCGTTGGATATCAATGTCTCCTTCTGCTGCCTCTCCCTTATCCTGTCAGGAGACGGGGACACCGTGGCCAGGCCTCCAAGCACGAACCCTGCTCACTCTGCCCCCTGACCTATACCGAAAGAAAAAAGAAGAAAAAAGAAATAAGATAAAAGTCAGGAGAGCAGTTGCTCTGGGGAGAATATACTATGATATTCGAGTTACATAAACATAAGTTTTTTACTAGTGAATTTGTTCAATTGGCTTACCATATAGGACACCTTGCACAACTTGCCGTTTCTTCTCTTAAGGTTTGTACATCTACATGACTACTCTGCAATTCACATTTAAGTGCTTGGCAGAGGGTTCATCGAACCACAATCGTACTATCTCTCTACTATTCCACTCCCGAACAGCGCGCGGGAAAAACGAACACCTAAACTTTTCTGTTCGAGCTCTGATTTCTCTTATTTTATTTTGATGATCATTCCTACCTATGTAGGTTGGGCTCAACAAAATATTTTTGCATTCGGAAGAGAAAGTTGGTGACTGAAATTTCGTAAAAAGGTCTCGCCGCGACGAAAAACGTCTATGCTGTAATGACTTCCATCCCAACTCGTGTATCATATCTGCCACACTCTCTCCCCTATAACGCGATAACACAAAACGAGCTGCCCTCTTTTGCTACCCTTTCGATGTCCTCCGTCAATCCCACCTGGTAAGGATCCCACACCGCGCAGCAATATTCTAACAGAGGACGAACGAGTGTAGTGTAAGATGTCTCTTTAGTGGACTTGTTGCATCTTCTAAGTGTCCTGCCAATGAAACGCAACCTTTGACTCGCCTTTCCCACAATATTTGATATGTTGCAAAAATTCTATTACTGAATAGCGCCAGTGATCAAGTAAGAATGATCTTAATGCTTCACTAAAAAGTAATAATGATGAAGTAATTTTTATCTCATTTGGAGAATTATTGTAAAGCTGTACCGCAATATTATATTAATGGAATTTTTATAATCCGATGTCCTTATTGACTGGTCATGCAACTTTCCTTTTTGCCGTACAACATTTTCGCGGATATTGAAGCTTTTGTTTATGCATACTAGAGACAAAACAACCTGACTAGCGTGCGGGCTTGATAGACCTAATACAGGAATTTTACGTCCGTCCATTTCATAAACAGTGTGATTTGCGAGCCAGATACACACGACAACTGCCTTTGGAGCGCATTGCGATCGCGCGTAGCACGTTGGCGCCCACGTACCGTGTACACAGGTCGCATCGTTTCTCAGACTTTAGAAGCACGTAGAACTCGGCACCTCCAACGTTGAAGTTCGACAGCACGGTATGTATAAGCGGAACAGAGGTCTGTGGAAAACCATACGAGCCGCAAATGGGGAAGCTCACTGATATAAGGGCAGCGTTATGGCCACTCACCTGGGAGCGGCGAGGTAGTCAGCTGTTCGCGTGCTACTGTCTTTTCTTTTCTCATTTTGTTCGTTATTGTTCGTTGCGTTTGTTCAAGGCGGACGCCCCATAACAACAGTTCGAGTTTGTCATTAACCCGTTCACTCAGTTTCTTTTTTTTAATTTTTTATTTTGTATTTATTTATTTATTATTTCCCATTTTTTTGTAGAATACTGTCAGTGACCACGTTACCACCCTACAATTTTATGTTCGCAAACAAAATAAACACGACATTAATTTTACGATTAGTAAAGAGTGATGATATGTATAATGTGACGGTAGTGAGGTGCTTCTCCTATTAGTAATAGTAAAGTTGGTGGGGAATCCTATTAAATATTGTGGTAAAGAACTTGAATCAGGAAGTTATTGGAAAGGATTTGCTATTAAAAAGGTCGCAGGCTGTTAGGCAAGAGTGCTCTCAAAATGTAATGTAGGTTTGGAGGAGGAACAGCTTACACTGTTTTCATGAAAGGGGGCTGGAATAAATGATGCACTATTTGTCTCAAAATAAAACCAAGTGCTATTGAATAAGCTACCATTTTATAATAGGCACGCACCAGCTAAAGTGCAGTTAAATGTGAGTGTATAGCTTGTAAGGCATTTGCACAGCCATGTTACTGTCATTCATGTGCAGCGTGGCAATTATTGAACCATACGAAATGAAATAGGCATAACTTCTGAACGGTTTGCCTTAGGGCGTTCACAATTGGCCGCGGGACATCGTTTGAACTGGTACGCGCATGTGCACGCACCTTATTGTACAAATGCCTGAGCGTACAGCGCCTTTGAAGGCCTACTGCGCGAGCAATAAGAGGCCAGATGCGGCTCAAAGGAGGTTTGCGACCGAGGTGAAGCTGAAGACAACCGGTCCAAGTGTGTCTACAATCAAGAATTTGATTCGCAAGTTTGAGAGAACGGGTAGTGTTCGTCATGACAGTGTTGGCAATTTCGGACGTCCAGAATGGTGAAACCGTCTGAAAACATCGACAAGACATGCTCTGTGTGTCAAACCAGCTCGAGGATAGGTGGGAGTCAAATGGGAGACCCTTCGACAAATTACTGTTGAACACCTGCATCTCTTCCTTACAAAATTCAGACCCATCAGCCATTGAACCCGAGGGCCATAGACCGCCGTTATGGTTCGCCAACAGCATTATCCACAGAATTTACGAACCGGACTTGATGTGAATATTGTTTGGTTTAGCGCCACTTTAATTTGGATGGGGTCCTCAATAAGCAAAAATGGCGCATTTGGGCTGACTGAAAATCCGCATTTCGCGATCGAGAAGCCTCTTCACCCTCAATGGGGTACTGTATGGTGTGCAATGTCCAGTCGCGGAAAATCGGTGCGATATTCATTGATGGCACGGTAACTACCGAACGGTATGTGAAGGATTTGGAAGATGATTACATCTCCATTATCCAAAGCGGCCATGGTTTCGACACGTTGTGGCTCATGCAAGACGGAGCTCGGCCCAATCGAAGCAGGAGATTGTTTGATGTCCTGGAGGAGCACTTTTGGGAACGCATTCTGGCTCTGGGGAACCTAAAGGTCACCGGCAGGGGGCTCATTGCCCGCCATATTCTCCTAATCTAAACACATGCGACTCCTTTTTGTGGCGCTGTATCAAATAGAAGATGTACACTAATAATCCCAAAACAATTTCTGAGCTGAAAAGAGCCATTCAGGAGGTCATCGAAGCATCGATGTTCCGACACTCGAGTTGGTCTTGCAGAATTTCGCTATTATTTGTCTGCACCACATCATCGCCAGTGATGGCAGGCATATCGAACGTGTCATAACCTAAATCGGAATATCTATAGTGACGTTTATACAGGGTGTTACAAAAAGGTGCGGCCAAACTTTCAGGAAACATTACTCACATACAAATAAAGAAAAGATGTTATGTGGATGTGTCCGGAAACGCTTAGTTACCATGTTAGAGCTCATTTTAGTTTCTTCCACCTACGCTCAATGGAGCACGTTATCATGATTTCATACAGGATACTCTACCTGTTCTGCTAGAACATGTGCCTTTACAAGTTCGCCACAGCATGTGTTTCATGGAAGATGGAGCTCCTGCACATTTCAGTCGAAGTGCTCGTACGCTTCTCAACAACAGATTCGGTGACCGATGGATTGGTAGAGGCGGAGCAATTCCATGGCCTCCACGCTCTCCTGACCTCAACCCACTTGACTTTCATTTATGGGGGCATTTGAAAGCTCTTGTCTACGCAACCCCTGTACCAAATGTAGAGACTCTTCGTGCTCGTATTGTGGAAGGCTGTGATACAATACGCCATTGTACGGGGCTGCTTCAGCTCATCAGGGATTCCACGCGATGGAGGGTGGATGCATGCATCCCCTCGCTGACGGAGGACATTTTGAACATTTCCTGTAACAAAGTGTTTGAAGTCACGCTGGTACGTTCTGTTGCTGTGTGTTTCCATTCCATGATTAATGTGATTTGAAGAGAAGTAATAAAATGAGCTCTAACATGGAAATTAAGCGTTTCCGGACAGATATACATATAACATATTCTCTTTCTTTGTGTGTGAGGAATGTTTCCTGAAAGTTTGGCCGTACCTTTTTGTAACACCATGTATGTTGAATAAAGTGTGTGCACGCCGTAGTTTGTAACTAACTTTTTTGATTATAGTTCAATAATTGTCACGCTCTACATATGAATACACCTCGACTTTTCAGTAGTTTTGTTACTGACTGATAACCGGACGAAAACCATTGAGAGTTCGAGGAACAACGCTACTTGAAGCTCTTAGAACCCACAGCCATCTGGCAGCCGTGCGATAGAGTGGAGTGCTGCTCCCACTTAAGACTACGGACTCTCACCCGGGACGACCGCGTTCCTGTTTACTGCCTGGCCACCCATATTTAGGTTTCCTGGTTTCCTGCAGTTTTCCTGAATTGCCTAAGGCAACTGCCATCATGCTACGGCGGAATTAACTCTCAGTCTTTCCGCAAGTGGCTGAGTCATTAACCACCTTCCTTACCTCGCATCCTTATTTCAGATCGGTGGCAGAACGCCTGTTTTCGGAATTCCAAGATGTTGTTCGTCACGAAAGATCGCCTTCACTTTTGAAATACAAGTAAACAATCTGGATCATCTTGAGCTTCAAATTTAATTCTTGTTAATATTAGTAGCATTCACGACAGCTCTATCGGTACACATTTGTTGTGTAACGACCGGTTTCGTTCTCAAAAGAACATCATGAGGTTACCCTGCAAGCAGTCTTCATAAGTAATCATCACAGAAGTGTGCCAATATCATGAGTTAAGAAGTGATCTTACGTAACCTAAATCCTGGAACATGACCACATAAAAACTCCGTCAACTGCCTGGAATGATGTATGATCATCACGTTCCAGAATTTACCTTTAACGTTACGCAAAATAAATAGACTTCTTAAATCATGATATTCGCAGTCCTCTGTGAGGATTACTTGTGAAGACTGTTGGCAGCGTAACCTGATGAAATTCTTTTGCACACGGACACGGTCGTTACACAGTACACCTGTATATACACAGCTGTGGTGGTTCTTAATAATACCAGTCAGGAAAACCGCAGCTATGCCCCAGAGGACACACGACTTTTTCAGTCAAAGCGCGCTTCCAGCCGACTGCCCCGATTTCTCAACCTCGAAACTACTGCAGGACACTTCACTTCCGGAAGAGGAAGAGACAACATCGACGCGCTCCGGTGTGAACACTTCCTACCCTGCTAGTGCTTGCGCAGTGTTTACAGTCATACACTGAAGCACCGAAAAAACTGGTGCACGCATGCGCATTCAAATACACAGATATGTAAACAGACAGAATACGTACCACGGTCGACAACGCCCATATAAGACAACAAGTGTCTGGCGCAGTTGTTAGATCGGTCACTGGTGGCTACTACAGTGGCAGTTTATCAAGATTTAAGTGAGATTGATAGTGGTGCTACAGTCGGCACAAAAGCGATGTGACACAGCATCTTCGAGGTAGCAATGAAGTGGGAATTTTCCAGTACGACTAGTTCACTAGTGTACCGTGAATATCAGGAATCAGGTAAGACATCACATCTTCGAAATAGCTGCCACCGGAAGACGATCCAGCAAGAGCGGGACCGAAGAAAATCAATGGGGCGAAAGTGCAACCCTTTCGCATATTTCTGCAGATTTCAGTGCTGAGCCATCAACAATTGTCAGCGTGCGAACCATTCAACGATATGGACTTTCAGAGCCGAAGGGCCATTCCTATACCCTTGATGACTTCACGACACAAAGCTTCAAGCCTCGCCTGGGCCCGTCAACATCGACATTGCACTGTTGATCACTGGAAACATGTTGCCTAGTCGAACGAGTCTCATCTCAAATTGTATAGAGCGCATGGACATGTACGGGTATGGAGACAACCATATGAATCCACGGACCCTGCATGTCAGCAGGGTATTGTTCAAGCTTGTAGAGGCTATATAATGGTGTGGGGCGTGTGCAGTTGGAGCGATATGGGACCCCTGATACATCTAGATACGACTCTGACAGATGACACGTACGTAAGCATCCTTTGTGATCACCTGCATCCATTCATGTCCATTGTGCATTCCGACAGGCACTTCCAGCAAGACAATGCGACACCCCACTAGTCCACAATCGCTACAGAATGCCTCCAGAAACATTTTCATGAGCTTAAACACTTCCGCTGGCCAGCAAACTCCCTAGACATCAACATCATTGAACATATCTCGGATGCCTTGCAACGTAATGTCCCTCGTTATCTTACGGGTTTACGGACAGACCTGCAGCATTCACTGTGTCATTTCCCTCCAGCACTACTTCAAACATTACTCGAGTCCATGTCACGTCTTGTTGATACACCTCTGCGTACTCGCGGGGGCCCTTCACCGTATTAGGCAGGTGTACAAGTTTATAGTTAGTTCCGGCATTTGTTCTATTCTCACAGGCGCTGCCGAATCGTTAAAATTTTTCCTCCGCTGCGATCATCACTGTGGACGGTTGCCATCCTGCTCCATAAACTCCGCTAAACCAGTCGCACAGTGTCGCAATGGATACTGAAGCACTTCACAGACCCATCACTGGAATGATTAGCAATCATCACGTCCCACAACTAAGACAGTATGGAATATGTTCCTCCTGTCGATAAAACTATAGGGAGAGACCTGCAGCGCTCGCAGAAACGCCGTCGGGACCGCAAAGAGGAGTAACGACAAGGCGACCAACGGGACGCGATGGAGGAGGCGCACCAGCCAGGAAGCAACCGTCATCCACCAGGAAGTAAGTTGCGCTGCCATGTTACACGCAACTACCAACAAACTGCCTTTCAGCTTATTTATTGAAAGTAGGGACAGAAAATTTCTGCAGGCTTCATCCTATTGTACTAGGCAATCTCATTAGGCGTCAATGAAAGTCATTATTCAAGCACATAATCAATATTGCGGAGGCAGGGAACAGCCGTGTGTAAATTGACACTGTGTCCGGGTTAACTGCCAGTGCCTTACTTCAACACTCTATCGAAAATGACGTGTTGCTGTGAAGTCATTGCCGTCGGGAGATTTAATTACATTGTAATTATGAACGAGAAAAAAGTAACAAATGCGTCTATAGTTCGTGTTGTGACATTTAGAGTACAATGGCTCCCACAATTTGTTTATAATCGTGGAATCTACTGTACAATTGACTTATACGTGTTGTACATCTTACAATTCTGCAATTGTTTGCGATGTGGACATACCACCAAAGAGTGCAGAAGTAACACATGACGTGCATACTATGCAGATCCACAAAGAAATTACGCTTGTGGGACGGCGAATCAACCAATCTGCACAAAACTAATTGCAACCCGTGTTCACTCAGGTACGATCAGCCCTTAGTGGCTTGCCATGTTATCTTATTTACAACTTTTCATGACGCCGCCTTTCCGGCTTAGATTTTTTTAGAATGTGACTTGTAAGTACTGCATCTCTTTCCAGTCAGTACCCACTTTAATTTATTAATGTCTTATTTTAGAACAACTAGTTTAATTCTGAAGACGACACTCATAGTAGCGTCGAAACCTGGTCTATTTTGACTTAATACATGTGACCGAGGGCTTATTTGTTCTAATATAATTCTGACACGGTCACTGAACCTTAGCAGCTATATTCAAAGTTTTACAAACTGCATTCATTGTACCAATGGTCACAGAGCCTTACCTCGAACGGGCTCAGTGAATCCCAAACCCAAGAAAATTAACGAAATGCTACACCTAAATAATACTGCCTTCCGGGAATCAGCAGCTGTGTTTGAAAAGAGGCCTCGTTCGAACGCAGCTAGTTATTCCCCAAATATTACGAGACAGGATACAGAATTTCCGCCCCTCGTGACTCAACAGAGGCCCAGTACACCCATCGGAACCGCCACTTATGATCCGCAACAACCAACCCGTGTCTTAACTGCAATGCCGCAGCGCCAGTAACGGTGGTTCCACTGGACTCAACATCAACACGGCCGCCCCCCTCCAATACAGCACACGCAAATACACCATCAGCATAGAACAAATTCTGTAGGACATACAGGACCCCCCCCCCCCCCCCCCAAAGCATGGTCCCGTGTGACCAAGTGTACCAACCAGAACTCTGCCTTCCTCCTGCTCCAGCGGGCCCCCACCCCTATCAACACCACTTCCAGCAGAGTGATACTGGGGACTACCTGTTTAGCAACATTTCAAGTAGAATTAAAGCTATGGTGAATGACGTGTGGTAACAGCAGGCTACCACTGGGCCCACTCCCGTACTACTGCTAGATCCCAGCCTGATGTCAATCCAAAGTAAGTTTACACTCAAACATTGTCTACAAACCCAGTCAATGGACACACAAGATCGCTCAAGGCAAACAGAGGTAGCCTTCGACACTCTGTACTCAATGCTCAAGTAGAAATTTGTGTCATCTCCGAAAGACAGTTAAAACCGAACCAACCGTTCGCAGTCCCAGGCCACTCTGTCATTAGAGAAGATCACTATGGTGATGAAGCGTTTTTGCTGAAACAAAGTATCCACTTAGAATGAAATTTTCACTCTACAGCGGAGTGTGCGCTGATATGGCAGGTTAAAACTGTGTGCCGGACCGAGACTCGAACTCGGAACCTTTGCCAATCGCGGCCAAGTTCTCTGCCAACTGAGCTACCCAAGCACGACTCACGCCCTGTCCTCACAGCTTTGCTTTCGCCAGCACCTCGTCTCCTACTTTCCAATCTTTACAGAAGCTCTCCTGCGAACCTTGCAGAAATAGCACTCCTGAAAGAAAGGATATTGCGGAGACATGGCTCAGCCACAGCCTGGGGGATGTTTCTAGAACGAAATTTCCACTCTACAGCTCTGAGGACGGGGCGTGAGTCGTGCTTGGGTAGCTCAGTTGGTGGAGCACTTGGCCGCGAAAGGCAAAGGTCCGAGTTCGAGTCTCGGTCCGGCACACAGTTTAATCTGCCAGGAAGTTTCAAAGTATCCACTTCCTCTATGCCAGTACTGGCACTCAGCATGATCCATTGAAAATGGTGAGCATCCACCTCTGAAACTGAGCTCAGCATACAAAGCACCTAATGACACACTTTGCAAATAACAGTTAACAAGAATCGGTGCCTCCCTCGGGGATCTCATTCTTTTACTAGGTGACGTTAATAGCCACCATGCACTGTGGGTCTGCAGACGTACCAGCGCTATGGAAAAGATGCTAGTGGATATACCAGATTCTAAAAACCTCTTAGTACTAAATGGTACAAAAGTAGTCCGATCGGACAGATCCCCGATGGCAAATGACTTGGCGTACCATCCTCTGCACTGGATACCAGGTACCTCATATTAGTATCACTTGCCAATTCCAATCACAGTAAATGCAGAACCTAGAGAGACTGTCAAACGTGAAGTCAGCCGGAAATGAAAACAGAGCCAATTGGAACCTATCCGAAACACTACTTGGAGACAAACTGGAACCGATAATGGAAATGGAGAATTCCGAAAGAAACTATGAGGTCTTAGTATCGCTTATCAATGAGTCAGCGGATCTGAGTATCTCAAGAAGGACGCGAGCCGACTGCTCATCAGCCATCACCCATTTGGTGTGATTCAGAATATGACGCAGTTCTCAAGGAACAAAGGGAAGAATAATGACAGAAATTTTATTCCTTCTAAGAAAACACAAAGAAATAAAATCGTTGCAAGAATTTATGCACTGCACTCTGCAAATAAACACCTTTGACCAGGATCTGGGACGTAAAACAGAGCATAAAAAACCCCGTTCTGACAATTGAGACGCACACACCTCCAGCATCCGACGAACTTTAAAATCGTTCTTGTGTATGATAGCCCCATCTGAGTTAATGGATAAAGAAGACAATGCGCAATATGTCACTACACAACCGTTCTTTCTGGAAGAACTCCCAAGGGCTGGGTACAAAAAGGGAAACTACTGGTGCTCAAAATTTAGAACAGTGTATGGACAAAAAACATCAAAACTGACTCGCCGAAAACATGTCCTATTGTCCCCATCCCCAAATCGAGAGAAAGATGAGATAAACGCGGGCTGTATCAGCTTGTCACCTTGCTACCGTGTTCGGCGAAGGTAATGGATAAGATTAATAAGCAGCATTTGGAATAGTGGTATGAAAACAAGAAATTATTACCGGGCAAACAACTGACAATGTCATCTTCTCAATCTTAAGAAAAGAACTGGAGAAACTTTAGATGCCGAGACCGCTCTTGCGTGACATTATCTTTCTGAGCAATAGGAAGACAATCATTTTGCAACACTTAACTACACCGAGACCCACAGAAATTAGCAGAGGACTCCCAAGGGAGCAGTATTGGCGCCTTTAGTATTCAACCTCTATACTGCAAACCTTCATGACCTCTTTGCATGTAACAAATATCTATTAAAATGCACAGACGACGTTTGCATGTAATCCGAAGATAGTACTCTTCGGCCCTGTCATCTGAAAATGCGCACCTCTCTCATACATCTGTATGAATGGCGCACAGAAAGTGATCTGATACCGAATCTACTGTAATGATCTTTATTCGCCACAGGATCCCACTTCCTCAGACGATGCAACAGGGACATTTCCAGCTGCGAAAGCAACACTATATCTTGGGCTGATTGTCGATGATAAACTAACGTGGGCTCATCATATGCGACATATCGTTCCTAGCACGCAATCTCATCGAGCCTGCCACTGTAGTATGGTGAGGCTCTGATCATCGGAGTATGGCGATGACGTTATGCCAATCTCCACTAAGATGTTTGATTACGGCCACGCATCAGTGTCGGACAGCACGCTCCAAAAATTTGATACTATGCAGTACAAAGCCTTGGCAACAATCTCTTGGGCAACCCCGACCAGTGCACTACTTGTTGAAGCTAATGAAGCGCCGTAAAAGCTACGACGAATATTCCTCTGCAAGGAATTCCGCCTGTGTCTCGATTTCGATGATTATCATCCTCCTTGACGAAAAGATCCGGCAATTAACTCCCCAATGTGTCTGCGAAAGATGTTGGATAAATACGCAACGTCCTGCTGTAGCGCCTGAATATATGGCAGTGAGGGACTAGGTGCCAGGACCAGTTTACCGTTTCAAACACACGACCCAACTAAGACAACGGCAGTGTACTTCCTTCCTCGCTACCACGATCCCTTGGTGACGTTTACACGTGCCTCCAGGTCTAGTGAAGGCGCTGGTAGTGGTTGGGTATCCTGAAGGAAACAACAAGGCCTATATAAATTGGACAGACACTCCACTACTATGAAAGTCGAGTTGATTGCCATTTTGAAAGCCATACAGTTTGCGCAGAAGACACTGTAGTCATTATCTCTGATAGTATGTTAGCTCTAAACTTGATTAAAACCACCCTAACAGTTGTAACAATCCCATAGTTGCAGCAATTATCGACATTGTCCTTCGGGTGCCGAGGAACTGTCCCAACATCGTGATGGTATGGATGAAAGACTACTCTAGGACATCTAGAAACGAACACGTACGTGTCTTAGTAAAACAGACATCTCTGCATGGTGCTATTAAATATGATAAACTCCCTCTTACAGATATGATACCGATGCTCAGATTGTCCTCGGACTGGCAAGAGGAATGGTAAAGGATATCTAAAATCAAAGGTAGTCACTACGAACAAATCCATCCAACGATTCCAAGAGTACCAAGGCACAAACATCAACGAGCTTCACGACTATTGTAAAGGTTCCGTCAACAGTGTCAGTCTCAAGATATTGCTCCCTGTGCTACTAATTTAATGTTCTTGCTATTTAGAGTGGCAGGGGAAAAACCAAAAGGTCAATTAACTGACTATAGCCCTAAGTGCTACTCAACAAAATATGGAACACACAGCCTATAAAAGTATGTCACTCCTACATGTATGTGTTTGAATACTGGAGTGTGGCTGTAATACACAAATCTGGTTCTTGTAAACTGTTCTTCTGTTCTGTATACGTGGTAGTTATAGACCTCGATAATTATTCAATTCTCTATCCACAGCTTTTTAAACAATTCTTACACGAGGCACGAAGAGAATTTTATTGTTAATTTAGTTATTACTGTGCACTGAATTGTGATTATTTGAAATGTGTCCCGGCGGTGACTATCATTTCTTATCGTGTTACCAGTAAGATTTTTAAAGCACACGACCAATGCGTATCTTGTGTTAAATTTTCACATTTTATTACTCGTTTTGTCTACCATGAATGGTAAAAACAAATTGTAAAGTCACATTTCCTGTCTTCATACGGATTTACTGGCACATTCCCAAAGACAATAAATTTCAAAACAACATGAAGGAAATTATTTTACATCTCGACCTCTTCTGCATGCTGTTGTTTCCAGTATGACTTCCGAAAATCTATCTGCAGCTGGTATTGGAAAACACCGTGCGCCGCGGAAAAAGTACTCCCTGTTCAGATCAGCCTAGTCGGGTGGGTACAAGAAAAGCCACTTCACTACGACTATCTTAATGCCGAAAATGATTTCCATTTCCCCAACAAGCGGAAAGAAGCCCGACGACCACAGCATGGACTATTTCAGTACGTAATGAAGAATACGAATGCAATATTCTCATCACGATTCTCAAGCGAGTGTCAAGTTATTAGCTACATATCCTATGCTGATGTTACTGTGTGTACAGGCTCCTGAAACTACGTAATTACGTACCGAAGCACCTTCTAAAGTGCCAATATCAACCCACCGACCCGCCAACCTTTAATGGATTAAAGTCTCATGTTCTATGAAGAACTAGTTTATCACGCAACTAAATGTTTATGACTTGGCAGCTTCTGAACTATGTATCGTGCTGTGATATAATTGTGCAGGCACACACACTGGTCTACGAGTATGTAGCTTCTGTCTGTTGGGAATAGAGCTAGTAGCACAGACATAATAAAACGGCGTGCCTGGTGCTTAAGTGTAACTGGATGAACAGCGAAAATATGATAAAAAATAAGCTGTAAGGTGTTTCTCTTGAATTATTTTATGAGGACTTCAGCTAGAAAAAGTTAGGGCTGGATTTAAAATTATGTGTAAAGGTTGTTGGAAGCCACTAGCATTTCAGATACTGGATAAATGTACTCTGGATACTTCGCACGTCTTGATTTACGCCGCTCCAAGACATACACACAGTTTCTGACTTTAACACTTGACTTATTGTATTAGACATTCATCGTAATGTTAACCTCTTAATGAGTAGATAATGACTGTATTGCAAATTTTTAAATTCGGCCAATAATTGTATGAAGTACCGAAAATCGAATTTCCGTTGTCCTGGAAGCCGTTAGATACGCTACCTGCAACTCAAACCGGCTGACGGGTTCACCATTTTAGCCACTTGTAGCTAATATTGACTGAAAAGCTTGAAGTAACATGACTGTTTTCCTACTAATGAAACTTATTTTAGTATCGATACATCATGAGCGCCTCATTCCTCATCACTACATTTTAATCTCATTGGAACATAGCTTAGCCCAATTCTTTTACCCATCTGGGTCAGTCTTGCGTAAAAACCTCCAAATCCGATCCTCTCCCGCAGCTATCCTACATCTTTACGTGCCTCATAATACCAAGGGGCTGACAGCCGAGTATGCAAGGGAGGATGTCCTCTGACTGTCGTTTCACGCAAGCGCAATATGACTGTGCTACCACCAGCTGCGTGCTTGTATAATGAGTAAGTTCTTAAGTTGCTCTTCAAAGTACATTAATTCTATCGCTTTGGGGACCACAGTTGTATTTCCAGTCCCCAAAGAAATTCCACAGTTAGCTTCACACATTCCGTAAGTCGTCCGCAGCTGATTGATAACAGGCAGCTGAGACAACAGTGTGACATGACAATTTATTGTACGGTGGACAGAAGATGCGACAGAACACGTGCTCTGACTAGTTGTTTCTACGGTAAACCTCCTTTAAAAACTATTTGTCAGTCATATTCTTATTCTAACTGAGACATAGGTTGCTGCCTTCTTCTAAAATTTATACTAATTAGATTGGCTAAATGTTACTCGTACTTTATATAGTACTGAAGTTTAGAACATTTTCAGTGGCCTGTGGTATCAATCGCAGATGTAAAACTAGCTGTGTAGCTCCAGTAAATATTTCGTAGGGTACTGAACGTGTCTGGTAAACGGGGTACTCGACGTGCAACATTCTCTAGAAGGAACCTAGATGTCACGTGTTCTTAGAATAATACACCGAGAGAAAAAGCTTGCACTTCAGGTGGATTTAGTAGTCTTTCAAGTATAGCTGGAGATACAGTCGAGAGTGTAAAATAACGTAGAGAAACTGAGCAATGCCATTTTGTGTCCCCGCTAGCACAGCACTCTCAAGAGGGAATCTGCCTGCCAAACGTGGCATGGCAGACACACTTTCTTTTCGGTGTAGGACGCCATGTTATAATACATGGAACATATTAACAGACGGTAAAATTTTTGTGAAGAGTAAGTGTAGAACCCACTTCCTCGGCTTTTTAGTAATTTTTAATGCTGTGAACTTCACATAGCCAATTCAACATTTTAAATCTGTGCAGTGGAAATGATTACACAGTAATGACATGAAAAGGAGTGGAAATTAAGTCACATACTCCGTGACAGATCGTAGGAGAACGGCGCGGGAGAGCCGTATCGCCGTACTAGGCGGTGGCTTGCTGTTGCCTCCCTCCGACTGTAATGGGCATGAGTGACGATGGTGAGCCGACCGGTGTGGCCGTGCGGTTGAAGGCGCTTCAGTCTAGAACCGCGTGACCGCTACGGTCGCAGGTTCGAATTCTGCCTCGGGCATGGATGTGGGTCATGTCCTTAGATTAGTTAGGTTTAAGTAATTCTAAGTTCTAGGGGACTGATGACCACAGAAGTTAAGTCCCATAGTGCTCAGAGCCATTTCAACCATTTGAAGTGATGATGATAAAGATGACACAACAACACGCAGTTATCTCGGGGAAGGTAAAAATCCCTGACCCGCCGGGAATCGAACGCGTGACCCCGTGTTCGGGAAGAGAGAACGCTACCGCGAGACCACAAGCTGCGGACATAAAAAAATCAATAATGAAAGAAATCGCAAAAACTGTATAGGAAATCCGGGTATTGTGTATTATATTTTACTTTTGTAGCTTTATCTCCAAATTAAACTCAACTTTATCTCTCGAACGCTCCGTATCATGAACTTCAACTACATGGAAATAAGTATAATTTAATTTTTCCTGATAAAATTGAAGAAAACTTAACACACAAAAAATGTTTCACTTGGAGTCTAACATGGAACGACAGAAAATATGGCACAGTGTGACAAAAATGTACATAAGCAAGTAAATTTTGGAAAAAAGTATTTAACGTACACAAAATAAAATTCTGAAATTTGCTTTTAATTTAAACACTTACAGGAATTACTTATCAGAAACAAAAAAATAATTTGATTCTACAACAACTGTGTTATGTTTATTAACTTTAAAACTAAGTTGTGAAACAATTGTTTGTTGATGTACAATCAAGGTAATCCGTTTCGCATATATGTGTAAGTCACAAATCTGATCTTCGTTATCAACACCTGTACAGTAAACGTCGGTTTTATGGAGTATCAAATATTAAAAATTTCTCGACACGCCATCTTGACCATCACAACATAACGACAGAATCAACTGCGTCTGTACCCACACATCCAGTACTACATAACGATCTACTACCCTTTTGGTTAATAAATTACAGTGTTTCAGTCGTTAGTGTGCATTGTCAATAATTATTGCATATTTTCGAAAATTTACCTACAAAAAAACTGCCAAAGTACGAAACCTATTAGCCGGCCTGCATGGATGTGTGTGATGTCCTTAGGTTAGTTAGGTTTAAGTAGTGCTGAATTCTAGGGGACTGATGACCTCAGATGTTAAGTCCCATAGTACTCAGAGCCATCTGAATTTGAAACGAAACTTATTTTTCTGTGCCACAGCTCATATGACATTTGGAGACGAACTGGACTAGCTACAGAGTATAAAGGGGACATTTTGGAGTAGTTCACCCGTCTTCCGCATGTGACCACCACATCCACATATCAATAACTCGCAAAAAACATGTACTTCGATTTCTGTCATATGAATTCGAAGTTGGATATCTATGGTTATTAACCTAGGGTGGTGGCGCAGTGGTTAGCACACTGGCCTCGCATTCGAAAAGACGACAGTCAAACCCGCTTCCAGCCATTCTGATTTAGGTTTTCCGTGATTTCCCTAAATCGCTTCAGGCAAATGCCGGAATTGTTCTTTTGAGAAGAACGGCCTATTTAGTTTCGCATCCTTTACTATTCCGATGGGACCGATGACTTCTCTGTTTGGCCTCCCTCCCCAAAATCAATCAATCAACCAATCCTGGTCGCTGTCCACCCGTGCTACTGTTCGCTGTCGCTAAGGCTGTGTGGAGCGACGCGTCGTTCATCCGGTTCCCGCACGTCTTCTTCCCAGGCCTGCCGCGCCTTTATGTGGACAGCAGCCCGTCCATTTGCTGGAGTCGTTAAACAGTTTTGTGTACGGCGTGGCTGCTGACATTCTCCATGACTTTCTAAAGGCTGTGTCTTGTGCTGTGATTAAGAAGGTCATTAAGATCGCTTTCTTTTGGTATTTTTCTTGAGGGTCATCCTGTAAGTCATGGCAACTGCTATATACCTTGCGACAATGCGCAAACATTGGAATTCCGTGATGTATATTGTACCGGTAAGGCAATGCGTGTCTCACTGCTAACATAAAATAGTTCCAGTACGAGAGCCTATGGAGAAGGTTGAAATGAAACGCACTTATTCGAACTCTGTGTAAATTTATTGTGCACGAGCACCGATGGAACAAAATGTCTCAAAATTAACTATTGTCCTTTAAAATAGCCCACCAGTGCATCCACACGGCATTATTAACGATGGGGCAGTGGAATTGCACTCAATGTGTAGCACCTGTCGCCAAAATGCAGGGAAGATATTCACTCTGTTCGCAAAACGCCTCCCACACAATGGTTTCTTCAGTTGCAGAATGAAGTCGATGTCGCATAGACTGAATCATAGTGAGCAGGGTTGATGAGGGAGGTTTTCCCACCCAACCTCCGTACACAATTCTTGATGTCTGCAGCGTGGTTTGTGGCCTTATCGTGGGGTACGACTGCATTATCCAGAAGTACCGGACGTTTTCGCCGAAGTGTACGTCGACGGTACAGCAGAAAGTTGCCAGTAGCGTTTCTGCCAGCGAGAAAGGCAATTTTCACTCTCGCTGGCTGTTCCACACTGCTTACATCCATATTGAAACACGAACGAGCTCATAGTAAATCATTCAGTATGATCCATCTTTGCATGCGAGCGCAAACTGTCAGTTGATTTCGATACTGTTGTACCACAGTCCCATGCCTTATGAAATCAGCCTCGCGCGAGCGCGCGCGCGCGCGCGCGCGCGTGTGTGTGTGTGTGTGTGTGTGTGTGTGTGTGTGTGTATGTTGGTTCGATAGATTTCTCGGTGTGTAGCAGTGGGCTACTATCTATGTGGAGGGTAGTCTTGTGCAGAAAGGGAATGGCTTACCGTCTGATGGCATGACTGTTGCAGCATCAGAATGGTTCGCTGATCATCACATGCCAAATCCTTTGCTCCAGAGTACCTAGTTCACAAGCGTCTTCCCGGATCAAGTGAATACTTAACCGTTTTCCATTGGTCACTATCTTCTATTTAGCACTTTGTACACGTGCTGTGGAGTTGCGGTAGTGAGAAACGGGAGACGTTTTCCCATACGATTTTCCACCAGTACTGCGGGTTGGTATTCTTGAGTGGCACACGTAGGGAAATAGTGCTCCAGGTTTATACATTTATTGTACTCTATTCTATGATAAAAATTTTTGGCTTCACAGAATCGATTGTGGTTCATTGTGTGGGTTCCTGTAGTCATGTGCTAGTTCATGAACCACGGGCAATGTATGAGTGGCCAAGTAAGTGGGCCCGACAGTGGGGATACCAGTTACTTTGGAATAAGGCTGGGCATCTCAGACATATCCTAAGTCGTGGTCACCTTTGTGCTCATACGGCAAAGACTACCAAATCCACCGGTCAGTCCCTCAACCGTTAGGGGTAAAACCCAATGGGACTCAGGGCAAGTAAGGCTAGCAACCTGCTTCCATAGTACTTTAAATATGATGCTGGCAACAATCAGAGCAAAGTGCCTCGGGCCTTTGGAGGTGACGGAGTCCCATCACTAACTGACAAACCAGGGACTCCTAACATACGACTTGGCAAACAAATGGTAATGAGACGGGGAGCTATTAACATCAATGGGGGCTACTC
Organism: Schistocerca gregaria; assembly: GCF_023897955.1. Lineage (NCBI taxonomy): Eukaryota > Metazoa > Arthropoda > Insecta > Orthoptera > Acrididae > Schistocerca > Schistocerca gregaria. Next base: position 70,363,575 of record NC_064927.1, on the reverse strand, counting down.
TGGGAAGAAGGTAGTGCTGGCAGAGGCTGCATGTAAGATGGGGCTGGACGTTTTAGCTGTTAGTGACATTCGGGTAAGGGGTGAGAAAGAAGAGGAAGTGGGAGAATACAAGGTCTACCTGCCAGGAGTCAAAGCAGGAATAGCACAATGGGGTGTAGGGCTTTACATCGGGAAAGAAATGGAACCCAGCGTAGTTGCAATACGGTATGTAAGCGAACGACTGATGTGGATAGATTTGACAGTGTCTAGCAAGAAAATTAGGATTGTGTCAGTATATTCGCATTGTGAATGGACAGATCACGATAAGATGGATAGTTTTTATGAGGCACTCAGTGACGTAGTTGTTAGAATAAAGGACAAGGACAGTGTTCTGCTCATGGGTGATTTTAATGCCAGGATTGGAAATCGAACAGAAGGGTATGAAAAGGTTATGGGTAAATTTGGAGAGGCTATGGAGGCCAACAGGAACGGCAAACAACTCTTGGATTTCTGTGCCAGTATGGGCTTAGTAATCACAAACTCCTTTTTTAAACATAAGAACATTCACCGATATACTTGGGAAGGCAGAGGAACCAGATCTGTCATTGACTATATAATAACAGATCAGGAATTCAGGAAGGCTGTGACGGACACACGTGTATTCAGGGGATTCTTTGATGACATTGATCATTATTTAATCAGCAGTGAAATTGGGATTGTGAGGCCGAAAGTGCAGGAGGTCAGGTCCATATGTATAAGAGTGGAGAAACTTCAGGATAAGGAAATCAGGCACAAGTACATAACAGCGATCTCAGAAAGGTACCAGTTAGTTGAATGTAGTCAATTACAGTCATTGGAAAACGAATGGACAAGGTACAGGGACACAGTACTAGAAGTAGCTAAAGAATGTCTTGGAACAGTAGTTTGTAAAAGTAGGATGAAGCAAAGAGCTTGGTGGAATGACACAGTCAAGGCAGCCTGAAAAAGGAAAAAGAAGGCGTATCAAAAATGGCTACATACTAGAACTCAGGTAGACAGAGAATGTTATGTTGAAGAGAGAAACAAAGCCAAACAGATAATTGCAGCATCCAAGAAGAAATCTTGGGAAGACTTCGGAAACAGGTTGGAGACTATGGGTCAAGCTGCTGGAAAACCGTTCTGGAGTGTAATTAGCAGTCTTCGAAAGGGAGGTAAGAAGGAAATGACAAGTATTTGGACAGGTCAGGAAAACTGCTGGTGAACCTTGTGGATGCCTTGGGCAGATGGAGGGAATATTTTGAAGAGTTGCTCAATGTAGGTGTAAATACGATCAGTACTGTTTCAGATTTCGAGGTAGAATGGGATAGGAATGATGATGGAAATAGGATCACATTTGAGGAAGTGGAGAAAATGGTCAATAGAATGCAGTGGAATGTAGCAGCTGGGGTGGATGAAATTAAGGCGGAACTCATCAAATACAGTAGAATGTCAGATCTTAAATGGCTACACATGATAATTGAAATGGCCTGGGAGTCGGGACAGGTTCCATCAGACTGGACAAAAGCAGTAATCACACCTATCTTTAAACATGGAAACAGAAAAGATTGTAACAACAACAGAGGTATCTCTTTAATCAGCGTTGTGGGTAAAATCTTCTCAGGTATTGTTGAAAGGAAAGTGCGACTATTAGTTGAGGACCAATTGGATGAAAATCAGTTTTAGGCCTCTTAGAGGTTGTCAGGACCAGATCTTTAGCTTACGGAAAATAATGGAGAAGTGTTATGAGTGGAACAGGGAATTGTATCTATGCTTTATAGATCTAGAAAAGGCATATGAGCGGGTTCCTAGGAGGAAGTTATTGTCTGTTCTACGAGATTATGGAATAGGAGGCAAAATTTTGCAAGCAATTAAAGGTCTTTACATGAATAGTCAGGCAGCAGTTAGAGTTGACGGTAAATTGTGTTCATGATTCAGAGTAGTTTCAGGGGTAAGACAAGGCTGCAACTTGTCTCCACTGTTGTTCATATTATTTATGGATCATATGTTAAAAACAATAGACTGGCTGGGTGAGATTAAGATATGTGAACACAAAATAAGCAGTCTTGCAGATGCGGATGACTTAGTCGTAATGGCAGATTCGATTGAAAGTTTGCAAAGTAATATTTCGGAGCTAGATCAGAAATGTAAAGACTATGGTATGAAGATTAGCATCTCCAAAACGAAAGTAATGTCAATAGGAAAGAAATATAAACGGATTGAGTGCCCAATAGGAGGAACAAAGTTAGAACAGGTGGACGGTTTCAAGTACTTAGGATGCATATTCTCACAGAATGGCAACATAGTGAAAGAACTGGAAGCGAGGTGTAGCAAAGATAATGCAGTGAGCGCTCAGCTACGATCTACTCTCTTCTGCAAGAAGGAAGTCAGTACCGAGACTAAGTTATCTGTGCTCCGTTCAATCTTTCGACCAACTTTGTTGTATGGGAGCGAAAGCTGGGTGGATTCAGGATACCTTATCAACAAGGTTGAGGTTACGGATATGAAAGTAGCTAGGATGATTGCAGGTACTAGTAGATGGGAACAACGGCAGGATGGTGTCCACAATGAGGAAATCAAAGAAAATAAATGGCTCTGAGCACTATGGGACTCAACTGCTGCGGTCATTAGTCCCCTAGAACTTAGAACTACTTAAACCTAACTAACCTAAGGACATCACACACATCCATGCCCGAGGCAGGATTCGAACCTGCGACCGTAGCAGTCGCACGGTTCCGGACTGCGCGCCTAGAACCGCGAGACTACCGCGGCCGGCGGAAATCAAAGAAAAACCGGGAATGAACTCTACAGATGTAGCAGTCAGTGCGAACAGGCTTAGATGGTGGGGTCATGCTACACGCATGGGAGAAGCAAGGTTACCCAAGAGACTCATGGGTTCAGCAGTAGAGTGTAGGAGGAGTCGGGGCAGACCAAGGAGAAGGTACCTGGATTCGGTCAAGAATGATTTTGAAGTAATCGGTTTAACATCAGAAGAGGTACCAATGTTAGCACTGAATATGGGACCATGGAGGAATGCTCCAGACTGAACGCAGAAAGGCATAATCAATCTTAAATGATGATGATGATGATGATGATGATGATGACAGAATCGATTTTGGGTCATACAGCATATGTTTTAAGCGGATCTTAAGATGGTCACTATAGGCCGAAACCAATAAGCTGAGAACAAATACAAAATCTGCGATCTTATCCCGCAAAAAACTAAACAAGTTCTCGGGAGAGTTGCCTCTGACGTCGTCGCATAGTTTCTGTGCAGTCTTCTCCCTGTGACTGACAAGGAAATAGTCCCAATGTGGATAAACGATCTTGATGAAACGTGGCGGGTGTGTAGAAGTGAGAAACCAGTACTAAAAGTATTTTTTTCTGTCCAGTTTCACTTTTAAGGAGCAAAACACACCCCGAAAAGTAATTTGACGTTTAGCTTCAGAGGGAGTATCTTTGAAACGATGATATATAAGAAATGTTTTTCATGTAAAAGTTTATATGTAATTAATGTGCTTGAAAACTGTATTAACAACTTTTGTGCGTTCTATGTGCATGGTGCAAAAAGCATTATGTTCTAAGCATTTCCATTGAGGTTATCAGTACTGTAACCATTTTCTATCATAATAATGAGTTAATTATTTTCGATTAAGATAACACGCTTGTGGAAAACAGTACTCTAAAAAACAAAAGAATGAATGTAAGCCGTAAAATAACAATTGAAAACATAAAACGAATATAATTAAAGTATAGTATTAAAGGTTTCGGTATTTTATGTTGACAATATTCAGGTAGCACATTTTGTAGAGCTTACGTTTCCAAAACTGGTGTTTCAGATGCTAGTTTTATTACACTGGAAAGTATGTGGCTTGTAAGCTTCTTTAATTATTTGCAAAAAAAATTTTCATTTTTAGAAATTAATGGATGGTGCTGGGGTATTTTTCAGAATTTCGAATTATTACAAAAGTTGACTATTCAGCTTTCACGAACGTTAATTACATCTCAAATTTTATATGAAATACATTTTTATATCATCGTTTCCGAGGTATTCCCTTTAAAACTCAAATGCCAGATTACCTTGCGGAGTGCGTTTCACTCCTTAAAGGTCAAATCGGGCGTAAACAAAAGAATATTTATTTCACTATTTTGTGTCCCCTACTGAGAAGCAAATTTTCGTCAATATCGTTTAATGAAATTTGTGAGTGTTCAGTTGTGAGTGTGGTTCCTATCCCGCATGTAGTACCGTCGTATGCAGCCGAGGGTAGAGATGGAATTTCGGGCCACTGTCGTCGACCCTGGTCTGTATCTACCAAATAAGGCTTCTGTACGTCTGGCCGGGTGTACGCCGCGTATGCAACCTCAGTTATGTCTCCATGACTCAGTAGTCGCTCGTCCCAGCTGTTTGGGCAAGTTTAAAATTTGGGCCATGTACCAATTTTTTGAGCAAAGTTATGTGTCGTCGTAACTGCCGTCTGGGTCACTTCTGCTGTGCAGCGAGCTACGTTAATGTAAGTATTAACTGTATTTTTTTTTACTTGCCACTTCTTCTTCCGTGTGTTTTTGCTTTTAGAAAGCTTTCATTGTCGAGTGCTAGTAATAGTGTTCCATAGATTTCGTGTTTGTTTTGAATAAAGTCAGAGAGAGTCCCTTTAGTCAGCCATAGTGCCAGTAGTGTCAGTGTTTGTTTCCAATACAGTCCAGAGACAGGTAGTGCTATTTTAGTTGTTTTCTACAAGAAGTTGTTACAGTTTAGTCAATGATCAGCCGCCTTTAGTGAATTAGCAGTCTAGTTAAAAGTTGATTAAGTCTCTTCAGTAAATTGATTCCTTAGGATGGATAGAATGTGTGACTGCTGTGTACGGACGCAGGAGGAGCTGGCCACTGTTCGCGAACAGCTGAACGTGTTGATGGCTGCGGTCAGCCGTCTTCAGGCTGCTGCCTCGGAGTGTAACGGCAGTGGGGAGTCTGGTGCGTCGCATGGTACACCCCAGGTGTTACATGCTTCACCCAATGTCCCTGCTGTCGAGACATCTTCGCGGGTACCGGGCGCGGTTGGGCCACCCTCTCCCCAAGGGGAGTGGCGGGTTCAGCGGCGTTCGCGGCGCACGAGGCGGAGGGTCAATGTGGAGGCTGGCCGTGTGGCATCGCCCGCTCTGCCTGTGAGTGGACATGTGGCTGCTCCTTCAGCAAGGTCCGAGCAGGCACACGGGGGGAGGGGTTTATTAGTTATTGGGAGTTCCAACGTTAGGTGGGTGATGGAGCCCCTTAGGGAAATACCGGAAAGGTCGGGGAAGAAGGCCAGTGTTCACTCTGTCTGCTTGCCGCGGGGTCTCATCCTAGATGTGGAAAAGACCCTGCCGGGGGCGATAGAGAGCAGTTGGTGTACCCGACTGCAAATTGTTGTTCCTGCCGGCACCAATGACTCCTGCCGTCTGGGTTCAGAGGTCATCCTCAGTTCGTACAGGCGGTTGGCGGAATTGGTGAAGGCGGAAAGCCTCGCTCGTGTGGTGGAATCTCAGCTAACTATTTGTAGTATCGTTCCCACTCCCGATCCCTGTTCTCTGGTTTGGAGCAGAGTATAAGGCTTAAACCAGAGGCTCAGACGATTCTGCGGAGATCTGGGGTGCAAATTTCTCGACCTCCGCTATCGGATGGAGAAATGTAGGGTCCCCCTGAATAGGTCAGGCGTGCACTACACGCAGGGTCGCGGAGTACGTGTGGAGTGCACATGGGTTTTTTTAGGCTAGAGAATTCCCTCCCTAGGCCCGACAAGACGCCTCCTGAGACGCGGCAAGGTAGGAGTAGGCAAAATGCAACATGGAATAACAATATTAATGTGCTAATAGTAAACTGCAGGAGCGTCTATAGAAAGGTCCCAGAACTGCTCTCATTAATAAACGGTCACAATGCCCACATAGTACTAGGGACAGAAAGTTGGCTAAAACTAGACGTAAACAGTAATGAAATCCTAAACTCACATTGGAATGTATACCGCAGAGACAGGCTGGACAGTGAAGGGGGAGGCGTGTTTATAGCGATAAGAAGTGCAATAGTATTGAAGGAAATTGACGGAGATCCAAAATGTGAAATAATTTGGGTGAAGGTCACAGTTAAAGCAGGATCAGACATGGTAATTGAATGTATCTATAGGCCCCCTGGCTCAGCAGCTGTTGTAGCTGAGCACCTGAAGGATAATTTGGAAAATATTTCAAGTAGATTTCCCCACCATGTTATAGTTCTGGGTGCAGATTTTAAGTTTCCGAATATAGACTGGGAAACTCTAACGTACATAACGGGTGGCAGGGACAAAGAATCCAGTGAAACTTTTTAAGTGCTTTATCTGAAAACTACCTCGACAGTTAAACAGAGAACCGACACGTGGCGATAACATATTAGACCTTCTGGTGACAAACAGACCCGAACTATTTGAAACAGTTAACGCAGAACAGGGAATCAGCGAGCATAAAGCGGTTACTGAATCGATGATTTCAGCCGTAAATAGAAATATTGAAAAAGGTAGGAAGATTTTTCTATTTAGCAAAAGTGACAAAAAGCAGATTTCAGGGTACCTGACGGCTCAACACAAAAGTTTTGTCTCAAGTACAGGTAGTGTTGAGGATCAGTGGATAAAGTTCAAAACCATCGTACAATATACGTTAGGTGAGTATGTGCCAAGCAAGATCGTAAGAAATGGAAAAGAGCCACAGTGGTACAACAACCGAGTTATAAAACTGCAGCGGAAGCAAAGGGTACTTCACAGCAAACATTAACATAGCCAAAGCCTTGCAGACAAACAAAAATTACGCGAAACGAAATGTACTGTGAGGAGGGCTATGCGAGAGGCGTTCTATGTACTGACTTGGCAGAAAATCCTAAGAAATTTTGGTCTTATGTCAAAGCGGTAGTTGGCCAAAACAAAATGTCCAGACACTCTGTGACCAAAATGGTACTGAAGCAGAGGATGACAGACTAAAGGCCGAAATACTAAATGTCTTTTTCCAAAGCTGTTTGACAGAGGAAGACTGCACTGTAGTTCCTTCTCTAGATTGTCGCACAGATGGCGAAATGGTAGATATAGAAAAACACAACAGAGGGATGGAGAAATAATTAAAATCGGTCAAAAGAGCAAAGGCCGCTGGTCCTGATGGGATACCAGTTTGATTTTACACAGAGTACGCGAAGGAACTTGCCCCCCTTCTTGCAGCGCTGTACCGTAGGTCTCTAAAAGAGCGTAGCCTTCCAAAGGATTGGAAACGAGCACAAGGCATCCCCGTTTTCAAGAAGGGACGTCGAACAGATGTGCAGAAATATAGACTATATCTCTAACGTTTATCAGTTGTAGAATTTTGGAACACTTGTTATGTTCGAGTATAATGACTTTTCTGGAGACTAGAAATCTACTCTGTAGGAATCAGCATGGGTTTCGAGAAAGACGGTCGTGTGAAACCTGGCTCGCGATAGTCGTCCACGAGACTCAGAGGGCCATAGACACGGGTTCACAGGTAGATGCCGTGTTTCTTGACTTTCGCAAGGCGTTCGATACAGTTCTCCACAGTAACAAAGTAAGAGCGTATGGACTATCAGACCAGTTGTGTGATTGGTTTGAAGAGTTCCTAGATAACAGAACGCAGCATGTCATTCTCAATGGAGAGAAGTCTTCCGAAGTAAGAGTGATTTCAGGTGTGCCGCAGGGGAGTGTCGTAGGACCGTTGATATTCATAATATACATAAATAATCTTGTGGATGACATCGGAAGTTCACTGAGGCTTTTTGCGGATGATGCTGTGGTATATCGAGAGGTTGTAACAATGGAAAATTGTACTGAAATGCAACAGGATCTGCAGCGAATTGACACATGGTGCAGGGAATGGCAATTGAATCTCAATGTAGACAAGTGTAACATGCTGCAAATAAATAGAAAGAAAGATTCCTTGTCATTTAGCTATAATATAGCAGGTCAGCAACTGGGAGTACGCATTAGGAGTGATTTCAAATGGAATGATTATATAAAGTTGATCGTCGGTTAAGCAGATGCCAGACTGAGATTGATTGGAAGAATCCTAAGGAAATGCAATCCGAAAACAAAGGAAGTAGGTTGCAGTACGCTTATTCGCCCACTGCTTGAATACTGCTCAGCAGTGTGGGATCCGTACCAGATAGGGTTGATCGAAAAGTTAGAGAAGATCCAACGGAGAGCAGCGCGCTTCGTTACAGGATCATTTAGTAATCGGGAAAGCGTTACGGAGATGATAGATAAACTTCAGTGGAAGACTCTGCAGGAGAGACGCTCAGTAGCTCGGTACGGGCTTTTGTTGAAGTTTAGAGGACATACCTTCACCGAAGAGTCAAGCAGTATATTGCTCCCTCCTAAGTATATCTCGCGAAGAGACCATGATAAAATCAGAGAGCTTAGAGCCCACACAGAGGCATACCGACAATCCTTCTTTCAGCGAACAATACAAGAATGGAATGGAAGGGAGAACCGATAGAGGTACTCAAGGTACCCTCCGCCACACACCGTCAGGTGGCTTGTGGAGTATGGATGTAGAGGTAGATGTAGAGCTGTACCTCTGCGTTGCCTCAGTGTTGGAAGTATCCCAAAGCGGCCCACGCCTGCCGCGACATTTTTGCATGTGCTCTGCTGTTGAGGTCAACCACTGTCATAGATTACTACATGTTACCGACATATCTTAAAATCATGCCAGCACTTCTTTGCGTGCGAACGCAGCAATTTATTTTATTTTTACACATTTCGCAGTTTATGAAGTCGGAACGGATTACGACCTTCAGCCTCGTTTTATAGACGACCACGAACTGCTCATATAACTCACCAAACTCCTCATTTTTTTGAATGTCACACTGACTTAATTGAGTACCAGTAACCCATCCATACTCGATTCTTTAAAGAGACGAATTCCTATGTGTAAAACAGCTTTAAACGTCTGTTACTTTACAAATGCTTTAATAGGTAAAACACTTAACGTTAAGCAAGTAAAGCCTTCGCGACTAAGGATCCGAAACCTTAAATATGTTAGTTTTACAATTATTAGCTTCGAAATATTTACACATAGACTAGCGAAAAAGTCGAAAACAAACTGTGTAAAGCAAACAAGTGATAAGCCTTTTCTGTGTGCATGGAATATCTGCTTGGCAAATAGTGGACTGTGTCAAACCAGTGATGGAGCCTTGATCATAGCAAAAGTAAGTTATGAAAGCAAAGCATAGTGTAACAATATAATTCTGGATGTTCATTCATTACTATATGTTAATTCTGTCTGCAAGATCTGTTGCCAATAGAGTCAGAAGTAAACAAGTGATAAATTAAAACGTTGTGCCTGTTGCTGAAATTTTCATTGTATGAACGACGATAATGTGCGTATAGTAATCGAGAATTTTTCCTTTCATTATTTTGTACGAGTGACAGTAAGTTTCGAAATATTTTGAAATTATGTTAAAGTTTGTAGGAAGTCGGTAATGGTTGTCGTCATATACTAGGCGAATATAGACTGGGCAGTTTTCTTGACGTGCCTCAAGACATCTGTACCGCTATTAACTGTACTAGATAACTTTTTGCGTCTAACCTTTAACGTAGTGTTACACCTCTCAATGAGCAAATGATGACAAGACCTGAAATTTAAAACAAATACACAAAATCGGTTTCTTTAACTTTTTATGGAGACTTTACTCCTCGTCAAATTAATCTAAAACACCCGCCTTATGATTTGTACCTTAAAGAAATCTTATTAGAAATATCTTACTTAATTTTCCACTTTTACACAATTTTTGGCAGTAATTTAAAGTTCTTTTCAGGAATTTTAAGTTCTCTTCCGCATGTTAAGATCTTTTCAGTTCACTCTCGTCTCTGCAGCAGCACTAAGGGCCTATCTGTACAGGCCTGAAGTGCCGCTTGCTCAGAGACGTCGTAAAGTTTTGTAGGTGAGAATCTTCTGACTAGTGCGGTGACGTCATAACCCTTGCAACGTCCCTAGAACCCTTGTCACGTGTTCACTACGTCAGTTCAGACTACATTAACCCCACAGACAGCGTATTATATCTATATGTTGTTTTCCTGAGTACTGTAACTTTAAACCTCTGGATATCGGTAACGGCTAATGATATGGAAAAACCTTTCAGTGTTACCCGAGAACATCATTCTAACGACATATGGTAAATGTTTCTACAATCTGTTATGAATAAAATTACAGATGTGGCCAACCCCAATGTCGCTTTATGGGGATCCGTCCATGAATAAATGGCGCTTTATAATCCGCCTCCGGTCGCCCCTGCACTGTAGCTAGTACAACAGAACAAATACCTTTCCTGAATTTTCCGGGATTGCAATGTTTAAATTTTGACCTATTCTGTAGGTATATAAATTATCACTAGGCCAAGGGCTGTAAAAAATGGTTCAAATGGCTCTGAGCACTATGCGACTTAACATCTGTGGTCATCAGTCCCCTAGACATAGAACTACACTCCTGGAAATGGAAAAAAGAACACATTGACACCGGTGTGTCATACCCACCATACTTGCTCCGGACACTGCGAGAGGGCTGTACAAGCAATGATCACACGCACGGCACAGCGGACACACCAAGAACCGCGGTGTTGGCCGTCGAATGGCGCTAGCTGCGCAGCATTTGTGCACCGCCGCCGTCAGTGTCAGCCAGTTTGCCTTGGCATACGGAGCTCCATCGCAGTCTTTAACACTGGTAGCATGCCGCGACAGCGTGGACGTGAACCGTATGTGCAGTTGACGGACTTTGAGCGAGGGCGTATAGTGGGCATGCGGGAGGCCGGGTGGACGTAGCGCCGAATTGCTCAACACGTGGGGCGTTAGGTCTCCACAGTACATCAATATTGTCGCCAGTGGTCGGCGGAAGGTGCACGTGCCCGTTAACCTGGGACTGGACCGCAATGACGCACGGATGCACGCCAAGACCGTAGGATCCTACGCAGTGCCATAGGGGACCGCACCGCCACTTCCCAGCAAATTAGGGACACTGTTGCTCTTGGGGTATCGGCGAGGACCATTCGCAACCGTCTCCATGAAGCTGGGCTACGGTCCCACACACCGTTAGGCCGTCTTCCGCTCACGCCCCAGCATCGTGCAGCCCGCCTCCAGTGGTGTCGCAACAGGCGTGAATGGAGGGACGTTTGGAGACGTGTCGTCTTCAGTGATGAGAGTCGCTTCTGCCTTGGTGCCAATGATGGTCGTATGCGTGTTTGGCGCCGTGGAGGTAAGCGCCACAATCAGGACTGCATACGACCGAGGCACACAGGGCCAACACCCGGCATCATTGTGTGGGGAGCGATCTCCTACACTGGCCGTACACCTCTGGTGATCGTCGAGAGGACACTCAATAGTGCACGGTACATCCAAACCGTCATCGAACCCATCGTTCTACCATTCCTAGACCGGCAAGGGAACTTGCTGTTCCAACAGGACAATGCACGTCCGCATGTATCCCGTGCCACCCAACGTGCTCTAGAAGGTGTAAGTCAACTACCCTGGCCAGCAAGATCTCCGGATCTGTCCCCCATTGAGCATGTTTGGGACTGGATGAAGCGTCGTCTCACGCGGTCTGCACGTCCAGCAAGAACGCTGGTCCAACTGAGGCGCCAGGTGGAAATGGCATGGCAAGCCGTTCCACAGGACTACATCCAGCATCTCTACGATCGTCTCCATGGGAGAATAGCAGCCTGCATTGCTGCGAAAGGTGGATATACACTGTACTAGTGCCGACATTGTGCATGCTCTGTTGCCTGTGTCTATGAGCCTGTGATTCTGTCAGTGTGATCATGTGATGTATCTGATCCCAGGAATGTGTCAATAAAGTTTCCCCTTCCTGGGACAATTAATTCACGGTGTTCTTATTTCCATTTCCAGGAGTGTACTTAAACCTAACTAACCTAAGGACATCACACACATCCATCCCCGAGGCTGGATTTGAACCTGCGGCCGTAGCAGCAGTGCGGTTCCAGACTGAAGCGCCTAGAGCCGCTCGACCACTGCTGCCGACTTACCAAGGGCTGTCCAAAACACTTGACCCTTCATCTATGTGATCAACCGAACCCGAGATATTAGTCTCTGAATATCGCATTTTCGTGCGCGGCTTTTTGGACCATGTCAGATACTGGTAAGGTGTAAGACTGTGCGCCGACTGTGGAAACACTGAAAATCATTTTTTTGTGTCCGTGTGAGTCGATAGATAGGAAACCTGTAATAGGGGCTGGGAGGTCGTATGGCTGTTTAAGCTATTTAGCAGTATAGATGATAATCATTAGGCAACAGTTCTACCAGTCGTTTCAGTTATAGGATGATGAATGTAATTGCAGATGATTAGAACTAAGTCATGAAGGCGTCTTTAACGTCTCCGGATTTGGACATTAAAGACTGAGTAATTTTTGTAACTTATTACTAAAATGTCTAAAGTGTACAGTATTTATTTTTCATCAGAACCATAGTCTGAACAATATAGCTAGCACCCCTGACAATTGCAATTATTGCTAATAATATCTTTTCTTGTTATGTACAAGAAGCGGTCGTAATAGCCGCTACGTCAGGGGATCTCAAGTTGATTCCGTATTTCTAGATTTCCGGAAAGCTTTTGACACCGTTCCTCATAAGCGACTTCTAATCAAGCTGCGGAGCTATGGGGTATCGTCTCAGTTGTGCGACTGGATTCGTGATTTCCTATCAGCAAGGTCGCAGTTTGTAGTAATAGACGGCAAATCATCGAGTAAAACTGAAGTGATATCAGGTGTTCCCCAGGGAAGCGTCCTGGGACCTCTACTGTTCCTGATCTATATAAATGACCTGGGTGACAATCTGAGCAGTTCTCTTACTGTTCGCAGATGATGCTGTAATTTACCGTCTAGTAAGGTCATCCGAAGACCAGTACCAGTTGCAAAGCGATTAAGAAAAGATTGCTGTATGGTGTGTCAGGTGGCAGTTGACGCTAAATAACGAAAAGTGTGAGATGATCCACATGAGTTCCAAAAGAAATCCGTTGGAATTCGATTACTCGATAAATAGTACAATTCTCAAGGCTGTCAATTCAACTAAGTACCTGGGTGTTAAAATTACGAACAACTTCAGTTGGAAGGACCACATAGATAATATTGTCGGGAAGGCGAGCCAAAGGTTGCGTTTCATTGGCAGGACACTTAGAAGATGCAACAAGTCCACTAAAGAGACAGCTTACACTACACTCGTTCGTCCTCTGTTAGAATATTGCTGCGCGATGTGGGATCCTTACCAGGTGGGATTGACGGAGGACAACGAAAGGGTGCAAAAAAGGGCAGCTCGTTTTGTATTATCACGTTATAGGGGAGAGAGTGTGGCAGATATGATACACGAGTTGGGATGGAAGTCATTAAAGCATAGACGTTTTTCGTCGCGGCGAGACCTTTTTACGAAATTTCAGTCACCAACTTTCTCTTCCGAATGCGAAAATATTTTGTTGAGCCCAACCTACATAGGTAGGAATGATCATCAAAATAAAATAAGATAAATCAGAGCCCGAACAGAAAGATTTAGGTGTTCGTTTTTCCCGCTCACTGTTCGGGAGTGGAATAGTAGAGAGATAGTATGATTGTGGTTCGATGAACCCTCTGCCAAGCACTTAAATGTGAATGGCAGAGTAGTCATGTAGATGTAGATGTAGATGTAGATGTCATCTGTCTGTCTTACTTTTGTTTTCGCCGTTTTTGGAGAAAGAGTAATTTACGTTTAGGAGCCGTGTATGCTCTAATTGTTAATATATGTTATCCGTGTTATTATTGAGAGGAGCCTTCCGATCCCTCATGTCAATGTTTTGAACATTTAAACAATTTCTAGCAATTTATAGCTCAAGCGCCGCCAGGAAACTGAACACCACTGATGTGCAGCAGTCAGCCGCAGTTTCAAATATTACGAAATATTCCATGCGTTTTTACCACAGCACCAGCCACAATCCAGTTTAATGCATTTCATTTAATAATATCTTGCACAGCAAAGAGTTTATTTTATTACAGTGCCAGTATTTAAAATATTTTAGATCCAAGTTAGATACAGCCGCTTTGGCCTTGACTACGAACGAAAGAGTCTTAAAATATCCAAATTGTTTAGGCGCCGTAGAATTGAACCCACCAACGAAAAGTAAACGCAAAGCGAGTGTTTTATTCTCTTTTACGTATTCTTATTTCATTTACTTGCCTAGGGAAGTCTGACTTCTGTTATATACATGTTGACGTAATTTATAGGCAGGCTTGGTGTCTGAATATCAACCAACGAACTCGTATGCAAGAATATAATGAAACACTTCGATACGGTTATTGAAGGATCATAGTGTTCTAGTGGGCAATGGTGAGAAAGGAAATTGATCAAGGGAGCCATACCAACATTCGTCTCAGATGATAGTGCAAAACAACACACAGCAAGGAACAAGAATTGCAGGTAAAATATTAACCCTGCAGCTATGAGAAATGAAACTTAACAAATTCTCTCGGTGCAACAAATGATCCCACACGACGGCAAGAAGCAAGTGAGGTGCACCGCACCTCAGGCGGGCATTATTGTAACGGCGGGGCTGAACGCTCGGCAACAGCGATGCGTGCTGCGGCCACACGAGGTCTCGCGGAACTGGCTCTCTCCCGTGCCTCCGACGTGAACCTCGCAGCACTGCTTCCGTCTTTGTCCACTGCTGATAGGAAAGCGCAAAAACCAGGCATGTGCAAACTTTGGTGACCCGCAGGCCTGATTCACATAATTGAGCTCGTTGGTCACGTGAAGCGACAGCGGCGTTCCTAGCGCGTATAATGAAAACTGTAGCGACTATGACTTTAAAGTTTTTGGGATAATGAACCGGTACGAATGGCACTCCTTTGACAACACACAAAGTCAACAAATTACGCATCAAGACATGCGTTTTTTAGAGTACGTTCATTTTATTCCCACCCAACATTTAGATGTTGTACCTTTATTTATGACGTTTTAAAATAACTGTCTTAAGAACTTCCGTTGAAAATTCTGCAACCCCGTTCGTACTGTACTCAAGTGATTCATGTCAAGAGGTATTGGATGTGTTCTTGGCCGCACGACGGGAATTAACTGAATGCGGAATGATAGCTGGAGCTAGACGTATGGGACGTTGCAGTTCGTAAACCGTTAGGGAATGCATAATTCCGAGATCCCCAGTGTCCGTGGTGCGCCGAGAATATCAAGCGTTGTTTCTCACCACAGAGAACGTTGTGGCCGGCGGTCTTCAGTTAATGATCGAGAGCAGCGGCGTTTGCGTAGAGTTGACCGCCCTGACAGAGAAGCAACAATGTCTGAAATAACAGCAGAAATCAATGTGGGATGTTCTACGAACGTATCCGGTAGGACAGTGAGACGAAATTTGGTGTTAGTGGGCTGTGGCTGCAGAGTGTAATTGCTAACAACACTACATCGCCTGAAGCGCCTCTTCTGGGCTAGTGACCATATCAGTTGGACCCTAGATGACTGGATAGCCGTGGCCTGGTCAGATGAGTTCCAATATCAATTGGTGAGAACTGAGGCCATGGATCCAAGTTGTCAACAAGGCACTGTGCAAGTTGATGGTGGCTCCATAATGTTGTGGGTTATGTTCTCATGGACTGGATTGGGTCCTCTGGTGCAACTGAACTGATCATTGGTGTACTAACCGTGCTTTTGGAGACCATTTGCAGCCATTCATGGACTTCATGTTCCCAAACTACGATAGCATTTTTATGAGTGACCATGCTCCACGTCAGTGGCCCACAACTGTTCACGATTCGTTTGAAGAATACTCTGGACAATTCGAGCGAATGGTTTGGCCATCCAGATCGCTCGACATGAATCCCATCGAACATTCATGAGACATAATCGAGAGGTCAGTTTGTGCACAAAACCCCGCGCTTTCACTATTATGTACGGCTATAAGTGATGCTGGGTCAGTATTTCTGCAGGGGACTTCCAGCGACTCGTTGAGTACATGTCACGTCTAGCTGGTGCAGTATGCAGAGAAAAGGGAGGTCCGTAACGGTATTACACGGAATCCCATGACTTTGTCACCTCGTTGTAAATATCTTAAGGTCGGTTGCCAAGCATCTTGAGATATGAGAAAGTAAATGCCTGTCGAAGCAACTGGTAAAAGGTCGTTCATTATAAACTGCATTTAATTCCAACAGTTGTACTGTTTTAACATGTGCATAGCAGACAAGTATTATTTACTTGAACTAGTACGAGAAAGAAAAGAAAAACAAAATATGGCAATGAGTCAGGCAATCTATACTACCAGACAAAACTACAATCGTCCCCACATAATTTTGGGTTCTTTGATTGCTCTGGGAGATTACTCATCAGATGTACAACACAAAACACATTAGTATACGTAATTACATGAGTGATAAAGAGATTTACCTAACTTGATACAATGCTGTCTCGGGAGTGCTTGATAATTTGTAACTGTCAGTGATGATTAAAGCTTCACTTGATATGATAATTAACAAACTGGTTTTTTATGTAAGATGTTCAACGTTTACGAAAACAAATTCGTGTGAGACATGAATAACACATTAGTCGTACACGATAATGTTAACTGCTTCAGCTGTGGTCAGCCGGCCGCTGTGTCCGAGAGGTTCTAGGCACTTCAGTCCGGAAACACGCCGCTGCTACAGTCGCAGGTTCGAATCCTTAAGTAGTTCTAAGTCTAGGCTACTGATGACCTCAGATGTTCAGCCCCATACTGCGTAGAGCCATTTGAACCATTACCTGACGTCACGAACTCGGGTAGGACGCTGTCATGCTCTGCACTATATTGACCTCCGTGAGAGAACGCTGCTGCGCTGAGGATGTGGATATGTCTTCTTTAGACTCTACCATTCGCCGTTGGGGATTGGAGATAAACATCCCTAACGTCGTTGGTCGTCACCGACCGTGGTGAAGCACCGCACAGTCACAGTCGACAAAAAATTAGGTGTAGCTTTGCGTCGAGGTAAGCGCGGCAATACGACGATAGGCTCAATACTTTGTACGATGCGAAACTATTGCTGAATCAGTTGGGGCGGGTCACCTTACAACGGCGTCAGCGGCGCCACCCGTGTGACAGGACGGTGGGGTCTCGTGCGTCCAGCTGTTGCGACTTTCTCGCTAAACACTAACAACATCCCTGTCACGCGCCAGCTTTTCGGTGCCTTCGTAGCAGTCAGTCTTAAATCAATGTCGAATTGAGTACAGAGGTGAACGTCAAGGTTGTTTCTCGAAGAGGCCGCGTCAGTATTCTTGGCTTGAGCAACGGAGCCACAGCCTCTTCAGCAGTGGTGAAGTCTAACATGTAAAAGGGACCACCTAGTATTTAATGAGAATGTCACAAAAAAAGAGCTGGTGAGCTATTACATGCTACGAGGGTTGGAGTTCCAGGTAATATAAAAGATATGTGTGTTTGTGTGTGTGTGTTTGTGTGTGTGTGTGTGTGTGTGTGTGTGTGTGTGTGTGTGTGTGTGTGTCTGTCTGTCTGTTTGTGTGTTTGTTCCACCCTCACAATGAAACGGTTGGACGATTGTGGATGCAATTAGGAATTGAGATAGCTGATGCCCTCAATTAACACATTGGCTACGTCATATATAGGTACCTATGAAAGGGGTGTGGGTGAAAAAGAAGTGTGGCCCTCGAAATGCACTACTGATGCTTTGCTGGTACAGTATTTGCGGATGCGAGCACCTGACTTACAACAAACTTACGAACTTAGCACATAATTTAAAACCCTTCAGGAACTTTCTGTCGCTGACAACCTCCACAAAATGATGAAAGGAAACTAGTTAATCGCTTAATACATTTTCGCTCTTCATGCAGTAAAACTGTCGCATGAAGTATGACTTTTAATGTATTACTTCGTCACTAGAAACTGAATTTGCGACAGATTTTGGAGACAGTATGAAATTATATCTCTGTACAACACATACTCCAGGAGATATGATGTAAAGACTGAGATGGCTAAAAAATTGGAAATTAGGAAGCAAACTGCTGATCCCATCGGTCCCTAGGCTTACACACTGCTTAATCCAACTCATACTAAATTACGCTAAGCGAAACACACACTCCCATGCCCGAGGGAGGACTCAAATCTTCGACAGGGGAAGCCGCCCGAACCGTGGCAAGGCACCCGAGGCCGCGCAGCTACCCCCATGGCTGAAAACCTGGCTCATCATGTATGACGCTTAATTTACTACTTATTCTGTTCGCCATACATCTTGCAGACACTAGCCCCATATAGCACTGGATGTGTCTGTGAAATGGTATCACGAGACGGCGGATAAATCAGGGGATATGGGTTCATAAACCAATAGAAGCGTATAATTGAAACTGCAGGACGAAATTAGCTAGAGATACGGTTGAAATGAGTGCACAAATACTTTTGAAATATGATGAATATTTGTGTGTGTCGTGTGTACACCGGCAAAGTCAAGAATAAAAAGCTCATCCTAAACCCCTGGAACGATTTCAACCAAATGTGGTACACATATTAGTTACTGTCTGAGAAGAAATAGTGTGAAGCTAAAAACCACCAGCCTCATGTAGCCGTGGTGCTGAGAACGAGTAGAGAGAAGGGAGAAGGTGCACAGAAAAAGGGGAAGGAGTAGATGAACTAGTAGGGGACTTGTATAGATACAGACCTGAGAATTTTTTTTAAATAACTGTTAACCGCTGATAACACAATGGGGTGCAGCTGGTTTATCATCATTTACAGCACGACAGTAGTGAAACGAGGTAATGCTTAATGTCTGCCTCCAGGGTGTTCCAACAGCGCAGGTTGGAAGAAGCCACGCTTTGCACCAGGTAACTCTCTGCTTTCTAGAGCCACCTGGCGAGACAAGGGAGGTCGCTGCCTAACGGTACATAACGGGACTCAGAGCTGCTTGCCGCGCAACATTCCATGCGAATCATAACTTACCGTTAGAGAAGTATGAACTGTCGCCACAGAGGTAGGCTCCAAATTGCCCTGGACGACTTCACCTAGTATCTGAGCCAGAGGAACGTGCGTAGCGTCCAATAGTCCGCCGTTTCGTGGAGGACGCAGTCGGGACGTAGACGTATTGAAACAGCACACTTTGTCAGTGAAGTTGTCCAGGAAAGCTGGACTAACTGTTGATGAGGTATCCAGTGCAATGATGTTACCCAACCTTAGAACCGTAGGTACAACGTCATTTATCTTACAGTGGTTGCTTGTTACGCCGGCACTTGAGTCGACAGAATAAACAACAACATACATTATGTTGTGTTGGCTGAAGAGCCAACTCCGTGTTACGAGAGGAGGCCGAAATGCACGCGTCTTAGATCGCGCAGACTGGCGTGAGGAGGGATGAACTATACTGACGTGAGGTCTGGAACATGACGACGAATGAGACTTCAGAAAGCGGACGTAATTAGTTAATTAATGATGAATGTCGCTCTTGACGGTACATGATGCACAATATTATCTGTTCAGAAGACATAGTAACTGAATATGGCACCTTGCTAGGTCGTAGCAAATGACGTAGCTGAAGGCTATGCTAAACTGTCGTCTCTGCAAATGAGAGCGTAAGTAGTCAGTGAACCATCGCTAGCAAAGTCGACTGTACGACTAGGGCGAGTTCTAGGGAGTCTCTCTAGACTAGACCTGCCGTGTGGCAGCGCTCGGTCTGCAATCACTGATAGTGGCGATACGCGGGTCCGAGGTATACTAACGGACCGCGGCCGATTTAAAGGATACCACCTAGCAAGTGTGGTGTCTGGCGGTGACACCAAACATTACATTTATTGCAGCTACAAGCTGTGAGGTCTCCTTAAAAAAGCTTCTTTTATGGTATAATTTAAAACATTTGTAAAACGAATGTCGAAGATTTAATTTGTATCTTAATAAACAAAAGAAGGCTCAGCAAGACAAGTGTTTGCTGTCCTTTATCCTCTCATGCATCTCAGCAGCCATTTGAGAGCATCTTTATTTGCACAGCTGTGACTTCGTGATTGGTAATGATATTTGAAGACTCTTTTTACTGTACTCATTACTTTAGCGATAAAGTCATTCTCTCCTAAAGTTTGGTGTATTAAGTTGTCAGTTTCAGAATATTTTTCAGGTCAATTATGGAAAATACTCAAAGGACTGAAGTGGCACCCGATCCGCCATTGTTAACTTGTTTAAAATTCAAGTTTCATTGTACAGCTGAATCTGAATCTTTAGTGATGATGTTCGAGCACGTATCACGATTACTACAGCATTATAGAGATGGGGCCCCTCCACGCCCGCACCAACGTGGTGACCAAACCAATAGTTCTACTGTCACCTCCGTCAACGTGTTAGTTATCTAATAGGTGTATCACAGGATGCTGGGCTGTGATGTTATCCGAGCGTCTGGGTAAGACTACCCATTAACACGGTCCATCAGGTGATAGATATTACAGCAATGAACGATTATCATCTCGGGATTTGTTATATTTATTAACCGCATTCTAAGATACGGCGCGTTTTCGAACAGCTATCTGGAACAACCACTAGCGAAAATATAGAACTTTCATATGCAGCTCGATCAGAGAAAGATAATTACTTTATTGCAAGTTAACGTACTGAGACGAGCCGTGTTTGTGTTGTTTGACGGGATTTATAGACAACGTCTGGCGAACCTGTTGTGTTACGGTATGCTGTTGACGTGTTTCGTTTTGTAGAGTATCCCAGCGTTGATCCGATGCACAAACCAGAGGCCGAAAGGAGATGCCGGTCATCTTAGAGGCTGTCCGTGGTACTGGAGACAACAGCAACCCATGTGTCACAATAAAATCACGGACTCAGAAGCCGGGAGAGACACTTCGCATGACAACAGAAATAATGGAAAATAGCAACAACCATTTTCATAACCCAATTACTCCTAACATCAGTGATTGAAAACGAGGAATCACGGCGCAAGAAAACGTTCAAATTTTAGAAATGTTGTTTGATAAGGATCAGTAAAATAAGTAAAATTCCGCTTTCCGGCCCTAGGCAGGCCAGTCAGGTCCGACCGACCGCCGTGTCATCCTCTGCCAAGGGCATCATTAAGTGCGGTATGCAGGGGCACGTGGTCAGCACACCGATCTCGCGGGTGTTGTCAGCATTCTTGACCTTTGAGCTGCTAGTAATGGGTTGAGAAGCTCCTCAATTGCCTCACAAAGCTGAACGTAACTCGCTCCAGTTCTCCTACCTAGGAAAAATCCTCAATAGGAACAGGAATCTAACCCGCCACCGCATTGCAGTCAGCAGCGCTAACCACTCACCTACGGGGGCGGACATTAAGAAAAAGACATGATTTTTCTTTCAGGAAGATCTGTAGGTAAAGGAGAGTAGCAAGCTATATGAGACAGGAGAGAAGCGCACATGGGATTAGCAGAAGGGTGGAAAGATACAGTTGCTGCCAGGCACTAACTGTGGCCTCAAGATCTAAAGTAGTCTTTTTCTCAGGCTCTGTGTCAGATATCGCCAGAACAATTGTGTAACATAGTTTTGAGAAAACTGACTCCGTTGTGAGGTGTGTTGACTTCGAACCTCGCTATCTGCATCAAAATTTTGTAAAGAAAAGGACTCGAGAACCCAAGTTCTATTTACAGTTGTCTCCAGGTCCAGCCTGAATTTAAAAGTGGGCACTTCTCTGTCAGATTTGTTGTTCAAAGGATGATGATTAGAACTACTTTTTAGACTATCAATTTCTAATTTTGGCAGTCTAGCTGAAAATGATTTGAAACAAAATGCAAAGTGAAAAGTTGTTCGTACGCTAACATCGTAGCAAAGCTGCCATTTACCAATTTAAATAATAAAACCAGAATGACTAGTCTAAGCATCACAAGATGCACACAGTATCTTTTCCCAGCATGTTGCCAACTGCTTTCCCCAGCGACCACGGTCGGCTTTGACGTCACGAAACATCGCTAAACCACGGCGGTGTCTGTGACGCCAGAATAAAACTCCTGTCTGAGTTGACTGTTAATATTACAGCACAATTAATGTAATCGTTTTCCTTTTGTTTGCGTAACATCGAGATGAAAACATATGTTATCAAATTTGTTATGGACGATAATTAGTGACTTCAATGCAATAGTCCACAGTTACGTGATAGCTGTGTCAGAATTCGTCTCAGACAAAAGAGATTTTCTTGTGTTTCCCAGTGTCATTTCTACATGCTAATTGCAACGCAAATAGCTAGTGCGAAATCATAGTGCTTCACTGTTGTCGCAACAGTATATTTCTAGTTAACATCAGAACGACGGTAGTAATCCCAAATAATTTACGAGAAAAACAGGAGTTTCCTTACGGCACATGTGAATTGCGTTCTGTCACATTTAGCGACCGGGGCTTTATCGGACGTGTATTCTAGCTCTTGCAGTTTGGCTCTCGGAAAAGAAACGCCACCAGAGAGGCAGTCCTCACTTTATGAATGACAATGGAAGCAAAACGAAAGAAAAACCGAGACACGTTATTACGATTTGGGTGCCAGCGAAAAGTGTTCCACAATGTAAAAAGGTCAGCATGTTCGAAATTCTGATAAAAATTCTAGTAATCCATAGAGAAACTGTTCTTTTTCTTCACCGTTTGTTCCGCGTGGTCGCAGGATCTGCTGAGTGGGTTCGCTGTCTTTATTTTATTCGACTGTGTGATACATCGGAAGACCCACAAAAAAAAAAAAAAAAAAAATCAAATGCCTCTGAGCACTATGGGACTAAACATATATGGTCATCAGTTCCGTAGAACGTAGAAATACTTAAACCTAACTAACCTAAGGACATCACACAACACCCAGTCATCACGAGGCAGAGAAAATCCCTGACCCCACCGGGAATCGAACCCGGGCGCGGGAAGCGAGAACGCTACCGCAAGACCACGAGCTGCGGACGACCTACAGCCTTCAGACTGTCGGCTCATCGCTGTCTATGTCGTCCCTTCGACCTCTTTACCATGGCTTCCACTGTATGTGACGCATTTGCAGTGATATCGTCCTCTGTGTGTAACACATGACCGAACCATAGCAGATGTAGCTTTTTTTCTGGAACGGTGCTACCGCCACAAAACGTTTCCTCATAGTGTTGCCCAAAATGTAATCCAGTCAAGTGGCGCCACTATCCATCTGGCATGTGTCCGTGATTCGCAGTCGTCGTTCTGCCAGTATGTAGTTGGCCAGCACACGGTGGGGCAGAGAACAACAGGACAGGTGACAGTTCAGTAGGTCTTTGACTTCAGACGATCCCTGATCCGACGATTGCAGGTCACTCTGGTTGTCGTTCGCCACTTCATCCAGGCTGACTAGAGATTGTTAGATCTTCTCCGTAAACGGTGACGTTGCCAACATCTCGCCGATCTGAAGTCGTGTACTTAGTTTTCTTCTTGTTGGGCCGAACATCATTTCTCGCGAGTCGGTCGTTACACTATTATGTTTGGTGCTAGAGGTCAAGCACGCTCTCCGCAGCCAACGCATCATCGCCACAGAGAAGTGTCCACGGTAGCAGCCTGTGCAGGTCTGAGGTGGCAGTGTCCCTCAGGAGAATAAACAGCAGTCGTGATGAGGACGAACCTGGGTGGGATCCTACTGTGATAATATTCCTGTAACCTCGGATCTAGGTACAGAAACCGTACCCATTTATCAGGGTACTCTGGAGTGCCATTGTCTCGAAACGCTAACCAGCTTGTACCAGGTGGTACCCGATCGAAAGTCTTTGCGAGGTCAAGTAAAGCTAAGTGCAGGGCCTTGTTCCTTTCACGATATTTTTCAACAGGCAACCTTGCTTAATGTATTGCGTGCCACAATTTTTCACAACTCCTCCTTGGTTACTTGTGATTTGGACTGTCTCGTGAATCCTTTTGTCGAGAATGCGTTCAAGGATCTTCATCGCGTGGCTCAGTAATCTGATCGGGCGGTAATTAGAACAGTTGGCAAGGCTTCTTTTCTTTTTGAAGATTGGTACAGTGATGCTCCACTGCCAATCTGTTGAAATTCTACCTTCGCTGATGACCTACTTGAAAATGTCTGTTAGCAAGCCTGCCGCATTCCACTGCTGAGAACACCAAAACCTTGCTATATGGTCGTCGGAGCCAGTAGCTTTCTCCATTCTTCATCTCCTTCAGAATAGAGTCGACTTCGCAATGTTAATGTCGTTGACTGGTCCTTCACTAGCTAACGTGTTTGGTATTGGTGGATGGGGAAATTCCTCGGTAGGAATCCTCTCAAAGTCGTTCCGCCAATGCTCCTTTTCCTCTCTCTCTCTTTTTTTTTTCAGTCGACCCGTTTCCTCGTTGATCCCGTAAAAGTGCTGAATGTATTCCGTTTTACGATGTTTTCGTTTGACTAGACGATAAATGTCACTAGCCTCTCGACGGACTTAGTTTTAGGCATTCCAACAAGACAGTGTTCTGTCTGCAAGGAAGTCGTGATAAAAAATTTTTCCTTCTTGGTTTCATCTCTCCGAGAACAGAGCGTGCGGATTTATAAACGGACATCTTCAGTTTACTCTAACTTACTTCGACTGTGGTAACTGGTGACGCCGCAATTTCTGTCATAATATGAGCCTCCTCCTCGATTCTTGATGGTCCATTTGTGGCAGAGTACCCAGACTTTGGTCGGTCATTCTAAGCTTACAGATGACTGGTCGGTGCTGCACTACGCCGGTTTCATGTGGAACAACTTTCGTGTTTAATACATCTTTGAGGAATTTTGCGATTGAAAGCAAAATGATAGATGACTGATGAAGAAAGTGGGATACAAGGGCCAGATTAGCACTGGCACGGAGTGCACTCCTGGCCAACGTACGGTCACTAGTACCAGACATCCACTGGTTTGTAGCACATTACTGTACGGCAGTGAATCACAAATTGTGGAAAAACTGGAACAGATGACAAACGCAGAGTCTGCGATGTGATCCTGCAGAAGAATTCTCAAAATCAGGAGGACTGATAAGGTAATAAATGAAGAGATTTTCCGCAGGACTGGCAAAGTAAGAAATGTGTGAGGAACACAGACAAAAAATGGAACAGGGCGATAGGACAAGTGCTGAAATATCAGAGAATGACTTCCATGGTTCTGCATGCAGTTCTAGAGGGTAACTGCTGACAATTATATGGTAAGAAGGGGATTAGAATAGATCAGACAAATAATTGACGATGTAGGGTGCAAGGCAAAAAAACAATGACAAATGCATACGATGCCACAATTTGAAAACAGAAAAATAATGACGTACAAAAACGATTTTTCCCTCTAAGTGAAATGGCCAAGGGCTTCCCCACTATTATATTAAGGTCGAAAACCCGCAACTGCCTAGTGATTACCGACCAATTAGCATACTGCCTGCTGTTTCCAAAGCACTGGAATATATTGTTCATGACCAAATCACTGAACACTTGCATGAATTCAGTCTATATGACAAATTTCAATCCGGTTTCCGTAAACATCACAGCACAAACACAGCTCTAATTAAGGTAACTGATGACCTGAAATATGCCATCGACAATCGAAAGGCAACAATATTGACGCTACTGGACTTCAGCAAAGCTTTTGACACTGTTAACTTTGACATATTACTCAGAAAAATGCAACAGCTTAATTTCTCTGATAGTGCAATGAGATGGTTTGAAAGCTACTTAAAAGACAGACAGCAATGTGTTGTCTGCGCAAATGAAAAATCTTCCTGGAAACATGTTTCTTCGGGAGTGCCACAAGGATCAGTCTTAGGACCACTTTTGTTTTCTTTATATGTCAACGATATTTCGTCGGTTTTGTCCTCCTGTAAACATCATTTCTATGCCGACGACCTCCAGCTCTATCTCAGCGTCAGACCTGAAGACGTAAACACTGCAATCGCTCTGATGAATGATGATCTGTCTTCAGTAGTGACATGGGCGAAAAACCTGGGGCTTAAATTAAATGCAAAAAAGACGCAAGTAATCTTAATAGCCCATCAGAAATTAATAAGTTCAGATTTCCGCGAACGGCTACCTCCTATTCTGCTCGAAGGTACTCCAATACCATATCAGAAAACAGTGAAGAACTTGGGTGTAACTTTGGACGAGCATCTCAACTGGGCGGAGAATACAGTCGCAGTGTGCCGAAAAACGTCTGCTTGTCTCTATGCTCTCAAAAAGTTTCGGAACATATTCCCACAGGACTTGAAACGCCAGCTCGTGCAAGCACTCGTTCTACCGAACCTCCACTATTGTGATGTGATTCAACAAGGCATGAGTAGTGAAAACAAAAGACGGCTAGAGCTAACCATGAATGCCTGTGTGCGTTACACCTGCAACATTCGCCGATATGATCATGTTAGTGCTTCATACTCCGAGCTAGGGTGGCTGCGGCCGGACAAACTGCGTGACTACCACACTCTATGTCTACTTCACCGACTCCTCATCGCGCAAGCACCCCAGTACCTAGCTTCAGAGATTAAAATCCTGTCATACCATCATAATCGAAACACGAGGTCACTCTTATCTGGTATCCTAACTGTGCCCACTCACAAAACTAAAACTTTTGCAAACTCCTTCTCAGTTGCCGCTGTCCGCCTCTGGAACAAACTGCCCCTTACCTTGAGGAAAATTCAATCTCCTGTTGCTTTTAAGAAGAAGTTGAAGCATTTCCTACTATCATCCGCATAAAATTCTCCACAAAATTAATGTGCAAGGCAAATCCTCTCATCTGTCAAATAG
This sequence comes from Schistocerca gregaria, assembly GCF_023897955.1. Lineage (NCBI taxonomy): Eukaryota > Metazoa > Arthropoda > Insecta > Orthoptera > Acrididae > Schistocerca > Schistocerca gregaria. Next base: position 70,336,900 of record NC_064927.1, on the reverse strand, counting down.
CAAAGCTAGTGTCTCCTATCTTGCTCCTGAGATGCCTTCCTCTTCATCTATCTCTATTAGACACGCAGTCTCCTTTTCCTTTATATTTTCCTTAATTATGTTTCATCATGTCTCTCTATTCTTCTCCTCGCTTCACCATGAGTCTCCCTCATACTCCCTGCTGCCAGCACTCCTATCTTAAATCTTTCTCTTCAATAATGTATTTTTCGAGGTGTACCTTTCTAATTGTTTATCTCACTTTTTGTATTAGATGTAGTTTAACATGCCTACTGAAACATATGACTGTAAAATAAGTAGAATGCCTGGTTAGATGTAAGAGAGGGCCTGATGGCCCTAATCTTGCCAGGTTAAATAAATAAATAAATAAAAATAAATAAATATATCACAAAAAACTAAAACAATTGCTTTTGTAGGATGGGACCCAAAAGAACAAATCGGAGTATATATACTGAAGACCCATAGAAACTGGTACATCTGCCTAATACTATGTAGGTCCCCCGCGAGCACGCAGAAGTACGTGGGATGGACTCGACTGATGTCTGAAGTAGTGTTGAAGGGTATTGATACAATCAATCTTGCAGAGGGCAGAAATCTTAATTGTTGGCTGCCGCGTATTATGAAAAGGCACAATTCTTGGAACGTCTGGTCTTAGTAAGGTGCGAGGAGAGGCCTCACGTAAGTTAGGCTGCTGGAAATTCAGAAATGTATAAACAACGCTCTAATTCGCCCATCGCCTATTGACGTCAGACGGTAGTTTCTAGAGCAAACTGGTGCGGAAGATATCCTGTGATTGGCCCGCGACTGTAGACGTTCTGTGTTGGGAATTTATTAAACGTGGCAGTTTTCTCGCTATTAATGGACAACAGTAACATTTCATTTCGTGATTGGCGGTTGTGGTCGGAATGTCGCAAACGGCAGAGTCGGGAAAAGGGACTTGTGAAAATAAATACACACGTTTGTTTTGAAGTGTAAAAGGTAACGTTTTTCCCCACGATGTCAGCGTCCTGATGAGCGAGATTCTGGTTCTACACCAGGCGACGCACGGCCGACTTACTGTCACTGCGTATTGGTGAGAGTACAGTGTGGGTATGAAATGGTCACGTTTTGTTGATCATGACCATTGGTTAGAGTTGATTGTGGCAAAATTATTGTTATTGAAATGGGCATTTTCATGGCCTAGTGTTCTACTATTGTGAACAGTACTCCGAAAACGATTTTAGTACTCATGCTGAAAGAAGACATAGTACTGTCAGAGCCTGCTGTTAAGAATATAACGAAAGTACTAATGTACACTGAGACTTTTGTCAATATATCGAGAAGATTAGGTCGGTGTTACTTTGTAAAGTGAGTGGTGAGTCAGAAAGCTGTGCACTGGTATTTAACACAAGAAATTAAATGGAAGACGACGGAAGATAATGGAATGAACATCTCGACAGACTGATCCGTGGCAGTCTGCGATAGAAGTTCGATAGGCCGAGGAAGTTTGGGAAAGCCAAGGAAGAGATGGCACTACAGGGTGGCCCACTGATCGTGACCGGGCCAAATACCTTCGAAATAAGCGCCAAACGAAAAAACTACAAAGAACGAAACTTATCTAGCTTCAAGGGGGAAACCAGATGGCGCTATGGTTGGCCCGCTATATGGCACTGTCATAGGTCAAACGGATATCAACTGCGTTTTTTTTTTAGTAGGAACCCCCATGTTTATTACATATTCGTGTACTACGTAAAGAAATATGAATGTTTTAGTTGGACCACTTTTTTTGCTGTGTGATGGATGGCGCTGTTAATTGTCACAAACATATGGCTCTCAATTTTAGACGAGCAGTTGGTAACGGGTAGGTTTTTTAAATTTTATTTCGGTTGTTCCTGTGTGATACATGTATCTTTGTGAGCTTGTCATTTCTGAGAACGCATGCTGTTACAGTGTGATTACCTGTGAATACCAAATTAATGCAATAAATGCTCAAACTGATGTCCGTCAACCTCAATGCAACCTCAATGCAATACGTGTAACGACATTCCTCTCAACAGCGAGTAGTTCGCCATCCGTAATGTTGGCACATGCATTGACAATGCGCTGGCGCATGTTGTCAGGCGTTGTCGGTGGGTCACGATAGCAAATATCCTTCTACTTTCCCCACAGGAAGAAATCCGTGGAGGTCAGATCCGGTGAACGTACTCGCCACGGTATGGTGCTTCGACGACCAATCTATCTGTCACGAAATATGCTATTCGCTACCGCTTCAACCCCTCGAGAGCTATGTGTCGGATATCCACCATGTTGGAAGTAGATCGCTATTCTGTCCTGCAGTGAAACGTCTTGTAGTAACATTGGTAGAACATTAAGTAGGAAAACAGCATACATTGCACCACTTAGATTACCATCGATAAAATGGGGGCCAATTATCCTTCCTGCCATAACGCCGCACCATACATTAATCCGCCAAGGTCGCTGATGTTCCACTTGTCGCAGCCATCGTGGATTTTGCGTTACCCAACAGTGCACATTATGCCGGTTTACGATACCGCTGTTGGTGAATGACGCTTCGTCGCTAAATAGAACTCGTGCAAAAAATCTGTCATTGTCCCGTAGTTTCTCCCATGACCAGTGGCAGAACTGTACACGACGTTCAAAGTCGTCACCATGCAATTCCTGGTGCATAGAAATATGGTACGGGTGCAATCAATGTTGATGAAGCATTCTCAACACCAACATTTTTGAGATTCCCAATTCTCGCGTACTTTGTCTGCTACCGATGTGCGGATTAGCTGCGACATCTAAGAGACCTACTTGGGCATCATCATTTGTTTCAGGTCGTGGTTGACGTTTCAAATGTGGCTGAACACTTCCTGTTTCCTTGAATAACGTAACTATCCGGTGGTCCGGACACTTGGATGATGTCGTCCAGGATTCCGAGCACCATACGTAGCACACGCCCGTTGGGCATTTTGATCACAATGGCCATACATCAACACGATATCAACGTTTTCCGCAGCTGGTAAGCAGTCCTATTTAAGACGGGTAATGTATCACGAAGCAAATACCGTCCGCACTGACGGAATGTTACGTGATACCACGTACTTAATCGTTTGTGACTATTACTGCGCCATCTTTCACAAGGCGAAAAAAGTGGTCCAACTAAAACACTCTTATTACTTTACGTACTACACGAATATATAATAAAAAATTGGGGGGTTGATATCCGTTTGACCTATGGCAGCGCCATCTAGCGGGCCAAGCATAGCGCCATCTGGTTTCCCCCTTGAAGCTAGACGAGCTTCGATCGATGTAGTTTTTTTTCTTTTCATGCTTATTTCGTGAGATATTTGGCCCGGTCACTATCAATGGACGACGCTGTATAACACTTAAAATGAAGACGGAGAGCGACAAGAAGAACTACAGTTACGAGTCCCGTCCAGGTTTAACTACGGCGAGGCTGTACTACGGCCGCGCGGCACGCCCTGGGAGATTCCGCTCGGCGGCCTCTGACACGCCAAGCCACTTCCCGCAGAGTCGCGGAAAATTCCAGTCGCAGTTGGCAGCTCTTGTTGCTCTTTGGTTTGGAAGCAGGTGCAATCTTAGACTGCTTCTTAGTTGTAGTCATCATCTCGCAGATTACTGGACTCCGTGCACCTCTAACCACAAGTCTGTACCCTTTTTGTTGGGCACTGCAGTTCAATAGCTTGTCCACAGTGACGTTACCGCAGAGAGCGCTAATCTTACGACAGCTGTCAGGGGAAAACCGCTTCGCCGCCTCAGCATCTAATCCTAAAACTGTTCACTACGTTGGTACTGTTCTTATTGTTGTTCTAATCCACTGCAACCCACATGGCTTTAAACCTGTTTTCTGTGTTCAGGCTTTGGTCACGCTCCACAGCTTTTCCTCCCACCCTATCCCCCATTACCAGTCTAATTGTTCTTTGATACCTCAGGATGCGCCCCGTAAATCTACAGGGTGAAAAGTATTTAAATCGACAAACTCTTGGAGGTTGCAGGGAACATCAAAACAAATACTTTTCAAAAAATGGCTCAAGTGGCTCTGAGCACTATGGGACTTAACTTCTGAGGTCATCAGTCGCCTGGAACTTAGAACTAATTAAACCTAACTAACCTAAGGACAACACACACATCCATGCCCGAGGGAGGATTCGAAACTGCGACCGTAGCGGTCGCTCCGCCCCAGACTGTAGCGCCTAGATCCGCACAGCCACTCCGGCCAGCAAATACTTTTCCCTAATGTCATTTTTTCCTATAAGGAGTATTTAAACCGGTAGAGGAAGATTTATCTGGCGCCAAATTAATTAAACCAGCAAACACTTTTCCATTTTTTATGACCAAGAGACAACACATTAACACAATCCAATTTCAAATACAGTAGATTTTCAAAAATGCCTCCGTCGACACGTAAACAAAGGTTACACCGTCGGATCATGTTCTGTCTGACACGGGCAAAAACACCAGGAGTATCCTGAATTGTTCCTGCTGCTGCTACTATCCGGGCAACCAGATCCTCTTCTGATGCAACAGGAGTTGCGTTAAAAAAGGTTGCGCATCTCTCCCCACACAAAAAAGTCCAGAGGGGACATATCTGAGGATCGAGCAGGCCATGGTACAGGACCCTCTCGCCAATACACGTTTCTGGGAACCGTCGGTCCAGGAATCGACGCACACGACGACTGAAATGTGCCGGCGCCCCGTCACGTTGGAACCACATGCGTTGTCTTGTAGGGAGCGGAACGTCTTCCAGCAATTATGGCAATGCTCTGGCGAGAAAATTGTAATAGTGCCTGCCATTTAATGGCCTAGAAAGCAGATACGGCCCAATTAATCAGTCCCCAACAACACCGACCCATATTTTAACGAATAACCGCACTTGATGAGCGCTAGTAACTGTGACATGTGGGTTATCCTCACTCCAAACATGCGAATTGTGCGTGTTGAAGACTCCATCACGCCCGAACGTTGCTTCATCGGTAAACAACACAGAGGAAGGAAATGTAGGATGCATCTCACACTGTTCCAGGTACCACTGCGAAAACTGTGCTCTAGTTCCAGGTTGTGGACACGCTGTAAGGGAAATGGACGTAACAACTGCTCTCGAAGGAGTGCTCTTACATTCGTCTGATTCCTCCCCATGTTACATGCAATTGCAAGAGTGCCGACTGAAGGAGCCCGCTCCACAGGCTGCAAGACAGCTTCCTCAAATTGCAGCGTTCTCACCGTGTGACGGCGTCACTGTCCAGGTAGTCTCACGTGGACGTTGGTACAGAGCGGCAAAGGCCGTATGATGCGGGATACGGCGATTAGGATATTGTTGTTGATAAACCACCAACCATATCATTGTACTCACTCCACGTGTATCGCTCCATTAGTAAACACAGACAACGCACTACTACACTGGTGGACAGCAGTTGCCTACAACTGAAGAGTGTAATACGCCCTCTAAAAACTGAAGAGCGTTACACGGCCTCTAGCAACTGAAGAGCGTAATACGGCCTCCATCGGTTTCAATAATCCTCCTAGGAAAAAGTGACATTAGGGAAAAATATTTGCTTTGGTGTCCCCTACAACCTCCAAGGGTTTTTCAGTTTAAATACTTTTCACCCTGTATATACCTGCTTCTTGTGAAAGTATACCCAATTTGACAGAGTATCTCTTGATTGGTTATCCGATCTAACAGTCTGGCCTTCTGTAACATCACTTTCAACAGAAAGTATTGTTTTGTGGTAGAACTGGTTGTTGTTTACGTTTCACTTCCGTACAAGGCTATGTTCCACACAAGTGCTCCAAAACCAGATTAACAATCGCTTAAATTTTGTTTAAATGACTACAAACGTCTTTTTTTCAAATAGAAACCAACTAGGAGAAAACGGCAAATACAATCATCCAGACACTTCGCTCAGAGTAAGAGAGGTCAAAGCAAGTCAACACATGTCATGGGTTATCCGAAAATATGTGACCGTTTATGAAAAAAAAAAAAAAAAAAACGACGGTCAAAGTTTTCGAGATGCTTTACGTGCACTGTACAGGTGACATCATCAGATGAAGTGGTGGCACAGTCGTTAGCGTGGCGGTTTATTAAACTAGTGCTTTGTCTAGGAATGATGCATACTCGGTTCGCTAGAAAAACAATCAAACAACTAGTACTAATGAGTTTCATTACAAATTACTTAACTTTTATATGTCGAAAGCAAAGGATGACATGCAAAATAATCAGTCTTCAGAATAGACAAAAACAAGTCTGTGCTACGAAGTGAGCACTAATGACAGGTTACGATGCGTCTGCAAACGAAGTGGCTAACATAGAAGTCGCTACTGAAGTGGGCCCCACTAGTCAGGCGCGGCGCTTATGTCTTCTTCACAAAGCGACCACTGCTGTCGCGTTGTCATCCTGGAGGGAGGGCATTCAGCGTGTTATGGCCTAATGAATGAAATCAACTCGTTCATAATACTAAAACCAAATTCTTTTTCAGAAATTGACGATGCCAGCTGGCTAGATTTGACTGCTCATTTAAGTGGCGTAAGTACGTGTCTTCAAGGTAGAAACCTAGTTATAAGTACGTTGTTTCAAACAATAAACGCGTTCCTAACGAAAGTGAAATTTTAACAGGCAAAAGTAAACGCAAACCTTTTCTTTTTCATTTCAACACGTTGACCAAACATAATACAGGTTGCAATAAGCAGCCATACTTTAAGATTTGATGTAAGAATTTGAAAATCGAAAAAGTAAACAAAATTCGAAAAAGTAATTAAATTTCTTCTATTTATGTGACACATTTTACAAACAACATAAATGCGTTGCCAGAAGACTTTCAGATGCATGGATACAGTTAGACAAATATCTCTTGCAAATCATCGCTGCTCAGAGACAAATCGCCCTTGCTGCACAGTTATGTATTATACGTGTCATCTTCGTCTTTGAACAATTATTTTCAAGAGTAGCTCACACAAAGAGTTAAACTAGAACCAAATTCTCAGATGAACAGTTTGAAAAACATTGATCGATTCTGATACTGATTCATTAATTTCCCATAGTCAAGTTTCACTTTAGTTCTATTATTCGTAATTACTTACTTATAAAATTACTAATAAAATCTCATATATAAAATGGCAAATTAATTCCATCTCGTCTTTTTACAATAAATAGTCATAAACTGATAAATTCTGTATTACGTATTATATCTTCGACCGTCTTCTTTTCCTCGAAGGTTATTGTTAGTGCTAAGTATATTACGAGCGGCCCAAAAATGCTCGTCCTCTTCCAATGTAGCCCAGATAAGCTAAAAGATTGGACACCCCAGATCTAGACATTAGAGTACAGAGGCGGATGCAGCGCGTTGTTCACCCAGCCCATTCTGCCTTTGTTGTGCAAGAACTGAAGAAGAATTTACTCAAATATTATAAGAACTCCGCGGGCCTCAGAAATGATCCACACCAACGTCCTACCTGACACAAGTAGATTTCTCTTTGTGACAATATCTAAAGAATCATTTTTAAGTCACCGAACTTACAACCCCTGGTAACTTCAAATGATAATAATTGGCAACCAATGCTGTACAATCGCAATAAAGTCATGAGATGTTCAATTGACTCTTTTATTAGAACATGTTACACGTTTCAGGATTACATTCATCTTCGGACATCACAAACTTGAACTCCTTCCTAACCAACCAGGCGTACAGCCTTGACCACTCAAGAAAGTGTCTAATAACATATGAG